>NC_048599.1:137315211-138707711 GCF_003668045.3 Cricetulus griseus
GAGGGAGGGAGGGAGGGAGGGAGGGAGGGAGAGAGAGAGAGAGAAAGAGAGAGAGAGAACACCACTCTTCCATGTAGAAGCCTTATATAAATGCTCTAGGGCAAAAGAGCACCAGAGGCAACTTTAGGTGAATGACTCAAAATCGTTTTGCTCTCAGCACTCCTTCATATTGGTTTTAAAGTAATCAAGGCCCCAATGAGCCTTGATTTACTATATCTAGCACACTATAAATGAAAGCTCAAATATTTTTGAAACCCTAAATAAATATCACAAGAAACATGAAAAATAATTACATATACATACATATATTTTTTTTTAAACAAAAGCCTATAGCGTAGGTGGCACTACTGCTATTACAGACCTCTCTGACATCTGGTAGACCCTCACATCTCCCTCTTGCTGCAACACCACAAATCACACAGCCACTTGGCAAATACATAGCGGCTCATATGAGAGGATGAGCATAGAAGAGAGGCTGACACTGCAGTGAGAACACTGGCTGCCAGCTCCCTGAGGCAGCCTGGTGAATCTTTAAGGGTCCCTGGAATACATCTAGAGAACCGTTGCTTAGTCTAATGAGCATTTAAGTAGAAACAGAACCAAGTTACTCACCTGTTTTTTTTATCTTGCCATGCTACTGCTGCACCTCGTGGCTGACCATCAACCCGAGTTAAAGAATTCGATCTATGTCGATGATCTGTAGTTTGGAGGAAATAAGCACATTCAATGTTAAGTAGTCAACTCTGTACCACTTGAAGTTCCTTCAATGTAATAGCCATTTCTCTGGGTAATGAATCCTAACTCAACCCACACCACCACCCAGGAAAACAAATAACCAGAAGAGTACAACTTCCAGTAGCTCCAATAAGTGAAGCATGGTGTAATCAGGGCAGAATGCTTGGGACACCTGTCATTCTGTGCATGCTGCACAGAACTTACCAGGTTTGAAATGACATTTGTACTACAAGACTATAAATTCTGAGCTGTATCAACACAAATTAAAATTTATCCTGCTAGGGCTGGAGAGTTGGCTCAGAGTTTAAGAGCATTGGCTGTTCTTCCAGAGGTCCTGAGTTCAATTCCCAGCAACCCCATGGTGGCTCACAACCATCTATAATGAGATCTGGTGCCCTCTTCTGGCAAGGCACTCATATATAAAATAAATCTTTAAAAAATAGGTAGGTAGGTAAGTAGGTAGGTAGAGGTACCGGAAAAAAATATCCTGCTGTTCTTAACTAAAATGGGTACATAGGTTAAGATCATTCAATTTTGAAGAATATTATTTTACTAAATAAACTATGTAAAGAAAAAGTAACAAAAAAGAAAAGAGAAGAGAATCATGCTCTCACCAGGGATGTCCTCTGCCTGTGACACTTTTTGCTGTTTCTGCCTCAATGGCAACAAAGGATGGGATGGACTAAATGTGGAAGCGCCTTTCCCACTAAATAAAAATAATTCAGAGAAAATAATGAGTTTATCAAACTTCAAGTTCAAAAGCAAAGGCAAAGGATGGTGAGATGGCTCAGTAAAGAAGGGCACTGGTGGAGAAAGCCTGACAGCCTAAATTCTATATCGCTAGGTCCCACATAGTAGAAGGGAAGAATTTACTCCTACAAGTTGTCCTGACTTCCACATGGATGATATGGTGTATGTGTAACCATAAATACACATGCATGCACGCACATGCACGTGCGTACACACACACACACACACACACACACACACACACACACACACACACACACACACACACACACACGCACACCATACACAACCAACCAATCAATGTACAAGTAAAGTGCAAAGGCATATAAATAACAGAAAGCACTATTAACTTGTACCAAGCTGGGAACAGTCAGCAGGTTTCTCTGAGGAAATATTTTCTGTAAAACTGAACTAAAAGGGGTTGGAGAGATGGCTCAGAGACTAAGAACACTGACTGTTCTTCCAGAGGTCCTGAATTCAATTCCCAGCAACCACATGGGGCTCACAACCATCTATAATGAGATCTGGTGCCCTCTTCTGGCCTGCAGGCATACATGTAGGCATAACACTGCATACATAATAAATAAAACTTAAAAAAAAAAAAAAACCTGAACCAAAAGAAGAACAACAAAGTTTTGAATTTGAGATAAAAATCTCAAACTGAACTAAAAGATAGCTCAGCTGGTAAAGTGTTTGCCATAAGGAGGATCTGAGTTAATTACCAGCACCCACATAAAAAAGCCAGGCAGAGCAACATGTTATCTGTAATTCATGCACTGGAGAGGTTTGCTGACCAGCTAGTCTAGCCAAATTGGTGAGTTCTGGATTTAATGAGAGACCTTATCGAAAAAGATAAGGTGGAGTGTGATCTGGCCTCAACACACAGGTGCATACATGTGCACAAACACACTCACTAATCGAAAAGCTGTAAACAGGGAATTGTACAACTTCTAGTTGTAGCATGTGACACAAAAATTCAAGCGACTACCACAAACGGAACCCAGCAAGGGGGTGGAAGTAAGAACAGTGCATGATATGTATGTATGAAAATACCAGACAGTAGTGGCACACACCTTTAATCCCAACACTTGGGAGACAGAAGCAGTTGGATCTCTGAGTTCAAGGCCAGCCTGGTCTACACAGCAAGTTCCAGGCCATCCAAGGCTAAAGTGAGACCCTCTCTCAAAAACCCAAAAATAAAAAGTTTAAAAATCCACAAAGATGACTCCACCACATCAAACTGACTGAAAATGCTGAAAATAACCTGAGCATAAACCCCACATAGACAAGTAGGGCACTCCCACAAAGCCAAGACAGTAGCACCCTCACACATTTTACAGGATAGCGTGGAAACAGCCCACAAAAAATCCACAATTATTCACACTTTTTCTACTTCTGCAATCACTGCTTGAATAAAATGGATTCATGGCTGTGGCCATGAGGACACTCACTCACACTGACCAGGTGAGCTGCTCTGTGCAGCTGCAGTAACCCAGCTGTGGAGGTTGGGACTAGCTTGCCCAACAGGAAGCACACTCGCACTGCAGGTGAAATAGCAATATTTTGCTATTTCACTTTGGGACAGAACTTGGCCAAGGGACAGTAATAAAGTGTGGACAGGAATCACAGAGGCATTCAATACACTGGGCTGTAGCTACTAGGGTTAAGCCCAAAGGGACAAAGACAGTGAAAGGTTCTTCAGAGACAAAGACACAAGGAAGAAAGGGAGACAAAAGCTGCACAGAAAGGATAGAAGGTGCAGGGAGCCCAGAGGAGCCCAGCAGAGGTTGGGGAAGACTTCCACTAGTTTGGCAGACAGTAAAGGTTACAAACCTACAGCCACTCACAGTACAAGGACCAGTGAAAATCAAACAGAATAGAACCAGAATGTGCAGCAGAGCACAGCGACTGAAAGGAATAGTCTGATGAGTGAGAAAACCTACACAGCCACCATGAACATATGCATGTGTGATATCAATGCTCCTTTAACCAACTTCCATGCGCGCGCGCGCGCGCGCACACACACACACACACACACACACACACACACACTCTCTCTTTCTTTCTCTCCCTCCCTCCCTCCCTCCCTCCCTCCCTCCCTCTCTCTCTCCACGTACTGGATCTGACCATAAAGATCCAGTTCAGGGACTGGATGTGAAGACAGCAGCAAGAATGCTCAGGTATCCACATGAGGAGACAGTCTGTGTAGCTCTGTCCTTGAGATGCTGTCACACCTCAGCCACCATCTGTATCCATGGGCTCTGAGCCACACACAGGGTTCTGCTCCTGTCAGTGAGTCTCAGCCCTTAAACACTCGCAGCGCCACCTGCCATGCTTCGAGGCCCTCTAAACACTCTCTTCCTGGCCCAACCCTCTAGCATCCATAGTGTCAATCTGAGAAAGCTGAGGTCCTGACCAACATACATATAACCAGTCATTCAGCTGCACCTGCTATTCAAAATCACTTCTGAATACTGTTCTAACCTTAAATCTCAATTCACTCTCCACATCTTAAAACTATGCTTCTATTTTAAAATATTCTCTCAGCTGAGCCAGACGCAGGCCTTCTCCCACACAGTAGGTTCAAACCCCCTCCAGGAAGAGCTCTGTCGTCCGCATCCCACATGTCCACTGACCTGGTTGTAGCCAATCAACCTGGATCCAGTCAGCTGAATTCTAGGTCTTAATGACTAAAAATCAGTTCTCAAAAGACACTCAAAGAGTTCCATTTACTGTCTCATTGTCAGATCCATTGCTCACTGAAGCAAATGAATTAATATTGCTTATAGGTGAGCATCCTTCACTCTTAAATTCTATCAGACTATATTTCAGAGCAAAGTTATACTGTTCCTCAGTCTCTTCCTCATTAGACCACTGGTGAAGCTGTAATTCACTGTAAAGAGATAATGGCAAAATCTCCTTCCTATACTACAGTTGAAGGATTTAAATTGTATTGATTAATTATATTACATAAAAACTCCTATTTAAAAAACCTTGCAACTAAAAGGCTTCCAGATTCCTGGCTGGAGCAGATAGGAAGACAGACAGCTGCAGGGGCCACTCCATACTTTATGCATTATCTACTTTAAGATACAGATTTAATTTCTCAGGCTCCAAACTGACCCCAAAAGTGGTATGAGAGACTCACAGACACTCAGGCTCTTCCGAGTGGAGGTGGTACCGATGGCTGCCTTCAGTGAGAGGCTGAGAGGGTGGTGGCAGGTCAGCAGGGCTCATAGCAGCAGGGCTACCCAAGAAACTGCGTTTGGTTGCATTGGAAATCGGGACAGGAGGTCGGCTACTCTTCTGCTGTAACACTGTTTTAGCTATAGGAATAGCAATTTTATAAAAATGTATCTATTATTTATAGTTATAATATCAACAAGAAACAGAGAACCTATAGTTTTTATAACCATGAAAACAACTCAACTTTTACTTGAAACCAAACTTCCCAAAATTGGTTTTAATAGGTGAAGCCATAGGCTGACCCTCAGACTGTTACAAATACCAAATTTAAAAACAACACAGAATAGAACATGAACAGACAGAAAAGGCAAGCTTGGGTTTTTGGTCTTCCCAAGCATTGACAGACAGGACACCTTGGCCTTTTTAGATTCCTCAATCCTTTGGGCTTTCAAGAAAAAGGCTATGATTATTCAGTTGTCACTCACCATCCTTCAGCTCTTGGATATCTCGGGGCTGAACGAAATCTGGTTTGACGTTCTCAAACCACCAGAAGAGCTCAGCAATAAAAACCATAACATTCGGCTAAAACAAAACACACAACAACCCAGGCACAGTAAGTAACTGCTCAAAGGCAGCTCTGGCTTTAAGTACATGTCTGATGGCGGCTTTACCTTCAGCACCAGGGGAGCGTACAGCATATCCTCCAGGGTGAGATAGAAACACTTGTTCAGGTGTTCGTTGGCAAACTCCCTCAGAAGCCGGATGTTATATAGGCTGTCAGCCATCGACGGCACCTCCTTCAGGCAAATATCTAGTAGATACAGTCAGGTAGACTGTGTTATGATATGCATACTCTGCTCACAAGGGAGTGTGTAGACACACAATTCTGAACTGAAACTCTATATAGAAGGGGTGGTGATAAAATAGGCAAGATTAAGGGATTTTAAAAGACAGTAAATTTCATAGATGATATTAGATGTAGAAAGAAAATATGGGATCTCCAGAATCTGCAGTTATAACATAAATCATATGAGAATTCAAGAGAGTTTAGTAGTAGAGCAGTTGCCTGACATGTGCAAGGCACTGGGTTTCATCCCCAGCATGAGGGCAAGCAAAAGATGAACTACAGAAATCGCCTTTTAGAGATATTTGTGTTTCTAGGTCCACAAGATGGCTCAATAGGTAAAGGCTCTTGCCCTGCAAGCTCAACAACCTGAGTTCAACCCCCAGGACGCACATAAAGGTAGGAGAAAACCAATTCCACAAAGACGTTCTTTCACCTCCACATCTGTGCTATCGCATCAACACCCACCTATATAAATAATATTAAAATAATTTTAAGGAAATGTTTGCACTTCCTTCAGCAAGCAGAAACCTCTGTCTGTTGTTAATTTTATATTTGCAAAGGATGGGGGCTAGGATATACACAAAATTACATTTGTCAAGTAAGGTCTCTAATTTTCCAAATCAAGATACACACAGTCCAAGCCTCCTCTATGAAGAAGTGAGGATCTTTCCAACCTGTCAGGTAGGAAAATCCAGAAGAGCAGACCCTCCACTGGGAAATGTGGTAGAGGCAGTAAATAAGGACCCCTAAAAAGGGGCCTCCTGTGTTTGTCCAGGTGCTCCTTAGTAGGAGCCAGTAAAGAGCAGTTGAGGGTCATGAGACAAATGCAGCAAGGCTTTGCCTATGAATATGTGCCACCTTAAAAAAATAAAATAGCTGGGTGGTGGTGGCACACACCTTTAATCCCAGCACTCAAGAGGCAGAAGTAGGCAGATCTCTGTGAGTTCAAGGCCAGCCTGTTCTACAGAGCCCGTTCCAGGACAGCTAAGGCTGTTACACAGAGAAACCATGTCTCAAAAAGATGGATGGATGGATGGATGGATGGATGGGTGATAAAAAATTAATTTAAAGAGGGAAGGCAGAGGAGATTTCAAATGCTGTTTTCCAGTCTAGGTCATTAGTCTAACAACAGGGTGTGTCAACATCAAGTGGGGTAGTGTGTCCCCTGATGATAAAATACTGTTTGCCAGCACTCCTGACTGCCCAGTCCTCCTGCCCTCTGAGCTATGTGGACTCTTAACACACAGCTCTCTCCTGAAGGCTTCTTTTCTGTGGTTTATGTTCTGTTCCATGCTCCAAGTGAGCGTCCTGGGTCAGTGCCACAGTTCCAGCCAGTATAAAGTCAAACTCAATGTAACATTTATACAACAAGGACCCCCTGTTCTTATTCTTTAAAATTAACGTGGCTAAAACCTGTGAAAACTTAAGCAACGAGTATGATGAGAGAAATGGGATCTAACACAGGTTATTAGGCGATGAGACTATACATCAGAGTTCCATCCATGAATCAACAAACACATGTGTTTGCAGGGAGAAGACAAAGCTATCCCTGCAGAATGCCAGCTAGGAAACAAGAAACAGGAAATGAGGCTGGAAACTCAGTGGTGACAATCAGATGAGGGAGATGACAAATGAAGATCCAGAATCCAAAGGTCTCCCCTACAAAAGAGTCCGCTAATCGTGAAGCATGAATCACTTCTCTTGAGGGGTCTTGAGAAGAGGCCAGCATCTTCTCACATCACCATCTTGACCAAGATCACAGTGGGCACAGATGCCAGGACGTACACTGTAGTCTGAGGCAGATACATCATAAGGAAACACCAAACCAACCAACCAAGGGACAATAGACCAACTCAACAGCCTGAAAAATCAAGAAAGGCAAAGGCTTCAGGGAGACTTCGAGGCCTGATGACTGAAACCACTGAGTACAGGGTGAAACGACATCAGTAGGACAAGTGGCAAGCCTGGACAAGGTCTCAGGTAGTGTGTCTCAGGACTTCCCTGAGCTGCGAACACACCAGCGCTGCCAGGAAAGCTTCTGTTCCCTAAGCTACTCCAAACATAACAAGTATCGTCCTGGAAAGGCAAGATTTAAAAACAAATTCCTTGAGCCATCTGCTGCATATTTAATTTATACCAAAATAAAATGTTACAACTTTCCCCATGTTGCCTTGTCAATCTTGGTTTAAAAAAAAAAAAGTATTTACTGGATTGGCAATATATTTACAGAACAGTTAAGAAATTATAATTTTTAGGATACTGCCTTTCCACATCTAAGAAAGTGAAGCCTCTTCCAAGATTACAGAAAAGTTTAGGACTTACTGGGCTATCACCAGGGTTCCTCCTCCTGGCCTCCTGTCCCAGTCAGCCTACAGGACACAAGGTACTGTTCCTGATCATATTCTGGTCCACAGTTTGGGCTGCCTGGAGACCACAGCCACTACCAGGTAAAATTACGTTAAGTGGAGGCCAGGAAATGCACCTACTAAGCCAGTTATATAAAAGTAGGTGCAAAGGTTAGAGTATTGTTTTCCAACATTGTACACAAGGTTTCAGATCTGTGCTAACAGAATAAGCCAGCCTTAACTGTCTTCTGGGGGGTCTCTTCCCAGTGTGTCAGGGATAATCCTCTTATACAAAGACCAGGAACTTCCCATCTGCCCTATTCTTTGACACAACTTATAAACCATAGAAATTGTCAATTCCCTAAAAGTTTGGTAAATGTCCCAGCAAAAAGTCCCCACAAAGAGTCATCCCACAAGGATATACCTCTTGATGTCTAAGTCCATCTGTCTTGTAGTTATGGGTCTCTAGCTCTCCCTTCCTTTTTCTCCAATACAGAATTGTCTGTCTCATATAACACTGTGAACATACACAGCACAGAAATACTCTTCATATTTTTATTTGATGTCTACTAGACCTGAATTTATGTCATTTTGTTTTCTGCATTCTTTATTTTGCCCTGTTCTATTGACTAATCAATCTGGAAAATTATTTTATTAATCTGTCAAAAGGACAGCTTTTAGTTTTACACAGTTTCTCTTTAAAATATTTAAAATGTTTCTACTTTATTATTTCACTACTAAATTTACTTTTTAATTTTTATTTCAACATGATATAATGTCTTTTAAACTCCACAAAGATGATGAAGTATTCTATGTAGCCTCTCCCCAGCAACCTGGAGTGCAGAGGCAGGGGGGTTAGAAGGAGCAGGCTATGCTGCTTCCAGGACTTGGCTGAGGGATCTGTTACTGTCATACCGTTCCCTACTCTCTGTAATCTGCTTTGTCGTCTCACAAAGTTATTTGGGGCTTCCTAGTATGTACACCACAGTCCTTCAGCTAGACACATCCAGTGGATTCTTGAAATTTGCCTATGCTCACCCCAGGAGCATCTACACTTCCCTTGGCTAAATCCTCTCTATTCTGTTATCTCCTCCAACACTGATCTCATTTTTCTAGTATCTTCCTTTACGTCCATGTCTTTTGTTGTTGTTGTTCTATTTTCTGGGGTATTTGTCTTTCTACTCAGCCACTTAACTCTTTAGTAAACTCTTACACTTAAGATACCAAAATGCACACTTCCTCAGATCTCTGGAACCTAATGGGAACATACCATAGGACAGTCTTCTAGCTGTCCCTTCCCAGTACTCACTCTTGACAACCAGAGCCTCAGCCTCGTACTGCTGTATACTCTGAACGATAGCTGCAGTCAGATTTCCTCAAATGTCAGGGGGATCTGCACCCCTTCACTATTAGAGACATTAGGAAGTGGGCTTTGCTGCAGGTGACCAAAGCAAGATGCCAGCTGATGCCAAACCTCAGTCACTGTGGGTCTTGTCCTTAAGATCAGTTTTTGCAGAGATAACTCCTTCCCTGAGTTGCACATGGAGCAAATAAGCCTTATGGAACCCAGAAAGAAAGTGAGGCTTACTGGTACAGATGACTGGAGAAAGCTCACACAAAAGCCTTGATTCTGGTCACCTCATTCCTGCCAACCCCATGCTGGAGTCTGTCAGGCTCAGTCTCCCCCAGCTGTGTTCATATACCCAGTCCTTGGACACGGAAGGTGTTGCTGGAAGCAAAGGAGGATCCAAGCTCTCACTGTTCTTCAGTGTGACTACTTTTTAAAACTTAACTTTCTTTTATGTGCACTGGTGTGAAGGTGTCAGATTCCCCTGGAACTGGAGTTACAGACAGTTGTGAGCTGCCATGTGGGTGCTGGGAATTGAACCCAGGTCTTCTGGAAGAACAGTCAGTGCTCTTAACTCCTGATCCATCTCTCCAGCCCCCAGACAGACTTTCAATGACACCCCTAGGCCTGACTGCTAGCCAAAGTCCTTCCACCTTCCTGTAGCAGTTCCAGAATTCTAGCTGGTGAATTGTCTTGCTTCTCTGACTTGACCTCCTCTGTACTCTATTTTACTTCTTGGCTAGTTAACAGCTCGCTAGAGCCTGGAACCTACAATTCAGTTGCTCACTCTACACAGTCACAAAACTTCATTTTTCTTCCCTTTACTTTTCTCTGGGATTGTGTCAGTTTTAAGCCGCTGCAATGGACCTAGTTCACGAATTCCCAAGCTCCTTGCTTTCAGACATACACATGTAAGGCATTCACCTCCCTTACAGCACATTTCAGGCTATGCCTGTAGATCTAGTAGTTGTTGGCTTGTTCAATATCCACATCTGTTTGTCCTAGATGTTTACTAATTTTTTTAAATAACTTTTAAAATTTATTTTATGTGCTTTGGTATAACAGTGTCAGATCCCCTGGAATTGGAGTTACAGAAGTTGTGAGCTGCCTTGTGGTGTTGTAAATTGAACCTGGGTCCTCTGCAACAGCAACTAGTGCTCGTAAGCGCTGAGCCCTCTCTCCAGCCCTTATGCTATTTTAAATGGTTATGACATATCAGTGAAGACAAACAGAAAAGTCCCACTCTTTCACCTCTTACCCACAGAGCATTTACACATACTGTCCCTGGTCTGCAAGTATTGCAGAAATCAGGAGAGTGTAGGAAGGAGCTGTCTTCATTACTCATTTCTAATGTTCTCAGCCAGTGGGAACATAGGCTTTGGACTCAGGTGCACTTTCTTTTGTGGCTTTGATCAAGTTGTTTTTGTTTTATTTTGTTTTCTCAGACATGGTCTCAACAATGTGGCCCTGACCAGCCTGGACCTTGCTTTGTAAACCAGGCTGTCCCTGAACTCAGAGTTTTGCCTCTGTCTATCTCCTGAGGGTTGGGGGGGGGGAGGGGCAGGAGATAACACTAAATAAAGGTGTGTGCCACCACACCTGGTCCAAGGTCATTTTTTGCAAATGTGTGTATATGTGGAGACCAGAGGACAGCTTGCAGGAATCAGTTCTATCCTGCTACCCTGTGGATTCTGGAACTGAATTCAGGTCATCAAGCTTGACAGTAAACTCTTCTACCCCCTGGTCCAGCTGTGACCATTTATTTTTATTCAGTATATCACAATATTTGGTACAATAAATGCAGCCTGCCAAGTGTGTATTCAAGCCTTCTATGGCCTTACCAAATTCCTGTTTAAGCTAGAGTTGTGGCCTGCCAGCTTCTTCATATAATTCTGTCATTTTGTTTCCAATAGTGATGTTAGCCCCAATAGTACTTTCTACTTTAAGACAGGTTAAAAAGCAGGCTACAGGCCAGGCATGGTGGTGCATACTTTTAATCCCAGCACTGAAAAGGACAAAGCAGGAGGATCTCTGAGAGTCTAAGGTTAGCCTGATCAACATACTGAGTTCCAGGACAGCTGGGGCCATGAACAGACCTTGTCTCAAAAATGAGCAAACAAAACAGACAACTGGAGAAGGAGCTGTACAGAGGGAGTGAAGAGATGGCAAAGCACAATGGGCAGTGATGCACATATCTCTAATCTCATTGCTCAGGAGGCTGAGGCAGGAGGAACACATGCTCAAGGGCAGTCTAGAACACCCAGAGCTTCAGGTTGGCTGGAGCTACACAGCAAAAACAGAGAAAGCCCCAAAACTGAGATCAAGTGCCACCCTACCCTGTTTCTTACAGCTTCCATCCCTTCCTTCATGTCCATCCTTCGGTATTTTAAGCATTCCAGGCTCTCTTCCATCTATGACTTGGCCTTAAACCTGCTGTGACATTTATGGGTTCCACGGAGGCACATTTCCTTGGAAAATGTGGTTTCTGGAGATGTTCCCACCAGCAGAGCTCTGGAGTTCCTACAGGGCCAGAGGGTCACTAACACTAGACCAGTTTTACTTTTCAGTGCTAGGGAAGAAACCTAGTACCCTTGCATGATAGACAAGAATTAAATTACTAAGCTATATCCCCAGACATACATTATTCCTTTTCTGTGTGATATTGGAGACAGAACCCAAGAACTCAGTCATACTAAGCAAGTATCTACCACTGAATTTCTCCAGAATTGCTTTTTATTTGCTTTTGTTTTGTGGATCTGGCCTCCCTCTAACTCACTTCCTCTTAGTCCTCAGAGACATAGGTACTTGAAAAGCCTCCTCTCATTTTCCTGGGTGAGAGACAGTGCTTTTCTGATACTCTTCCCCAAAAAGTCTTAGTCACAGGACCAAGGCCAGCTATATTTAAGGGAACCCTTTGTCCACTTCGGGGTTTTATCCTCCTGGAACCCAAGGCTAACCCTGTCTTTTTTTTTTTTTTTTTTAAACTTTTTTAAAAATCTTATGTACATTGGTGTTTTGCCATGGGTGTCCAGTCCCTTGGAACTGGAGTCACAGACAGTTGTGAGCTGCAATATAGGTACTGGAATTGAACCCAGTCCTCTGGAAGAGCAGCCAGTGCTCTTAACTGCTGAGCCATCAATACAGCCTCTTTCCCTGTCTTTTAAGTCATCTCTGTATCTGTAAAAAAATCTATTATCTGCACTTCCATGCCTAGAGTGGGCATAACATCAGCCTAAGCTATCCAGGGCTAAAATCAGAGACAATGTCCCAGTTGTAGGCACTGGTCAGGTCCCTGGCCTTCAACTTGCCCACTCCAAACAAAAGGCACTCAGGACTTGAAGCCGTTGAAAACTTGTGCTTTCATAGTGCCTTGGCAAATAGGTCTGTGCTATGCCCTTCACCACCATTCCCTTTTCCTCCCCACTGCTGCAGGTTACAAGCACCTAGACAGAAGTTTTCTGGCACCAGAACAGGCCATGGCAGGAGACAGGCTGAATCTAGCATTCATTCTCATGCCTTCACAAAGTTCTACAGAGTTGTTTGGTTTTGGTTTCTGACAAGGGTCTCATTTATACAGCCCAGGCTGATCTTGGTCCTAACTTAGCCTACCAAATGCCAGGATTATAGGTGTGTACCACCCTTTCTGGCTTAGGTTCTAGATGTTTCAAGTAAGGAAGGATTTTAAACCTCACTCTGAAACAGAGGTAAACTCACAAAAAACAAACAAACAAACAAACAAAAAACCCAAAACCAATGACCTATTATGGGTAATTTCCACATCACATAGGATGCAGATTATGAATAAGTATTTGGTCTCTTGGCATTTCTAGGGATGTAGTAGGATCCCACTGACACAGGAAATCCATGCTAATTCCTTGGGTTTTTCTTGCATGTTAAATGCACACTGTTCCTCTCAGGTCTGTTCAGAGGAAGAGTTCTCCACTCACCATCCAGTTTCATCTGCTCTGGGCAATAATAGTGAACCACTGCTAAGAGAGCAGCGCCATCACTGCCGTCTCTCATCAAGTCCTCCAACAACGGGAAGTAGGGTGACTGCCTAGCGGAAAGGTGCTCTCGCCGATAGCGGACCTGCAGTTGATAAAAGGAAAATGGTCTCTGCGTGTGAGATCACTCACCCTATGTTACAGGCACATTGCTACAGCAAGATTTACACTACGCCTACAGCAACATGAAGGCCAACTGTTATTGCCTGGAAAAGTTCAGACTGTGGATGATATTCTCTGTCCAGAACAAACAAGTCAGATCCAGGAACTGGGGTCCATGAGTACACTGGATGGCAGAGACCCACTGCTAACACCACCAGGGCCAGTCTAACTCTAAACTGACTCTGGCAGTGGGCACACATGGGAAGGAGACAAAACACACATCTATATTATGAGAAGCTACTGCATTACAAACTAATGAGAAACAAGTTAAACAGTGAGCATTCAGAGCTTGAAAGACCCAAACTACAGGCACTTTTCTAAGTATTATCAATATTAGCATTGGTCATTAAGAATTACAAAATAGCATTTATTGATAGTTTGAGAAATTTCAGAAACCAGGTTAAACAAAATTTCTCACACTACTACACTAGCCACCAAGAACTGCAAGTGAAACATCAGGACTAAAACCCACAAAGTCATCAAGTATATGCCAGGCCAAGGCTCCCTTATATGCATACCGAAGGAAACTACCTGTCAGTATTCTAAGCACCACAGCCCAAGCCTCTCTGCCCACAGTCAGAGATGAGGCTGCTTAGTGTAGAGACAATTCCCCAACAGTTGCAGTGTACTGCTCTTGTCTGCTTCTGTGCCCAGGCAGGAGACCCACCAGCCACATTTTCTCCAAAGGGCACATACATAATAGAAACTAAAAAGAAGAAAGCCAGCATCTGCCTAAAACAAGAACTGTTGGTTTCTGAGAGTTCTGCAGATGAATCCAAATCAAAAAATCATCTTGGAATCTAGACTTGAAGCTGATGCCTCCGCAGATATTCGACATAACCCAGTAATGATGCGCATCAGAAAGCACTTGGAACAGATTCCCTTAGATTTAGCAAAAAGCTTGTTTTCTGTTGACTGTATGTCCCAACACACATTTTAACTTGTTTCTCGAGTCCATGACATATACTATCACAGGGAACCCGCCTCATACTGTACCACACGTGCAAAGTCCACAGGTTCCAGCATGCAGTGCATCACAGCATGCTCCAGGCCAGGCTTCCACAGAGAGAGCAGACAGGGAGTGAGCAGGCATGCAGTAAAGCAAATGGTCTCTTGAGTAAAGATGGGCAGCATGGGTAAAAATTAGGCTGACACTGAACTGCCGGGGCCAGGAGGCTCACATGACTACTTCGCTCACCTATATCTTCAAATTTCTAGCTGTGAAATGTTCAAATAAGACCCATAACCTGTCAATCTTGACCACACTTTTCGGTTGGTCTATTTACTGAACACCACTGTAGGACAACCATAGCCTCTCTAACAAAGGAAAGTTAAGGGAGATTGTTTTTTATTATATTTCTCTCTTTTCATGAAACTTATCTGAAACCAAACCTCTCTGACACCTGGGTGTGTGAGCCCTTGCCTTGGTCAAACCCAGGAATCCAATACTCATTAAGCATGCCTTCCTCCTCCTCACTAACACAGTATCAGGAAGCACAACTTAAGTTTACATGGGCTTTTTGTAGCACACAGCCACAGGACCCTCGGCTGGGAACCCAAGGACAATCTGGACCAAATAATGAAGTTACAGGACCCAAGCAATCAAAGGGCACATTCAAAAACAGCTACAAAGAGATCTGTGCCCAAAAGTTCACATGAAAAGGCATTTCCTATAAGGGCAATAACAAAATGGTCCACTTCCAGAATTGGCCACCAATTAGGTACTGCTAGAATTACTAAACCAAATCCTGGTTTCTAAACTTTGTGTGAAAATTCAATATTTCAGAAGCCCTGCATCTGAAACTGACCTAACTCAGACTGCAGAATCTGAGCTGACTTCCATATAGACCTGAGGGATGGCAACAAGGAGACCACATCAAGACACACCAGCAAGAACCCTCTCTGCAGCCCACCTGTGCCCTCAGTGAGAGAACACCTTCCCAACCTGACAGCCTAGAATACAGGTCATGGTAGATACCACCCCTCAGGCAAAGTAACAGTAGGAAAAAAAGGTTAAGGACTGATGCCACCCACTAGGTCAGTCCCCTTGGTGTCTACTAGGAAAGACAGTGTCCTGTCAGCTCTGCTATACTGTTCACTTGGAGAACACTTAGAACCTGGGGAAATGGACATGGTATTCCAAAGTGCCACATAACAAAGCCCATCAGCGTGGCCAGCAGGGCTCATGCTAGAAAAGATGTAACACAACCCCCAGGTGGACATTTAAACAAACAAACAAAAACCCAGTCTTGGGTGCGAGCAATTTTAATGGAAGCGTATGATGGCAACAAGATGGCTTTGCAGATTGCGGCTGGTGGTCTGGGTCACTTACGGGCACTAACTTCCAATACCACTTGGAGGGAGACTGCTCGGGAAGCGGGAAGGAAGGTGGAAAGGAATGTCAGCACTGCAGGTCCAGGTGTGGCCATGACACACACACTCACACGGAAGAGGTAAAAAGATAGCCTCTGGGAAGCAAAGGCTTTCCAGTGTGCATGACCTCAGCTGATCACAATACCAGGCAATTCAATTGGAAGATAACTTGTCCCCTTCACAATTTTATCCTTCACAAAGAATAGTTCCAAACTTGAGAAAGTCAGGGGACCAATGATAGAGGCCTGCTCCCTTTGTCTATGCCCATGTGTGTCTGTCCCATCCAAGGATTAGGGAGGCACTCCACTTGACTGACTAGAGCTGGCCAGTATAGAGAAAAAAACCACAAGGGGAGAAGACATGTTACTCTCAGAAGTAAAACTGTGTCAACAGTCAGGCACTCCTGTGTACATGCCACTGACTGTGACACATGGCCTTAGCAGGGATGAGGTCAAGGCCAGAATGTGGAATGAATGTATCCGTCTACACTCCTGCTGCTGTACACACTTTCCACTGGCTCTGGGCACTGGGCTTCAGACCTCCCACTGGCCTTATGGCACCTAACAGGACATCTCAAGAATTTGCCAGGGCAGAGCTACTAGAGGGCATTTTCTGCTCAATCTCTTACCTTCAAAAGTTCACTCCCAGCTCGGGCTACATTGCTTCCATTACTGAACCTCCCAAGTCCCCCAGAATACCCCTGTTCAACAAACCATGAGCTCTTTTTGGGGGTGGGGGATAGAAGGCAGGTTGCCTAATTGAGGCACTGAGAATCAGCCACCAGGAGAATCTAAGAGGCTGGCTTGCTTGGGATGATAAAAATATAGAATGAGCAAGTAGAAACAGACATAATTCTTTAAAACTACTAACATTAACTTACTGTGTTCTGAAGAAATTAAATTTATCCTTTACCTTTTGGTGGGCGGGACTTTCCATGGGCTGCTGTTTTAATTTAACTTCTTTCTCTGTTATCTCTCTCATTTTAAGATTTACCTAAGGCAGAAGAAAAATGCATTAAGAAGGCCACTGCTCCCCCATGTCATCCCCTTTATCTCCATTTCTTCACCAGGGAATCTCACAACACCTGCCATTCACTCTAAGACAGAGGTACCATCAGGCCAATCACAAAGATGCAGATTCTATGTGACCCAAGGGTTGCCATGAGTCACAGGGGCAGCCTCTTCCTGCAAAGAAACCACTGTGCCTCCAAATGCTAGTTAGTACGTGTGAAATCATGAAGGCCAGACCCCATACACACTGTGTACACTGTTGTCCGATGACAACCCATAACAATCTACTTAATCTTGGGTCACACCTCCTCTGACCAGAGAAAGTCAACAGAAAACAAGATTCAGTTATAAAACCCAAGCTGTAAATCCCTTTAAAACAAACAAACAAAAACACACAGAGATTTAAGTAATATCTCTTGGAATTAAGATCATATCAAATTTCTGTTTATACTGAGCCAGTGAGATAGTTCAGCAGATAAAACACTTGGGAGGCAAAGGCAGGCAGATCTCTGTGGGTTTGAAATTTGCCTAATCTACAGAGTGAGACCCGGAAGAGTCAGGGTTATAGAGAGAGCCCTGTGCCAATAGACAGACAGACAGACAAGCAAATAAATAAATGAACAAGCAAACAAAAAAATACGCAAACAAACCAAAAGTAAATACACAAAAAAAAGGCTGGGGAGATGACTCAGTGAGTTCCAGTGTTAAAAGAGGGGGGAAGTGGAAGCCGGTTGGCAAGAAGGTTCAGTGAGTAAAGATACTTGCTACAAAGCCTGACAATCTAAATTCAATTCCTGAGACCCACATAGTAGAATTAGAGAATCAGCTTCCACAAGTTGTCCTCTGACCTCCACATGGCACCATGAGCACAAGCACGAATAATAAAAACCCAGAGACAGATATTGGGGTTAAAGCTGAAGTGATCAGAGAAGCAAAGCAGCAAGCCACTAGAGAGCTGTCACTTCTACCAATGCTCAGACCGCAGGGACGATCCACAGAACCTCAGACTGCTCTGCTCTCCACTAAACTTCAGAATGGTCTTATATTCTTCTCTAGTGCTGAGGTTAAAGGCATATTACCCCAAGTGCTAGGATCAAAGGTCTGAGCTTTGTTCTCTTCTGGACAGATTCACTCTCATGTAGCCCAGGGTGGCCTTGAATTCACAGAGCTCCATCTGCCTCTGTCTCCTGAGTGTGGGATTAAAGGTGTGGCCACCACTGCCTGTCCTCTATAGCTAAGTAGTGGCTTAGATGTGCAGATAACTGGTGGCTTGGTGTATGTTAACTAAATATTAGTTTAGCTCTTAACTAGGTGTGTGGCTAACTAGTGGCTTAGCTCTGCACTCTGATCTTCAGGTAAGCTTTATTTACATTATAAACAAAATATCACTACTCAGTTAGACAAAGTGTAATTTTTTTTTAAAGCTGAGCATGACCATGTACACCTGCAGACCCAATACTGTGGGTGACAAAGAGAAGAGGATCACTGTAGGCCAGACAATCTAACCAAAAAATGGTGAATTCTAGGTTCAGTGAGAAACCCTGTGTCCTTCACAATCAGGGAGGGCACAAGGACCAGAAAGAATTGGCCAGCACCAGCCTCCACAGCAGCAACCATAGCTAGTACAAAATAACAAAAAAAAAAAAAAAGAAAAAAGAAAAGAAAAGAAAAAGAAACAAATGACTGCTGAAAGTAAAAAGAATGTAACTGAATGAGTTGCTACAAAATGAATTCAATATCAACAAAGTCCTAGGAGAAAAATGTTTCCTATTACTGTGAATATATCACTCTGGTCACAGTAGCCCCTGGCAACCTAACAATGTACGTCATAGCCTACAGCAACCCTTATGAAATACTGGAGAACTACAAGTAACCCAAAGAAAGGAAGGAAGGAAGATTTAAAAAAAAAAAAAATGAGATAACCAGACATCAGGCCAGATGGTAAATTCAGCCACATGAACAAACACACTAACTAGTCTAAACACTCTAATGACAAAGCAGAGGCTATCCAATGAATAAACAAGGACGATGGCAAACTACAGTGTGCTCCACGGGTATGGTGGTGCACACCTTTAATACCAGCATTTAGGAAGCAGAGGCAGGTAGATATGTGAGTTCTAGGCAAGCCAGGTTATATAGTGAGATACACACACACACACACACACACACACACACACACACACACACACACACACCAAACAAGTACAAAGAAGGAAAAAAGTACAGCACAGGCACACCAATACTGCTCACAAGGCAACTAGATAAAATACTGCGTTCTAAACACAGAAGCCTCTAGGGACAAGGGCTATTTATCACTAGTGATAGACACAGCTTAAGGACTAGGGGTTAATTTGTACAAATATACAAACACTGATAATAGACTGAGAACCTATGGAGAGCAGAGCTGACAGAACGAAGCAATGCTGCAGCTCCTGTGCCCCTGAAGAACAGCCCTCAGGACAGGAGCAGGAAGATTGCACCAAGTGCAGGAACCACCAACGGGACTCAGTCATGCCAGGATTCAAATCTGCAATGGCTCTTCAGTTAACAGCATATATTGCTCTTCAGAGAATCTGAGTTGTTGGTTCCTAGTATCCACTTAGGGTAACTCCAGTTCCAGGGGATCCTACACCTCTGGCCTCAGCAGGTACCTGCATTCACATGCCCCACCCCCACCCCCAGCACATACTAATAAAAATAATAAGAATATTTAAAAAATAAAACCCAAAATACAAAAATGTATCTGGAATGAACTTCCTCCAAATATTAAAAATCAAACAAGCCTTTCAGATAACCCATTGATAAAACAAGAAACCACATGTGAGACAACATATTTTAAAGGGAATGATGAAGTCCAGCATACTCAAGTACATGAGACAAAGCAAAGTGCTGCTCAGAGGGAAGTCACCACCTCGTAGCCTCACACACACAAGAAGCAAAGCAAGTCTGAATGAATTAGCTTTCTGTCTTAACATGTATGAAGAGTGTGTCATGCTTCCAATCACTGAAACATTTTATTTTGCTTTTGTTTTTAGGGCTGACAATAGAACCCAAGGCTTCCTGCACACTAGACAAACATTTGGGCCCTGTGCTACTTGCCCAGTCCCTAGAAACAAGTTTTGTCTATTCTCACCATAGAGAGATGAATGCTTCTCTATGGTGATGGATGTGCTAACCAGATCTAACCATCACATGGTGCTGGAACACCACACCATGCTGCACAAATATGCTCAATTGCTATGTGTCAGTAACAACATTTAAGAGGTAAACACTGAGGCTAAGAGAGGAGAAATGCTGGGAACTCAAAGGGCAGCTGGGACTAAAAAATTAGAACCTATCTCTAAATAAATATTTCAGATAAGCCAGATGTGGTGGCACAAGACAGGTATGGTGGTGCACACCTTTGATCCCAACACTCAGGAGGCAGAGGCAGGCAGATCTCTGTTAAATGGAAGCCAGCCTGGTCTACAGAGCAAGTTCCAGGACAGACAGGGCTATATACACTGTCTCAAAAAAAAAAAAAAAAAAAAAGCATAAACAACAACAACCAAAAAAAAACAAATAAATAAATTTAAGATGAAATAAAAACATAGAGTAAAATAAATAGAAAAAAACAATAAAGGCAAAAGAAGAAAATAAATATTAAGTAGCAGAGGCATGTAATGTTTTGAAAATGATTAATAAATTTGGTAAACCAGAAAAAGCAAGGAAGAAAAGTCATGATGAAAACGAAGACACGACCACTATGGATAGCAGTTACATTTATCCAATTATTTTATCTTTATTATTTATACATTTATTTTATCTAAAAAACAAAATCAAAATTTTATGCTAATAAATTCAACTTAAAATGAACTCTGTGAAAGCCACAAATTAGCAAAAGTGACATAAAATTAGACAGAAAATCTAAATAGCTTAAAGTATACATAGAAGTTTTCACAACTAAACCCATATACAACTCCAGACCCAGATGGCTTCACCAGCAAGTCCAAAGGTTTCAGAATGGAAATGAAATCAATCATATTCAATTTACTGCATAGAATAGAAAAAGGAAAACATCCCAATATCTCTTTTGAGCCTGCATCATCCTAATATCAAAACAAGGGGGAAAATGCATTAGAAGAAAAAAAAATTGCATACCACTATCTAGGTCCTAAGAATTGGAGACAAACAAGATACCTTCCTCTACCACTTTTTTTTTTTTTTGGTTTTCAAGACAGGGTTTCTCTGTGTAACTCTGGCTGCCCTGGAAACTCACTCTGTAGACCAGACTGGCCTCAAACTCAGAGATCCACTTGTCTCTGCCTCCAAGTGCTGGGATTAAAGGCATGAGCCACTACTGCCCAGCTCTTCTACTCCACATTCTACAAGAGGTCCTAGCCAATTCCATAAGAAGAAAGGGCTTTTTAAATTTTAATTGTGTTTCTGTAGATTAGCAACAAGCAACTGGAAATGGAACTAAGAAACATCACTTATAACACAACTCAGAACACTGAAATTCTGAGGATAAATTTCATGAGTAAATGTATGACAATGGACTGTATTCTTCAACAGGGTAATATATCCAAGCCCCTCAAACTGATCTAGAGTTAATGTATTCACAATCAAAATCCTTACAAGTATTTTTTTGTAGAAACCAACAAGTTGATTCTGAAAATTCTTGAGGACATGCAGACAACATACTAGAACTAAAAACAATTCTTTCTTTAATAAAAAAGGATCCAGTTCAAAGACATGTATTGTTCAAATTCAAGTTATTATTACAGACTACTATTTGTATAAGGTACACTCACCTTAAGTTACCATGGAACTGGTCACACAGTTCAATGGAGAAGGAACATCTAGAGACAGACAGACTCACATGTGCAGCTCAACTAGGACCCAACAGAGTCACTGCCACAGTAGCATGCAGAGGACAGAAAAATCTCTGCTATAGGAAGTCTCTAACTGCTCTCTGTGCAAAATGCAGGTAGATTTCATCCCTTCCCTGCCTCTTGCACAGTGAATAAACTCAAGGTGTATCAGAAAGCTCAAGGCAAGAGCAAAAACCACCAAACTACTACAAGGAAGCAAGGGAGCAAATCCTTGAATCTTGTGTAAACTGGGCTTCAAAATCCCAGAAACCTTTGCTTTAGGACAGCCATTACTACGAAAGAAATGGTAAGAATACATGACTGAGAGAAGAAAATTACAACACATATTCTTAACAAGGTATACACATTCTTGCAACTAGATTAAGACAAAAAATTCAATTAAAAACTGGTTTGTTTTTTTGTTTGATTGGTAGGTTGGTTTTTTGAGACAGGGTTTCTCTGTGTAGCTTTGAAGCCTGTCCTGGCACTCGCTCTGTAAATGAGGCTGGCCTCCAACTCACAGAGATCTTCCTGCCTCTGCCTCCCAAGTGCTGAGATTAAAGGTGTGTGCCACCACAGCCCAGCTAAAAACTGGTTTAAACCAAGAATGGTATCACTGACTTGTAGTGACAACATTCAAGAGACTGAAACCAAAAGTTCAAGGCCAGTTTAGGCTTCAGAGTTCCAAGCCAGCTTCAGCTACAAAATAAGACCCTATTCTCAAATACACACACACAAAAAAAAACAAATAAATGACAGTTGTATAAAATATTAAAACAAAGACTTGCAAAAAATAAGCATCGGGGAAACACAAGAGATTCTACTACACAGCCACACAAATGGCCCCAAAATCAAAGACCAACTGATCAAGTATTGATTAACAATTAGAGCCAAGATTCCTACCCTGTCCCTGAATGTAAAAGGGTGTTCACTTAGACAATCTTTTAGCAGTTTTTTCTAATGACTCAACTATATGCTGGGTGTAGAATAGGTCTTTAGTTCCAGCACTTGGTGTCAGAGGCAGTTGGTAAGACTGAGGCCAGCCTGGTCTACATAGTGAGACCCTGTCAAAAGAAAAATGAAACAAATTAATCAAGTAAGTTAAATACACTTATCTGACCCGGCAATACTACTAAGTACTCACTCAAAATAATAGTATCAGCACCCAGAGACACGCATCCAAATGTCCTAGCAGCTTTACTAAAAATAGACAAAAACTGGGAAGCACCCAGATGTCTCTCAGCAGGTGAGTGGCAGACAACTTATGACACAGACATATAAAGAAATTCTACAAGGCATAAACAGAGAAATTCTACAAGGCATAAACAAAACTACTTACAGATACTACAGATACATTTGGTGTACTGAAAGAAGCCAAGTACAAGAACATTTTAACTAAAACTAATCCCATTAAGAAAGCAGATTTGGGCAAGGGGTGGGGTTGGTGAAGAGATGGCTCAGAGGTTAAGAGCACTGACTACTCTTCCAGAGGTCCTGGGTTCAATTCCCAGGACCCATATGGCAGCTCCCAACTGTCTATAACAGTTCCAGGAAATCCAACACGCACACAGATATACATGCAGGCAAAACACCAATGCACCTAAAATACAGATGGACGGATGGACGGACAGACAGATAAAAGCAGATGGGTATGAGCCTAGGCCTGGGCTGACTGCAAAGGAGCCCAAGGCAGCATTGTAAGAATAACAGAAAAGCTGCCTTGACTGTGGTGGCTATTTAAAGGACATCATCGTTGGTTAAAATGCAAGAAACCATGTCCATATGTGGCATGTAAGTTCTATGTCAGCGGAGTGAGTTTTAAACCACGGGCATCAGTAAAATCTTGGAGATAACCACTCGGGAGGTAAAGTGCTTGATGCGCAAGCATGAAGACCTCAGTTCAGATTCCCAGCACCCACCAATAAATAAATAAACAAATCTCAACACCTGAGATGGAAATAGGATTACCTAGGACTAACAGTCATGCACTCTAGCCAATTAGGGGACAGTCCATTCAGTGTGAGCCCCTGCTTAAAAAAATTTGGGTGGTAAGATATTTACAACTTTTGACCTCTTGCTTCGACATGTACTCATGCCAATGCACATATATCATACATACATATATACACGTGCAAACACATATATGCATATAACACACATCAAAAAAAGTTAAATGAGCCCCAGAAAGATGGGCCATGGTACAACCCAGAACACCTAGGAGATAAGGAGACTCTATAAGTGACCATCAGAAATGATTCACATCACCTTCATCACAGAGAACCAGAATGATGCCACCTGCTCAGCTGTAATCCTGTGCCAGACAGACTTTCACCCAGGATGCTCAATCACTGCAGGGGTGGGGCTCTGCAGAAAGGCTGTATCGACTACACCTCAAGCTAGGAGGAGAAAAGGAGTCCAGGATGCAGAAATGCAGCAGACTAGGCTTCCACTATCTAAGCTAGGGGAAGACAGCATCCCAGAGGGATGCCACAAGGAAAGGAACTCAATATGCCATACAGACCTCCATGCTGAAGAGCTTGTGAGGCCTCTGTGGAGTTGTATAGAGAACTCTTAAGAATACATGAATGTAGTGAAGGCTGAAAGAAAGCTCCATCTTGCTGGATGCTGGGCAATTTACCCTGGATACAGAGTGGGGAGAACATTTAGCCAGAAGTGCACACTGCATCTGATGACTATGACCAAGGAAAAAACCTACAATCTAGCAACCACCAGAGAAGCCACAGCAGGGAAAACAAGTAAATAAGAACTGTAAGTTGCCATGGAAATGCTAAAGAAATAGAAAACCATAAAATACAAATACAAATATTAGGTAAGAAAGAGATGTTTATGAAAACTTAAGCAAGAAAAACAAAGTGTGGTCCTAGAACGGAAATATGTTTGTATAAGCAGATACCAAAGACACAGTAATTTAAAGTCTAACAGTAGAGTGCCAATGTGTCTGTGACCCAAGAACAAGGGTTAGGGATGGAGGGCTATGTGGCAGTGTGCATAATTTTCAGACTTCCAAATCAGTACATGTCTAGCAGGGGCAAATCAGAAGACAAAAATACAGTGTATTACTTGAAATATGGATGAAGCCTGATATGATGGTGTATGTCTGTATGTTTGCCCTAAAACCTGGGAGGCAGGAGAATCAAAATTCAAGGTCATCCTCAGCTACACAGCAGGTTCAAGGTCAACCTGGATTACCTTTTTCCAAAAAGGGGAGAGGGAGATAGTCTGAATGTAACTGGTCCTCAAAAGTTCATAGGGAGTGGCACTATTAGGAGGTGTGGCTTTGTTGGAATAGGTGGAGCCTTGTTGGAGTAGGTGTGTCACTGTAGAGGTGGGTTTTGAGGTCTCATATATGTTCAAGTCACACCCAGTGTCTAAGACCACTTCTTGTTGCCTGTGAGCCAAGACGTATAACACTCAGCTACTTCTCCAGCACCATGTCTGCCTGCACACCATCATGCCACACCATGCCAATAATGAACTAAATCTCTGAAACTGTAAGCCACCCCAATTAAATGTTTTCCTTATTAACAGCTCTGGCTGTCCTGGAACTAGCTCTGTAGACCAGGCTGGCCCCAAACTCACAGAGATCTGCCTACCTCTGCCTCCTGAGTGCCGGAATTAAAGGTGTGCCACCATCGCCCAGCAGGTTTTCCTTTATAAAAGTTGCTGTAGTTATGGTGTCTCTTCACAGCAATAAAAACTGTCTAAGACAAGGGGGCTTAGTAGGTAGATAAAGTACTTGCTAAACAGTCATGAAGAACCAAACCAAATCCCCCAAAACCATGTGTTTTAGTTACAGTTTCTATTGCTGTAATAAAACACCATGATCAAAAGCAACTTGGGGAGGAAAGCATTTCATCTTACACTTCAGGTAAATGGTATATCATTGAAGGAAGTCAGCAAGAACCTGGAGGCAAGAACTAAAGCAGAGGCCATGAAGGAATGCTACCTACTGGCTAGCTCTCCTTGGCTTGCTCAACCTGCTTTCTTATAGCACCAAGCACAGGGTGGAACATCCCCCCACCCCGCCCCACCCACATTAATCATCAATCAAGAAAATGCATTAGAGACTTGCCCACAGGCCAACCTACTGTTGTTTGTTTGTTTGTTTTTGGTTTTTTTGTTTTTGTTGTTTTTTTCAAGTGAGGTCTCCTCTCCCAAAATGACTCTAGCTTGGGCCAAGATGCCCTAAAACTAGCCAGCACAGCATGTAACCCCAAACACAGTTGCAAGCATTTGAAATCTCAGTGTTCCTACAGCAAAATGGGAGATGGAAATCCAAAGACTTTGTCTCAAACAAGGTAGAAGACAAGGAGCAACACCTGAGGTTTTCTCCCACAGGCATGCCATGGCATGTGGACATCTGTATTCCCACATGAATACGTGTGTACATACACGTATACACTGATAAATAAAATCAACCAGTCACTCAAACACAGGAATACACAAGAAACTTAACTCCTCCCCAATAATTATTGGCAAAATCATGAACAAGTATTATATACAAGTACCTCAGATAAAATGAACCCTCATTAACTATGGACATATGTGCATTTCCACACACAAATCCATCTTGCTCTACTCTCAGTGTTCAAGAGTAAGGACTTTTAGCCAGGCATTGGTGGCTCACGCCTTTAATCCCAGCACTCGGGAGGCAGAGGCAGGCAGATCTCTGTGAGTTTGAGACCAGCCTGGTCTACAAGAGCTACCAGGACAGCTTCCAAAAGCCACAGAGAAATCCTGTCTCGAAAAACCAAAAAAAAAAAAAAAAAAAAGTAAGGACTATCTGCTAATCTACTGGACACCTAGCTGGATACAGTATCAATGAGTCCTAAATGACAAGCTCTAGTGGCGAAGTCCCAGCATGGTTCTTGGTTCTCTCGATCAAGAGAGAACTAGACAGGCACTCACCTTATTGATCCAGAATACCATGGCATCCTCAAGATCATATGGAAGTTCTTTTGAGGCGCTGAATGTAGAAAATCGCTTTACACTGGCCACCACCTTCTCAATGCTGATCATCTCCACAGTATAGGCCATCATCAGGGCATCCACCATTGCCATGTGGGCACTCTGGGGATAGAGGCAACAGTCAGTACCCTAAGCCTCTTGCAGGTTCCAATGCAAGAAGACTTTCTGCCTTGGCTTCCCTGCATAGGACAACACCAGCTGGGCACTGTTCCAGACTGCAGTCGTGGTCCAGGGTCCTTATCTCTTACCAGCAGACTGTAAGCCTCCTCTGTAGCCCTGGCAAAGCTGTGGGAAGAGGCTGCACCTTCCCTCTGCCTTCTAGGGCTCCGGGATGCCAACAGGGCCATCCTCTGTACCACACCCTACCTTCAGTCTCTTCAGAACTTTCTCTTCACCCACAACATGTCACCCTTAAATAGAGTAAAAAAAAAAAAAAAAAAAAAAAAAAGCAATGTAAGGACATAGTGGGCTAGGTGCCAGACTGATCTGAAGAGGCCCAGGCTCTGAGGACAGGGCAACTGATTCTGGCTAGTGCAGCCATCCAACAGGAAGGCTGTGCCCTACCACACTTACAGCTTCACACTTCATTGCAGCATCACAGTGAGAAGAAGAACCACAAGCAAGCTGCTCTTTCCAGAATGATGATATTCTTTAAAATATAGGCATGTCACTAAGGACCACCAATGCACATGGACAGACCTCACCATCTGTCACCTAACAGCAGGGCACTGAGTCTTGCCTGCTCAGCCAAAGGAACAGAAGGAACTCCTGTCAGACACTTACCATCTTAATAGGTGCCTGGCTGAGGTCAGCATCTGTCACGGGGGTATCGTCACTCTCCATCACATAGATGCCCTTCCGGGACAGGGCCTGGATGACAGACTGGTGTCCTTGTAAGGTAGCTACCTGGTCCCCTTTTAGGATGAGGCTGCAGACACGGCAATACAGCTCACTTGACAGGAGAAGCTTGATGACGGGTGGCTTAATGTGCTCCTGCTCATACTGGTCGATGTAAAAAGGGTCTCTGAGGTCCTCAGGGATGTTGTCTATGGCAGGAGAGAGCACTGGGTGAGCAGACATGCACAATCCATTCTGGAGCATCACCAGATGGATGAGAACACATAGGAAAGCACCTTCCAGTACAATGTCAGCCAAGGTGCAGCCCACTGATCATCACACAAAGGTTCAGGGCTAACTGACAGCCTCATTAGCATCTGTACTGTAGAGGCAATATGAGGCATTTTGCAACCACCACCATCACCTGAATGATGATGGGACACAAGCATAAAAGTCCTGGGGTCTTTGTGGACTCAAAGGAAACCAAGATGCCATGGAGCTAGGATGATGTAGCATCTGGTGATCCCAAATAGGGGGCTGTGAGCACGGTGGCATTAATTCTGGAGAGGGGGCTCTGCATGTCTTCTTGCCAGCCAAAGTCAAGATTAAGGTAACAGCAGAGATTCAACAGCCTCCTCTTTAGGAAGTGAGCCAAATCTGGTGCCACTGTCATCACAACAGAACAATGACAACCAGCTTTCATCCATATTTGGTTCAGGCAGCACACTATTTAATCACAAGTCTACTGATCAGGACTAATGACTAATGTGCCCACATTACAGACAAGAAAACCGAGGCACAGAAAACAGATGTGCCATGTCCAATGTTACAAGAGACAGGAACCAATTGCAATCTGGTCTCTCATACACTCACTGCCTACAGCAGACACATCACCAGGGGCCAAATGTGCCACCACTGATTCTGTACCCTCTTTGTACCACCCTGGCCTTGTAAGACATCAATAGCTATCTTTGTAGAAAGCACAAAGTCTTGAAGAAGAATCTCATTCCTTTACCCAGGGTCCCAGAACTTTGGTATCTCTGGGTTCCCAACTGCAGAGAATGGAGAGTCCACTCTTCTCAAACACCCCTACCTCTGGGAGAGTTAAGAAAGCTGCTGACACCACAAAAGGTATTCAAACAAATGGGCAGAAGCATATTAGAGAATGCAACCCCACCCCACAATCAGTGGACATTTGTGCTACCTAATTTTATGTCAGCTGACATAAGTTAAAGTCATCTGAGAGGAAGGAACCTCAACTGAGAAAACGCCTCTAGGGATTTTTTTTTTTTTTTTCTCTTTTGAGACAAGGATGAACTATGTTGCCCTGGATGTCCTTTAACTCACTATGTAGACCAGGCTGGCCTAGACTCACAGAGATCTGCCATCTGCCTCTGCCTCTGCCCCCCAAGTGCTGGGATTAAAGATGTGTGCCACTATGCCTGCCCCATTTTAATTTAGTGACTGATTAGCCCATTGTGGGTGGTGCCACCCCTGAGAAGGTGGTCCTGGGTTCTACAAGAAAGCAGGCTAAGTAAGACATAAAGAGCAAACTAAAAAGTCTCTGCATCAGCTCCTGACTCCAGGTTCCTGTCCTGTTTGAGTTTCTGGCCTGACTTCCTTCAATGATGAACAGTAACATGGAAGTATAAGCCAAATAAATCCTTTCCTCCCCAACTTGCTTTTGGTCATGGTGCTTCATCGGAGCAATAGTAATCCTAACTAGGAAAACATCCAAACTCCTCCAGCCCTGTGTCAGATCTGGACACCACAGGGGCTACTTCCCCTACCCAGCATCCTCTTTCTCTGTTCCCTTCTCTGTGTTACTGATAGGTACTATTTTCTGAGGTCCAACTCTAGTTACAAGTCTCTGGATCCTTGTTTTGTTCCACAATCATTTTTAAATTTTACTTATTATTGTATATACATATACGGAGGTGCATATATGCCACTGCATGAATGTGAAAGCCGGGATACCTTGTGGAGTTAGTTGGTTCTCTCCATTGGCACTCATGTTGTTAGGCTTATATACAAGTACCACTGAGCAAACTTGCCAGCCCTGTCCCACAATCCCCAGACTTCATTTTTTATTCTTATTTCTTAACAACATGCCAGAGTTTACACAGCACTTTAGTTTTGAAGCACTGTTGTGCATATAGGATTTGGTCACTACGGCAACCAAACTAATGAACAGTGCTGACACTAGTTCCAACATGGAAGGAAGGCTGTAAGCACTCTGCCCAGGCTTAGTGGATATCAAGTCCCATACTTGATGACCACACTGGTTTAGCCTCCCATTTTGAAACCATCTACAGTTCTAATACTAAACAGAATGTGGTGGTAATAAAAGAATGAGACCTGGGTATTCCACATGGGAAGGTCTCTGCTTGCCTTGTCAGATGATAAAGAAAAGAGCTGTAGTGCCACATGAGTAGTACACAAAGAGAAGAGGAGCCACACCACACACACAATGAGAGGTCCTGTGGAACAGAGCTGAAAGGCACAGATAACACCAGCAGAAACTGTGGGATCTGGTTCTGAGCTGGTAAAATCAAGCAAGGTTCTAAGCTAGGGAGCCCAAATCCCAAGTTTGTGCTGCTACCAGGAAAGAGACGAGAGTCACCTTAGGCCTGCACCTGAAGTGCCTAGTAGCAGCACCTCACCCCCAGAGCTACTACCCTTTACCTAACTTCCAGCCCATACCTCAAATTCTGTCCAGGTCTTTCTTGCATGTTCAAAACACATGTCCAAGAACACATCTGAAAAACCATGGATGTGTATCTATCCCAACATGTCCCGGCCACCTCCTCTGAATCACCTATATGACATCCATGTGATGTCTGGAATACTTTAGGCCATAGTGGCTGGTCCAAGACCCTCTCCCCCCTCACTTGGATAGCTGGTAAAGTTCCTCTCTGAGAGAAGAAACAGCACAGCTTAGGAGGAACCCCACTGGCTCACTCTGTTGCAGGGAAGGAGATGATGGGACACCACAGAAGCACAACCAAGAGCTAGCCTTTAGCAGACACAAGGAAGACCTAGGGAAGATCTGACGCTCACAACCACAATATAAAAGACATAAGCAGCCTGAACTTGGAAACTAGCAAGACAGGAAAAAGCAGCCAGGCCAATGTCCAAGTGGAAAAGTTTCCCTGGGCCACTTGCAAACAATCAGCCTGAAGAGGTTCATGTCATCAGCACACTGAATCCTGTACAAACAATAATCATTCCTGTACACTGAGATTCAAGACAGGGAACTAAAACAATTATGCAGGTAGACAGCAATCCCAGATCAGTAGACTCCACCACAACCTGTGAGTTCCCTCCAATCCAGCCACAGGGTGTTACAGCCCACTCAGCAACTGAACTTCCTCTTCCTGGCTCTTCAGCACAAAAACTATCCCTAGCTCAGAAACAGAGCCCCCACTCCTCCCAGTCCACTAAGGCAGTGACTGTTCCTAAATAATACTCAGCTCAGTCAGTCCATGTCAGAAGCTATGCTTGCACACATCTGTTTTCTAATATCTAGCAGTCAATAACTATTCTTAAAACAAAGCAATATAGGGCTAGAGAGATGGTTCAATGGTTAAAAACACACACTGCTCTTGCAGAGGACCCAAAATTGATTTCCAGACCCTGTATCAGGCAGCTTATGACTACAAAGCCCAAAAGGTTCCAACACCCTTTCTGGCCTCTGTGGCAATATACCCATATGCACAATACACACACACACACACACACACACACACACACACACACACACACACACACACACACACACACACACACGCATGCACACACGTACACATGCACATACACAATTTAAAAATAGCAAAATATTTTTAAAAATACAAAGGCATTATAAATGCTTCTGAGTGTTTCAGGTGACTTGTTTCTCTACAAAAGACAAAAACAATTTATAATCATTCATTCAACAATTATTGAGCACTTGCAGGAACCAGGAAATGCATGAAACATACTGGGCCACCAAAAGGAGGCTCTGAAGAGGACAAAAAAAACAGTATGCAACTTCCATGACAAGGAGAATCACCCTGGAGTATGCATAGAGCCCAGCTTAGGCAAACAAGGGAAAAAGAAAACAAACAAACAAACAAACAAACACATGATAATAACTCTCATCAGATAAGTTTTAGAAGCAACACAGTTCAGAATAGTGTAGGAGTTCAGGACACTGAGTAGGCTTATATAGTCTGCAATCACAGAAAAGGGTAAACTAGAACAGGCTGTATTAGGAGATAATGGAAGGAAGAGGACAAGGAAACAATTCCTCTGCTGTTTCCTACAGAGAGTAGAAAACAAGCCTAGACACCAGCCAGGCACAGGACAGGACCTGTTACTAAAGTAGGAACTACAGCTCAGAAGATGATCATGGCAGAAAGAGGAGCTCCATAATGGACATATGGCTAAAAGAGGGGGGAGGGGGGGCATTTTGAAGAGGCTGACATGTGGGGACCAGAAGTACAAATGAAAGAGATAGCACTATGTATGGTCTGTATGGACATGAAAAGACAAGCGTCCATGGGGACTTAGTCACCCAGAAAGAGGGCACAGTAAGAACGGAAGCTGGACAGGACAGACTGGGGCTCACCCTGTCTCGAAAAAACAAAAAGAGCTAGTGGGACAAGCATAAGATAAGGCTGAGCACTCATAACTAATAAGTCTCCGTGTCATGATTTGGGGGCTGGTGTTCTGAGAAAGCCTGCTACAGTCAGGTGTGTCTATAAATGCCTTAACCACCTCTAGAAACCCGTTTGCTAAAATCCACTGCAGTCAGAATGGCAACAACTGTGAAAGTTCTAACAGAGTAGCAGATGGCGGTGTCAGCCAGTGGCATCACATCAAGTATAACATGTGCTTGTAACATGCACTAGAGAGGCTGAGACAAGAGGATCATGGTGAGTTCAAGGCCAGCTCAGGAAGCCTAGCAAACCCTAACATAAACTCAAGAAAGTGACTCCGGCACCTGCAGAAGGCATCAGAACTGATCAGCCACAGACTTGCTGACTGTGGATGACACCCAAGGCAAAAAAGTAAAAGTATTTTTAATAAAGAAAAAAAAGGTGATTAGACTAGACCAATCTCAAAAGAGAAATTCTAGAACAATCAATACATGTGCGCGTGCGCGCGCCCGCCAACACACACACACACACACAATGACTGAACCAGTTTCATAAAATGAACTGTTGAAAGCAGATTAAGATTAGACACTTGAAGCTGGGCAGTGGTGATGCACACCTTTAATCCCAGCACTCAGGAGGCAGAGGCAGGCAGAGCTCTGTGAGCTTGAGGGTAGCCTGGTCTGCAAAGCTACACTGAGAAACCCTGTCTCAGAAAATTAAAAAAAAAAAAAAAAAAAAAAGATTAGAAACTTGAGAGATGAAGATGAGTAGATAGTAACAATGAAGACAATGAGGAGAAGGCAGGGAAGGCAAGTGGCCAAGGCTGTCAGACCACAGAAAGGAACTGCAGGCCCAGAAAGCAGAAGGAATATGGCAGAAGGATGTTTAAGCAGACAATGCTGAGAATTTTCCAATACTTGTAAAATTTATGAAATTACTAAAAATACCAGCGAGACTCAAAAAGGAAATCCACATCCAAAAAGCCCTACAGTCAGTCACATGACAGAATCCAAAGGCAAAAATACTTTTTAATATGTCAGAGGGAGTTCCTGTCAAGCTAGGCCAGCAGACCATTCCTGTTTGCCCCTTTGTGTAGAAGGGAGCTACAGACCCTGAAACACATCACCTCAAGGTCAAGCAGAGGAGAACTAGAAAGTGTAGAGATGGATGCCCGCTAGGACCTCACACTGCAGGACAGCCCCACCAGGGGCAGGCCTGATGCTTGCTGACTCCCAGTAGAACAGGTTTCTGGGCCATAGAAGAGGGGGAATCAACATGAGGCCCCAATAATAATAAAGTAGCCAGGGACATGGGACACTGTGGAGCAAAGGTGCTGTGCTTCCCTACCCAGCCTGAGATAACTTTCCCTAAAGCCAAGCCACCATGGACCAGGGAACAAAACAAACAAGGTCTCACCAAAAGCACCTGGCAGAGAAGATACTCTCTCTCTCCACTGGTCATGAAATTCTTCTTCCCATGTAGCTGGGAATTCCAGGAAAGGGAATCATCTCATTATCAGGGGTTTTTTAGGGTATAATTCTGGTCCCTGGCATCCCCAGCTAGGCTTGGCCACCTGTCCTCAATACATCAATTAATGAGACACGTGATAATGAGAAACAGAAAAAAAGCAATTTATTCACTGTGATCACACTGGGAAGAACAAAGTCCATCTTTAGGATACTGACATAAGATTCAGGCTTTAAAAAAGGACATGCATAATTAAGCAGTCCTGGTCAAGGAGTAGCCTTGCCCATCACTGGCCAGTCATAAGCTCTGTCCTATAAAATGAGTTGAAAGAAAAGTTATCAGAACTTTGTGAAATCTCTTCCTGGGAGGCAGAGATGCCCAACCATACACCAGCAAAGTCCCACCTACCCAGCCTGGAAAGTTCCTTTTGTCCTTAAGCAACAGCAGCAAGGAGCCCGATAAGTAGACTGAACCAGGAGCACAGGGCTGGGGCACAGGACCTACTAGAACCACAGCCAACAATGAAGCTCAAGGCTGCAGACAAACCCAACAGGAGACTGCTAAAATAAGAGTGAGGGCCTTGGCTCCTCATGCAATAACCAAGATGATCAGGAATCATCTGAAATCGCCACTCAAGGAAGATGACCAACTGACACACATCAAGATGCATCAAGTGTAGAAACATCTCTGACACTTGAAAGCAGCCAGCACAAAATGATCGCAGGAGTAACAAACTCTGAAGCAAACTAGATAAGTTCAGCAAAGAAAGTTTTCCAAAGTAGTAAATATAGAAATGAAAAGTAGAGTAACAGACATTTAGAAACTCACTGGACAGGCTGAACAGCAGGGTGACGAGGACAGAGAATTGAATTGCTGACTTTAAGGTTAAATCAACAGCATCCATCCAATCTGAGCCACAGGCAGAAGAAGGAGACTAGAATTAGGAAGAAGACAGGGAGTGATAGGAGAGCTGCTGAGCACCAGAGTCCCAGGGAAGAAGGTAGCAAGGAGAGTACAGAGCAAATTAATGGCTGAAAACGTACCAAATACAGTGAAAGATACCAACCTATTTTGACACTAAGCAAACCATGAATCAGGAAAACCAAAGGAATCTGAGCCAAGACATATATTCAAACTTGTAAAGCTAAAAAGAAAATTGTGAAGCCGAAGAAAGGCATACTTGGAGGGAATTCCCATTCCAATGGCAGCGGGACTGTCATCTGAAGCTGTGCTGTAAATATGCAAAGGTGCTTGCAGACATGCCTGGTGGTGGGTTCCACCCCAGAATCCACCATAATAAAAGGGGAGAACTGACTTCTCTCAGTTGTCTCTGACCTACACACACACACACACACACACACACACACACCACACACACACTGGCAAACACAAACACACGCATCTTATATCTCTCACACACAACCAAATAACTGGGGGCTGGAAGGATGGCTCAGCAGTTAAGAGCACTGGACATTTTTGCAGAGTATGTGAGTCCCAACAGCCACATAGTGGCTCATAACTGTCTGTAACTCTGGTTCCAGAAGATCTGACACCTTCTTCTGGCCTTCCTGTACACAAAGCAGGGGAATGGTGCACAAACACACATGCAAGCAAAAAAATCCACGTGCATGAATAATTATATATATATATATATATATATATATATATATATATATATCATTGTACAGGGTTTCTCTGTGAAACAGTCCTGGTTGTCCTAGAACTCACTTTGTAGACCAGGCTGGCCTCGAACTCACAGAGATCCACCTGCCTCTCTGCCTCCCATAATAAAATATTTTTTAAGATAAGTAAGTAAAATTTTAAAAAAAAATAACTATGAGAATGGCTAAAGTAAGTTCTCCAAAGAAAAAGAAAATGGATGAAGAAAATGGAGCATCAAAAAAAAGCAGCAGAGGGACTTGAGAGATGGCTCAGCGGTTAAGAGCACTGGCTGCTCTTTCAGAGGACCCGGGTTCAATTCCCAGCATCCACATGGCAGCTCACAGCTGTCTGTTACTTCAGTTTCAGGAGATCTGACACCTTCACACCAATACACATAAAATAAAGTTAAATAAATTATTTAAAAAAAAAGAAAAAGAAAAAGCAGCAGAAATGAGTAATGTGATAACTTAGCAGACTGTCCTTTGGAGTTTTCATTGATACATGGTACAAACGAGGCTGCTGCCACACCAGAACCAAGCCTGGTGGTGCGCACCTTTAATACTAGTGCTAAGGAAGCAGAAGCAGACAGATCTCTATGAGTTTGAGGCCAGCCTGCTCTACATAATTTGTTCCAGACTAGCCAAGGCTACATAACAGAGAGACTCTGTCTCAAACAACAACAAAAGCAGCACAGCAATATGCTGTTCACAAGAAATTCACTTCTGGGCTGGAGGAATAGCTCAGCCATTAAAGGCTAGGCTCACAACCAAAAATATAAGAAATTCACTTCTAATTCAGCAAGATAAACCGGTTTGCATCAAGCCTGGGTTTAACACTGCAAGACCTAGTTTCAAAGAGAAAAGGAAGGGAGTGTCAGAGGGAAGGAGAGAAGGAGGGGATAAAGGATAGAAAAACAAATTAAAAAATAAAAATAGAAATAGATACACTATGACTAGGGATACAGCCCAGAGACAGAGCAGAAAAAAAAAATACACAAAATATGCAAACAGTATCCAATAAGAAGATGGTGTTAGCAAACTCTTCTGGCTTCTCTACCAAAAACTGAGACAGGAATTGGTTGATGAAAATGTAAGTTTTATATGGAAGTAAGGGAGGGAAAAGATCTGTTTCTCTCAGTCTTCCCTTTAGCCACATTACAGTTTTATAGAAAAGAGAAAGGAAAGCCAGGAACTAGGCAGTGTTGGATTAGCTATAAGTATCAGGTAAATGATCAGAGCTGTAAGATTAATTCTTCTCAGTACATCCTTCTCCTCCTGCATGGGATTTCCTGAAGAAATCTTTTATTTCTTTAAGTAGCTGTTACATTATCAGAAAGGATTACAGTACCCTCTATCATTTCTACCAGGACTGGTTTCCAGACACCCATGGACATCTGAAACTGGAGTAGTACCAAACCCTATTCCTGTTCCCTAAACAGACGTAACTGATGAAGTTCAACTTTTAATAAAGCAATTGTAAGATCCCAGGAAGGACAGCATGTGATTAATCATGCCACTCCAATAGACTGAGAACCCTTTGGGGGCTGAACAACCCTTCCATCACAGGGGTCATATATCAGATATCCTGCATATCAGTATTTACATTATGATCCATAACAGTAGCAAAATTATAGTTATGAAGTAGCAACCCAAGTAATTTTATGGTTGGGGGTCACCATAACATGAGGAACTACATTAAAGGGTCACAGCATTAGAAAGGTTGAGAACCACTGTGCTACTCAAATTGCCATGCAATTTAAAACTTAGGAATCATTTCTGGGATTTTTCCATCAAATATTTTCAGACCGAAGTAGCACACTGCACAAGTGAAAAACAGCTAAATGGGGACTACAGTACATTGAAGGCTGATAAAAAGTAGGAAGGAGACCAGGCAGTGCTGGCACAGGCCTTTAATTCCAGCACTCAGGAAGCAGAGACAGGTGGATCTCTGTGAGTTAGAGGCCAGCCTGGTCTATAGAGCTAATTCCAGGACAGCCATATACAGAGAAACCCTGTCTTGAAAAACAAACAAAAAGTAGAAAAGAAACTACTGAAGACAGAGTAAAATCCTTAGTATTAGTACTAACTAGACTCAAAGCACATGAAACTCTGACAGAGCTAAGAAAACATACAAATTCACTAGCATGAAAACTGGCACTTCTTCATCAGCAACTGACAAGGCTACCAGACATAGCCAGCAAGGACACCAACAGCCAGCACACACTATCTGCACACAAAGTCCAGGCCACTACTGACAGAATGACAGAATCTAGGTCCACATGACTTGCAGTCTACAGAAGCCCAGAGCCACGCTGGTGGGAAGAAGCTGGCTGTAGGGAATACACAAACATGAGGAGGTACAGAGTGATACCAGATAGAAAATCCTCAGGCTAGAGAAGGGTTTCCTCCCCCTCTTTCTGAAAGTCATCTGGATCTGGGAACTCCTGGGCATTTTATTCTTAAACAAACCTGTTAATATGAACAAAAGGAGAGGAGGGAAGTACCACTGAAAAGGATTAATGTTAAGAGATTACAGAAAGGACTGGAAAACTAAAGCCCTCAATTCATCACCTCACAATCTAGTCCTCTTCCCCCAAATAACTGGCTTAATTAGTTTCTTATTCTGATAGTCTTCTACCCATTCATGCTCAAGGTATGAATGGCATTTTCACCTGCACTGTTCTATCCCTAGGGTCTGTGGGCAACACATCCAGTTCTGACTGTGTCCTGATGAATGGGACAGGGCTAGGGATTTTGAAATGGGAGATGTTGCTATAATGTAATGTATGAGGTCCAGACAGGAGTGGCACATGGACCTGGACCTCCTGCATGGTCAGCAGAGCCTTAAGGAAAGGTCTGCTTAGCCAAAAGAAACAGGAGGAGTGGAAGACAAGAGAGGGGAACAAGAAGCTGTTTTAAATGATCTCTGCTACATGCCCAAACATTCACCAAAATAAATTATATTCTAGGCCCCAGCTTCTTACACTGTAGGTCTTGAGCTCATATGGGCTACATAACTGAATGTGGGAGCTGGAGAAGTAAATGGTAACAGTAAAAGGTTTCCAAACACACAACAACCAAAAGCCAATTCAAAATCAAATGCATCATGGATCCAAGATGTCTAGCTGTGCTCACTCATGTTTTATCAAGAAACTTCACTCAGTCTTAGTTCTGAACACACAGCATACACACTGTGCATGCCATCACACCACACAATGCCAACAAATATAACCTGAAACACCTCACCTTAGATTCAAGGCTTCTGTATGTCATAAATGAAAATGTGGTTTTACTATAGACACAATGTTTTCTGCTCCTATAGAAACGTCATAGCTTAATACAGAACATTTCCCATCATCATTCCTCAGCATGTACGCACCAAACTGGTACACTCAGCTTGTATTGTGTTAGAATGTTTAAATGTGGGGTGGGGACAGAGACAGGATCCCATGCAGTTCTGGTTGGCCTTCAGTTTGCTGTATATAAGGATAATCTTACTCCTGATCCTCCTGCCTCTCTACCTGAATTACAAGTATGTGCCACAATACCCAGTTTTATGGGTGCTGGGTATGGAATGAGGACCATAGCCTTAACACATGTAGGATCTGCTGTTGTACTTAACTTGGACTTCCAAGCCCCAGAACTGTAAATGATACATCTCCATCATTTCTGAATTACCTAGGCTATGGTATTTTACTAGCAATCCAAATGAAATAAAAGCAAGCACCAAAGGAAACTTTTCAAACACTGAAATAGATGAATGTGAAAACATAAACCCAGAATGATGACACACACCTGTATTCTCAGTGCTTTGAGGGGGTAGAGGTAGGAAGATTAGAAGTTCAAGGTCATCCCTAGTTACATTGTAAATTTAGTTGAGCCTGGCCTACATAAGCCTTCATCTCAAAACAAACAAGCAAACAAACAAAGAAACAAAATACAAACTATCAGCACCTGGGAGCTGCAGGGAAGGTGGCACTGCTGCACTGTTTGTATAAGCAGTGAAGTCAACAGGCTAAATCTAGTCAAAATCCAGAAAGGAAGGGCAGCAACAGCCAGAAGTAAGGCCGGCGGCCATGAAAGTGTATGTAACAGGAGGGTCTAAGGGGAGGGAGGGAAGGTCCTGCAATTATGAGCACTTGCTGCTCTTCCAGAGGACCCAGGTTCAATTCCCAACATCCACATGGCAGCTCACAACTGACTATAACTCCAGTTTCAGGGGATCCTGGCACCTTCACACAGACATACATGCAGGCAGAACATCAATGCAAATAAAATAAAAATAAATAATTTTTTTTAAAAAAAAGTTACCATTGGAAAACTGAGTAAAGACAACCAGGACCTCTGCAGAATGTCTTACAACTACATGTTAATAAACCTCAAAATAATTTAATTTTTCTTATATTGTCCAAGATACTATTACATGGGAAGAAATTTAAATGCACAAAAGGCCTATTTTAAAAGGCTCCTCTTCATTAGTCATCAGGGAAATGCATACTAAGCCACAGCAGGATGGCATAGTCTACCCACTTGACTGGCTAAAAGTATAAAGACCAATAACACCAAGTGCTGACATGAAGGCAGAACAACTGGAATTCTCATACAGTGCTCATGAGATATAATGACTCAGCCACTCTGGAAAACTTCGTACTTTCTGATGACTTAAACATGCATTATCTCATGACCCACTAATCCTACACCTATTTAAGATGAATAAAAAATATCTGCCCACATAAATGAATGCTCATAGCAGCTTTTTCATACGATCTCAAAACTAGAAACCATCCCAACAATATTCAGCAACAGACAAATGGGCTAACCATACAATGGAATACTATTACTAAGCAAACACCTGTACACCATAAGATACATGGATGAATCTCAAAGACACTGTGTGAAGTAAAGGAAGCTTGATGTGCTTAAATGATAGGAAATACCAGGCAGGAAACAGGTTTGGAAGGCCAGAATGACACTTAGAGGAATCTGGAGGAGACACACCACCAAAACTTTATCTAACTGTAGGCTTACAAGTGCTTTACTGTATATAAATTGTACACCAAGAAAGGTCCAAAGTAAGTATCCACTTGGTAAATAGTGAGCAGCACCCACTGTGCCCTGCTAAAAAGCCCAGATCTCTTTCCTCCTCAGAAACTGTCCTTAAGTACAGTCCATCAGTAAACCCCTGCAAAGCTTTACCAATTTGTCATTGAAGACATCCCCAGATCTGAAACTCAGCCCTCTGTCCAAGCTAATCTCAGCTTCTGTATTCCACTTGCCTGGGCTTGTGCTCGAGCAAGCTGCACCCACACCTGCCTGCATTCCCCTTCCCTGCCCTTGCCTAGAAGACATACTTCTTTATGGGGCATTCCAGATCCCCTCAAAGGAGTACCTCTTCTTCCTCACCTGACCTGTGACACCTGCTCCTCTGGTAAATGAAGATCCTCCTTGCAGGTCTTTGCATGGGTGGTCTTCAAAGCTCCATTCAGTTCCCACAGGTTATAAGACAATGTTACTGATATACCTAATTTTGACCCATTGAAACTGTAGCAACTGGGTAACATCTTCTCAAAGTACATTCCCAGGCTCTCAGCAAACCATCTCCTATTCAAGCGTTCCCAGGCACACACATCAAAGAAATCCCCAATGACACTAGGATCACCATAAACAACCTGGCCCCAGACTATTTCCAAACTAATCACCAACTATGTCAGTCTTTACACCTTCAGCATAGTTAATCTACTCAATGCACAAGATCACTTGGCTGCTACACAATGGTGCAGCCAGATACCCATTCTCTGCTCTCAGGGGCTATCCAGGCCTTCACCACTCTTCAGAGCCATTCACTTTTGTTCTCTATGTTCCCTCACTGACCTGGAGCCTAAAAGTAGGCCAGGCTGGCTGGTCATAGAACCCATTTCTACCTCCCCAGCATGGGATTACAAGCATACACCACCATGCCTGACTTTTTTTAATATTTAAAAGTTACTTTGGGGCTGGAGAGATGGCTCAGAGGTGGAAGAGCACCAACTGCTCTTCCAGAGGTCCTGAGTTCAATTCCCAGCAACCACATGGTGGCTCACAACCATCCATTATGAGATCTGGTGCCCTCTTCTGGTGTGCAGATATATAGGGAAGCAGAATGTTGGATACATAATAAATAAATAAAGAAAAAAAGTTACTTTATGTCAAGCAGTGGTGGACACATCTTTAATCCAGCATGCAAGCAGACCTCTGAGTTCAAGACCATCCTGGTCTACACAATGAGAACTAGAACAGCCAGAGCTACACAGAGAAACCCTGTCTCAAAACAGTAATAATAATAATAGTAAATATTCATTCATATGCGTTTATGTATACCTGTGCATGCCATAGCATATGTGTAAAAGTCAGAGGACAACCTGTAGTAGTCAGTTCTCTCTTTCCATTATGTAGGTCCCAGGGATCAAACTCAGGTTGTCAGGCTTGGCAGCAAGCACTTTTTATCTGCTGAGCCATCTCTCCAGCTCCATACCTAGCTTTTTAAATATGGATTCTGGAACTCCAACTCAGGTCTTCATGCTTGTTTAACAAGCACTTTAGCAATCTGAGCCATCTCCCCAGCCTCATGTCTAGCAAGCACTTTATTGTGTGGGCTGTCTTCTCAGTCCCAAGTAGTCATCTTCAACCCTTCCACTATTCCTATGAGGATTTTGATCAACAACAACAACCATGTGCCTTCTCCCTTTATATTTCCTATACTGCAAAAAATAGCTAAGCACACAATAGCCATTGGATGAAAGTAATCTTGGCTCCATGCTGGTCATCCTCAGACAATATGAAAGTTGGCAGCATCCAAGTTATTAAACAGTGCAGCTTTGAGGTAGAGAGGGCACTAGCATACCTAAAGTTTATAGGGCTATCTGGAAACAAAAATCAACACAAGAAACATGGCACATTTGTTCCAGGCCAGCCTTGGCTACCGAGTGAGGCCCTGTCTCAATCACTCCTCCTTAGAAAGGAAGGAAGGAATGAAGGAAGGAAATATTGAAAGTATTAAAAGCCATTTGAATGTACAGCCAAAATTAACATTCTGAAACACAATAGCAGCTAACCCTTTGTAGGGTCAAACAAAGGATTAGCTAAGAGATTAAAGACAGATTTTCATTCTCTGATTAGTATTTAATTCCTGGCATCAGGCCAGGAAGGAGAACATGTATAAGCACAACTCTAAAAACATAAATTCCCCCACAGAACATAACAAGCACCTGAGCATTCTATTCTGCAGGTGTGTACAATAAAGTGCATGTAAGAGACAGGACCCCAATCTTGCAGAGATACCAAAGCCAGAAGACAAGAGGCTCTCTAGATGCCCTGTAGGGAAAGGGTCATGGAAACCACTGCCAGCCAGCAGCCCTACAGCATCATGCTCAGCAAACACTTGAGACTCCTAGACCCTCCCACCCAGAAACACCCAACTCACTTGCCAAGAATAACAAAAGGCTATTTAGAAACAACAGTCTAGAGACTGAGAGATTGCTCTGTGCTTAAGAGCTCTTCTTCCAGAGGACTGGTGTTCAATTCCCACCATCTACAAGGAGCTCACAATCATGTACGTTAACTCCAGTCCAGGGGACCTGATGGCCTCTTCTAGCCTCTATGGGCACCAGGTACAGACTTGGTGCACAGACATACATGCAGACAATGTACCCACACACATGAAATAAAAATAAATAAATCCACAATCTAAACTCATGAACCAGTAATCTGAACAAATTGTGACCTAGAACAAGTTGGTAACACTTCTGAACTGGGCCCAGGCAGTGGACTGCTTCCAGGGAAACCTGCCCAGTCCAGGAAAAGAAAGGAGCAGTGAGCAGTCCCAGTCAGCTCTGGAGCTATGGAAAGGGGTTCCAAGTAGTGGACTCCTTTTGACCTAATGCCACTAAACCAAACAATACCATAACTCTGGCAATGTGGTGACTCCTAGTCTCCTGCTGCTGGTAAGGTGAGAAGGGTGAACTCCTGACTGGGCCTAGGATTCAGGACAGCTCAGCTCTTGGGGCAAAAGGACAAATCAGTTTCTGCTGAGCCACAGAGCAATCTCTTTGCAAACAGTTGAGAGTCTTCTCATCCGGTCCCTGTGTGTTCCACTGTCCTTGAGAGATAAAAACTCATATTCTCCCGCTGTCCCCTGAAACCAAAGCCTAAATACCTCTGAGCTTGCTAAGGGCACAAATACAATGCAAATGGACCAGAAGCAAAAGACAGAGCTGCCGCAGCCCTAGTCTAGCACAGCATCCTGTAAAATATATGGTCCTTCAAATCACCTCTTTGAACTTCTATATCAATTTATTGCAGGTTTCACACAAATGCTACCACACTCTTGCAGCTAAGCAGATTTTGCTCCTCTTTGCAGACAATTTTAAGTGAACAATTTTCAGCATGCCTAATAAGTTACTCCTAAAAAATAACTAAAAGACTGTCAATGTAATGCCAGAGTTGCCAGAAAAAGAAGAGAAGGAACCTAAAAATAGAAGTACAGGACAGCCCCCAAATCTTGGTTGTGGCACGAGAGCAGAATAAATTTGGAGAAAATGCTTCTTCATAACCATAAGCTCAAGGCCTAGGGTGAGCTCCAAAGATTGAGACTCACTACAGATAGCAGCCTGTACAGGGACACGGATCCCGGGGCAAGTGACAGTGGAGTCTCCAGTAGCTAGCCCTACAGATCCACCACACTCTCAACTCCTACACAGAAGAAAAACTGGTTTCACTTCGTGACTTAACCAGAAAGTGTGTAACATATAAAATATACAAGACCCTTTCCCTATGACCACCCTCCCAATCAAAGTTGCCATGGAAGCGTCCAAATGGACAGCAGCATGACCAGTGAACAGTAGCCTAAGCTGAGAGGCACACGGAGGTTGCCAGAGATAAAGATTCACCCCTGGAATAAGATCTGAGTTTTATGGTAGTGGGGTCCCTTTCTTTATATTTTGCCAAAACCCCTCCCTACTCTGATTCCTGGAAGATACTGGTAGAGGTAAATTCATACCAGGATATGAACACCATAAGCATCTCTCCAGCTCAGCCAGCATGGCCATATAAATTGGCATCTCCCAAATGCCAAAGCTGAGTATAGAATGGAAACTTTCTCATCTACACAATGAATGGAAGGGAACTAGACCTCCTAACACCCTGTTAGGAGGGCCCTGTCTCAGGTCACAGGGTCACCCAGGCTCAGGCCCCACTGGTGATCCTCAGTCCTGCTCTTCCTCCCAGTTCTCAAATGAGCACTCTTAATAATTCTAAAATTGAACATTGTGACACTCAGAGGCAGGCAATCACTGTGAGTTCCAGGCCAGCCTGGTCTATATATCCAGTTCCAGGACAACCAGGGCTGATACATAGAGAAACCCTGTCTCAAAATACCAAATCTAAAACCTTAAAGCCTTTTGCTCCATTATTTGATGAGGCAACAAGACCTCATGAGTACTCTAGTATTAGAATAAAACTAAACTAAGTCAGGTGCCAACAACAAGAAAGGAAAATTCATCTCTAGATACTACAAACCCCAAGCTGAATGTTAAGGCTAAACATAACTAAACATACCCTGGTAAAGAAACTAGAATGTACATAAACAGAGTCTAAGAAAACTATTTCCACACGGCCAACCTTAAAAACAGAGAAGGCAGTTCAGCAAGAGTACTTGCCTACCAAAGCCTTGAGTCCATTCCCAGCACAAAGGTAATATGCATGTACATAGCAGTGCAAATTTGCACTTAGGACTAGGAGATGTGCACAAGGATGCACCCAAATCTAGAAACGAGCTAGCATCTGTGAGTAGGACAATGGCACATGGCAGTCTAACCTTGGTTAAATACTAAACAGCAGGGCAAAAGAATGCTAGGAGCTAAAATGAACTTAAGAACATCATCTAGACCCAGCAGTAAATCCTTTACCCAGTAAAGGATTAAAAACACCTTTAATCCCAGCACTCGGGAGGCAGAGGCAGGTGGGTCTGTGTGTTTGAGACCAGCCTGGTCAACAAAGTGAGTTCCAGGGCAGTCAGAACAGTTACACAGAGAAATCCTGTCTCAAAAAACAAAAAACAAAAAACAAAAAAAAAAAAAAACCAAGGTCAGAATGGTCTAAATGGGAAATACCAAGTCAGATACTGTCTCAAAAAAAACAAACAAACAAAACTGAATGATACAGGCGATGGTGACAAATGCCTTTAATCCCAGCACTCAGGAGGCAGAGGCAGGCCGAGTTCAAGGCCAGAGTGGTCTATGGAACAAGTTCCAGGACAGCCAGGGCTAAACCCTGTCTCAAAAAAACAAACAAAAAATTGAATGATACAACTTAGAGCCATGGCAAGCAAAGGTTTATGGTGGTAAGGAAGGATGTATGGAGCTCACAATGGTAGATATGAACAATGGCTAGGCACCCGATATCTGCTCTAGTTTTTTGGGGGTTTTTTTGGGGGGGTTCAAAACAGGGTTTTAGCTGGGCAGGTGGTGACACATGCCTGAGAGGTGGCACTCAGGAAGCAGAGGCAGGAGGATCTCTGTGAGGCCAGCCTGATCTACAAAGTTGTGTTCCAGGACAGGCTCCACAGCTACACAGAGAAACCTTGTCTCCAAAAACACAGAAAAAAAAAAAAAACAAAAAAAACAAAACAGGGTTTCTCCCAAGTGTTAAATATTAAAAACATGCTTCTCTACCACCATGCAAAACCTGAAAACTCAACAGAAACAGTGACCAAGAATTATAAAACTGAAAAAAAAAACTGCTTCCTCACCATAGCATTAAGTTGAAAATAAATTTATTTAATCCCCAAACTCACAAAACATGTTTGTCCTTATGACTAGTTGGAGAAGCACTTCAACACAGTCCACTGTCAGAGAACACCTGCTTAGCAAGTTTTCAAAAGGGGTCACCTAACCCCTTCCTGGGACGGTTATCCCAGCAACCCAGTCTGTAACGTTTTTGCCAGAACAAGGACAATTTATGCTTCAAATTAGGGGGATTCACAAGTATTTAATCCTTAGTTTTAATCCTGAGACAAGGCTCTTGTCAACTCATTACCAACACTATTTGGCCTGCAAAGTTCCCAGAGCACCAAACCAGAGCACCTTAATCCACTAAGCATATTAGGCCTCATAAATGGGGTTTCAACACAAGGTTACCTTGTTCTTCACAACAGGAATTAACCAAAGGGAATCAAGATGGTTTCTGCACAAAATTTATCTCAGGAGTATCCAACAGCTCATGTTCTGGTTAAGTGTCAAAATTAATAATATACAAACCAGAATGGCTGGGACTCCGGGTTTGTTCCCTTGGTCTGAGCCTCAAACTACCCAAACTAAGCTTTCTGGCCACTTTCTGGCCATCAAGAGATGGCTAGGCAGTGGTTACTCACACAAGAAGAGTCCTTCTTGGACACAGAGCACCAGAGAATAACACTGCACCAGACAGACACCCTCCACCCTATCCGAGACTCAAGAGTATGGATGACACGCGAGTGCAGTCCCGTGCCAGGACCGACACTGGGCGACCTCAGCGCTCGCTCACCTGGGCCGCCGCCAGGACAGCAAGTCTTGAACCGACACCACGGGAAGGCGCGCCCTGGCCCTGACACCGGCCTCATTGCCAACCTCGGTCCTGTCTCCAGACCTTCCCCTGTGCGTCCCATCCCCCAGACCCGTCGGATACCCTCTGGTCCTACACCATGCCCGGTTCGTCCAGCGTCCGACCCTTTCTGGTCTCATCCCCCGGCGTGTCAGTCCCCTTTCTGACCCCTCTGGTGTCATACCTGGTCCAATCCGTTCCCCGTCTGTCTCCCTCTGGTCCCATCCCACGGCAATTGCATCCCCCTTTGGTCCCATCCCCCGCCCCAGACCGACCCCGGTCTGCCTCCCTCAGGTCCCATCATCCCCCGGCTCCCGCACCCGTCCGACATCTCCCGGTCGCGTCCGACACCAGTCCGTGCCCCGTCGGATCTCCTCTAGGACCATCCCGGAACCCAGTTAGTTCCCCGTTCGTTCCCTTGTAATCCCATCCCCCGGCCCCGGACCCCGCCGCGCCCGCCCACCTAGGCCATAGGCCTTCGCACAGATCCACTGCAGGTTGGCTGCGATCTTGGCCCGCGCCGCGTCGTAGCGGTCCAGCGGCACCAGGTCAGCGCCCTCCGGCGGCGCCTCCATCCTCCTCCAGCCTTCGGCGGCGGAGCGGCCGCCCGCGTCCATCTGCAGACAAAGGCCGAGGCGGCCCGGCCGCAACAAAGACGCCGCCGCCCTCCCGCGCCGCCCGCCCGGGCGCACGGCACTTGCTTCACGGCCGCCGCCGCCACCCAGGCTGCTGCTGCATGCTGCGGGCGCCGAGCCGAGGCCGAGAAGCGCCGGGCGGGCCGGGGAGCGGCGGCAGGCAAGCGCAGCCAAGACAAGCGCGGGCAGGCGCGGTACGGCACGGGCCGGGGGCGCGGCGGCGGCGGCGGCGGCGCGGCGCGTGCGCGGTCCCGGAGAAGCGGCAGCTGAGGCGGCGGCCAACGGGTAGAAGCTAACGCGCCGCCGCCGCGTCACGCAGGCGCACTTGGCACCTCCCGCAGCCCCACCTTTCTCCGCAGGCGCAGTAGACACCGCCCCGTAGCCCCCAACGCCCCGCCCTCTTCCCCGCAAGCTCAGTACCTGTCTCCTTCTTCAGACGCTCTAGACACACCCTCGGCCCCGCCCCCAGCCCGCGTCCTGGGCTGGTACAGTGGGTACTGCCCCTCTAACCTCGCCCAGTCCGGGGCCTCAGAAGCCGTGGACACGCCCCCGGCCCGCCTCTACTTCATCCTCAAGCGCAGTAGACACGCCTGTCCACCCAGCCTCGCCCTCTTCTTCTGCCACGGTGGACACGCCCCTGACCCGCCCCCAGCCAGGTCCTGCGCAGGCGCAGTATCCTCTCTCGGGGACTCGCCTGTCTCCCAGCGACTTGGGGGAGTAATCTCGGTCGCGGCGGGTTGATGGGGCTTCACGCCCGCGCTCAGCGACTGGTTCGCTCTACTTCTGGGCAAGGCCTACTCCCTGAGAACCGAGCACCTTCAGGGTCTGCACGGGCGCTGTGCCTGCCGACGAGGATCCCGAGACGTCGCCGCCCAGGAAGGCAGAGTGCGCGCGGCTCGGGAACTGCACCTGAGATCAGACCGAGGAAAACCCCAGCAGCGGTCGGAGTCTGGAGCAACCGCGAGCCCCCACTCCCCACCCCAGATGGGCACTGGCATGATCTCTCGATCAGCTTTGGCGCCTAGGGGGAATGGATGCTTAAGACCAACGCCGCGTGTGGCCTGCATTGTAGTGCTTGAAAGAAACAAGAGTATTTTTGTGAAACTTGGGTGCTCAATGCGGAAGATGTCACTGGAAAACCGGCGGTGTACGCACTAGCCCGTGGGAAGCAGCATGAACCCGGGTATGGGTGGCCGTACTGACCCCCATCTGTAAGCTTCGGGGTAACATGTCATCCTGTCATTGTCAGAGCCTCCCTTACCAAAAAAAAAAAAAAAAAAAAAGGCAGTAGGTAGAATAGATGCGGAACCGTTACCCCATACTTCGAGTGCCGAGAGGAGAGTGCATGCAATCAGGTCGAGAGGAGGATGAGACTGGGCATGATATCCCATGTAATCCCAGCACTGGAGAGGTGGGGGCAGGAGGATCTGGATGAAATTCAAGGCCGGCTTCCGCTATTTGAGATGAGACCCCTCTCCCTCTCCTTCTCTGTCTCCCTCTCCCTCCCTCCCTTCCTCCCTCTCTCCTCTCTCTCTCTTTCTCTCGTAGAGCCATCCATTCCAAGAGAGTTCCAATCAGCCAAAACTACATAGTAGGACCCTGTCTCAAAAATTAAATAGTAAGAAATTTGTTAGGGTTGGGTAGCCAGAGAGAGACAAGAGAGGGGAACATTTGGGCAGAAGGGCAAGAAGTCAGCTTGATGTGAGTCTGTCTGGGAAGCAGTAGACTGGGGTTGCTGTAGTAGGCTGATCTAAACCCCAGTGTGGAAGAAACAGCAAGGCCACTGAGCCCAGAGCCCCAGGAGCAAAAGAGCATGGGACCAAAGGGGTTGGAACAGTAGAACTTGGCCTGACTGGGATGTAGGGTGATGCCAGGCAGGTAGCAGGACAAAGCTGACAAATGAGAGAGAGGTGAAAAAGGGTCAGGGATGGAGGTCTAGTGTGTTGGCCCCATATTCTGCAGCTCTGCAGTTTAGATGGTTTCTTGATGGGGTCTCTAGATGTCCTAAATGCAGACATGTCCTCTGTGGGTAGAGAGCCTGCCTTACCTCCTCCTCTCCTACCTGGGTGCCTTTTCATTCTAGAGCCTTCAGTGCCCTGTGGAGTAGCAAAGAAAAGCAGATTCCTTGTCTTATTTTGATCCGGAGGAAGCATCCAGTTTGCACTGGCTATGAGTATGGGGTTTAGTAGGTGTTCCTTATCAAGCTCAGGAAACCCATCTATTCCAAGTCTGTGCAGTGTTTTTCCTTATGGAACTGGGGGTTTTTGTTTTGTTAGTTGTTTTTCTACAGGGTTTCTCTGTGCAGCCCTGGTTGTCCCAGAACTCATTCTGTAGACCATGCTAGCCTGGAACTCACAGAGATCCACCTGCCTCTGCCTCCTAAGTGCTGGGATTAAAGGCATTCAGTTTGGAAACTGGGTTTTTTGTCAAGGGCTTTGTTTTATACCTGCTAGTCATGTAAAGATCCTTATTCTGTCTGTGGTGTATGACACTGGCTGGTTTTCAGATACTCGTCCACCCCTGCATTCTGGAACAGATTCCACTTGGCATGGAGCATAATCCTTTTTATATGTACCTACCTTTGTTCACTGCTATCTGTTGAGTGTTCATGGCAGATTCTAGTCTTCAGTTTGCTTGTGGTGTCTGTGAGTGGTTTGTTAGTACCAGATTGCTACTGGCCAAATAAAGTAAGTTGAGAGTGTTTCTTTTATGTTCTTGTTTTGACTTGGTTTAATTATTTGAGGCAAGGGGTGGGAGAGATGGCTTAGAGGTTAAGAGCACTGGCGGCTCTTCCAGAGGTCCTGAGTTCAATTCCCAGCAACCACATGGTGGCTCACAACCATCCATTATGAGATCTGGTGCCCTCTTCTGGTTTTCAGGGACACATGCAGACAAGAACACTGTATACAAAATAAATCTTTAAGAAAAAAAAAATTATTCTGGGCGTTGGTGGTTCACGCCTTTAATCCCAGCACTCGGGACACAGAGGCAGACAGATCTCTGTGAGTTTGAGGCCAGGCTGGTCTCCAGTGCGAGTGCCAGGATAGGCTTCAAAGCTACACAGAGAAACCCTGTCTCGAAAAAACCAAAAAAAAAAAAAAAAAAAAAAAAAAAAAAAAAAAAAGAAAGAAAGAAAAGAAAAAAGAAAAAACTATTTGAGGCAAGGCCTTACTGGCCATGCTGGTCTGAAACTCATTCTGTATGCCAGGCTGGCCCCCAACTCATGGTAATCCTGCTCAGCTTCCCAAAGTGTTAAAATACTGATGTGAGCCACTATGCCTGGCCCCTCTTATAGTTTAAGAAGAGTTGGTACAAACTTTCTAAGTATCTTGGTCTTGTCTTAATGGGTGCCTTGTGGTGAGGAGAGTCATGCAAGTGCGTGTGCCATGGTGCACTTGTGGCAGCAGAGGAAGGCTTTCAGAGTCAGATCTCTTCTTCCACAGTGGATTCCGGATCAGATCATCAGGCCGTGTAACAACCCTGTTGGCCAACAGATGGCTTTTCATGACAAACTTTCTTCCTTGCTGTAGGTCAGCTCAGATCACCTGTTTTTTCAGTCAAGTTCCGTGCTCTGTGTCTTTCTAGGAATTTGTCCATTTATCCAAGTCCAGGGGTTTGGGCCTAAGCATTGTCCTCAGCCAAGATGGGAGAGTCAGGGGAGAAGAGGGAAGTTGATTCAGGAGCCCAGAGAGTGACTTTTGGTTTGGGTGGTGTCTTACTATCTCTGACAGGCACTTTTGTGAAACAAAGGCCTGAAGGGGACAAACATGCCCACAATGAGTATTCACATTCTGTATTATTTTTTTCTTTTTTGATGCCATGACCAAATACTAACAAGTAGCAACTTAGAGGCTCGCAGTTTGAGGGTAGAATCCATCATGGCAGGAGGCACAGCAGGAGCATGAGATGGCCAAAATGAATGCTGGAGCTCAGCTCGTGTCCTCATTTTTATTCAATCTGAGTCACCACACACATTCAAGGCAGGTCGTGTCACCTGTGATAAATCTCTCTGGAAATGCCCTCACTGAATGTGTCAAGGAATTTGTTTGCTAGATTCTAAATCCCCTCAAGTTAAGAGCCAAAATGAACCCCTTTTAGGAATTTTGAGGTAAAGGTGAACAGAAGAGTAGGGAAGACAGGGGTTGCTCTTATTATAAAGGAGAACCTAGGAAGTATGGGATGCAGTTGCTGTAACAGAGAGACCAGGTCCCCGGAGGCATAGGGTACAGTATGTATACACTGTATGGCATACAGTGTATGAGAGCAGGCATGGAGTGCTGTCATACAGTGCTGCCCTCTGAGCATAACAGCTGCCGGGTTCATCAGATCAGCTGTGGAAGAAGGGGCAAGGAGGGTCATTGAATCCTTACCTGAGAGTCCAGCTGCTCCCTCCAGTCATTTGTGTGTAATAACACTCTAATTGCATATGGCCTAGTACAGGTGCTGGAGTATACAGACTGGAGCTGGGTAATTAAAGGTGGAGAGCTCCATCTCTGCAGCCAATGGGAAGTTATCCATGATGGGGAAAGTCTTTCTGCTACAAAATCAGGTGTGGTGTCTCACACCATTACTCCCAGAACTCTGTGAATTAGGGGCAATCCAAGTCTACATAGCAGGTTCCAGGAAAATATATATCTGCTTTGGTCCATGCTGCTGCTGCTGCTGCTGCTGCTGCTGCTGCTGCTGCTTTCTTCTTCTTCTTCTTCTTCTTCTTCTTCTTCTTCTTCTTCTTCTTCTTCTTCTTCTTCTTCTTCTTCTTCTTCTTTTTTTTTTTGAGACAGGGTTTCTCTATCTCTGGCTGTCCTGAACTCAATCTGTAGACAGGCTGGCCTCAAACTCACAAAGATCCACCTGCCTCTGCTTCCCAAGTGTTGGGATTAAAGGCGTGTGCTGCCACCACCACCACCACCGAGCTGGGTCCCAGACTTTTATAAGTAGCACTGTACCCATGTTCTGTAAGTAGGCCCAATAAATTCACTGGTTCCCCACAGTGAACTTTGGTTTGTCTTTGGGGACTTATCCTTTTGAGGAAAGTGTTGGCTTTCTTCTCCTCAGAAGAATCTCACAATAGGTGCAGTTTCGGGAGGGGAGCTGGGACTGGGGGACTGCAGAAGGTACAGATAGCCAAGTCTGTTTTAAGATTGGCCAGATTACATCACTGGGATGCCCACTGGCACATTGCAGTAGTGGGAAGGTCTAGTGCTGGGCAGGTGGGCAGAGTACTGGCATCATACAGTCGGGCCAAAGCCTAGCAGGCAGAGCCTTCCTTCTTCCTCCTTTAGCAGAAGGGGAGAAAGCAGGAGGTGTGGGGGCAGAAGGTTGACTGGAATGGGCACCAGCTGGTTCTGTGAGACTGGAGGCAGAGCAGAGGTGCTATGGGTTAGTCAAGGAAAAACCTGGGACAGTTGTGTGGGCTGCAGAGACAGAACACGATGCCAGCTGCATTCCCATCCCCCTTGGGAGATACCCTGCAAGTGGACAGGAGGCTCGAACATGGGCAAAGGCTTAGGTAGGGCTACTGAGTTTGACCAGGATCAGAGTATGTGCTGGAGTCATTGGTGATACCGGGTCACATGGCTAACAAGCAGATGGAGGATCCAGCAACAGGAGGTGCCCTAGGCTCAAGGAACAGCCCGAGGTCCCTTGAGCTCCAGCAGCTGACTACGAGGAAGAAGAATGGACTTGAGCCTAGAGGAACAGTAGCCACACTGGGCTGGTTAGAGCTGTGTATTTAAATTGACTTCTGAGAGATTAGCCCTTGTCTAGGCTTGTTTTCATTTTTAAGGATCTTCCCTCAAAGCCATTGGCCCAGTCTTCTGCACAGTGCTCATGTCTAACATGGAAAGGAGAGGCTCTGACCCAGCATCTAGTACAAACTCACTCCAGGAGATAAGAGTGGTGGCTTATCAGTCAGGGTAGCAGACTCTAAGGAGGCATCTTTGAATCCTCAATCAGGATACAATGTAAGTGCCTATCAAACAGTGGGCAGTATCGCACCCACACTCACAGCAGCTTGCAACCAGAGCAGGAAGAAGCAACCCTGTCCTGCACCCTCTAGTGTGTCCCAGAGTCTGCCTGGCAAGCAAGGGTCCGCTCCCCTGACCTGTCTTCTCACAAATTCTGGTTCAAGCTGGTCCTGCACCCTCACACAGACACACAACATGTATGAACTGGTGTGGCATAAATCACCACTGTTGGATGCAGGCTCATCATAGATGCCCAGGAGAAAGTGGTGCAGTGTGGCTCTGAGGCCCATTCTTGATCTGTGGCAATGGTGAGTATGGCCCATGCCCCCAAAGGGAATATAGCCATAGAAGGCTTGATGTGCATGACCTGCTCAAACACAGCATTTACTACTCCTCTCTTCCTGGTCCTTGCATCAGAATCGTGTGCAGAGAAATCAAAAGCACCCTGGCCCAGCATGAATAATGGGAAGAGCCCTGACCATACCACCCTGGTCAACAGGAAGCTCTGAAGAAGTGTTAAGACAGTACCACAGGAAGCTGGGAAGAGGCCACCTGGAGGGGCTCTTGCACCTGAGGGCCCTGAGCAGGGCGGCCTTTCTAACAGTTTGCTTCTAACTAGGACAGCTGTCATTCTTCTTCCCAGGAGCTGGGGGTCTAAGGTGTTCTCAGTTCTCCCCATATAATCACAACTCTAGCATCACCCAGTTTGAAGTATAGTTGGAGCTCCTGCTAGTTAGAGGCTGTGTGGCCCGCTGAGAGCAGGCTCCCCTTCCCCTTCACGGGCTCATTCCTGTTAAATCTGGCTAGATCTGAGACATGAGTCGGGAGGAAGGCTGTTGCAGACTCCAGTGCAGACCCCTCTGAGGTCTCCAACCAAAACCTTCATGATAATTCTGTGTGCAAAACCAGACAGAAGCTGGATGTGGTGGTGCAACCTGTGATCTCAGCACTTAGGAGGCTGAGGCAGGAAGATGGCAAGTTCAAGGCTAGCCTCTGTTACATTGCCAAAAACAAAACAAACAAACAAAAAAAAAAATCAGGCACACACCAGGTTGGACACCGAATTCAGAATTGCTCCCTGTCACCTGTTCTGAGGACGATTTCCCTTTCACAAGTATTTACTAGATAGAGTTTGAGTATCACTAAGTTTATTCAGGCATTTTCTTCTTGTGAGTTAAGTTGGCAAGCCGGGTTCAATGTCTCATAAACTAAGGTGGAAGGGCTAAAGAGATGACTCAGTGGTTAAGAGCGACACTGACTTAGTTTTATGTCAACTTGGCACAAGCTAGTGTCATCTGAGAGATGGGAACCTAAATTGAAAAACTTCCTCCATTTTCTCCTGTAAAGCATTTTCCTAATTAGGATCAATGGGGGAGGGCCCAGCCCATTGTGGGTGGTGCCATCCCTGGGCTGGCGGTTCTGAGTTCTATGAGAAAGCAGGCTAAGCAAGTACTGGAGAGCAAGGCAGTAAGCAGCATCCCTCCATGGCCTCCGCCTCAGTTCCTGCATCTGAGTTCCTGTCCTGTTTGAGTTCCTGTCCTGTCTTCCCTCAGTGATGAACAGTGATGTGGAAATGTGCGCCAAATAAACCCATTCTAGTCCCAGGTTGCTTTGTCACCACAACAGTAACCCTAAGACAAGAGCAATGGCTCAAGTGACCTGGATTCAATTCCTCAGCACCCACATTGTAGCTCACAACTGTCTTTGACTCCAGTTCCAGGGAATCCAATGCCCTCTTCTGGCTTCCACAGGCACCAGGAACACATGTACACATACATACACGAAAAACACCCAGCCCGGCATTAGTGGCCCACGCCTTTAATCCCAGCACTTGGGAGGCAGAGGCAGGCAGATCTCTGTGAGTTCAAGGCCACCCTGGCCTCCAGAGTGAGTGCCAGGATAGGCTCCAAAGCTACACAGAGAAACCCTGTCTCGAAAAACCAAAAAAAAAAAAAAGAAAGAAAAGAAAAACACTCATACACATAAAAAAAAGTAGTTAAGTGGGGTTTTTTTTGTTGTTGTTTTGGTTTTTTTTGTTTTTTTTTTTTGTTTTTTTTTGGTTTTTCGAGACAGGGTTTCTCTGTGGCTTTGGAGGCTGTCCTGGAACTAGCTCTTGTAGACCAGGCTGGTCTCGAACTCACTGAGATCCACCTGCCTCTACCTCCCGAGTACTGGGATTAAAGGCGTGTGCCACCAACACCGGGCTTTGTTTTTGTTTTTTAAATAAGGTGGGGAATGACTAAGGAAGACAGCCAACATTGACCTCTGGCCTTGCGCTTGTATATATACATACACTGAGAAAAAAATGAGAGAGCAGCACATTTTTATGTGCTATTTTGACTTCTCTTTGTTTTGAGGCAGGGTCTCTATATTGTGGCTGATCTTAAAGTAACAGAGATCCACCTGCTCCTGCCTCCCAAGTACTGAGATTAAAGGTGTGCGCCACCACACCAGGCCCTGTTTTGACAGTTCTTTGTTTTGTCTTAATGTGGGGTTGGCATAGGATAGTAAGATGGGTCAGTGGTTAAAAGCACTTGTTGCTCCTACAGAGGACCCAGATCAGTTCCCAGAACCCACATAACAGCTCAAAAACACCTCTAACTCCAGTTCCAGAAACCCAACTGCCTCAGTCTCCTGCACATATATACACTCAGATGGCACTTACAAATAAATCTTTAGAAAGATAAGGCTGTCCAGGCGGTGGTGATAGCATATGCCTTTAATCCCAGGACTCCAGAGGCAGAGGCAGGTGGATCTCTGTGAGCTTGAGGCTAGTCTGGACTACAGATCGAGTTCCAAGCCAACCAGTCTCGAAAAACCAAATAAATAAATAAATGGAAATGAAAAAAACAGGGCTGGGTATATGACTCAGTGTAGCACACTTGTTTAGCATGTGTAAGGCCCTAAAGTCCATCTCTATCATGGCAAAGGAAGACAAAAAAGAAATTTAGAACAGTGAACTGTCTTTTAATTTGCTAGGTGTAGTGACACATATCTGTAATCCCAGCACTACTGGACAGACTGAGGCTGGAGGATTCAGCCTGTACCATATAGCATGACCCCGGTCTCAAAACAGGGGAGTGGCATTCTCTCAGAAGAGGTCTGGGTTTTACCAGATTATCCAAAGGGTACATAGTACAGAAAGGACGAGTTGTGGTCACTTGTGTCTAGTAGGAATGTGGAAGGAACATCAAACAAGAATGGGTACCCACACACCAGCACCATTATTTTCTACAGTCAAGAGACAATGCAGTCAGATGTCCATCAATGGATGAATGATAAACACTGGGGTCCAACTGTCCAATGGCCTATGATGATACAAAAGGCATCAGTTTAGTGAAAAATCGCTCATCTCCTACAGGGAATGAAGCACTGGCACATGCTAAGTGCTGGTGGTAAGTGAGAGAAGCCAGAACAGAAAATGTACTTTGACTCAGCAGATTCAGAGTAGCTGAAGTACTGCAGCCTGGTGGTCCATGCAGTGGGAATGCCCTGCTAGACAGATTTCTAAACATGAAAAACAAACAAACAAACAAAAAAAAACAAAAAAAAACTGAATCACACACTTCAAAAGAGTTAATTGCATGACACAATAGTATATCTCAAACATGTTTTTTTTTTTTTAAATTTTGGGTATGAGGATGTGCATGTACCACACTGTACATTTGGAGATTAGAGGACAACTTGCTGGTGTCATTTTCCTCCTTCCACTCAGGTCATCCGGCTTAGTGCAAGCACCTGTATCCACTGGGCCATCTTGCTGGCCCTATTTCAAAGTTCTTAGAAAACAGATACAATTCTATGCATCAACCAAATAGGACTGACCAAGAGACCCAAAAGACTTGAGGACAATGCCTTCAACATAATGGAACTGCAGACCAGTCCCAGGACAGATCTTAGGGTTCTGGGTTGAGTATTATATGTTAAGAATCTGATGAGGCCCTGCAGCAGGCCAGCTTCATTTATCCAGGAAAAGTTCTCCATGTTTTGGATGCCTAGGAGTTTTTCCTGGGGCCATGGCTGACTCAAAGGTTCTTGCCCCAGAGCTAAGAGACACGGAGTGGATGGTGATTGAGACTGTGGTTTTAGGAGCTGCTGTGCCAGCTTCCAAAGAGCTCCAGCAAGCCCAGATAGCCAGGCCAGAATCTGCAGAACCAGCCCCAGCCTGGTTTCTGCATAAAGACCAACTCTTCGGAAGGAAAGGTTTCCATCAACATCTGTCACTCTCCCTCTACCACTCCCACAATGGATGTGACGGAAGACAAACTGCTTCAGGTGCTGGAGGAGGACCAAGCTGGCTTCTAAATCCCTATGAGCCTGGGAAAACACACAGTGAGCTGGATACAAAAGACTGGGGTCGTGCTGCCTATGATGTTGCTGTCAATAGGAACTTCTACCTAAGGATGCAGAACAGCCGATTTCAGGGCGGGGAGGACTTACAGCTAAATCCAGGATGGCAGAGTTTTAGGTTGAAGTACCAGCTTTCCTGGGCTCCATCTCACAGCAGATGATCTGTTCCTGGCAGTGCCCTCAGATCTAGGAGCTGGGGACCCTGGATGTAAATGACTCACGGCAAACTCCATCAAGGCCCAGAGTGGCCTCACTGGAACCTTTGGTTGGAAGCCCATGACCTCTTCTTGGCTGAAGTTGACCTCCCCAAATTGGACAGAGCCCATGGCTGACATAGGCGAGAGAACTGCCTGGTGCTAGGAGGCCCCCAGCAACCATGTCACCTCCATGTCTCCATTCCCTTGCTGACCAACCCTGAGGTGAGCAGGGTTGCGTTCTGCCATAGGAGAAAGTGATTGATGATGTCCATGTCCCTCTTGTCAGGGGCTGCTTGACCAGAATCCCCTTGTATTTCCACATGTGGAGATGTTGGTGTGTCCTCCAAAAGTAAAATAAAGCTTTTCCTGTTAAACAAACAAACAAACAAACCAACCAGAGCTGCTGAGGGGAGAGATGATGTTGGGGCCATGTCTAGGTGGACAGCAGGTGCTGGGGCCATGTGGAAGACTTGTGTGCTAAGTTAATCCTGCCCATAGTAAGATGCACAGCCTTGGAAGCAAATTCAAGCTGTTTTGATTGTAACTTGTTTGGAATCAAAGGTTTACAATGTTATGGCCTAACACTGTAGGGTGTGTGGGAGGCTCTTCCTCCCTCCAGGGACCTGTGAGACTCGGGCAGCTCCTATGAAGCAGAGGATGGAAAGGATGAGTAAGAATAGTTCTGTGCCTGTTCCACCTAGGCTTCTGAGCCTGCGTCACAACTCTTCCTGACGTGCTTCTCCTCAGTCCTCAGCATGGCTGCCAATCACACATTCTCCTGTGGGCACCTCTCTAGGGGGTGGGTATTCTACATCCAGGTATCTCTCAATGAATAGCACAGCATCACTCATCTTGGTGTCTCTGCCAACTATCCTGGGCTTGGAACCTGACGGGCTGATCTGAACTGACACCATTCTTGTCTCCATGGAGGACTACCAGACTGCAGAGTACTAGGTCACCCAGCTTGGCCAGAAAGAAGCTAGAAAGAGGGTCAGGCAACTAGAGGTTTCTTCCAGGGCACCCACCTGGCAAGGAAGGTTGTCCCCTGAAACACCCTAAGACAGGCCTCTGCTCCTCCTTGCCAAGCATCACTGAAAGACATGACATGTATCTTTACATTCTTTCATCCCTTGGGCCTAAGTGGTTTGAGGTTGGAAGTTGACTTCGTGGTGACTGTGAAGTCCAGTGCATTAAACACATTCACATTGCAGCCATCACCATCTTGCTTCTCAATAACTTTGGTTTCCTAAACTGAAACTTCCCTACGAAACACACTACTCCACTAACTGTCCTGACTTTGTGAGCTCTGGAAACCTGTCTGGCTCCTGTCACTCAGCATGATTCCTCCAGGTCAATTCACATTGTAGGAGGGAATATCTCTCCTGTTAAGGCTGAGTAGCACCCCATGTGATGGATGGACCACATGCTGCTGAGCCAGGATGTCCCCTGGGTTGTCCCACCTCTGGGCTATGTGGCGGCTTCTGCTGTGAACACAGGTACAGTACCTGCTAGAAAGCCTGCCTTTACTTCTTTTAGGTATCTTGGGTCATACACCAGTTTATATTTGGTGTTTTGATAAACAGCTGCTGGTGGAGCTATGCTTAGAAAACATGCAGAAGCCAGGGGTGGAGGTGCACCACCCTCCAGGGTAATGCTATGCTTGGCAGCTAAGCCTTCTGATAGTGAAGAGAGTAAGTACCTTCACCTATCTTCAAGGTCCCTTCCCTGTCTGTGACCTACATCTGCTATTGTTCTTCAGGGCCTTTAGGTTGATTGGTTGGTATTTTGTTTTTAGACACAGTTTCTCTGTGTAGCTTTGGAGCCTGCGCTAGAACTCGCTCTCACAGATCCACCTGCCTCTGTGCCCCGAGTGCTGGGATTAAAGGCGTGCGCCACCAGCTGACTTTCAGGCCCTTTTCTTTGGCACAGATCTTCCTGTCCATCTCCCTCCCCTATTCCCTTCTTCTGCAATCCCCCCCTGCCAATTCTCCACTAAGATCTTCACCTTTCGGGGCTGGAGAGATGGCTCAGAGGTTAAGAGCACTGGCTGCTCTTCCAGAGGTCCTGAGTTCAATTCCCAGCAACCACATGGTGGCTCACAACCATCTATAATGAGATCTGGTGCCCTCTTCTGGCCTGCAGGCATACATGCAGGCAGAACATTGTATACATAATTAAAAAAAAAAAAAAAAAAGATCTTCACTTGCCTTCACAACTTGCAATGGTTCTCTACCTCCCACTCCCTGCCTTCATCTACCTGCACAGCTCTGCAGCTGACGGGCACCTCCCAGCTGGGCTCCCATGGCACCCTGCTGATAGGAACATGTAGTACTGCAGGCCTTATGCAACCAAGCAGGGGACAAAACCTCAAAGGACCAGTCTCAACATCACCATGTTGGGATCAGAGGGTATGTGTGGAGGACAAGGCATCCTAAGGGAAGGTTGCAAGGGTCTAGAAAGGATGGAAAGCCAACAGGACAGTTGACAAAGGAGTGTATGATTCATGTTCTTGTCTTAGCAAGCACGCACACCTTCCTATCCACCCCTTATTCTGGTCCGCAGCCCACACAGCTACCCAGAGAAAACTCTATGTCTGGCCTTGAGTGCCATGTCCACTCCTTATTCTACCCCATGACATGCATCTCAGACTATAGTTTCTAGTCTAAATGTACAGAGTCAAACCCAAATATACCTGGAGTCTTTTTCTTCCAGAGACAGGGTTTCTTTGTGTGTAGGCTTGGCTGTCCTGGAACTCCCTCTGTAGATCAAGCTAACCTAGAACTCACAAAGATCCATCTGCCTCTGCTTCCCGAGTGCTGGAATTAAAGGTGTGCGCCATCACCACCCTGCTGTACCTGGGAGCCTTAAAGGCCATAGTTAAAAACATGCCATTCAAGCTGGGCACTGGTGGCGCACGCCTTTAATCCCAGCACTTGGGGGGGGGGGCAGAGGCAGGCGGATCTCTGTGAGTTCAAGGCCAGCCTGGTCTCCAGAGAAAGTGCCAAGATAGGCTCCAAAGCTACACAGAGAAACCCTGTCTCGAAAAACCAAAAAAAATAATGCCATTCAGGCAGATCTCTGTGAGTTACAAAGAAACTCTGTCTCAGGGGCATAAAAAGAGAGGAAGGGAAGGAGGGAGGGAGAGAGAGAGAGAGAGAGAGAGAGAGAGACAGAGACAGAGAGAGGGAGAAAGGGAGGAGGGAGGAGGAGGGAGGGAGGAGGAGGAAGGGAGGGAGGGAGGGAGGGAGGGAGGGAGGAGGATTTTACAATGAAACACTTAAGTCATCTGACCACAGCAGTGCTTCAAGCCCAGTGTGGAAATTTGGTAAGTAAATTCTGGGAACAGGATCTACATGTGGCTGAGAGGCCACATGCTTGAAATGAGGCCCACTCATCCCATTAATTATTTATCTATCATCCATCCATCCATCCATCCATCCATCCATCCATCCATCGCCACTGTCTGTCTATCTATCTATTGCTTGCTGCTGCCATAGCCTGCCAGGCCTGATCCTAGGATCTCAGTACAGGTCCTGCCCTCAAGAAGGTTGTGGGCCATGGACCCCAAGTCCTCCCTATATCTAGTTCCTCCACTAGAGTTCCCGTTTGCCTCCCCCCCTTAAGAAGTGTCACCATGGATCCGCACAGAGACCCATTCTACAAGTTCCCTAAAGGACGCAGCTGCGCAGAAGTTGAAATGACACAATTGCCCTGTGTTCAATACAATGAATGCCCTACCTAGGCCAACTGGGCAAGTGTCAAGCCTCAGTGTCACTAGACTTATGTCCATACCTCATTAGTAATGGCTACAACTCAGAGCCTCAAAACCCACCCCAACTGGCTGAAGTCACTTAGCCATCAACAGTTAAGACAAAAGCTGAGCTTAAAGCCAGCTCAAGGCACAGATGTTTTACTTCTCTCTGGGTCCCAGATTTCTAGTCTACAAATAGAATGACAAATTCTATGCTTTGCCAGCCATGCAACACCAGCCCTAAACAATGACTACCAGACAGTGTTCACACAAAAGGCTCCACCAGAAGCTGTGTATCAAGTAGCAGGCAGCATAACGATGCCTTGTGCACTCCCCAGTGGCCAAAGCAGGAGTGGAAATCTGGCACTAGGGTAGTTACTCTCTGAGGCCCCAGGGCAGCTAGTGGTTACCATCATTGTGGTTCTTTCCAGAACTCCACAGTGTATTAAAACTACCACCAAGAGCTGGGGTGGGGAATTGGTTCAGCAAGTAAAATGTTTGCAGGTGGACTTGATGACCTGAGTTAGACACCTGGAACCCATATAAGGGTGGAGGAGAAAATGGACTCCACTAAGTATCCTCTGACCTTCATACATGCACACAAACATGGCTCACACTCTCTCACACACACACCATTAACAATTCAACATTCTTTTTCACATCTAAAAACTACAACCCAATAGAAACACTTGTTCTATGCATATCAGAGGTTAGGATTAAAGAAAGTGCATTTGCAACCTCAGGCCTTGGGCTAACAGTGGGCCACATAAGGTAACACTAGAGAGGAAACAGCCATATCAGTTGGGGGTGGCGCACACCTTTAATCCCAGCACTCAGGAGGCAGAGTCCAGGCAGAGTTTGAGGCCAGCCTGGTCTACAGAGTGAGTTCCAGGACAACCAAGGCTACACAGAGAAACCCTGTCTCTTAAAAACCAACCAACCGAACAAACAGGAAATCTATTCTCTCCAAATGAAGACCCCTTTGCAGAGCCAGTTTATGCTAGTTTCTCAAGCTGTCACATGGACACAGCTGATTGTCTACTTGGCCCCTCTGAGGACACTAGTGTTGTAGAAAACACACAGAGATCCTGGACAATAGCCTAGAGCATCAGGACCTATCCCCAAGTACAGGGCACTCCCATGGCCTCCACAGTCCCGTTATTTTATATTTGGATGTGTGTGTAGAGACTACAAGAGGAACCCAGATCTCCTGGATCTGGGTTGGAGTCAAACAGGTGGTTGTGAGCCACCCAACAGAGATGCTGGGAATTAAACTTGAGTTCCCTGCCAGAAGAGCAAGTGCTCTTAGGCACTGAGTCATCCCTCTACCCTCCCCGGCTCCCTGACTCTTCCACTCACTAGGCAGAGAGGCAGATCCCCCTGGGATGGGACTGGAGTACAGTCTTTGTTATATATCTTCCTCTACCACTTTCCAGCTTACTGTTAACCTCCAAGATCAAAACTCCACTTACCCTCTCCAAACACTGGGGTTACACGCATGTGCACCACACCTGGCTTTTTACATGGGTGCTAGGGATTAAAATCCAGGTCCTCATGCTTACATAGCAAGTACTTCACCCACTAAGCTACTTCCCCAGCACCTAGAAACATGTTCTTAGAGCTTTATGATTCAACTGCAACAAGGTGAGTGCCAAGGCTGTGGCTATATCTACCTGGGAGGTATAGGTCAGACAGGTGCAGCTGCTTCATAGATGCTTAAATACACTTGAGAGTTTTACACAGTAACACTGAGCAAGGGACTCCTTCATGGCCAGCAAAATGAGTCAGAAGGTATTAAAAAAAAAAAAAAAAAGTGCTTGTTGCACAAACACGACACCTGAACTTGATCTTGGGACCACAGTGGAAGGAAAGAACCAATTCCTGGGTAGGTTTGATCTCTATATGTGCACTGTGGCACAAGGCGCATGTACGAACACACAAACCCATGCGTGTGTGTGTGTGTACACACATACATACACACACACACACACACACACACACACACACACCAGCGCTTGAATTTTTAAAAATAAAAGCATAGTGTTTAAGAAGAGAGAGAAAAGGATGGCATAAGGAAACTTCCCTGTTCTACCAGTTGTACTAGGGGGAAAAGGCCTGGTTCCAGCAATGTCATAGCCCCCAAACCTAATTTGAGCTAGGCCAGTCCAGAAAATCAAGATTCCCAATGTAAAGAAGTGGCAATGAAAGCCGGGGTTGAGGGGTGGGAGGGGCACACCTTTAATCCCAGAACTCTAAGTGGCAGAGGCAGGAGGATCTCTGAGTTTGGGGCCAGCATGGTCTACAACAGGGCAAGTTTAGGACAGCCAGGACTATACAGAGAAACCCTGTCTTGGGAAAAAAAAAAAAAAAGAAGTGGCTATGACACCTGCTCTGGGCAAAGGCAGCATGCAAACAGCCTAGAGGAATACATGTGGTGTCCTTGCTGCTGTGGAGTAACACAACTGAAAATAGGAAAAGGGTTTATTTATTAAAGCCATCTGTGAGTCACTCTGGTTAAATTAGCACACTTGACATAACACCTTGGATCAGAACATGCCTTCTTTAAAATACAGTGGGCTCCACAAGCAAACACCTTAGGGTCAATTCAAGTAGCACTTCAGGAGCCCAGCAGAGCATCTGGAGGGGATGGGGCAGCAGTCGTTCACCTTCCCAGTGCAATAGCCACTTCCTGTAAACACCTGGCAGAAGCTAGGACTGCGGCTTTCAAACCACGTGGCAGAAGTTGATAAGCAGTAAGGTCAAGAAAGGGGAGTCACTGCAGCTGTGATCCAGGCAAGATCCCGGCTGGGCCCTGTGCCCACTGCATCGGAAGCTGCTGAGGCTGCACAGCCAAGGAGCACAGTAGGCACCACCTACGTGCGATTCAATGTCTGGAAGATTCTAGAGATCTGCAGCATGACAGGGCCTGTCTCTGGGTCGTTCATCCACTGTGTGCTGTTAAGTGGGTTCTCCAGCATGTCTTCAAATGCTGTGGAAAGACAACAGAGTTGAATGGCAGCACCAAAACACCAGTGAGCACACTGAGCCCTTCTCAGTGGTCCTGAAATGAAAGGCAGCAGGGACACAAAGAGCTCACTGCTGACCCTGGCACTCACCCTTAAGAGCCAACCATAGTGCCTGACCCCTTGACCAAACACATCTGAGAATAAAAGACAGACCTCAGGGGCCATCAGCAGGGAGTAAACTATCTGTGATCACAGCACCCCCAACCTATGGCCCATCAGCAGGGTGGTCAGCTGCCCTTGCTTACACCTTTGACAAAGCCATGGACTGCCTGTGTGCTCACAGGACTCCAGCTCATAGACCATCAGTGGGGGCAGTCAACAGCCTAGTCTCACAGCACCTCAACTCTGGAAAGCCACCAGTGAGACTCAAAAGTCAGTCTGCAACCGTCCTTTCCAGACACCACAGGAAATGACCATGTGCATAACCCCTGGAAGAAATATGCTCCAGCAGATTTAACACCATCAGCTTGGAAAAACCTACATGTTCAAGCACAGTGAACCTGTCACAGAAGGCTGCAGTACAGCTCAACGGTAACCATTTGCTCAGCACACACAGGCCCTGGGTCCATCACTAGACCACAAAAATAAAAATGTAACAAAGCATTTCTTCAAAATGCAAACTTTCTTTTTTTTTCCTCCTGATTTTTCGAGACAGGCTTTTTCTGTGTAGTCCTAGCTGTCCTGGAACTCACTCTGTAGACCAGGCTGGCTTCCACCTTAGAGATCTGTTTGCCTCTGACTCCTAGAGTGCTGGGATTAAAGGTGTGCACCACCACACCCAACAAACTGATTTTTCTAGATTAGTACTGGGGAGATGGCTCAGTGGATAAAAGCACTTGCCATGCAAGCACGAGGACCTGATTTAATCGCCAGCACCCAAATAAAAAGCAGGCCATGAGAGCACATATTTGTAATCCCAGTACTAGGGAGGTGGAGACAGGAGGATCCTGGGGTTTACTGGCTAGTCAGCCTAACCTACTTACAATGTCCATGTAAATGAAGGACCTTGTCTCAGAAAACAAAATGGGAGCTGGCAATATGGTTTAGCAGGTAAAGGAATTTGACACTAAGTCTAATGACCTGAGTTCCATCCCAAGGACGCACAAGGCAGAAGGAAAAAACCAACTCCTGAAAACTGTCTTCTAACCCCCACATGCCCATGCAAACCCTCCCCCCCCACACATAAATAATGTTAACAAACACGGTGGGCAGCCGGGGAATGACACCCAAGCATCACAGGCACAGACACATGTTCATCTGCACATACAGGAATACAAACACATATGCCTAATATCCAGGGGCAATACATAAAAGAAGTGAGGCAGGGACTGGAGAGATGGCTCAGAGGTTAAGAGCACCGACTGCTTTTCCAGAGGTCCTGAGTTTAATTCCCAGCAATCACATGGTGGATCACAACCATTTATAATGGGATCTTTTGGCCTGCAGTGCAGGCATACATGCTGGTAGAACACTGTGTACATAATAAATAAGTATTTTTAAAAAGTGATGCATGCTGGCCCATGGTGGCAGAGGCAGGTGGATCTCTGTGAATTCCAGGTCAGCCTGGTCTACAAAGCTAGTATCAGGACAACTAGGGCTGTTACAACAGAAACCCTATTTCAGAAAAAAAAAAAAAAAAAAAAAAGAGGCAGACAGCCAACAGAAAGTATTCCACAATGCTAAGACACAGTTCTTAAATGGTTAAGCAATCAAGCCTTTGACAATGGAGGAAGTAGGTGTTTTCATGGTTGGTGGTGATGGTAGAAGGGAGAGCAGGCAGACAAGACAAGCAAGAGCTCAGATGCCCAGCCTCTGACTTGGTCATCTGATGCTGCTCATCCTTGGGAAATAGGAGCTGCACCAAGTATAGTGCACAGGAAAAGGTTGCTGCCACAGCAGGTCCTACAGTAGCTAGACAGAAAGCAACTTAAGTGACCAGAAACAGGGAACCATACTGTCAAAATAACACAGTGCCTCCATGTTCGTGAGAGTCACACAAACAATACTGCAGGACCACTGTCCCACTAGCACAGACATCCAAATGCCCAGAAGCCAGAAACAGTGGCACACCTAGCACATGGAAGGCTAAGGCGTGAGGGCAGTACAGGCTTAGGGCCAGCCTAAGCAGACCAGCAAGACCTGAAAAACAGCAGCACCACAATGACACACACCAAAAGGGAGTCAAGGTGACTTGTACTTACAAATTTCCTAAAATATATTTCTGCTAAAACATAAAGGCCATGGGTTTGGGGATTTCTTAATTTTTTAAGTTAATCTCTTTACCTAATGGGAGGGCAGGCCTCAGTGTGCAAGGAGGTCAGAGGGCAATTTGAAAAAGCTGGTTCTCTCCTACTCTGAGTTCCGGGGATTGGCCTCAAGTTGTCACATTTGGTGGCAAGAATCTTTATTCACTGAGCCAGCCCACGGTAGTTGTTTTAATTTTATTATTAAACATTATCAAAAATATCTAATTAGAGCTTGAAAAGGGTGTGACCCTTGCAGGGGATGGTACAAGCAGGCCATCCTGGCTGTTGTGGACCTTCACAGGAATACTGCATAGATGGCACGGGTCTGCAGTGCAGATGTGGCCGAGAGCCAAGTGCCACTGCTGCAGGCAGCTCAGTCCTGTTAGGCAGGGTGGCTGCAGCCCCGCCCTGTGAACAGACTGTGGCTGGGAGAGCAGTCTATGATCTGGGTCCTGTCTACTGGCCCATACCCAAGCAGTTGCAGACTAAGGTGCTCACTCTGGGAGGGTTATTTCAGAAAAGGAGGAAAGGGGTGGCACTAGCTACAGACACACACACATATATATATGGTGGTCTAAAAAAGAGAAGACTAAACACCCAGTTTCTTTTACCTGACCAAATGTACCTTAAAACACACTGACCTCCACACAGCAAGACCCATAGTGACATGTGACAAGAAAGCTCAGTCACAGAGTGTGTACTTAGCATGCCAGGCCCTGGATCCCCAGCACACACACAAAAAGTCCTCTGGTCAGATCCCAAGACAGTACCTATCAATTTTTTAAGATCTACAAACAGCCTGGCAAACTCACACAAGGATCTGTCTACCTCTGCCTACTGAATGCAGGGATTAAAGGTGTGTGCCACCACCACCTGGCAGATTTTTAATATATATCATAAGTAAAAATAGCCGGGCATTGGTGGTGCATGCCTTTAATTCCAGAACTTGGGAGGCCGGGGCAGGCAGATCTCCGTGAGTTCGAGGCCAGCCTGGTCTACAGAGTGAGTGCCAGGACAGGTTCCAAAGTTACACAGAGAAACCCTGTCTCAAAAAACAAAAAAACGAAACAAGTAAAATAATTTTCAGAGAAGTGCCTTATAAATAATAAGGAAAGCTGAAACACACCATCTCAGCTACTATCCCCATGCAGGCCACTGCTCTGCAAAAACCCATCCCACCAAGACGGAGCCTAACTTCCAGGGACCAGGCTTTAAGCAGCACAGCTAAAATGCCTAAAAATGTCTTGCAGTAGTCAACTGGCATGGCACATTAGCAGGGCCCAAACCATCTCACTAGCACCTGTGTCTTGTGGCAGGGAACCCATCCACCATGTGTCCCCTACCCAAGCTGGCCTAAGTAGACACACGTACCTAGCAATGTCTTAGGGTTTGTCAAACCCAATTGCACCACTGGGTTGTCCAGGATTGCCTGAAAGAGAGGGCTATTTGGATCGATGCCCTGGTCCAACTCCTCAGGGGATGGCTTCCGGTCCCCTAGCAGCCATTCACACTAAAAACCCAAGAACATCAGAGGAGCCATTAGTACCTTCTCAAAGTACCTGAGGCTTACCTTTCCCTTTCTGTGGTTCTCCACAAGCCTCCACTGCTGCAGTACCAGGAAGGGGCCCTAACATGAACAAACCTGGTCCACATTCAGCCAGGATAGAAACAGAAGGAAGCATCAACCAGACGTTTTTAGCAGACCTGGCGTTGCAATTCAATTTGACATGACCTTGGTCACAACACAGTCCCTAACACTGGCTTTACTTGAGGGAACCCCATTATGACAATATCTCTCCACAGCTAATGAGCTTGGAAAGTCTGCATGCAGAACTGCGTCTCAGTTATCTGAGCCTCAACTCCACACACAAGTGAGGAGGTCACAGTCCTCCCTGGACAGAGAGACTGGCAACAGCTGCTATGTGTTCATGGCATGGTATTCAATCTTTTCTGTTTGTTTGTTTTGTTTCTTTGAGACAAGGTTTCTCTGTGTAGCCCTGGCTGGCCCTGAACTCAAAGACCCGCCCGCCTCTGCCTCACAAGCGCTGAGACTGAAGGTGTGCACCAAGACACCCATCCTATGGAATTTGATCTTATAACAGTTAAAAAACCCACACAAAAGGCATTGTGGGTACAGGATTTTCTCAGTTTCTGTTTGAAACATCTGCCCTAAGTATTTCACATAATAATAAGTACCATCACCAACTATGTATGGAAATCCCAACACAAGGGACGTTCCCACTGCCACATGAGGTAAAGGCAACATTAGATGCTCAGAGTGGGATTGGCTGGCACTCACAGCTGCATTCTGCTGGTTGTTGTTCACTCGGAGTGCATCAATCACTTCCTTCTCATCAAAGCCCATCTCCATCAGTGAAATGACAGCCTAAGAGGGAAGAACAAGCTGGTCAGCACCTCACCAGAGGACACCGCCCACCAAGGAGCATTACCATATGCAGTACAGGTTTGTTTCAGTCAGTCACAGGCAGTGGATAACACTTAGCACACATGAGGTAGGAAAGGGCACTGGGACCCTTGCTTAAATTAAAGCAAGGGCAAAGCATGAAATGTTTTGTCTCTACAGCCAAGGACAGAAGTCAGAGCCTTGGAAGTGCATTGGTACTGCACATGACTATACCAGGGCAGCTGACTAAATACAGGCCCTAGCTCACCATTCTCCTCAGTCCTGCAAGAGTCAAGTCCCCATTTATCTCTAGAATCTCTTGACCTGGCCAATGGACTGCTAAGGAAAATACAAGCCACAGACAAGGCCCTGAGAAAACCATGTATTCAACATGCCAAAATCTGGAGAGCAAGTAGTGTGAGCCCTGAGTGGGAAGATCTGTACCTGAAGGAAAGTGAAAGATCAAAGGAAGAATTAAAACCCCAGCAAAGAACAGGACAGGGAATAAAGAACACAAAGACAAGAGAGCATCAGCCTGTGGTAATGATGAGGTGGGGCCATGAGTGTGCATTTGTGGCAACTGAGGGAGGGTGGACAAGTATCCTGGATCCTGGGTCCTTATCCCAGTAGCCAGCCAGCATAATGGACTCCCACAACATGTTCCTCCAGCTCTCTGGATACTGCCCACCAGTCCAAAGGCCACAACAACAGCTGCAGGAGCACACTTGTGACAGACAGAAGCTTGCACACTCAGATTTTCAGGAGATGTCACTGAGCAGAAAGAAGTCAACTGGACCCAAACATGAATTATATAATATATAATTATGAAATATATAATGTATATATATGATTCAAGTCTGCCCAAGTTTCAATGGGAACTCCCATCCCACCCAGACTCCTGGCCTCCCAGCTTCCTTGCACAACACAACCACAAAGTCAACCTCATGCTGAGGCCCCCATTACCTACCCGAGCATCGGCTCGGAATTCCCTTTTCCTTCGGATCTTCTTGAAGATTTCTGTGAGCTCATCCCGGACTTCCTCATCTCCAGCGCTAGTTCCCACAGCAGCTTCAGGAGAGGTGGAGGTGGTAGCTGCAGCACCTGCCCCTGCTTGGGGGTCGTGGCCTGGAAGAGGTGTGTCAATAGCTGGATCTTCGGAGTGTTCAATTAACCACTCCATGGCCTGAGGCACTGACATGCTGAAAAGAGACGATTCTTCTCAACTCCCCCAGGACAGTCATTAGAGACTTTCCTATCCCATATGCTCCAACAACATGTGTTTCAACAGAGACAACAAGAATAGCAGCAGCAACAGTGGCAGATGATCTCTTGGGATGGAAACCTCCACATAGCCCTTACCTTGAACTCCCAAGACCCAACAAAGCAAGCACAGACATGTACCCCAAACAAAGGGACAAAGGAGTCTAGGTCCTAGGTCCACAGCACAAAGAACACAACGATTAACCAGCTCTAGCCTACAGCATTCATATGGGACCTGAGTAACTGAAACCAGAAGTGTTAAGAAGACTATGAAAGAACTCCTGTCCAGACCAGGGGCAAGTTTGGCTTAGAGCTCTCCTAACTTGAAGGTGCAGGGCACATTTACAGACTGATTTTTTGGCTCTCTTAACAGCCAGGTATGGTGGTTCACACCTTTAGTCCCAGCTACTCAGGAGCCTGAAGCAAAAGGATTGCATGAATCCAGGAGTTCAAGACCAGCATAGGTAACAGAGATCCTCAACACACACACACACACACACACACACACACACACACTTAAAATAAACAATAAAAAAAGTATGATTCCATCAGAGTTTGGGAGGGGGAATCACAGGGAAGCCCAGGCCAAGTTCCAAAAAGGGAAGAAAGAGAGCATACTGACTGGTTCAGCCGAAGGGCCTTTGAGGCTCTGCTCTCAGGAAAGCCCATTTCTGTGAGCTGCCGTAAGGCAGTCTCATCCACTCGCTCATCCTCATCTTCATCCAGCATAGCTGAGAAAAAAGAGAAAACCTGTCATGAGGGGATTCCTAAGCCCTTTGAAGCTCCGTAGTCTCAACTGCAAAGGCTCTTAGCAATTACTGATGCCACAGAAAACTCAGGCCCTAACATCAGCTCTTACACATTAGGAATGGCCACACAACAGGCCAGGAGCCACACACACCCACCCCATAATCAACTGAAAGCAGAACCTGCTTTCAATGTGAGGGCTGGGGACACATTCTGAGGCTTGAGCAGACAGTTGGCGGGTGCAGGCTAGGACCCACTCATACCATTTGCCTTCTTAAACAATTCAACTGCATCAGGATTCAGTGCTAACAGCTTCTGTGCCACCTCAATGAGAGACACCAAGATCTTCCGGAGTTCGGTCTGGAACTGTAGTAGAATGAAGAAAGAGATCATGCCTGGCACAGTGATGCACACCTGTAATCCCTGCTCTTGCAAGGCTGAGGCAGGAAGACTGCTGGGAGTTTGAGGCCAACCTAAGCTATACGGTGAAACCCTGTCTCAAAAAGAAAGAAAGAAAGAAAGAAAAGATCATTTCTCTGAATGTCCAACAAACCTAATTAGATCTGCAACTCTACCCCTGAACATAGCCCTCCAAATCTATGAGAGCATTTGGCCTTCACCTTTAATCCCAGCACCTGGATGGCAGAGGCAGACAGATGTGAATTCAAGGCCATCCTGATCTACAATGAGACTCTGTCTCAATAACAGACTGGCGACATCAGAGACTCCTTACCTCCACTCTAGCACCAGTCCCCTGCCTGATACTGGGCCTGGAGGTGGGACATTACAAGCCTAAAGCCTCCTGAGACCCTATCCAGGGTTGGACCCACAGAAACCAGAGAGGGACACATGTGCCAGCCACTGCAGAAGAATTACAAAGCTCTTATCAAATGGAACTCTTTGGGGCTGGAGAGATGGCTCAGAGGTTAAGAAGACTGGCTGCTCTTTCAAAGGTCTTGAGTTCAATTCCCAGCAACCACATGATGGCTCACAACCATCTAAAATGAGATCTGGCGCCCTCTTCTGGTCTGCAGAGACACATGCAGACAGAACACTGTATACATAATAAATAAATAAATCTTAAAAAAAAAAAAAAAAATGGAACTCTTCAAAAAAGACCCCAGAGAGGTTCGGCTTCCAGCAGTACCAGTATGGATCCAGAACTGATAAAGCTGAATGCTGGCCACTTTCCACAATTCCTGCATACAGAAGCATACTTTATCATGGACTAACCCACGTTAGCATGCTGTAGGCTTCTGACTTAGTTTTCTTGTCCAAAGTAATTGGGGAGCTCAGATTCCTCCCTGGAAGCTTTGTTGAATTCAGAGCAAAGTCACTGCATTTCCCTACAGCTGTCTGTCCAGGGCTATAGATATCTCGTCAACTTTGTAGTTTGAAAAAAAAAAAATGTAATTTATAGAAGAGTCCAAAAGTAGTAAAGAGTTCCTGAACATTCTGTTTCAGATTCCCTTTTTTTTGTTTTTTTTTGGGGGGGAGGATGGGGGTGGGATGAGGGGATGACTATAACATCCATGTTAGCCTCAAACCTGAGCTCAAGCCATCCTCCTGCCTCAGCGTCCTGAATGTCACCACACCAACCCCAAGCACTTTTAAAGAACTTCTTGTTATCCCACAGGACATGCCCCCAGTTCCACACCAGGCAGGTACTCACGTCTCTCATGGTGGTTTGAACTGCAGTCCGGTCTGTGCTACAAGCAGGCAGGTTGGCTGTTGCCCGGAGGATAGCATCTTTGTCTGGAGCCTTCTGCTCTTGTTTCTTCTGAAGAGAAAATGATTCAAGTCAGAAAGGAAGAACCCAAGAACATGAGGAGTATGACAACAAACTTGGACCAACAGCCCACATGGAGAACAGTAACCTCCTAAGCTTTAGCTGTGATGATGCCCTTGAGCTAGAAGATTCTGGGAAGTTTCGGGCACCGCATTAGAGGCAGAAGCCTAACAAGATGCTTAGGACATGATCTCACGTGCTATAAACCATATGCAGGTGAAGACAGAGAGGTTGAGGCTGCAGGAGTGGCAGTCCTGTAGTACTTTGGTGGAGCTGGGGCTGAGGCCTCCAGGGCTGTAGTGAAGCCTCCACGAATGAAAGGAAAGGATGAAGGTGGCAGAAGCTCACAGATAAGGAAGACAGGAGAGAAAATCAAACCAGCAGAGGAAGCAGCACTTGGCATGTTCAGAAGGCACAAGAAGGCACACACAGGATGCAAAGAGCCCACAGGATGCAAAGAGCCCACAGGATGCAAAGAGCCCACAGGACACAGCCTACTAAGATGCAACCTACTCAAGAGCACTGGGATACTGGTGCCAGAAAAGACAGGCCTGGGATCCAAGAGCCAGAATGATACTTGTACCTACTGGCCTTGGCCAACAACAGTCTGGTGAAACCTGAGAGCCTAGAGTGAGAGGCTGTTCTGAAGAGAGGGAGGGAAAAGAGGGAAGGGGAGAACCTTCCAGCACCCTGCTACTGCTTTGCTTCCTGTTCACCCCAGCTACTCACAAAATCATCAAACCAACCAGAATAGGTGAGACTGAGGAGTAGGATGGGTGCAACAAGTTCTCTACCCCAGAGAGCTCAGCAGCTGGCACAAGCCATATAGCTTCCAGGGCTCGCAGAGGCTAGGGGTGTAAGGAGGTAGTGAGGAGGAAGAGGAGGACGAACAGGTAAGGAAAGTGGGTACCTCACTACCTGCAAACCAGAGCCACACCAACCCAGCTTGTCCACACCAGGCAAGAGCCAAAACAGCAAGGTAAAGGGGTTACAAGAGCTAGTTCCAGGACGGCCTCCAAAGTCACAGAGAAACCCTGTCTCGAAAAACAAACAAAACAAAACAAAACAAAAAAAAAAAGAAATTCCATAACTCCTCAGGGCACAGGGATCTCAGGTTTCTGTCAGACTGGAGCAGGAAAAGGAGTTGGTTACAGAAGCCAAACTGTAAAGGCCAAAGTAAAACTGTCAGTTCAGATCAGATGTGGAACACCAAGCCTGAAGACCAAGATGAGTCACGTTCCACCTACCCCTGTGAAATGGTTAATCTTCACAGTCAACTGTGGGTTGAGAGAAGTTAGTAAAGCACACCTGTGGTATGCCTGAGAGGGTGCTTCCAATGAGAATTAGCTCTTGAGAAAAAAAAAATATTTCCCTGCCCCTAGCTCTGGCTGTCTTGGAGCTCACTCTGTAGACCAGGCTGGCCTCGAATTCAGAGATCCAACTGCCTGCTTCCCCAGGACTGGGATTAAAGGCGTGTGCCACACCAAGCCTAAGGAACTGTCAGCTGCATGAAAGCGATCTCCCACAACCTCAGAAAGGAATGCACAAGAGTCAGCTGAGCCTTCTGTCCTCACAAGCCTTAGTACTGAACCTCTGAAACTGTAAGCAAGTCTTCCCAGTTAATTGTTTCCTTTATAAGAGTTGCAGTGGTCATTGTGTACAGTCCCTGGTACAGAAGCTGGTACCAGGGACTGGGGTATTGCTGTGATAGGCCTAACCATGTGCTTGGAAGAATTTGGACTGTGGTACTTTGGGTTTGAAAAGTAGTGGACTCCTTGAGCACTGCTTAATAGGCCATACTAGTAGGAACATGGAAGACAGTGGTGTTAAGTTATTTGAACTTTGGGAGGCTCACTCCATAGAAGAATTTTCTAACTCTGAGTGAGAATTTTTGAATTCTCACTCAGAGAAGAATTTTAGTATGTTGCCTAGAGATATTCTCATGATATTTTGGTGAAGGAAGTGGCTGCCTTTTGCCCTTGTCCAAAGAGTCTGCCTGGGGCTTAAGTGAAGAGTTTTGGATTAATTCCACTGGCAGAAGAAATCTCAAAATATCTTAGTATAGATTCTGTCATATGGATATTAGTGTTAACTCTAATGAAGATATGTAATAAAGAGGAGCAAGCTGAGCAAGGAAAAAATATTTGAGGAGAAAAAGGGCACCAGAAAGTGGAATGGAACTAAATCCTCTGTTCAAGGAGATAAATGGATTAAGAAATGGAATAAAGGGGGTGGTGACCTCAGGGCAAGATCCCACCCAGCTAAGTTTCCAACTTGTGAGATGAAACTGAAGAAAAGTTTAGAGCTAGGGGTGGTGGGACACACCTTTAATCCCAGTACTACGAAGGCAGAGGCTGTGGGGAGGAAGAGCTCTGAGTTTTAGGCCAGCCTGGTCTAGAGATCCAGTTTCAGGACAGCCAAGCTTAGGCAGTGAAAGACAGAAAGCTGGCGAAGATGTAATTAAACAAGGGGGTCATGTTCCAGCCCCAGTAAGCAGCAGAACTTGGCAGCTTTGGCCATACGGTTCTGGCTTTAGAATTAAGGATATAAGAAAGGAGTGATAGAATAAAGCCACTAAGGCCAGGCATGTGTCAGGGGTGTCCCTGAATGGAGGCCCAGAGAGGCCACTGCCTGAAGAGGTGAAGTGAAAGCCTGTATTGCCTTTAAAAAACCCAAGATGTCAGAGATGCCAGACTCGTGGGATACCTGCCAAGGAGAGCTGCTGACAGGGAGTAGAAACAGCCCAAAAGAAAGAAGTTTGCTGTGGTAAACAAAGCTGAACAAAGTTGGAGATCTGAAGAGCATTTGGACATCAAACATGGAGCTGCAGAGTTTGGAGTTTGCCCAGGTGGTTTTTGGTCTTGCTTTTGTCTAGTATTTCCTCGTTATGCTCCCTTCCCAGCCTTTTGGAATGGTGATGTATATTCTGTGCCATTGTATGTTGGAAATATGTGATCTGATTTCTTAATTTGATTTTTACAGGGGGATTATAATTAAGGAGATTGCCAGGTAAGCAGAAAAGACTTTGGACTTTGAAACAAGTTTGAGACTGTTATAGACTAGGGGGACTCTTGAAGTTGGACTGAGTGCACTTTTTGCATTATGATATGACTATAAGCCCTTGGGGGCCAAGGGAGTGGACTGTGGTAGTTTGAAAGAAAATGGCACCCAAAAGGAGTGGCACTGTTAGAATGTGGCTTGTTGAAGGAAGTGTGTCACTATGGGGGCGGGCTTTGAGGTCTGTTTGAGGGAAAACAGTCAGTTGACTTCCTGTTGCCCGTAAGATGCAGGACTTTCAGCTGCTCCAGCACCACGTCTGCCTGCATTCTGCCATGCTCCCCATCATGATGATAATGGACTGAACCTCTGAAACTGTAAGCGAACCACCCCAATTAAAAGTTTTATTTGTAAGAGTTGTCGCGGTCATGGTGTCTCTTCACAGCAATAAAAACCCAAACTAGAACAGTAAGTAAACACTAAATAGACTTCACCCAACCTTCTATTATCACTGGAGGGAAGGAGGCTAGGAGGGGAGCTATATCCTTATCACTAAGAAGCCATAATCCAACACTGGTAATGGCAGAAAGAGAATGAATGCAGAGTATCTAGAAAGCAGGGAGAGAACTGCCAAGGGTAACAGCTGGAAGACTAGAGGCGTTCTGGGGTGGGTTTCAGTGGCAAGCATAAGACAGCTAGATCTGTCCCCAACACTTACAAATAGTTATGAATGACTTCCTTTAGGAAATGTGAGTCCAGCATGATATTTTTTTGTTAGATTTTTAGTACTCTTTTAACTCTTAATAATTGCATTGTTTTTTACTTAGAATTTTCAATAATGCTATGGTGTTTCACTCTGTAGTTATATACTAAGTTAAGGCAGCTCTAGCAAGCTACTAGCTAGGTACTCTGAGTAAGTACCCTAATTAAGTACCCTAAGCAAGCAGCAGGCCACACAGTTAGAGGTCAGAACTATGTTCTTAATAGTTACAGGGACTTCAAGTCTAAACGCTAGAACTGTAATCTGAGCTCGCCATCAGCTCTGGAAAGCAGGGGGTGGCCCAGGATCTGTCTTGTGAAGATGGATGGAGCAGCCTGCCCATTTGCTGCCTGACTGTACCCACACCCACACCACCATGGCCAGGTGGCCAAAGATAAGGAGGGCGTGAAGCCCAGGCACTCTCCTATATCCCTGGACCCAGAAGAGACTCCAAAATAGCTCATCTGCTATGGGGCCATGAATCCAGCCCAAGAGTTGGCCTGATCCTTCCTTCCCTGAGATCAACACTCTCCCTGGCATTTCAAAGCATATATTAGAAAGTCCAGACCCCTGAAACAGGAAAAGGTGTTAAACAAAGGTGACTGCCCTTTAAAAGAGCACATCCTGGGACTGTAGAGACAGCTCAGCAGTTAAGACTGCTTGCTGCTCTTCCACAGGACCTACGTCCAGTTCCCAGCACCCACTTCAGGAGGCTCACAACCATCTGTAACTCTAGCCCCAGGGCGTTAGATATCCTCTCTGGCCTCTGCAGGCATAGAAACATAGACTTGCACAAATATACAAATAAAAATTTAAAAATTAATCTTTAAAATATCCTTTCTGCCCACCAGGCACAGGTATGTGATCTAGTGCTGAGACAGGCTACTCACAGGATGTATCTTGCACTGCCTAAGAGAACCTTGCTGGAGGATAGGCTCTGGAGCAGCCCCTACACAAGTAACAAAGTGGGTAGTGTTCCTACGGCCCCAGATCACCCTCTAACATGGACTCCAGGACATCAACCTTGACGTTAACTACAAGAACACACCCAGGCCTATCCAGGTGCACAGCTGCTTGTCCACTCTGCATGCCTGTTCTCTATGTGCAGACATCTAGCTACAGCTGTCTACACTACTCTTCTGGGAGAAGGGGAAAGACAAGAGCACAGGAGTCACACGAGAAAGCAGCACAGGAGGAAGCACCACTAAGGATGATGCCCTCACTCTTCCCCTGCTTCCAGACCAGTGGCAGCTCTTCTGTCACTAGACACCAATCACAAACACACTCAAAGCAGAACAGGCTCGGCCATGATGAAGGACCCCTTAGAGCACACATTTGTGGAGAGACTATATAGGCCCAGGAAGTCTGAAGAACAAGAAATAACTACCAGTGAAGAGAAGAGCACTAGTTCCAAACTTTGAAACTTACCTTTTCTTCTGCTGAGACATCAGCCATCTTAGGAAGTGGGGAAGGAGCACGCTTTTTTATCAGTAACAAGACATCTAGAAAAAAATTTAACAGTTATCTCTATGAAGTCAGTTATCATTTCATAGCCATAAATGACACAAAAGGTATCAGACAGAAGTTAGGGAGGATAGCTCAGTGGCTTAAGGGCTCTCTATACATGAGTGACAACTGGAGTTCAGATCCCCAGGACCACATAAATGACAGGTGGGCAGGGCAGTCTATCCATAATTGTAGTACTTTAGAGGCAGAGACAAGAAATCCCCAAAGCAAATTGGCTAGCCAGAATAGGCATGTAGACAAGTTCCAGGTTCAGAAAGATGCCCTGCCTCAATGAATAAAGTCATGTAAACCCCAGACCTCCACATGCGTATTTATACATGTACACACATCTTTGCATGAACACATGTACACACCACAAGAATGGTGCTAGATGCTTAATGTCAGAAAGCAGGGTTTCCTCTGGGTCCCTCCTAAGCCAAGCCAGCTCTCCCTCCTCAGCTTTGAAGTGGCTGGTGGGTAACCACAGATAACCTGTGGCTTCAGAGGTTGGCAAAGCACATCCCTGACAACCATACAGAGCACTGGTGGACATCTCACACAAGGACTCAGTCCTAAAAATCTGTGAGGCTAACCTAAACCCTGAACTATAGCCAGTCCATAGTTCACCTTGAGGGAGAGGGGGGGTCCCTTCCAGCTCCATTTTGAGCTTTGGTTATAGCTCATCATAAAGGATGACAGTCTGAAGTCCTCATCTGCATGACACACAGAAAACAGATTTTCTCCCATAGCAAAGCATGAATGAAGAGGAGGGTATGCAGAACAGAAGTATCTCACTCAGACCCTGAAACAGCTACTGTGAGCACTTCCAACACTAAAATAAAGCCACCAAAGCTTCAGAGTCTAGTTTTGCTTTAAAACAGGATTAAACATAGCAAGCACTCTCATTTGGCTTCTCAGATGTCTGTCAGGTTTCTGCTACTTTTCACAAGTACACCAATACCCACACTTCTTTTAATAATAAATAAATAAATAAACAAACAAAACCAGAGTCAATCTGGTTCTCCTGCTCTTGTCTAAATCCAGAAAAGCACCATTTGGGTGACACTGGGACGCAGGCTCTATGCTTTGGATATTGTCTCTCAAGGCCTTCTTACCTTGGTCCTGGATGTTTTCTTCCAAGATAGTTTTGGTGTCACTCAGCACCCTCTCCGAAGCTGCATGTATTAACTTATGGTGAGTCACACTCTTGGGGTCTTCTATGCTCCCATGAGCACCCTGGAGGAAGAATTAAGCCACAGATATATAAATAGGAATTGAATTGTGATAGGAGTAACAGAGCATAACACCTCAAGCCACACCTGGAATTATCAAGGCTTTTTCTGTCTCTGTGTCTGTCTATCTGTGTCTCTCCGTGCGTGCGTGCGTGCGTGCGTGCGTGCGTGCGTGCGTGTGTGTGTGTGTGTGTGTGCGCGCGGTTTATACTTGTCGAGTGTATATGTTTTCACGTGGGTATGTATATGTGTGTCCACAAGGATATGACAGCCAGAGGCTAAGGAAGGGCTCTTCTTCAACTTCTCTCCACTTTATTTTTGAGACAGCATCTCTCATTGAACCTGCCTCATCTCATCAATTTGACGATGGTGACTGGCCAATGAGCTCCAGAGATCCTCCAGTCTTTGCCCCACCCCTACCCCAAGTCAATGCCCAGATTAAATGTGCTGCTGCCACTGGCTTTTACATAGGTGCTGGGGATCCAAACCAAAGTCCTCATGCTTGTACGGCAGACATTTTACTGACTGAGCCATCTCCCCAGCTCATGGAATTATTGAGTTTTCTTATTAGCCCAGACAAAGCATAAATTACAGTAAAGAATCCCCACAGATGATTTAAAAAAAAAAAAAAAAAAAAAAGGCTGAGTGAAATGTCAGCAAGCATTGATCCCTCCAGGCCTTTAAGCTTATCACCAGCTCACAGTAGACTCCTGGGGATGGCTAAGACCTTGGGAACACAAGATCCTACTGATGATAAGCACTTGTAACCCAAATCACTTTAGTTTGGAAAGATCTTGAAAATGACTTTTGTTTTGTTTTGTTTTTTTGAGACAGGGTTTCTCTGTAGCTTTGGAGGCTGTCCTGGAACTCACTCTGTAGACCAGGCTGGCCTCGAACTCACAGAGATCTGTCTGCTTCTGCCTCCTGAGTGCTATGATTAAATGCATGCGCCACCAACACCTGGCCATGGAAAATGACTTTTAGATGAAAATATGTCTGTGATTTCCTGAGAATCTGAAGATCCAGTTGCTTTATGCATTTGCTTTTCCTTCTTCAGCAGACACAGGAAAATCAGAGGAAATGCACCAAAAGAAGACTGCTTTCCAGGAGCTAGCACGATTCCTGCGCAAGGAATACCACAAAGTCCTCAGCAGAGCACAGTGCACAACTGGCCTCAGCTTTGCCTTGGGCCCAAGTGATAACCATAATCCAGATGCAACTTACAGTAGCCCAGGGGACTCACAGCTGTGTCTATGTCCCTAGGGCCCTAGAAACCTAGTTACAGTGTCAGTCAGAGGAGGTAGACAAGAACTAGAAAGCAAACTATCAGTAGTACTGAGGAAAATAGCATCTCCAAAAGGACCCTGCAGGTGACCAGAGCAACCCCTTCTACAGACTGTAGGCAGAGGCCTGGCAAACATAGCTCATGATCTCAGCCAAGCTCCAGCACTCGCCCATACAGAATGCAAACACACAATCTCCAATGATAGAGTCCTGCTTGCCTCTGGGCCGTACCATCATCTGCCTGACTATCAAGTAGACAAAGACCAAGAACACAATGTCGCTGCCACATGACAAAGATGAGGATTCACTCTGCCTATGTGTTCAACACCAGGTATACTCACCTGAGTTTGTACATTTCCACAAGTTCACTACTTAACTGCCCAGCATCACACAGCCTTCCCAGGCCCAGGTACCACATCATACTAAGTCAGCTGCAGGCCCTCCCCAAACTCAGAACAAGGAAAAGGGCTGTAACTGTTTCTTGATGCTATAGGTCCCTCGGTGTTAAACTAAGAAAGAAAGACCCCCAAGAAACCTAATGAGATGGCTCACTAGTGCTTTGGCCCATCCCACATAGAATGGGTCACACAGCACATTTGGGACACAGGGTTCTTCAGGCCCTTCCTGGATGTTCTGGAAGGCATCTCTGATACCATGATATACACACTCAACAAAGGGCCTCTATACATATGGATGCTAACCAGAAGAAAAAGCTGAAGCATGTGTTTCCCCCAGATCCTCGAATTTTAGAACACTAGAATCCTCCATCAGTCTCAGATTGAAAACAGTCTATGCCCAGCCCCCAAAGGACAGGGTTTCTCTGTGTAACAGCCTTGGCTATCTGGACCTAGCTGGCTCTGTAGGCAAAACTGGCCTCAAACTCACAGAGATTCACCTGTCTCTGCATACCACCACTAACCCCCTTTAGGAAAGAGGGCTTGCTGTGTCCCTTTCCAAGACTTAGGCAATGGAAGCTGGGGAATACCATGGGGATGTCACTTTGGATAAAACAAAAAGGAAAGACAAAAAACAAATACATTTCTTTAAGAACTATAATAACAAGCCCCTCCCTGATACAGCAGTAGACTCCCAGGAGTGCTGTAGGAGAAAAATTTTTAAAGACTATATATCTTACCCCTCAGGTAGAGAGGAAAGAAGAAATAATAATAGTAATAACTCCAGTATGAGTGTGCACAGGAGGGTGAGGAGAAAGGACAAGTTAAGACAGCAGTTGTAGAAACCCCTCTCTTCTAATGACTGCTTTGTGACTCCTAGGGACGATGGGACCTGGAGGAGAGTCAGTTCTGATGGCTCAGCTCTTTAGTTCTGTTATTTAATTATGCTGTAACCCCCTGCTGCTTCAGTCCTCATACCTGGAGATGCATAGTAAAATAAAAATCTCAATTTAAAGAAGGATAATCACACACACACACACACACACACACACACACACACACACACAATTCAAAATGATACAAGTGCAATATTAAATATCACAAATAATTAGCATCATATCAAAATCATCTGCCTAATTTACCCCACTGCTCCTGGAACTTATTAGTAAGTATTTGTGAATCATTTCTCATCCTTCATAAAATATTGCCACAATGATTATGTAAATCCACACTATTAGTGAGTTAAGCAAAATGCCACACCAATGGAGGGGTCATCCCATGTTGATGTGGTCTGGGTTTGACAACACATTTTCATTGACTTCCTCAATCCTTACGCTGGCTTTGGAGTTACTCCAAGCTTGGCCCTGAGGAACCCAACCAGGTGGCAGAGGACACAGCACAGTACCAGACAAGCATAAATGCTAGAGTACAGTCTAGATGCCCAAGAAGTCCTCAACCTTTAGGCTTGTGTTGAGCCTGTGGGTTTTCTAGATAGCAAGACCACGGTGACTTGTTAAGAAGAAAAACAAGAAAGCGGTCTAAATACATTTTGCCCTTGACCATGTGAGCCTCCTTGAGGTGAACCATAGAAGCGAAGACCCATGGTAATTCAACATCTAGTGTGTTGTAGAAGGTACTTGAACCAGATCTCCTGGTGCCCTCTGTCACTACAGACTGACTCCATAAAGGAGATTTTAAACTACCCTTTCCAAGGAGCTGCTATGAAAACTTGGGAGATTGTCTTTAGAGGCAACACAGTGCTGCATTTTACTACAACCTTCCAGAGTCCCTGCTGAAGAGCTGTGGCCAGTTTTAACATAAACTCTGGCACTAATCATGTCAGGTATGGCGCTTCCATAGGCCACCAGGATCTAACAAGCATCTGTCTCACCTTTAACTGAAAGCAGTTTAGAGACAGGAAAGTTTCAATTATCAGTCCCAAGCCTTAACTACCTAAAGCTAAAAGAAGCTAACTATAGTACAAAGCTCACAGCAAATAAGTAAACTTCACAAAAGCCACTTGCTGGTGAGAAGACCCTAGTCCTGTACCTTGCCACTCAATCAACTGTTGCCCCAGCAGAAAACAGAAGCCCAGGGACTTGTCCCAGAGTGACACTATTTTAAGTGACTGCTGCTAAGAGCGAAGCCCAGGCCAGGGGCTCCTAGCAGCTGGCTCTCGGGCAAGGTGCGGGCCCTCTTAATAAAGGGATCTAGTTACTTCTCAGCTTCTGGGGAAAGCTAATGTAAAACAAAAACCTCATCCCCACAACAAACAAGCCCTAATACTAGAAAACTATGAGCGCTTGCTTTCTCTCTCCCAGTCTCCGTTCACTCATTGCCTTCACTACCTCAGGATGTTGCAGAAATTAAATAAAGCTCTCCCATTAGCCGGGTCGGACTCTATCCTAGGTTTGCGGCTCTCTCCGAAAAGGAGCGGGAGGCGCTGCCCGGACCCGGAGGAGCGACAGCTAGGTGCTGCAGGTTGCCCAGCCGACTCCAGGGTCGGGTCCCAGGCGGATGCGAAGGTCTGGTGTCTAGGTGGAGATGGGACTCGGGCGGAATCCGGGACAGGAGTCTAGGTTTCTGGTTTCCAGGAAGGAGGCAGAGATGGAACTGGGTCGTAAGGGGCTCGGCCTTACGTGCTTGAGGCAACTCTCCTTGAGCTTCTCCACCGACGTGTCCTCGGTCGCCTCCTCCAGCCACTCGGCGCCGTCAGCTGCGCAGATGTGCAGCCGAAGCACCTTGCCCGCGAAGATCTTCTCCTCCTGCACGAACATCGCGCCGCCGCCCGAGCCTGCGCCCGCCGCCCGAACCCGTGAAGGTCACCGGGGCTGGAGGGAGGACCAGGGGCGGGGCCGGGCCGCCGCGCGCTCCTTCGCTGGCCGCCGCCGCCCCCCCCAGCTCCTGTCGGCTTGGCCACCCGTCACTGAAGAGGCCGGAGCTGTCCCTCGCTACCGCTGCTGCCGTCGCAGTAGCCGCCGGGGGCGCGCTATCGCAGCCGCGCCGGAAGTGCGTAATGTGCGCCCGTGAGTATGCCGGGAGATGTGGTTTTTTTTTAGTTGGTGCTCCGCTGTAGCCTCCGCCGCGCCGGAAATACGTAAGTGCAACGAGCATGCCGGGAGATGTAGTTCCCAAGAAGGCTCCCGGGCCCATTAACAGAAATGTGTGAAGCAGGTCAGGCGCCTACCGGGAGTTGTAGTTCCCCATTGCTTCTTTCCTTCAACACCACCAGCCTTGATACCTGTTGTGTTGGTCTGTCAAGCACACACGATCTCAGAGTTAGCAGGAAAAAAACATGAAACGTCTCGGTCAGGACACTAGGAATGTGTCACAGATAGTAAGTGCTTGTCTGGCATGCACGAAGTCCTGGGTTTGATCCCCAGCACGGCATAAACCTGACACGTGTTTGTAATCCTAGCACTTAGGCAGAACCAGAAGAACCAGAGACATCATCCTTGACTACATAATGAGTTCAGGGCCACCCTGGAATACATGAAAGACTGCATTAGAAAAGCAGAGAGAGAGAGAGAGAGAGAGAGAGAGAGAGAGAGAGAGAGAGAGACAGAGAGAGAGAGAGACAGAGAGACAGAGAGACAGAGAGACGCAGGCAGGAGAGATGGCTCAGTGCTTAAGAGCACTTGCTACTCTTGCAGAGGTTCCAGGACTGGTTCTCAGGATCCACATGGTAGCTCACAACCATCCTGGAGATTGGATGCCCTCTTCTGATTTCCAAAGGCTCGACTGTAATGTTAATACATATATGCAAGCAAAGCACTTCACAAAATCTTCTTAAATTAAAAAACAAACAAACAATAAACAACTCTCATTGAGCCAGGAATGGTGGTGTAGAAGGATCAGGAGGTCAAGTTCTTTGTTATCTTTGGGTACATGAGATCCTGTCACGAGCAGTGTTTCTACTGACCTTAGACAGTCCCAGAAGGGTTTGTAGGACCTATTTCTAGCTGAGTACAATACAGAGTGGTGTGTTGCACCAACCTGGGGTCTCCGTCCACACAGCCATGCAGGTAAAGTGTAGGGAAAATGATCCAGCCAAAGAAACACACCCTGAGCAGAGCCAAAGAAACACACTTTGGTCCTGCAACCAGAACCAAAGAAATGGACCCTGACCCTGAAACTAGTGCAAAAGAAACACAGCTTTGTCCCTGGAATCAGAGCCAGTCAAAGAAATACATCCTGGCCCTAAATAAAACTAGAGCCAAAAGGCTAAAAAGGACCAGTGAAAGAAACACAGTTTGGCTCTGTAACCAGAGCCAAATCTGACCCTAAACCTGTGTAGAAACTAACTAATCCCTGAGCAGATCTAGGCATCCTAAGCTCAGGGATTGAAATCTGACCAATCCCCACTCTGGAAAAACTCCACCCTCCTAAGAATCCCTATATAAACCCTGTGTCTGTTCAGCTTGTGGCTGTTTGGGCGGCCAGCCTGGCAGAGGGCAGCCACTCTTCTGGATTCTTCCCTCCCAATAAATCTCTTAGGAAGGTTTGTGTGAGACCTTCTTTGGCCAGAGCAGAGATGACCCTGGGTGGGGCAGAGGGAGCAGAGCTGTAACACTTTTCGCTGGGGAAGCCTTCCTGGAGTAGAACTGTAACAACTTTGCAGGGGAAACACTCTCCTGCTGGAGCAGAGCTGATAAACCGGGGAAGCCTTTCCCTGAATCAGGGTTGTAAGCTGCTATGCTTATTGTGACCTGTGGTATTCTTTGGCTCCCGAATGCCAGAATACCTTTCCATCTGAGCTGTAACACTCAGTATTCTTTAGCTCCAGAGTGCCATAATCCATCCTGGTCCATCCCATCTGATCTGTGGAAATGCTTACGTAAAGGCTCTTGCCACAGATCTGAGTCTTGGCAGGTGGTCCCAGAACTGAGCAAAGGGGGTTGTGAGCAATGGGTCTGAAGCCCCTCTAGCTGGTCTTCAAGTTCCCTGGGCTTCTCCCCAACCAATCACTTGCTCTTTTTCCAATGCTCAGGAAACTCAGCTCATTCTTCAGACCTTAGGACACTTTTCTCCTGGAAGCCTGTCATGACTGTGTCCCCTGGGGTTGCATTTGTATACTGAGAGTGTTGGCAAAATATTTCCACAGAACCAAAAGTCAATATGAGCACCTTGCCACTGGAGATGCTGGAGGGAGTACCCAAACAGGACATGAGACAAGTCTCTTCCATGTGCTAGATCTGGCTCTCCAGGATCCCCTCCCAGGTGTGTGTGTGTGTGGGGGGGGTAATCAAGTAAAAACTGTGGAGACAGTGGACTTTTAATGTCCCTGTCCCTCCCCAGTGGACAACAACAAGTTCCTTCCTCCAACAGCCCCATGCTTTCATGTGGACCCAGAGATACCACTAGGCCCTCTGAAGAAGGATGGGCTGCCCAGCCTCCCAAGTCAGCCTTGCTACAAAAGCTTGGAGGTCACAGCTCTCTTGGTATGGGTAAGCTATGTAGATGCTGATGTAGTATTCAAGGGAGCACCCACTTAGTCCTCCCCCTCCTCACCAGCATGGTTCAGGCATGGGGCTTACATGGAGACTCAGCGTCTCCCCACTTAGTGTCATTCTGCACCTTGCTCAGTCTCAGTCTCTGCTTCAGAGACCATGCTGCCCCCTCCCTGCCAGCCCACAGAAAGGCATGTGTTTATTGTGTACCTGCTATTTATGCCAGGGGTGTAATGGGGAAGGTAGTGGAGCTCCCTGTCTGGTAGATCCTGTGTTCCTAAGGTGGGCCAAACAAGGGTCTGAGTCTCTTGACTAAAGCAATTCAAATCAGTTTTAACCACTTCGGAGAGGAAAGGAATCTACGGAGAGGTTTCTGGACTCTCTCAGAACCTCCATTAGCTAAAAGGACCAGGATAAAGTCCCGACGTCACATTATACAGGTCTTCCTAGGCAAAGCCATACTGCCTTCACATTAGACCCCTTACCCCAGACCCTAGCCCACAAAACTTGATGAGTAGGGTCCGAGTAACCTGTAGCTTGCAACACTCACACTCTTAGGGACACACTCCTACCCATATGGTTTTTAAGGAGAGAACAAGCTAGATGGGTACTTTCAGAGGCTATCAGCTCCTACCTCAGTTGGTCTGAGTGTAGCAGGCCCCAGGGCCCAGCTAGGAGCCAGAGAGGGCTGTGATCAGGAAAGAGCTCGCCCTGGCCAGAGACTTGTGGTGAGATGGCTGCCACAACCAGGTATTGGCTTCTGCCCCAGCACCAAGAATTCACTGGAGGAGGTTGGCATCCCTGAATGGTGACTGACAGGATCATGGCCCTCTTTCCCATGACCATCCTCTACTTCGGCAAGCACCCTGGGGAGACCTGCCCTAAACCACTGAGCTCTATGTAGTGTCAGAGTGCATATTATGTTGGCATTAGATATTCTGGACAATCTGGGAAGGGTCTCCCTGCAAAAAGGCATCAAGTCTGATCCAGATGTTCCTGCCAGCCATGAACAGGAAGGAGTCCCCAGGGTACAAATTTTATAAAAAGGGGGATATTGTAGTATCCAGAGCAGGCCACTAGACGGCGCAGGTAAGCCGCTGTCCAGCTCAGAGCAGGTATTTGAGTTGGCTGGGTGTGTGGCCTGAGTGTGCATACTGTTCAAGCGTGTATGTGGATGTATACATGTGTATGTGTTTGTGCACATATGTGTATGGATGAATTCATATGGGAATATGGCTGTGTGCATGTTTGTGTCTGTAGGCGTGCCAGTCATCATGGGTGTGTGTGGTGCACATTAAGTGCATGAGCAGGTGTACAGGTGTGTGTGTGTGTGTGTGACCCAGGACCCCGACTCTTGGAATGACCACTTCTAATCTACTGATACTCTGCAGGGCCCAGAGCTGGAGCTGCAGGAACAGTGTCACATTGCAGGAGCGGGACTATACAGAGTCCTGAGGAGCAGCACCGCCAGAGGAAGGTGCTGGGAATGGGCTATGAGGGATGACTGTGCTTTCCAGGCAACAGGTGAAGGAAATAGAAGGGCAGACTTTTTAGCTTCCATGCTCCCTTAGGGTACACCAAAGGGATCCAGTTTGAGAAGTATATCTCTGGTTCAACCCTTTACAGTGGGAGACTCTTAAACCTAGAAAGAGGAGAAAGCAGGGGTTTGATCACTTGTCCTGCTCACTGCAAAAGCCAGTACCAGATCCTCGGATCCAACTCCTAAAGAGTTCCTATTCTTCCCCTAAGGTCTCCCTGAGCTGGCCTAGACACTGGCCACCATAGTCAACCATTGTTAGAGTGTCCTGAGGTAGCTACAGCTCCGCAAGGGAGTATGTAGCTCAAAACACCAGAAATGCCTTCCCACCTGTGCTGGAGGTCAGCCGTCAACGTCAAGTTCCCAGTAGGACTGGACATCCCAGGCCCCTCCCAGCTTCCTGTGGCTTCCTCAGTCCCAGGTGTCCTTAACCTTGGTTCAAATCACTGACCTCTTCCCTCTGACCCTTTTCATTCCCTCCTCTTTTGGGGACACCCACTGTTGGGTATAGAGCCACCCAAACTCCAGAGCAAGGTCATCTGAGATCCTAAACCAATGTACCTACAAAGAGCCTCTCCTGAAAAGTCACATCCTAGAGTTCCAAGTGGACACCAGTTTGGGGACCCCCCAATTTGCAGCACTAAGGGAGAGGCCATGGGCATTTACTAGCACAGAATTGTGTTCCTGTCACTGTCTTGCCTATGCCACCCCATCCTACACACACACACACACACACACACACACACACACACACACACACGAGTCCTCTCTCACTGAGATTTGAGCTCAATTGTGACCTCTTGGCTCCTCAGGAGGTCAGTCCCAAGGATCAAGTGCCCAGGGTGGACAGGAACTGGGCAGAAGAGGCTGCCTCCCCCACCCCCAGCTATAGCTCAGGAGCTGTGAAACGTGAGTGATCCCCAAGGTTAATTAATTATTACATTAAAATGCACCCGTTAAGGGGCCGCAAACAGGAAGTATTAATCACCATCTCCTCAGACTGACAGGCACATTTCCCTAAGTTCTGCTGCTGCTGACTTAACCAAATGATAATCTCCCGGCGGCTGCCATTTCCCATGAAGTCACAGCTCATGAATATTCCGACATTGCAATTTGCTTTCTAAAAGGACAGACTTATTATTTCATTTTTAAGTTTACTGTCATGAATAGTAATTTCCCAACTCCCAAAATAATGAGATGAGAGCCACCATTCCGGTCATCTGGGAGCTGGGCCCTCAACTGTGCAGCAGGGCCCTGTCCCTTCCTCAAGGGACCAAGGGGACACCAGGTCATCTTGTGTCTCTGTCCGATTAGAGGAATATCATTATGGAGCCAAAAGCAGGCTACCCCTCCCCTCAGCACAGGAGGTGCTGTTCACTCTTTGGTTCCTGGACCTTGGCAGCCACTCTATATCTTGCTTCTATGACTGGAAGGACAGGAAGGGAAGCTTGACCCAGGCCAGCATAGACACTGAATTCAAATCTGAACTCTGGTGCAGGCTAGTCCTATGTAACCTTAACCTTCACAGACTTTCCCATCTGGACCAGGACTGAACACCAAGGTGGACTTTCTGCATCTCCTCTGTGTCTCCAATACGAAAAGACAAAGAGCAGGGGTCTGGCCGGATGTCAGTCTTCTGTTTTGTGCTGGCAGAAATGGTGGTACTCTGGAGCTGGATGAAGTAGAGTCTCCTGGGCCTCCCTGCAGCTTCCCAGGACTATTCCTGCTGTTTAAGGCAATTATAGGCTGGCCCAAGTGCCCAGTAAACCATAGCAAGTCACTAAATTCACAGTAAGTGAAAAATCAGATTTCATGATGCCCTTCCCTGACTGTTCTTGTGGGAAAGAATGCTTTCCAAGATGCCTCCTTTCAAGGACGGTGACAGTGCACAGGAGGGCTGCCCAGAACCCTCCCCTCCTGCCACTATCTTCAGGACTGCTGCTTTGTCCCAGTCTGTCTGGGGAAAACCTCTTTTCCCACCAGATTCAATTTGCTGCCTGATGTGTGGGGCTCCCTCCCTCAGCACCCAGGCTGTTCTCTCTCACCTGGCCCTGTGACTCACCCAGGGCAATATCTATACTGGAGCCCACAGGCTCAGAATTAAGCCCAGCCACCTCCCCAGACCTCACCTCCACAGTCCTCTGGGATCCTGTGTAGCCTGCCCCCTCCAGGTCTTACTGTTCCCTCCCCATCCCCAATGTGCCTGTGAGCCAGTGGGTGGTCACATATGCTCTTGGCTGTTTAGAAAGAGCAGAGGAAGAGCTGGGGATTTAGCTCAGGGGTAAAAAACTTTCCTAGCAAGCACAAGACCCTGAGTTTGGCCCTCTCAACTCTGGAAAAAGAAAGAATACAGGAGTCCTAGGGATGGCCATGACATAGAACTACTCTGCACATGAGGGGGTCCAAGAGAACAGCTCCCTGTGGAATGTGTCAGGACAATAGCACAGAAGTTGTATAAGGAACTAGGATCTTGGGACTGGAGATTTGGTTCAGTGGTTAAGAGCACTGGCTGCTCTTCCAGAGGACCAAGGTTCAATTCCCAGCACCCACATGGCAGCTCTGTAGTTCCAGGGCATCTGACACCTTCACACCAATGCACATAAAATAAAGTTAAATAAATTATTTTTTTTTAAAGAACAGGGCAAGCCCTCCAAGCCTGGAGGCACACCAATCCTGAGCCTGTGCATACCCCTAGACACTCCCCTTACGCTGCCCTATAAAATCTCTACGAAGACGCGTTGAGCTGTCTTTTCTAGCCACCGGCCATGACGGGTGGATGAAAGACCCGAGCTAACATGGGGTTAGCTTGTTAAACAACTATAATAAAGCCTCGTGCAATTTGCATCAAAGAACAAGGTTCTTGCCTGGTAATGATGGCACACACCTTTGATCACCCCGAGTTCAAGGTCAGCCTGGTCTACAGAACAGCCAGAGATACACAAAGAAACCCTGTCTCGAGAAACAACAGCAACAACAAAAGATTCTTACCTGGGCATGCTGACAGGCCTGTAATCCCAACACTTGGGAGTCAGAAACAGGAAGATTGCTGCAATTTCCAGGGAGTCAGAGTCAGGAGGATTACCGCAATTTCCAGGCCAACCTGGGCCATATAGTAAATTCCAGACCAGCTGGGGCTACATATCAAGACCCCATCTCAAAAAGAAAGAAACAAATGGAGGAGAAGGAAAAAAGAAGTGAGAGGGAGGAAGTGGAGGAGGCGTGGGGTGTACCCAATGGGCCCATGGTTCGCCCTGATGGTAACCAGAGTTTGGTCCAACAGGCCTGAGACAAGCATCTGGTCAACCTCTGAGATGCCCAACAGTGGGCAGCGCTGTCTGTGCACCTAAGTGAGCTGTACCCCTGGAAATCATTGAATTGGGACCAAAGTTTTGCTGGAATCAGTGTCTTCAACCATCCCTGGAACTAAGTTACTGAGAATCTGAGAGCCTGGGGCCTCCAGAGGCTTGGTTTACTGGAAGGCTCCATGCTCTTCACTGAAATGGGCTTTGTGGGACTTGTGGTGGTTTTTCACAGCAGCACGGTGGATAAAAGATCCTTTATGGGATAAGGCTATTGCACACGCAGTGGTCTTTAGTTCCTGAATCCTGGGCACAGACATCCATCAATGGACACTAACCTTCAGTAGCATCCTTGGCCTCCCTTTGACAAACATGACAAGACCTCTTAGGGGTTCCACCCCAACTCCCAGGTGAGAAGTATTGGGGCAGGTATACATAATCGAAGTAACAGGAGGAGCCAGAGTTCCTCTCATCTGGCCCTTCCTGCCCTGGCCAGGCACTGAAGGCCCAGGAAACCCCTGAGAACATAGAGAGAATCAAGAAACCCAAAGATGAGCATCAGCCTTCTCTAGGACACTGTGGTACACAAGAAGATGAGACCCAGGCCTCCTGGGGCCCCACTGGGGACTTCCTGTCCTGCACCCAGCACCCTCCTTCCCTCTACTAAGCTGGGGTTCTTGCTGTGAATAGCTCCCTGAGGTTTATCCCCTGTCCCCTTCATCAAGGGAACCCTGTGAGTACCCAGCCAGAGGGACAAAGTCCTAAAGAATCCTGGGAAGTTTCACTAAGCATCTGACCTGCTTTTGCCCTGACAAGAACAGACAGAGCCCAGAGAGAACTAGACTTCCATTTCCTAGGCAGATTTCCGCAACTCCTCCCAGATCCATCCCCACTCCTTCACACTTTCATGCCCTCTTTTTTGTTTGTTTTGTTTTGGGAGACAGGGTTTCTTTGTGTAACAGCCCTAGGTGTCCTGGAACTAGCTCTGTAGACCAGAACTCACAGAGATCTGCCTGCTGGGACTAAAGATATGATCCACCACCACCCAGCTCATGCCCTGATTTATTGATTTATTCTTATTTTATGTGAATTGGTGTTTTGCCTACATATATGTTTGTGTCAGCCTGTCAGATCTTGGACTTACAGACAGTTGTGAGCGGCCATGTAGGTGCTGGGAATTGAACCGGGGTCCTCAGTCAGTCCTCTTAACCATTGAGCCATCTCTGCATCCCTTTCTTGCCCTCTTGTTTTTTTTTAGGGGGGGGTTTCCATCATGCCCTCTTTTTAAAAGACATTTATTAGCTGGGAGGTGGTGGTGCACGCCTTTAATCCCAGCATTTGGGAGGCAGAGGCAGGCGGATCTCTGTGAATTCGAGACCAGCCTGGTCTACAAGAGCTAGTTCCAGGACAGCCTCCAAAGCCACAGAGAAACCCTGTCTCAAAAAACAAACAAAAAACAGACTTTTATTTTTTATTTTTTATCTATAAGTATTTTTGCCTGTGCGTGCGTGCGTGCGTGCGTGCGTGCGTGCATGCGTGTGTGTGTGTGTGTGTGTGTGTGTGTGTGTGTGTGTGTGTCCACTATGTATGTGCCTGGTGCCTGGTGCCCATGGATGAGGGTATCCTGGAACTGTACTTAAGTATATCTGTAAATATTGGGTGGTGGTGGCACTTGGGAAGCAGAGGTATGAGTTCAAGAACAGCCGGGTCCACAAAGCAAGTTCCAGGACAGCCAGGAATTTTACACAAAGAAATCCTATCTTGAAAAAAGAATGTTTATAAGCAGCCATGTGGGTGCTGGGAACTGAACCCAAGTCCTCTGAAAGAGCAACCAGTGCTCTCAACTGCTGACTCATTCTGCAGCCTGGCAGCTGCCTTTGTAACCATTCTCAGACAGGGATATACATTGATGGACTGATCCAGGGGATTTCTGGTGAAGCAATTGTCACTCTAAGTGACACATGGGGGAGAATAATGGTCATGGCTCCCACAACACCTTTCCACTCCTGTTAGGTGAGCCAGGGCACAGAGGCCACTGCCTGTGGTATGAGCTACGGCTTCCAGTTCAGCACTAATGCGTAGGAAGATGTTCAGTAGCTGGTGTTTGGCGCCCGGATGCAGGAAGAACCCAGCGCCACTTCTGGGAACACAAGACATTTAAGTGACTTCCTTGATGAATATTTCATGATTTACATTAATGGCTTTCTGGTGTTTTTCATAACAAAACTCTCCACATTATGATGGGTTAAATGTGGTTATTCCGGCCTCTCTCTCTCTCTCTCTGAAGTCCCTCCCAGAGCAAGCAACAGTACCCCTAGCCCTCTGCCAGGCTCTCCCCCAGACTCCCCTTCTGTGCTGAATGGTGCTGTGTACATCACAGCTGGGACATCAGATGGGGCAGCTATAACAGCTCTGTGCCACATAGATGACCAGGGCCAGGGAGATGACTCAGGACAGCCAGGATCTGGTTCACATGTCCCAGCCTAAGAACTGTGTGGCTTACTCACAGTCACATCATACCCCAGGAATCTAGTCTTTTTTAGTAACTGACGCTTCATCCAGGTTTGCTGCTGTTACTTGCTGTCCCATCCTGTCCTAGGACACGCATGTTGTATCCAGTGTCCCCGAAGGTTCCACTTGGTTTTAACAGCATCTCAAACATTCTTTCCTTTGGTGGCCTTGCTGGCTCAGAGTCCATCTGGGCAGGTGTTTTATCTCCCTTTGGCTGGGTTCTACCTTCATGACTATGGTGTTGTCCTGCAGAGGCCGCCCTCATTTCACCCTGCCAGTGCAGACTGTCACCACTGTTCTCAGCCTTGATCGCCTGGCAGACCCTGTGCTAGGCTACTCTGTGGTAAGCTACCACCCTGTTGCTGGCCCTAGGAAAGTAAATCATTGTGCCTCCATCATGTGAGGATGAGCAATCAATGACTTGGAATTTCCTTCTGTGTGACAGATTTGCCTCTAATCCCCTGCTCACCTCTTCACTCCCTCCATTTAGCACGGACACAAGGTGCTAATGCACTCCAGTTACAAACCAGGGTTTCAGTTACTCTGGCTCCACCTGCTGACTCTTGGCCTTTCAGGTGGATCCCTGTGCCCATTTGACACAGACATAACTGTCCACCCCTCCCCCGAGAATTTCCTAGACACATAACTTCGTTAGTTTTAATTGCAGCTATGCAACACACACACAAAATAGCAAGGTATTTGTTCTTGTGACAGGCTGCAAAATGTCCTCAGAGTCCATCAATTTTGTACTAGGCATGAGAATGTCTTCCTTCACAAGGCTGACAATCCCAGGAATCCACCAAAACTATAATAAGATACGTGTATTTGGCCTTTCTTCCTGGTTCCAGACACAAGTTCCTCAAAAACAAGCAATGCCACAGAGGTAAGAATAACTTTGGGAGGATTTAGGAGGTGTCTGCAGGTCAGGGACCCTCCTGCAGAGTGAGTATTCTAAGAAGACAGGCTGCTTATTAGAGAGTTGGGACCACCACCCTCTTGAGTTCAATCCCCAGGACCCATATGCTGGAAGAAGATAAGCAGCTCCCACAAGTTGTCCACTGAATTCCACTTGTGCACCACGGTACAGCATAAATGAACCCACATATACATATTAGGGTACCTGTGAGCAAAGCCCTGCAAACAGTGTGTGGGCACAATAGACATAGGCTGGGCCCTTCTCCATGACCCTACTTATAGCCGTACAGGAGGAGTCAGGGATGGTCAGGGGTGGCTACTTGTTGCCTGGGTGGGGGGTCTGCCAAGGACCCCACCTTTGCACCTGGACAAGGTCCCTTCCTTTCCTCCATCAAAATGCTTGCAAAAGTCACAATTGGTACAAAGACAGCACTCAGTCACTGGAATGAGAGCGCAAAATGGTCACTGTCCATGACTCTAGGTTTGAGCTGAGCTTCAGAGCTAGACAGAAACCTTGGGCTTCTCATTAGTGAGTCTTGGGAGACCTGAACCGTGGAGGATGGCAGGGATCTGCCCCCAACTACAGGTGGCAGTAACCTAACCAAAGGCCACATGAACACACCTGCTCTTCCCCTGGAACACCCAGAGGCTTAGTTTCTAGAAATGTCTCTGCTAGACAAGGGGCCAGGTCCTCCCACTGGAACACTCAGGGATCCATCACCTTCTTGGTGTCCAAACTGTCCCCTCCTTGGCCAAAACCCCTGCTGGAATCAAGTGTCACCATCTTTATTGTCCCCACAGTCTTTGTGCTAAGGTGGACAGGACTAGCTCACAGGAGGCATTTTGGGAGGGACTGACTTCTATCTTTAAGTGACCACATATGCCTCCCATACCCTGGGTGCCCTTAGAGAGCTCATGGGGCAACTGAAGCAAGCATGTGGGCACTGCCAGTGCAATCCAGCACCCAGGGTCTTGGTTCCCACAGTGGCCCCAACAGGCACCCACCTGGTCCCCGTGAGACAGTCTAGCCTGGGCAGCAGAAGTGTGGTTGTCCAGTAGAGCCACACTCTCTCCTGTGAGATAGGAAACTGAGGCTAAGAAAGTGTAGAATTGAGATGGGCAGTGGTGGTGCACACCTTTAATCCCAGCACTTGGGAGGCAGAGGCAGGTGGATCTCTGTGAGTTAGAGGCCAGCCTGGTCTACAAAGTGAGTTCTGGGACAGTGAAGGCTGTTATACAGAGAAACCCTGTCTCAACAAACAAACAAACAAACAAACAATGTATAAGGAAAGGGTAGGATTGTTTGCCTGGGTAGTCCCAGACATTCATTCCTCCACCAACCCCAGCCACCTTATCCTTCCAGCAAAACCAGAAGTTTTGATCAGCTGGCCCTGCCCAGTTGGCACTCCTGGGATGGCACAGATGGGATGGCCTAAGCCTGGTGGCCAAGCTGGAGTCACTAACCTCTGCTCCTTGGGCAGGCCAGGACACACGAGCTGCATTCATGCTCCCTGCTGAGGAGATGGCAGGGACTCAGTGTTCTCCTGGTGCCCATCCAGACAGCATCCCTGTCCCTTCCTAACTCAGGTGTTGAGTCTCAGGAACTGCTCGTCTCCCAGATACACACAGCTCACAGCCCAAGCCTCAGGGACAACCTTGACTTGAAAGGAGGTTATGCAGGTAGGGGACCTCCAGGCTTGAAAGAGGAGATCAGGGGCCCCATGCGATAGAGCCAGGCCACCACTGATCCATGGCCTAGGCAGTGGAAAATAGGAACCTGAGCACCCTCCACCCCCACAGGTTGTCATAGAGACACTTAGCACTGAATTCTTGGCCCTGAGCACAGCTCTGTGACTTTAACCAAGGGTTCTCTGGAAATGTCTCCTGGATACCCTTTACTTCAACTGCTGGGCCCCACAGAGCTGTGGGCATTCACCTTCCTTCTGAGGGGTCTCCCTGGGAGATACCACCAAGTCTGTCCTCCCCCAGTATCTTCCATCTGCCTTCTCCACTGCACCATCCTCTCCCATTCTCCCACGTCACCCTGCCCTGGCCTGCCCTCCCCTGTCCTCTTGTGGTCTCTTTAACAGACACTCCACTTAATGGTGCCTTCCACAAAGCCCAGCCTCCACCATCACCTGGGGGAAACATGCCAAAGGCATTCTTCAGGTCCAGGTCCACAGATTGAGGAGACAAGGTTAGATGTGTTTGGACATTCTACTCTTGAGTTGGAGCTATGTTTTAGACATGAGGACATGAGGCAGGGCTTGTCTGGGTCATTAGGCCCAGGGTGGCAGGGTCAGAGCTGACACAGTCTTGACAGCTGTCCACAATGGAATCAGCAGCCTTGCCTTCTGTTTGGAGAGGGAGAGTACACCCCAAAGTGGGCAGATTTTGTCATTCGAGAGGCACACTAGGACTGGACAAATGTCAAGGCCATGGGACCTCATGACTAGTGGCATTCCAGAGGTCACAACATCTTGGCACCAACACACACACACACACACACACACACACACACACACACACACACACACACCACTCTAGCCTTTGATAATTAGTTGACTCCACATCATGCCCCATTGAAGCCAGGAGACACTTGGAATTCTTTTTTTTTTTTAACTTTTTTTAAAAGATTTTATTTATTTATTATGTAATTATGTATACAACATTCTGCTTCCATAGCTGCTTCCATATCTGCACACCAGAAGAGGGAACCAGATCTCATAACAGATGGTTGTGAGCCACCATGTGGTTGCTGGGAATTGAACTCAGGACCTCTGAAAGAGCAGTCAGTGCTCTTAACGTCTGAGTCATCTCTCCAGCCCCGGAATTCTTTTTTTAACTCCAGACCCAGCCATGTGCCTGGGTACTGAGGACAGCCTTCTTCCCATTAATCAGGTGCCCCCACCCAAAAGCAAATAGATCTAGACTCCCCAGCAGCAATGACCCCAGCATCTAGGAGGAGGTAACCCCAGAGAGGTCTTCTCTGTGCAGTCATCTCAGAGCTGAGTGGTACCAACCAGCCTCCCTAGGGAGCAGGACAACTAGGGAAAAGAAGAGGAGGGATGCTGATGAAAGAGACCCCATGCCTATAGCTGTGACCAGCTCTGAAATGGGTCTATAGGTAAAGCCTGGAAAGAAAATGTCCCAGCAACAAACTGTGCCCTCTAATGATCCTAGCCCTTTTCTCTCACTGCATGTCTCCACCATGGGAAGGGAAAACAAACAGGGGGGCATCATCATCCCTGCCCACCCTCAGTTGTCACTCACCCTCCCCTGCCAAGACCAGGGCCACTGCTACAGTCTGGTCATAGCTCCCAAATACACCTAGGCCCTGCCGGGTGGCTGTCTCTCTCTGAGGTTCTGGGGGACCGACCCCTTCTTTCCTAAGCCTTGCTGGGGTGGGGCATTTCCCAAGCCAGCACAGAGTGAAACCAAGAGTAATTTCTAATTAAATAGAGCACAAACCAGGGGATTGTAAAGTGATTTCCCAAACCAGTTGGATCTTGAAGAACAAACATCCCGTTACTGTCACTTCTGCCAAGTGTACACATCTACGAAGCAGGGCAGACAGGAGCCAGTGATGAAGCTGGGCCTTTCCGGGCACTGCGCTTTGCCGAAGCCACTTTATGGAGCTCCTACCGGCAGAGGGAAATGACTGCTGCCAGCCTGATTTATTTGCCCCGACACTTTGCAGCACTTCAGATTAATAAAAATATTTAATAAAGAATCAAGATGGTTTATCTGTAATGCAAAGAGAATCACATTGCCTATATTTTTATTACTGAAAAATTGGAAGCAGGAAGAAATAATGATATAAGCTACTGTGTAAATGACAAAAATACCCATTCTAGTGGCGTGCTTTGTGCAGCAGCCTCGCTCTGCCCTGTAAACATAATGTATGGGTCGCCTCTTCCCATGGATTCCGCAGCCTGCTCACTGTGGAGTTAATATCGCCCTGCTCTCGGCGGCGCAGGGAAGTGATTAAATAAGAAATAAATTTGGCTGTCATTGCATTTAAAATCAAATCAAGGATCATTTGTTACCCCAAATGAAGCTGTTCTCCTTCCCTGCCCGTGAGTAGGCTGCTGTTTGCCGAACCATTTAGAAATGTGTGTACAGTAAACTGGGGCGTAATGGCTTGTACTATAACATGATCTTTATGGGGCTGCCACACCAGGCTGCAGCTGGAGCCCAGAACAGCACATGGCTTTTTAAATTTAAAATTATAGGTGTGAGACCCGGCAGGCTCGTTTCAGATCCATCTGAGTCTTGTTGGTAGAGGTCCCAGGCAAGATGGCAAGAGGACTACTGCCCCGGTACCCCGTTCTTCCCCCTTTATCAGCAAGTGCCAATTGAGGTTCTAGCTGGCCCTACCAGGTGGGAGGAAGGCTCACTTCCTGGGGCAAGAGCCAGGCAGTGGCATGAGTGGCAAAGAAGTCCCAGGACTTGTGTCTACCTGGTGCCTGATGGGGACTAAGCAGTACATCACTCTAGGGTTTGGGGGTCCTACGTAGGCCCCCTCGGGAACCAGGTCCCTCCAGACTCTCACACAGTGGGAAGGGTAGTTCCCATCCTGCTTTCCTTAGTTTCCAATGAACATAATTGGACTGGCTTTAGCATATAGAAGGATCAAGCCTGAGGAAATGTGCTGAGCCTATCTATACTTTGGGCTTGCCTGTCTCCAGCTGAGTGAGAACCAGAGAAAGCAGACTCCTAGGCATGTCCAAGTCCTGACCTCAGGCCCTCAGAAAGTGATTTATCTGGGTTAGGTTGTTGGGAATATAATTAATTAGTTAAAGTCCAGCCACACTGAGTATAGAGGACCTTGACTCTGCTGTGACCAGTGTTCTCGGGATACGGCCACACAGAGACAGGGAAGCCACTTCCGGACAACAGCACACAGACAAGAGGCTGAGAACACAGGGGTCCCCAATTCCATGGGGAGCTGGATGAGGAGGAAGGGTCTCCTCTAGTGCCTTCTGTAGCTATAAGGTAGGAGCTCTCAGCAATGGCATTTGACCCAGGTAGCATAGGCCTCTAGACATTAGATGTCCCATGCTGCTATGCTAGCCAGGCCTGGCTCAGGCTTTGAGAAACACCACCATTGAAGGAGCAAGTGAGTGAATTAGTGAATGCATTAGTGAGTGAATGAGTGATTTAGTGAGTGAGTGAATGAATTAGTGAGTGAATCTTCTTTTCCCAGCCCTCTGCCCTCATCTCCTCCATGAAGCCACCTCTTCCTGCCCAGACGTGAAGTATGTAGAAACAGGTTCCTGCCTGGGCCAGGCAACAGGGACAAGGGATCAGGACTTAGCTGAGCTGGAAGCCAGCTCTGACACTCAGGGTTCCTTGCTGTGCTACTTTATTTAGATGTAGGGAGCACCCCTCATGCCCAGGGAAGCCTTAGGGTGAGCCCACCTTTGCTGAACTCTGCCCTCATATGTTCAGCCACACAGCTTTCATCCCCACACTGTAGCTACACAAATTGAGGTGGGGGGGCAGTACTTTGCTGGGTATCAAGGCTAGAAAAGCTTCCTGGAGGTGAGAGCCAGCCCATTCCTTAGCCGACAGCAGAAAGGACCCCATCATTGGCCCCTAGTCTGACCTAGTCTTCCCAGTCTCTCCACTCTTTGCATCTCCTAGATCTCATGTCCTTACCTTTTCCAAAGTTGTCACCTTGCTCAGTGGAACACAGGTGTGGTCCATCTCCACGTCTCCATGCTCCAAGCTCCCCCCTCTGCTTTAGATCTGGTTGACATCTGAGTTAGGAGGGCAACCTAACCATCCCAAGGAAAGGATACAGTGCTGGTCTGGTTTCCTGGCTTGTCCTCCCAGGGAAAACCTGGACAACCTCCTGCCCAGCCTCTGCCAGTTACTCCAGGACCAACCACAGTCCACACCTACTTGCCAGCCACTCCCAGCTGCAATCTCGGTCAAGAGAACGGGCTAAAAGCCTATGAAGACCAGATGGAGCAGAAGCAGGCTTGTACCCAGCCTTGTCCAAGTCCCCAATGAGCCTCACCATTGTGCTTCCTGGGGTGGTGTGGATCCTCCAAGTAGTCTGGATGGCCTGTGTGGCCTTGGCTACTCAAACCAGCTTAAGGGTCTTCTCTTTCTGCATCTTGTGTCCTGGCCAAAGATTGTCCCCACCCACCTTCTCCACCTCTCCCCCGTCTTTGTTCAGGAGATGACCCCAGGTCCTCCCATGTGCAAATACTAGGCAAGGGCTCCACCATGGAGCCACAGTCCTGCCCAGGATGCTTCTTTCAAAGTGAACAGAACATAATCCCTGTAGTCCTTCTCTCAGCCATCTAGACCCTCAGGGAGGGTCTCTACTGGTGTAGAGCCTGCAGAGGGCACCCTGTAGACGAGGAGCAGCCAGCGGCCATAGCAAGGCTGTGCGAGGACCTGGAGGAAGGGTGGCCTCATTGACTCTGGTGTCACACCAGGCATTCCAGCCCTACCTTGTGCAGTTGATAAAAACAGATTCCCCCTGCACTGGAACTTTTCCTGGAAAGTGGGAGCACCCTAGTGTCCACTCTGAGGGGCTTGTGTGAGGAAATTCTTAGGCCATGGGGGGTGGGGGGATATGTCTCTGACCTCTGACCCTAGCTGCAGACTGAGCTCTGATCTCTGATCCCAACCCACACAGAGTCTCAGGGCTCACTGGACCCTCACCAGCATCCATCAAGGTATTTACCTTGTGGGAGAATCCGACCAGCTGCTTTCTACCAAGGCCTGCCCCAGGACACTTTTCCCTTTTCCCTTGGGGTGGACAGCATCCACTGCCACCAGTCTGGTGGACTTGGCTAATGACCTTCCCACTGGCTGGGGAAGTGGGGTGAAACCCCTCAGCACTGGCCTATTGGATGTCCCGGGTCTGTGCAGCTCAGGAGCCTGTCCAGCCAATGTCCACAGCTGTCTTTGCCAAGTACATTAAGGTTAATGTTGCCATCTTGTTAATGGCTTGCTGTGTTATAATGTGTAACATAAACTTAAAAATTAATTGCCTCACCTTCTGAAATGACTCTAACTGCTCTTGAAGGGAAGTATGGCTAATAACTGTAATTTTAACATCGATTCTTATTGGGAGGTTATGTTTGACTAAATATCCTTTGTTAATTCATGATTTTACATTTTCTCTTCCCTCAAGGTGGGGGTGGGGGTGAAATCTTACTATGTATGTTTTGAACCTAACTTGAAAAAATCTCCAAGTAAAATAAATCTGTCTGTGTGTACTCGTTGTGAATTATGGCTATGGGTGCCATGCATGGCAACAGAATGCCTGAATCACCCTGAGATACAAGTGTTTCTAGTGTCCAGCCAAGTACTGACACTGGCCTCATAAGAGCAGATAATGATAAGCTCCAGGTGGGCACGTGCTGCCCTTAATCACATGGACAGCATGGGGTACAGAAGTGAACCCCTCTTTCCACTGTTGCCACCTGTCAGCTAGAGTAGAGTCTGTGGGGATGGGAAATAGTCACCACCAGCTGACCTCTGTGGCTAGCAGCTCCAACTGTGCTCACTCGAAGGCAGCTGTTCTTCTCTTCCCACCTTTAAGATCTAGGTGGAGTACAGGATCTCCAGCCAGGTGAGATTCCTGGTCCTGCAGGGCCTGAGCCACTGGGGCTGCTCCCGGTGACCTGTCTCACAAGCCAGCATCTGAGAAGGCAATGATACCTGCTTGCCTTGACAGAACATGGCCGGACAGCATGGGAGAGTTCCCTGGTCCAGAGTACCTTAGGGTCCGTTGGATGGGGTTGGGGCAGGTACCGGAGACAGGCTGTGGGCATTGTAGTTTCACCACCTCTCAGTACAGCCTCACTTCAGAAGTGGGGGAGGACATGGATCTGTCCCGAATTTTGAAGCAGGAGAGAGAAGAGCTGAGGGCAGAGACCAAAGACCCAGTCCTGGAGAGATAGAGGTGTGTGTGTGTGTGTGTGTGTGTGTGTGTGTGTGTGTGTGTGTGTACAAGCGACACAGCAGCTCTGGGATTATCCACATTGCTTTGCAGCATCTCTGCTCACTGGTTGTCCAGTAGGGTCTGCTAGATCATAGGCCCAGGGCCAGGCCATCCACAGCCCTAGCTTCAGGTAGCTCCTGAGATCAGTAAAGAAGTCCCAGGGGTAACTCTAAGCCACAGAATGTTTGGAAAGCTAAGGCAAAGGAGCCCTGGTCCCAGAGGCTGGCACCCTATCTCTTGTCTCTGGCAGTCACCTGCAGATGGGGTGCCAGCCTCCCTCAGTAATTCTAGCAGAGCTGCCTGCAGGCCCCTGCCTTAGCAGGTGGACTTTTATTGCCCAGAGAACAACAAATCATTCTGATGATAATGGGGATGAATAAGCACTTAATTATGAGGCCATGAGACAGCATGCTTATTAATCTTAAAGGATGCAGTCCAGTCCTAAGGCCAGGGTTGGTGTTTCCTGGCCACGGGGAACCCTGGACCTGTAGCATCATCCTCAGTGAACCAGATAGAATAGAGCTGGCTGAGCTCAGAGGTGGAGTAGGGAATATGGTGTGTTGAAATGGGGGTCTCTGAAAGTGCCAGGACTGGGAGGTTGGGGGGCTCTAACATCTTTATCCCTCAGCAGGAGGCCTGTCAATATGGGTCTGGGATGACAGGAAGCCAGTAGGGCCAGAATTCTTAGGCTAAGAATTGGAGCTAATAGGAGCCCATCAACTGCCAATACTTCTCCCAGTGATGATGGTCCACCACCCCATGCATGTCTAGGGCCAGGAAGTTCAGGTGGAGGAAAGTTCAGATCTATGGCAATCTTCTAGCCAGACTGAGCCTTGGTATCTGCAGGGTTACGAAGGAGATATGTCAGGGCTGTTGAATGTGTTTGTAACTGATTGAGCATCATCACCTAATAAGGAGACCCAAGGTCTGCAGGGTTACGAAGGAGATATGTCAGGGCTGTTGAATGTGTTTGTAACTGATTGAGCATCATCACCTAATAAGGAGACCCAAGGTCACCCAGCCCCAGGTGACCCACAGAGCCAATTCAGAGGATGCCAACTCTTGCCTAGACACAAGATACTGCACAGGTGGCCCATACCTGTTTCAGTGGTACTGTATATCCCTTACTAGGATCCTGAGGGATTCCAGGGTTACCATCTCCCCAGAGTTCTTTAATCACTCCTGAGGTGTCACTGAACCTTGGAATCCCCATTTCCTCTGGGTCTAGGGGTACTCAGAGATTGCAGCAAAGGTGGCTGGAGAGAAGCAGCCCTTGGCAGATGAGGACACTAAGGGATGACACCCTGGGGATGCTGCCAGCTCCTGGGGGAGGCCGGCTAACAGCCTGGTGCCAGGCCGGGCAGCTTGTGTGAACCGCCTGCGAAGCAAGCTGGCGGCTGGCGGCGCTTGGCAGGCAGCGTCGGGGGCTGTTTGCAGACTGCCACCGACAGCTTCGCAGCTGAAATCGCCCTGGGTAAACACAGGAGTGGATCGTGCCCACAGAAACTAGGGGGCAGGGAACAGGAGATGGAGAGGGCTGTTCTAGGGTGGCTGGAGCCTTCTGGGGCCTCTGTAGCATCTGCAGGCCCTACCTGGACTGGGCTTGGGCTCTGAGTCCTGTGCTTAAGACTGACACTCAGAAACCCAGCTTTCCATCTCAATGCTGTAGGCTCAGGAAGACTGCGGGGGCTAAGGTGGCCCATCACCCTCCCCTCTGTATTCTAGGGCAATTACTCTCCTGTCCATCACACTTTTGTCTAGGCTCTCTTTGAGGAGCCCCTGGCCTTATCACACTGACCAGTAGGAATCCATCCCACTATCCTCAAGTTGGTCACCATGTGTTTTAACTGACATGTATGTACTCTTCTGGGTATCACCCCATTTTCTATGTCCTAGGGCCCAGGGACCCCATTTTAGGAGCTCTGCCAAGAGAGGAAGTCAAGAGAGGAACAAAGAAAGCAGAAAGGAAAACCCTGATGCAGAGGGAGAGGAGGGAATGGAGATACCCTGGGCTTCTGTCTAAGTCTTGGGGCCTCCTTGGCAGCCTACCTGTGACATAGTCCACACTCCCATGGGGACTGCCATCTGCTCAGCTCCCAAGATTGGGGTCCCCTGACCTGGAAAGCTCTCAGAGGAGCCCTGGGACCCCTAGAGTTATGTAAGCACAAGCAGGGCATGCTACTGAAATGATAGAGCCATCATTGCAGTTATGATTTTCCTGCAGTGTTGGGAGTTAAACCCAGGACCTCATGCATGCCAGACAACCGTTCTACCATTGGGTTTATCCCTCTATTTAAATGCAGGAGAAATGCAGCAAAGGATGTAAAGACCACACCTTGTACATGTGAGCCTTGGCCTTCCTAACCTCTCCAAGTGGCAGTCCCCAGCCTTGGGGTCAGGCCATCCCATCCCATCCTGCCCATTTGATCCCAGCAACCCAGAATGCTGCATTCAAATAGAGGCCTCACCTTAGATGGTGGGGCTCCCATCCAGGCCTGGGATGCATGTAGCTTTTCTGGCCATACACAGAGAAGCCACTCACTCTCAGGGCCACCCAGTACCACAGATTACAGGGCCCAGCCACCTGCCAACCCCTGTGGAGGCTCCTGAGTTCCCCAGAAAGAGGTGATAAACATCGGGCCAGGTTGCTTATTAATAGCACAAATGCCCATTACAGGAAGCGTGGTGGGAACACAATTGCCTGTGGGGAGACCTGATGTTTGTCCAGCCCAGAGACTGAGGCTCCTCCTTTTCCTGGACAGACAGAATGATTAGATTTATTGCAGGCATAAGATCGCCCAAGCACTTAGCGGCCTCCTGGCCTGATGTGAGGGGAAGCAGAGGACAGGCTGAGGTGGGCTGCTCAGTGGGGCAGTGGAAGAAGCTCCAGGAATCGCCGTCCCCTCCCCGGGTGGACAGGCTTGTGGGAAGGAAGAATGGAGGAGGACAGCAGCACAAGGACACAGGAGGGTGGACTCCCAGAAGCACTCTTACACCTGCTTGGGGAAGATCTTTACCCATCCTGAAGAACCAGTATCCAGGGAAACCCCAAGCTCCTCATCCTGGGCCCAAAGCTCCCTATCAGTAGGTCTTCCTCCCTCAGTATTATGAGCTACCCAGACAGGCCCCACCCTGACCCCTACCTCTCTGGCCAAATGCTTTCTCTCTCAACCTCCATTTCCCTTCCTGCTAAACAGACAAGGGAGAAAAGAGCAGCTTCAGGAGGATTTCATGATGTGTGCCAGGCCTGCAGGACCTGACCATATGAAGCTATGACTGGCCTCTGCCCCTGAGTGCAGGAGGGAGGGGAGAAGGAAAAAGAGGGAGGAGGGAAAAGAAGGAGGCGGCTTGGAAGACTAAAGGGAAAAGCAAGCTGACCCTGAGGGCTGGGAGGAGGCTCTCTATCCATTTGGTATGTGCAGCACCTCTGGGCAGGTGTTGGGTGCTTGATGCAACCAATATCAGTCTGAAACTGTCAGACAATATTCACAAATAATCGATGAGTCTTTAATTTCCATACGATGACTGCCATATTAAATCTTAACTTAATGTTGTGTGGATCATGAGTTTGAAGGGTCTCTGCACAGGCAGTGGTGATGCACACCTTTAATCCCAGCACTTAGGAGGCACAGGCAGGTGGATCTCTATGAGTTCAAGGCCAGCTTGGTCTATGGAGGGAGCTGCAGGACCACCAAGGTTACACAGAGAAACCCTGTCTTGGGAAGTAAAAAAAAAAAAAAAAAAAAAAAGTGTCTCTGCATGGCTATCTGTTCAGTGGCTCTTCTTTAAATACAAATGCAGTAAGCATGTTCCTGAGAGTGGCTCTGTCACCTCAACACCTGGATCTGTATCTGGTACAGCCCCAGGATGGCTGGTTCTGTGAGAAGGGATTGACTGGAAATCACCAGGCTGGTGGGTGGAGCTAATGCCTGATAGGATATCTGAGTGTCTCAGGGACCCTAGAGATATAAGGCCATGCCTACAGCACCAAGTGGTGGGCCACCAGAGCTTTTGAAGTATGGTGGGGAAGGAGGTCACCACCCCAGAGTGCTATGAGTCTAAGTTTGGGCATCTTCCAATCCATGCCTCCCTGACTAGCTAGTGGGCTTGTTCATGAGGGAGGCCACTGAGAACCCAGCCTTTTCCTTTTTATAGGTACACTTGACACTGCCCACTACCAATGTGTTGAGCACTGCAGAACCCAATAAATACTGAATGACCATGGGACTTCCAGCATCGATCACACCCGAGTCAGGTAGCCGCTGCGACTCTCCGACAAAATCTCAGAGAGCTCACACCACTCCGAAGGTCTCCCACCCAGATATTGGAGCTAGGGCTCCATGGAGGGCAGCTCTAGATTCTGAGTCAGGGCTGCAGTGCACATGTGTGCGTGTGGCTCATGGCACAAAGACACCTGGCTGAAGCAACAACAGGGGCAGTCCATAGACTCTATTATTTCTCTGCTCCATCATGAGCCAGCTATGCTCAGAGACATCTCTGTTGTGATTCCTACAGAGTGAGGGACAGGCTGGGTACACTACAGTATGCCACCTCAGAGCTTTGAGGGTAGAAGACAGAGGAGAAAAATGGAGACCAGAGAAGAATGAAGCCCTGACCAAGGCTTATGAGAGAGAAGGCGGCATAGAGCGGTATTAGCTCCCTTGTGGGACAGAGGGTCCAGACTCAGTGCATTCCAGCTCTCAACAGAAAGGAAACAGACAAGGAGGCCATGGGGACCCTGTAACAGCATCACTCCTTCCCTGACCACTTGAGGGAGGTGTTATTGCTCTGTTTATAGATGAAGAGTTTGAGGGTCAAGGTGGCCAGAATCATAAACCATGGCAGGCAAGTATTTATGGCTTGACCCAGCTTTTCCTCAATTCTTGGTACAGAATCATCCAAGATTCTTTTTGTAATACTTTGTTTGTTTTATGTATATGAGAGCTTTGCCTGCTTGTGTATATATGCACCACCTGCACACCTGATATCCACGGTGGTCAGAAGAAAGCATCACATCTCTCTGGAACTGGAGTTCCAGATGGTTGGAACCATCACATGGGTGCTAAGAACCAAACCCAGATCCTCTGGAAGATCAACAGGGGAGGTTGGGGTCCTGTGGAACCCTGGTGTTGGGCAGCTGACCTTTGGCCCAGTCTTCCAGCCAACACATTTACCAAGTACTTACCACTTGACAGGCACTAATGAGCACTTTGCAAAAATTGCCACTCAAGCCTCCAACACCCTCACAGTGGACATGGGTGTTACCTCATCTAACTGGAAGAACCAGAACCAAGAACTGAACTGGAGCCAAGTACAAGTGCAAAAAGAGTGGCTGGGGTACCACCATACCTCTTAGTCTGTGCTAGAGCTATGGACACTCCCAGGGGGCCTTAGGTCTGGCATTCCTCCCCCAGGCAAGCCATTCCTCTGAAAGTTTTACACATTTTTTTTTCAGAGCTGGTTCTCTGCCCGGATCACAGCCGTGGTCTCCACGGTAATTGACTACTCTCTAATCAAATTGATTTTCATTCCAGAGAGTCCTGCTGTCCGCCTCCGTTCCAGGAATGGTATTTTGAGCAGTCGGCACTCGGTACAGATGTAGAATCCAACAGCAAGAAGCAGAGGGCATCGTGGGCCTCTGCCAATCGAGTTGAAACCTAAATGGCCTGAGCTTTCAGGCCTAATAATTTATGTTTCCCACTCAGGAAGGGTCACTTGCCAGCCTATCTGTCGTGGGAAGAGACCGTTCTATATTATCTATAGGGTGGCTCCGGAGCTCACTTACTGCCCGGCCTGCCTGCCAGGCATCCCTCTTTCTACCCCACCCTGAAAGGCCTCGAGGATAAGCTGTCCACACCCACAGTGCAAGCCCTTTGCAGCGGCCCAGCATGGATCTGAATATGTCTTCTCTGTAGGTCTGGAACTCTTCTGGAATCCCAGCCTAGGCAAACCCAAGGCCATCCCAGCCCCAGATTCTTGTCTTCAGACCCCTCTGACCCAGAGGCTAATGACCTCTCAGTCCTGAGGCTTGAGCACGGAGAACACAGGTTCCTTCTACAGCACCCAGGGCCTCTTTAGTCAGGGTCAAGGCCAAGGTCTGTCAGATATCCCAAGTTCTTCCAACATGCTTCCTGTAGTGTTCTCTGTCTGCCCTGAACTCAGTTCCTTACCCCCAGGCCCAGCAGAGCCAGTGCCCACTACATTTCATTCTTTTCATGGTTCTAGGTAGAAATGAGAGGGACCGCCAGTCCTAGGCCCTGATCCCCTGGCAACCCTCCCTGCACCCACTAGCCCTGGATCCCTGTCCTGTAACACTCATAGGCTGAGAGACTGGACACCTGCCAACATCACAAGGGCTCCCCAGGCTTTGCCGGGAGCAGAGCAAGGTCCTCCTTCTTGCTCCTGTTGCTTCCTTGCTGGGCGAGAGTTGTCATTCTTTCTAGACTTAGGTTGCAGCATCCATGAGGTGGGGAGGTGTGAAAACAGAAGAGACTTCATTGTAAGAGGCTGGGTCCAGGTGATTCGGGTGACCTCATAGGACTACCCAGGTCCTCTTGGGAACTGCCTTTACAAGCCCAATGATGGACTTCATCCCTCTATTCCCTGAACCTTCGGGGGTCTCAGGGTTCATAAAATTGACCCTTGAGGTTTCCACAACCTGGGGCTCCAGGGACTGAGGGCACCTATTCTGCTCTCCTGCAAGTATGGAACCTAGCACTCAAAGGAAATGAGGAACTCATCCAAGATCCCTGGGCCCAAAACCAGCCACCTACTGGTCCCATGCCCATCTTCTCTCTAGCTCCAGAATCCTAGCTTTACCAGGGCAGAACAGCTACTGGCTTGACAAAGAAGAGATATTGTGCCTGGGTGTCCTAGTTATGGTTATGATTGCTGTGATGAAACACCAGGACCAAAGAAACTTAGGAGGAAAGGATTTGTTTGGCTTACACTTCCAATTACTGTTCATCATCAAAGGAATCAGGACAGGAACTCAAAGAGGGCAGGAAACTTGAAGACAGGAGCTGATGCAGAGGCCATGGAGAGGAGCTGCTTTACTGGTTTGCTACCTCTAGTTTGCTCAGCCTGCCTTCTTATAGAACCTAAGACCACCAGTCCGGGTATGGCACTATCCAAAATGGGCTCTTGCCCATCAATCACTAAGAAAATACCCTACAACTGGATCTTTTTGTTTGTTTGTTTTTTGTTTTTTTTTTTTGTTTTTCCAGACAGGGTTTCTCAGTGGCTTTGGAGGCTATCCTGGAACTAGCTCTTGTAGACCAGCCTGGTCACGAACTCACAGAGCTTAGCAGAAAGAGGGTCAGAAGAAAGGTCCCACTGGGGAAGGGACAAGGTTCTAAGGACATTGACCAAGCAGGGCAGGTGGAGGAAAATGACCAGAGTCTCCAGCATGTGGGTCTCACTGTTCTGGGGGTGGGACAGGAGTTAGTTCTTCCCAGTTGTTTCTAAGATATGCAGGGTTCTAGAAAAGGGAGGGACCAGCCTTGTGGCCTGGCCTGTCTGTCTTCCTGACTGGTATTTGAAGCAGGATGTCTTGGCCATCTGGGCAGACATGGCCAACTCTAGTGTGGGGCTAGCTCCTCTGCTGTTCTAAGGTGTCTTAGGGGTTGTCCCCAGGGTACTAGGAAATGCAACTTTCTCCTGTTTGTGAAGACACTAAGTGACCTCAGCTGACAGGAAAGGGCCTCCCTCTACAGTCTAGGAGCATTGTTTACCTTGATAGTAAGATGAAGGGCTAGAAACTGGGGCAACCCCACCACCTGGGTTGCCGAGATGACTAACTGTGTGTTCAGTATGTGCTGGCCCAACCAGTCCTCCCAGCAGCAACGAGGAGGTTCCTTTTTATCTCTTCCACTCTTGGAATACATGTGTGCTGCCATGAGTTGAGAATATCTTATCAATGATAGGACACATGTGTGGCTCTGACTGGTGAGGTTACAATGCCACAGACTCTTGGTTTGTGTTCCCACCATGACACATTTTGTTCCTAATGCTATATTTCTCAGAATCTAGTCCATCATTAAGTAATGCATATTTTATTTGTTTTTTCAGACAGGTTCTCTCTGTGTAGCCCTGGCTGTCCTGGAGCTCACTCTGTGGGCCAGGCTGGTTTTGAACTCACAGAGATCCACCTGCCTCTGCCTTCTGAGAGCTGGAATGAAAGGTGTGCATCACCACTGCCCAGCCTGCAATGAATATTTTAGCAAGATATAATGGCATAAAATTTACCATTTTAACCGTGTGAGTGTGTGTGTGTGTGTGTGTGTGTGTGTATGAATGTGGGGACACATATGCCATGGTGTGCATGTGTGCAAGTGAGCATACATGTGTAAGTCAGAGGAACTTGGGTGTCAGTCCGAGCCTTCTGCCAGGCCAGCTGCCCTGTAAGTTTCTGAGAATTCTGTCTTTAACCTCCCATCGTGCTATAGGAGTAAGATGTGTGCTACCATGTCCAGCTTGATAAGGTTTTGGAGACGCAAATTCTGGTCCTCAGGCTTATGTCACAAGCTAACTGAGCCCTCTCCACAGACCCACTGCAACCACCTTTAAGTCTGGTGTATCATGCAGCCACACATCTGTGCAGCCACTGCCACCATCCATCTAGAGATCCCTTATCCTCCCAAACAGACCCCAAGTCCCCACTAACACTGACTTCTCAGCCAACCCAGACCCTGACACCAACTTCCTGTCATCTGTCTCTATGAATCAGAGGACTCTGGGGACATCATTTCAGTGAAGTCCCCTAGGACATGTCCTCCCATGACTGACTCACTTACCTATGCTCTTGTAAATAGCCTTTCATGCATGTCTCCGTTGTTTTGTTTCATTTTTTAACGTTTATTTTTATTTTGCAGGTATGGATGTTTTGTCTACATGGGTACAGTGCATGCAGAGGCCAGAAGAGGCCATTGGATCCTCTGGACACTGAATGGATGTGACCTGACAGCTGGGTGCTGGGAACCAAACCCAGATCCTCTGGAAAAGCAGCCAATGCTCTTAACTGCTGAGCCATGTTTCCTGCCTCCTCGCCTGTCTCTGTGAGCAGCCCCAACAAAACTCAGCAGGTCACATATACACACAAGGCATAGAGTAGAAGGGGACTACTTGGAAAGAAGGGAATCTGTGGGAGTATGAAGAGAAGAGAGGGTGGTGGGTGCATCAGAATACACTATGTATATGTATGAAAATGCCATAAAACTCATCAGTAATTGTAATTCATGCATGCTGATAAAAAAGACCAGAGGGCCATGACTGGCTGCTTCTGGGATGACTTGTATTCTTTTTTTTTTCTTTGAGTTAGAAACAAGATTGTTTTACATGTCAATCCCAGTTCCCTCTCCCTCCTCTCCTCCCCTACAACCCCCCCCCAACTAAAACCCTACCTATCACATATCCTTTCTGCTCCCCCTGGAAGGTGAGGCCTTCCATAGGGTGTCATAAGAGTTTATCGTGTCCTTTGGGATAGGGCCTAGGCACACCCCCATGTGTCTTGGCTCAGGGAGTATCCCTGCATTCGGATTGGGCTCCCAAAGTCCACACCTATGCTAGGGATAAGTACTGAACTACTACAGGAGGTCCCGTAGGTTTCCGAGGTTTCCTCACTGAAACTCATGTTCCTGGGGTCTGGATCAGTCCCTCAGTCCCATGCTGGTATCCCAGCTATCAGTCTGGGGACCAAGAGCTCCCCGATGTTCAGGTCAGCTGTTTCTGTGAGTTTCACCAGCCTGGTCTGGACCCCTTTGCTCTTCACTCGTCCTTCTCTGCATCTGGATTCCAGTTCAGTTCAGTGAGTAGTTGTGGGTGTCTGCTTCTACTTCCACCAGCTACTGGATGAGGGCTATAGGGTGGCATATAAGACAATCATCAATCTCATTATCAGGGGAGGGCATTTAAGGTAGCCTCTCCTCTGTTGCTTAGATTGTTAGCTGGTGTCATCTTTGTAGATCTCCAGACATTTCCCTAGTGTCTGATTTCTCTGAAACTCTAAAATGTCTCCCTCTATTATGTTATCTCCATTCTTGTTTTCTTCAATTCTTCCCCCGACTCAACCTTTCTGCTCACTCTGCTCCTCACCCCTCCTCTTCTCCCCTTATCATTCTCTTAGCCCCCCCCCCTTCTCATGCTCTCAATTTGCTCAGAAGATCTTGACCCTTTCCCCTTCTTCAGGGGACCATGTATGTCTCTGTTAGGGTCCTCCTTGTTTACTAGACTTGTATTCTTAGAGTGACAATTTTTTTTTGTTTAGTTTTTCAAGACAGGGTAGCTTTGGAGCCTGTCCTGGAACTTGCTCTGTAGACCAGACTGGTCTCAAACTCAACAGAGATCTGTCTGCCTCTGCCACCTGAGTGCTGGGATTAAAGGCGTGTGCTGCTGCTGCCGCCGCCACCACCACCTGGGTGTGATATATTTTTAGTTACATTTCTTGAGGCGGGGGGGGGGGAGTCAGGATAACCTGCAGGGGTCAGTTCTCTACTTCCACTATGTGGAGTCCAGGGATTGAATTCAGGGCATCAAGCTTGGAACCATCACCTTTGCCCACTCACTAACCCTCCTGAGATGATGTCTGTTCCTGAGGCACTCCAGGGTAGAACCACATACCTACTGGAGACACCCTACATAGAAATCCTGCCTCCCTGCCCCTCCCCCTGCTCTATCCCAACCCTGTGTAGATAGCCGCCCTGGTCCCAGAGGAGGCAGTCTACGTTGCTGGGATTCTGTCTTCCTCCTGTCCATCTATCAGTTAAGGATATGGGAAGACTAGCACCAGCTTCTTGGTGAGTCCAAGGGTGGGAGGAGTTCTAGCTCAGTGCCCCTGCTGGCTCTTACGGAATCCCCCAACCCCCAAGTCACCTGGCCACTGAACCCTCCTAGCCAGCAATGGACCTGCTGCATATCCTCTGGGCCTGGTCTCTTTGGTCCCATTCTAGCTCTAGTGCCCCCCCCCCCCCCGCTCCACCAAGAGAGGTCCTAAAGTTCCAAGGGCAATGTGGTAGTTTTGTACTTCTGTAGGGGCATAGACAGCCTCTCCAGGCCCCTCTGCTGCCAGTCCTAGGTCCTTGAATCCACCTCCTCCCCTTAGCCCTTCTACAGAAGCCTGTGGGGACCCAGGTGACCTTTGGGGGTTGGGAGCTGCATCTTTAGGGCAGAGTGGACGAGACGGGCCTGTCCCTCCTGCTGCTGCAGCAGAGCTCTACTCTAGCTCTGAAGCCCCTTTGTCCTAACCGGATAAAAGGGAAAGGGGTCCTGCCTGTTGCACGGCTCTCATTGCTCCCCTCTCCTTTGTGCGGGTCCCTTGACAAGTGGCCCATGACTTTCCACAGGCAGAGTTGTGATGGCCGAAACAGAATACTTCCACCTTGGTGGGTCCAGCTCTGTCCAAAGCTACATTCAGGCCCCTCTTAGAGTGGCAGGGAGGGGGCTGGTCCTCCTGCAAGCAATGCAGGAGTACGTGGCTTAAATGAGTTTATCATGTCCCCCCATGGCCACCCTCTGCAGGCCTCCCTGCTGGATCATAAAAGCTGGACAAAGCCAGGGGCCTGCTGATGCAGCATTTTCCTCCTTACCACAGGACAAAGAAAGGAATTGAAGGGTCTGTGCTCAAATGCAAGACGCTGACCCACATTTTCTGAGCATAGCTACATTTTGTCAGAGGCTTCAAGGTCACAGGGTCATGGCAGGGGCAGGTTTGAGGATGTATCCCTGGTGACAACTTCACAGCTTCCTCAGAAAGCCAGGATGACTCTGGCACTTGGCATGCACCGAGCGGCTAATTCCTGATAAGACAAAACCTGTCTCACACCAATACTCCCTGACCCCCATGAGATCATCTGGTGGCCGGGGGCCTTGGCATTCCTTCTGGGTGGGGGTCTTGGGGCCTTCTGTCTATGCAGCCAATAGCCCCTTCCAGTTCCTTGACAGCCAGGGTGCATGGCTAAGAATCCACCAATCCAAGTGGATGAACGTTAGGTGGTGGTAGTGGCAGCAGGGGTGGGGATTTTAGAGCCAGAGGGGAAAGTGTCTCTAAGAGTCCCCTCCTAGAAGGTGGGCATGGACCCACTGACTCCAGTCCGAGCTGAGCTTGATGGTAAGATGTGAAGGCTCCGTGCTCATCTCATATCTGTGACCTTGTCCCTTGGACATTTTGATGGGGGCAGGGTGTGGTATTGTGGTTCCCATAGAAGATGGGTCTGGATGACCCTACCTCAAACCCTCTGGACCACTGTCCACATTTTGTTTTTTTTTTTTTTTTGAGGTGTGGGGGGGGTTGAGATAGGGTTTTTCTGTGTAGTCCTGGCTACTTGGAACTGGATCCGAAGATCAGGCTGGCCTTGAACTCAGAGATTCGACTGCCTCTGCCTCCTAAATCCTGGGATTAAAGTTGTGTGTGCTACCACTGTCCAGCTACTGTCCATCTTTTTGTTTTTTGAGACAAGGTTTCTCTGTGTAATAGCCCTGGTTGTCGTAGAACTCCCTTTGTAGACCAGGCTGGCCTCAAACTCAGATCTGCCTTCTTCTGCCTTTGAAGTGCTGTGATCAAAGGTGTGAGCCACCACTGCCTGGCTAGCAGGTGGTATTAAAGCCTATGAAAAGGGAACCAGAAATCGGGTGTTGGTGGCTCACGCCTTTAATTGAAGCACTCGGGAGACAAAGGGAGGCAGATTTCTGTAAGTTCAAGGCCAGCCTGGTCTACAGAGCAAGTTCCAGGACAGGTTCCAAAGCTATACAGAGAAACCCTGTCTCGAAATGCCCCCCCCCCAAAAAAAAGGGGGAGCCAGAGACTGGGATGGACTCCTATCAGGTGACCAGAAGTGGTCCTGGGGAAACCCTCACAGGGTGTAAAAACATTGAGCCAGCCATGGGGTTTGGGAGTGGCTTTTTGTTTGGTTTGGTTTTTGGTTTTTTTGAGACTGGGCTTCTCTGTGTAACAGCCCTAACTGTCCTGGAACTAGTGCTGTAGACCAGGCTGGCCTGGAACTCAGAGATCCAACTTCTTCTGCTTTCCAAGTGCTGGGATTAAAGGTGGGCACCACCACCACCCATCAGGAGTGGTCATCTTTTAGAGTGGAATGCACATAGCCAGGGTTCAAGGTAAGACCCCGGAGGCTGCTTCTAGGACTCTCTTCAGAGGTCACATTAAAGCCAGATGACTGCTCATCCCCTCAGAGCCCAGGCTGAGCCCAGCAAGTTCTTGAAGACAAGACAGTGAGGAACATGGGAGACCAGCTGCCAGGCCAAACCCCAGAAGCCCAGCTCAGTCTGGATAAGCTCCACCCACATGTAGTTGCCCTTCTGCCCACTTGGGGGCAGGCCTGGCCAAGGGGAGGGGACAGAAGGAGCCACACATCCAGAAGAGGACAGGCGGGTGGGCTAGGTGAAGAGGAAGAGCCACTTTGTTGACAAGAAGTTGAATAAAATCAGGACTCAAGCTAGGCAGTGGCACACTCCTGTAATCACTCAAACAGGGACTTTTGGGGTCAGGTAGCTCTGTGTTCTTCCACAGTCAAACCTCTTCCTGGCTTCCCTCCCAGGACCCCTCACCCCAATCCCACTGCTCAAGCAACGTCCGGAAAAGCTGGGTTTGAATTGACTTTATTATTCTGTAAATGTGAATTTTACAAAGCGCTTTACAATTAATGATGACATCCTTTTGTTTGTCATGGACTTCCACCTCTGAAACAGCTCTGAGCACAGGCTCATAGCTCTTGGGTTTCCCTGGTCAGCTTGCCCACAATTGCCGTGGTTTTAGTTATTGATACAATGTTGTCAGCCATGGCTACAAAGTAACAGTCTTGTCACTACGGGGTCACAGCACAGAAAGAGAGGAGGATGCTGGAGGGACAAAACAAAGGCCTCCTCCTCTCCAAAACAAAAGGAAGCCAAGATGTGGCATCTGCTCTAGCTCAGTGGTTCTGTGAAGCCCTCCTTAGAGGTAGGGGAGCAACTGATTTTATTAACTTATTTTCTAACAGTCATGAGTTATGATGCTACTTTAACCCCTAGACAGTGCCTTCAAAACAATCCTCTCTTAGGTCCTTTTCTCCAAACATCCCACTGAAGGGACGAATGTTCTCCTTGTACCCACAGCCACCCAGAGCATTCAAGTCAAAAATATTTATACATTTGATACTTTTTTCTCTTTTTGTCTGCTAAAAATAGTATTGCAAATTTTGGCTTCTTTTGACATAAAAATCACAATCGTGTGCAAAACACTTGCAACGATGCAACGAGGCGACTGATGGGACACAAGCAGAGGCTACTCAACCAGAATGCTTTAGGTCCTGCATCCTTTTCCTTTTCTAGGAAAACAAAACAAAACAAAAGCAAACACCTTTGCCATTCTTACAACACTTTGTACCAAGCCCTTCTTCAGCAGCACAGGCTGGGATGGCTGATATCACGCAGAACCCATAGCAGCTGTGGCTAAAGTTGAGATGTTGCATGCTCACCATTCCAATTTGGGATCCACAGCAAACAGATTCTAAGAGTGTTCAGCTGGTTGGTGGGCCATCTGCCATTTCTACTTCAGCTACGAATGACCACCTTTGGAGAACCCAAGCAGGGCACAATGGGATGGGGTGGGGCAGGGCAGGACAGGGGTAGCACTGGACACAGGAGGTTCCTGCTGTTGAACCAGGTAGCACCAGGCACCCCACAGTCCCTGGAGGGGACAGTCCCTGCTAGCTTGCCAGTCCCTCATAGACCCTTCCTTCTACCTTCCTCTGGGCTCTAAACAAAAGCCACACAGCTAGTTTTCCTGGAGGCCCAGACCTGCAGTCACACTATGCAGGACACTCAGGTTCTTGCCTCGATTGCCTTTCACACACCGCTGCATCCACATTCAAGGGCAAAATTAAGACACCAAATCAGACACTAGCTGGAGCAACTGGTATAGAAAACAAGACAGAATTCAAGTACTGAGACAGCCAGGCAGGCAGGCAGCCCCTCCAAGCTCACAGTATCAGCCCTGTCTCTGGTCCCTTGCCCTGGACCCACTGTACTTGGTCCTGGCTGCCTCCAGGACGGTTGTTTGCTTGGGGAGGGCAGAAGAGTGATGGCTCGATCCAGCCCTGCTCAGCAGCTCCAACACAATCCGGTCCCAACTGTCCTCATGGCAAAGATGCTGATGTAGCAAGTTTCTACAATAGACTCTACATAGTATATGCATATTGCTAGTAGTCAAGCTAGGAACAGAGGTGCAGACATCCGACGAATACTGAGAGGATCTCATTTATAGGGTCTGGACAAGTCAGGGTCACGTGGCAGGACAAGACAGCCCCGATTCTGGAATTAGTCATCTTGTAAACAAAGGAGGGGGAGTCTGGTTTTTTAAATTGGTTTTCCTTGGAAAAAATAATCAAAAGATGCTAAGGCACTCTGGAAGGCCCCTCGGAGCCCAGGCCTGCCACCCGCCTGCCTCGCAGTACATTCAGGATGCAGAGGGAGTGCCCCCCCAGCAGGTACAGTCATTGGCCATGCATGTCTGCAAACGCTCCCCACCACGTCCACCATGGGACACATTAGTGCAAAACGCTCTGCCTGGCCCACCTGGGGCACAGGGAGAGCTCAGAATCCATTCACATTTAATTAATATTATTGAAGTTTTACCTATAGCTCTTGCCTTCCTTACCTAGAACGAAACAGATGGCAATTATAAACATTAAGGGACAGAGGTTGAGGACATTGTGCTAGCCCGAGCAGTGGTCAGACATTCTGTGAGGCCACTGACTCCTCCATTGGCCAGTGACACCCTCCCTATGCTGGCCCAGGGTGGGGACCAGGCCCATCTTGGAGTGGAGGGATGAGAGAGAGCCCTTCTGCCACCAGCCAAAATAGGTGGGTCTGTCTCCCAAAGGTCCCCAGGGGTGGTCAAATTAAAGTGCAGATTTGGGTGGGGAAAGATGAAGGAAGATTCCAGAGGCAAAGGGCACAGCCCCCCGCCCCCCAATCCTGCCATACCCTCCACAGTTCTATGGTCTTCTCCCAGCACCAGGAGGGTTTGGTCCAAGTCACTAAATGGCTGGCTGGGGCTGCAACCTACCTAGGACTAAGATGGGAATGGGAGAGGTGAGAGATCCATCTCCGGGTGGCTAGTTCCAGAGTTGGATATTAGCTAGCCTCTGTACTTGCCCCAGGAATGCAGGCCTTGGGTTACCAAGGAGCAGGGAGAGGGGCTCAGGTCAGTTCCCATGGTGCCTGCCATGATGTCCCTTTCCCTGACCACAGGTCTTTCAGAAGAGGAGGAAGACATGTACTTATAGTTAGCACAGTATGGGGGATACCTGTGAGGCCACTCCAAGGCAGGGAAGTGCCAGCAAAAGGGGGGGCACAGAAGGAGTCTAAATTGCACCTCAGGCTCTCCTACCATGGCCCTCCAGATGGGGAAAGACTGCCCAACCTGTGGGCACACAGGGAGGATATCATAGGGCAGCAAATTAAAGATATATAGAGGGACAGGGAACATTAGACCTTTCAAGTTTGGAATCGTAGGTGTCCTTGGGCACTTCAGGAGCTGCTTGGCTTTGCCGGTAAGCAGGCATTCTCTGGACAAGAGTCCAAGAAGAGACATTTGGGTAAGTGGCCTCAGGAGTATATCCCACACAGCTTCAAGCCAGCCAGCTGTCCTCAAAGCCCCTCCATCAGGTACCACCCTCATGATTTTCTAACTTTCTGGTCCCCAATGAGATCCACACTTGCCTACTACTCCAGCCCAGGCCTGTGCCTGCTGCCAACTACACAGGTACCCACAGTAAGCAATAAGCGCACCCCAGGCAGCAGAGTCCTGCTAGCTAGGCCCACAGGTGCTGAGCCTGGCTGTATATGGCTAGCTGTTCTTTCCTGGGCCCCCTCTGCCTCCAATGGAGGCCAAGCTGGGGGTCCATGGGCCTGTATTCACCCAAATCTGTGGTAGACTGGGGACAGGGACATTAGTCCCTCACTGATTTTTTTTTCCCTCTGTTGGAAGGAAAGTCTCCAAACCACAAACAAAATAGATCTGAACTAAACAAGCAAACAAGCAAAATCCCAGAGTGGCTGGGGAGGCAGAGAGTGGTGATGGCAGCCATGGCCAGGGGCATGGAGACCCTGGGGGGGGTCAGCAGGCCAGCCGCTGGGGGTCTGGGTGGAGCAGAGTGAGAACAGGGTATGGGGAGAACACCTTGTCCTTCCCCCACCCCCAGGTGACCAGCCACAGCCACTGCTGCAGGGCCATCATTGGTCTCTGCACACACGTACATGCATACACCCTCACTCTATCATATTCTCTCTCTCTCTCTCTCTCTCTCTCTCTCTCTCTCTCTCTCTCTCTCACACACACACACACACACACACACACACACACGTGGCTTCTTGGGAGGAAGGAAAACAAGAGAAATCTGGCCTCTGGGGGCCCAGCACTGCCCCACTGGGGTCCTTATGGGTAAGAAATGGAGTGTCATATCTGCCTCTCCACCCACAGGCCACTACTACCCCAGCTTCCGCTTTCAGAGCAGGAGGAATAGGAAGGGTAGATGAGGCAGAGTTGGGGCCGGACACCAAGACTTGGTGGCCTCTTCTACCTCCCCAAGAAGGGGGAGGAGAGCACTACCATGGGAGACTGAGCTGAGGAATATCAAAAAGTCGCCCTGGGACCTTCCTCCCAGAGTGTGGCCAGCGGCCTAAATGTTTACAGTATAATGAATGCGTTTGTTTCCTTCATCCATTTTAAATACAGGCAGAATAAAAATCACATTTTTGTCAGGCAGCAGTAGCAGTTCAGTAGGTAAGTGGCTTGATCACATTTGTTTGTATTAGTAACGCATGCAAGCAGCTTTAGTACTCGGTCCCTTGTGAGTCGGCCTTGCCGGCCCCTTACAAGGTCCCTGCATAGGTGCCCTCTGGCCTTCTTGTTGCTGTGGCCACTGGTGTCTGAGGCCTACTGGAGCTGGTGTTGCCCTGCTCAAAGGCCTGAGGGGGGCTCTGGCCATCAGCAGGCAGTGGCTCAGGGGCAGCCACCTCCTGGATAACCGAGCCTGCCCCATCCACCTCCTCACTAGCCTCAAAGGCAGGGTTGGCTGAGGTGCTCAGATCGACGTTCACAGCATCAGTTCTCAGAGCCACAATGGTGGCTGCATCACTTCGTCGCTGCTCAGCATAGATGCGCTGCTCAAACACCTGTGAAGCAGCAGGTGGGAACTCAGGGTCCAGGGGCAGGCTGGCGGCTGAGGCACCCATGACGGTACGGTACATCTCCACACCCTCTGGCAGCATGGACTTGATCTTGGGCAGCCAGCGCTTTCGGACACGGCGAGCATTGGTACACATGTCTGCAGCGATCACGTTCATCTCGCTCTCCTTGAAGCTGGGGGCGAAGTTCTGACAGTACACTGCAGTGAGAAGGAGGAGGAGGAGGTGGTGTAAGAGTAGCCTCGCCCCTCATTGCTTGGCCCACTGCTGACCAAGTGTCTACAGAATCAAGGCGCCCAGGGCTGGACTGTCTGCAATCTTGGTTCTCACTGAGATCCTTTGATTTAAAGTATCAGTCCAGAAGTCACTCTCTCTTTCCTAGGCCCAGGATTCCCTTGTGACTCCTTGGGAAGGTGTGTATGACAGTAAGATTAGTCAGCTTGGGTGCCCACCTCCACCTACAAACTGGGACAGGTAGAGGGTCTTCCCCACATGGGGACTTACCTTCCCAACACCCTCCCTGGTTTCAGACACAGCAAACAAGGAGGATGATATCATCAACTAAGCAAAACAAAAACCTACCAGGAACTGGAGACCAAGGTCAGGCCCAGGTCCCCACAGAGCAGGGACAGGTCCCTGAGAGCTCAGCTTCACGACCTTCTAGCATCTCTGGGTTCTACTGTCAGTCTGTTCCTCCCAATTACCCATTGCTAAGACCCTCCTTCTATAACACTGAATTAGTATCACAAAGGGAATTTCTAAGCAAGACAATAAGACATTTCTTCCACAGGCGGCTGTGCTCTGGACCAGTCTGTGTGTGTTGGGTGGCACAGCTTCTTCTGCATCTGAGGGTACAGGGCTGGGCGGTGGCTTGCCACAGAGATGGACTGGGCTCCGCCCCACCACGCAGGAGCGGGAGGCAGAAGCCGGCCGAACAGATGGCAAAGGCTCAAAATAACCTCAACATGTAAATAAGGGGTTTTGTTCAAAAAGGAAAATTAGATCTATTTCACATATTAAAATAGTTTCGCAGCTGAATTCATCACACTTGGAAACCTACCAAGGACGTTAACACCTCGAGACGGTTTTGCTTGCTGCTCTTTTCTCCCTCCTGGTCCTAGTGCTGCAGGCCAAAGCAAGCACTCAGGACAGGAGCCGGTGGCCCAGAATAACCCGGGGCCTAACTTAGCCTGCCTCAGGCTGGGATCTCAATTCCAGATGGGATTCCCAGACCAGGTGACCCCGCACCACCCACTCACATTTCACAGCATTCAGGACTCGGCTGTCCAGTGGCTTTCGGCTGGGGTCACTGGTAGACGAGCGTATGCCAGTGCCACAGCTATTGGCCAGTGTGTTCCTGGAGGAGAAACAGAAAGGAGGCAGGCTGGTTCAGAAGTGACCTAAGGAACAGGGTTCCCTACCCACACACCAGGTGAAAGAACCCAAATCACCACACCCACCCTGTGTCTCCCTTGAGTCATAGCCAATGTGGGGAGAAGGCCCAGTCTTTCTCTAAGGGACAGCACTCCCGGCTGAGTGGGCAACCTGAGTGACCAGCGCAGGTACTGTCATGGGAAACCCTGAGCCACCTGCGTGAGTTGTTCTTCCTTGGGGAAGGGGCCCTGCTGACCCGTGCACATGGCAGTGTACTTGCGGCTTTTCGCTTCTGGGGGGTGGGTGGGTGGAGGGAGACATAGCCAGTTTTCTCTAGACTGAGCCCTGGAACAAGAGGATGTGCTATCTTCCCGGAGCATTCCCAGGGCATCTCCAGGCCAAGTGTCCACATTAGTGTCAGGAAAAGGCTCAACCCTTTGATGACCAGACAGCTCACAGTTACAGGAAACTCTAGAATCTTCTGCTGTCCCTACACACCTACCTGTCAAAGAAGGTGGCCAGCAGCCTCCGCAGCAGGACCTTGTGCTTCACCCCTGCGCACAGGTGGCAGTTCATGAGCTGGCCACGTGTGATGTAGACCCCGGAACCTAAAGCCAGTAAACATCAACACATGAGGTATTTAACCGTATAAACCTAACCTGGGCTCATGCCCTCTCTAAGGGGATGCCAGGGTCACAAAAGACTGCAGGGAAGCCGGGAGAGGGGCCGAGGGTGAGGTGGGGCCTCTAGGACAAAAGCAGTCTCAGTTCTCACCTGCTGGAAGATGCTAGGGCTGGAGGATGCTAAAGTCAAGCCCTTCCTATCATTCTGCCATCCTCAACTGAAACCCAGCAGGTTTGGGGGTGCTGTGACAAGCCCCATACTTCAATATCTCCTAAACCCCCAGCTTCCCACCATTACCACCACCACCACCACCACCACCACTGCCACCACCGCCGCCCAAGACAGGGTTTCTCTGTATAAAAGCTCTGGCTCTTCTGGAACTCGCTTTGTGGATCAGACTGGCCTCAGACTCACAGAGATCTTCCTCTGCCTCCAGAGTCCTGGGATTAAAGGTGTGCACCACCACCACCCAGATCTCCAGCTTCCTTTATTGTGGGCAAGATGAGAGAGACTACCCCAGCCCTTGCCACTTCCTTAGGAACTTTCTGGAGCTAGCTCTGGCTTTGCCTTTCTACCTTGTCTCTTTTTAAATACCAAAGAGCATCGGGAAAATTTGGCAGAGATGGATAGTAGTCTGGAGAGTCTAACTGAGGCTTCCACTGGCCCAGCACTGGTCTCTCTACCTCATGTGTTCAGGGAAGATCTAGTGCAGGTGTGAACAGGGAGACCACTCTCAGGGATAGACCCCAAAGAAAGTTGGTAATGTCTCAGGAGTCCCTGTAGGATATGGGTGAGCAGAGGACAGAACCTGTGAGGACCAGAGGAGCAAATCAGTGAAGCTCTTGTTTACATGGCATTGCCACAGGGGAAGAGCCCATCATTTAACTTCAGAGGATGGCACAGGTGAAACACCAAATGGTGGCTCTAATAATGAATCCCGACTTATGTGGGTCTCCCTCACCTGGCTTTGTTGTTTTCTGAGACAGGGTTTCTCTGTACAGCTCTGGCTGCTCTGGAACTCACTTTGTAGACCAGACTGGCCTTGAACTCAAGAGATCCACCTGCCTCTGTCCTCCAAATGCTGGGATCAAAGGCATATGCCACCACGTCTGGCTGCTCATCTTATTTCTGATGAACCATGAGCTAAACCTTTTAAGTGGTTTCCAGGAGAGGGGGACAATTGGACAGAATCTGGAGTTTCTGTTCTATTGAGAGAGTAGACCTCAAGAGCTGCCCAGGATGTGGCAGTAGCGGGTGTCGAGTAGAAACAGGAGAGGCTGGCTCAGGGAGGCAGGGCTTAGACGCAGAACTGAGGAACCTGTCCAACTTGCTTGCAAACGAAAAGAGCAATTAAAAGACCAGACATGGTGGTTTATACCTTTAATCCCATCACTCCAGAGACAGAGGCAAGAGAATCTCTGCGAGTTTGATGTCAGCCTGGTCTACATAGAGAGAGTTGTCTCAAACAAACAATCAAAAAGGCAATTAAAGCAAACAGTGTGTGGGGCCAATGGTGTGCCACCCACTTGGACCTTGTTGAATACATGCAAGGACACCAAGACTAAAGGGATGATGTTTCTCAAAAGGCACTGACCTTGAGGGCTTCTGGACTCCACCCTGCTCTGTGAGTTGCCATTCAGATACTACAACTGGACAGTGGGACAGGAGGGACACTGGTAAACTATGCAGCTCGATTCTACCTGTGACCTAAATTAAAATGCATCATGTACATAGCCCCTGCCAATCAGGAGCCTGGCCAGCTTAGGGGACTCAATTAAAATGCTAAATTAATTCAATTGAATAACTCCTCTTAATGACACTTTCTTCTAAAAGGAAATTAGAGGAAATTTAAGATGTTCCTTTTTTTTCTTTCTTTCCTTTTGACTGATTGGTGATGAGTACATTGTTCATAGCTCTGAAAAATAATGGATAGGACATTTGCATACAGTGATGATGATGGGTGGGGCTGCCTCACCTGCTACAAGCTCCAGTTTCTCTCCAGGATCACCCTCCGAGTAGAGCTTTGGGTGGCAGCGGTACCCAATCTGGCTGATGAGGCTGGCAGGCAGTGCCACCAGGTCTCGACGGATGAGGACACAGGAGCGGCTTTCCAGGGGCACCGGCTCTGGCTTCTCTTGCACTAAGGCAAAGAACTAACCCAATTAGGTGGGAGTCTGTGGATGGCCCTGGGCTGCTCTGTGCCTGCCCACCACATTCCCTAAGGCCCAGGTTAGAAGAAACATTCTGCATCAGTCTGGGGCTAACCTGAACTCATGCCAGCCAGCCCTCCACACTGTACACGCAGCATGTCCACCTCCACATCCAGCCCTGTCCTACAAAGATGTCTGATAGCATGAATGGGAAGACAGCCAGTAAGGAATGCCTGCCTAGGCCTGACAACAGGCTGCCCAGGGTGAGAGGTGGTTCCCCGAAGTGTCTACCTAATGGGTTATGGGTTAGGTGGAAAGGCGTGCTGAAGGGGAAGCCAGGACGCATGTGTTGGAAGCAGGCTACAGGACAGCCTGGCCAGAGATGTTGAAGCTGCAGGTGGAGTTTGAACTCAGTGGCCTGCACCTTTCAGAGAGTGAAGCTGCCAGTTCTGCTGTCAGGAAAACCCATGGAAGAAGACAGGCAAAGAAACACAACAGGATCCCAGGCTCTCCTCAAAGGGGCTTTATGCAAGAGGTAACCAGACATGATTAGTCCTACTTGATAGGTAAGTATATGGGTGTCTTAGCACATTCGGGGATATAGCCCCTTGAGCTATTTTGGCCTGGCACAAAAAAGTGCTCCTAAATATTTGTCAGCAGCAAAGCCAGGCAGGCTGGCATCCCTGCTGTCTGGGAATGTTCTGGCAAACCACTTCTGGAACAGGCAGTTGGGTCCAAGAGCTCCTCTGTACCTGCAGCTCTGAGGTTGTACCCATGACACTGGCCCACAAAGGTGGCCCACGGGTATGAGTGTGCTCCACAGAGTGTAGGACACAAGTTAGCCAGCATCAGCATCCAACAGGCAAGAACAGCTTCTTACAAGTCACAGAAGGCTTGGGTCAAGGCTCCTTAATGAGGGCTATCTGCTGGGCACCCTATGCACTACAAGGCTGAGGAGGACCTGTGGTCCTAACCCCAAACCTGCAGTCTTGTCTCAGTCCCTCCATTCCCCCTCTGCCTCTCCAGCTCCCTTTCCCAGGAGGCCTTGCACTTGGGCTAGTCTTTTAGTTAGTCCTTGGCCCATGCTCTCATAGGCTACAGAGATTGATAGTAACACATACAGCCAGCCTACTCAGACAGAGGCCACAAGTGTCATATCACTCTCTCCTGTGTTCCCAGAACACAGGTTAGGTCCTGAGAGGGAGACCTGTCCCAAGCCAGCTGTTCCCTGCTGTTGTGTTTCTACATTTGTGTGTATTATGTATGTGTCTATACACGTTTATGCATGTGTGTCTGTGTATCTGTTTGTGTCTGTATCTATGAATGTATGTGTCATGTCTGTATCTGTGTGGTGCAGGTAGGACTTGGCCCTAAGACAGCTAGAACCTGTTGGCCCCACAAGCTTAGAGTCTGGCAGGCTCAATGCAGGTGGCTCAGACTTAGGTCTTGCTCTGAGGCAACTCCTAGATCTGACACAGGTGCACCTGGTTGTTCCAGATGGGCTGGTTCCCTGTCCCTCCTCACAATGACTGCACAGTAGGGACTCAAAACACTTCTCAGCAGGGGGCCACTGTGTAGGGGCCCCATGAAGGCAGATGGCAAGAGAGGGCCCTGCATAGGAAGGACTTGCAAGTCATCTTGACATCCTGCTCCTGAGGGAGGTGTTGGGGCACTCATCCCCAAGGGCCAACATCTGTGTTCTGAAGTGACCACCCACACCCTACAGGACAGTGAATCACTACAGGAGAGTGCAGAAGGGGTTCAGGCAGAGAAGGTGGGAAGCCTATCTGTAGCTCAGCCTTGTCCCCAGTGTCTGGAGTCACAGAACAGAGTCTCCAGGGTGCCTCAAGCTCACTACTTTTGCTGCAGCTCAGGGTAAGCACAATCCCACCTTCTTCGTCTGAGGGAGTCCCGGAGTCAGTAGACATTCAGTGAAGACAGAAGCCAGGAAAATGGAAGCTGCTCAGACGCAGACCCCTGCCTGGTACCAACTGGTGGTCAGGCTGGCCAGGTGGCATTTCCCAACCAACGGGGCAATGGAGAATCGTTAGAGTCCGGAATTACCCAGAGACTGAGGGAACACATCAAACAATCCGGATGGTATTTTAAAACATAATTATCCGCCCCCCGCCCCCCCTGCCCCGCCTGCTGTGATTACACATGCAAACGAGCAGCGCCAACGCTGTGCGCTGTGCGTGGCATTTACATAAAGAGTGTTCACCAACAGAAATAATTCTCCATCCGCAGCCAGCGCTCTCTTGAGATGTTTTTCTCAACAGCAGAAGTTGTGCTCCACATGAACACCCCTCCCCAGCCTGGCTCCCCAAGAGCCAGAGACTGTCAGCCCAGAGCCCCAAAAAACCTCTTCTATTTCTGCCCTGCCAAGTGCTGGATGCTGCCAGCTAAAAATACCCTAAACTGAGCCTGAGCTCATAGAAAAAGGTGCTCTGAACTCCTCTGGGTGCCTCCGCCCCTTCCCCGGGTCTCCACGGGGTGGCTATGGTCACCACCTAGGCTACAGCATTAAGATGCAGCTAGTTGTTAAGGGAAACTCCAGAGACTCACTCGCAAAGGTTAGGACTGGTACTGTTCCAGGTGTGCTGGGAGTCAGTTGTCCTTGTCCCCTCCCCACCCCCACACAGAGAGATGACTGTGAGCTGAGGAGAGATCCTGTGGTCAAACGAAGTTGCCTGCATCCCCGTCTCAGGTACAGCAGACTTCAGTCATCCAGGACTGGCCCCAGTGGTATCAATGCCACTTTCACATTCCCCAGGCCAGGTGAGAAGACTCTGGTTTCTAGGACTGAGCATCCTAGGGAGAGAGCATGTGAGACATACTTAGCTGTCCTATGAAGAGCTGACTAACCACTTGCTGAAGTGCGGTCACTTCCCAGACAGCAGAAAGATTTGTTATAATGGTGCCCCACAGACATCCAGCACTGCTCCTCTCTCCAGGATCAGTAATCCATCCTCCTTAGGTTACACCAGGGAAGCAAACTGGATACTGGTGGTCACATGATATGTGGGTTACATTCCAGGGCTCTCAACATGGTCACCCAGGAGGCCAGCTAGCCTCTGAGGCCCAGCAGTACCAAGTCTGGGTGGCAGACACACAGGGACCCAACTCTCCAAGAAGGGCTCTGTGCTGTGCTGAGTGAGTGAGATGAACCAAGTACGGAAGGTCAAACCTGTGAGATTTCACTTTTGTCGGGTTCCTGGGTGCAAACCATATGGAACCAAGAGGCAAAATGTGGATATTGTAAGTGGGGAGTCTGTGTCAGTTTGGGAAGATCTCAGGAATTTCTGTGGAGAGGATGATAGTGATGGTTGAATAATGTGAATAGCACACTAAAAATGACTGCAAAATATCACCTCATACTCCAGGTATAAGCACATTTAAAAGGAGGAGGAGGCTGGGCATGGTGGCTCATGCCTATAATCCTAGTACTTGGCAGAGACAGGAGGATCAGAAGTTCAAGGTCATCCTCAGCTACATAGCAAGATTGAGGTCGGCCTCATGAGACCCTGTGTTAAAAACAAACAAAACAACAACAACAAAAACAAAAAAGAAAAAAAGCACTTTGGGTGTAGCTTAGTGGTAGAGTGTATTTAGCTGAGAAGAGGCCCTGCAAAAGAAGGCAAGGGAGAGAAGGAGAGAGGGAGGGCAGATCCCATGCTGATCTAAACAGGTCAGAGCTGCAGCCAGGCCTGGAGAAGGGGATTCCTACCTACTTCACAGACTAGATGTATACAACACCCCTCAGAATACAGAATCAGAAAGTGAACACTAGTTCCTAATTGTGAGCAGGAAAACAGGAGCCCATGAGTTAAGAAAAATGCCAATCCCCGCTCGAAGACTTACCGTAGCACTGCAGTCATCAAGACCACATGGTACAGACAGACAGACCAGCTCATCCCAGGTGGTTACACTGGTGTGAGCCAGTCAGCAGAGCTGACTTTTACAATCGCCCCAAACCAAAGCCAGGGCCACCCTCATTCCTCATGCAGAAATGACTCAGAAGACTTTTGGAAGCAAACAGTAGGAAAAGCCTGTTCTTGGGTTTGGCTAAGAGTTCTGATATGATCCTCATAGCACAAATTCCCAAAACAACAAGAAATGACAGTTCTTCAAAATAAGAAACCAAGACAAACAAATAAACACTTACATGAAAGAGTAACAAAACAGGGTGGCTACAGATGGGGAAAAAAAGAAAACACTATGAAAACTCAACATTTAAAAACAGCAACAAACAAGGGATGGAGAGATGGCTCAGTGAGAGACGGCTGCTCTTCTAGAGGTCCTGGGTTCAATTCCTAGTGTAAGGTGTATGAATTAAAGTTACGAAGGTCTGAGGATAAAAAGGCTTAAGTGATGATAAAGTGAGTTGCAACATTAAAAAGAATGAAAATATGTTTCTGATTTCTCTAGTTCTCATGCTACTGTTCATAGTAAAGTTCTACAATACCACTATACGATCATAACTACAAGGTCAAGAGTAGGGTGCTTTTCATTGTCCTAAAAAATATCTTTCAATTTTAAAATGGTAATGCTTTCAGCCAAGTTGCTTCTAACATGAATATGCTGCTAATGTGTCTAATGCTTATGTTTCCACAAACTCTAAGGATTCTTCTAAGTTCCAGGGAGCTGAATTGGATCCAAACAAACAGGTCAGATTCACTCCAGTTATTCAATCCTCCCCTGGTCCCAGGACTCCCTTCCCTCATGTTGGGACTCCTTGGGAACCCCTCCCTCATCTTACAATCTTCCTCTCAAGTGACAGGACCTAAGAAAATTTTTTCTAAACTTACCCTTGTCCTCTGCTCTGCCAACATCTTGCCAGGTCTAAGAGGTGCCAGGGAGTTCCATACAGCCTGGACTGCAATGAAACAACCAGCTACCCCAGGACGTGGCAGCACCCCAACCTTCTCAGGTCCCCCAAAGATGGTCAATGCCCCCCACGTCAGCAGGAAGCAGTCTTGAGAATTCGACACCCTTATTCCTTATTCTGCCGTGTCCAACACCCCACCTTCTTTTTTTAATAATAAGTAAAGGTGGGATTGAAAGGTTCAGGCATTATGCTGGCCTGCCTCTGTTACCTGTCAGAATCCACTCAGGCAGTACCCGGGTCAGCCCAGGGTTCCGTGGGAACTAAGTCTGCATGCAGGTGCAAAGGACCCCTTTAATCCCTGCCCATTTATGCTCTCTCTTTACTCTCTCTCTACTCTTCTCTCTGCTTCTGCTCTTCTCTTCTCTCTGCCTCTCTATGGGGACCGGCCATGGAGGTCAGCCATTTACCCTGTTTCTCTTCTCCTTTAGTCTCCCTACTCTGCTGGGCCCATAATAAACCGATTAATATATCTAATAGTCTCATGTCTCATCTTGCGCCTTTCTTTCTTTTTTTTTTTTTGTTTTTTTTTTTTTTTGAATTTTCGAGACAGGGTTTCTCTGTGTAGCTTTGGAGCCTATCCTGGTACTCACTCTGTAGACCAGGCTGGCCTCGAACTCACAGAGATCCGCCTGCCTCTACCTCCCAAGTGCTGGGATTAAAGGCGTGCGCCAACAACAACCGACTTTTTTTTTCTTTTTCTTTATTTCTAATTTAAGCAAAAATTTTAACACCCAGCATACACATGGAAGCTCACAACTGGCTGTAACTGTAGTCCCATGAAATCCAATGACCCCTTCTTGTGTGCAGATGGACATGCAGACAAAAGTACCCATATGCATAAATACATAAATAAATAAATATTCAAAAACAAAACAACCAAGTCTCTGTTTCAAAAACAGGCAGACACGTAGAAGGATAAACAGATGAGAATCTGCACTGGTAAAGTGCTTGCTCAACATTCAGTCAAGAAATGAAACTGAGGCTGGGTGTTGGTGGTGCATGCCTTTAATCCCAGCACTCGGGAAGCAGAGGCAGGCGGATCTCTGTGAGTTCGAGGCCAGCCTGGTCTCCACAGCAAGTGCCAGGATAGGCTCCAAAGCTACACAGAGAAACCCTGTCTCGAAAAGCCAAAAAAAGAAAGAAAAGAAAAAAGAAAAGAAATGAAACCACAACAGAATACTATCCTGTTATTTGAAGTCAGGACCTAGAACTAACCATAAGGCCAAGTGCTAGTGAGGGTAGAACATGGAATCCTTGTGTCATCAATATGAGAGCTACCTTAAAAAGCAGCCCCATGGAGACCAGGGGAAACCATTGTCCACTTCTGCAGGCCCCAGCTTGGCAGGGAACCAGTCTGGCAGTGAAGGGGTTATACTCAGAAAGGACACCCACCGAACACAGTGACCATGGGTCTTAGGAACAGTTTTACAGGGATGAAGAGCAGGAAGCCAGGAGGAGAGACCTCACAGGTGGTGAGGTGGGTAGGCTGTTAACAGACAGCAGGTCTTGGTGACTGATGGCTGAAGTCAGGGTGTGGGAGGTACTACCTGTGCACCCAGGCAAAGGGAACCCTACAGTCCTGATGTAGGGGACAGTAAGCCATGCCTGCTAGAAGCTGGCTATGGATAACTTACTATTGTTTATGGTTGGGATTGGAAGGAGGCGTTCAGGCTTGGACACCTCTTTTCAGATGACTTTAGGGTTTAGCTAATATAGACATAGTTAGGATGTGTCATAACAGATTATTGTACCTTCTTGTATTTCACCTTTATGATTGCTAATTTTGGATACTTTACACTGTTAAGTTTAATCCTCTTTTAGACTAAAATGGGAATTGTAGGGGACAGTAAGCCATGCCTGCTAGAAGCTGGCTACAGGTGTGCCTGACCACACCTGTCAGGGTGTGGTCAAGGTGAGGTCAGGATGATGCATAATAGGTTTTTAAGGTGTTGCAAGGCACATGGGGAGCCCCTTCTCTCTGGCCTGCCTGCCTTGCTGCCCCTGGCACGCTCTGGCTTGCATTTGGCTGGTGTTTATCTAAATAAAGATATCTTAACCATACAGACTACGGATGGTCTCGTAATACCCTGATCTTCACAGAGGACTGTACCCCTACCCCCACCAAATACACACTTCCTGCCTAAAACCAGCCAGGCCTAGGTCCTGGCTTAGGAACTTCCTGACAGCCAGGGCCTAGGCCAGTTTGTAAGATAGAGACACTCAGTGTGGTTCTCCTTCCTCTGGGTACCACCTCTTCACCCAATGCTGAGGGTGGGCTCTATGGTTCAGCTGGCTTTCTGTCAGCTGGGCCAGGCAGTTGCTTGCTCAGCACAACCTGCTAGTCGAGGCCTGTCATCCTGTAAGGGCCTAAACACACTTGGGCTTCACCAGCACAGGCACTTCCTGAAGCACTGTCTCTTCCACAGCTTCCAGAGCCCTGGAAAAGGAGAGCAAATATACTCTAGTTGCCAGGAGGGACTCTCTGTGACAAAAGTCGGACATACCAAACATTACCTGGACATACCCATTTCACAGATGCCAAATGTGAGGCACATCCATCTCAGATCCAAGGTGACGTGGCATGTTGGAAATACAAGAACACAAGTTGGGTAGGAGAACCCAGAGTGGACAGCAGATGTGGGACCAAGGGGTGTACACACGTTCATGGCTGATGTAAGCTCCCAGGCAGAGAACAGAGGTGAGTGTGGTCTCTACACTCACTGTGTTCAGCTGCCGGAGAAGACTTAGGCAGTAAGGGTACACACTCAACAGCTCCCACAAGAGACCCATATCAGACCCGGTGACCAGGCTTCTGGATCTAAGTGGCCACCTGGGCTGTTTTCAGGACCCTTGTGGCTCCCATGAGTGACCTGTGCCCCGTCCTGCCCCCCACAGGCTGGCCAGACTAACATGGCTGGTACAGCCTTCATACCCATGGTTCCAGCCAATGTTCCTCCTGAAAGCCAAGCTTGCCAAGCCCTAGTAGGTGGGGTGGCTTTATCCCCAAGAGTCTCTGGCACCTGAGTCCAGCTGAAGAAGGCTCTCCGTCTCTCTGTGGGCTACCTTGGTAAGTGTCCTCATTGCTCTCTATCCTTCCATGAATTTTTTCCATTTTGTTCAATGACACCCCAAAGACACACAATACCACCCACGCACAAGACAGGATGTGACTTCCTTGACGAGTGGCACAGAGAGAACAGGCCATGGTCACACAAAGGGCGTAGATCAAAGTAAAGATTGCTGTGTGTGGAGGTAACCCCAGGACACGTAATGAGTCAAAGCCAGGCACAGGGCTTAGCTAATACCTCACACTTACGTACATATACACACATACAGTTTGGGCTTGGAAAAACACCTAGAATGTGGTACCTATGGATGCCCCAGGGAACAGACTAGCAAGCAAGTAATCCACCCCAGAGACCTTGCTTCAGCTATAGAGTCACCAGGGCAAGAAGAACTTCCATGTGGAGAACAATTATAAGAACTGTGCTTAAAGGGGGGGGGGGGGCTTGTTTCAGTGGCTAGGATTAGGGACTAAGATGAAGGACAGAGAGCATGGTGGGGCACCAGGCACAGGGCAGGGAGACCTGGAGGAGGCACGGGACTCAGGGATGGCATTCTGAGCATCATTCTACACCCATCCCTGGTGTCTCTGTAGAATACTAAATAGCAAGGATGCAGGACAAGACTCCAAACAACAAGAGCCAAGACACAGCTTGGTGGTTTCTGTCCTGGGAGGAAGACTGGATGTCAGAGCCTGCCAGGGCAGTTCTGGCTTCCAGCTGCAACCCAGAACAGCCATGGCTGAGCCTGGGGCTCAGAACACAGCCTGTGCTGGCCCACCCAGGGCCTCTCACCACAGCCTGGGAGGACCAGCGCCCAGGCCTCCCTTGGAACAGCTGCTTCCAAAATGTTTTTAACTAAGGTCCAACTATCAAGAAAACAATACCAGTAAAACCAGAAAACAGCAGCAAATGTATTAGACACAGACCGAATTATTAAAAACAATCAAAAACAAAAAAACCAATCAGCTTACAAAAAGACATTAGACCTGACCATCAGCATATGTGGACTTTAAGATCTGTGCTGGGCATGCAGAAGGGAGCAAGGAATAAAACTGGGAGCCTCAAAGAAAACCAGAATCAATATGGGAATAAAAACTGGCAGCAACTAAAATCATGACCCAGAAGGATGGTTTGAGGAAGAACTACACAGAGCAGACACGATTTGTGAACTGGAAAATAATTCAATACGAAATACTCAGATGTAGGAAGGAAAAGAAAGAAGAAACAGAAGTGACAGAGAACAGGGGCTGGAGAGATGGCTCAGGGGTCAAGAGCCCTGGTTGCTCATAGAGAGGGCACTGGTTCAATTTCCACACCCCCATGGCAGCCTACAACCCTCTGTAACTCCAGTTCCAGGGACGCCCCCTTTGGGCCTTCATAGGCACTGCACACACATGCAGCCAAAACACTCAAACACATGAAAACAATTTTTAATCTTAAAAAAAAAAAAAAAGATGGACAGACAGAGCCAAATGGGAGACATATGGAGAAGCTGGGCCTCGGCAGCAGCCTGGCACTGCTGGCAATGGTGCTCCTGAGGGAAGAAGGAAAAAAGGCTGTTGTGCTCAAGGCCAGTGCCAGGGAGCCAGCGGTGGCTGGAAGGAGCACAGCCCCTTGGAAGAAAGTGCCCCCGGGCAGATCTGACAGGCAGGACAGGGGAATGGAGGGTAAATGCATGGGGAGACACAAGAAAGCCACTTCTAAAACAACAAGCCGAACGGAGTTGAAACTGCTCACGGAATTAAGACACACCAGGGCAGCAACAGAGCAACAGGTGTGGGAGGCTCCCAGGCAGAAACGCTTTGTGGTACAAGGTGGGTAGTGAAGGCCCCAAGTCTGTAAAAATCCTAATGTGATGGTGCTGAAATCATTTGCCCTTAGAAGGACAGCATAAAAACTCACCAGGCTTATTCACAGATTAACACAAGGGGGTCACACAGCAGGGGTCAGGGGCAGTATGAATTAAACCCAGATGGAAGGGAAAGGATGGCAGGCCTAGGTATCCCAGGCCTGCCTGTGCAACCCTGTCACAAGATAAAGATAGCTTGAAAGCAAGAGGCAGAAAAGATAGTCCAGGTACACAGTATATAGAAGAGAGCCGGGTACTAAGTCAATGTCAGACCAGGAGGTATCGATATAAGGAAACACTGTCTGTCTTAACAGGGCTATTTCATAACAGGAAAACAAGCCTGGTCTTAACGTGCACCCAGGATAGCCAGCAAGACAGCAGCAGGAACTCACGCGTCACACACTGACTCTGTCTGCTCAAGACCAGGCCGACCTGGAAGAACACTCCCAGCTCTGCCTTGAGCCTGGTGCAACTTATAAGGCAGCCCATGCAACCTCCTCTCAGCACATCTGGGACTAAGTAGGTTAGCAAGCAAGTCTCCACAGACTCCAGAGAGGGAGGAGGGCTGAGCACACTCCAGGACCACACAGGATTCAGTTTGCTAGGGCGAGCCTAATACTGAACCTGTTTGGAAATTAAGCAATGTCATAAACCCAAGGGCCATGGAAGGGGTGTGTATCTTATATCAGATAAGATGTTTATATAACATCTTATATAATGATAATGATATAATGATAATGATAATAAGGACAATAGGGCACAACAAAATATGTTGTGGTAAAGACCTGGCACCATGTGGAGCCCCATCTGGCATTTAGGGCAGGATGGGAACACTGGGTTCCATCCCAAAGCAGCACGGCTCACAGCCCTAACAGTATGGAGCTAATTCTATTTTATTTATTTATTTGGGGGTTTAAACATTTTTGTTTCATGTGTTTGGGTGTTTCGCCTACATCTATGTCAGTGCACCACGTATATGCCTAGACCCCTGAAATTGTAATTATCGATGGTTATGAGCCACCATGTGGGTTTTTGGGAATTGAACCTGGATCCTCTAGAAGAGTAGCCATGTGCTTAACCATAGAGCCATCTCTCTAGCCCCTAATTTTTGGTTTCAAAAAACTGAAAACATATGTAACGTAGCAAGCCAGGCATAGAAGTACATGCCTTTAATCCCAATAGGCAAATGGATCTTTGTGAGTTCCAAGACAGTCTGATTCATAGAGTGAGTTCCAGATAAGCCAAAGCTATGCAGTGAGATCCTATATTAAAAACAAATAAGCAAACAAACTCATGTAGGGCCCAGAGATGTCTCAGTGAGTAAAGGTGCCTACTGCCAAGCTGGGCAACCCAAGTTCAATCCCCAGAAAAGAACCAACTTCTGCTAGTTGCTTTCTGATCTCTATCCATGAGCCATGGAACATACACAACCCCCACACTCATACACTCTAATATATATACATGTATATGGGTACACACACACACACACACACACAGAGAGAGAGAGAGAGAGAGAGAGAGAGAGAGAGAGAGAGAGAGAGAGAAGAGAAGAGACACCAACACAAAAAAAAGCTAGGCTAAAAGCAGATTCTATGCAGGGGAGAGATTAAGAAGAGCTGAATAACATAAAATCTGAGCTAATGGCCACCCATGGTCTCTGCACAGTGTGTCAACAAGCTATGGGGCAGACACAGTAACAGGCGTGTAACAGGCATTAAGCTCTTGAGAGCATGTGGAACTTCATTCCAGTAAAAGTAAACATAGATGTAGCTGGAAAGGTCTATTAAAAGATGCAAACTATGCTGGGCAGTGGTGGTCCACAGCTTTAAAGCCAGCACTTGGGAGGCAGAGGCAGGTGGATCTCTGTGAATTCAAGGCCAGCCTGGTCTATAGAGCTAGCTCCAGGACAGCCTACATAGAGAAACCCTGTCTTGAATAACCAAAAATAGAAAAAAGAGAAAAACAAAGCAACTTACCAAAACTACACAAGTAGAAACTGAGTTGTCCTGTTGCAAAGAAAATGAATCTGAATAAAAACCTCCCTGTGAAGAGTACAGGTGGCTTTACACAAGCTCTTCTGGATTTTTAATCAGAAACATTTTTAAAAAGTAATTCTTGATTTTCTTTTTGAGGACAGATACCAAACCTTGATACCAAACACAAAGTGGAGCCTTATAGGAAAGCAAGGGACAATCATGCTCCTGCAAAATAGTAACAAAGGTCTCTGAAAAAGTATTAGCAGCAGGGGTAATGACTTACATCTGTAATCTCTGCACTTGGCAGGCTGAGGCCAGAGGTCTGCCTGGAACTCAAGGCTAGACTGAGCTACAGAGTGAGACTTGCTCACAAAAACAAAACAAGGGACTGGAAAGCTGGCTCTGCAATTAAGGACCCAGATTTGGTTTCAAGTACACACATGGTGGTTCATAATCATCTGTAACTCCAGTTCCAGGGAACCCAACACCCTCTGCCACCAGGTGTGTAATATATATATATATATATATATATATATATATATATATATGCAAGCACTCATACACATAAATTTTTTTAATCTAAAAACAATCAATCCCTAAATCACACACACACACACACACACACACACACACACACACACACACACACTTAAACTATGACCCCAGGCTGCTGGACTCAATCCACCTGGCCATGGCAAAGCTCCAGGCCTTGCTTTTGGACTTCTACATTCTGGAATCCTGGGGAGCCATGGGCTATGGGCACATCTCATTCAGGTCCAGAGCTGAAGACAACTAAGGCAGAGCCATCTTTAACACACCTTTGGGGATCTGGGCTCAGATCTAGTTAATGAGGTTAGCATCCTTGGTCCAGCAATGCTGGCTACTAGCATGAAGCCCTATTGAAGAGTATTTGTTCACACTGTAAAGATGTGTTTCTGTCTAAGATGCCTGCTGATTGATTTAATGAAGATCTAAAAGGCAGGAGAGGATATCCAGGATTTCCAGGGAGAGAGAGGAAGAGGAGGACGAATCTAGGCATTTAGGGGGTGCCAGGAAATGCAGGAAGAGAGGTAATAGCCACAAGCCACATGGAAGAACATAGATTAATATAAATGGGTCAATTTAAGTTATAAGAGCTAGTTGGAAACAAGCTTAAGCTAAGGTCAAGCTTTCAAAATTAATAATAAGTCTCCATGTCATTATTTGGGAGCTAGCTAGTAGGATGGAGAAAGAATCGTTAAAAGGCCCCTTCTGAGAGATGAAGCTAGCAAGTCAGATCCTGAGGATATGGAAGGATGCTACCTCACAGCTAGGATGAATTCATCCCAGGAATGCAAAGTTCTTCTAAAATTAACAGCACAAGGCAAGGTATGGTATTGCATGATTTTAATCTTAGCACTTGGGGGCAGAGGTATGCAGATCCCTGTAAGTTCGAGGCCAGCCTGATTTACATAGTAAGTTTCACAACAGTCAGGAGCTATCTAGTAAGACCCTGTCTCAAAACAACAACAACAAAAAAAGAAAATAAAATTAACAAAACACAAGAAGAAACTCATACATAGCTGTGTGAGGGCGTGGTCATTGTGAGGGCGTGGTCAGGCACACCTGTAGCCAGCCCCTAAGTAGGAGTGGCTACAGCTTCCCCTACAGCTGTGTTCTGCATAAAGATGCCTTCATACATGGGAGCTGCACACAGGACAGTGGTCCCTTAGAATCACACTACTTAGTGACATGGTCTCCTCCTTCATTTTCAATCTGCCTCTAGGATGTTCACACATGGTGGGGTTGCCCAATGCACCCCAACATTAAGCAGTGTGATGACTTGAATGAGAATGTTCCCCGCAGGCTCAAGTATTTGAACACTTCAGTCTTCAGCTGGTGGCACTGTTTGCTGGGTGTCACAGAGGGGGTCTTGCTGAAGGCAGTACATCACTGGGGGCAGGCTTTAAGGGTTTATAGCCTTGCCATACTTCCAGTTTGCTCTTTCAGCTTCTTCATGCTTATGGTTAAAGATGAACTCTGAAGGGGTCAGTACCAGGCTGGTGAAACCCACAGAAACAGCTGGCCTGAACAAGGGGGAGCACATGGACCCCAGACTGCTGTCTTGGAGGCCAGCACAGGACTGATCTAGAACCCCCCCCCCCCGAGCATGGATGTCAATTAGGAGGCCTTCCGCACTCTAGGGGATTAGTATTTTTCCCTGGTGTAAGAAGGGACTTTAAGAGCCCATCCCATGTGAAGGGATGCACTCTTGGCCTGGACACATGGGGGAGGGCCTAGGCCTGGCCCAGGATTATGTGGTGGACTTTGGGGAGCCCCCTTTGAGGGCTCTACCCTGCCTGGGGAGTGGAGGGTGGATGGGGTAAGGGACAGGTGGGGGTTGGGGGGGGGTTGGGGAAGGGGAGGGAGAGGGAGAAGGGATTGACATGTGAAGCAAACTTGTTCCTAATTTGAACTAATAAGGAAAAAAAAAAAAAGATGTGAACTCTGCATTTCCTGTCCTGGTGGCTACCTGCCGCCATGCCTCACCTGCAACCCCTGCTATAATGGAGTATCCTTCTGGAACTGTAAGTCCAAACAAACTCTTCTATCTACCTAACTTCTATCTAAGCTACCTTGGTCATGGTGTCTTATCACACCAATAGAAAACTAATACAAGTGGCATGTGGCTACAGTTAGGGGAAAAACAGAAAGCCTTTTCAAACTTCAACTTATTTATGGGAAAAAAATTGCTTAAGGGGGAAAAAAAAGAAAAATATCCTTAATCTGATAAAAACAAAATAAAACAACAAAACCACATCACAACAGGCCTAGAGTGGTACTGCACGTGAGTCTGAGGTATCAAAAGCTTTTCCTGAATTGGAGAACCAGAAGGATACAAGAAATCCCAGCTAATGCCATGAGGCAGGAAAACGAACACAAAGGTTAACATTAGAAATAAAATCGAAGGCTGGAGCTGGGGCTCAGTTAGCTGAAGGCTTGCTTGGCAAGCACAAAGCCCTGAGCTCAGTCTCTGTCACCACATAAACCAGGTGTGATGGTGCATGCCTCAAACACCTGCTATTGGGTGGAGGAGAATCAAAGGTTCAAGGTCAACTTCAGCATCATTGTAAGTTCAAGGTTATACTGTTGCAAGGGGGGCAGGTACGACAAAAAGAAGCAACAAGGACAAGAACAAATGAAATGTGGTACCATACGCCTGTAACCACCATCTTTGGGAGGCTGAGGCAGAAGCATCACAAGTTCAAGGCTAACTGGGATACATACTGAATACTTGTCTTTAAAAAAAATTGAAAGTAAACATATAAACAAGTAAATTTGTGTGTGGCTCAGTGATGGAGTACTTGCCTAACACTCCTGAGGTCCTAGGTTAAAAGGAGGAGGAGGAAGAGGGAGAAAGAAGAGAAGGGAATGAGTCAGTGTTAGCAGAGGACACCAGATTATCTACGGACAACCCAAAATAAACTGCAGGTAAACCAGTAAATCAGAAAATGTGTCGGCCAATTTGTTTCTATATATTATCAAGACCAAAACACAACTACAGAGAAACTTAAACACCATGTAATTAAAACAAGAAATGGATTTCCAGGAATAAATGTAATGGAGGATTGCAGAGCACTATGAGAAAAACTGGGACATCAGATGGCCATGGCTGGACTGAGGGAGTCCATATGACCTCAGAATCCAAGTTGCTCTTATGAGAGGGAGTTGGTACCTTGATTCTCAATAGTATGGAAACGAGGCCAAGGTCAGATCAAGGTCAAAGGTGAAGGAAACAAAAAGCCTGAACAATTTACAAGGCAGAGAAATGAAGCTGCATGCCCTCCGGATAAACAAATCAATAGGGAGGGCAGTAAAGCTTGAACTAAGTCCTTACAGTTTACAGATATCGTACCAGTACTAACAAAGGGGACCCTGGCATGGGGTGGTGTGCAAAATGTCCCTCTCAATAAGTGACAAAGTGGCAGGGCAAGTGTGAACCCAGAACCCGGGGCCAGACCACACTCAGACAAGAGTGTACCTTTAAGAGGTAGCTTGGAGCCCAGGCTTAGTGGCCTTTAAATTCCAGCACTCAGGAGGCAGAGGCAGGTGCATTTCTGTACGTTTGAGGTCTACATAGTGAGTTCCAGGAAAGAGTAAATCCCATCATTACAGGACGTGACAGACAGACAGACAGACAGAAGGCTTTGGAGACAACAGCTCCAATTCATGAGTTCCTTGTTCATTTTCCACCCCTCCCTCAGGGTCTCACTATATTCCCAGGCTGATCTGATTGCTAAAAGGAAAGACAACAGAGAGAACACTATTGAGCAAGCTCAACGGTAATGAATAAATCCAGCCCTGAGACCTTCATTCCTAAACACCCCTTAAGCACTGGCTCGGTGGCTCACCACTTAAGAGTTGTAAGCAAAAGAAGGGAGGAAGGGAAGGAGGAGGAGGGAGGAAGAGAATAGGGGAAGAAGGGAAAAGGGAAGGAGGGAGGAAGAAAGGGAGAGAGGGAGGGAAATAGAAAAGGAAGACGGGAAGAGGGTGGAAGAAAGGGAAATTGGTCCTCACCCAAAGTTAGAAACAACTAATTCTGGTATAGCCATCAGGAATGGTAAAATAAACCTGGAATGTTCTTCCTGAATAAGGCAGTAAGAAAATGTTTTTTAAAATAATAAGACAAATAGCCCGATCTGGTAGAGCACGCCTTTAGTTCCAGCACTCACTCGGAAGGCAGAGAGAGGCGGATCTCCAGGCCAGCCTAGTCTATAGAGTGAATTCCAGGAAAGTCAGGACTACCGAGAGAAATCCTGTCTCAAAATGCCCCCTCAAATTATATATGTATATGGTAAATAAATCACAACAACAGTTGAAGGAAGAGAATAAATCAGCAGGCAAAGTCTGTGTGAAACCCTACTATACAGGCTGCTAGCTGTAAGTGTAGAGTTGTGGTGCCAGCTAGCAGTCACTCCTGAAACAATGAATAGCAATTCATCCCTAGCACCACCACAAAAACGGAGGCTGCCTATAGTGCCCTCAAGGGGAGACAATGACTTCTCCTGGCAGAGCCCTTCTCAAAACTACCCCAGGCAGTGTCGGTAGTACTGTGCCAAACTGGTGTTCAAATCCACTACTCACCAGGACAGATGTGAAGACACAGAACAGCTGGGCTCTGTGGAACTGCAGAGAAGCCCTGGCCCTATCCTGGAAGATGGTCTTCCAAAGGAATTGAGCTGCCTTCCCAAGGTTATCAGTGCCTGGTAGACAGAGTGTGAAGCCAGCCAGGACTGAAGTGAATAACCCGGTGATGCTCATGCCTGAGGATGGCAAATACAGACCCTAGACCAGATCACAGAGCTGGAGGACAGAAAACTTAGTGAACATGGTGACTCTGTAAGGAAATGTACGGCTTGAGGCATAGTGTCTGCTTTGGAAAAACTACAAGCGTAGTGAGAAGATTGAAGGTACATGTGGCAAACTGTGGCCACAGCTGTGCAAAGGGCATTAAGGATGCAGCTTTGAACTGGTCTTAAGCTTTTAGGTGAATTTAAAATAATTTCAAATTGAAGTGGTTTTATTCTTTACAAACATGAGAGGTCATCATATTAACCTTAAGATAGCAAAGATGCTAGGTTAGCAAAATGTGGTGGTGTGTGCCTTCCATCCAAGTAGAAGCAAGTAGATCTCTGTGAGTTAGAGGCTAGCCTGGTCTACATAGTAAGTCCCAGGCCGGTTAGAGCTACGTGGTGAGACCCTCATCTAAAAAAATAAAAATAAAAAAATATAAAAAAAAAGCTAACTCAGAGGAAAAAGCTTTGGGAAATGGATGAAAACCAGGAAACCAGGTAAGTCATTCCATAGGAAAAAAAAAAAAGCTGGGCACAGCGGCTCATACCTGTTACATAGCACTTAAAAGGCTGGAGCAGGGGGACTGGCCACAAGTTCAAAGCCAGACTGAGCTATATAGTGAGTTTAGTTCTAGGCCAACCTGGAGTAAGACTCTATCTCAACAACAAAATGAGATAAAATACCTAAACAGGCACTTCAGAAGGAGGATATCTGAAACTATCTTTGACTGTTAAAAATGTGACACCACTGAAGAGACCCAAACAGCATTCTGGAGATGCTCAACACCTAAAATGTCTAGCATTAAAAATTAAGAGGTAGCCAGAAGTAGTGTAGCAGCAGACACACACCACTTGACTGAACCTCAGCTGTATCATGCTCTAAAGGTACAAGCTGCTTAGAGTTCCCATTTATAAGACACAAAACAGGCCTGTGGTTGCCAAGAGATGAAAGGAAAGAGATGCCTTTGAGGGCCATGAAAGCCAGGCGAGAAGGGACACGCCTTTACTCTCAGCACTTGGGAGGCAGAGGCAGGTGGATCTCTGAGTTTGAGATCAGCCTAGTCTGCAGAGCGAGCTCCAGTACAGTCAAGGCTACACAGTGAAACCCTGTCTCAAAAACACAAAACAAAACAATCAATAAAAAGATATGGAGAACTACAGAAAGAAGAAAAATCAACCAATGAGAGCTGAGCCAGGAGAGGCAAGATGCTGACATTCGCAGACACAGGTTTAACTGCTTAAGATAAGCATGAACAGAGCAGAGTGCTAGAAACAAAAGACAGAGGTATTCCAGAGGACAAGATGGAGTGCAGAAAGGAATATCCATGGGCATGAGGAACTTCCCTTACCTAAAGGCTAGAGAAGGGGAAAAATAAAAACCCAAATAGTTAATAAATAAGCAAACAGGGAGTGTGGGACCATCACAGCTGTCACCGGAGTGCAGGGGACACGCAGAAAGTAGACTAGAAAGACAAGCAGAGGGGCAGAATGGAGAACTACCACATTTCTGTACAAAACAAAAGCACATCTCTACAGTACCAAAACTTGGTATGACCAACCTAGGATATCACCTCCAGCTTTATTTAAAAGCAGCCTTTGAAAACAAAGGCAACAACAAACTACACAGAAAACATATTAAAGACTGTATAAATTACACCTCAGTTATACGATTTTCATTTTATTTATTTATTTATTTATTTATTTATTTTGAGACAGGGTCTCTCTATATAACCCTGGCTATTCTGAAAGTCACCCTGTAGACCAGACTGGCCATGAACTCAGAGATCCTTCTACCATGCAAGGTAATCTAAAGATAATTTCTAATTGTCAGGGTTCATCTCTGGCTGAACTCTGAGAGCCATTGGGAGCAATCTTCCATCAGAAAGTAATGTCCGATGGAAACTCTCATCTTTCCCAAGGATGAGTATGAGAGCGAAAAACAAAGCTATGTCCACTCACCCATCCCAGCCTGACTCCTTATCACTAAAATCCTAATGCCATTTATAGGACAGTGTACACACAAACTGAGGACTCCCTGAAATGCAAAAAAAAACTTGCTTAGCCATAAAAAGAACAAACCTTTAATATATACCATGTGATCGAACCTCAAATAGGTATGGTTCTAAGGGCACAAGCTGCACCACTAACACACACCACTTGACTGAACCTCAGCTGTGTACTCTAAAGGTACAAGCTGCTTAGGGTTCCCATTTACAAGACACAAAACAGGCCCGTGGTTGCCAAGAGACGAAAGGAAAGAGATGCCTTTGAGGGCCATGAGAGCCAGGCGAGAAGGGACATTGGCCGGCATCTTCACTGTGAGACTCCACTGTGGATGGGCTCCCAGGACTCCTGGTATCTGCTTAGCCTCAGAGAACTATATTCCAGAGAGTAGCTTTTACTCGTATAAATGCCAAAAGTTACTAAAGAGAGGAAGGATAAATCATAACCAGCCATGTAAGGTAAAAATAATAACCTATTTCAAGACTCGACGCTCAGAGAAAGGAAAGGCTGTGTGACCACAGCGGCGGCACAAATGGGAAGATGCAGGGAGGAGAGGAGGTGGTGAGCTGTGCAGGAGGCAGAGTACAAGACAAGACACAGATGCCAACTCAGAGCTGCAGAAACAGCCAGAGCCAACAGCGGACAGGAAGGAATGCCAGAGAATGTCCAGGGAGGAGAAGGGCAGGGAGCACAAGATGGAACAAGGGCAAACAGCAGCAGGATGATGGCGGGCTGAACCCAGCACCTCCAACTACACAAGGCAGGGTGTCAGACAGGATTGAACTAAAAATGTACACCCAGCCATCCACCATCTTCAAGTGAGTGAGTTGGAAGTGGGAGATGAGCCAACAGCATGCCATTAACTAAGACAGCCGGTCTACAGGTGTGTGGCCTCGGGGTCCATTCCCAGGGGAAGAGAGGAGGGAGAGAGATGAGGGGGGGGAGGGAGGGAGGCTGGAGTGGATCTATTAACACCAAATTCAACTTTGGAGATGGATAAATTCCATGAAATACACAAATTAGCATGACAGGAACAAGATGATAAGGAGAAATCTGAAATGGTTCTACATCTAAAGTAATATTGGTAATTAAAGGAAATTGTAATTGGTAATACACTGGCAATTAAAATAAATTGGGAATTTAAATCCATCCCACAATTAAGAGCAACAAACATCAGGTTCAAGTGGGCTCACCAGTGACACAATCCTACCCACACTTTAAGCAGGAAGTGCCACTAAACTTATATGAACTCTCTAAAAAATAAATAAATAAATAAAGGAGGGGGTGGAGAGATGTCTCAGCAGTCAAGAGTGTTTGTGGCTGTGGGGCTGGAAGGATGGTTCAGTGGCTGCTCTTCCAGAGGACCTGGGTTCAATTCCCATCACCCACATAGCAGCTCACAACTGTCTGTAACTCCAAAATCTGAGTAGCACCCTCATGCAGCAAAACACCAATGCAAAGAAAATAAAATATATATATATATATATATATATATATATATTTTAAAAGAGTGCTTATTGCTCTTTTAGAACACCTGAGTTTAGTTGCCAGCACTCACATTACCTGTAACTCCAACTAGAGGGGATATAACACCCCTGACCTCCAAAGGTCATCTACACTCAAACACACACACATACTTAAAATTAAGTAAATCACCAGGCAGTGGTGGCGCATGCATTTAATCCCAGCATTTGGGAGACAGAAGCAGATGGATCTCTGTGAGTTTGAGGACAGCTTGAGCTAAACAGAGAAACCCTGTCTTGAAAAATAAAAATGAAGAAAATAAATAAAGTAAACCTTAGGAAAAAAAATAGATGGGTGTGGTGACCCATGCCCTAATTCCAGCACTTGGGAAGCAAAGGCAAGAGAGCTCGTGATTTCAAGGCTAACCAGGTCTACATAGGGAATTCCAGGACAGCTGGAGCTACAAAGTGAGATCCTGTCTCAAAACATAAAAATAAGAAACAAAACTAAAAAGCAATGGAGAAAAGAAGCATATGGCCAGCATTTCCCAGCTTCTGAGTCAGGCCAGGTGACACATGATGTAATCCCAGCTCTTTGTAAGTATGAGGCTAGCCTGATCTACATAGTGAGTTGCAGGACCGGCAGGGCTACCAGGCCCTGTCTCAGACAATCATACAGACAAACAGATAAAAACACAAACATAGATCAACAGCTTTCATGAACACGTGTGAACTTTTTTCAGAAAAGTTAGCAAACTGAACCCAGAACTGTGTAGTCATTGTATCATGTTACAATAAGGCAGTTAATACCAAGAACACAAAGATGGGTCAACGTGGGAACAGCCACTGACAGAAAACAGCATGGGAGGAAATCAGTCTGAGAAAGGAGGCAAGGCTGCCTTATACACCCTCAGCTACCTCTGCCTGAGGGCAAAGAGGAAAGTTCTGTCCTCAAGGCCTATTCTCTTACCACCTTATCCAGCCTGGAGACCCACAAGTAAAAAGATCCTTGAGGCTGGAAAAAGAGGCAGTGAAATGCTGTCCCCACACAGCAGGGGTATGTGACATTCCAGAGAACCTCTGGACAGCCTGGGGCTTGGAGCACAAGGTGGTAGGTGCAAGACTAACATACAAGACTGGCTTTGTTTCTGCGTATTAATGAAAATAAAATCATAAGCAGGGTAACTCACAAAAGCAGCGAATTAAACCGTTCCTTAGGCCTGTAGCCAAACACAGGAGAACACAAGCCTCCTTGGGCTGCTGCACACACTCCCTGCTCATAGCTTCTGAAAAACTAACATTAAACGTCCATGAACTCATTCTCAACCTTCAGGGAAAAAGCATGGTATATCCTTAGAGTGGAATCTTACTCCCCAAGGGGGAAAAAATGAAGTATCTGTCTGTCCTTGAGTACTAATGGCTCTTGATATCAAATATAGGAAGCTGGTCACTAAAGGCTTGACACTGGGTTGCTGTGGGTTTGAAATGCCCAGACACCACCAATCCATAGACTGACAGGGTATGGGGGAGTAAGGTGACTGTTACAAGGTATGGCGTTTTTCTAAAGAGAACCATGTTCTAAAACTGACTGAGGTGATGGCTGCAGCACGATTGGGAACAACCCAAAAGCACTGAGCTGCAATAATTTCAGGAGCGACGGCTATAGCCCACAGGCTCTACCTCAGCAAAACTGCTATGTGCATGAACAACTGGTCACCAGAAGCCGCAGTGGGGGGGAGCGACAGGATGCAGGAGGCTTGGGGATCGGAAGTGCCATGTCACACAGAGGTCTGCCTAGAGCTGAGCCCTACAGACACCAATAAAGGCTAGGATAGCAAAACAGTTTTGAATAGGAAAACACAAAGGGTTTTACAGCAATGTGGGGAACTTATTTAAAACTATGGTTACTCAGCTAGCGGGGAATTTGGCAGAAACAGAAATTCAGAACAGGCCCTCTCAAAGGTGCGAATTCAGTACAGTTCCAAACATCCATATGGAAAAACCAAACTCTCCGCTTACCTCATGTCTCACACAAAAGGGAACCAGGGACCTGAATGTGAAGAGCAAGTACATACAAGCTCTGGGCCAGGCAGACAAAATCTTAGTAAGCCAGACTTGGGCTTGAAATCCTAGCGTGTGAGAGGCTGAAGCAAGACTGTAGCAAATCCAAGGCCAACCTTGGATACACTAAGAGACGTCTCAAAAAATTAAATCAAATCTGAGGTGCTTCATGCTGCATATCTTTTAGTCCTAGGATCCGGGAGGCAGAGGAAGGTAGATCTGTGAGTTCAAGGCCAGCCTCATTTTCATGGTGAATGAGTTCCAGTGGCCAGGGATATATAGGTCCATGGTGACTGGATGCCTCTGGCCTCTTCGTGTTCATGTGTACATACCCACACAGAGAGGCACACAGATAAACATAATTTAAAAAGATAAAAATAAATCTTGAAAAGAAATATTATAACCGGTTTAGGTGATAGACATGGTAGTTTATATCTATAATCAATCCCAATACTTGGGAGGTTGAGGAAGGAGGCATAGGCCAGCCAGGACTACACAGTGAGACCCTATCTCAACAAAACCAAACTGCCTAAAGTGGAAATCTCAGGATTCAAGGATTCAAGCAAGGAACCTGTGGGGAAGAGCCCTGCCAAAGCCAGGGCTAGAACAACCCAGGAGGCCACCACGGTAGGTGTTCAAGGACCTTCAGGGCAGCCATCTTGTTGGGACAGTCATATGGGTCAGCACGGCCTTTACTTAGCCCCCTTTAAATGGGAAGGAGATCCCCCTGTAGCAGTTGGCAGGACCCCTACCTACGCTGACTTTTCTTCTTAGGCTCCCTTTACCCTGTCCAAACCAGGGACAAAAGCACCCTTGTTGGGTCCCTCTACGGGCCAAGCTGGACTACATGTCCCTGCCCAGGCCAAGAGTGATCAGTGGAGCATCTGCAGACTTAGCACCCTAATCCAGCCCCTCTCCCTTCTCTTGGGGAGCTGCAGCAGGAACACTAAGAGGTACCATGCCAGTTAGCCACGCAGGAGAGTCTTTCAGTAAACCATATCATGCTAGGAAAATTGGGAGACTGTAAGCAAGACTACCCAGACAGGAACCCTCCTCATCACTTGGGCTCTGTGAAGGCCTGGGTAGCCCAGCCAGCTCAGGTACGGGATGGTTGAAGCCCCAAATGACCACATGGGTCTCACTGTGCTCCACACAGATCTATGGCAGCAATTGGCCACTGTTCCCCTTTCAAACCAAGCACTACCTTGTGTGTCTCTTTTGGTGGGCAGAGTCAGGATAATCATGCCACTATGTCCATCCTTGTCAAGGAGTGGGGAGAGTGGAGAGAATGGGTGAGGGTTCTGTGAGTGGCCCCAACTTCCCCTAAATTTAGGCAGCCCTCACATAGTGGCCCACAGAGACGGACACCAATTCTCCTGTCTCAAAGAACAGAGTCAGGAGAATGGGCAGAACCCAGTAGTGGGTGCTCTCAGAGGGAAGACGGTATAAACACCAGGCAGAGCAGCAGCTGGCAGCAACAACTAAGCATTTTCCAGAGCAGAGAGGGGCTGGCCTTGCCATCAACACTTGCGGAAGGGTTGGGGGAAGGCAGAGCATGGGAAGTTAGCTTTGTGGCCTGGGTCAGGATTTCCCATGGCACAGAACAAGGCCTACTAGTACTGGTCATGGCCATGCTCTCTTGGGCTAACTACCCTAACCCTCATCCTGCCCTATCATGGGAACCTCCTTAAGTAGGCATGACCTTGACCCCAACCACAACCCAGTAACAACTCATGGTCCCCAGAAAGTGAAGCAGCAGCATGTCTGTCTCTGCCACTAACGGAGGGGGGGGTGTCAGATTTGCCCCCTGAAAGCTATGAACAGAAAGCCTTGGGAATAGAACCTGAACACAACCAGGGCCATGGGTCTCCCCAAGCCAGATCCCACACTGCCCCACTGAGCCTGCTGCTGTGACTAAGGCAGCCTCTCACTCTTAGGCTGTTTGTGTGTAGACAACATGACCCAGCCTGGAGCCCTGAGAGCTCAGATAAGCTTCCTGTGCCAGGGAAGGATAGGGCTGGGGGAGGGAAAAAAAGGGAAGTGGCTTGGGCTGTGGCTCTGTCTGTATCCTTGGTTATGTGGGATCCAGGACTGGGTGCATCAGTCTCCTGCTCTTGAAGCACTGGCCACTGACACATTGGAGGCAGACAACTGACAATCTCCCTAGCTAGGGGAGTAGTAGCTCCAGAGTGTATAAATGTGTGTATAAATGGGAGTGACATTGGACATCTGTCTGTCCTCTCTTGTTCTCCCTCTATGCCAGCATGTATATTCCAAGTTCTCCTGCCCACTGCCCTGCTACAGAAGTCTTGGGTACTAAAGGTCTACCCTCTGTAGGTTGAGATAAGTGGGGTGGGCAGGAAACAGAGATGGGTATCCTGCTGTGTAAACTGAGACAGTCAAGCCTCAGAGGGCCGAGCTCTGTCTTGTCACAGAGCTTCTCAGTGGCCTTACTTCTAACAGCAATGCCTGACAACTAAGATCAGAATAGGAGTCAAAGGGAGGGGACAAAAATGGCTCAAGGCACAGAAGGGCTGGGTTACAAGGGTGCCGTATTATTTAGGGAGGAGATTAAGACTCGGTCTAATGTGTCCCAGGCTGGCCTCAAACTCCCTAAGTAGCTGATAACCTTGAAGTTCTGAACCTCCTGCCTCCACCTCCTGGTGCTAGAATTACAGAGTGGATCATCATGCCTGGTTTTAAAGGGTGCTGTTTTGAGTGGTACAGCAAGTCACTCAGGGAACAACTGCTAAAGAACAAGGTGACAAGGGGGTCCTAGCAGCCATTTCATACAGGGCACACAGTGGACAGCAGACTGCGGGGCCCTGAGTGGCACTGGCCAGCCCCTTACTTGGGAAACTGAAGCCAAAAAGACTCTTTGTAGGAGCACCTGAGAATAGTCCAGAGTCTAGCAGCTCGGACTTAGGCATCTTGCAAGGAGCAATGGATGACCAGTCCCAGGTAGTGGACATGAGGCTATCCCCAGACAAAGCCAGACCCAGGGAACCCGCAGCTCCATGGTCAGGGCCAGGTCTTCCCTACCTGCTCATCCCATGGCTCCCTTCCCAGGGTAGCAACGTCACCACCAATAACCTAGATTTTAACCAAGAAATTGCACACCCCCTTCTCTGCCCCACTTACAGGCCTGCTGAAGAGAAAGACACAATGAAACCTAGACTGTGCACAGGGGCCAACAGAGCAGGGCCAGCCCCACAGCCTGTCTGTCTTCCAGTATACCCCATCACCACAAAATGGTCAGGTAGGATTCCCTCTGACACCCAAAGCCCCACAGAGAAGCCTTGGTGAGGTCCCTGCCCACAGTCCCTAAAACTGGGAACTATGTATAAACCAAGAGAGCTGAAGTATTCACCTGGCCTGATCAACTGCCCAGCCTCTTGTTCCCACCCGACACATGCCAGCTCTGCAAAACCTTCCAAGTCCTCAGTCCAACTGGCTCCTCAGAAAACCTGTTAAAGTAACTGGGCTGTCCCTGTGCAAGAAAAGTTAAGGAGTCTGACAGTCAAGCAAAGAGTGGGTTCAACACATGGGATACTGAATATACTTTTGCTCTGTTCCCACTCTCCCAACAACCCACAGCCAAAGTCACCCTGGAGAGGCAGGGGCTGTGCAAGAATGATCCTGTGGGATAAGTACGGATGGGATCCTTTCCTGACTCTGTGGAGTCTCAGTGAGCATCCTCTGCCCAGACCCCATGGCAGAGTTATGTCAGCCATCAATAGTCACAGCTCCTACACTACAGAAACGTCCAAGACTTGGGGTCCGGGAAATGAAGGGTCTTTGGTCCTTCCTGTCCTCCTAACCAGTGGTCAGCAGGGGTGGAAGACCCTACACACTGGTAGATTCCCTGCACACTGGTAGATTCCATGGAGTGGGCCTACCCACCCTGACCAATTCAGTGGCTAGCATGTATCTTGTTATCAGGAGAAAACCAGCTACAGTCCTCCCCATGAAAAGGAAACAGAAGCTATCTACACAGACCCAGGAGGGCCTGAGCCCCATTCTGAAGCACTTATACAAGAGTGCAAGATTCATTAAACCCTAAGGAGACTCCTAGAGGTCAGAGACCTTCAGCTCCTTCATTTGTTCAATGTCAGGCAGAAACTCTCTGCACACTATGCTACAACTCTGGCAGACTAGTGTCCATCACTTCATGCAAAGGGTCGAGCTCCTGCCCAATTCTCCCGGCCCACACACCTTGCCTGAAGCATAGTGACCTTCTATACCAGGCTGCACTCATACAGGCCCTCTGTAGGCTGTATGCAAGGATGGCATAGTGCCAGGCTCTGCCATGTGTTACCTGCATAGTTTCCTGTGGCCTTAATGTACATCTGGCCGTACTGCTCCTCCACCATGGTATCATAGGCTTCGTCATCCTCCTCATCCTCCTCATTGTGGTAGGAGGTGGGGCTGTCAGTGGTGGGCAGGCTGCTGGCCCCAGGACTGGTCCGCTCCCCCTGGGGATAGGGCACCTGCTGGATGCTAGGGATGAGAGTAGCCAGGCTTGGCACACCATAGTAGGAGACTCGCGGCAGCTTCAGAGGGGCTGTGCCAGGTGTCCCTACAGCACCTGTGGCTATTGCCATACCATCTCGAGAGCCTGTCTCCAGTGGGCGCTTAGAAGCCAGGCCCAGGCCAGTGGCAGGTGGCATCTCCATGGCTTCATGCTTTACACGGGTCAGAAGTGGGATGGGCACAGAAGGGGATGCGACGTAGGCAGCAGTGGCCGGTTGCAGCTGGTTGCAGGGACTCTGGGGCTCTGAGCTGGCATCCTCAATCATGGCGGTCTGTGAGTCACAGTGGGGTGAGCTCACCTTGAACATGAGGTCTGTGCCCCGCTCTACAATGTGCTGGATCTGCAGGAAGCCTGCCGTGTACATGACCACGAGCTGCTCACTGGCCGCCATGGTGAGCTTGCCTGTGTAGCAGAAAGACAGAATCTGCTGGAAGCAGGCGGGCGGCACAGTGCCTGGCAACTCGAATGCACTCTTGCTATTACCACTGAAGAGGTCTCGGAAATAGAGGCTGCTGGCGGCCAGGACTGCACGGTGGGCCTTGAAGGCCTGGCCCTTGACCACAATGGACACATCACAGTAGAGGCCCAGCAGGCGCTGCTCATTCAGACAGCCAAGCACTGTGTTCCCAAAGTTGGGGATCTCGATGTGCAGCATTTGAGACATGGCGGGTGCCGTGGTGGGTGGGCTTCAGACTCAACGTGGGACAGACTGGATGAGGCACATCTGTGGAGGGGACATGGTGGTCAGTTAACTGTCAGATGCTCTCACCCCATCTCGTAACCACTCCCAGCCTCTGGCAAGGCAAAGGACAGTGCCCTGCTCAGGCACTCACCCTAGTTAGAATGCCCCCACCCCCCGGGGGCTTGAGGGGTAGGATTCTCAGAATCCAGATCCTGGCTTGGAAGCAGGACAGAGTGATCCCGAGCCCCTACACAAGCAAGAAGCCCTCTGCCACCTACCCCTTCCATGGCACTCATGGACCGCTCCCAACAATTCTGAGGGCAGGGTTTCGTTCTCCCATCTCTGCAGAAGACACAGGACTGAAGCCTCCAGAGAACAAGACAGGAGTGAACTAGACAGACAAGTCACCCACTGATTGGGATGGGAGGGGTAAGAACGGAGCCCAAGAGCGATCTCAGGGACTCTTCTCTAGAGGGAAAAAGTTCCCTGAGCCAAGAAGCCCCTCACTGTGCAGCCTTCCCCGGGAAGGCCGTCCCAGAGCAGGGAGGGCTTTAGTTTCAGGTTTGTTTTCTCTTTGCCGGCTGAGCAGCCTGCGGAGGGCACTCTGAGGAACTGCAGAGCAACTGTCCCCCTCCCATATCCCTTGCTCAGCTTCAAGCTTCCTCTGACGGACAAGGAGGGATGAGGAGCATTAGGAAAGTAGACTAAGGCCGGGAGAACTCTGTGGGCTCCTTCCTCCACTCCTCCCTTGGGGACAAACCTCCATCTGCCGGATGGAAGGGCTATGGGTGCGCTCTACGCTTCGTGGAAGCTCCCGGCTCCCCAAACCCGGCCCCAGGTCCTGAGCGCCCTCAGGGATGCAAAAGGAGTTGGCGCTTGTCGCAGAGCAGCCTCGCGCCTGTGCGCCCTCCCTCCGCCCCACTTCCAAAACTGGCCAATCCCTGCTGGCTTGGTCCCAGCCCAGGTAACTAGAAGGGTCTCAGGACTAAACCCGCCAGGGGGCAGGGGTGGGGGCAGGCCGCCACTGTTTATCAGCACAGGACTCTGCCGATGGCGGGTGGGGGTGGCTGGAGAAGGCGCAGGCCCTGGCCCAACTCTGCAGAGCCGCACAAAGGGCCGCTGTGTCCCGCGGAGGAAAGTGCGGGCGGCCGCAGAGGCGCCGGGTGGCTGGAGAGGAGGGCGGAGCCACCCTGCGCCAGGAGTTGGGCAGGTGGGCGCAGCGCTGGGGCGTCCCGCAATGCCCCCGCTGCAGAGAAGTTGCTGGGCTGGCCCGCAGGCACCAGTCGAAGAGGAAAGACCTACCTTTAGCGGCTGTGGCCGGCGGCAGACACTGCCCGCTCAGCCTGGCAGCAGGCTCCCGCACGCCGGCCCGCCAGCTGCTCGGGGAATGCAGCAAGGAACCCTGAGGTGGGGAGGGTGTGAGGAGCCCTGCAGGAGGGGTGGGGGTGGCAGAGAGCTGGGCGCTGGGCTCGGCGGCCGCAGCTCAGCTGCACCCAGGCCGGCTCTCCCGGGCAGCGCGCAGCATCTCAATGAAGCAGCCGGATGCAGACGAACATCCAGGCAGCTCTTGGGAATGAATAGCCGCCTTTGATTTGGGAGCTGAAGTAAATGCCAGCTCCCAGCCCCAGCTTTAAAAACAGTGGCGCGTTGGTGCCAGAGGAATGCACGGCTCTGGGTGTTGGTGCAAGACAGACTTTTGATGACTCACTGCAATGCAAACAAAGATGGCAGAAATACTGTACTGTACGTGGAGAAATGCTTCGTGGTGCCACGGCAACTGAGACAGCTTGGAAATTTATAGTGCAGTTTTGCATATGAATTACCCAGTAAACTGCCTCTCTGCCATCCTGTACAGACCCAGTGTCAAAGCATTTAAACTATTCCAAACAGTCTGCAGAGCTGGCAGAGCGTCTAGCTTAACTCTTCCTGGGTAGCAAGAGGCTGGGCAGGAGGCAGGGCAGGGGGCCTAGGGAGCCAGGAAGGATGGCAGCACCAGGGTAGGGAAGGGATTCAAGCAAATCCAGGAGAGGGGGGGAGCAGGAAAGAGGATGCCAGAGGGGTCCTAAAGAGGCACAGATCGGGAAGGGGAAGGACCCTGGAGCTATCTCCCCCTTTTCCTCAGGACCTCAGAGCCATGTACCTGGATACCCTGATGGGCCACAGGCTCTGTATCAGTAGGCCCTGTAGGTCCAGAACCCTGCCCCCACACCACCCCATCTTCTTATCCTTGACTGGTTCTTTAAGAAAGGAGCAACTCTGTGGCCAGGCAGACCCTTGTAGAGGTGAAGTGTGTCTGCTTTTTGGTCACTTTTTGGAGAAGGCCAGCTGTGCCGCCTGTCTACAGTGTCTCCCATGCCCTTTTTCTGGGAAGGAGAAGCCATGCTCTGCTTATGAAAAGGGTAGGCATCTCCTTCCTTCCAGGTTTACACCATTTGCTTAATTGCAAGGGACTCAGGGAGAGCTGTTAGACAGCCTACCTCAGCTTCCCTCACCTGTCCCTAACTGTGCTTCCAGAAAAACATATATTCTATCTGCAAGGCTGGACAGGGTCAGGGCTGGCAATGGTGATGTCTACTGAGCAGCAGTACTATCAAGGTGACACAGGCTGGAAGGAGGTGGTAGCGTTAATGGTCCCTCATCCCTGGTGTACCCTCCAAGGCACCAAGAGAACAAAAAAAGAGCCATCTGGCGCCTCCCTATTTACACACTGTGGGCTCCAGACAAAAGGCCGCTGAACAGGGATGGGAGGAAATCCAGGTGTGGAAGCTGCCAGCAAGCCTAGCCTGCAAAGCCCTCAAAGCCTTTGTCCTAAAGGAGGTAATGAGGACCCTCAGTGTGGCCACGAGACTCACTGGGACTTGGGGGGCTACAAACTAGTGCTCCATCCTGCTGAAGGGCTGTTCTCCACAGGACAGGAGACCCAGGGCTTTGCAGGGTACCTCTGGGCCAGACCCTACCCAGAACAAACCCTTCAGTTTCCTACTTGGTGGTTGCTTTCTTCTAGAAATGTAAGTTAGGCCTCACAAGCCCATCTTGGGCAGGAATAGGTGTGCTCAAAGCTGTACAGGCCACTGACTGACTGCTGGGCCTAGCTAGAGTGGGTCTGTGCTTCTCTGAGACACACAGCACATAAATGACAAAAAGGCTTCATTCCCAGATCTACAGCACCCACCACAAGCAACCCCAACAACCACAGGCTCTCCTGAAGCCTGGCCAGTGGGACAAGCCAGCAAAGCTGCAGTTAAGACCCAGCTCCAGTAGGATCCCAATACCTGGGGCTAAGCTGATGAGTAACCAGGTATGAAGAATTAGAGGGCAGAGTAAGCTCTGGGACCAGCCCCTTCTAACAGTGGGCCTGGCTTGTGGGTCAAGTTGAAATTCTATGTCGTGCCAGCATCAGCCATTTCCTATGACCTGGAGTCTCGGGTATCGGTTATGTACCGGGGGTCAGGGGAAGTTACTGAGCACAGAATCGACAGGATCTGTAAAGCCTGCAAGCTTAGGCTTGCTACTTCATACGCTGATGATGTCTATGATTTGCTCTGACCTGAGCAGGTGAGGTATTTGTGTCCATACCTCAGGGGCTGGTGCCCAGGACCTGAGCCAGCCAGTCCAGCTCATGCAGAAAGGGGGCCATTATTCTCCCAGAAGGTGATGAAGCCGACTTGGTCCCTAGGGACTAGGGACAACTGGCTCATTTGCTACCTTGTCCTCAGGCCACCTGTGCTGGCAAGGCTGATGCCTTCACCCAGCCTGCGAGAGCCGGACCAGAGCTGGTTTTAGGTTGCTTTCTTAGAAGCCTTGGCTGGGACAAAAACAAAGCTGAACTTTAGGAGAAAAGAATCAAATAGAGGCTTGGCTTACACTCCAGGACCATGAAAGTAAGACTAGCCAGCACTGACCCTGGGGTTGCAGCTGGGGGATGAGGGAGCCTTGCACCTAAGTGGGCCAAAGGACGGATTGTGGGAAGGACAGAGCCTGACTCTAGCACCAAGGCCTCCTCACAGCTCTCTACACTAACTAACCCTCCACAGTGGTGTCCAGCTGTGCTCTGCAATCGCCAGCTCTTTCATAACTCCATTTCCCTCCTTGCCCAGCAGGGCTCTTCTCTATGGTGAGGCCTGCTGGATTGATTTGCTTATGGAAATTTCTAGAGTCAAGTAGTAAATTGGCAGTCTCTGCCTTTGCTTACCCCATCCATCCTCACTGCATATGTCCTGAAAAATGGTCTCTTCATAACAGCCTTCTGGATGGAAACCCATGAAAACATCCCAAAGCTGAGTATAATCCCCACTGCTATTCTCACCTTTGGTACCCTTGCCCCACATAGCAGAGGCTCCTGGGAGTTCCCAGATATCTCCAGAGTACGAGATGGGTGAGGTCTGTGTAGACAATTCCCCAAGGGAGGCTAATGTCCTAACAGTCCCTTGAAAGCACCGAAGCCAATAGGTAGATGTGTAAAGCAAACTGATGGGGGGGGGGGGGGGGGGGTATTGGGATGGAGGTGAACGTTCTAGAACTACATCCAGATACACCTGTACATGGGGGCCAGGCAGTGTCTCACCAGAGTTCAGCACCCAAGCAGAAGGGATTCAATTCCCAGGAAGGATTCAAATGAGAACACAGATTTCAACCACACAGCACTCCAGGTATAACTAGGTCTTAGAACCACACCTCTGGAAAGCAAGGGCATAAAACATTTGGCAGGCACAAAACCACTCCAAGGATATCACCAGGGACAAGACAAGCTCACAAATAAGCAGAGACCAACCTTCCTATCACCCCCAAACCAGTCTCAGCTCCAGGGCCTGTGGGTCCTGTCTAGAATCTGGCAGAAACTCTTCTATCCCAAGGACTCTAGGAACTTGCTAGACAGTGGCACAGCATTGAGAAAGATGGTGCTTGGTGTCTGCATGATGACTACCAGCAAGGAAAGGAAGGGGAGAGAAATTAAATTATTTTGCAGGATTTAATTCTGTCAATTTAATAAGAAGCTCTGGATCTCAACAAATACACATGTACCACCACACAGTTGCCAAGGAAGGAAGAAGGCTGCAAGGGAGCCCCACCCCAGGCAGTCTCACCATCCCCAATCAGGCCAGAAGCGCAGAAGGTTTGTACAAGGCATCAACCCTAGGAGGGACTGCAGATGGAGGCTGCCAGCAGACACATAGGCAGGAACATGTGAGGTTCCAGAAACACAGCCTGGCATGAGCTCAGTGAAGACAACAAAGAAACCCCTTCCTGTCACAGTGTAGGCTAGGGAAGAGGGTCTGCTTCCTTCCCAACAGTTGACTAGGCATGCCATCACCAGGGAACAGTGGGAGTAGGCACCACAGCCCTGGGTTAATACTCCCAGGGTCCTGGCTGCTGGCTTGGGAGTGCTTAGGTCTCCAAGAGCTGGGTGAGGCACCAGGTTGGCCCTGAGGTTTGCATTAAACTTTTAAAATGCCATCAGGCAGAGCTGGGCTGCCCTGGCCTTGCTGCTAATGGAATCTTCAGCATCTCGCACAAGGCAAGTAGAAGGGGCTGCAGAACATAGCCTGGGCTGCCAATGACCCTTCCCACAGTGTTCATGCTAACTACATATGCTGCTTCCCTGCCCATGTGAACCCCTCTAGATGGTACAAATGAAAAGACTGGGATCACAAACCCAGGAGCTGCAGGCCCAGGGCCTAAGTCCTGGACACCTGATTATAAAATTCCCTGACTTCCTACTTTTGACATCCAGGGTCATGGGAGTGGGAGTCTTTGTTCATCAAATGACAAGAGTAAGAAGGTCTGGCCCTGGTACCCTGATCTCGGGTACCAGAGCTAGCACTGCATAAGGTCCCCAGGTCTCTGCCACAAGAAGAAACTAAGAGAATATATGTCAGCCTCCATACTTGGAGAAAGAGAGGAGGCACAGGGACATTCCCAGCTCTAGGTCACAGAAGAGGCAGTTCCCTAATATGACAGGTCCCTTTGGAGAAACAAGGAGGAACCACATAAGCCCCTTTAGATGAGGCTCTTTCCTTCAACAAGCCATGAGCAGCCTCTACCCCAGACCACAGGCCTGGGCCAGCACCAGCCAAAAAAGCCTGTTTTAATTGAACCACCGAATGCTGGCCTGGAAGCTTTTTTCTTTTCTTTTCTTTTCTTTTTTTTTTTCTTTCCCCCAGAATGAAAAGGAAGGTGAGTCAATTTAAAAGTTGGCTTGTCAATCTTTTCCCCCTTGCTTCTCTATGCTGGTCCTTACAGAGAGGACAAAACCAAAGTGTGCATGCATGTGTGCACGTATACGGGCGTGTGTGTGTGTGTGTGTGTGTGTGTGTGTGTATGCGCAAGCGTGCCTGTTGGCACGCCCATGTGAGGTGACCTGAGCCACCACTATCCAGCATAAGTTGTCCATGGAGCACACTGTGCTTCTCCTCCTCATGATGGTCAGTCTTGTATGACAGCACTGGGCCTTGTGTGTTAGTATAGTCCAGTGGAGCATTATGTCCACAGGAATAAAACAAATACCTTCTAATGTCCACAGCTCACCTCGTAACCACTTGCTGCATCAGTCTGTGTCCTTTTTTTGTTTTTTTTTTGTTTTGTTTTGTTTTGTTTTGTTTTGTTTTGTTTTGAGACAGAGTTTCTCTGTAAAACAGTCCTGGCTGTCCTGGAACTCACTCTGTAGGCAAGGCTGGCCTCGAACTCAGAGAGATCCTCCTGCCTCTGTTTCCCGAGTGCTGAGATTAAAGGCTAATTGACCGGCTAATCTGTGTCCTTATAAACCAGCAGTTCGCAACCTGTATGTGGCAACCCCTTTGGGGTCACATAGCAGATATCCTGCATATCAGATATTTACATTATGATTCATAACAGCAGCAAAAGCACAGATATGAAGCAGCCACGAAATAATTCTATGGTTGGGTGTCACACCAACATGAGGAACTGTATTAAAGGGTAGTGGCATTAGGAAGATTGAGAACACTGCTCTAAGCACTAGGACTTTTACATGATAGAAGCTGGGGCAAACAAAACACGCATGTGTTGTAGAATAGTTAAATCATTCAGAGATGGAGGTGCAGTGCACCAGGAATGCCTCCACACAAGACCAACACCCTCCCTGTTGTATCTGACCCCTGGCTTCCCAGTCCTGCAGACTGACTGTAGAACTCTCATGAGCCACAGGCTGGTTCCAGAAGGTTTCCAAAGAATGAAGCAGTGTTTTGAGAAGTGCCGACAATCTTCCCTACTTGTATTTGTAATTTAAATAACGTAAGCTTGAAGAGTGTCTCCCTCAGGCATAGTTTAATAACTTAAAAAGCCAGTGCCAGCTCGGCATGCACCTGCCCTCTGGGCCCTCCCTGAGAAGCAGACTCCCTGCTCCTGGCCCACCAGGGGCACTCCACAGCCGACAGCAGGGGCAGCTGTCATTGCTCACCCCTTCCACTTGTGGGCCTGCCAGAGATCCCATAGCAGTCTGTGACCTTGACCCTCCCCACCAGGGCACCAGGGGAGGGTCACCTGGATCTCAGGAGCTGTGAGGGAGCTGGGCAGGGGGTGGCATGGCTGCATGCTGGGCTGTGGGTCACCCAATCAGTATAGACAGCCACTTCCCAGCACACCCCATTTTTAATATTCATAGATCTCCTCATCTGCATATCATGCCATAAATAGTCAGAGGCGAGGTAAGACACAAAGATCCCCTGCATTTCTAATTATGCTTAAAAAGCTAATGTAAATCAGAGACACACAAAAGCACTAAATCAGCTGGGAGGACACAGCCTAGGAGTCCCCCACCTCCATGCCCAAAGTAGATGCTAGTAACAGAGGCCCGAAGGACCCAAATATGACCTTCGGGGAGTCAACCTGACCTGGCTGTGTCCCCCAAATAGGACCACAGGCATCTTCCATTTCTTCCCCTATCTGGTCCAGCACAATTCCTATCCACAACAGATGTCCAGTCCCCACTTCTCATTGAAAGCAGCAGACACTGGGCAGAAGAAAAGCTCTTAGGGGCTGCTGTTGGCCCTGAATACCACATTTAACTGGCTGGACACACCCATCAGAGCTTTCTACAGCCCTGTCGGGGAGCTGATATCTGGGGAGAATCAGATGCTTCACTTCCTGGGGCCATTCCTGACTGAAGGACCAGGACACCTGACAGAGTGCTAGCCAATGAAGAGTCCCAGGAATCGAACCCATCCCTACCCCAAGTGATAGCACTGTCCCTTGAAGGTTCCAACCCTGCACAGGAAGATGAGGTACAACTCCCTTACCTTTAGGGAGAAGAGCATGAAGACCCACAGGATAGAAAGTTCTGGGTGAGAGGTGGGGGCAGAGAGAGACCAGTGAGTGTGGGCCAACCTGGGAATCCACACTACTGCATGTGGCACTAACCTGAAGGTGGCATTTAAACAGTCACAGAATTCTAAGAACAATGATACTGCTGGGACCCTGTCAAGGATACCCCAATGGGCCATGGACCAAGATTCAGACAAAGGACCATTCGATTAGCCATTCCCAGGATGATCAGACTGGACCAGGGCCCCAGGCAAGGGCCAACTCCTGTGCTGAGAACAGAAGACATGCTCAGGGCACTTCTGGCCACCAGGTTAGTGCAACACAAGGGCCAGAAGTGCTGAGAGGCCAGGCGCTGGATGAGGGGCAACAGCCACTCTTAGTCAGGCCTGTCTCAGCAGGACATGCCAAGTCCGTACCATAGAGAACCAAGGAGCATGGGCCTGTCCAAAAGCCTTGTATCTAGACAAAAAACTAGAAAGAGTAGAGAGGAGTGACCTGCAGATATCAGGCTTGAGAGCCAGATTCAAGTGCCCTCTAACCTTATTTGTCATTTGGGTGTAGACAGAGATGCTAGTGCAGAGGTTTTGCTGGAACCTGATAGACACTGAATAAGACACATCTCAGGTCTTTCAGCAAAGCGCCAGGGGTCAGTCAGCAGTCCCAGCCACCAACCCAATCAGACAGAACTGGTTCTCACCCAGCAGGGTGGGCCTCTGTGCAGGAGGTCCTGTGTGTGTGTGTGTGTGTGTGTGTGTGTGTGTGTGTGTGTGTGTGTGTGTGTGTGATCGTGCGTGCGTATTCTTTTCACACTTCCCCCAGGCTGACTTAAGGCCCTCAGTCAAGACTGACCTGACCTCGTACCCAGGAATGGGATGCTGCACCCTTCCCCTCTAGGAGTGTACTGGGAAGTCCAACTTGGAGGACCTGCTGAAGGCACAGACCCAAAAGACACAAGGGTTACCCCGCTCACTGTTGGTGAAATGACTGCTGCCCGCATCTGCCCTGGCAGTAGGCCCAGAACTATTTTTAAGCCCATTTACTAGAAATCCCACAAATTAAAGGAAATATGGATAATGCAGCAGGAATCCTGGGGGGCAAATTAAGGCTGCACAAAGCTGTATTCATGTTCCACAACGGAGTCTTAACTGGGAAACCCGTCTGCTGTACTCGTGCATAGCACCCACTGAGTCCTATAGGAGGGCTGGGGACTTGCACTGGGCTCAGGGACTACAGAAAACATCCAAGTGCCCAGGCTGCTGCCGTACACCAGGCCATAAAAGGTAATCGCTGATATGAAAAACCTAAATGCCCAGCTCACAGGAGTTCTCAGACAGGGAATTCTAACAGTAAACAGTAGCAGCAGCCACTCTCTCTAGAAGTGAGGTGTCTCTCTCCGTTCCAAGACCTGTCCACTCCTGTTAATGGGGTTCAGGAACCCGAACCCCCCAATCACATCCTACTCCAGTAAACAACAAAAGCCCTTTGGGAAGGCTGTGGATGATGCTCTCATTGACCACTCCATGTGGTTTTCACAAGCTGGAGGATCAAGCTATTACCCCCAGACTTTACAGAAAGTGGGGTTCAAAAAGCTGACTGCCTAACCTGAGTAGGTGGGAGATGATACCAGGAATAGCCCAGGCTACCAGGACAAACATCTACTGGGTTGTGAAAAGACCTGGAGTGTGCTGTCCCAAGCTAGGTGTGGTGGTGTATGCCTTTAATCCCAGCATTCTCCAGAATGCAGAAGCAGGTGGATGTCTGTGAGTTCCAGGCCATCCTGGTCTACACAGTGAGTTCCAGGACAGCCTGGGTTATGTACCAAACAAACAAAAACAAGAATCGGACTCAAACCTGACAGCCTCCAGAGATAGTCACCAAGGCTGGACACCTGTGAGGGACCCTGTTCTGCCACCAAATGTTCAGCACTACCAGGTTTAAAAGGTGCAAATTAGTTCAAGGCATAAAGGACAACATGAGGGCTGGAGAGATGGCCCAGTGGTTAAGAGCACTGGCTGCTCTTCCAGAGGGCCTAGGTTCAGTTCCCAGCACCCACATGCTGGCTCACAACTGTCTGTAACTCCAGTTCTAGGGAATCTGGCACCCTCACACAGACCATATGTGCAGGCAAAACACCAATGCACATAAAGGAAGGAAGGAAGGAAGGAAGGAAGGAAGGAAGGAAGGAAGGAAGGAAGGAAGGAAGGAAGGGGAGGGAAGGAGGGCAGAACATGGGCATTATACCCTCACCTACTCACATAAGAGGTAAGGCTAGCCAGCCCTTCTCACTCATTGTAGCCATAAGGGGTACTTTCTGGCTTGGGGCAGAAAGGCAAGCACACACTCTCCTAGATGGGAGAAGGGAGGAAGGGTCAGGTCTGGGCTGGTGGGTGTTGATCACAGGGGGCCACCCCACACCTGCATCCTGGGTCCAGGAAGTCCCCTCTGATGATAAGATGAGTCTTCTGGGCTTACAACAAGCAGGAATCAACAATGGAACCCGAACCATGTACCATCAATTTCAGGTGTTAACAGACTAAGAAAAACTATCAAAAACATTGGGGCTAACCAGGCCCTACACACCCATAATCTCAGATCACCAGAAGGGACAAGCAAGATTATCAGTGTAAAGCAAACCTAGGCTACTTAATGAGACCCTGTCACAAAACAAAACCCTAGGGACAAAAGTGAGTGGAGGATCATCCAGGGATGAACCTTCTCCAGGGGAATTATCTCTGGCTTGCTGTGTACTTGCACAGCCACCTACCCTGTCAGCCCCATAAAGCCCCATAAAGCTGAACCTGCAGCTTTCTCAGACCCTAACTTAAAAAGCATGACTTTCTCATTCCTATCTCATTCCTCAGGCAGCTGCCAAGATTATAGCTTACCTGCCTCTGTTGTTTTTCTCTCAAATAAAATTGTCCCCAAGCTTCCTTTTTAGACCATTTAATTTAAGCCCAGCCCCTTTTGAACTTCTTAGTCTTGACAATAAAAGAGTTTTAAAAGCTGGGTGGTTGCTGGGTGTTGGTGGCACACACCTTTAATCCTAGCACTCTCGAGGCAGGCAGATCTCTGTGAGTTCCTTCCTGAGGCCAGCCTGGTCTACAGATCGAGTTCCAGGACAACTTGCAAAGCAATACAGAGAAACCCTGTCTGGAAAAAAATTCAATATTTATATATACCTAGAATATATAAAATATGCAAAGCATCTAAAGAAAGTTCCACCAAAGGATAGGTAGGCACAGATGTCCAATATGCACATAAAACTCAGTATCATTGGCCAGCAAGGAAACTGAAGTGAAAACCACTGTGAGGAGCTGCAGAGGTAGCTGGGGGTAGAATGTGTGTTTAACATTTAACCAGGCCCCTGGCTTCCAGGCCCTGCACCAAAAACAAAAAAAGAAGCAGGGGATAGCCAGTGATGGGAACGTGGTGAGATGTGAAACACTGCAACTACCTTGGAAAACAAGCTGCAAAGTCTTCCAAAAGTTAGACTGTGTTTCTGGATGACCCAGAAATTCCACTTCTAGGAGTGGAAGAGAAAACACTATCTACACAAAAGTTTGCAAAGCACAGAAGCATTTACAACAGCCAAGAGGTGGAAACAGCCTAAGTATCTATCAACCAATGAAAGTTAAATGGAATTTGTAAAATCAGATGGTAGAATATGATTTACAATAAGGGGAAGTAGTCTATTACCATGTCATAGATGAATCTTAAATGTCAGTGAGAAAAGCCAGTCACTCGAGACCACACTGTGTGTCTGTACAAAATGTCTAGAACAGGTAACTGATAGACAGGGGAGATTAGAGGTTGCCCAAGGCTGGGGCTGGAGCCAGGGCTGGGGCATGCCTGCTAAAGAGTTTGGTTGTTTTCAGTTTTTCCAGACAGGTTTTCTCTGTGTAACAGCTCTGGCTATCCTGGAACTTGCTTTGTAGACCAGGCTGGCCTTGAACTCACAGAGATCCACCTGTTTCTGTCTTCTAAATGGCATTTGCCACCACGCCCCATCGGGTTGTTTTTGAGTGATAAAAATGTTCAGAATTGATTTCCATGAAGGTTACACAATTCTGATCATACTGTTACCTGGTTCATGAATTATGACCATATGGGCAAACTTTGCAGTAATTGAATAAAGATGTTTCAAAAGGGAAAAAACACTGAGTGTGATGGCCATGTGCCTTTAATCCCGATGCTTGGAAGACAGAGGCAAGCAGATCTCTAAGTTTGAGGGTGTCCTGGTTTACACAGCAAGTTCCGGGCCAGACAGGGCTATACAATGAAACCCTGGGGGAGGGGAGTAAAGAAAAGAAAAAAGAGAGTTTAAGGTATAAAGATCACAAGTTCCAGGCAAACCTGAGTTACATGGCGAGTTCAAGGCCAATTTGGGCTACAGAACAATTTGGGTTGATAGGATTGATAAGTGGGTAAAGGTGTTTTCCACCAAGTCTGATGGCCTGTGTTTCATCCAAGACCCAAACGGTAAAAGGGGAACCGACTCCCACAAGCTGTCCTCTAACCTCCAGAAGAGTAAGTACCGCGGTGCCTGGCAGTGGTGGCACATGCCTTTAATCCCCTTTAATCAGGAGGCAGAGGCAGGCGGATCTCTGTGAGTTCGAGGCCTGCCTGGTCTACAAGTGCTAGTTCCAGGACAGCTAGGATTGTTACACAAGAGAAACTCTGTCTTGAAAAAAAAAGAGTAAATAAATAATACAAAACACAAAACACATACACACACATTGCGCCACCACACCTGGCCTCATACTTTTTCATTCTAATGTTAGGACTGAACCCAGAATCTCATCCTGGTTCCCCTCCTTGGCAACAGAAAAACCGGTGGTGGAGGGAGGTGGGTGCCAGGCATATGCTGAGGCACTCACCCCCAAGGCCAAGAGCAGCCCCATCTTGCAATATGTCCTGTGCCCAGCCCTGTCACCCACATTTCTGAGACTTTGAACTCCAAATTCCAGGCTCTCCAAACATAGCACCCAGGGCCTGTAAAGGGACAGCACCTGTGGGCAGGGCCTGGATGACTCTTCCATCCAGGTGATATAAAGGCCAAAGCACCTTCACAGCTTAGAAATGCACATGAGAGATGCAACATTCCTAGGTTTTTGAGGGGAAACTGAGGCTGGGCCATGCTCTCAGCCCCAGATAGGACCCAGGGTAGAGAGCTCCTGGACTAGAGTGAGCTGAAGTTGCCAGAGTGCAAGACATGCAAGTCTAATGAGATGGGTGGGGAGGTGGGAACTTAGTTACTTTCTAATTGATATACTAAGACACCATTACCAAGGCATTTATCAAACTAAGGGTTTAGCCAGGTGTTGGTGGCTCAAACCTTTAATCCCAGCACCCAGGAGGCAGAGGCAGGCGGACCTCTGTGAGTTCGAGGCCAGGCTGGTTTACAGAGCAAGTTCCAGGACAACTTCCAAAGTAATACAGAGCAGACAAACAAAACAAACAAAAAAACTAAGTGTTTAATTTGGGGGCTCATGGTTTCAGGGCGTGAGTCCATTACCATCCTGGAAGGAAGCATGGTAGTTGTCAGGCAGGCATGGCACTGGAGCAGTACCTGAGCGCTTACATGCTCTATAGGTAGACAGAGGGGGCTAAGGGCGAACAGCATGGGCTTTTTGAAACCTCAAAGTCCACACCCCTGGTGACACATCTCCTCCAACAAGGCCACACCTCCTTCTTCTTCCTAAATAGCTCTACCAACTGGGGACCAACCATTCACATATATGAGCCTATGAGGGCCATTCTCATCAAACCATCACACTGAGTCAGGCCCTACTGGGGCAAACATACAGGGCAAGGGCAAGGCTTGAGGAAGTCAAGCCAAGTGGCCCTCGGGAGGCACTAACTAGCATAGTGGGTTGGCAGGTAAGGGCCAGCAATCTCATAGCCCCAGCCAGGACCATGTCTATGTAGGAGACTAGTCTCTCACCTTGTCCAGGGAACCCTACAAGCAGCCAGGAAGCTATGGCGAGGCTCAGGCACCTGGACCCTGAGAGCTGACATCCACATCACTGTCACAAATGCAATGCAGCCGCTGCTCCTCTCAGATTCTCTAACGGTTCCCACGGGAGCACTGAAGGTAAATATGTTAATTTGACTTCAATCATGACTAAAAAAAAAAAAAAAAAACACACACTATATTCGTTTAAGGCACAGATCCTTAACCACTCTCAGACATATGTGTGCATTGCATGTACTCAGCAAGTGGAAGTTTGTGCTCTGTTTTGGGGGTCAGAAGGCAGGATGTTTCCCCAAAGTGGGTAATGAGACCTCTTGGGTGGATAAGGAGACCAGGGAGAAGCAGGGTGCCTACCCAGAGTGCCATGGCATGGTAGGTAAGGCAGGATTCTTACTTGGTCTGGCTGGTATACAACCACCCATGCTGGTCAGAGCAGTGGGTGCCATCTTTAGCTTCTAAGCAAGGGGCACTTTCTCTAAGCACACGGCTCAACCACTGAACATACTGGGAGCCATCCAGGCCAAGCTAACAACCTAGGGTTCCTGGAAGTCCTCTGCAGGGACTGAGGGACATTCAGACACCCAGCTCTCAACTGGACGACAGGGATACTGTCACAGTACACACTAAAGGCAGGGCTCATGGCCAGCCCTCCGTACTTCCAGCTGAGGGGACTCTATGGTCCAATAGAAAGGACACTGGTGCAGATCCACTCAAAAGGGAGCAGAAAAGCCGCCCTCAGGGTAGGAAGATGGGGCCAGGCCTGAAGGCACCCGGAGCTGGGGGCCCTCTATGTCCTTCCATTGGTCTCAGGAGCCCCAATCCCAGCCCATGCTAGACGTCGGTGTGCTCACTAAAGTCTGGAAATGGCTGCACCAGCAAAGAAGAGTGGGTCTCGGGCCTCCCCGACTGCATATTCTATGCCTACGAACAGGAAGTGTCTACAATCTGGGCACTTATAAAATCCAGGGAAGCCTCCAAAGCTCAGCAAAATCCCTAAAATTCACACTGTGGATTGAACAGTCAGTCCCATGTGCCCCCACTGTTCTGGGAATGTCCTGCAAACTACTTAGTCTAGTCAGCTGTGGTGATGGGAGTCCTGCTAGACAGATACAAACAACCACTCCCAAGCTGGGAGACCCTCTGAGTCTAAGCTGATCCCATAACACAGGCTGCCAAGATCAGCCAAGCCCACCCTGGCACAGAACCACACACCACCCAGGAAGGACAGCTGAATTCTGTAGAGACCCAATAACTGGGCCATGAGTCCCTTTTCCCCTGCCTCTCTACACCTACTCTTCTCTGAGCCTGGGCCCTCTCGCTGCCTCCACCTGGGGTATCCTCCTCTAGAAGCATCCAGAATCCAATCCAGGTTCTGTGAAACACGAAAGTGTACTGCCAAGTAAAGTCACAGAAACTTATCTGCATCCCAGAGCACCAATGTCCAGCCCTGCAGACAGAAGAATTTAGCCCACAGAGGACACTTTTGGAGTTCTCTGATTTGGAAGTGGTGCTATGTGGGCCAGGTAGGGGCCTAAGTCTCAACAAAGACACCACAGAGGAAAGAAATGGAACCACCACCTTGTGACCAAGGAGGTAAACAGCCCTCCTGGAGTTTACCTCAGGGGAAAAGAAACAGGGTGTTCCTATATCCCAAAGAAGACACAGGAAACAATCTAGAGGCGAGATCCCTGGCCAAATGGGGCCCTTGAGGCCAGTTCAGGACTCTCCATCCCTCAGGCTGCTGGAAACCCAAGCAACCACTGGTTCTCTCAGGCTGGAGGCAGTGGTGTTGGGGCTGCTTGCTGGCACACAGTTGGCAGAGCAATGTACCAACTTATACACTCCACTCCCCAAGTAGGGCTAAGGCAGACCCAGGGACTCAGAACAGTCAGTACCACTCAGCCTCAGTCAGGATCACAAGTGAGTGGCACCTGAAGCCTTAGGGAAACCCTGGACCCACAGAAGGACGAGGGCTGTTGCAGGCCGGCTACTGCTGCCCACTCCTCAAGCCAGGACACAGACCCCTGCCCTGCCTTATTTACCCTTCCTGGATCACCTGACCCATATCTACCCAGAAGGCACCTGTCTCAGGTGAGGAGCCGATAAGCATCAGCAGAGCACGGAAGGTGCAGCCACACTGATGCTCCATGGGCTCCTGATGTCTTTGTACCACCTGCTCCAGCTAGAGGTCCACAGTAACTAGACTCCAAGACATCCACAGAACCCTAAGAAAATGCCAGGACACAGGTCCCAGCTCCTTTGTGACAGCTCTGCCATATGACCACAGGGTCACTCCACCTCTCATGTCCTCCTCTATGAGATGGGAAAAGGGGTCACACTCCTGCCAAAGACATTCATCCTCAAGTACCAAGCACCTCAACCCTAAAGCAGAACCAGTGCCCCAGTACTCCCCACAGTGTGCAGACAGGACTCAAGTAAGTCCCTCTGCCCGGGTGCAGACTGAGTGGAGCACCTTGGGTCCCCAAGCCCAAATGGTAGCTCTGCCCATCTGTTTGGCTCCCCTGAGCTAGTGGTTTGGCCTCTGTGTCCTCCCTGCAAGGGAGGGGAGAGTGTGGGCAGTCTGACTGGTGGTTGTGGGCCATAGCACTGGGCCAGCTGAGTCCTACCAAACACAAGGGGGAAGAGCCAGGTCCTCACTGCCCCTCTACCAGCCACTCTCCCCCAAATCACACCTGCGGCCCCTGTATCCCTGCTGGGGCACTGTTCAGATAGTTGAGCATCAGAGACACCTACCCAAAGCAGCACCATCAAACCACACTCCACAATCAACACAACTCCCAGGGTTCGCTTTCTTCTCCCCTCAAGAAAAACCAGACACTGTCTCCTGTAAGCAACTAAGTTAATTTTTTTATTCATTTCTCATCACATACAGCCTACCTCAAACCAAGATTACCTACAGTCTTTCTCAGGCCCATCTAATTACAGAGCTCAAGGAAACACACAAGTGTCTCACTGCTGTTCCACCAGAGGAGACATATGCTAAGGACACAATATGACCAATTTTCTGAGTAGGACTGAGAAGTTTGTAAAGAGCATTTCTGACCCTGTGCTGGTTCTCAATTCCAGAAACATTACTACCTCTGGACTGAAGGCCAAAATGTCCTCCCATACCCCAGGGAGGGGCAAATGGCCAAGGATAGAGGGCTAGAGGGGGTAGGGACCACTGGGAAAGGTTCTTGGAGGGTCAGGATTGGGTTTCTGCTGTTGATGGGTTTTGTTTTTAAAGGCAGGGTCTCATTCTGCAGCCCCAGCTGACGTGGAATTCACTCTGTAACCCAGGCTGGCCTGGAACTCTTGGCCAACTTCCTGACTTGACTTAGCCTCTCAAATGCTAGGATTATAGGCATGAACTACCATGTCCCATTTCATTTATTTTACTTGTATTTTTTGAGATAAGTCTCATTATATTACCCTGGCTGGTCTCAAACCCCTAGACCCGAGCAATCCCCTGCCTCAGTCTTCCAAGCAGCTGGTACAACAGGTACACACAACACCTAGCCTGTTTTGTAAAGAATTCGGGGTCAACTGGCCATGGTGGCACACATACTCAATCCCAGCACTCAGGAGATGGGTAGATCTCTGATTTTGAGGGCAGCCTGGTCTACAGAGTGTGTTCCAAGACAGCCAGAGCTACACAGAGAAACCCTGACTCAAAAAACAAAACAAAAAAATTAGATCTAGAATGAATCCTAATCCAGAGGGCAGTGCAGTGAGGTGGGACCCTGGGGAAGGAGCCCGAGTCATAAGATAGAGCTTCAAGAATGGATTTGCCATGGCTGAAGAAATGGCTCAACAGTTAAGAACACTGTCTCTAACTCCAGTTCCAGGGGTTCTGATGCCTTCTGTGGCATCACTGGGCACTGCATTCATATAGTGCACATACATATGTGGACACACACTCAAACACAAAAATCATGGATTCCCATCCCATTGTGTGAGTTCCCAATCCGAGGCAGGTTACCTATGGGAGGGGGTCACAATGCAACCTGAGGTACAGGCCCACTCATCCTTCTACCTCCCATGTGAGCTAGGGGTGGCATTAGCCCCCACCCAGAAGCTATGAAGAGCAGATACCAGTGCCATGCTCTTGGACTTCCCAACCTCCAGACCTGTGAACCCAAATGACCCTCCATTCTTTGTAACCACCCAGTCTAGGGTGTCCTGTTACAACAACAGAAAGCAGACTGAGACAAAGACTCAGTGACAATGGGGGCCAAAACTGGACTGATGTGAACCTAAGCCAAAGAAGACCAAGGGCTGCTGCTACTCCTGCAGGCTGACTGGGGCAAGAAAAACTTCCCCATAGCCTGAGCAGGAAGAGGGCAACTTTCCAAAATCTCAACTATACACTCTCAGTTTCCAGCTCCTAGCCCTTCACAATGGCGGTCCCAACACATACACTAGCCCATCCTGACCACACTGCCTGTCACAGCTCTAAAGGGACCCTGCTAGTGTCAATCAAGACCCAAGCCCTTTGGGGTCAGGAGGGAAAGAGCACTTGCAGGCTTGCCACCATCAGGAGTGGGGATGTCAGGCTTGGGCGCCACCTCTCACCCCTGCAGCCCCACAATCTAAGGAAGATGGGGGGACAGACAGCAGGACCGCTCAGTACTGCTCCGAACTTCTCCACATGGACACACCACCCACCCATAGGCTCCAAGGACCCCAAGGGACGTGTTGCCCACAGATGAGCACTGCCTCTTGGTAGAGCTCTGTGAATTCACGGCCAGCCTGTTCTACATATGGAGTTCCGGATTTGACAGGGCTACATAGTGGGAGTCTGTCTCAAAAAGAAGGAAAGGGAGGAGGAGGGACCTGCCTCTCCAGAAACAGTGTTGGCCGGGACATGCACCTAATATTCCTCGCCACTCTGTAGTTCTACAGCTTCTTGCTTCTACCAAAGACTCAAGTCCTTCACACACACTCAGGATCCTGTGCCTGACCCTTTCCCCATCGTGGCCACACGTTCCTCAACCAAGGCCAGTCTTAAGAGATTGTGGCAACAAGCCAAGTGTGGCAACTCATGCCTAAAACCCCAGGACACAGGAGACTGAAGCAGGAGGATTGCCATGACTGTAAGGCCAATGTGGGCTGCATGGTGAGTTTTAGGACATTTTGGGCTATAGTGAGGGAAAAACCAGAGGGAAAACTCAAACTACATATAGACACGTCCCTGAGTGACTAGGAGCACAGCTCTGAGCATGCCACCATCTCTGGCTGTAGAGGTGACACCAGACGACACAGTGGTGCATGTGTGACGTTCCTGCCCTAGTATGAGTAGGGAAACCGCAGGCAGACCCAAACTGGGGGCATTCTTCCAACTGGTCTGGCCTCTGGGTCAGGATCACAAGAACTGAGACGAGACAATGGAACATTCCAGGTTCTCTGGAACAAATACTTGCTAACTCCATTCACAGCAGCATCACATTTACCAGGGGCCTCCGGCCATCTGTGGGATGTCCAAACAATCAGGTTTTAATGGGTGTTAACTCGGCATTTGCAGGCACTTGCCACAAAGCAGATGAACTTGGAAGGTGTTAGCATAGTCAGCCACCTACAGAAGAACAATCCAGGCTGGGATCCTCTCATGGGAAAACTCAAAGCTTCCTGAATGCCATTCTGACACCAGGAGCAGAAAGAGCCCAAGAGACGGGTCAAGATCACACCACAAGGGAACCAGGCATGGTAGCACACACCTGCAATCCGAGGGAGGGGAAGTTTAAGTAAGAGAATCAAGTTGGAGGCCAGCCTGGGCTACGCAGTGGGGCGGTTCTTAAGAAAACTAAAATAGGCTGGGCAGTGGTGGTACATACCTTTAATTCCAGCACTCGGAAGGCAGAGGCAGGCAGATCTCTGTGAGTTCAAGGCCAGCCTGATCTATAAGAGCAAGTTCCAGAACAGCCTCCAAAGCTACAGAGAAACCCTGTCTCAAAAAAACCAATAATAAATAAATAAATAGCCGGGCGTTGGTGGCACATGCCTTTAATCCCAGAACTCGGAAGGCAGGGGCAGGCGGATCTCTGTGAGTTCGAGACCAGCCTGGTCTATAAGAGCTAGTTCCAGGACAGCCTCCAAATCCACAGAGAAACCCTGTCTCGAATAAATAAATAAATAAATAAATAAATAAACAAACCCTTCAATACAAACAGGGCTAGAGAGATAGCTCAGTGGGTTGAAGGAGTTTGTCACCAAGTCTGACCACCAAAGTTTGTGATGCCTGGAAGCCACATGGTGGGAAGAGGGAATAAACTCTTCTATAAATTGTCCTTTGACCTCCACACTGTATGGAGTATGTTAAAAAACAATTAAAACCAAGCAGGGTGGTGGTGGTACACATCTTTAATCCTAGCATTCAGGAGGCAAAGGCAGAGGCAGGCAGATCTCTGTGAATTCAAGGTCAGTCTAGTCTACAAAACAAGTTCCAGGACAGCCAGGGCTATGCCACTGCCCGGCTAAAATTAATTTATTAAAGATAAATATAATATTAAAATGTCTGTGGAAAGCTGGATGGTGGTAGCACCTGCCTTTAATCCCAGCACTTGGGAGGAAAAAGCAGGCAGATCTCTGTGAGTTCAAGGCCAGCTTGGACTATAGAGCTAGTTCTAAGTCAGCCAGGGGTTCACAAAGAAACCCTGTCTAAAAAAAAAAAAAAAAGACCATGACCAGCAGGGTGGTAGTGGTGGTGAATGCATTTAATCCCAGCACTCAAGAGACAGAGAAAGGTGGCTCTGAGTTCAAGGCCAGCCAGGTCTATGAGGTTCCAGGACAGCCAGAGCTACACAGAGAAACTACCTCAAAAAATAGAAAAGTAAACAAAATATAGGAAGCAGAATTCTAGTTACTTCCTAACCATTCCTACTACTGCAGTATAGTCAATAAACTATTCTTCAAAATAAATAGGTAAATAAATAAATCCCTCAGATTCACTGAAAACAAAATTACCTTCAGGCCACACAAAAATTTAAGATGCAACAAATAGCTAGAACATGGCCTCAGTACCAGATGTCTCACTATGAAGAATGTCCCTGGGTGATAGCTAGTGAGTGACTTTTTACAGCATGCAGGGCTGCTGAGGTCATGGCCTGTGCTGGCACAGGTAGGTGGCATGTGGCCCTTGGCTCTTAAGAGGCTCTGGGAAGAGTTCTTTAAACAGTACATGTAATTCCTAAATTTGATTATCTTCAAGCTTTTCCTCAAACTTCTGAACCACATTCTCACCCGCCAACACTGGGTAGCCTACATATCAATGGAGGCAGGGTGCTCAGGGGCAAGAATGGAAGCCAGTCTCACTCTGGAAACGCAGATGTATCTGCCACAATTCTTGGACTCAGACTGGAGGAGACCATGTCACCCCATTAGACCCCAAAGAAGGGGATCATGTCTGGGTCATGGGCCACATGTTCTGTCACTCCTCAGAAGCAGCACACAGAATACATCCAAGATCTTACAAGCAACAAAGGCAATACCAGCCCTCCCAGAATCCCTTACCAGTTGGCAGAGATGAGGCAGAGGGGCATCTCCAAACCCTGAGGTGTCCCCATATAGTGTTGGGGGTGGGCAATTCTCAAGGACGTTTTGGGGACCTCCCATCTTCCTGTGTCATGAAGAGCCTGGTGAATGGTCCAGAGCTAAACCCCAGAGCAGCCTCCAGTGACCTTGGGACCCCAGACTCTACCTTCCACACAGCTGGTCATATGAAAAGACAAAACACCTGTGTGCCGAGAGAGAAGCCTGCCTGTCACTTCATACATGACCACCCCTAAACACCAACGTCAGACCGGCCTGGCACTCAGGTGTCTGAGACAAGGAGGCAGCAGCATCGGTGCAGGCAAGGTCAAGTGTGCCTAGAACTGTGCAGCCATACTTCCCTGCAGTGCAGGTTGGTTTGGACCCCAAGGATATTTCACCCTTTGAGCCTCCCTACAGCTGCAGCTGGTGTGCACCCTACACTGTCTGTCCCTGTGCCAGCCATGTCACCCCAGGACTTCACTGTGACCCACGCGCTTCAGTTTCCAGGCCACTTCATGTGACACAGACTCACCGCTAAACTGGGTTACAATAATTAACACAATGCCTGTCTCTCCTATCCCAAAGCTTATGTAAGCCTCGGCCCCATTTCCCTCCTTCAGTCCCCTCTGCTTTGCTCTTTCAAACATCTCTAGCTGGATCGTTACTCACACACCCTCTGAGAAGCAGTGGACAGTGTCTGAGGCCCACCCTGCTGGCGAGTACTGCAAAAGCCACCAAGCACAAAGGTTTTCTGTCCTGGACCAAAACTTTTTCTCCCCCCTCCCCAAAACCTCCAACAGGGCCTTATTCACAAACAGGGCACTGACTGGTTAAGGAGCTGAGCTGAGCTCATCTAGAGTTAGGAGGAGGAGGCTGGGACAAGGAGGCAGCCACTAAGATGGTACAGACAAGGTCAAGTGTGTCTAGCACTGTAGAGCCATGAGAAGATGAGAAGGTCTGAAGAGGGCCTCAGCATGCAGATTACCTGTATTCCTGGGTTCAGCCTGGATGCCTGCTGTTGTTGTTTTCAACATTTGCTTTGGGCAGAAGGACAGAAAAGATTGCTCAGTAGCTAAAAGCACTGGCTGCTCTTCCAAAGGACCCAGATTCCATTCTCAGCACCCGAACAGCAGCTAACAACGATCTGTAACTCCGATTTTCAATATATCCAATGCCCTCTCTTGGCCTTCAGACACCAGGTGCACACACACATATTCAGACAAAATGCCAGTACATATAAAATAACTTTTTAAATTTCCAAATATTTTTTAAAGATTTATTTAATGTGTATGAGTGTTTTGCCTGCATTTATGCACAGGCACATGTGTGCAGTGCTCATGGAGGCCAGAAGAGGGCCCTAAACCACCTGGACCTGAACATGGTTGGAGCCACCATATAGGTGCTGGGAACCAAATCTATATCCTCTGCAAGAACAGCCAGTGCTCTTATCTGCTGATCCATCGCTCTGGTCCTGAATTTCTGCAGTCTTTTGTTTTTTGTTTACACCTATCTGCCTTTAGTACTTTTTAGGACAGACCAAGGCTATCCTTTAAAACAATGCAGACCACACATACAAGTACTTTTCAGCAGACACTACAGCCCAAATCCTACAGCAGCCATAAGTGGGACGTTAGGAGCACAAAGAGGTAGCTGGCTAAGTCACGAAGACAGCTCTTTGGGACACCCATGGATATGACACAAGGTGATCTCCTCAGAGCTGACTGTGGATCAGCCCTGGCCAGTGGCCCTGAAGACTAAAGCGGGGTGCTGTATGCTATTCAGAATTCATTTTACACACAAAGAAACTGAGGCCCTGGGGAGTAGTGGGGAGTAGGGCCCATACCAAGAGGATCCTGGGTATGAAAACCTAGCACTGTGGGCAACAGCCCCCATCTACCCTAGGCTTCTGCAAGAGCACTGCCTGCTGCAGGGAGAGTATACCTCTCTACCAGATGCCAGAAGCTACGCCCTGTCCCTTGTACCCCCACCCTGCACTCTCACCCCTGCCCTGGGAAAGCTAAGGGCCTTCCCAGAAAGGTCCCTACTTCCTAAACCTTGGCTCTACATGAGGAGATTTGGGGCACAAAGGAGATTCAGTGACACCCATTGGGCTTCAGTTTCACCACACTACAGGGGGCATCTTTGGGGGACCAACTATTGGGCTTTCACTGTTTCTAGGAACCCCCAAAACAGGCCTTTCCACTGTTCAGGGTCAGGGACATTGCTCTATGGGGATTTGTTACAGTGGAACAGAGTGTTTGAAAGAAGTGTTATCCTAGCCAGACTACACCACACCCTTCAGGATAAACTGGGAGGGTAGACATGGCAGAACGCTTCCTCCTTGTAAGGGTATAACTGCCATCACACCCCCAAAGACCAGCGCTGTAGGACATACCTGTGCCAGAGCACACCCTTTCTCAGGCTCTGCCCCTGTGCCCCTGGAAGCAGCTCAAAGCCAGCGAGACAACTGCCTCCCCTGACCATGTCCATTCCTAGGGGCTGCTGAGTCGAAGAAGCTGAGTGCCCATGTCAAGGCCCAGCCACAGTCACCATCACAGCACTGTCACGCCAGACAGATGCTACTCCACACCACAGCAAGCCTGCCAAGAGGCTTCTAGTTTCATATCACTGTAGCAAAGTGGAGTGAAGGATGGGGGTGGGGCTCCACAGACCTAAGGCTCTGGGCTGCTGCTAGGATCGGGGTGGGAGTCACAGACAACACAAGGCCATGAGGATAGAAGCCTGGGTATACAGGGTGAGGAGAAAGGAAGAAACAGTCTCAGCCCCAAGGACAAGGGCCCAAGTTCCAGGGAAGCCAAACTGCCCCCCCCACAGGATTCCCAAGCCGCAGGCAATTTGCATAATATTCTTTGCAAGTTAATATCAGACTGATAATGATCTCCCTCACAGCAGAGTGGCTGAGGTGCTGTTACAACACTAAGTAATCATATTTTAAATTATGTTTCCCTTTATAGAAAGGTGTTGCAGAAACACAGACATGAAATCTGTCTGTTGCAGCCCACTGCCAACCACATGACCAGCTCCAGCACTGCCAGGTGCCCACAGAGCTATCCCTGGGAGCCTGTCCCAGGGACAGAGAGGGGTTGCTGGCCATGGGCCATGTGAGCACAGGAGCTCATGTATACATAAATATGCATATGTGTACCTGTACACACACACCTGACCTGCCTTCCCAGAAGCCACACACTGCTGCCCTGATCTCTCAGCTGCCCTGGAAAGAAGACCTGGGATTCCCAGCTTCCCATAGCCCAAAACCCTAGCCAGAAACACCAGTGTTCCCTAAAACAGTCACAAGCAAACAGGAATGATGGGACGGAGGGAGGAGGGGCTACCACCCACTCCCCCAGCACCTGGGCTCTCCCCAAGGAGATAAGAATAACCCCCCCCACCCCAAACTGGCCCTTGGGCCACATCCTCATTCTTCTGGGCTTGCCCTCATGCAAAGCCACACCCCAAATGCACATCTTACACCCAAGGAGGGGATGGGTCCTGAGTCTGCCCCTAGTGAAAGAGCCAAGATTTCCCATTTTCTACTCTCTTCATTTTGGAACCAGGACTGGCCACTCAACCTCTATTTTCTTAAAAGCTTTTCCCCCCTTTTTTTATTAAAAAAAAAAATCCAATTATAGCACAAATCTCTCAGCAGGGGTCAGTGTGGAATAAGAATAGCCAAAGTTAATGGACATGACACAAGCAAGATAAATGCCTGAAGGGTTTCAAAAGTTGTATGATGCGGATTTCATTAACATTTTAATTGTAATGTATCTTTTTAATCTTCTCTCACCCTAATGGCTTTATATCCCAAAAAAAAAGAAAGAAAAAACTGCTGACAACAACAAAAAGTATCAATATACAAAATTTAACAAAGGCGCTTAGCATCGCAATAGTAACTAGATTAAATGAGCAAAAACTGTGTTAACATTGTGATTTTTTTTTTTAAGAGCAGAGTCAAGAGTGGAGAGGGCAGAGGAGGAGAGGAGGGAGGCCAAGGACGAAGCCCCAGGAAGAAGGGGTATGGTCCAGTATTGAGGTGCCCCAGAAGTCAGCAACAGGACAGGACAGGACAGGACAGGTCAGCAGGCCACCTCATTGATACCCCCCTCCCCAGGAACACATGCGATAGTAGGGAGAGATTACAGAAACAGCAGAGGAAGGACCAGGAGCCTCCCTTTATGCCCTGACCAGGATTGCTGATGAGAAGGGACACTCAGCTGCCAGCATAAAAAGGGCTCTGGGATTTCACATTGGAAAGACTGCCTCACCAGTAGGACCAGACCCTACTTTCCAGTCAGGGACCTCAGCCCACTCTTGACTATGGACATAGAATTACCTCTGACTTTTAAAAACAGTGGTTTTCAAAGTATTCTTGGCTCTGATTACAGAGGAATTGGGAATTTTTATTTTCAATCAACAAACATTCCTTAGGAGCTGGCTTTGCTGGACCCAATGTACTCTACCCCAGATCCTCCTGGCTTTCAGACTGTCATCCCTCCCCACTGGAATGCCAGGGGGCACTGGCCACCCCAGGGCCAGACAACTCAAAGGCATGACTCCCTGCTCACCCCTAGTGACTATATATGGGCACTTTCAGGCCCCATAGATCCCGCCCCACACCCCGCCCCACCCAACCCCTGCCTGCTTCCCAGACACCAGTGAGGGGCGGGTCTGGAGCTGGAGGCCCATCTGTGGCCGGATGCCCTCCTGGATGCCAGGCTTGATGCAGGGAGGAGGGGCAAGATTCCTAAGAGCCCCAGCCAGCTCTTCCCCGGGGACCTGGAAACAACTCCAGAGAAAAAGCTTCTTCTCCCTGGGACTGAACCAGCCTCCCCTTAAAGGGCCAGCAACATTCAAACCAAGGGTCTCCCCATCCCAATGGCAGCAGGCCAGGCAGAGCCAGCTTGGAGACCTGAAGTGAGGCTCAAACAGAGAGGGTCACACAGCCCAGGGAGGGGGCAAAATCTCCAGTAATCTGACCTCAAGCAGCTTCCCAGAACCCAGGCCCAGCACCGCAGACTCCAGGGCAGGCAGGGCCCTGGGTCAGAGTCCACTCAATGCTCCACTCAGAGAACTCCCAGACTCCTGTCTGGGCAAGGGACAGTATGAGCTCAAAAGTGAGGACACAGAGACTCTTCTATGTTCATGGGCCTGTAGCCTGGAAAGACCAGGCACATGGGTCTCTGCTTCTAAAACCCAAACTTCCAACCTAGACAAGCCTAGCCACCTGCAGCAGAGGCAACCCTGGCTCTAGGAAAGTGAGGGCTGCAGGTGATGCCAACAGGAGGCAGGCTTGGGGAAGAGTGAGAATTTGCTAAACCAGCAAAAGAGGTTGCCAGGATCTTTGCATTGGAGAACAGGCCAGAGTAGCTACCTCAGGCCAGATCACATGCTGCTTCTCCAGTAGTGGGGGCCCAGCCAGGGGTGGAGGTGGGGAAGAATAAGGCTGAAAGGAAAAAGAAACCCAGAAGGAGGCAGTGGCAGGGGAGGCTGTGAGCAGGGTTACACACATCTGAGAAACCAGGTAGAGACTATGCTAGCTAAGCTTCCCCCACCACCTCGTGATAACTCAGGGCCAAGCTGTTTACACTGCCTTAGAGATGAAGTATGAGGTACAGGTAGTCAGGGATAGCCCAGAATCTTCAGGCAGGAACTGTGGGGTGAGGGGCGCAGCAAGCCAGCCCTAAACAGGTTCTAGTATGCCTTCATCACCTGACCACACCCAGGTAGAGCAGACTCCACGGGCTCCCTCACAGGACCAGAACAGCTAAAGACACTGTCCCAGGAGCTGGTGGTACCTGTCCCTTGCATTGAGGTGGTGTTCCTTGCATCACCAAAGGGTTCTGCTCCCTTCTTCAAAAAGCCAGGCCTGGAGCAGGGTTTAAGGACACAAACCTATTATCCCAGGTTTTAGGAGGCTGGAGGATCAGGGCTTCAAGGTCATCCTCAGCTACATATTGAGTTCAAGGCCAGCCTGAACTACATAAGATTGTCTCCAAAAAAGAAAAAAAAATCAAAGCAAAAACAGGTTTCAAAGTCTATGCAGGTTTCCTCAGCCCAAAATGACTCCTAGGAACATAGTCATGGATACCAGCATCCATCCCCATTCTAAGCAGCCAATACTCCTTAGAGCCAGAAGACAGCCTTTGTCATCTTGAGAACCCAGGCCCAGTAGGAAGCCAGCATGGGCCAGATACACATGAGCAGTTATCAAGGCAAGTGTGGGTACCAGCAGGGAAGGCAGCACACACTGGGCTGGGGGTGGGGATGGGGATGCATATCAAAGTCACTTTCTCAAATATGCCATTTACACTGAGGGTTTATGACCCTGTGGCAGATGAAGGCAAGGGGCTGAGGTCTGACAGTGTGGTTCATGGTCACTGGACCCAACAAACAGCACAGCCTCAGCAGCTTGGGAGGTGTTTATCCCACCCCTACACCCAACCTGACTTCAACCCACTGAAAGCTCTCCAGAGAACTTCCTGGAAGTCACCAGGTTCGAGAAGCAGAGCCCACAAGATAGGGGATATGGTGACTTCATAGACTAGGACATGCAGAAAATAGGTCTGAGGCAGGACAGCCAGGGCTGGCAGCCACTGGGTGACATGTGCATTCTAGGATCAAGGATATTAGAGTCACATACCTTAGAGGCAGGGACTCACATCTTGTCAAGGCAATTACAGCTCTTAGTTTCTGCCCCATCAGTGCTGGACCCCCATGCCAAGACCAGACAAGACCCTTGAGATCACATTGCACCCCCCATGCAAATCAGGCAGGAAGGATCTCTATGGCACACCAGCTCACCACCTGAAACCACTATTCTGATAGGACAATGTAGTTTCAAGAACTAGTCTGAAGAAAGGCCTGGTGAGGCTGTCATTGTCATGTCAAGCCCCTCTCCCAGGAAGAGGCACTCTGGGCAACCCACACACAATGCCAGCAGTCCATAATGCAGACTGATGGTGGGCAAACATCTCAGGAGCAGCCTGGCGCTCCACTCTTGCAGCACAAGCATTTCTCTCTGATAGTGTTTCCCAGCACTCTAAATGGCTACAAGCTCCCGGAATCAGCAAGGTTCAGATGCCAGGGTGCACAGCCTTTACCTAGCACCATCTTGCCATGGGCATGACTGCTGAGAAAAGAACACTGAGAAGTGACAAGTGATACCTTGTTCTACTTGGGCTAATTCCAACCAGCTGGCCCAAAGAACAGGGGACAGCTGTCCTGGGTCTCACCTCTGTTCTTTCCCTCATCTGGGCTCCAGCTGGGGTGCCACCCAATAAGGAAGTGCCACAGAGCACCCTTGAAGGAATGAAGAGTGAAGGACACTGGTGGACAGAGTGGGTGGCTCCATGTGCCTGGATAAGATTGTTAGAGGTTGGGAACTAGAATGCTGGTTGTCTACCTCCTGGCTGAGCAAACCTTGTCCCCTCAACTGTGAAAGGAAAAATCACAGCCAACTCTCCCAGGACATCATGAGGTTTAAAGACCACATAGAATGTAGAGCCCCACAGGTCATCCTGCCCTCATCTTTGGTCAAAATGTAAAACAGACGGGAATAGCAGTCAAGAACTTGTACCAAGAAGAGGACAGAAAGAGAACCAGAGGCAGGAGAGCAGGGCCAGAGTGCTGCACCAGGGAGGGCTGGGGCGTGAATGTGCACATGAATTGCTCAGAAGGCAGGGTTTTACTGGACCAAGAGCCCAGCCGGGCCAGCAAGGATCATGACCCAGCCTTCTCCACCCCTAGATAGGCTCAGCCGCAACACTTCCCAGAGATATACCTGAAGGCTAGTATAGAGGGCCCAAAAGCATCTCCATCAGGAAGCTCCAATGAGAGAGAGCAGGGGACAGCGGGAGTTGCCGGTGAGGTCAGCTCCAGGGAGCAGAATTGGGGAGCTCACAAACCCTAGGGTTTAAACAGCAATGTATCTAAGCAGTCAGCAGCGTTGAACACATCTGCCCAGGAAACGAACTCAGAAAAGGGCTGAAGCGACCCCGAAGATTCCCACAACATACGCACAGGAGAAGCAGTCCCAGCCTAGGGTAAGAAGCCATTGAAACACTCAATCTCACCTCCCCCAGCCCCAAACACCCCTAAGTTTTCTTGGAGAAGAGTCCGGAGACCTTAGCAACTTTGCGGAGATGCAGAAATAGGGACAAGCCAAAGCCCCCTCCCACCACCGCGAACCCTAGTGTCTCCCAAGGTTGGATTTGGCACAAGACAGAAAGGGAGGCAGTGACGACCCCTGCCCACCACTGGCCCACCTAGCTAGGGAGGGCGGGCGCGGGCCGAGTGGGAGGCGCAGACGCGCTGCCTGACCTGGCCGGACAGGAGGGGTGTGTCCCCTGTGCCCTGGCTAGGGGCCAGTGTCATCAGGGTTTCCCCTCCCGTCCGGGGCGGACCCGGGGTCTCCCGTGGTCAGAGGACCCCGGCGGAAAAGGAAGGCGCTAGCAGGGCTCCGGGAGCCCCAGCTTTGGAGGGACCGGGTCCAGGGCCCGGGCTGGAGCCGGGCTCTGGGCCGGGACACCTCGGCGAGCCGGCCTCTCCGCCCTGGGGCCACGCGCAGCTCCAGCGCGGCCCGCACCCCACTCGGCCGCGCCCCGGGCGCGCGGCGGGCACTGCGGCAGGCGGCGGGTGCGCAAGTTGGGCGGCCGCGCCGCGGAGTTTGCGGGAAGTGCGGGGGGACGACTGGCCCGCGGCGGAAACGGCGCGATGCGCGCCAAGTTGGCCGTACCTGCGGGCACCCGGCCCGGTCCGGCCTGGGCAGCTGCGGCGCCGCCCGCGGCAGGAAGTGCTCCAGCGTCCCCGAGCTCCGGCGCCCGCGGACTTTCTCCGACCTCGCCCAGCACCGGCGGCCGCACCGCGGCGGGGCGGGGCGCGGGGAGGCGCCCGCGGGCTGTTTAAAGGGACAGAGCGCCGACCGCGCGCGCGCGCGCTCTCGTCGCCAGGTGGGTGCGGGAGAGGGAAGCATAGGGGTTTCTGGTGGGAGATCCCGATGCTCAGAGTTACTGCACCGGCCCTCCCGACCTCTTAGCGTTCGAGACTGAGCGAGGTATCGGAGGGGCTGGGATCAGCGGCCGGACAGGGGAAGGACTTGGGGTGCCCGGCCCCAACCTCTTAATTCCGCTCCGCCGGCTTACTCCCACCAGCCTCGGATAGGAAATAGCATGACCTAGCAACCTTGGAGCAAGTACCTCTGGGCACTGGCGCCTCCTGCCCACTGACTTACAGCAGTCTGGAGGAGTCTTGTATTCAAGCCCGGTGGGACCAAGGAGTATAACAGTATCCGGTGACTGTCAACAGGGCTCTCTGTTTGCCCAAGGCCAAGCTCTAGTGGACAGAGATCTAGTTTTAAGTCGAGTGTCTAGAAATAAAACCCGGCCACACTCCTGAAGTACCCTGGAGTCCCCTTGTTTGCCCCTCCCTTTGTGTGCTCAGGCACCAGAGTACCCTTTGAGGGTCACAGCCATCCTTCTGGACCCCATGCCCACACAAGGATCCTTGCAGGAAAATAAGAATAGCACCAGGAAAGAGGTCATGAGCAAGGTCACTGGGAGGAAGAGCACTAAGTGAACAAAAGTTGCCCTATCCCTCCCCAAGACCTTGGCTGGTGGTTAAGGTCATTGCTAGGTACTACCTTTCAGGAACATCCTGGACCCTGGCCTCAAGCTTAGTCCTTGCTTTGGTCATAACTGACTCTTGGCCTGAAGTTGGCTTCAGTTCTGCTCCTAGAAAACACCTCCACTCGTAACCCACACCCACTAGCTCATTCCTCTGCCTGCGCACTGGGAAGATGGTTATGGAACTTCAACCTGGGCTTTCCCCAGAACTCCACTTAGAGCTATCTAAATTTGCCCCCCAGGTCTAAGCCCGGCCCCACATTGTCACCCAAATGAAGGTAGTCTGATGAATTCAGAGAAGCAGGGGAGAGGTGGCCAAGAGTCTGCCACCTCTCAACCACACATGGCTGAGCTGGAGGTAACTTCAGCATATGGACCTGGCCCATGAGCACCAGAATTTATGATGCATTACGGCCACCTGCTCCACACAGGTGTGAGTGGAAGGTTAGGACTTCCAAATGGGGAGCCAGGCTTCTAAAGCAAGCCTGAGGCCCAGGCAGGAAATGGCAACCACGGGGGATTCCTTCAGGCTCCTAACCTTAAATACCAGCTCCAGTGCCTTTAATCCAAGCACTTGGGAGACAGAGCAGAAGGATCTCTGTGAGTTTGAGGCTATCCTGTTTTACACAAGGAGCTCCAGGATAGCCACAGCTACATAGAGAGACCCTGTCTCAAAAAAACAAAGAAAAAATCTCATCTCTAGCCGGGCGTTGGTGGCACACGCCTTTAACCCCAGCACTCAGGAGGCAGAGACAGGCGGATCTCTGTGAGTTCGAGGCCAGCCTGGTATACAGAGCGAGTGCCAGGATAGGCTCCAAAGCTACACAGAGATACCCTTCTCGGAAAAAAAAAAAATCTCATCTCTAGAACATCAGAGGCAGTCCACTAGGCACTGAAATCCTCTAGTCACCAAGGCTGGGTCACTGTGGAGACGGTGCCAGTCACCCTTTCTGTACTCCCCTAGTGAGATGAGCCTTTCAGCTAGCACCTTGCATTGTGAATGTTATTATTAACATTAATATTTAGTAAAGCTAGAGATGAAATCTAAAACCCAGGACTTCTTTGTGTACTGGATGGGAGCACTACTCCCAGCCCCCAAATATTTTTTATATGCATTAGTGTTTTGCCTGCATTTATGTCTGTGTAAGGATATCAGATCCTTACTAACAACTGTGAGTTGATATGTGGGTGCTGGGAATTGAACCCCAGGTCCTTTGGAAGAACAGCAGTGCCATCTCTCCAGCCCCAAAAACATTTTCTTTAATGATATGTTAGGAAAAACACCAGGAGATGTTTCAGTGGATAAAGCACATCTATGCAAACATGAGGACCAAGGTTCAGATACTCTGGACTCACATTAAAGCCAAGCAGGCATGACTGGTGAGCTCTGGGTTCAGGTAAAAACCCTACCTCAGTGAATAAAGTGGAGAGCAATCCAGAAAGAACCTAACATCATCCTCCAGCTTCCACATGTATGTGCACACACGTGTGCCTACATGCATGCAAGCACACATACATGTGAAGAAAATGGCAACAGATAGCAGTTATTCTTCATGCATACATGAGCATTTGCTTGCCTCCCTGCACATTTTCAGTGCAAGCATGGAATATTTACAAATCCTGGCCTGGCCTGGCCTGTGCCTGTGCTCAGAACATGAGCATATTGCCTAATTCAATGTTGACAACAACCCTATGAGGTCAGCTCTCCTAATTCCTGTTTTATACATGAGAAGAATTCAGTTTAGGAAGAAGATGAAAGCTAGCTCAAGGCTCACTTAGTCAATGCTTGGAAGTAGAGACTCTGCAGAATGAGGACTTAGCAGAGTATAGCCTCTGAAGTGCATGCCCCAAACTTGCTCAGTGTGGAGAAAGACCCCCAGCATAAGGCAGTGAGATACAGCTTGGTGGCAGAGAACTCCGGTCCTGCATGAGGCAGTCAATCTGCCAGGTAAGCAACCACCTCTCTGAAAGGCAGGTTCACCTCCAGCTGAGCTCTCAGGGTCTTCCCCCTTTTATCTGGAAAACAACAGTCTGGGGTAGGTCATAAATACCTCCCTAGAGGGGTGTGATGGCTTTTATCCTAGCACTCAGGAAGCAGAGGCAGGCAGATCTCTGTGAATTCAAGGACAGCCTCATCTACAAAGTGAGTTCCACGTGCATCCAGGACTGTTAACAGAGAAACCCTGTCTCAAAAAACAAACAACAACAAAAATCTCCAAACAAACTCACAGAGGCAAGGCCCTAAGCATCTACATGATGGAAGCCATATCACATAAAACTCTTGTTTCCCTGAGAGTTTAGGAGCTCCTACCTTGAGGACTAAAGTCCCCAGAGGCCTGTGGGTGGGCTCCAAGAGTATATGCAGAGTGAGGTCTGAACACCCAGGCCTGGGTGAGACCTGTTTCCTTCCATCCAGGACTTGTGTTTTGGCTGCTTCCTCCACCCATAATGTTGCTCAATGGAAACACATATTCCCCCAGAATGGCTCTTTCCACCCTCTGCACTACAGCAAGTGTTGACCCATCTGCTAGACTTCCTGTCACCCATCCCACAATCCAGGTGTTCTGTGTCACTCTTCAGTCACAAGTTAGTCATCTTACACCCTTCCACTTCTACCTTTGAGCCCAGCATACCCCATTCTCTTCCAGATAAGAGCAGACCTTCTACCTTCCCAGGCCCTCCCCAAATCCCATGTCACAAGGTCCTTACTGCTGTGGTCAGATAGCTAACAAGAACATTTTAGGGAACTGAGTATAGTGGCTGGCGTGCATGTTTAATCCCAGCACTGAAGAGGCAGAGGCAGATGAATCTCTGTAAGTTCGAGGCCAGCCTGATCTACATAGTGAGTCCCAGGACAGCCAGAGCTACATAGAGAGACCCTGTCTCTCAAAAAAACAAAAACATCTCAGGGGAGGAAGAATTTATTTTCACTTACAGTTCAGGGATACTGTCCATCTTGGCAGGGAAAGCATAGTGGTAGGAGGTCCCTTGCTCACATCTCTGTGGGTCAAAAAGCAGACTGGAGAATGTTCCCACACTCCAACTCCATGCTTGCCCAATACCTTGGAAACTCTTGCCACACTGTTTTGTTTGTTTGTTTGTTTGTTTTGCTTTCCGAGACAGAGTTTCTCTGTGTAGCTTTGGAGCCTATCCTGGCACTCGCTCTGGAGACTAGGCTGGCCTCAAACTCACAGAGATCCGCCTGCCTCTGCCTCCTGAGTGCTGGGGTTAAAGGCGTGTGCCACCAACGCCCACCATACTGTTTTTTTGTTTTTTTAAGATTTATTTATTTATATTATGTACACAGTTTTCGCCTACATGTATGTTTGCACACCACAAGAGGGCACCAGATCTCATTACAGACAGTTGTGAGCCACATGTGGTAGCTGGGAATTGAACTCAGGACCTCTGGAAGAGCAACCAGTGCTCTTAACCACTGAGCCATCTCTCCAGTCCCAAACTGGGTTTTATATGGAATGTTTTCTATAGTGCTGAGACTACTTTTGTGCCCCAGTGCCTTTGTTCCTGCTGTAATAAGAATTAGCTACCCATTGCCCAATGCAACAAAGAGACAAGTAACTGGGTATGTTTACAAACATGCCTATAATCTTAGCACTCTGCATGTAGAATCAGAAGAATCAGAAATTTAAGGTCATCTTCAGCTACATAGTAAATTCAAGGCAAACCTGGGATACATTGGCAAATGCCTTTAATCCCAGAACAGGGATTAAAGAGGGGAGGCAGGGCTGGAGAGATGGATCAGAGATTAAGAGCATTGGCTGCTCTTCCAGAGGACCTGAGTTCAATTCCCAGCAACCACATGATGGTTCACAACCATCTGTAATGAGAGCTGGCACCCTCTTCTGGCCTGCAGGCATACAGACAGATGCTGTATACATAATAAATAAATAAATCTTAAAAAAAATGTTAAAAAAAAGCAGAGGCAAAGGTAGGTAGGTCTGTGAGGTCAAGGTCAGACTGGTCTACATAGTGATTTCAGGCCAGCCAGGGCAATATAGTGAGGTCCTGTCTCAAAATGCACACACACACACACCAAGAATACAAGAAAAAAAAAGGAAATTTATTCAGTATGTTTACATTAGAAAGAGAGACCAAAAAAGGGGGCCAGTGAGTCCCAAGACTATCTTCAGAGTGCCAACAGGTTCAGGATTAAATAGAGGGTTAAAGGTATACAAAGTTCAGGGTTTCTGGCTTAGCGCTCCAGCTCATCAGTGGCCCATCATAGTTTCACATGGGCTAGGCAAATGCTCTACCATGAACTATGTTCCCAGTCCTAATTTATTCATTGTCTTTATGTAGGTAGGTAATCTTCCTGTGTGGCTTTGGGAGCCAAGGGGAATCCATAGGAAAAGGCCAAGGACAACTTCTGTCTTCAGCCAAATAAAGGAGACAGACATCAATTGAAGACACATAGACCAGACCTTTGTCCTGCTTTTGGTTACCTCGTGGGCCCTTGTGAGATATCAATATCAATGCTTTTTAGCAGAAAGAAGTTCACCTCCTCCTCTCCTTTTCCTTTTAACTTTTTTGGGGGTGGGAGGTGGGGGGGGGTCTCTATGTAGCCTTGGCTGTCCTGGAGCTCACTTTGTGGACCAGGCTGGTCTCTATCTCACAGAGATCCACCTGCCTCTGCCTTCTGAGTTCTGGGATTAAAGGTGTGCACCACCACTGCCCTGCCAGCTTCTTCTTTTTCTTTTCTTTTCTTTTTTTTTTTTTAAGTGTTTTGGGTAACCCAGTTAGACCTTGAGCTCATTGAATAGTCAAAAATGACCTTGAACTTCTGATCCTGCTACTTCTACCCTCAAAGTTAGGATTACAGGTCAGGTGTACACCACTATTCTGGGATCATTTTGGTGAATTACAAGTCAGGTGTACACCACCATTCTGTGATCATTTTGGTGAATTACAGGTCAGGTGTGCACCACCATTCCAGGATCATTTTGTTGGTGGAGGTCAAGCCCAGTCTTTGAACAGCCCAGGCCAGAACTCTACTGACTGAGCCATATCCTTAGCCCCCAAAGTGGCTTATAAATGCCTGTTTCCCCTCTTCGTGAAAGAGGCACAAGGGCTACCTGGCACTCCCTGTCCCTGCTTGACCTACATAAACAGGTACAGGCCCCCATTTGTCCACTGTTTCTTCTCTGGCGCAGCAGCCCACGGATGTCTGCAACGTGAGAGCCTGAGGCTAGCTGTCTCCTTGTCCTGGGAACTGCCTGGGGACATGGTCAACTTTGGATACCAGCCCATATTTATCTTCACTCTGGGCCCAGAGCCTGGGTATCCAGATCACCTGGCATGGTATACAGACTAGAGCCACCTTCAGGCCAAAGGAAGATGCCCTGAGGTGTGTGGGTAGAGTCCCACCTACCAGGCCTCCCCGAAAGGGTCTTTCCCTCTGATCCCTTCCCTGCCTTGATCTAGTCTGTTGGCAGTTATCCAGTGAATGGGTATGGAACCTGGTTGGAGCCACAGGCTATGTCTCTGGCCCCTGCCCAGGGCCCACCTCACATGGGAAATCACCCTGAGCCTCAGGGTGCCTCCATTGGCTGAGATACTAGGACTTCCAGTACCTTTGAATGTTATTTCTGGGAATCACTCCTGAGTTTAACAAGTCAGCTCTGGCTCTGAGGCCAGACACCTATTCATATCAGGCATTCATCCCTGTGGGAACAGGAATGGGCTGGCTCAGCAGGCAGGAAGCTAGTGACAGGCCCCAGAGTTCCAGCCCCAGGACTCAAGGACCTGGTGAATGAGGCAGATCTGTGGGAAGGGCTTTAGGTTCCTATGTTTCTGACTGTCCTGCAGACACAGGTGCTGGGGAAGAGGGTGACATGTGACTGCTGATGGGTGTGCGTGCGTGCGTGCGTGCGTGCGTGCGTGTGTGTGTGTGTGTGTGTGTGTGTGTGTGTGTGTGTGTGTGTGTTTCTATCTGGCCACCACCACCCACTCCCTAGCCTGCCACCTGCTAACCACATTGTCCTTAGCAGCCACAGGACCTTTGCACCTGTGACTCCTCTGAGGTGGAACGTGTTGTCTTCTCATTCTGGTAACTGAACTCTAGTCACCTTTCAGACCTGGGGGGTGACATATTGTTGTGTGGCAGTTTCCTTAAGATGGAAACATTTCATTCATTAGGGAAAACTTAAACAACTCAAAGCAGCTTGAGAAAGTCCCTAAAACAGACCAGCTTCACTAGGCCCCCTTCCTCACAAGAGTGAACAATAAACACAGCTGAGAGTCCCTCTCAGACCAAACCAGATGCCTGGAAAAGCAGAAACCAGCAGAGCTGCCAGGAAGAGCTTTAGAACAACCAAAGTCGTTTGGAAGGGACATTCTCCAACTTGCAGGCTCTGCAGGGTGCTTCAGATTCCCAGCTTTTGTGAGCTGTCAGTCATACTGAGGTGGGCTTTGGTGATGCAGCTGTCTTTGAGTCACATCTGCTCCTATAAGTAACCCCAATAAAACTCATTGGTTCACCAAGTTGGACCCTGGTGGTATCTGAACTTTAGTCTGTCACAGGCTCCTTATCTGGGGTGAGATGTGTGTGTTGTGTCTCCCCAGGAAAAATCTTGTCACACAACACAGGTCCCTAGGGAAAGTGTCCTCAGTACCCCAGCCAATGCTTAGCAGCAGCAGCAGCAGCAACAACAACACTGTTCTTAGGAATGAAGGGCCAGGAGCTGCCACTTACTGAAGAAACAAAATCTACTCAAGTTCCTTGACTGTGGGACTTAGATTCTGAATCCAGAATAAAGATGACCTGGGATTCTGCACGCCAGGACCTTCCTTGCTGTCAGGAAGAGATGGTGGGCATCACAGAATGGAGCTATAAGAAAACAGGACTTCTGTGAGGAACTTCATGTGGTTTTCTGTTCCAGGAGGGATGATAGAGCCATGAAGAGAGTGGATCAGGGGCTTGGGGGTACAGTGTACATGTTGGTACAGTGCTTGCTCAACATGCACAAACCCCATGAAATCCACAGCACCACATAAACCAGATAAGGCACACACAAACCCTGGAAACACTAGGACCAGGAGTTCAATGTCATCCTCAACTTCGTAATGAGTTCAAGGCAAGTCTAGGCCATATGAGATAGGTGTCATGCTGCACACATGGTAAGACTCCATATCACTCTCATTGCAGCAGCTAAAAAGGAAAAAAGGAAACAATCAAAAAGTCAGGGCTGAGGGCTGGAGAGATGGCTCAGGGGTTAAGAACACTGACTGCTCTTCCAGAGGTCCTGAGTTCAATTCCCAGCAACCACATGGTGGCTCACAACCATCTGTAATGGGATCTGGTGCCCTCTTCTGGCATGCACTGTACACATGATAAATAAATAAATCTTTAAAAAAAAGATTGTAATAATAAATCTTTAAAAAAAGAAAAAAAGAAGTCAGGGCTGATAAGATGCAGAGAATATAGAATCCTGTGGGTATCTGGAGAAATGTGGCCAGGCAGGGCTTGAGAGAAATCACATGGCAGGGCTGGAGAGGTGGCTCAATGGTTAAGAACATTTGCCATTCTTGCAGATTACTTGGGTTTAGTTTCCAGCACCCACGTGGTGACTCACAACCATCCTTGACTCCAGCTACAATTCTAGTACTCTCTTCTGGGCTCTGTGTGCACACCATGCACATACATACACACAGGCGAAACATTTATACACATAAAGTAAAAACAATAAGTCACATTTGAAAAGAAAAGCTGGGTGGAGGCTTTTAAAAGTGGTAACATACACTTTTAATCCCAGCACTTAGGAGGCAGAGGCAGGCAGATCTCCGTGATTTCCAGGACAGCCAGACAAGTTCCAGGACAAGCTCCAAAGCTACACAGAGAAACCCTGTCTCCAAAAGAAAGAAAGAGAGAAAGAGAGAAAGAGAAAAGAAAAGCTAGGTAATTGTGGAGTGTGCCTTTAGTAGCAGCACTCGGGAGGCAGAGACAGTCAGGTCCCTGTGAGTTTGAAGCCACAGAGAAACCCTGTCTCAGAAAAAAAAAAAAAAAAAAAAAAAGAAGGAAAGAAAGAAAGAAGGAAGGGAGAAAGAAAGAAAGAAAGAAAGAAAGAAAGAAAGAAAGAAAGAAAGGGAAGGAAGGAAGGAAGGAAGGAAGGAAGGAAGGAAGGAAGGAAGGAGGAAAAGAAATCTCCTGGCAATCTCTCCCCACCAATGCACAGAGGACAGGATGACCCTATAATACAGCAACCTTTCCTCTGAGTGAGCACCCAAAACAGGTGAAAAGCAGGGGTTTGGGATGGATAGCAGTGGTAGAGAGCTATCTCCAGCACCACAAATATAAATAATTAGATAAAATAATTTAGAATAAATAAATAAAAGCAGGGGTCCATGGGATTACTTGCACACTAGCATATACAATGGCATACCAACCAACAGGAGAAGCAGCAGCAAGCAATGGGAGACAGCGGGTAAATACCAAGGGAATCCATCCACAAAACACAGCAGTCTCAGCCTCAGCCTCAGCCTCAGCAGGGAGGAGGTCTGCCACTTAACACCACAGGGATGGACTCTGAGGACCACACGCTGAGAAACGAGTCACAAAAGGTTATATTCTGTGAGCCTCCACTCCTGTGAGGTCCTCGGAGTCCTCAGATCCTTGGAGACAAAGGAAGAGGGTGGTGAGAGGGGATAAAGTGGACAGTCACAGTTTGAATGGAGACAGTTTCCACAGGAATGGGATCTGGTGACACCTACCTAGCAATGTGACTTAGCCTAATACATTGGGCACTCAGAAACCGTTGAGATGGTGCAGTCTTTGCTGGATTTCACCATCACTCCAAAAGTGCTCTGCAGACACCAAGAGAAGGGACAGGAGTGGAGCACTTCTGGCTCCCACTGCAGAGGTGGGGCTGGGAGAGAGCACTGATAGGTGTCCTGTGCTGTGACCTGCCCTAACAAGTGAAGCCCTTCCTGCAATGTGTATGAGCAGGGGTCTTGCAGATGGCTGCTCATGGCAACTGTCCCCCTATCCCAGGGGCAGAGGTATCTCTATTTATTTATTTTACATCGAATTTTTTTAAACAAGGCCTCTGTACATAGCCCTGGCTATATTGGAACTTGCTATGTAGTTTAGGCTGCCTGAAACTCACAGAGATCCACCTACCTCTGCCTCCTAAGTGCTGGATTAAAGATGATTGGTATCTCTTGATTATAGGTTGAAGGATGGACAGACAGGCAACGGGCAGGCTACCACAAAGCCATGCACATCCAGCTGTCCTGGACAGCACACACTCCTTTTATCCTGTTGATTTACCTCTCAGACCGGGCCAGAGTGGCCTTGCCCTCAGTTCCTGCTTCATTGCCTTAGAGAACCATAGAGCTCAGAGTCCCTGAGAAGGTAGTGTCAGAGTCATCTGGCCTCCAGGTCACTCCAACCCTGCCCGGGTCTCGTTTCATCTCATTCACTTTGCATTATTCCATGTACCCCTCAGTCCCACTGGAGACTGAACCAGGATAAGCATGACAGTCCTAGTGCCCCAGTACATGCAAGCCTGGTGGCCAAGGGTCCCTGGCTACCTGTGAGCTGGCTGCATGGTAGAGCAGGTGAATAGCAGAGTTTGTTCACCGCTCACTCTCTTGCCTGTAGAACAACCTACCCACTTCACAAGTGAAATTCTGGGAGCAGAAACAGGTTCATCTAAGCCTCAACCTTCTTCATCTTTGCCTCCTGAGTAAAGTTTGTGTAGGGTCTTTGTTTAGCAGCTGGATGTAGCTGGAGGCTGAAATAAAAATGTGGACTTGTTCACCTGGCTGGGCTTCTAAGATGCCCTCACATGGGTAGCTTCTGTGTCCCTGTGGCCACCACTGAAACACTCTGGAATGTAGGAGCCTGAGCCACAGCACCAACCAGCCAGGGAAATTGAATTGTACCCTGTTCCCCTCTATTTGGTTCAAGCACACGCAGTGAGGACTGTGATGAAAGCTGGGAAAATTCAGCATGGTCTCAGACATACTGACACTGGAGCTGGGTATTGCCTGAATGCTGGAGTCTTGCTCTGTGGTGGTTTGAATAAGAATGGCCCCCATAGGCTCTTATATTTGAGTGCTTAGTCATCAGGGAGTGGCATTGCTTAGAAGGATTAGGAGGTGTGGCCTTGTTGGGGTGGATGTGTGTCACTGGGAATAGACTTTGGGGTATCAGCTCAAGCCAGGCCCAGTGGCTCTCTCTTCTTGCTGGCTGTGGATCTCGATATAAAACTCTCAGCTATCTACCTGCATGCTGCCGTGATGACAATGGAGTAAACCTCTGAAACTATAAGCCAACCCCAATTAAATGCTTTCCTTTGTAAGACTTCTGTGGTCATGGTGTCTCTTCACAGCACGAGAACACTAAGACAGGCTCTGTGCCTATACCACATGTGTGCTTGGCCCCACATCTTGTCATGGCTTGTCATGGAGATGCTCACAGAGTCACTGTTGAACAAAGAGCAGGACACACACAGCCCAGGTCCTGAAAAGGTGTAACCAGAAGACACAGGCTCTCATCATCATTGTCCTCGGGGTGTGGATCTCTCTTTGGGGGCAGGGACATGTGTGGGCTCCTAGCCAAGAGAGCTTGGATTCCTTCTGCAAGAGAAAACTGGGTGAGTATTTTGGTTTCTTGTCATTGCTGCAGAGCCCGTGACTCCCTCTGCTCAGGAATTAGGGCAGGACGGTTTTGGTTTCTGAATGCTTCCCCTCCATTTAAATTGGATGCTCTAATCTCCTTCCTCTTTTGTCCTAAATTTCCCTCCATTGCTCTGTGCAGCTGCTTCACAGCTGTTGCCTCCTGCTCTGGAGAAGGCTGAGGGTCGAGCTGGTTGCAGGCACTCATCTCCCAGGAGAGACAACAGAGCCCTAGATAAATCCTGCCCAGAGAGTATGGCACTTGACAGGTCAACTGTACCCTTTGCTGACCATGGTGGGTAAGAGCTGGACACATTGTTTGCAAAAAGAAGTCCAGACTGGGTCAGCAGCGCAGCCTAACACAGTCATTCAGAAAGTGAGCACTGAAGGCCTGTCCTGTGCCAGGCCTGGGGACATGAGAAACAACAATCCATTCATTTGCTTGCTCACTCATTCATTCAACAATTGGCCACTGAGTTCAAGGCCAGTGCTCAGAGAACAGGTCTGGCACTCTTTGTAGGGTTACTCCTAGAGATGCTGGCCCACAGGCTGCAGACTAAGGGTAAGACTCAGGAATGTGTTTGTGCCACTCAGTTCCTGTGATCCTCCCAGCCTAGCATGGTACCCTGAGGGATCCCAAGGAAAGTGGGCTAGCAGGGTGGACCTTAGATCCCATCCAGGCCTCCACAGAAGGGGGATATAGACTCTGGGAGAGCCTCCTGCTCACTTAGGATGCTCTCAATACACTGCTTTTCTTCAGCTGAGTCTGAGAGGAGACACCACCCAGGGCTGCAGCCTGTAGCCTTGGTCCTGCCTCCCACTCCCTCCACTCATTCCTCTGGTCCTGGAGCAGACGGTGGCTAAGTGTGGAATAGCATGGGAAGAACACCTGTCTGCCATCTATTTACCATAGACCTTGCCTCTGGCAGGACTGTGGGAGCAGGGCAGAGACAGCCATCTGGGCTTCTTCTAGCCATTAAAATATCTAGAAGGAGTACAGAATAGCAAGACCAAAATGAGAAGCAGGACAGTGGAAATGCACCAGCACGCTCACCACTCACACTGGCACACCTCTGCACTAACAAACACATGGCAGGCATGCACCTGGCTGCTGGCAGGGATGGGAGTGGGGTTGAGGAGTCAGTCTAGGCTGCAGCGGCTGTGGCCGATGCTACCAGAGATGATGGTGTTCAGGGGGTGCCTCGTGTATTACAGAGCCAGGAAAACAGACAGGGTTATCACAGCACAATTCGAAAAAACACACAAATAATTCATGTTATTATGATGTCATAGTGCTGTAAATAATGAATTTTCACTAATGCTGGGCTTCCTCACTCCCCAGGCAGGCAGTGGGGGCCGAGCAAAGCCTGCAGCAGCTGAGACTGGAAGAGACATACATGGAGCTCCCATACTAGTCTCTTCTAAGTAATAACCATGTTCCCCACAGAGGTAAGAAGGGACAGGCCAACTGGATAGACCTGGAAGCCCATGTCAGCAGGCTGGCCATGGATAAGAAGTTCCAGGCTCCAACATGCAGCCTAAAGTTACTGGGACTGTCTGGAATACTAGCTTAAGCTACCTAATACATCAGACTGTACCTTGCTCAGGAACTCTGATGCCTGTCTTTCTGATGGTCCATCCTTGGCTGCAAATCCCAGTGTGTGAGCACACCAAGTTCACCACTCAACCATAGTATTCACTCCAAAATCTGAGCAGACTGCTTCAGCCTGGTCCCCAGACTGAGGGTGGCCACAGGGCAGGACGCTATCTGCTTGTCCAGAGAGCCAAGGGACCTGCAGGAGCACACGCCTGTTGGTGCTCTCTCCATACATCACTGGCTACCTGGTGGGTCCCATCTCTTGGTGCCACCACTGGTGCCACTATCAGAAGCCTGGACTTGATTGATCTCTGCATGAATATTCATGCAGCAGCCAGCAGGACTGTCATTAATATTCCAAGAAAGGGGAAAGAATACCTGTCCTCATTTAATGGGTGAGGAGTGAGGTTAGTCTGCAGCTTGTGACTACTGTCTACCTATGGGCTTCCAAGGTTGGCAGGGTGTCCATCCTGCCTCTGCCTGACAGGTGACCCCTCACAGTTTCTGCCTGCCTTACTGGCCATGCCCTCCCAACCAATCCAGCTGTCTTTCAGCTTCTGGTCAGCCTCACCTGACCTTTTCTACTCTCCCTCTCTGTAGCTCCAGCCCAAAGCCCTGGCTCTTTCCCACCCTTCCTGAAATGCTCACCTAGACCAACAGCCCCAGTAACAGGATACCAGGGCTGCTATCAACTCATCAAGCTTCTTTACCGGCCACATTTTCTCAAGTAGCTGGCACAGCCCTGCCCCTAGACCTAGTTAGTGGTTCCCACATACTTCTCTGTCCTGCCCAGGGTCCAGGGTAGATACCAGCTGTAAGACCAGCTATAAGCTATACCCCCAGAGAAGAGGGTATCTGCTTCATTCCTTGCTCTGTTCCTGCTGATATGGGAGCCCCTGGGACCCCAGCCTTTGTCTTGTGCTAGTTAGTCCATAGCTCAGGATGGGATGCACCTCCTCATCCTGGGAGATGGTGACAGTTGGCCCCACCAGAGATGGACAAGAACTCTACCCCAGACCTTGGCTTCTGAGAGACTGGTTGTGTCTTGGGGGTGTGGTGGGGGAGTAGGGTCTATTTCTTTGGGCTGGGATGAGATTTCCCAGAGCTGACAGTACCAGAGGCCCCAAAGCACAGCTCAGCAGCACCACAGCTCATGCCTCCAACTGGGCCGATGACACCCTCCTATGGCTGTTCTTCGGGAGACTGGAAAAGCACTGCAGGGATGGGGGCGGGGGAGCTGGCTAGGCAGGGAGGGGTTACCTGGCAGTCTGTGCCCTTCAGTCTGCCACCCACCCCCAGGCGCAGTGCGGGCCACACAACTCTGCCTGAAGCCCCATGTGACACAGCTGCCAACAGGCCCGGGCAAGCTGCCTGGCAGGGTGGGGGAGGGGCCCTGGGCCCTGGATCGCTGAATCAGCTGCGCTGGACCATCCCTGACTGAGCAAGGCTGCTGCTGGGGGGCAGTTCCCTCTTTGGGGAACTGTTGGGGAGGCATGCCAGAATGCTGGGATTTCCGGGAAATCGCCCCTGTTTGCTTCAGTCTGGGACTGTTGCTTCCTGGGAGCTAGTGCCTCCCAGGACAGGGAAGGCTTCTAGGAGAGCCGGGCAGATGGGGACCCTTCTTTCCAAACAAGACCAAAAACGGAGAAGAGAAAGGCACCCTGGCTGCTGTGGTAGATCTAGCACGTTTCCGTCCTCACAAAACGCTGACTCAGCATGTGAAGGCGCCGCTGGCTCCCTCCCCCTCACTTGCTGGCAGGGACCGGGCCTTCCCAAGGTCAGGGGACATCAATAACTGTGCAGCTGAGTCCGTGGCAGCACAGAGTAGTGCTCTGGGTTGTCTCTGCCATCCTTGCTGAATAGGAACCATCTGGCTCCCTTCCTCACACCACCCCGGGAAGGTCATAGGTACCGAGTTTGTTTGGGTCTCCACCTGGGACTGCAGAAGCTGCCACTTAGTACATGAGCAGCGAATGGGAGCCACTAGTCCATCCCAAGCCTGGGGCCCTGCAGCACCTGGCTTCTTCTAGAAATTCTCCAGCTTCTGCACCCTTCTTGTTGTCACTCGCCCTCTGCTGGCTCCTTGGCTCTGATCCCATTTGTTACTGAGGGAGACCATATACTTAAATATACATCCGTGTCTCTGCCTCCTGAGTGCCGGGATTAAAGGTGTGCACCACCACCACCCAGAGAATGTCCCTTTCTTATTGGTGTATTCTCACCCTTCCCGGAGGACCCAGAACCCAGCTCCTGTCTCTCAAATTAACATCTGGCCAACTGACACTGCTGCCCAAATGCTCTCACTGGGTCCCCTGAGCCAGGCGGGACAGCTCTACCAACCTCAGAACAGTCCTAGCAGGTGGCTGGATTCTTGTTCTTCACTCCTTCCTTTTCCATCATCCATTGGGTGGGTAGCAGGCAGCCCTTCCTACCCTTCTTCACAAGGCCAGCCGGAAAGCTGTCCCCATTGCCTTTTCTACCTCATGTGCAGATGGCAGCAGCTAACCAGATGGGTGGCTTTATCAGTGTTGATCTGTTTCGTATACAGCCACTGAGGACTTCTGTGGGCAGGTACATCCTATCTGTGTCCAGATCTGGCCCCTTCATCACTTCCCCTGTCTTTGACTCCTGCCCTGATCTGCAGCAGGTCATTCCCATTTTTATACTTTGATGAAGGTGTCTTAATAAAAAAACAAAACAAACAACAACAACAACAACAACAACAACAAAACCTAATCTGCTTGAAACAAGGCATTTTAGCAGAATGCCCAGGCCTGGGGAGTAGTCCTAAAGTGTCTCTCCACCCTGCAGAGGCACAGTTACTACTGAGTTTCATGGACTATGCCCAATGGATGGGTTCGAAATGTTGCCTTATCCAGGACCTGGCTTACACACACGTGTCACTAAGAGCAATTATCAGCTTTCTCAGATAGGCTACAGCCCCAGATACAACTCAATGTCACCCAGGGCCTCAAGGCCAACACACTCAAAAACAGTGCTAATATCCAGGTAATGTGGCCTGCAGGCTCAGTCCTGCTGATCAGGGAAGCCAGGAGTTACTTTATAACCCCTAAGTCCCAGAAAGGCTCTTGGCTACCAAGAGAGGCTGGCTCAACCAGTCTCTTCCAAGACCTTGTGGTACCCTAGGAAGCCATGGCTTTGAGAGTCTGGAGCAGGTCAATACCCTTATTGTACCAACCACTGGCCCTCAGCTACCTTGGATTTGAGCAGTTTGTTCTCAGTAGCTATCTTCCCTGTGTTCAGTGGCCTCTCTGCCTCATGGCCCCACTGGATAGCAAGGATGAAATCTATTCAAACAAGGAATTTCAACTTGATTTCTTATTCTTCCCAGCAAAGGGACAATGGGGAACACTCCAGGGTTTTGGGTGACACTAAGTGGAAGTCACTTGCCTATTACATATTCAGCTCTAGGTTCTATCCCCAGCACTGTAAAACCAACCAACCAACCAACTACTCCAGATTCACAGAAAACAAAGTAGGCCCAGGGAGGCTCCTGGAAAATATATGTTGTCCCCTCTGGTTGGATGGGTGACTAACAGGGCTACAGTCATTGCACACCTACCCTTACCATGCCTATCTGCTATCAAGCCCAGCTTTGGGTTCTTAGTGTGTGCCTGGGCAGCCATCCCAGGACTATCCCTCAGCATGGCTTTAACTGGGCCAGAAGTCCCATCCATACCAATCCCTAGCTCTAGTCTAAGAAGCTAACTTCCCCCTCTTCAGGTCCTAAGGCAAAGGATTTGCAATTTACTCTTTTTTTAAGATTGTATTTATTTATTATGTATACAACAATCTGCTTCTATATATATCTGCACATCAGAAGAGGGCACCAGATCTCATAACGGATGGTTGTGAGCCACCATGTGGTTGCTGGGAATTGAACTCAGGACCTCTGGAAGAGCAGCCAGTGCTCTTAACCTCTGAGCCATCCCTCCAGCCCGGTTTTGTTTTTTTCGAGACAGGGTTTCTCTATGGCTTTGGAGGCTATCCTGGAACTAGTTTTTGTAGACCAGGAGAGGCTTGCTGTCCTACTCCTTTAATCCCAGTACTCAGGAGGCAGAAGCAGGTGGATCTCTATGAATTCAAGGTCAGCCTGGTCTACTCAACATAGGCACACTGTATAGTGAGACCCACACACACCCTTTTGATTTGTTGAGACAGGGATTCTCTGTGTAACAGCCCTGGCTCTCCTGGACCTCACTCTGTAGACCAGGCTAGCCTTGAACTCACAGACACCGAGTTGCCTCTACCTCCAAAGTACTGGGATTAAAGATGGGTGTTACCGTTGCCTGGCTGGGACCCTATCTCAAAAACAAAATAAATCCCCCAAACAAGCCTCAAGGCTGGAGAGATGGCCCATTAGTTAAGAGTGCTAACTGTTCTTCCAGAGGTGCTGGGTTTGTTCCCAGCACCACACAGTGGCTTAAAACCAACCAGTTCCAGTGATCTCTTGCCCTCTTCTGGTCTCTGCAGACACCAGGTTACACATAGTACACAAACATGCATGCAGGAAAAACACTTATAGACATAAAACAAAAATAAACCATCTTGGGCTGGAGAGATGGCTCAGAGGTTAAGAGCACCGACTGTTCTTCCTGGGGTCCTGAGTTCAATTCCCAGCAACCACATGGTGGCTCACTACCATCCGTTATAAGATCTGGTGCTCTCTTCTGGTGTGCAGATATACATGGAAGCAGAATGTTGAATAAATAATAAATAAATAAAATCTTTAAAAAATAAACCATCTTTCAAAAACACACATACACAAACAAATCCAACAAGCCTCAAGCTGGATATGGTGACTTATGCCGATAATCAAAGCATTTGGTAGTTTTGGGCCAGCCTGTACAAGTTAGTGAGACCCTACTCCCTACCTCAAAATCCCAGGTAACAGCTAGAGAGGTAGGTTCAGCAATTAAGAGCACTGGTTGATCTTCCAGATGCCATTTTGATCTCCAGAATTTATATGGTGGCTCACAACTGTCTAACCCTAGTCCCATGGACTGCAATATTTCTTCTGGCCTCCACGAGTACCAGACATGTAAGTGGTACACAGACCTACATGCAGGCTATACAACATACATGTGAAACTGAAAAACAAAAAACAAGCCAGTATCATATCCCACAAACACAGCTAAAAGAGAAAACTTGATTTTCTGCTCCTCCCAGCATCTAGACATTGCATCTCCAAGTGTGCATGGTGCCCCGAGGCTTTCCTGAAGCACCAGAAATCCAGCCCTCACTTTTTGTTTTTTTGAGATGGTGTATCTCTGTAGCTTTGGAGCCTGTTCTGAAACTTGCTCAGTGTGACCAGGCTGTCCTTGAACTCACAGAGATCCATCTGTTTCTGCCTCCTGAGTGCTGGGATTAAAGGCTTGCACCACCACCACCCTGCCCTCACTTTTATTGACCAACTCAACTCAAGGCTCTTAGCACAACCATCTGACACTAGAATCACTGTTTTGAGGAGTCTACACTTGACATTAAAATCAGACACTTTCAAGACCCAATCCTGCAGGAAATGGCTTCTGTGACTACATTATTTGAAAAGGCAAAGTTTTCTGGCTTGACAGAAACGCAGCACTGTCTCAGAGCACTTGCCCAGCATGTATAAGGCCCCAGAACAGCAAAACTTAAAGCAATCACTCCATCAACACATTAAAAAAATAGGTTTAATGCAGGTGATTCATCTCATAAAGAATTTAACAGGCACTCAGGACACTGGGCAGCTGGGTGTGCAATGGGTGACAAGGTCCTGTCATTCTCTCCCACCACCAGTCCTCTGACACACCCACTGTCACCCAGCAAATGGGGCTTCAGACTGCTCTGAGGAACATGAGCTAATTAATGAAGAACAAAGCTGCTTTGGGGGGAGAGTGTAATTTAGTGCAAACAATTCTCTGCAGCAAGCAAGCAGCGGGGTCCACTGGGAAGGCATCTCACCTGCTGTCCTGGAAGGCAGACAGACTTCCTCCATGAGCCCTCCACTAGATCGATGGGCACAGTTGGCTACAAGTTAAAGAGCTAGGTCAACAGTCCTGCATCTTGCTTTCCCTGTTGGGGTTTCTTCAAGTTTATCTTCAATGGAACACAACTGGTTTTCCTGGCAAGGCAGGGTCAAAGGGGCCACTCCTATGCCCACGGTGTGATGTGACAATTTGGGGTGAAGCATGTGTTGGCAGGATCTGCTCAGTGTCCTGACCTTGGAATTACTACTCAAAGCACTTCATTTGCCACCCCGTCCTTGTCACCAGTGAGAGCCACAGCCCACTTGTGGCAGAGGCCAAAGGTGGTCAGGTACTCCCTTTATTTTTATCTCAAACCAGGCCTAACAGCCATGTGGGGAAGGTGCAGCTAGCCCATCCAGGTTGCCCACTGGGGCTGGTAAATGCCACTGAGGAGGTACATTCTGTTTGCTCCTTTTTTTCTACAGGTTTTAGCTAAGACTTTGGGAGGCTGCTGGAGGCTTCCATCCCTCAGAGACCAAGCTCCTCCTAGCGCTAAGTGGAAGTGGCTTCCTGGGTTCCTCAAGTTTACAGAACTCCAGCATGCCCTGACACACAGACCTGCCCAGAGTGTGGACCAGCCCCTGCTCTGGAGACAAGCCTTGGTGCCTGTGCTCCCTTGTATCAGTGACCAGCCAGTGCCATATATGGTGTCCTGAAAGACTGCACCAATGCAAGCCAAGGTGACCCTGAGACCTGACTTGGGGTTCAAGATGGACCCAGCCACTTGGTGACAACAGAGTGATCCATGGACATAGGATTCAAGCAGCTCAGAAAGGGGCGCAACTAGTGGCAGTAGCATGTCCCTCGGGTCCCTGAGGCGAAAGCCAGAAACAGGGCACATAAAGGGGCTGTGCAGCCCAGAGGCATCCCCTGTGTGTCCCACTGGTTGGGCCTGATGTTGGTGAGGATGTCACACAGAAGGTCTCAAGGTGCAGAAAGGACAGTTGGGCCACCCACTGGACAACCTGAAAATGTACAGGCAGCCAGAGGCTAGAGGCTGAGAGACATGTCACATCTGGGAAAGTGCACAGGAAGGAGAGCGCAGAAGCCAACAGGGAGACTGGTGTTCCCCTCACAGAGTAGTCTCAGCCCTTTACTCTTCTCAGTGGGAGTGTGTGCTTCAGGCCTTACCTTTGGGGTAGGGCAAAAAAGGCCCCTACCAGCCCCGCCCTTCACGGAAAGAAATTCGATACCACACAATCAAGAGCCCCATGGAGGTTGGGTCCTCACATGTCCACAAAGACCATGAAGCACCAGCCCAGACCCCCAACTAGCAGCATGGTCACATGGATGCCGTAGATGAGCAGCTCGTTCATGAGGCGGAAGTCCACACGCCTGCGCCCCAGCAGCAGCAGCAGCACCGACAGCTTGAGCTGGAAGCGCAGCAGCACGCGCACACCCAGGTACTGCAGGCAGAAGAGTGCGGCCAGAGCGCCCCAAAGGGCCGCTGTGAAGAGGCTGCAGCTGAAGTAGAGCAGGAAGCGGATAAAGCCGTAGAGCCAGCGGGTCTTGACATACACATCGAAGTTGTTGTACTTGGTGCGAGCCAGGTGAGAGGTTCTCACTGGCCCACAGGCTGCATGCAGGCAGGTAGTGTGCGGTCCGTGGAAGGAGCGCACCCGCCGCGGGATGGGCATGACCGGCATTGGGCCAGGACGGCAGTGCTATTTTGCAGTGGTAGTGCAGCGTCCAGATGGCTAGCATAGGTGTCATCAGCACCTAGGCGCCCTCAGCTGAGCCTTGGGGGAGGTGTCGGTCGGCCTGCAGGGGGAGGTACAAGAAGAGTACCAGGTCAGACTTCAGCAAGGGTGTCTCCGGAAATCAGTTGTACCCTAAGATTGTTCCCTTAATCTTTTCACAAACCCACACCTGTGCAAAGAAAAAGTACCGTTCTGCCTCACAGTGCTGGGGAAGGCGAGCGGCAGCCATTCTGCACCTCTCTTAGCAGCTGCCAAGGGAGGGCCCCCTGTAAGGGCCATCAGTGAGATAATGGGGAAAGGAGTAGACTAGCTATGCCCACTCCTTATAGCTTCTTGAAGCCCCCATGCACCCTTCTACTGGCTGCACTCCACGGGCCCGTTACTCCCCAGTACTTCCATGGTGACTTATTAACAAGCTCCTTCAGGGACACCCCATGCAGAACCACAACAGGACCAGAATAAAGACAGGGTGTCCACATTGCCAGACCCTAAGGTCACCTGCTGAACCTAAACTCTGGCATTATTTTGGCAGGTTACCTCACCTCCCACTGCTCTTGCTCTGTAAATGGAGGCAACGAGACCTCTTTTCAGGGAGCTGCCTTTACACAGGAGCATTGGCTTGTGTAGGCTGGGTATAGGGCCAGAGTACTCCAAACTGGGCCACAAATACAGGGGAAATGTACGTGGTTCCTTGTTTCACCAAGCAAATGTCATTTGCAGCTGCCTATGTTAATTTGTGGATGAAAAAAATAAAACTTCAGACTATACAGCATTAGAGACAAAAAGTTGGTAACAGGACAGGGAAACATCGCCAACAGGCTTTTGCGAATTCGACTCCAGGCCAGTTTCCTTCGCCGCCGCCGCAGGTCCTGAGCAAATGGCTGCCAGTGCAAATGTGGCCAAGGCTCAGTGGGAAGAAACCTGTCCCGAGCCCGGGGATTTTAGCTATGCTTTACCCAGCTAGACCGGGAAATGGCCCTCGTTCGGGTGTGCCACTGGACACCGCGTAGTAGGGGTTTGCATTCTGCAGCAGGTGTACTCGAGTGGAGGTGCGTGCACTCCAGCGCCCCACACCCCGCCCTGGGGTGGCCTGGCACCAAGGTACGAGTCTCCGCGCACGGGACCCCAGCGCAGCAAGAGGCTCGGCTCTCGAGGGCCCGGCGCTGGGAACGCGGCCCTCACAAGCCCATAGGCTACGCGCGACCCCGGCCCTCTGCCCGCGTCCTCTGCAGGCGCCACTTCCGGTGTCGGGGCGCCGTTGCCGTGGAGACGGCCCTTGGGTCCACTGCCGGTCCCCGCCCGTCCTCGGCCGCTCACCCGGTGCCCTTTCCGCGGCGGTGCCGGTGTCCGGAACCATGCGGCAGGCCGACGGTGCTAGGGACCGGGCTCGCGGGCGAGCCTGTGCCCCGGGGTTGCGACGCCGGGGCGGGCTCATGCCGCCGAAGATAGGGTCGCTTCGTGCGGCCCTTCAATTGCCCCCGGCTGACGCCGGCCCGGAGGGGAGGGCGCGCCCGGACCGGGCCGGAGGCGTTTGTCCCAGTGTGGGAGCCGTAGCGTCGTCCCTCAGCGGCCACCGTAGCGCGGTCCTCACGCCCCCTCCGCCTGCGCCGACACCGCGGAGCTTCGCAGTGCCCGCCTCGGGCCCGCGCGGGGCGTTCGGGAACTCTGTGCTGTCCTAGGGAGCGCGCCCGCGTGCGCGCGCCGTAATTCGTCCATGACGTCATGGCCCGCGGCCGCAGCCGGAGGCCTGACCGTCCTGCGCAGGCGCGGATGGGGACCTCAGGGAGCCCGGCGGATCGACTCCGTGTTGGTGCGCAGGCGCAACAGTGGGCAGGGCTTCCTCGCTCGGGTGTGAGCTAGGAGGCAACTACTCCTGTCTTGTGATGCTGCGGAGCTTAGTTCTCCTGTATGCCAACGGGCGCTGCTGGGCACCTAGAGAACAGAGACGGTTGCAGATGAGGCAGGCGATCGCGGGCTTTAGGGGTACCCTCTGTGGAGCAGAGGGGTCCTGGAAGCTCCTAAAAAAGAGTCAGGCTGGTGGTATCACCAGCCTAAATGACTTTGCCTGGTTCCTACAAGTAGGTATCAAGAGTTTGAGCTAAACGTTGATGTGGTGTGCTCTTGGTGTTAGGGTGTGAAGGGAAGCATGGGTCAGGCCGTCATCCAATGGAGGACCAAAAAGTGGCTGGTCTGTGAGGGTTGTCCCATATTGACCGTCCTGCTTACCAGATGCAGGATCCTTAGGGAAGGAAAACGAACCTCAGCCCGGCGGTTTTGGGGCACAGCGCAGGTCCTTTGTAGGAAGGGGAACATTGTTTAAGAATCGGCTTGGGACTGGCCACAAGACACATTTGCACTGCACAAGGGGAGTGCCCCAGCCCACTTGGGACCAAGAGTGGGTACAAGCTGTGGCATGTGCACATCCTGCCTCTACCACCCACAAATAAATCAAGAGATGTAAACAAAATAAGTAAATGTGCCATGTGCACTTAGGAGGCAGAGGCAGGCAGATCTCTGTGAGTCCTATGCCAGCCAGGGCTACATATGAGACCATGTCAAACAAACATCTTGATCCAGTGAGATGATGGCTTAGTGGGTAAAGGCACTCGCCACCAAACTGACAATCAGAATTCCATCCTTGGTACCCACATAACGAGGGAGAAGATCAATGCCTTCATGTTTCATGTTGCCCTTGGCTTTCATACGTTCACCACACACACTCACACACACAGTTTTTCTTTCTGTTTTTGGGGCTAGATAAATGGCTCAGTTAAGACCACTTGCTGCTTTCACAGATGACCTGGGCTCGGTTCCCAGCACCCACATGGTGGCTCACATTCTTTTTGTTTGTTTGTTTTGTTTTTTTGTTTTTGTTTTTCGAGACAGGGTTTCTCTGTGGCTTTGGAGGCTGTCCTGGAACTAGCTCTTGTAGACCAGGCTGGTCTCGAACTCACAGAGATCCGCCTGCCTCTGCCTCCAGAGTGCTGGGATTAAAGGCGTACACCACTACCGCCCAGCGGTGGCTCACATTTTGTAGCTCCATTTTCAGGAAATCCTGCATTCTCTTCTGGTCTCCATAGGCACCAAGTACCCATGTGGTACACACATAAAACAATTTTTTAAAAAATATTTATGGGCTGGAGAGATGACTCAGAGGTTAAGAGCACCGGCTGCTCTTCCAGAGGTCCTGAGTTCGATTCCCAGCAACCACATGGTGGCTCACCACCATCTATAATGAGATCTGGTGTCCTCTTCCGGCCTGCAGGCATACATGCAGGCAGAACATTGTATACATAATAAAATCTTTTTAAAAAAACATTTTATAAGCCAGGCGTTGGTGGCGCACGCCTTTAATCCCAGCACTCGGGAGGCAGAGGCAGGCGGATCTCTGTGAATTCGAGGCCAGCCTGGTCTCCAGAGCGAGTGCCAGGATAGGCTCCAAAGCTACACAGAGAAACCCTGTCTCAAAAAACCAAAAAAAGAAAAAAAAGTATTTTATAAAGGTTGTGTCTTGAGGTGGCTCATGCCTTTAATCCCAACACTAAGGAGTCAGAGTCAGGATGATCTCTGTGAGTTTGAGGCCAGGGTGGTCTACATATCGAGTAGGGCAGCCAGGACTACATAGAGAGAGACCCTCTCTCAAAATACAGACTGTGTCTTAAAAAAAAAAAGATGGAGATCCATAGAGAAAGACATCTGATGTTGACCTGTGGCCACCACATGTATGTGCATGTGCACATGCACATACACATACACACCATTGGTGCACACTCAGAAGTAATGATTACAATACACCTTCTGGATCTGGGTAGGGTATCCTCATCTGAGATCTCACTTGGAGGAAGGAGGATCAGGGCATCAGTATCAGCCTCTGCTACAGAGTGAGCTGGAGCCCTTGGACTAGGTGAGACTTTCTCGAAACAAAGCGAGCACTCATGTTCTCCTCTCCCCTGGCCTCAGTTTCTGTCACCATGGGATGATGATTTTCTATTTGCCTCATCCTCTTCTCCTTAAATTCCCTCCTTGATCCTATGGCTCATTCCAGGACAAGCTTTGTTTCTTCACTCTTTTTCTGTAGATCTGCTGCCCTTCCACATGCTCAGCTCCTGTTCCTCCTGCAGGACCCCACTGAATGCTCTGCACCCCTGAGAAGACGCCTCTATCATACGCTCCTCACCGACTTTGAGGCTCACTCTCCCTCTGAGGTAGGGCAGGTAGCCGATGCTCACAGCCCTCTAGCCTCGGGCCACTGTACACATACTGAAGGAATTCAGGAAGCCTCACTAAAGGATGCTTCCTGCTACCCCTACTCTGTTGCATTCTGTTACTTCTTGGAAGTGTTGGGTACAACCACTGAACTGATTCCGGGACCCTCTCAGGACCTGAAGCCTGACCACAGCAGGGTCATTCCCAAGGATAGGATGGAGTCCCACCTGCTCTGTTTGCTGCAGGCTTGTCTTGCTATAGAAGATCTATCTGGAATCTACATCAGCCTCCACCGTGCCAGCCATCTGCTGGCTCGGCTTCTCTGTGGGCAAGTGCTGGACAGTGGCCTGGCGCCACCTGCTGGGACTGTTAAGGGCCTATTGAGACTAGAGAAAGTCTAAAGTGCAGTAGAAATCCAGGTACAGGGCACTGGGCCAGCTCATTTTTGTCTATGGTTGCTTTGGTGCCATCATTACAGAGCAGGGTAGCATGTTGGCCCCAGTGGCCCCCTTGCTGTCTGCACTATTCAAGAATGGATGCGACCCTCAATTGAAATAAGTGTTTTTCTCACTTTGAGCTTCTCTCTTCTGTGATTTGAGTGTGGAATCAGGCCACTTGAATCCTTAAAAAGAACTCCAAGGACAATAGCTTAGCCTCCATTTTACTGACAAGGAGAGAGGTTTTTGCTAGCCAGGCCTGGCTCCAAAATGCAGGATGAACCCACCACTTGTGCATGTTAGCTATGTGGCATGTGCGCCCTTCACACCCACCACACCCCAGATGGCATCATCAGTTGGTACAACATGCTCCAGTGGGAATCACCCACATCATCATTGCACACTATAGCTCAATGTTTATTAGTGTCCCATTCCTCAGGTCCTCAGTGACAGATTTTCAGCCTCTTGAAGTAGCAATACTTCTTTTAGATAAAAGACCTGGTCTCTCGTATCCCCACCACAATTGCTCCTTTACCCCAGGAGTCCAGGAATGAATGAATGGTGCCTTTATTCTCAGGCCATAGTCATGGTAGAAATGACAGATGGTTGCCAGGTGATGGTAGCACACGCCTTTAATCCCAGCTCTAGGGAGGCAGAGGCAGGTGGATCTCTGTGAGTTCAAGGCCAGCCTGGTGTGCAGAATGAGTTCCAAGACAGCCAGGACTATACAGAAAAACCCTGTCTTGAAAATTAAAAAAAAAGGAAAAAAAAGAACTTATGGCTGAGCAGAGGAGCTAGAAGCTGTGTCCCTGACCCAGCCTGACTCCCAAACACCAGGTAAAGTCTCAGCCTCTCCAGGTCTCAGTTTCCTTGTCTGTAAAGTGATGAAGCAATACACAGGCCCTCACAGATGCTGTGGGACTAGGTTTACTGGTCCAGTAAAGCTGCTCCAGAACCAGCCCTCTGTGGGCCCCTCCATGAGAAGCACTCTTCCTCACTGTCCAGAGTTGACTAGGTCACTTAGAAGGCCAGGTCCCAGAGATTATTGTAGTACCCTTCCCACCCTCACAGATCTCTCCCAGGGACTGGAGAGATGGCATAACAGATGACAGTTGCCACCTTGAGGCAGAGCAATCAGCCCATGGGAGGAACTGAAGGCCTCTGGCCAACAGCCAGTGCCAGCTTGCTGTCTACAGTGAGCTGACCCAGAAACACTGCCAACCTGGAAACACTGTAAGCCCTTTCTCCAGCAGACAGCCCAAACATTCCTTCTGCAGCTTTAAGAGGGGCTCCAGGACAGACTTTAGCCCCACCTTGCCCCAGCTCCTGCCTTATAGAATTGGGAAGGGATATTGTACCCCAAGAGGCTGAATTACATCCCCCAGATTAGTATGTTGAAGCCCTAACCCTATGGCCTCAGCACGTAACTACTTGGAGACTGTGGGCCTTGAAAGAGATCAGTAATATAAAGTGGAGTCTGTGTGATGATACGCCCTAATCCAGGGTAACTAGAGATGATGATACAGACACATGCAGAGGGACACATACACAAAGGGATAACCAGATGAAGACTAGAATAGGAGACAGCATCCATAATCCAAGGAGAATGTCCTCAGATGAGCCAAGCCTGCCATACCTTGGCCTGGGCTTTATTGCCCTGGGCTGTGAGGAATAGATGTCTGTTCTGGAGGCTGCCTATCCCTAGGCCTTTGTTATATCAGGAGGTTTAGACTAGGTCCCGCCAATCCCCACTCCTCCTCTCCATTTTTTGTTGTTGTTGTTGTTGGTGGTGGTGGTGATGGTGCTAAGGATTCAACCAGAGTTAAGTACACTAGGCCTGTACTCTGTCTGCTATGTTGTATTTCAGTGAAGGCCACACTCTGTAGGATAAATCATTGATCTGTCATTGACCTCAGGCAAGGGGCACCCTGAGCCGTGCAGGCCCATACACTCCAAAGGGCATCCTCTTTTTAGGTAGACCATAGCACCCACTCTGTTCTCTCAGGTCAAGGGAGGGTATATGGCTTCAACACCCTCCTTTGTCCCAAGTCTCTTTACTCTCAAGTCCCTCATCATTCAAAGTCCTTGCTCAGTGTCAGAGCCATTGCCTTGCACCTTAGTCACCCTGTAGTTATTCTCCCAGCTAACTTGTTTTTGTCTGCCCAGATGGCAAGCTAGAAGCCTCTGGGCCAAGGCTGCCTTTGGCTTCCTGCTCTGCTCTGGTCTGAATGTGCATGGAACAAGCTCGCTCTTGTCTGGCTGCTTTGGTGCCATCAGAACAGCAGTCAGAGTTGGGTAGCTGTGTTAGGGACCCAGATTCTCGATGTCTGCATGTCTGAGAGCAGATACAACCCTCACTTGAAATAAATGTTTTTGTCGGGGATAGGGGTGGCGTAAGCCTTTATTCCCAGCACTTGGGAGGCAGAGGCAGGTGGATCTCTATGAGTTTGAGACCAGCCTGGTCTATAGAGTGAGTTTCAGGACAGCCAGGACTACACAAAGAAACCCTGTCTCAAAAAAATACAAAAGAAAAAAATGTTTTCCTCACTTTGAGCTTCTCTCGTCTGTGATTTGAATGAGGAAACAGGCCACATGAATCCTTGAAAAGCACTCCAAGGACAACAGCTTAGCCTCCATTTTACTGACAAGGAGAGAGATTTTTGCTTAAGTCAGGTTTGACTCCAAAATGCAGGATGAACCCACCACTTGTGGATGTTTGCTGTGTGCCAGGTGTGCCCTTTCAAATGCTTGCTTTGTGATAAACATTCAAGACAGACGCTGGAGGGCAACAGGACTCAGGCGGGCAAGGGCCAGGGGCCTCAAGACCCATTAGCTCATCCAGTTCTAGCCACACAGATGGTGGGGAAACACCCAGGTGTGCTGCTGGAGGCTTTGTGGGAGGCATGAGGGACCACTAGATTTACTGGACCACACTCTACCAACCACACTGGTCTGAAATACCCCTACTCTCTCCTCCTCCCCAGGTAATAAGAGGCATGTATAATATTTTACTTTCCTGAATCTGAGTTGGCAGACCCTTGCAGTGCCCCTTAATGGTTTAATGACAGAGAAACCCTTAGTGGAGGCCTAAGGCAGAAATAAGTTCTCAGTGAACACTGCCACCATAAAAGGAGGAAATGCTCCTCTGGCTGTGGAGGTAGGAGACCCCAGCACAGGAAGACAACAGCGCTATGGTTTCCTCGAGGCCGGAGGCCCTTGGCTGGCAATGGGTGTGCCCTTTGAACAACCTAGCCCTATATACCTAAAAGGGGTCAAAAAAGCCTGGTTCAAGGTTAGTCTTCCCTGGGTTTCACTGGAGACTCAACTCAACCACTGTTGATTGGACAGTTTCTTGTCAACGGGAGTAAGGATTTGTGACCAATTTGTGACCAAGCTTATTTTGCTTCAGAGCATGGGCGATCTGCTTGGCTCCCAGGGAATGGCACTAGGATATAGTTTATGGCACACAAAAGACAAACACAGGCATTTATATGTCATGTGTTGCAATATAAATACCAACTTGTACTTCTTTCAAAACTTTTAATGACTTGTATCCAGTCTGGAAGATTTATGGGGCAAAGGGGATGGCTCAAAATGTCACTTTAAACATATTTGTCACTTTGGCAACAGCACCAAAAAAAATCTGGAAGATACTGCACTCAGAAATAAATCATAAATGGATGCATCTTAAAAGAGGTTTATTTTGGTCGTTAATGGTTGATAGGCCCCCCAGTGCAGGATTTAAAGTTAAATTATGCAAAATCAAAAACAAACCTTATAATACTTAATCAAACATGCATAAAACTGTCAGGCCCAAATAAATTCTCTCAATTAACTTGCTTCAGATTGTGATTGCATTCGCTAATTTAATCAGCCCCAGAGTGATGTGAAGGCTAGGAAAAGATGAATTCCTGAGAACACACCCTAAAGGGGGGAGCGTGCAGGACCTCATGGGCAGTAGACCTCATGGAGAACAGCATATATATAATATATATATATATTATATATATATGTGTGTGTGTGTGTGTGTTATAATATTTGCTTTATTTATTTATTTGCCATACTAGGGATGGAACCCAGGACCTCGTGTGTGGCAAGCAAGCACTGTGCTGCTGACCTGTACCCAGCCTACCCTTCTATTTCCTACCTGTCCCTCCTATGAAGAAGATAGACTCTAGCCTGGAGAATGGCCCCACCTCCACTGCCTGGGATGGGGAAGTGAAGAGTGGCCGTCCTCCATTGTAACAGCTGTCCTCTTAGAACCACTTTGCTTGGCTCTGGGATCCTGGCTCTCTCCTGTACAGCCCCACGGGAAGCTCCCCACACCTCTCACATGAGGACCGAAGTATGCTTGGAGAGGTTCCATCTCCCCAGTGGGGCTTATGTCCTCTGTGGGGTGGACAGTATTAGGTACTCACTCCAGAGATGGACACCGTGCCCTGCTTCTGGGCCTGAGGTGAGAGGATTTGGCATGTACACTGTGGGAACAGAGCCAACACAAAGGCATGCCTTGTGCATATCTGAACCCTAACAGTCTGATGCTGCAGACTATGGCCACAGCCAAGGGCTCTCTGAACCCGAGCAGACTGCCGCTGCACCCCATACCTGTACACTGTGTGCATTCTACAAAAATGGCTGATGTTGTGCAGACATCTTGTTGCTTTTTGTAAAACATCATGAACTGATTTCATCAGAAGCAAGTGTGTAGACGAGGGAGGAGGAAGACAGAGACCCAGAAATAAACAATGGAAGAGACGCAGAAAGAGGGAGGGGAAGAGACTTGTTCCTATCGGCTGCCTGAGGCTACCACCTTGTCCCCCTTCAAGGCCCTTCCTGCCCCTACCCCTACATTTTAGTATGAGGTGTTTGGATCCATCAGCAGAGAACCATTGCACCTGCTTCTCCAGCTACCCTGGGGTCCTGGAGTGGATAAAGCCTAAGCCCAAGTCTGGGTGCTGCTGATGCTTTATTTTTTTTTAATTAGCAGAATAGGGAAGATGGCAAGGACCTGAGTCTGCACCCTGTTGTTTCTTACCTGACCATATATAATGAACATTTATTGTGTCTATGAACCCCTTTCATAAATCTAATGTTCAACAGCTACGTCATATTCAGCATACAGCACCCTCTCACTCCCCACCTCATTCTTCCATAGCCGGACATGTGAACTGGTGCCAATTTTTGTAATTAAAAATAATGCTACAGTGAGCATCTTTGTAACAAATCTGTGGGCATTCACACTTCCAACAAGTCCCTTGGGATGGATCGACCAACTGGCCTTGGCTAACTTTTCAAGGGTCTGGGCACCAGACAGGAAAACTCCCTGCATGTAAAGATTAGATGAGTGCAGGCAGTGGTGGTGCACATCTTGTAGACTAGGTCTGCAAGAGCTAGTTCCAGGACAGCCTCCAAAGCCACAGAGAAACCCTGTGTTGAAAAAAAAAAGTATCAAAGATTAGCTGAGTGTAAAGATCCCTGCCAACTTTCTAGCACAGGACGCCAAACTGTCTTGAGACCTGGGCTTACTCTGGGAACAGACTTACTCTCTGGCAAACCAACCAGCAGCCATCTTCACAGCAAAGGCAGACAGTGGTGTGTGGGGATCCGGGGCTACTACCTCCTTGCCAGGTGGATGGCTCCACGGCACCCCAGTGAGACCCTCAGTGGTGGTCACCCTAGGGTTCAAAAGTCTTTGGAATGAGGCCCAAGGTTTCCTGGCAGCTGCTGAATGTAAATGGGATGGGTAGAGTAGGATATGGAGTCAGTGTGCACTAGGGGGTTGGGAAGAGAACTCTGTGGCTGGATGGCAGTGAAGGCAGCGTAACACTGTAAATTCACATAAGCTAGAGGCTGGAGCAGAGGGGATGCAGGAATAGGAGGTCCCGGAGAGAGCTGTTGGCACCAGGCACTCCGACTCCCAGAATCTCTGGCAAATGTATTGGAAACAAACTGGAATAAAAGCCTGGCTGGAGAAAAGGGTTTCAAGTGAGGCTCCCAAGTCTGGAGCAAGTGGATACCTAGGGGGAGCATTCTGGAGAACACCCTGGCAGCCTGCTTTCTGGATCAGAAGCCAGAAACTTGGATCAGGCTTAGCACAAGCGCCAGATGGCGCTGCTGATCAGGCAGGGGACCCAGGCTGTTCTCGGGGTTCCCAACACTGTGACACTCTTTCTCTTTCAGAAAAGCAATTGATAGCTGTGCCCAGTGCCCAGGCATCTGTCCATGCTCCTTCCAGAGGGTTCTTATCTGTCTACCGACACCAAGGTCAGAGACGACGACACCAGCTTCTCATAATCACTCCATCCAGCCAGTGTGTGTGTGTGTGTGTGTGAGTGTGTGTGTGTGTGTGTGTGTGTGTTTGTGTGTGTGTGTGTGTGTGTGTGTGTGTGTTTGGAGACAGGGTTTCTCTGTGTAACAGCCTTAACTGTACTGGAACTCATTCTGTAGACCAGGCTGGCCTCCAACTCACAGAGATCTGCCTGCCTCTGCCTGCCTGCTGGGATGAAAGGCGTGTGCCACCTCTGAGTGGCCCATTAAGCCCATCTTGTTTCATTTTCTTTTTTACTATTATTCATGTGTGTGTCTACAAATCTGTGTGATTGTCGGCCAAGTGTACAAAGGTGACCTCCAGAAAAGGGTGTCAGACTCCTAGAGCTGGAGCTGCAGGAAGTTGTGATCCATCTGATGTGGGTTCTGGGAACCGAAAACTCCGGTTCCCTGTGTAGGCAGACTTTTCTGTCCCGCCAGCCAGTTCCCAAATAATCACACAGAAACTTATTATTAATTATAAACTCCCAGTCAATATCTCAGGCGTGTTACTAACTAGCTTTTACAGTTTAAATTAACCCATATTTCTTACTTGTGGCATGCCATGTGGCAGTACCTTTTTTTTCAGTATGCTAAGTTCTTCTTGCTTCTCTCCAGTCTCCTCCAGACTCTTGACTCTGCCCTTCCTTCTTCCCAGCATCCTCTTAGTCTGGTTCTCCCACTTATCCTACCTAGTTATAGGCCAGGCAGCTTCTTTATTAACCCAATCACAGAGACATAGATTCACACGGTGTAAAGGAATATTCCACACCCCTGGAAGAGCAGTAAGCACTCTTAACGGCTAAACCATCTCCCCAGCCCTGTTAACTATGTCTATATCATCTATATCTATATCTATCTATATATCTATAGAGATATAAAATGTAGTTCATCTTCACGTATGGAACTGAAAATATGTCTTCAAGTGAAACAAATCATTGTAGGGTATCCAGAATGATCTCTTTGGGAGAATATCCGCACATTCGTATATGCAAAGAAAAAGCTATCAAATAAGCCGTTGATTCTGGATTGTCAAACAGTTGTTAGCAACAACAGAGGAAACAGAAAGCAGAGTAGCAAGATTTTCTCAAATGCTCGCTGTACCTCACCCCGTGGCAGCCAGATGCTAGGGTGCTGGGCTGGGGCCCTGGAGTCTACATATGGGGACCCATTGTTTCTGTACTGTTGTTACAGTAATTGAGATGGGATATCACTGCTGCCAGGCTGCCCTTGAACTCCTGGGCTCCTACAATCATCTCACCTCAGCCTCCAAAGGCTGTGGCCACTGGTTAATACCATCCCAGCACTGCATCCTAACACTGTGTGAGGCTGAAACAGGTGAAAGGCACATTGCCTTCCCAGGAATCTTTTCTTGGGAAAAGGAAGAGGGGTAGTGAGGCTTCAAGGACCATCTATATATCTATCTATCCATCCATCCATCCATCCATCCATCCATCCATTTAGATCTGCCTGCCTCTGCCTTCCAAGTGCTATGATCAAAGGGGTGTGCCACCATGCCCAGATATCATTACCACTTAACAATTTTAATTATGGCTGGGCAGTGGTGGCGCATGCCTTTAGTCCCAGCACTGGGGAGGCAGAGGCAGGTGGATCTCTGTGAGTTTGAGACCAGTCTGGTCTACAAGAGCTAGTTCCAGGACAGCCTCCAAAGCCACAGAGAAACCCTGTCTTGAAAAACAAAATAAAAAAAATTTAATTAATTAACTACTGAGACAGGGTTTCACTATGTAGCTCTGACTATCTTGGAACTCAATATGGAGACCAGACTGGCCTCGAACTCACAGAGATCCTCCGGCCACTGCCTCCTGAGTGCTGGGATTAAAAGTATCACTAAGCCTGGCATTGCCTTTTTTTTTTTTTTTTTTTTTTGTAGATAGGACTTGTCTAAGGTGGGAAATCAAATGATGCAAACCACGAGAAATCTTGTTGGCTATGGTCAGGAATGCTTGCTTTTCTTTCTCTCCCTCACCTCTCTAGTCTCACCCTAGTACATCACACACAACATAAAATGCATTGTCTTGACCGTTTGTAAACACTCACTAAGCCTGTTGTTGCAGAGCATCACTGCCATTGTCAAGGACACACACACACACACACACACACACACACACACACACACACACACCAAACAAACAAACAAACAAACAAAAAACACCCATCGCCTCCCTACAGAACTCAAAGGCAAACCAAAGTCCAATTCCATGAAAGTTCAACTTGCAGAACCAGAGTCTACTGGGAGAAGAGCTGCTTACATGGGCTACACATAAGTAGCCACACCACTAGAGACTCTCAGCACAACATGGACAAAATATCCTCATAATTGGATAAGTAAAATAATCCCCCCACCAATTAGCCTTCCACAATCTATATACCCTAGTTGCCACCACCACCACCGCCACACTGCCATCGCCACACTAGGCCACATGCAATTAGGACTGAATTACATACAGCTAGCCCAGAGGGGCAGTAGGGAGTGATTGAGCTGTCAGGTGAAAGTCTAGTGAGTGGCCTTCCTCAAACTCTCATTCTATGAGAGAAGGCAGCACTCGCCAGGTCTGATCTCAAGAATGACTTGAAAATGGTCACATAGCTACTCTGATGAAAATGAGGACTGTCCTGCTTGGAGTATGACATTCTATAAGAGCCACCTCTCATCTTCCCTGCCAGACACTGTCTCCTTGAGCTGCAGTGCCTACCTCTGTAATTCTTTGCCTGTTCCAGGCCCATCCTCTGAGTGGTATGTACTACAGGACCCCCTTAATGGCTGACCCTTGCACACACCCAGGTGCCTGAACTCCAGTGTGCCTTCTGTACCTGCACATAGACGTCATCAACAGCCTGTACAGCTGTGTGACTGTGGTGTCCCTGCTGAGCACACCTTGTCAAGTCTGGATCCCAAATTGTATAGATGCGATGTGACCCATCCGGCCAACACATTCTTCAGTTCCTGTGGCATTCCAGCCTGTGCAACTGTGATGTGACATGGCTCCCCTCCCCTCCCTGAAGGCCCTGCAGCTTCTCTGACAGGAGGAGTTTCTTCTAGACAAACCAGACCCACAGGTGGAGCTCCAGCTCCTCCCTCCATCACAGGAGCTGTCCACTTGGTCTGTTACTTGCTAGAGAAATCAAGCTGCCTATGGCTACAGTTCAAACCCAGCTGTTGGAGGTCTCCCGGCCTTACCCACCAATTCCTCCTCATTCTGGACACTTCCTAACTTCCTTTTACACGTCCAAATTTCTCCTTTCTGAACCATTTGTGGTTCAGCTCAAGCCTCCTCTTCCACTATACTGGATAGTTTTATATTAATTTGACACAAGCTAAGGCCATGAAGGAAGAGTTTTAATTGAGAAAACGCTTCTATAGGATTGTTCTTTAGGACATTTTCTTGATGACTGATGTGGGTGGGCCCAGCCCATTGTGGATGGGGCCATCCATGGGCTGGTGGTCCTGACTGATGTAAGAAAGCAGGCTGAGTAAGCCACGGGGAGCAAGCCAGTAAGCACTATCCCTCCATGGCCTCTGCATCAATTCTTGCCTTGAGTTCCTCCCGTGGCTTTGTAGTACAAATAATAAAAACCCAGAGACAGATACTGAGGTTCAAGGTGAAGATCACAAAAGCAAAGCAGCCAGCCACTAGAGAATTCTTACCAATGCTCAGACTGAAGAGGTGATCCTGTCCTTAGAGGGAGTGCAGATTGTAATGCTCTCCAGCAAACCTCAGACTGCCCTGAGATTGCACTGAGCTCCTGTTTTATATTCCTCCCAAGTGCTGGGATCAAAGGTGTGAGCTTAGTTTCTCTTTTAGACCAATTCACTCTCATGTAGACTAGGGTGGCCTTGAATTCACAGAGATCCATCTGCCTGTTTCCCAAATGCTGGGGTTAAAGGTGTGGCCACCACTGCCTGTCTTCTATGGCTAACTAGTGGTTTAGTTGTGTGGCTAACTAGTGGCTTAGCTCTTAACTATTTGTGTTGCTAACTAGTGGCTTAGCTCTGCATTCTGATCTTCAGGCAAACAAAATATCACCATATGACTTCCCTGGATGATGCGCTACAAACTGTAATATAAAATAAACCCTTTCCACCAAGCTGATTTTGGTCATTTTTTTTTTCAGCAATAGAAACCCTAAGTAAGGCATGCAGAAAGCCCCCTTGATTCCTGGGCCAGATCCACTGAGAGCTCTAAAGGGATTGTGTGTTTATGCACCTGCTGTCTGCTGAGGTACTAAGAGAGACTGTGTTATCACAGGACACCACTCAAAACTCAACCCTGAAACCCACCTGCTTTGCACCTGTCCTCAGGAGTTACAGTTCTCCTTAGTGGCCCATTGCCCATTTCCCTTACAGAAGCTCCCTAGGAGGAGGTCCAGGGCAGGAAACATTTTCCTGAGGCAGATCTTCCAACCCTGAGGTCACGTTTTACCTGAAGTGCAGGGGAACTCAACCTTGCCCATTGACCTTCACCTGAGATTCAAGCCACTCCCTGCTGAGTCTCCCAGCTAGCTGTAAACAAAGGGCCTACAGTCAATGTGGAAGTGGTACAGAAGCTGACCTGCCCAGAGACCAATGCCTAAAGGGGCTACCCAGGGGGGCTTGCCCCAGGGTCTAGCCAGAGGTAAGGCTCAGCCACCAGGGGGCGCACCCAGTCCTGGATGGCACTCGATCTGAGCTGGTGTTAGCCCCAGGTTGCAGTCTCTGCTGCGTTGGGGCTGGTGTAGGTCTGAACTCTGGCCATAGCTGTCTCTGGACTGTGTTGTGAGGCCCAGCTCATGTACCTGGGCCTCCTTCATCTCACCCTGGGTCACTCTGCTCACCCCAACATATTACCTCATGTCACCCCAGCACATGGTTCATCTCCATTTACCTCAATTCACGCCAATCACATCAATTCACCCTGGTTCACCTCGGAGTACCTCAGTTCATTGTGATCACCCAACTCTTTGTGCTTCAGTTTATGCCCAATCTAGCCAGGTAGGATGTGGAGCTGGCAGTAAGGGGCAGCCATGCTGGACCCTGACTTGGGGACCTCAGCAAAATGGGGGGCTCTGACTAGAGAAACCCAGGCTTCCTTGGAGCACTCAGGGGATGTTTTTAGGAGTGATGATGAACACGAAGCCTAACAGGGCTTACACACTTCTCACAGGAGACTAGGGTGGAGCTGATTGGTGGGCAGGGGTGTGGTTGCTGGGTGGCTCCGCGGTGCCCTTGAGCTATCGATGGTTCTGTATCTCAGGTCTCTACAGCCCGAGAGTGCTCTGACTCTGGGTCCCCATCTGACTTCTAGAGGGCCCGCTCACTGGAGGGCCCTGGGGGTGGAGGGGGGCGGGGAGCGGGGGTCCCACGGGAAGGGGTCAGACGGGAGCTTTTTACTTTTGGAGGAGCCAATAGAGACTGGAACAGTTTTCTATTGATGACACTAGGGGGCAGTCTTGTGCTTTCTTTCCACTCATCTTGTCTACAGAGGTGTATTCAGAGCAATGATGGTGGGAATGGTCCTGGTGGTAGTGACAGTGGGGGGTAACAGCACCCCCAGTCGTGCAGGGAGCATCCCCTGCTGCTTCATTCTGAAAGGAGGAGCTGTCCTGTGGGTGTCTACAGGCTTTCTTGCACACCTGCAAAGACCACCCCCAGGTTCCTAAGGTGAATTTATCCTTCTGTCAATATCACACACACACACACACACACACACACACACACACACACACACACACACACACACACCTTTCCAGTGAGGAGATGGAGGGCACAGATGTGGAGAAGCTGGTGGCTGGGGTGCAGAAGCAAGGTTTATACCTAGACATCTGTTGTGGGAACCAGGGTGCTCATGGTGCTTCTCCATCCTGATGGTGGACATAGAGGACACAGACATTAGACCATCTGTGCAGTGAGGTAAGTGTGGCTTGCTCACATAGGCTGCTGGGCTCAGGGGGGGGCAGGAGCAGCTGTTAATGGAACTGATAAACCCTGTCATTGTGATAGATAAGAGAGTTCCCGCCCCCACTTGTGCAAGACTTCCTGGCTGCTGGTCACCATTGGTGCAATTGTCATGAGCAGGCATGGAAAGAAACCCCACAGCCCTGTGACTAGCTCAGCTTGTTTTCATCTGTAGGTGTTGGCTATGGCTTGGACCAAGACAGCCATACCCCTGCCAACTCTGTCACCAGCCATGCATCTCAGCAAACATCTGTTGGACAAACAGGTCTTCAGGGCAGAGAGGTCTTGCACGCCTCGGGTGTTCCAAGGGTTTTAGATAGTTCCTTTATGTTTGAACGATCTGAATAGCCTCTTAAAAGGAGATGATGGGCCACCTTTAAATCCCAGCACCCAGGAGACAGAGGCAGGTGGATCTCTGTGAGTTCAAGACCAGCCTGGCCTACAAAGTGAGTTCCAGGACAGCCAGGTTGTTACAGAGAAACCCTGTCTTGAAAAAAACAAACAAACAAAAAACAAAACAACAACAACAAAAACTAACAAACAAAAAAACCCAAAGAGTTGACGTGGGGCTGAGGGGTGTATCTCAGTTGGTAGTTCGTTGCTTAGCACGCACGAAGCCACAAGATCAATCTCCAACACTGCATAAACTGGGTGTAGTAGTGCATGTCTGCAATCCCAGCACTCCAGAGCTTGAGGCAGGAGAAGCAAGACGTCAAGTCCATCCTCTGCTACATATTGAGTTCAAATCAAGCCTGGGCTACAAGGGACCCTGTGGGGAAAAAAAAAGCATAATAATGAAAAAACTGACTATATCCTTAAAATACAGAGAGGGGCTTCACTTGTGAGGGTAGTTCTGGGACTACTCTTGCCACCTTATCCCTGCCCAAAGTCCACAGTTCCCCAAGGGCCCTCTTGATGTTACGTAGTTTGTGGGTTTGACAGGGGTGTATTTGTATGTCTATCATAGGGCTCCATGGTGAATGCCACAGCCCTAAGACCCTGTGCCCATTACTCACCTCTTGTGGCCTTTGCTCCATATTTCCCTCTTTTAGGTTGTATTCTTTTCTTTTACTTTATTTTGAGACAGAGTTTTTCTGTGCAGTCCTGGATGACCTGGAACTAGTTCTGTAGACCAAACAGGTCTTAAACTCAGAGAGTAGCCTGTCTCTTTAAGTTGTATTCTTTCTGGCCAGGTGGGGTTGGGGCCCACACTCCATACCAGGAAACACAAGACAGGAAGCAAAGGACTCTCACTTGTGATTCCAGACAAGCCAAGAGCTGATCACATCATGGCTCAGCCATGTCCTGTCTGGCCTGACGGGAAGTTGTGAGTGTGTGATGAGGCGGGAGAGGGGGTCCTCAGCCAATGACTCCGGCCACTTGGCAGAAGTTATTTTGCTCTTGCACAGTGACAGATTCCAGAGGTCACAGATAAGTATGATGTCTGACCAGCTCTTGGTGCTTAGAGAACCAGGGACTAACTCCATGTCAAGTGGTCAAGTCCAGGTGACCCAGTACATCTCACCATCAGTAAGTGTGACAGGGTGCCTCCTTTGCATGGAGTCCTTGCTGGCCCTCTACATACTTGGTGGCTAGTTTGTTTTTTTGTTTTGTTTTGTTTTGTTTTGTTTTGTTGATCAGGGTTTCTCTGTATTGTTTTGGAGCCTGTCCTGGAACTCGTTCTATAGGCCAGACTGGCTTCGAACTCAGAGATCCGCCTGCCTCTGCCTCCGGAGTGCTGGGATTAAAGGCGTGCACCACCAACACCCAGCTACTTGGTGGCTAGTATTTGTGAGCCAAGTGAGTAAGTGGTTACCTGAATGAATGGATGCTTTCTCGTGTGAATTGTCCCATTTTCATAAAGGTAGGAAAGGGGGCTGAGTACCTAACTGTCTGGGCAGTTGGGTAATAGAGGGCTGGGAGAAGGTGTTTTACTTTCATCCAGCCTTCCTATACTCATTGGTCATTTATCTCTAAATCTCGTCCCTCCAGGGATAGCAGCTCAGAGAAGTCTCCTGTGTGACAGCTTCTGAGCCCTGCATGCCTACCTTCAGGAAACCTTCACCCTGAAATGACACTTGTGGCTTGACACAAGCTGGTGGGTAACCTGCCCCCAACGTGGGTGCACAGAAGCTGGGGTGAGGGGCTAGTCTTACAGCAGGGTCCCTCGATTGTTGATATCAGCACTTTGGCATTATTTATGAATTCATCTATTTGCCAGGACAAGCCTCTGTGCATTCTGTTGCCGTGGCAACCTTAAACCCAGTATCTTATTAATTCTACATGTTATGAAATAAATATAGATCAGACAATCGCACTGAAGGTTCTATTTTTTTATTATGCATTTGGTTCCCTCGCCTGGGGTGGGATGCTCCTGGCACACGGCTTCCCTCGACAGACATCCATCAGATTGGAGTGCCTGGGCTGACTGGGAAGCTGCACCTGCTCACATGCTACGAGGCTGAGGGCTGAGAACCAGTGGGGGAAGGGCATAGCACAGCTGTGTGTCAGGGGTGAGGCTGGTAGACCCCAGATGCATTGTGGAGTCCGTACAAGGCAAGGTGCAGGCTTGTGTCCCAGGTGCTTCAGTAAGCATCACAGGGCACAGTGGACTGGAATGTGGGACCAAAAAGCCTGTGAGCCTAAAGTGTCAGGCTGGAGGCTGCTCTGCTGCCCTTGGCACTGTCTGGGCCCTAGAGTTCCTCCTAGAACCCAAAAACTACTCACTTGGGCAAAAGGTGATTCTCATCAGAAAGGGAGTTATTGCTGTGCCCAGTCTGGCTCAGAGAGGCCAGGGCAAGAGTTGGGGGTATGACTCCATGGGTAGAGTGCTTGCCTAGTGTACATAAAGCCCTGGGTTCCATCCAAGCACTGTATAAACCAGTCATGGAGGCACAAGCTTGAGTGCCGGCACTTGGGAGGTGGAGGCAGGGAGATCAGAAGTTCAAGGTCATTTTTGGCTATCTAGTGAGTTCATGGCAGCAGGGGCTGCAAGAGACAAGTCTTAGAGAGGTGGAGAGCAGGGAATAAGGACCAGGGGATAGAGGGGGACCTGATAGGCTCTCTGAGTTGGCTTGGATTTTGGGGGCCACTGTGAGTATCATCTGGGCAGGCTCTGGATCAGGGAGGAAGGGTTGTTCCCACTTCCACTTCAGAGAGACATGAAGGCCCAGAGCACAGTTTCCTGGTAAGTGGCACTCCCGCCCAGGCTTGGTCACATGTGGCCCCCATGTGGGCCCTGTCCAGACTCTGAAGCAGTGGTTCTATAAGCCTTAGAACCTCTCAGGACAACCCCCACCTACCCACTGCAGACCAGGCCGAGGTTGCCTGTCAGGGAGTGAGTCTGCCTGGCCTAGGCAACAAGTGCTCTGGGGTCAAGCAGGGGCTGTACACAGTACAGGGTAGATAGTGACCATCAGGAAAGCCAGCTTCCCTGGGGCTTCCCTGTGCCCTCGGTCACAGCGGTGGCAAAGATGGCTGACAAAAGTGATGACAGCTCTGACAAAGGCAGGCTTTTGACTCCTCTGATCAAGGGAAGAGAGTGCATAAAACGTCCAGAGGGGCAGAACAAGATGGGGGGTTCTCAAGACTGTTGGAGGCCTGTTGCCCACCAGGGCCTTGCTGAGAGCTGCCAGGCCCAGATAAACTGTAGAAGCCAGGATTCCAAAACTAGACCCTGGAGCCATGGCCACCTGCAGGGGCAGATGTCACAGGACCTCAGCTGCAGGATTCCAGCTTCCTGTGCAACCTTAATGTGTCAGCAGTGTCTGTAGACAGTCCCCTTGTGTCAGGTGGTTGGGGATCTGTGGGGTCTGTTTCTCTGTGGTCATGGGTTCTCCCAGAGTCCAGTGCTTGGGGGCAGGTTGGGATCCCTGGTTGACCATCACCGGGCCATGCTTCCTGTCATAGGGCCAGCTCCTGTGAGCAAATAACCCATCGATCCTCCCGGCCAGCTGCCAGCAACCGGCATGGACCACTCAGCTGCTCCCAGCCCCCAGGGCCCGATCAGAACATCGACAGAGCTGCACGGTCGCCATTTAATTAAGCTTAGTTTAATTAAAAACCTGGAGTTCTTGATTAGACTGGGTAATTGATTTAATTTCCTGTGGAATTCAAGTGCCAAACACCTCTATGGTGTGAACCCCTGAATCCTGGGGGATGAACACCTCTATGGTGTGAAACCCCAAATCCTGATGATGTAGATGATGCTCCGAAAGGAACACTCCAAAAGATGTGTGAGGTCCACTCTCACCATTCATCCCTGCTTCTCAGATTTCCCCAGCGGGAAGGACCTGGCCTGAGTCCTACTGTAAAAATGGACCTCTAGACATAGACACCCTCCACAAGGTCCCCACAGGGTCCAGGTCTCAGCTTCTTCGGAGCTGAGGAAAGAGGCACATTCCCACTGTGGCCCTAGACAGCAGTAACCATGTCAAGGTATGACCAACCAGCCTGTCCTGAGATCACCCAATCGCAGGGTCATGGACAGGGCATTTCAAATGTCCTCTTGCCAAGGTTTCTAGAGCACAGCATGGGAGACCCAACGGCTCCAGGATGCAGCAGACGCACAAAATCATCCAGTGTCTGTAGGCAGAAACAGCAACTGTGATGTGTGGGTAGGAACCCCCAGTCCCAGGCAACAATCAGAAAGGTCCTCATTGTCCCCTGCAAGATGGAAGTACCCAGAGCACCAGGATGGCTGTGTGGGCAGGAGGACATCACTGTTCTTAGTTTTCTAAGATTTAGTTTTAATTTTTTATGTGTATGTCTGTGTGTCTACATGTATGTATACACAGGTGCATTTGGGTACCCAAGGAGGTCAGAAGAAGGCATTTGATTCCCTAGATCTGTAGTTACAGGCAATGTGTGTGCTGGCCACCAAACTCCAGTCCTCTGCAAGACCAGTAAGCGCTGCTCACCATGGAGCCATGTCTTTAGCCCCTGAGCTTTCTTTTTTCTTTTTCCTTCCCCCACACCAAGACAGGACCTCACTATATAGCTCTGACTGTCCTGGAACTCACTCTGTAGACCAGGCTGTCCTAGAACTCACAGAGATCCACCTGCCTCTCCCCCTGCCCCCAGAGTGCTAGGATTAAGCTTCCATTCTTAGAGGCTGGGGTGAAACACCATCTGTGACCTTTGGGTGCTCAGGGAGGAAGATGCTGTAGAAAAGGAAATTCACTTTCTTTGATTGAGATCGGACAGTTAAGTACTTTATTTGGTGTTGGGAAGCCCAAGGTAGCTTCCAACTGGTTATGTACATAGTTGAAGAAGAGCTTGAACTCTTGACCCTACTGTCCTGGGTGTGTGACACGCCAAATAAATAGCTACAACTCCGCATGCACCAGTTTGGCCAGGGCTATTTACTAGAGATTGAGGGTGGGAAACAGCCTGCTGGTCCTTCAAGCACAGTGGTCACCTGGATGCTGACCCCCACAGAGACCAAAGCTTTGCAGAAAGGCTCATAACAGCATCCTCACGGTGCACAAATGTGGAGGTGATCTGAGTGTCCCCCAACTGCTAACACATCAATCATTTTTCTGGGAAGAAACATCATTTGGCCACACAAAAGTAATGAAGGTGCAGCCAATGAAAGCACTTTGTGTGCCAAGCTGACGGCCTGAGTTTGCTTCTGGGGATCCAGATCAAATCAGTGGGAGAGAAGTAACTGTGGCAAGTTGTCTTCTGACCTCTACACTTGTGCTGCGGCATGCATTTACCTCCCCCCACAATAAACAAATAAATGTAATTTAAAATGCTTAAAGGAACGAAATACATTCGCACTACATTGGATGGACTTGGGCCCTATCATGAGGACAGTCCACCAGACACGGTCTGCCATTATGAGTATGTGAACTGTCCAGCCTGGGAAAACCCAGAAAGACAGGAAGACAGCCAGGGCTTCTTCCTCCTTTTCTCTTCCCTTCTTCCTCTCTCTAAAGTATACAAAAACAAATAAAGCCATAAAAAATTACCATTTGGGGGCTGGAGATGTAGCTCAGTAAGTAGAGCACGATGCAGGAAGTCATGGGTCTGCTCCCCAGTGCCTTATAACTGGGTGTGGTGAGACACACCTATTATCCCAGACTCAAGAAGTAGAGGTGAGAGGGTCAGAAGTTCAAGGTCATCCTCAGCTATACACTGAATTTAATGTCAGCAGATGCCAGCCTGGATTTTCTATTTGGACTCTGTCTCATGAATCAAAAAGAAAGAAAAAAGACAAAATTACCACTTCTATCAGTCAGGTTTCTCCAGAGAAGCAGAACAATGAGATCAGAACATGAGCTCATAGAAGATTCTAGATCTTACATATAACATGACAACAGGGCTGGAGAGATGCAGTGGTTCTTTGCCTTCCTAATGTGGCAATCCTTTAATGCAGTTCCTCGTGTGGTGACCCCCAACCATAAAATTATTTTTGTTGCTACTTCATAACTATAATTTTGTTACTGTTATGAATCATAATGTAAATATCTGTGTTTTCTGGTGGTCTTAGGTGACCCCTGTGAAAGGGTTGTTAGACCCACAGGCTGAGAACCATTGGCTTAGTGGTTAAGAGCACCTTTGGTTGTGCTCAAAGAATGGGGTTTAATACCCACACCCACACCAGGTAGCTAACAACTGTCTATAACTACAGTTCCATGAACTCTAACCCCTTCTTCTGGCCTGCAAGAAACCTGTAAACAGGTTCTGCACATAAACTCATACAGGCAAACACATATTTTTTAAAAAAAAATTATAATAGATTTCTGAGTGTGGTGGTCCATATTTTTGATTCCTTAAGGCAGAGACAGGTGGCTCTCTATGAGTTCAAGGCTATCCTGGTCTACAGAGTAAATTTTAGGCCAAGAAGGACTACATAGTGAGATTCTGTCTCAAAAAAATTCATGCTGGGTGGTGGTGGTGAATGCCTTTAATCCCAGCACTCAAGGAGGCAGAGGCAGGTAGATCTTTGTGAGTTTGAGGCCACCTTGGTCTACAGAGTGAGTTCCAGGACAGCCAAGGCTACACACAGAAACCCTGTCTGGAAAAAACAAAAAAAAAAAACAAAAAAACAAATCACAATAGATCTTTTTGTACAGACCAGTAGATACTTACCACCAGAGAGTTGCCTGTGTGACTCCGGAGGCTGAAAGGGCCCCCATCATCTGTCCATCATCTATCTGCAGCTAGAGGCCAAAATAGTGCCCAGGCCATACTGAAAATTAAGAATCAGGAGCCTGGATACCATGAAATATTAGTTGGCTATGAAAAACAATGAAGTCCTGATCCCTCTTGAAACACAGTTGTACTTTGAAGCCATCATGATCACAGAAGTAATGCAGACACCAAAGTGAGGACACCTCAGGAAATCATGTCCACATCAGGTCCAAAGTGTGACAGACAAGATCTCAGCTCAAGGAGAGAGAGTTCAACTGAGCCAGAGAGCCCCACACTCAGAGGGCCTTTGTTTTGTGCAACTGCACACATCCAAACAGATACTGAAAACTGATGTATCCACTTCCACTGAATGAATGCTATACTCTCTTTTATGATGCTGGAGAATCAAATTCCCAGAGCCTTGCACATACTTGGCAAGCACTCTGTCATGAAGCTACATCCCAGCCTGAGAATTCTATTTTTCTTCTTTTTCACCTCCTCCTTATCCTCTTCTTCCATGTTTTGAGACCAGTCTGGCCTTGAACTCACAGAGATCCTCTTACCTCTGCCTCCCAATTAAAGGTGTGTGCCACCACAACTGGCTTTGTGAATTATATCTTAATCAAGTTGTTACACAAAAGCTCAAAGGTTTGGCCCAGATCTCTTCTTGTCTTCCCTTTCCTTGTTCCCTGGCAGGGAAGTATAGGTTTTCCCCAGGCTCTGTTATCTGAGGCACACTCAAGGTCACTGTCCCCCTCCTTTCTGCCCGGACACTTTAGGAAAAACACACCCGTGCTGCCCTGGAAGAATCCTCTGCAGCCTCAAGTGCTACTACCACTTTACAGAGACAAAGGGTTTCTCACCACAGCCAGAGCTGCCCTGAGTTTTCTGGTGCAACAAGTGTGCTCCCTATAGGCCATCTGCGTTCCCGCTCCACGCTAGCTGTAAAACAAATAACACACAGGACCCAGAACCCATGCTCCTGCAGAAAGAGGGCTGGGTAGTGATTTCCTCCAAACAGAAATATTCTTCTGGAGGGAAGTTCTCAGAAGTCGTGAAGTCAATGAAACCCACAAGTCTCACAAAGTTCCAGAAAGAAATGATCGCCAGGCCTCTCCCCAGCATTTCAGAAAGCTGTGGGCTCCAGTAAAGCTGCCTGCCTGTGAACGGCCTAGCTGACATGAATTTTCGGCCATGCTGCCATGGGCTCACCAGTGATGCAGCTGCCTCTGAGTCCTCCACGCTCTTGTAAGTGACCCTAGTCATTGGTTCTGCAAGCTAGACTTGGGTAGAATTGCTTCTTTGGTCCATTCTCAGTTTGCTGAGGTGATGTTTATTACTCCCAGGACAAGTCACACTGAAAGGGGCAAGGGTAGCACCTCTCAGGTGATACTCTGGAGATGGCCAGGCCTATTCCAATCAGGGCCTCCTCCCTCCCACCCCAATTTGAGAACCTCACTCTGTGAGGGAGGTGGGCAGATGAGAGCTTACATGAGAGCTCCCAGAGCTGCCCACAGTTCTGAGGGAACCCTGAGGTCCCAGTAAGCTAGGTCAAAGCCTAGCTAGGCCCTAGATGCTCTCCTTTCAAGTCTTTGGGCCATGTGCCCACCCCTGCCCCTGATGCTCCCACCCCCACAGATACCCAGCAGCCATCCCAGGTAGCTGCCCTTCCCCCAGGGTGAACTCTTGCCCGCCCGCCGCCCGCCCACCCTGGAGCTGCTCTGTCTGTTTTGCATGCTAATACAACTGGCTTCGTCTATCGATTTTGCTCTATTTTTCTGGTTTTAACTTAATGACTAGAAACCCCAAACAAATAAAATTTCCTTTAAAAACTCAGAGAGATCAATGAGTGAAGGCCAGAATCACGATTCTATGAGCCAGAGGGACAGTCCCCAGGGCCACCGGGTGTTGTTACTTATGGCCAGATGATCCCTGGGGCTCTGAAGATCTTTGGGTGGGACAGGGCAGGCATGCCTTCATGCTTAAGCCCCATTCACTTTCCTCATAAACAGACACCCCTACCTCTCTGGCTGCTGAGGCCATCTAAAAGCCTGTCTCCAGGTTGTAACCCTGGAAAAATTTAAAACTTATTATTCGTCTGCTTCTGTGCATGCTGCATGGCCTCTGGGAATGACAGGGCTCAGAGATCAAAGATGTCAGGCCTGGCTGCAGACCAGGGACTAATTTGCATGGGCCTTTCAGTCACTATAGCAGGAAGATGGACTCTTTGGGAGAGAAAAGCAGACGGCCTCTGACACTTCAAGGCACACGCTTTAGGCTAGACCTGACCACGCAGTCTTGGGGCTGTGTGTGGGCGCAGATGCTAAGGTGTGGGATATACACAATACTAGAACTCTGGACAACCCATGGTATCCCTGCTGTTCTCACTGATGTCTTGGGCACTGGGCTACAATGTAGAAAGCCCTTTCCTCACTCACCTGGCCTGGAGAACATGCTTTAGTTGCCTGGAGGCTTCCTACAGGCCCACTTGCTTTTGTGAGCCTCCAGTGTTTCCCAGGAATCCTAAGGTGCCTGCCTCGTCAATCCATTTTATGCAGGAGAAACTGAGAGCCCTAGATGGGGGTTCTGGCCTTCCTTCTTTTAATGAGCGGCATAGGCATGTAGCTGTGAAGCCAGGGACACCTCAGACACTCCGCTTTGCTCTTCTGCCAGCCTTCAAGTCCATTTGATCCCAGCTGTGCCAGAGTAGAGGGGGGTCAGGGCTAGGGTAAGAACTTCCCTCTTCCTCCTGATCCTGCTCCAGGCTGGAGGGTGTTAGGAACTGACTACACCCTTTCTGCTCCAAGGCAGAAGGTGGGGGTTGTAGACCCCCTCATCACTCCTTCCCAGAGGCCATACAAGCTTCAAATCCAAGGCATAATAGCCCAAAAAGCTAGTAGGAGGCTCCCATTGTGGGGCTTCTCCCCACTGTGCAATTGGGTCTCCTGGGAAGGTTTTAGGAATGATCCTCACTAGACCCAGCTGGACTGAGTCACCAGACAAGAATGAACAACCTCTCAGGGAAGTTCCAGAGGTAGGGGATGGGCAGCTCTGCTTCTGGACACGCAAAGAGAGATGGAGGGGTAGGGATGAAGGGTATTCAGTTTCCATCAGGAACAGGAACAGTGTCTTTCCTTTCTTTTTTCCCTTCCCTTCCTCAGTTCTCTTTTCCTTTTTGACACATCTCAAGGGTGGTCTCAAACTCACTATGTAATGTAGGATAATCTCCATCTCTTCCTCCAGCCCCAACTTCCTGCCCAAGTCCTAGGATTCCAGATTGCACTGACATGCAAGAGGTACCAAGGACCAAACCCAGGTCTTCACCCACGCAAGGCAAGCACTTTATCAACCGAACTCCATGTCTAACCTGGCAGGGGTCACCTTTGAGTGACTTCTTCCTCAGGCCTTTGTGGAGGACCCTGGCCCTCTACTTCCCAGATTCCTGTTCCTTCCTGCGCTTTGGACAAACACCAGGTCAGCAGGAGGCTTCAGCTCTCAAATCTTTGTTTCCCTGTTTTCAGCAGGACCCAGAGGTGGTAGGAAGACTCGATGAGGGGCACCTTGTAAGCAAAGCCCCAGCTCAGGGCCCACATGCTGTTGTAAGAGGGTATTTAGAGATGGTAACCCACTGACAGGTATTGAAGCCCAAGGGGTCAGGTAGCAACCAAGTCAAAGAAGGGAAGGACAGATACCAACCCAGTCCTGAGACCTGCTTCAGAGCCCCTCCTACTGGCCCTTGAGGGGCCATTTCTCAGCATACCTTGGCTTCCTAACTCCCAGAGTCCTGGGGAAGCTATGCTTAGGTCAAGAATAATAGAATCAGGTCAGTTAGTCTGTACATCCACCAATCGTCATCCTTGAAGTCAGGTAACAAACTGGTCTATTCAGATGCCACAGAGGGTTGCTGTAATGAGAAGACCATTAACTTGGGGACAGGGGCAGGGATGTAAAGTGACCTTTGAGAAGAACACATTGTAAGAGGCAAAGCTAGCACCCATGCAAGTCCCAGCAACAAGGGACCACTTGTGTGAGATGTTTGTTAGAGTTTGGGTCTGGGTCAGTGTATTAGTTACTCTTTTTTTTTCAAGACAGGGTTTCCTTTAAGCTTTGGAGCCTGTCCTGGAACTTGATCTGTAAACCAGGCTGACCTCAGATTCATAGAGATCCACCTGCCTCTGCCTCCCAAGTGCTGGTATTAAAGATGTGAGCCACCACCACCCGGCCCGGTCTCTAAATTTTTAAAACCACCCCAACAGCATACTTTCTCCAGTAAAGCTACACCTCCCAAACCTCCCTAAGCAGGGCACCACTGAGAACCAAGCACTCAAAGACCAGGAACTGTGGAAGACATTTATCACTTAAACCACCACACAGTTCCAGAGGAATGAGTCCATCACAGTGGGGGAGCAGCTGGAATGGAAGCCAAGGGCTTGCATCCTAACCTCGAGCAGGAAGCAGAGAGAGAGCAAACAGGGAACGATGCCAGGCTTTTGAAACCTCAAAGCCTGCTCATGGTGACATACTTCCTCCAGCAAAGTCACACCTCCTAGATCTCTACAAACAGTGCCACCAACTAGGAACCAAGTGCCCAAATGCCAGATCCTACAGTAGGCAGTGTCATTCAATCCACCGCAGCAGGTGACAGACAAGGGTGCCCCAGCAGCCACATTGCCCCTGATATCCATGCCTTCCCTTGCTCTACCCAGGGCCCTGGGCTGGAGTGTGTGCCCAGCAATGCCTGTCCTCATAGCTCTGCTGCTGCCTGCTGGGGGAGGCTGTTCCCTTTCGTACCTGATGACAGGACTTCTAGAATTAGTCACTGAGGATTCCCATACCCAAATTGCTTCTCCTTAACTCACTCAGCAGGTGAGACTCTGAGACAAATGGCTAATGCTATTTGGGGGGCATTAACTATCCAGTGGGGAAGGCAGGAGGGCCCTGCATAGCCAGTTGCCAGGCCCCCTGTTATTGCCACATGGGTGGACAGTGACCTGAAGCTTCATGTGGGTGGTTAAGTGTGCAGAGCCAGATGTGGGAAGATGAGGGTATGCAGAGCTGAGAGTGGTAGCTGACCACTAGCTGAGGAGCTGAGCAGTACTGGGCAGGTTCTCGCTTATTTGGCCCTCAGTCTCCTCAGCTATAAAATGAGTTGCTATATTCTAAGGAGTGAGTGTGAGTGCAAGGGCTCAGCTTGTTTTGTTCCCATCAAGAACCAGGGGTGAAGGGACTCCCTGTGTAGTCTCAGGGGTGCCAGGACCCTCAAGCAGGCAAGGGTGTTCTTGGATGAAAGACCCTTCAGAAGGGTCTGTCAGTAGTTTTCCAAGGCCCTAGGGCCTATCCATCTCCTCTGCCCTTTGCCACTATGACCTACAGCTGTCATTCTGTGGTTACCATGTCCCTGGGTAGAAAAGAGAGGCTGCTTCACCAACTCAGTGTTGGATCCAGGTATGTGCTGTGTGCCCTCTTCTTTCTCACCCCCACCTCAGAGGCTAGAGTTAGGTAGAACTTTCCCAACACAGTAGCGAGAGGGTCCCAAGGTCCCCGAGGCCTAGAGGATTGAGGTGCACACATGTGTGATACGTGTACCCGTGTAGTGTGTACATGTGTGTGGTATGCATATATGTATGGTGCACATGTGCGTGGTGTATTCACATGTGATATGCACACACTAATATTGTAGTTGGTGTGTGTGATGTGTGTACACAGAACTATTTGCACATATTTACAATATAGCCTGCTATGTGCAAACCTGTATGTGAAAATGTGCACACTTCTGTGTATACTTGTGATGTTTTTGCATCCACTGGGCAGATGTATATATGTAACATGAATGCGTGCATATATACGGTGTGTTCAACTGTGTCTGTTGTAAGCCCAGTTCATGTGTGCCATCGGGGGAAAAACAACTTTGAAGAGGTCCCCCTTGTTGATAGGTCCCTGCTTGAGCAAATCCCCAGAGTGTGGGTGGGGAGGTGCAACCCCACTTCCCACCCTCTGTTCCCCACCCTCTGCTCCCCCGCTCTGCTCCCCATCCTCTGCACCCCACCCTCTGCTCCCCACCCTCTGCTCCCTGCCCTCTGCACAGTTGGCTTAATCTAATTCCTGCGGGGATGAAAAGCTCTCCACCTGCCAGATGTTCCCCAGGACCAACTGTAGATCCAGTCATCAATTATTGAAGGGGAGGCATCCCTCTTTTCTTAAAAAAGAAGCCGTGGGGCAGGTGGCTAGGAGTGGCTCTGGTTACCATCTAAAGGCTCCAGTGCAAGCACAGACAGCTAAGAAGAGTTGGGAGGGGCCCAGCCTCAGGCCCTTCCATTGTAAGAGGGCCAGTGGTCCTTCAGTACCTGCTCAAGTCCACGGTAGACAGGCTGGGAGGCTCCTTGGCTGGAAGCTCCTCTGACACCCCACTAGGAAGCCCCTTAACCCTGAGGACTACTGAGGGGGGCTGTCTGCCTTCCCACTCTTTCCCCCCACTCAAGTGGGCAGCGCTTGGAGTCACTTAGGGACTTTGGATCACTGAGGTTGGGTCCTTGCTGGGTATGGCCGGGCTTAGGACCTGTTGAAACGTAAGGGCCCTTAGAGCTCAGCTTTACCTGCTGCCTCCATGTGTGTTGTGGGGCACTGAGCAGAGAGGCCACTTGCAGCATACTCCTCCTTGAAGCTCCAACTTCCTGGAGGACCACGGGACACACCCACAATGACTACAGTTGGTGTCCTCATTAGGTCATGTAGTCCATATGGTGGTGTGAGTCTCAGGCATCACAGACCAAGGATTAACCCTGCTTTAGAGTTAGATGTAAGGCCGGACATGCCTCTTTAGTGTCCTGGAGAAGGGGTAGAGCCAGGGCCAGAAAAGGACTGAGGATCACTCCCAGATGAACTCCAGCTTGGAACTGATCATTATGACACTAAGTCTCCAGAGGTCACTCACTGGTCAGGCCACACCGGCCCCAGGTGCTGCCTTAGGACCTTTTATAGATGAGGAAACTGAGGCCTGGAGTTTGAGGGTGCAGTGAACTCATCACAGCCACATAACAAATAAGCAAAAGAACTGAGCCCAAGCCCACTGCAACCCTTCCAGCTGCTGTTGACTCATGAGGACCCCTTAGTCACCCGAGTCAATGTAAGAGACCTCCCATGTAGCTCTTCTCCAAGCCTGCCACCACAGTGAAGAGGGGGCAAAAGGACACGTGTCCTGTGCAGCCAGTGTCCAGTGTCATGACATCCGATCAGGCCATTCCAGCTGTCAGTGCCTCGCTGGGGCCTGTCTAAGGTATCTGAATTATGCACGAGGCCCAGCCACCCAGGCGGCAGATGGCAGCGCACACAGTAACCAGAGCCCTGTCAGCAGGCACCTCCCCTTCTCCTGCTCCTCTCCCAGGGGCCAAGGGTGCACATAGGGAGCCCCTCCCACCAAGGGATTCCACTGCAAGGGACAAAGAGCCTGCATAATTGGGGTCCCAGGAACGGCCCCCTGAGTTGCATGTGTCCCTCTGTGCATCCCAGATGGCCGGGTGTCACGGCTCCTCCAGTCTCCCAATCACTATTGCTGTGGGTTGCAGAGGCTATGGCTGAGAAGACAGGGAGATTGTGTGCCAAAGGGCAGGGATCTGCCTAGAGGGCTACAGAGAGAGGGAAAGGCAAGCACTGAGCACAGAGTGGGGTGGGAGGCTTAGTTTGTAGCAGAGGGGACACAGGCCTGATGGGGACTTCACACCCAGACAGACCCTGTTGGCCTTGTCTGTTCCCACTGGTTGGGTCACTGGCAACACCTTCCTTTATAATGGCAAAACTTGCCAGTCCAAGTGGTACATGAAATTATGCCTGGAATGCTAAAGTTAGGCTGTCACTGAAGATGGGTGGCCTTCACTGACAGACCAAAATGGTAAGGGCTGAGAGAAAAAGACAGAGCAGCCTTCAGGGACTTTGGGAGGGAGTAGTGAGCACCCTGGCCCAGGGAGTTAAGGCTCCCTTGTGCTGACCCTCATAAGACTGCCTTTCAGGTGCCTAGTACTCTACATACCTCCAAAGCCACAGGGCATGGCTCAGGTGTCCACCAGAGCACAAGGCAGCCCAAATTCCAGGCTGTGTCTTGGCTTCCTCCCTCTAGCCTAGACTCTGTGCTCCCTCCATCTATTGTAGGACTGGACAGAGGACCCTGTCACCGGGCTCAGGCTAGGGATGCCAGACCTCACCCTAGAGGCTTCTGGTCCTTGAGGCAGGGCAGGCCTGGATGTGCATCAATGTAAACAGTGATTTATTTCATAATTAAGTGTATTACATTTAGAACTTTGCAGGCTGTCCTGCCAACTTGTGCGGGAGATCTGGCTAATTAAATACATTATGCAGTGTAGACCAATTGTTGGGAATGAACCAGTTTAATTACAAGAGAATCACACATCACAATTAACATTCTCATTTTTAAATAAAAGATGACGGCAGGAGCTTCCCACTATCCACCCTGGCACCAGAGACACAGGACTACACAAGAAAAAAGCACCAAGACCACCTACATGACACTCTGCTTGGGTGAAGGCTCGGCCTCCAGGATCCCACTTGCTGTGGTAAGCCAACTGTTCTGCAACGAAGCTGTCCCATGGAGTGGACTGTCCCTCTGTGGAGCTGACTGTCCTGTTATGCAGCTGACTATCCCCCTATGCAGCCGACTGTTCCTCTGTGGTGCTGACTGGCCCTGTATGAAAGTTAATAATTCAGTTTCCTGAGAAGATAAGCATGCACAATGGATAGGAAAAAAAAAAAAAAAAAAACTTTAAATGTGTTCTACAGAGGGAGTTCCAGACAGGCTTCAAAACAATACAGAGAAACCCTGTCTCAAAAAAAAAAAAAAAAAAAAAGAAGAAGAAGAAGAAGAAGAAGAAGAAGAAGAAGAAGAAGAAGAAGAAGAAGAAGAAAAGAAAAAGAAACAACCTTTAAATGACGGTGGCCGAGGCCAATGGACTTGTTTATCCAGGCAGTGGTCTTTCAGCTGATTCCTAAGGAACATACAGCCTGGGAGATGAAAATGGCTGAGTCAAGCCCTGATAGGAGAGTTAGCAAGGGGTTGGCCTGTGCACAGGGTCCTAGACCATGGGTTTGCCTGCCCTATGTCCAGCCTTACTGCCCCCAGTCTCACCTCCACACAGGGCCCTAGCCTGAAATGGGGGATGGGCAGTAGAGTAGCAATAAGTTTGTTTCCTTCTTGAACGTCCTCAGTGTCACCCTCTCTGGCCATCCTTGTCTGGATGCGTGCCAAAATTCTCATGCTACTGTCCCCAGATAGCATCCTCCAGGCCGCACCACCATCCTAATGCCCTTCAGGGATAGCAGGTGTCTAGCTCATCTCCAATGCCTGGAAGGGGAACCTTGTGAGCCTCAGGCCACAAGCTTGGCAACCCTCCCCCATCTTCCTACCATGCCAGGCTACACTCAAAGGCTGCGGACTCCTTCCCTCTTCTGCAGGCTCTTTTCCCGGAAGCCCAATCTCAGGGAACCCTGGGAGTCTCTGTCCTGTCTGTGTCCTTGGGAGCCAGAGTCAGTCAGTGCAGGGCAGGGCACAGAGTACAGAGCATTTGGAGTTTAGGGGCTTGTGTGAAGGGATGGGGGGAAGTTAGGTCACCTCTGCCTGGGATCCTAGGTCCAGATATCTGTCACTCCCAGCTAGCCAGATCTGGGGAGCCCTGGCTCTCTTGCTGAATGGCAGTTCAGAGAAGGGGGACGTGAATGACGGAGGTGGAGCCACCCCCCCATCCCCAGGCCACAAAGAACCAACTGAGACTACACGCAGGTGCCTCCACTTCCATCTTCCGGCTGTCAGCAACACCTTCACCTGTGTTTTCCAGAAGTTCTCAAGGTCAGAACACGTCTCCGCCAGAAGCGGGTCAGAGGCCAGACCTGCAGCTGTCCTGAGAATGCCCAAGCAGCTGAAGGGCACAGGCCCTTGGGGAGTGCTCCGGGCAGCCCAATAACTACCCAATTCCGTTTTAATTTTATTTCCTGGATGAAAACAGCAGGATCAATCCCGCTGACCGTTTAGCAAGGTGTCGCCATTTGCATACTTAAAAGCCGCTGCTGCTGAGGGGGGATGGGAGGCCAGGCTCCAGTGATTGAAGCGGAGGCTCCTTTCAGCTGAGGGAGTTTAATTTCCAGGTGCAAAGGCAGCACAGATTGCTGTGCTGGCATCCCCACGGCCATGGGTGGGGGAGTCCCTGCAAAGTGTCTTGGGAGAGGCAGTGCCATTTGCTGTCACTTCCTCACTGTGTCTGCCCAGCCACTGGCTTAGCTAGAGTTCTTACTGATTTTTAAACATTAGCAGTGTGCAGAAAGGGAAATTGATTCACATGAACGTGGGGGGAAGATCACCCCCATGTTTCCAGAGTGCCTGGGATGGAAGGCACTCCCTCCCTTGGGTGTTGGGAAAGGAAAATGGTGGCCACTGTGCTTCCTGCCCATGCCCTACACCCCTGCCATAAAGTTTTTGGGTGAGGGTCTTCAATAGGGCAATGCATGGTGCCCCTCCCAGATGTCTCAGAATGGGGATAATGGACACAGGAGCCTAATCATCAAGGCTCCGAGGGAAGGACTAAGTGGGACCTCACCCTGACCACCCTAGGAAACCTTGAACCCAGAGGAGATACCTGCCTTCCATCAATAGGGTGAACTGGCAGCCCACTGGTTTGGACAGAGCCTGGGCAGCACCTTCCGCCTCTAGGACCGAGGCTCCACTTAGAGATGAGCTCAGGGCTCAGTGTGGTCAGGGATGGATGAACAGAGCAAGGTGGTGGAAGGCTGGAGGGGTTGGGGAAGCTAGGAGGAAGAATGGAATTGGGCAGAAGCCCAATCCTGTGACCGCGTTGAGGTGAGCTGAGGAGAAACCCCTATGGGTGCTAGGAATCAAACCCAGGTCCTCTGCAAGAGTAGCAAGTGCACTTAACCACTGAGCACTTCCGGGTGGCCTTTGGTACCCACTCAGAGATGGGCCACTCAGCAGTTGGCCAAGTCACTGCCCAGGTATGCTACTGAGAAGAGAAGACAACAAGGTTGTCATTTGACAGCGTCAGGACCCTGGTCAGTTTGCTTCATCTTTCTGAGTCAAAGTTTGCTCATGTGTAAAAATAGGGAGGGGTATGCCTGCAGCTCTTGTGTGGGTGGGGTGGGGAGTGGAATGTGAAAAGCTTAGTCACAGGATGTCTCCACAAAATACAAGACCCCATGAACAAGAAAGAAGTGGGGTGGTCAGGCCTCCCCTGCCCCTATGGGTCCTAGCAGGCAACACCTTGTCTAGGGGAACCTGGAGGTCTAGAGGGAGGGTGGAGACTCCATGGAGCCAGGGCACTCACAGAGTGGGAGGGATGGCGAGTCTGATCAAGTCTGGGTTGAGTGTCTGCCTTGTTGCTACTTGAGCAGGGAGATGGCATGGCCAGATGGCTGGTAAGGCATGCGTGGCACCTCCAGGAGGTTTTGCTCCAATGCTCTGGGCACTGGCACTGCTCTGCATGGCTCCAGGAATTCCTAGAAAGATCCTCCAGGCAGACAGCAGGCCTGCCACTGCCTAGAGCAGCTAATGATGCGTGGGAAAGCTTGTGAACTGAGGCAACCTCTGCCTTGATTGTGAAGCCACAGCCAGCAAGGCCAGCTAGGAAACAGAACCTACAGAGGAGGCAGTGTGGTGGCATGGAGCCTGCGTGGCTTCAGCCTCCAGGGCCCATGGAAGGGGAGGCTGTGTTTCTCCGTGGCTTTCTGCGTTTTAGAGGTGTGAGGCAAGGACGGCATCTGACATCAAAGGGACCAACAAGCTGGCAAACACTCAGACTGTTCCATCAAATGCAGAGAATTATGACCGAGAAGTGTTCTTGCCAGTGACCGACCAGCCCATGAGTCACAAGAACAGGCCTTCCTGGAGAGGCAGACACGGGGCCCATGCTAGTGACTTGTTGCTGTGATGGGGTCCTTGACAGAAACAAATTAAAGGAGGCAGGAGGTTCTGCTCCATCAAGTGGGTAGGGACAGGGCGGCTGAAGCAGCTGGGCCTATGGTGGTGATAGAAGCCTGAGAAGCAGTTGGTTCACACCTTATCTTAGAATTTCTATTGTTGCAATAAAACACTATGATCAAAATCAACTTGGGGAGAAAAGAGCTTGTTTTATCATATACTTCAAGGAAATGGCCCGTCACTGATGGAAATCAGGGCAAGAACTTGAGCAGGGTAGGAACTTGGAGGCAGGAACTGAGGAAGCGCAAGCCATCGGGGAATGCTGCTTACTGACTTGCTCAGCTTTGCTTCTTGTACACTCTCAAGACCACCAGCTAAAGAGTGACACTGCCCACATGAGCTAGCACCCTCCCTCCCACATAAATCATCAATCAAGAAATACCCCACAGGCTTACCTGAAAGCCAATCTAGTGGGGGCATTTCCTCAGCTGAAGTTCCCTCTTCCCAGATGACCCTAGCTTGTGTCAAATTGACACAAAACTAGCCAGCACACAGGTCAATGGCTCAGGAAACAAAGCCTAAGGTTAGAAGCTGGCTATGGCTCTAGCCCCACAGACATAACCCTATGCCTCGTGTGTGCCAGGGAGGTCCCATCCTTCAAAGGTTCTACAATCCCTCAAGACATTGCCACTGCTTGGGGACCAAGTGTTAAACACAGGAGCTATGGGGAGCATTCCACATTCAAACTATAACAGGTCCCTAGCAGTATTATGTCCGATCAAAAGTTGGATAGAGCCTAGGTACCCACTGACAGATGGATGGGTTAAGAAAGTACTGGGCTTGGTGGAACACACCTGTAACCTTAGCATTGGAAGGTGGAAGCAGGAAGATCATCGGTTCAAGGTCATTCTGTCTCAAACAAATAGGAAAAGAAGAGTGTCCATCCGTATAGTGGACTATGACACACAATGTGTCAGGGTGATCCTGAGAATGTGTACAATGAAAGAGCCAAACAAACACAAAAAGTGCATAGCACATGTTTTTGTTTATATGGAAGACCCCTAGGAACAGAAATCAGAGTGTTGCCAAGGATGCAGACAAGGGGGAGGTGACTGCTAACGAGCAGAGGGATGGTTCCTAAGGCAATGGAAATATTTTGTTTATTTCTCTTTGAAGCTGGATTTCCCTGTGTATCCCAGGCTGGCTTGGAGTCTGTGATCCTCCTGCCTCAACCTCCTTGGTCCTGCAGTGGAGAGAGAGTCCAGGGTCTGGTCCACACCAGGCCAGTGTCCACTCCTGAGCTGAACCTCAGCTCTGCTCTGCTCACCAGCCTGCTCTGTGTACAGGTGAACTTATTGGGGGAGGGTCCTGAAGTTGATGTTGGGCATCTTCCTTGGTTACCTTCATTTTATTTATTGAGACAGGGATGGACTCTAATTGAACCTGGACTTCACTAATTCCCACTAGTCTATATAGACAGCTTGTTCCACATCTCTACCTCCCAAGTGCTGGGATTGCAAGCTGCCACCATCCCCTCCCAGCTTTTATGAAGACCATGGGGATTTGAACTCAGGTCCTCATGTTTGTCCAGCAAGCACTTTATCCATTGAGCTGTTTCCTAGTCCTCGAGCTGTTTAAAAAAAAAAAAACACCCTGGCCCACAGAGGATAGGCCCCTTTCTTCTTCTGAGAAGAGAACCCTAGGGACAGATGGTACAGCCCTCAGGATATGTCACCCATGTCCTTGTCCCTCCAAGCCCCAGGGCCCCTGGTGGGGGGGGGGGCGTCACCAGTGACAGCAGAAAAGGCAGATTAAAAGCACTGAAGGGACATTGTGGATCAAGGTCAATAAATCTCAGGGTGGCCACTCTGTTCAGCAATCTGTCCGGCTGCCTCTCGACAGCCCCACTGCTCCCCATTACCTCAGGGGGAGCCACAAATCACCCTGACAGACCAATCAACAGGCCGGGGCTTTTACACACACGGCCTCCTGAGGGATGATCCACCCTCAGCAATGCAGCAGAATAAATCTCTTCAGGAACTTTTCCCTTCGTCCACCATCCCAGCCCCAGGAGCAGGTGACCCAGCCCATCCCAGGTTCCCAGTTGCTCCCCTCCCCACCTTTGTCTCTGCTGGGCACCTCCCTTCTAGGTCCCGGATGGGCCCTGATTATGGCTGAGTGATGGGGGATCTCCTCTGACAAAGAAGTCCTTCCTGCCCCTTGCCTGCAGTGTGCCCTTCCCCCACTGGGCACCACAGCCCCCTGAAAGCATGGCCTGATGGTGTCGGGGCCCTCCTGGAAGGGCTGGACCACCTCATTTCAGCAGAAGGAAAGAAAGCTTTATAAAATAATTCATAGGAAACTTAAAACACTCAGACACCAAGAAATTGCAAATGGGGAAATATGATGGATTGTGGGTTGAAAGAAGGCGACTTCTACAGGCAAAATTGATCCCTTAGAAAATGTTTTTGTCTGCTATGAAAAATGGGTAATACCTCGCCGGGGCTTCGGAGCTATAATCCCGAAAATAATTTGCTTTTGATTTCCTCTTAGCCTCGGCAGTTCTTTTCATTCTTCTCCCTCCCCATGTGAGAGCCAGCCCCCCTCCCGTGTGTGAAGGGGAGTGGCCCCCAGTGGCCCTTGCTGGGGCATCTTTGCCCATACCCGGATGCCCAGCTGCCAAAAGAGCTGACCTGGCTGAGTCTGGCTCATTTCCTCCCAAAGCCCCTCCAGCCTGCTTCAGTATTTCCCAAGCTGCTGTCCCTGGGTGGCCCCGGACACCTGAAAGGTCCAGGACATAAGTGTCTGAGTAAAATACCTGGATCCCTGGTTGAGCTTTTAGGAAAGTCTTTTTACTCCTGGGCTCCACAGGGTAACATGGTTCCTGATAATGATATTGATACAATGGAAAACACAGGGAGTCCTGCAAAGTGGGGAAACTGAGGCCAGAGGGAAGGATGTTCAGAAACAGACAGAAGGGAAGTGTGGATATAGCCTGGGACTCAAACCAGCAGGGACACTATGACAGACAAAGCTGTGACCCCCCCCACCAACCCCCACCCCTGGGCCATAGCCACTCAGCTCCAAGTACCAGATCAGATGAGAGCTTAGAAGGACCTAGATCTCTCTTTCCAGACCCATTGAGTCAGGGACTCACCTTCCATCCAGGTCACATGCCATTTGTACACTGACTTCTCTTCAATCAAGTTACTTTTTGTGAAAATTGACATCCAGGTCAAGCCAGGGACACCCCTAGTCCTGCTGCCAGCCGCTCTCTGGGCAGCAGCACTCTGAGCAAAAGCCAGGCACACTTCAGTAACAGACCCATGACTCTCCCAGATGATCCTCAGGCAATGGGGTCAGAGCTGTGGTGGCTCTGTCTCTGTGGCAGGCCTTCTGTGTGTGTGAAGATGAGAGTCTGGCAGCAGGCTGTAGGGGTCCAAGATTGTGGTATTAAGGGGACAAATAGTCTGCCTGATTTGTCATAGACAGGATGGTTCCAAAGGATGAAAAGATCTACTGCTGGGTCCCATCCTGATGGCTGTCCATAAGGCTCCCACACCCCGGTAATATGACATAAAAAGCCCTGCTATTGGTCAGCCCCAAGAGGAGGCTGAACCTTGCTGGCAAGGGCTGGAAGCATGTGGGGAAGCAGAATCCAGTAGGGATCAACATGTTTTCCTTTTTGCTTTTGCTATCAGGAAGCAGAGCCATACCCTGCCCTGTTCATTCTGAAGTGCCAGCAAATTGGCTTCCTTGGGCTACCTATGGGGTCATCCCTCATTAGCAGCACTGTGTGAGGTAAATACCAAAGTATATTCTGGAAAAAGACCCTCTGAGACAAAGTGACTGAACCCTCCAAATCTCACAGGGTACAAGTGTGTTTAGACTCACTCAGACAAAGCTTGGCACGGATTGATTGACTGACTTGAATTAGCCTCAGATCTTTTCCCAGAACAGCCTAAAGTTTGGGGACCTCACCCCAGCCATGGACCCGGCAGAGGGTCCTGATCTTCCTTCTACTATCTCCCAAGGGTTAACAGTTTACTGGCCTATCCCTGAAAACAACTGCAAATGGCCCCGGCTGGTTTGTCACGGTGAAATTCACCTCCTCTGATGTCTTCATCTAGGATGCGTTCATGTGTGGGTGGTGTGGATGTGGCCATTTCACTGAGATCTATTCCCCCTGCCTTTTAGAAGATGGACAAGGCTGGCCTGTGGGCTTGGTGAAGTTTGTAGCACGTGTCCATTGGACAAGTCTATTTCCAAACAATTGATGGATTCAGTGGCCGCACCAGGCTGTAGATCACCTTCTGGAAGAGCTCAGTGACTCTCCCCATAATGTCCTGCAGCAATGTGGGAAGCTCGGAAAGCGCTCTGGAAAAGACTGATGCAGTGCCTCCATGAGACCATTGACTAGAGTCATTTTTTATGCAACAGAAGGTGATGGAGGCAGCTGAGAAATAGGACCACCATTGAGGAAGGGAGGGGCATTACAGGGCTCAAATCTCCTAGGAATCCTTTGTGGGCTCCTACACTGTGAGGTCCCCAGATGTGGAAGGAAGCAGCTGTCCAGGGCCTTCTGCATCATTTTCTGGGTAGTGCATAATGACTGGGAAAACCTGTGGGTAGGGATACCTCAAATGTTAAATCCATTTCAAGGAGGTGGTGCGTTTTTTTTCATCCTGTTGCCCCATCCCCAGGCAGAGTCCTTAACCCACTTATCCATGGGGAAAGCTTTGTGTATGGCACTGCAGGGCTCAGTTGACCAACTAGTTAGAACCACAAGGGATAGAGCTTGGGACAATCTGCCTACTTTATTCTACATGTCCAGGTCAACAGCCTCTCTCTGGAAGACCAGTTCATATAAATTACAGAAAAGAGTTTGGCATGGTGGCTCAAGTCTACAATCTCATGCCTAGGGAAGCCCAGGCAGAATGATAGTGAGTTTAAAGGTGGCATGGGCTACGTGATAAGTTCAAGGCTACACAAGCAGAATGAGGAGCCTGGGCTACATGAAAACTGTCTCAGTCAGGAGTGGCTGATCTCTTTTGGGTCCACGGGTTGTGCTGGGCTGGGAACAGGTCAGGAAAGAAAACATTGTGTGCAGCCTGGGCAAATGGTACTAAACAGGGAGCATTATGCAATGCAGCACTGTGGAGACTGACCAGGAGCTGCAGGGTGAGGCAGGGTGGGGGATAAGGGTTGGCAGGAGTCATCCTGCTCTCCACCAGCCGGGCCCTGGGCCTACACACAGAGTTTACCTGTCTAAATCTGCCTGTGAGAGACAAGGAGCGGGCAGCCCGGCCTGCTAGAGGACAGCTGCAGTGCCTCTAGTGCTGCAGAGGGAAGGGGAGACTCGGTGTCGCTGGGAAGGGCCAGTTCTGATTGTATTAGACAGGCTGCTATTGATCTGGTTCCTGTTTATCCCTGGAGCCTCATTTCAATAAACAGCAGTTTGGAAGAATTAGCAAGGGACCCCCGCTCACTCCCCGCCCCCTTCTCCCTCCGCCTTGGTTTTCCTTTGGAAGATTTATGAGGATTCCAGTGAGGTTCTAATTTGTTCCTGGGACGGCAGGATCTGGAGTAGAGGTTTGTTCATGTGACCTTACATTGGGGTTTTGGCCCTTTCCATCCACCTAGCGGCTAAGGGGCCAGGGTAGGGTCTTTGGTGTTCAGCAGCAGCAGGGTCACTGAGGATTCTCAGATGTGGAGGGAACAGACAGCCACACAGCTCTGTGGTTGGGTCAACCCCAGGAGAAGTCATCAAGAGGGAGCCTGCAGGGAAAGAAAGCATACTATTGGTCCTGAGTCAGCTCTGAGCAGATTGTCACACCCTCTGGGTTTCAGCCCCTCATTTGCAAATGGAGATGGAGGAGGAGAGGTGTGCAGGTATGTGTATGTGTGTGGTGTGTGCACATGGGTTATATGTGTGTGCTTTGGAATGGTCACACCCTGCCTCATGTTTAGTTTTCCCCATTTTGAGCCCAATGCAACAGAAATTTCCCTGAGTCATTCAATTGTCTTTTCAGAAACATGTTTTACATGTCTGTAATATGAACTCCAGTGACCAGTACCCAGCAGGAAAAGCCAAACCAAACCAAAGAAAAAGCCCTCAGAGGATTTGCTGAGGTAGGTTCTTCACTGCCCCTGTGTCCTTCAGACATCTTGGGGAAGCTATTTTTTTGCCACCCACAGTCTGCCTGTCTTTATCTAGTACTGTGGCTTCTCCAGGACCCTCATGTCCACTCAGAGGCCACAGCTTTTTTGGAAACAGTCTTCCTCCTCCTCCTTGTTTTCCTCCTTCTCTTACCCCTTTCTTTTCCCTTCCCTCCCTGTCCTTCTCCTCCTGCCAGTGTTTCTTGTTGTCCCACCACAGTGGCTCCAGGAGGAGCTGGCTGAGATTAATTGTTCAGTCTCCAGGGTCAAGGTCAGGATGAGTATGTCAGGGTTTCTCTGTTACCCCTCTTTTTTTTGTTAGTGGTGCCAGAAATAAACCCCACAGCCTTGTGCATGCTAAATAGATGTTAAACAACACCCCCCAACTTCAGGATTTAAAAAATAGATTTTGATAAGTATTACCTTAAAAACACTGCCAACTCAGTTTAAATATAATTCTCATACTACAAATTCCATTTTCATTTACTAGCATTTACTAATGCTTATATATAGTATTTTTTGAGAGGTGGAGCTATGCTGTTTAAGCTGACGTCAAACACCTGGACTCAAGCTGTGCTCCTGCCTCCAGCTTCCAGGTAGCTGGGATGTCCCCACCACATTCTTTGCCCTGCCAAAATTCCACTCTTTAAAACTGTCTGACGTCATGAGTTCTGCCATTTTGTTCATTTTTAAAATTGTGATTAAAGCCAGGTGGTGGTGGCACCCACCTTTAATCCCAGCACTCAGGAGGCAGAGGCAGGTGGATCTCTGAAAGTTCAAGGCCAGCCTGGTCTACAGAGCGAGTTCCAGGACAGCTAAAACTGTTACACAGAGAAACCCTGTTTCAATAAAATATTTTAAAAATTATGATTAAAACATATATAACATAATGGGCTGGAGGGATGGTTTGGTCAGCGTCTTAGACAGTGTTCTATTGCTGTGAAGAGACACCATGACCACAGCAATTCTTATAAAAGAGAGCATTTAATTGGGGTCGCTTGCAGTTTCAGAGGTTTGGTCCATTATCATCATGGCAGGAAGCATGGCAGGCAGCAGGCAGACATGTGCTGGAGAAAAGTAGCTGAGAATTCTACATTTGGATCTGCAGGCAGCAGGAAAAGAAAGACGCTGGACCTAGTTTGGGCTTTTGAAACCTTAAAGCCAGTGACACACTTCCTCCAGCAAGGCCACACTTCCTAATCCCTCTCAAGTAGTGTCACTTCCTACTTGAGAGTATGTTTGAATGACCAAGCATTCAAATATAAGAGCCTATGGGAGCCATTCCTATTCAAACCGTCACAGATAGGTGGATCCCTGGGGCTCATTGGTCAGTCAGTGGAGAGCATCAGGCCAATGAGAGACCTTGTCTCAAAACAGGGGTGAGGATGGCCTTCCTGAGGATGATAATGAGATTGTCCTCTGGCCTCTACATACACGAACACACACGCATGTTCATACACAATGCATACACCATGTTTGCCATTTCATCCTCTCTAAGTGTAGGGTTCAGTTTTCTTTAAAGTGTTCTCAGTGTTGTGCAGGGTGACTGGTTTTCCACAACTCACTCATCAGCCCATACTGTACTCTGTCACCTCAAACCACCAAACCCGCACCTCGCAGCCCGACTCTCATTCATCCCAGGTCCCTCTTGTGAGTGATCCTGGGGACCTTCCTTCATGAGCGACTTGTGTGACAGAGCACAGCATTCTTAAGCTCCATCCATGCTGCAACAGTGTCCAGGTTTGATTTCTATTGCTGTGATAAACACCGTGGCAAAAGCCACTGGAGGAGAGGTTTATTATTTCATATTACAGGTTAGAGTCCATTAGGAAGGGAAGTCAGGACAGGAGCTCAAAGCAGAGGCCATGGAGGAATGCTTCTAACTGGCTTGCTCTTCATGGCTTCTCAGCTTGCTTTTTTATACAATTTAGGACCACCTGCCCAGGGGTGATACCACCCACGGTGCAACGGGCTGTACAACAATCATTAATCAAGAATATGCCCCAGAGACTTGCCCACAGGCCAATTGATGGAAGTGTTTTCTCAGTTGAGGTTCCCTCTTCCAAGATAACTCTAGCTTATGTCAAGTTGACAAAAATATAGCCAGCATAGGAGGCCTCTGAATGCTCTTCATGCTGTACTGTGGCCACACACCATGGTCATGACCTTTGAACTGGATGTCCAGGCTCTTACATACAGTAGGGTTATCAGCACCAGAGGAATCCATTTTCTATTCCTCTGTTCTTTGCCTCCGTTCCTTGCTCTCCTTTCTGGCTTTTTGGAATAATCAAGTATTTTATTGCATGTGTGCATGTTCACGGGTATATACATATGTGTGCAGTTATAAAGGAATATGCGTGATATATATGTGGAAACCTTAGACATTTTATATGTCAAAAAAGCCATCTACTTCCTTTGAAACAGCATCTCACTGAACCTGGATCCCACCAATTGCACTACACTAGCTGACCAGAAAGCCCCAGAGATCCACCTGTCGTCCCCTCTCCTGGTGTCATGCCATAGCTGGCATTTTTACATGGTTTTTGGGAATTGAACTCATGTCACCATGCTTGCAAAACAAGCACTTTATTGACTGAATCATGTTGCCAGCCCCAGTCAAGCATCTGTATGACTTCATTTCTCTGGTTTATGTGGCAACTCTGTTGTGTTTTCAGTGGTTGCATTAGGGATCAGTGCCTGAGACAGCATAGCCTACCTTAGAGTGATGTAAGCTATTCCCATTCCCATTTCTGTAGCATTTCTCCAGCCACCGTGCATTATAAACCTCAAAAAACATCATCATGATAACTTTTTTTAGTGATTTTTTTGTTTTGTTTTGGCTAAGGTCTCACTATACAGCCTCACTTGGCTGGCCTGAAACTCACTATGTAGTCCAAGTTGGCCGGGAACTCATAAAGATTGGCCTGCCTGGAGCCTGAGTGCTGAGATTAAAGGAGTGCACCACCATTGCCAGGTCGATTATTTTTGCAGTGCTGGGGACAGAGCCCAGGCCCCCTGCCTGGGACAAGTACTCACAGCTAAGCCTTTCCCTGCCCTGCCTCTGAGCCTAGCCGGGCTTGTTCTCTATCCCTGGTTTTGAGATCTTTGACTTTAATGTGATTCAGTGTTGCTTTATTTGTGTATCTTCTGCTGGAGGTTTCTGGAGACTCCTGGACTTGCTTTAGAAAGTTCATAAAACCGGATCCTTGGCTCTTATGTCACCTTGTTTCTTTGCCTCTGGGTTCTCAAAGTGACACAGTGAAGTTCCATTTCAGCAATTTACATGTTAGTCTCTTTCTTCTTCATTCTTGTCTTCAGTGCATATATATATATATATTACAACAGGGTACTTTTTGAAGATTTTATGTGTGCTTTCCCTGCATGTAGCCATGAATAGCACATGCAGGCCCAGTGCCTGCTGAGGCCAGAAAAGCGTGTCAGATCCTTGGGGATTGGATTGACAGACAGTTGTGAACTGTCGTGTGGGTGCTAGGTACTGGTCTTGGGTCCTCTGAACTTGGCCAGAGCTCTTGACCTCTGCTCCACCCCTCTAACCCTGTTGCATGGCCATTATCACTTTCCCTGTTTCACTGTGGGCAGATTCTCCCTGGGCCTCAGGTGTGGGGTGAGGAAGGAGCAGGCATTTTATTTCCTTTAGTGGAAATAAACGCACTGGAATATGGAAGAGTTATGGAAACTGAAGCATTTCCAGGCTATGTAGATGTCCTAGGGTGTGTGCGGAGTCTTGTAGGATCTTGCGGGAACCTCGGAGTCCTGGTGGAGCTTCCTCACTCTGCTGCCATACTTCCCACTAGCTGGGACTTCACCAGTCCTGCCCCTGCAGGTGGAGAGGGCATCATGCCACATCTGAGCCCAAGGCTCCAGCCAATGGTGGTGGGGAGATAGGGAGCACCCCCTGGAGGGGAAGTTGAATAGGGGCAGGGCCTTGCTGTTGCCCTTGCTTTCCCTTGCTGTTCAGCCATGACATCATCAACATGGTCCCTGGTGAGGGGGACTCCAAAGTGTCCCATGAAGGTTCTAAGGCCTTGAAGAGTAGGAAGGAGCCTATGGATTTAGCATCGTGGCTAGGGTATTGAGAGCCTTACGGGCCTGTGTCTGTACACTGCCCTCCTGCTGGGAGGCCTGGATCCTGGGGCAGCACAGTAACCTCTGTAGGTGATGGATCACAGTGTCTGCCCTGGTGCAGCAGATGTGGGGCTGCACTTGGCCTCAATCACTCCCTAGGGACACCCCCGATCGATGGCATCCTGTGCTCAGCCCCGGCAGACTATGATAAATGGCCTGGAATTGATTTCCACTTAATTGACAATTTTGTGAACCTGTTTGCAGAATCCCAGGTTGGGCAAGAAGGGGAATGTCCCAGTTGATGTCCCTGGCCAGGGTGACAGCCAGGGGGCAGCAGAGGCTATCTAGTTATGTCAGGAAACTCCTATTGTGTCACCCTCTGGAAGCTTGGCAATGTCACCAGCCAAATCCAGGACCCCTAGGGAAGTGGGTTCTGGATGCCATTGAAGTGAAGAGCTGAGGTGGACCCCAGCTCTGTCAGTAGGATACTGTCTGACCCTCAGTTTCCTTCTCGGACGAATGCCCACTGGGGCCTGTGTTCCACTGAGCAGGTCTCATTGCAAAGGCTGCCTGACTGCTGGCCCTCTGCTCAGCTGAGGCAGCTCCTGGCACTGACCCCATCTGCTCTGTTGTAAGCCCTGCTACCTCTGCCGCCAGGACACACTCCATTCTCTCCAGGGTAGCTGGCCAATCAGACTAGGCAACTAACTCTCTACCTAGAACCTTCATTCTCCACCCCTCCTCCTCTCTCAGCTTCTCAAATCTGTGAGTCACATCTTCTTCCTTCTCCAATGCAGTTTCTTGCTAGCCTCAGGACCTGTGCTTTCTGGCTGAAATGCCTCTCCCCTGACCTGCACAGGAGGTACTCCCTCTAGACGATGAATGTTTTCATTTAAATGACTCTAAAGCCTAGCTTGGATCATGGACTATCATTCCAGCTTCTCAGGAAGCTAAGGCAGGAGTGCTGCTTGAGCCCAAGAATTTGAAGACATCTTGGGCAGCATAGCAAGTCTCTCTCTCTCTCTCTCTCTCTCTCTCTCTCTCTCTCTCTCTCTCTCGTTTTTTGAGACAGGGGTTATCTGTGTAGCTTTGGAGTTTGTCCTGGAACACCAGGCTGGCCTTGAATGCACAGAAATCCTCCTGCCTCTGCCTCCCAAGTGCTGGGATTAAAGGTGTGCGCCACCACGGCCTGGCATTTTTCTTCTTAGAAGTGCCTGACTCTTAAAAAGAAATTAATTATGGCAGTGCATGCCTGTAATCCCAATACTTGATGGGTAGAGGCAGGAGTATCAGGAGTTTATGGCCAGCCTGGGCTACATGAGACTATTTCTGAAAAGAAAGGGGGGGAGGGAAGGAGGGAGAGAGGGAAAAAGGGAGAGAGGCTTTCACCAAGGACCACATCTGGTATCTGTAAAGCACGCATTTGCCGGTCTTGTGGCCCTTCTCTGCTGCGCTGCCAGCTTGCAAGCTTAGGGATCCACCTGTGAGCTTGAACCTCCCCAGTCGTCATGTGTGCAGAGAGAGTAGTACCCAGGAAGCCTCTCAGAGTTGGGGGGCGGGGTTCATGGGAAAGTTCCCAGGGTTACACAGAAACAGCCTCCTACTTACCCTCACCACCTGTCCCTGAGGTCATTAGCAGGGCTGAGGCTCAGGAACTGTAACCAAAGCCCAGGTAATTCCTGCTAGGGGGCTTCCCAGACAAAAGCCCAGATTAAGTCAGCAGGAAGGCAGAATGAGGCCAGTGGCGGCAGTTCACCCCCAGAGAAAACAAAGGTTCTGTCCTTCTCAGATACTGCTCTTTCGGGTCCGATTTCCCTGCTGTGCAACCCAATGCCACCAGAAACCCCTGGCAGCCTCTTCCCCCTGCCACTCAGCATGGCCCACTCTTCTCAGAGCCCCACCCATCACCACCACTAACCCCACCCCCCACAAAGGAGGTGGAGCCAAGATGAAAGTAGAGGAAGATCCCTGCCTCTGCACATGGTGTACAGGAGCCTGTGGAATCCACTTCCTGAACCCTGGAACTTGTTTCTCCAGCCTCAGACCTAGTGGGGTCTCTGGGGAGGTGTCAGGCCCCTGCCGCCATGGCTCCAGATCTGTGGTTGAACTCCGCTACCCTTGCGGGTGTGGGAGGAAGGGCAGCAAGGCAAACAGGTCTATGACATTAATGCCACGTGGCCTTGAGCAAGCTGCCTTGCCCCTGATGCTCAGTTGGCTCACTGCTAACAGGTCTTGGTCCCCAGTGCATAGATGTTGGCAGGAACCTGCCGAGCAGTAGGAAGTTCCAGCTTGTCAGTAGTGGGGCCAGAGCTGTGGAGCCTCCCATGTGGGGTGAGGTGAACCCTCACTCCAGCACTGCTGGGGAAGGATCCTGACGTTTTCTCTCAGGCTTTCTTGACTGAACAAGTGGCCTCTGACCTTACACAGTATGCAGAGTAAAGTGGGGGAGCAGAAGGCGTGGTGTGCAAGAGCCGTCCTGAAACCCACAGTGGGGCTGTGTTGGTCCTTGGCCCCTCTGGTCAAGGCAGGCCTCAGCCCACACACCTGAGAAGATACAGTTATTACCTGGTATCCTGCTAATGACCCCAAGATGCAGTCAGCACCTTTAAGAGCAGCCATTCCAACAGGCAATGGTGGTTCACTCCTTAAATCCCAGCCCTTGGAATGCTGAGGCAGGTGGATCTCTGTGAGTTCAAGGCCAGCCTGGTCTTCACGGTGAGTTCCAGCTAGCACTACACAGAGAAACCCTGTCTCAAAAAAACAAAACCAAAAACCATTCCCTTTCTAAAACAGGGTCTCTTGTAGTTCAGGTTGGCTTGAACTCACTGTGTCGGCAAAGATGACCTTGAATGTCTGATCTTTCTGCTTCTGTCTCCTGAGTGCTGGCATCATTGGCAGTGCCAACCACACCCGATCTGCTGTTTTTTTGATCTGCCAATGGCAGAGCCTGGATAAGAAAGAACACCCAACTGAAGAGGGGCTCAGGGCCATCAGGGCATCTGCAGCAAGGCTCTGTAAGACCAAGACACTTGCTTGGGAGAGTAACACATGCAACTACCCGCAGCCCATGGCCTCCTTGTCCTGGGCCTGCCTGGATGTAGTGGGAAGAGCCCCAAATTCCAAAATCTTAGGCCAGAATGAAGACAGATGTATCCATCTAGGTAGATTGTGGGGTGCCCGTCCCACAGCAGTGTGCTAAACTGTGCCCCAAGATATGTCCAAGTCAGTCCCACCCCAGCCCATGTTTACGAAAAGGTCTCTGCAGATGAGATTCAGGATGAGGGTGAGCTTCATCTAATGACAGCTGTCTTTAAAGGGTCAGGCAGAGGAAGAAAGATTTCAGAGACCACAGGGAGACTATCATGAGATGACAGAGGCAGAGATCAGGGTGATGTGGCCACAGCCCAGGGATAGCAGAGCCATAGGGACCTGGGAGAGGCTTCTGACTTCTGGCCTCCAGCACTAATATTTCCCTTTGTGTTGAGCCACACTGTGGGTAATTGTGACGTTACTCTCAGGATACTTCTATACAGACCTGTTGTGCGACCCTGAAACCCAGTGTCTGTTTCTTGATCCCCTCCCGCAACCTGGCTCTGCCGTCTGACCCATGCCAACCTCACTGTCCCTCACCCCCATCTACTGTCCCAGAATTACGAGGCCTGGGTACCACATACAGACTTGTAGCCCGCTGTGTGATTCCAGTGGGATGAGCTCTGGGGACAGAGCAGGCATGGAGATGGGTGGTCTCAGAAAAAAAGCTCATTTGCTCGCTTGTTGGGGGGCTTGGGCAGGAGTGCATCAGGAAGAGAAGCAGACACTGCGGTGGGGAGAGGAACGTGCAGCAGGGATATTATGGTGTGACATTTATGGCATGCTGTGCTGGAGACTTGCTACCTGCTGTGAGGCCCCCTGCTCCTGATTCTACCTCAGAAGGCAAAGACAGCAGGTAAAATCCATGCTTGTGGAAGCTGGGGAGAGGCCTTCCCTAGTCTCCCCTCTGTTTGTGTCTAGGTGGAATAGCTCAGGTAGTAAGTGGGCAAGAAGTGCAACCCTGACTCCCTGGAGTTTGAGCCCAAAACCTCCTGACCCAGGCTCCTTCCTGCTTTGCTCGCTCCCTGAGCTAAGCCTAGACCGGGAGACAAGGCTTGTGCTGGTTTCATCCACTTGAGGATCAATGCCAATATCTTGTATGGCAATTAAGTATCCATTGGCCTCTTCCTCCTTCCCACAAGGACCCTCCTCTAGGCAGGGTGACCTGGCCCAGCCCCTCAGTCTTCCACCCAAAAGAGAATAAATAGTCAAGACTTCTAAGGGGGGCTGCAAGGAGGGGCCGCCCAATGCAATCAGCCAAAGAGGCCCAGAGCTTTGCAAGCGATTTGATTAATCAACGTAATGGTTTTGCAACCTGAGTCCAGGAAGCTGGGGTTAAGGCTTTTGTGTCCGGTGCCAGTGCCTAAGCCCCTACCCATCAAGAATGTGAGCTCCCAGACCCCAGTCAATCCCACCACCTGAAACTGGAGCACAGGGCCCAGCAGTGTTGACTTTGGCTCCTGGACAGGGCCCCAGCTTCCTCAGACTCTGCAAGGCTACTCTGTACAAAGTGATTTGGGCACTTTCCTTAGGGGTCAGGTGTTAACTAGGGTCATAAATCTTTTTGTTCCAAAATGCAGACCTTTTGGTCACTGACACTGATTTGAAGTTTAAACCTAGCTGAGAGCTGGGTTTAAAGTCTTCAATGATTTTGTGACATCTCTATCACACTGCAGCCCTCATGGCACCTCCCATGAAAGGCAGGGAGCTCATCTCTGACCGGGGTGGGGTGGGGTGGGGTGGCGGGCTTCTCTTGGTCTGAGAGAAAGCTGATGGAGCCCTACTGCTTAGCGCCAACCTGTCCTGGGCACTGGCACAGCTAGTGAGCCAGGAGCCAGCTGGAGGAAGACCCGGAGGCTGGAGTTTATGCCTTCTTTATTCTCTGCCAGCTCCATTCTCTTAGTTACTAGCTTCAGAGCAAGTCCCCAAGTGCTGACTGCACTTGAGGCATGGTGCCAGCTCCCTGGGCGGCTACTTCTTTTCACAGATGGAGAACAGAGACTGCTAGAGTGCCTCGGGAAGCTATGGGGAGTGGAACTGCCTGAATTCGGCATCCATCTCCCCCGGGTGCCTCTGTTTGACCCATACCTGCCACACTGGGCAAGGACAGCTTACTTCTCCTCTGGGATGGAGTTCAGATATTTTAGACTAAAAGCCAAAATGTCCCCTGGTAGTGAAGGTCTAAAGGGGGATCACAGACCTGTCGATGGTCCATTGGTGTAGAGGACCTAGCTCTGTACAGGAACTGAATAATTTCTTCACCGCCCTTTCCTCAGGACGCAGAGTAAGCTACTCCCTTCCAGGAGAGAACTGGCAGGGACGGACACACAGATTGGGCACTGTGCCTGCTTCCCAGCCCACTGGCTTCGGACGAATGCCGTGACCTGTGTTGAGCCCAGAGCTCCAACCTTTTCATCGAGAAAGATTTAATTTATTGGGAGCTCAGAGCCACAAATCACATGCTTGGAGATTTATCGCCTCCGGGGGCAGAATGGACCACGGAGAGGAGGCAGTCTCCCCAGCTCAACACACTCCTTTAATAAAGTTGAAAATGTAAAATATGCCTGCTCCACCCCATGCAGTGCTGTGGGCAGTGGGCAGGGTTTATGGAAGGAAGTACAAGACAGAGAGAGCCCTCATTTCATTACAGCAGAGACGCAGCCAGTGGCTCCCAGGCCACTGCCCGAGCACTTGTGATTAAAGTGCTACCGGCAGCTTAGAGAGCCAGTGCTGCATGGGGGTGGGAGGCACAGTTCCCACACCCCAGGGGCTTTGGAGCCTGGGGCTGCAGCTAAGACAGCAGCTGATCACCTATAAAACAGATGCAGGAACCTGCAGCAGGTGGCATTTGGAGGAAGGATAAAAACGGCACTGTGGGCTTCAGTGTTGTTGGGAAGATGTGGGTTATATTGTGTCCCTTGCAGTCCTGGGACTCAATTGTTGTTTGGGACACTTTTCCCAAGCACCCCCCCCCCGTTCTGTTCTTTGCCCTGCTGTCCTGGGGGTCTGCAGGTGCCATGGCGGAGCCATCCCTAATCATTGGGGCAGGCTGGGCCAAGGAATCCGCTGTTCTCATCAACTGGCTTATTGCACTAAGAGAATGTTGTGAGAAAGGGGGCAGAGGTCTCTGTGTGGTGGTGAGAGGGCCACTTTGCAATTGTGGATGTAGTTGTCCCCTGCTGGGCCGTTGAAGTCCCCCCCCCCGGGGGGGAGTGGCCAGTGCTTGTAAGACCAGGGACAAGCTAGGCAGGCAGTGAATGAGTGACCTTTGCTCACGTTGGAGATTAGCTGAGGGTGGTTCAAGTTGAGGCTGCTGCCTCCAACACAGGCTTGAACCTCCTGGGCTTGATCTTACATACTGTTTGTGTTTTCCCTATGAAGTATGAGCATTGAACTTCCGTTTTAGTTCCAGGTGTGACACTGAGGTATGAGCATTGGGTTTACTTCTCTTTGAGTTCCAAGTGTGACACTAACAGAGTAGTCTGGGGCAGAAGACAGGAGGTAGGTGAGCAGGCTGGGCCTAGAAGTTTGAAACGGCTTCTGAGTGATGAAGATGGAGAGAATGGACAATCCTGGGGTACAGAGGTGCCCTGGTCCAGGCCTGGAGTGTGCAGGTAGATCCAGTTGGGTGGAAGTGGGTAGGCAGGGACTGTGTGATGGGAAGTAGCCAGGGTGGGACCTGGATTAAGTTTAGAGATTGCTCGCAGGGCTGACAGCTGCTATTCCTATCCTATCCTATGCTGGGGAGGCAGAAGTCGGGGACCCACTTCTCTCAGTTTTCCCAAGGAGTCCTAGGCCTGCAGGGATACTTCTGGCCACTTCTATCACTGTCTGAGTCGCCTCTGTCTGTCTGTCTGTCTGTCTGTCTGTCTGTCTGTCTGTCTGTCTGTCTGTGTCTCCTTTGTCTGTGGCTCCCTTGTCTGTGAATCCCCCTGTCTGTGTGTGGATCCCCTAGGCCTTTAGGTCCTGCCAGAACCCTGCTGGGTTCAGCTATTGTTCATCCCTTTGGAGCATCGCCATTCTGGAGCTCGACACAGGTTCTCTAGCATGTGTCCTTCAGGGATGTCAAAGGAGCAGGATAGAGTCTGAGCTGAACACTCAAGAAATTTCAGAATCAGACTTTGGTCCTGGAGTCCTAGACTCTGAGACCAACAGGTGCAAAAGGACAGATAGCTAAACCTCTCTAGTTACTTGTGGCAAAACAGCCTCAAAGGTAAGAGCTGTATTCAAAGCCACAAATAAGTTGATGATCCACAGAGGGCCCCTGGCTGACCCCAACTGGGAAATAGGCTATTGAAGGCACAAGTGTCCTGAAGAGACCCTCTGGGACCCCGGACCAACCTCCCAGGTGCAGTTCTTTTCCACTCATCCCATTGTGGGTCCCTTCTGTGGGGTGTCAGGCTACAGTGGGATGATGGTCTGGTCTCCATGCTGCTGTCTTGGTAGAGGTCTGTTCCCTTCTGGGCATCATTCCTGAAGGTACACTCTTTCAGTGAGTGGCCTTCAAGACAGCACTGTGTTCCAGAGCCCAAGGCCCTTTCCTAAAAATTCAGCTGAAAAAGAGCATTGAGTTAGAGTTATCTTTCTGATGGGCAAAATGAGGCTCCTAGGGAGCAGCAGGTGAGTGCTCAGACCCAGAAGATCTTCAGTCGGAAAACAGGGGAGAGAGAGAGAGAGAGAGAGAGAGAGAGAGAGAGAGAGAGAGAGAGAGTATGGGTATACAAGTGAGTGAATGCCTGTGTGTGTATAACTGCATATATGAATGTCTTTTGTGTACTCTTGTGTGTGAGCATGTTCTTCGGTGCACACCCAATGTGTGCACATGTCTATGCATGTGTACATTCAGAGCATGTGTGTGCATGCATGTATCTGTGTGCATGTAACTGGGCATTCTGTAGCTATGTGCATGCACACACAGGATGAGCAAGTGACACCTGTGTGGATATGTGTGCACACTCACAGATATAACAGCATTGTGTGTGTAAAGATCTCTGCAATCGGGCTCACTCTCCAGGGTCTGCTGTGTCAGGCATTCTGGGGTTGGAGTCTTGAGACCCCTAGGAAAGAAATACCTGGGCTGCTGTGCCATGTGACCTGCTGGCCCTAGTCCAGCCCAGCTCTCTGAGCCTGTTGTGACCCCATGTCCAGCTGCATAGGTCTTAGCAGAGATGGCCTCCTGGCCCCATGCCCCAGCTAGCACTCACTCTAGCTCTGGGCCCACCCACTTGTCCAGCCCCTGCCCCCCACCCAAGCACTCTACTTAATGTCTTTCTCATCAGGAGTTTTAAATTATAAGCCTAAATGAGGTCTATAAATTTAACTTCATAAAATCCCACGCACATCATTCTCCAACAGAAACAGCTCTCTAAGAAATATTTTCCTGTGACCCCCTCCCCCTGTGCAATATAACATTTATTCTAATATTAAAATGGCAGGTGTTCTATAAATCGTGAGTCTTCAGCACTCTTCATTGATTTTTCCCGCAGCCTCCGGCCTGTGCGTAGAAGCCAAGTGTGAATATCAGTCTATTCGATTGAGATTCATACCCTATTTGGGGGTCAAAGAGCGAGACCTTGTGAGCTTGAACTTCTATCAGCCCAACACTGATCAATATTTGGAGATATATTGGGGGCCATCCGCTCAAACAGATTAAGTGGCTATAAGTACAAGACGAGGGGCCATTGGTGTCTCCTGAGGGTCTACAGTCTGGGGAGCCATGCACCAAGATGCAGGATGAGGCCAACTGAGGAGCTGGGCTCGAGCTCGAGTTTCTTCTTGCTCACTCTGCTCAGCCAGGAAGTGTGGAAGCCCAAAGAAATGGCCACTGAGACCAGTAAAGTCTGAGAGTACCTGGGAGAGGTGAGCCAGGGCAGACTGCCTCTTAACCAAAAGGTGGTTTGCATTGTTCAGGACCCTTAAGTCTACCCTGTGTCCTCCTGGTTGCTTCCTTCCAAAGCCTTTGCCTCCTTTTGCCCCAAAGGCCCTGGGTGTCTTCTCACTCTCCCACCGATGTTCCCTGGACAGCTGCCTCCCCCAGGCCTCTTTTGATGCTGCCTTGGAACCCACCTCCTTCTGTCTGGCTGGACCTCAGGCCCCTGGGGGCAGACTCCAGGGTTTCTTCCTCCCAGCACTCCTGCCCTGCTCCTGGCCTGGGTCCCTTCATTCATTCTGAATATCTACTCTATGCAGGCCTGAGCAGGACGTCTGTGGATGCTGACCCCAGTAACTGCTCAGCCTCTGGGAGCCCCTGCATTCAGCAAGGGGCTGCAGCCACAGCCAGCCACAGGAAGCTTCTATCCCTATCCTATGCTGTGGGGTTAGAGCTGGAGGAACCACTTTTCTGAGCGGGTGTCAGGATTGCCACTGCTGTGGCACCTTTGTTCCGGCTGTGCCCTGGTGATGACTTCCACTCCTGCCTCCTCACAGATCCCTGCCAGGGCTGCTTGAGGCCTTGACAGCTGCCGGCCTCTGACACATAATGCATGTGCTCTGTTAAGTTATTAGGGAGATAAATAACTTGAACTCTGGCTTTTTACCTCTTCCCCCAGTGGGCGGGCTGCCCTGAAGCCCACCTCGCCCGCTGAAGGAATAATTTCATTAGGAACACCGCGCAGCTGGCAGAGGCAACCCCATGAAGCTGCAAGTAGAAATTCTTTATGGAGATGAGAGATAGGAATATGAAAATTTAAGCCAGTGCGGATGTAATTTAACTCTGCATTATTCATCAGGGACACAAATCCTTTGTAATATTGTCGGATTTGGGAGGCCAGAGCAGGGTCACCGGGACCAAGGGGCTTATATCCTACCCCTGTCAGGTTATGAAGCGGCGATGGACGGTTAGGGGTTCTGCTGGGCATGGGGTGCGGCAACAAACCATGCTCAGGCTATGGGGTATGTCAGCTACAGGAGGCCTGTGAAGGCACCAGGGCTTAGGAACACAGGGACTTGCTCTGCACCTGTGCTGGCTCCCTGGGAATTTGTTCTGCCATGATGTCAGTACCGAGTAGGGTCCTGCATGGTCCCACACTGCTGTCCTAGGAGCCCAGTCAGTTCCAATAGGAAGTCAGTCTGGACAATTATCCTGGAATTGGACAGCAGCTCCAGTAAGAAAGAACCAACAGCTCGGAAACTTGAGCAAGTCAGGTATTCCAGCCCAGATTCAGGTGAGGCAAGCGTGTTCCCTCCTTGCTTCAGGGGGAGTCAGCCCAGGCTCTGCTCTCTGTGAAACCGGGGTTTCTCACCTACCTCTGCCTCCATTCCCTGCCGATGTGCTGCCTTAGTGACGGGGATAGCCTGAGACCACCCACTTGGGCTTGTCAGCTTTGAGTCTAGCAACTATATTATGTCTTTAAACAAAGAAGCCAAATGATTAAAAAGGAAGCAATCTTACCTGTGGGCTAGGTGGCTCTGCTTGTAATCCTAGCACTTGGGAGGCTGAAGCATGAAGATCAGGAGTTCAAACCCAGCTCAGTTTGAGGGTAGCGTGAGCTACATGAGGCCTTGCCTAAAGTTGGTGGGGCATTAATTTCAACCAACAGACATATTAAAAACGAAAATTCATACTTGGGCTCCTGCGACTTAGGACCCCTCTCATCTAGAGCACAGACAATGGTTGGTGGGAGCTAAACTCTAGCACTCTGTAAGAGCAGCACACACTCTTAGCCACATCTCTCCAATCCCTAGTTTAGTGTTTTTAGAACTTAATTGAAACTGTACTAGGAAACACATCACTTTGTATGCTAAAAAGTTAATTTAAAAATGGGAAAATATAAGAAATAATACCAAGGGCTGGAGAGATAGCTCAGGGATTAAGAGCACTGACTGCTCTTCCAGAGGATCCAGGTTCAATTCTCAGCACCCTCATGGCAGCTCATAACTGCCCATAACTCCATTTACAGAGGATTCAACACCTCACACAGACAAAACACGCACACAAATGCACATGAAATAAAAACAAATAATATATGTATATATAATAACAACACTGAAAAAACAACCCCTAACCTCATTGTGGCATCCCAGACTTGTAAGCTGAAGGCTAAGGCAGGACCTAGGACACAGGCCAACCTGTGCCACACAGGAGACTTGTCACAAAGACAAATGGATTTTCCCTTAAGGCTTTAGATTTGAAGAACAATAGTAAGGAGTTTTTGTAAGGCAGCTAAATTTCCTTAGACACTTAATATTCATTTGTTTTCTTGTTTGAGACAGGGTTTATGCTATCAAACTTGCTATGTAGCCAAGGATGGCCCTAAATTCCTGATGTTCCTCTTTCTGCCTCCTGAATGGTGGGATTACAGACATAGTCTCTGCACCTGGATATTATTTGTACTGTCCTGCACCACACATAGAGCCCTATGCCTCTAAGAAACACCACAGCTGGTAGCAGGATGCTTCAGAGAAGCTCATTTGTTGCAGTTTGCCCCATCATTTCATAAAACTCGTGAGTGCAATCCCAGTGTTCATTAGCAGCAGATTAAAGAAAAACATTCAAGGGACGAAGAGGTGGCTCAGTGGCTAAGAACACTTGTTGCTCTTCCAGAGGACCTAAGTTGGAGTCCCAGAACACACATACAACCATCGTAACTCCATTTCCAGGGGATTTAATGCCTTTGGCCTTTGCAGCATTTGTACAAATGCACACATGCACACACAGTTAAAGTGTAGTAAAAATAAGTCTTAAAAAACAAAACATGAGCTGGACAGTGGTGGCGTGCGCCTTTAATCTCAGCATTCAGGAAGTATAGAGGCAGGTGGATCTCTGTGAGTTTGAGGCCAGCCTGATCTACAGAGTAAGTTCCAGGACAGTTAAGGCTGCACATAGAGAAACCCTGTCTCTAAAAACAAACAAACAAACAAACAAACAAACAAAAACAAAAACAAATAAAATGCAGATTCTTTTAACCATAACTTGTAAATATCCCTGTATGTAATCCCTAATTTTTAATTGATATTTTTAGTGTGACTGTACTTAACATTTTCTTAAGCCTTATTTATTTTTATTTTACATGCACGAGTGTTTCCCTGACCCTCACAGCTACTGGTTCTCACAGCCTGCCTGAGAGAATACCTTTTGAAAATTTCTTAGTGAGTTTGTTAAGGACCAGGGACAAGAGGCAGGCTGCCAGGCCCAGGGAAGAGTGGCCTGACCCTCCTAGACTAGACCCTTATATAGCTAGCTCCCCCTGCACCCCCAACACTGTCCATACACAAAGGGCCAGAAGGCAGGTCAGATGCAGAGGTGAGGCTCTGGCCACTAGGGGAGTGTGGGGATGGACAAGCCACATGGCTGAAAGGTCCTGCCCTTCTGATAGAGGCTGGCTACAACCTGGGGATCCCAGGCCAGGTCCCACTTGCTGCACAGGTGACCAAACAAGCCCATCCTTTAGAGTCAGTTTCCAGGCCATTTGGTGTCACCCACTAGCTTATGGCTTCACGAGCACAATGAAGTCAAGTGCCTGAAGTCTAGGGCTAAGTGAGACAGTGGTGGATACATGTGGTCCAGAGCGGCCTACAGGTCTCCTAGGAATGGAGGTGATCTAGAGAAGAACCTCCAAAGCCTGCATGTGAGGTCTGGCTGGCCGGAAACTGCTTGGTACATCACTGCGTGGCAAGAGTGATGAACAGCACAGTTGCATCTTCTGAGCAGGCTGGGGTGTCAGCATCTTCGGATTCCCTCTCAACATCTGGACCATGCCTATGGTTTCTTCTGGATTCTTAGTCTGCACATGTGTCTTTAAAAGGCATCACCGGCTGGGCGGTGGTGGTGTACACCTTTAATATCAGCACTCAGGAGGCAGAGGCAGGTGGATCTTTGTGAGTTCAAGGCCAACCTGGTTTACAGAGCAAGTTCCAGGACAGCCAGGACTGTCACACAGAGAAAAACAGACAAATTGCTCTGGCTCAGCCACATTTTGTCCCTCTGGGGGGCTCTGCTGTCTTATTCAAAGTCACAGCTGGGTCTAAGAAATGCATTGTCCCCATAATCGTACCAGAGGACCAACAGGGAAGAGTCCTGTGTGTACACAAATTACAGGAAGGACCATCAGGTTCCTGGAAGTGTCAAGCCCCGCCACCATGAGTCTTCATCATAGATTCTTTGGAGAGTGTCCTTCTCTCCAACTTCTTTTTCTCTCCAACTTTATCAAGACAAAGTCTTGATAGGAGGTGGGTGGCGCACCCACTGCTCACTGGCCTTTGCCTTTCTTCTCTCACACCCCTGGTCTTTGCAGCCCTAGCTCAGGAGGCCCTTTCAGGGCACCTGCTGCCTAACCCCAGGAAGTCTCTTCATGGCTTATATAACTCTTCACTCACTTTCCTACAGGGTCTTTCTCAAGCCTGAGGATCTCCCCTCGGTGGCCTCTGACCTGGGGTCCCAGAGTGGCCTCAATTCTGCTATCTACTTCAAGCTGTTCAGGCAGTCCCAAAGCCTGACTGGAGGGTCAGCCATCTCTGGAGGGTCACTGAGGACCAGGGACATGAACACACTGACTGTTTCCTAAGGAAGCAGTTTTCTTTTGGGGATTGCTTTTTGTTGTTTTGTTTTTTGAGACAGGGTCTCTCTATGTAGCCCTGGCTATCCTGGAACTTGCTATATAGCTCAGGCTGGCCTTAGACTCATAGAGACTGGCCTGCCTCTGCCTCCTGAGTACTAGGATTAAAGGCGTGTGCCGCCATACCCAGGTAGAAGGGCAATTTTCAAAGCAGAAAATTTTGAAGTAAACCCTTCCCCAGGCAAAATACAAAGAGAGAGAGAGAGAGAGAGAGAGAGAGAGAGAGAGAGAGGAAGAGAGAGACAAAGACAGAGACTATCTCTGAGTATAAGAATTACACATCTGGGTAACAGGACCTTTTGTTTTCCAGTCTCCTGAGGGGGTGTCAGCTCCAGGGGACCAAAAACACTGAGCCCCACCAGCTTCTTTCTGCCCTGGGATTTGGAACTGTAGGTGAGGGAGCTGAGTGAGAGTCCTGGGCACAGTGGCCACCAGGCTCGGTGTCCTGAGTCCCTAGCAGGTGGGGAGTGACGGATGGGGGAACACTACCTACCCCACTCCCCTCTAAATGCCTTGTGGTATTTATACTCCATGACCCTGCCAACCATGGCGTCATCTGGGGCAGGGGTAGAAGGTCCTAGACACCAACATCATACCCCTTGACAGTCTGTCCAAGAGGTGGCCTAACTCCTTCCTGAAAGTCCTACTAATGTCCCCTGAAGGATATCAATCCTGTTACAACCAAATCTAGAAGTAGCCAAGGCCTGAGATGGATGAGAAAGGGGTTGGCTTGCTCATAAAGCTCCCTGCCAGTTCTAACCTCAGACAAGCCTGCTGGCTTTAGTTCCACCCCACCCCACCCCCCACCCGCCATCCTCCATTTTAACTAATGGGACACTTAGTTTAATGAGGAGAGTTTGCATAAGAGAAACCTGCTAATTAAATTTTAAACCTTGTCATTCCCAGGATTAGCTAGAGGTCTGAACAAAGCACTGAGGGGTAGGAGGGGCTCAGTACTCCCCAGAGAAGCTAGGTGGGGGCCCACTCTGTCCCCACCAGACTCATGAGGAGAGCATGGATCTCAGGTGCAAACTCCCTTGGAGGATCTTCGGGAAAGTATAGGAGTCTCCCATCCCCAAATCCCTGGGGCAGCTTGGGTCATGCCTGGCTATAGGTGCTATAGGAGACAAGATGGACCATATTCTCAGCCCTGGATGCCCAGATTCAACAGCAGTGGCTGCTCCCTTCCAAGGAGACTGGCCCCATGCTTTCAGAGCCTTCAATGACTATTCCATGGTGAGGGTCCAGGAAATGTGCCCCCCCCACCTTGGAGCAGGTGGCTGCCACACCCCTCCTCCAGAGGACAGATGTTTATCCTTCCTTACTGTTCCCTAAGCAAAGAGAGACAACAGGGAAAGAGCATGTGCCCTCGTGTCAGAACTCAGCCTCTGACCTTTGTGAGGTCAGACAAGACTACTGACCAGGATAGGCCAGTCAGGGGACAATACAGGGGTCAGGAAAGAGCCACTTTATAAATGATCACTAGGCCTTCTGAAGCCAGTGGGTCTCTTGGCCCTCCTCACCAAGAAGGGTGCTCCAAGCTCAAGGCAAATCTGTGGGGATGCCAGCCTTCCTTTGTGATATATATATATATATATATATATCCCTCAATCCCTCAAAGGAATGACTTAGAGTCCAGGCCCAGGATGATGCCAAGCAGACTGTGCGGAGGAAATCCCTGATATTGAAAGAACAAGCCCCCTGTCTACTGCCATAGTGCCCAGGTCCACCTTAGTGGACTCTACAGCTCACAGTCCACCCAGTTTGCTCATCTGTTGGGAGCCAGACTCTCATGACAAGGAGAGGGAGCCTTCTTTCTTTCTTTTTCTAAAAAAAATATTTATTTATTTATTATGTAAACTGTATTCTGTCTGCATGTATCCCTGCAGACCAGATCTCATTACAGATGGTTGTGAGCCACCATGTGGTTGCTGGGAATTGAACTCAGGACCTCTGGAAGAGCAGCCAGTGCTCTTAAGCACTGAGCCATCTCTCCAGCCTGAGCCTTCTTTCTTAAAGGAGTTGAAAGCCACATAACAGAATTAGATGCTATAAGATGAATGCTAAATACTCTGCCCTACCCTGGGTTCCATGAGATTCCACCACTCAGAACAGAACCCAGGTCTCTTAGTCTTTTTTTCCCTATCCCAAGTTCTACTACCCTGGGAGTCCTCTTCGGACATTACATTTGATCTTTGGACATTTCACGTGCTCATGTGATTGGAGTCAAGTGCCTTTCCTTTTTGTAGGTGGACTCTGAGGTGCCCATTCCCTCTGTGTGACTGAAAACATCCCCTGGGTGATGAAGACCAGGGTTTGATTATACATTTAATGACTGAGGGCTGCCCATTTGTCCACAGTGAACAATGCAAAGGCATTGGCTTTGGTTCTTATTCAATTCTTCAGGTGTGAACCTAAGCGTGGATTAGAAGAAAATTCTTTGTTTTTAAGGAACTTCTATACCATTTTTCCCGGTGACAGCACCATTTTTATTTCATAGTAGTTACGTAAAGGGGCTCAATTTCCCCACATTTGTTTTGTTATTTTGTTTTTCAGTGTTTGGGCTTGTACTCAGGGTGCTATGCTGGGGTACCAGAGAGATGGTTTACTGGTTAAGACCACTGGCTGCTCTTCCAGGGATTCTGAGTTCAATTCCTGGCAACCACATGGTGGCTCACAGCCGTCTGTAATGGGATCTGATTCCCTTTTCTGGCATGCAAGAAGACAGAGCACTTATGTACATAAAATATGTAAACAAAGAAATCTTTAGGCTGCCACACTTTAGAGCGCTACCCTACACCACTGAGGTACAACTCCACAGGTGTGGCATCCTGCTGTGGTCTAGTTTCCATTTTCCTGATGACTATGGGACTATAGCTGGCCCAGTGACTGCCAGGTCTCACAGATGACCAAAAGTAAGCTGAGACCAGAGTCCTGCATGAACTACTCTCTCCTGTAGGCCAGGACTTCCCCTGATCACACATCTGCACCCCCCCCCCACTCCACACACACACACACAGGGAAAAACCTGTCCCAAGATCACACCCTGCAGCCTTATGTCCAGCTCTACTAGGTTATCAGTAACAGACCCTTGGGCATGCAGGGAACCCGAGACAACCCACCCTGCATCCAGCACCCCACCCCTCTTTCCCTACTCAATTCTGAAACTGCATGGCTCTTGCAGCCTTGAAGAGGTGCCCCCTCCCATCTCCATGACAGTGGGGTGGAGGGAATTCGCATCTGAGAACTCTGGCTGAGTGTCATTTGTGGGATCCATCAGGGCAGCTCCGATTCCCCTGCCCTTGCGGGACGCAGAACTTGGCTTTTCTTAGGCATTATCTTGGACTCGACCCATACGCCCAGATACGCCAGCTGCTTCCTGGTGTCACACCTACTTTTGAAATGCCAAGAGGGGGATCACAGGTCAGGACGGAATATTTTTATGATAAAAAATGAGCCGCAGTTGCATCTGCTTCAAGAGGATGGGAGCCATCACCTGAGGTCGCCCAGGCAGATGGATGAAAACTCCACTTATGAAGTCACTGCTCCCCTATTAATTAGGGGGGAGGGGTCCTCTCACACTGAAGCGGACCTCACCAGTGGCCAAAAGCTTGTCAACATTTTCCACGGAGAATGAAAATGTAAATAGCTTTCAGATCATTCAATGTCACCAAGGTATGGAAGAAGGTGGCCATACTGGGTGCCATTTATCTCGCTGTAGATTTAAAGAGCTTTTTTCTATTAAATTTCCTAAAATTAATGTTTTATGTTGCTCAGAGTAATTTGAACAATTATGGGCTTAAAGAATTGATCATTACGGCCCCTGGGACTCAGCACTCCACACTGGAACCTTTGAAACCCTTCTGATTTATCGAGGTGGCTACTCCACAGGGCCAGCCCTAGAGCTGGACTCTCCCTGCTACACCCCTTTTGAGCAGCCTGGGGGCTGGTCCAGTGGCAGATGGTAGGGAGGGAGAAAGGGGAGGAGTGTGTCCCCAGGTGCCCTAGATTGAAGGGGTCCTAAGTCATGGGAGCCAGTATGAATTTTACAATATAAGAGAGAAGCATTTTTTATGTGTTTGTTGGTTGAAATTAACTGTCCCCACCCCTTTAAGGCATGGTTTCATGTGGCTTAGACTATCCCCAAACCCAGCTCATGCCTCAGCCTCTTAAATACTAGGATTACAAGCAGAGCCCCAAACCAGCAGGTAAAATTGCTGCCCCCTGTTTTTTTGTTTTTTTGTTTTTTTTCAATCATTTGGGTTCTTCCATTTAAAGATATAATATAGTTGCTAGATCAAAAGTTAACAAGCCCCAGTGGGTGATCTCAGGCCACCCGCCCCCCATCTCTTTGAGGTTCCCACCAAAGCCTATGGGACTCCCCTGCTGGCTGATGAGCAGATGGACACGGGGCTGACCCACGCCATCCCTGGGCAGGAGCGTCTCTACAATCAATCAAGAGATACATTCAAAAGCCAGGCAGGGATGTGCGACTCTGTACACTCCCTTCTTGGTTTTCTCAGTCCCTGTCTGTAGCATTTCCTCCTGCAGGATACTCTAAAACTTCTAAGCCAGAGGCTCCTAGATGACAAGGCCCCGGGGAGATACTCTGAAGCACAGGGATCCTGAATTTCATGATGGATACCTCACACACTATACCACCCACAGTGGTCCCTGCAGATCTATGCCACCTGGAATCAAGGGGCAGGGCTTCACCTCTTCCTGCCAGGGCTGAAGACAGCCGGTAGCCCAAGTTCTTTCTCTACCTCAGGTCTGGATCCTCCCTGGACACCTGTTGGGCTGACAGGGTGAGTTGGGGCTTAGTTGTGAGGTCTGAGTCTGCATTCAAATTGCTGCAGCTTGAGGAGGATGGGGTGATGGGTGGGAAGGGGGTGTGGGGGGAGCATTTCAGGTCCCAGCAGCTGTGCACTCACTAGCTAGTTTCCAGGCCTTTGAGATCTAGGGAGCTTAATTAGATAGCAGTTCTGATGGGGTTGTTCAGGTAGGGTAACTGAGGCAAGCAAGATTACTCAAATTCGCCCACTTAGGACCTGCATAGGTGAACCATATCTCAGTTTGCCCTCAGCACCGCCCCCTTTCCTGCTCCATTGGTGCTAAAGTTATCGACAAGTCCAGCTGGAGAGAGCCAGCGGGGTTCAGCAGACGAGAGAAGGGCCCCCAAGGGGACGCTTAGCACTTCATTAACCTGTCAATGCCTAAAAGGTCCCAAGTGGCCCTGGGGGAGGGGCTGTAGACTGGCCGGGTGGGCGGGGCTTGAGGGTTTGACTTGAGAACAGCCACATTTATCTAACCTTTCTCCAAACCCTGAATCAGACCTGGGCTTTGAGCTGCTGTCTCTTCAGTGACCATCGTCCTAAAAGAGAATTCAAATTCATCTCTTCCTCTACCTCAGTTCTCTGCCCTTTGCACAGCACCCTCCTCAGGCCAGCACTGTCCCTCTGCCATGCTCTGTAGGATCCCAGGAGTGTGTGCCTCCCCCCCCACACACCTATATTTCCTTAGAAGCCCTTCTTTCAAGTCTGGTGTGGTGGCACACACCGTTAATCCCATCACTAGGGAGGCGGCAGAGGCAGTCGGATCTCTGAGTTTGAGACCTGCCTGATCTTTAGAGACAATTATGACAACGAGGGATACACAGAGAAACCCTGCTTCAGGGTGGGGGTGTGATGGAAGCCTTCTTTCTCCCATGTTTTGCTGGGTGGCAGTTCAGGCTAGAGCTGCAAGGCTGGGGAGTAGAGCTGGGCAGGGCTCCCTCTTCCTTCACCACAGCAGGTGCCCTGCCAGGATAAGCCTTTCCCACTCTGGGCCCATGTGGATCAGTGGCAGGAAGGGTTTGGAGACAGGTTTGTGGAATGAAGACTTCAGGAAGCCAGTAATGAGAGTTCCCAATCCTGGCTCACTACAGTCTGTGAATGCCCGGTGAAGGTCAGAGGGCTAGCCCTTTAAGATTCCTCTCCGTCCTTTTGGACCTATTCTATCAGGCCACCCTCCTCCCTGTTCCTGTCTCTCCCCACCCCCACCCCATCTGAGCTGTCTTCTAGAGAAGTGTGGGTGCTGGAGACACTCAAAGGGTGCTTGAAAACACCCAGTAATGGCAACTGATCCTTCAGCTGATGCCCCTTCTAGAGACCCAAGGCTCCAGGGATACCAGGGGTAGCTGAGCCTCGGAGCTAGGGAGAGCAGCTCGGGTCACCAGTTTCAAGCAGCTCCCTTAGTCAAGTACCAGTGAAAGCCACTTGATCATACAGCAACCAACCAGGCTTCCTCCTTTGAGAATTCAGAACCCTGTCCAGACCCATTTCACCTCAGCTAGAGTGTGTGTGTTCCCACCCCTGTCCCCACCACTGGCCTCTGTGGAACATAACCTGACAAGCTGGCACACCTGCCTTGACCCTTGCTTGAAGTATCCCTTTCAAGAGTTCTGACATTTCTATTTAGGGTTCCCAGAAGTCAAGTTACTGGCCCTATGTTACACGGCAAGTTAGCAGGGCAGTTAGGACCAGAATCAAACTGTAGAGAACCTGAGTCATTCTGGGGCCTTCCCATGGCACTCCCTGCTGTGTTGGGTGGCTCCATGGACATTCCAGCCTGGCCTGGGATGGTAGAGACCCTATTGCCCATCACCAATCCTACCATGAATGGACAGTAAATCCCACACTTATTTCCAGGGCTCAGGGGTTTGGACAGCCGGAGAGAATAGAGGTCAAATCCATGCCAAGGGCCTGTCTCAGTGAATCCTAGCAGCCCCTCCAGCCCTGCCATGCTTCAGTTTTCAGAGGACATCCTCTACTGCAGCAACACTCTCAGCTGTACCCTCCAGGCTCACTAGAAACTCAGGTCTTCTAGCACTGAAACTGACAAATTTATTGACGTCTTGGAAAGAGCGGATCACCAGAGAATAAATAAAAGTCATGGGACGTTTACAGAACCAACAGGTGGCCAAGACCCTGGTTTTCAGGAATGATTTTGACTTACACGCGGCCAAGCTTTGTGTCTGAGACAGATTCAGATCAGAGGACCCCCAGCCCAGCCTCCTCCAGTGGAGAAGACCTCCCAGTTTGGGCTGCCAGAATCACCCCTCCCCACCCCACCCCTACTCAGGATCACAATCTGTTTGGCAATGGTGTCTGTCCTTGGCGCACAACTCTGCCCTGCTCCTGAGATAGGCTGTGCCTTAGGAGACGGGATGGGAAGTGGGGGGTGGGGGTGGGGGCAATGACACAGGACACCAGTACTGCCCTCACATTTAAAGAATACACCTTGGAGAAGGGACTCCAGAAGTTCCACTTCCTCAACGCATTGCATTCCAGAACATAAAGATCTGGAGACTCCAGGGGGGAGAGCCGGCAGCAGGCAGCAGGGAGGAGAGGTCTGCTCCCAGGTTTTGTCAGTGGCCGGGGAGGACACAAGCATGGTCCCCAACCAGGCCCCATCAGAAGCAATGAGACAAGTTGTTACTGTTGTTTTATGCCAGGACTTTAAGACCAGGGCCTGGGCCTCCAGCCTTGTCTGAAAGAGCAGCAAGTGCTCCTTTAACTGGTCAATAAAGGGAGAGAAATGTTTACAAAACACGGTCAAGAGTCATTGGCCTCTGGACAGCCACCAGGCAGGTCACCCTTGTGTCCAAGGAAGGGCTGTGGCGCCTCAGGTCCAGGGAGGAGCCAGAGGGCCTGGCAGAGGGGCAATCCCTACTCCCCCACTTGGGAACCCTGTCCTTCCCTTAGCAGTCCTTGAAATGGACAGCATGGGGTGGGGCTAGCTGCCCACCCAGAGGCAGCACCAAGACCCCTGAGTTAGAGCCAGGGGAACTGGGGGCCTCGGTCAGAACTGAGCGTGGTCTACCTCATCCAGCCAGGAGGCAGGGCTAGCAGGGAAGTCAGGGTAACCACCACTGCTCTCTGTGGACAGATCGGAGCTGGGTCCATTTCCAGCCAGCACCCTCATGGGTGGGGGCCCACCTGGGGGCCCTGAGGGGACAAGGCCCAAGTTGGTGTCTGGGTATACCAGGCTGGAGAGGAGAGGCTGGGGGCCAGGAAGGCTCTGGGGGGCTGCAGGAGAAGGAGGGATGCCGTAGGGACTTCCTGGGCGTAGCTCTCGGTACTGTTCTGGACCAGCCAAGCCTCCGTGCTCCAAAGCAAAGCTACCGAGGCCTCCTCCTACAGACCGGCCCAAGGCTGGGGTGGGTTCTCCGAGGCTGCTGTACAGGCCGTTGGCAGGCCCCATGTCAGCCATGGATGGCTCGTCTGCAATCGAAAAGAGAGAAGTTCACCCCTCTGTCTGAAGTTCCTGTAGTGTCCTACCCGGACTGATTAAGCGGTCAGCAAATCTCTCCAGCTCTCCCGGAATTTAGGACTGCCTTCCACACCTCCTCTACCCCCTACCAGGAGCCCTTTCTGGCTGTATCTTCCAAGGAAGGCTTTGATCTCAGATTAGCTAGCTACCCCAGCCAGAGCCCGGGATGGGGCAACTGTGGGAAGTACTCATTTTGTAGATAAGAAAATTTAGGGCCCCAGAAGCTGTGTTAGTAACCCGAGGTCACAATATAGCCCCAAACAGAAGTGAGTACTAAGGGATGTGAACAGTGCTCCTGGTGTAGAAAATGAGAGGTTGAGTTCCACAGAGAAGGTTGGAAGTTTCTTCTCTGCCCTCCAAAGTTTCGGTCCCTTGCCTCAAGAACAGCAGAGAATGGGGGCCTGAGGGCCAGCTTAGATCCTCCCTGGGAAGACAGCCGGGAGTGGGTGAGGGTCCCAGCCTACAGCTAGTTAATGTGTCGGCTTACCAGTGAAGGAGACCTCGGCGTCGCTGTCCTGTCCCTCCTGGATGCTGTCCTTGTCGGATTTTGAGCTTCCGCGAGAGCGCTTCATATTGCGGAAATACTGTCCCCAGCGCTGCCGGCCCGCGTCTTTCTTCAGTCTCTTTTCCTTGGCTCGGCGGTTCTGGAACCACACCTGGGGGGTAGGGATGGTGAGTAGCCGCCCGGCTTCCCTTGGAGCGCGTGGCCCTTCTTGCCCGCGGGCCCGGGGGATGCGGCCGAGCGCTGACCTGCACCACGCGCATGTCCAGGCCGGTTTCGGAAGAGAGCTGCTCCCGCACATGGCGCGCCGGCTTGGGCGAAGTGTTGTAGGCGCTCTTCAGTGTCTCCAGCTGCTTGGCGGTGATGGTTGTGCGCGGTCGCTTGGCTGTGGCTTCGGCTTCTGCACGGGACAAACGGTGAGGCTGGCCAGCACTCTCCTGCCGCGCCAGCCTGCTCCCCGCACCTCACCCCAAGAGCCCCGCGTCGCTTTCCGGACGCCCATGGCGCCCTGGCTCCCAGGCAAAGACTGCCGGTGGCCCCAGGCGCTTCACCGAATGCGGAGCGCCGGCAGATGGGCTCTTTATTAGGAACCCGCCGTGGCGCGTATCGCAGCCAGATACGGTCCTCGACCCCTTATTCTAAGAGTTTGTGTGAGTCAGGTCTTCGTAGTCAAAGCTGTTAATTCTTCATGGTCAAAACTGCTAATTCTCCCAAAGCGGGCAACCTCCTGCTCCCGCCTACGCGACTGCTACTCAGGCTCCCGGAGCAGCCTGCTTAGTGCCTGGGGCTTCAGGTCGCCCCACCTCCCAGCACCAAACCAATTCCCGTCCCTGGCCTCCATGACTGAGCGTTTCCCTCATTGCAGTGAGGGCCATCCCCGCCCACTGACCTCGCTGCTTGGCTGTTTCGTAGTCCGCCTTGCACACCAGCCGGCTGTCTTCCATGAGGTAGAACTCGTCCCCTGTGGCCAGCTGCCGCTTGCAAACCACGCAGGCAAAGCAATGCAGGTGGTATACGAAGTCCTGGGCGCGGCGCACCACCTGCGTGGGCGGGATGCCCAGCTGGCATGCGGCGCATTTGGTCCCGAAGCGCCTGCGGGATGCACAGGGTGCGGCTCAGTAGAGCCATAGCAGTTCCTTCGCCCAGAGCGGGTCGCAAAGCAGCGAGCTCCCAGCGCCTGGGGAGACTCCTCCGTCAACTCTGCCCCACAGCCTAGGCAGAGCCACAATACCCTGGGTAGCCGAGCCTGCTCCTTGCTGTTGGGGAAGATGGGTACCTGGGCCAGTTCTCTTAGCTCCCGAGCTTCCCACTCCCCAGATATTTAAGGAACAAAAACATATTTTAAGAGGGAGTAAATCTCATACAATTCCACAAATTTGGGTTAATCTTTTTTAACCTAACAATTGCTTTTACGATTTACAAAACAAATTACCCTAAAAAGTAATGTTGGGGCTGGAGGTTCGGCTGAGCTGGGTGGTTAAGAGCACTGGCTGCTCTTCCAGAGGCTCTAAGTTCAGTTCCCAGCACCCACATGGCAGCCCACAATCATCTGTAATTCCAGTTGCAGGGGATCCGCTGCCTTCTTCGATCTCCTGAGGACACCAGGCATGCACGTGGTGCATAATCCATACATATGGCCTCTTACATATACACATAAAATAAAGATTGTGTTTTAAAATGTCATGGGGAGCCCCATCCTGAGTTTGGCCAGACCCCAGGGTGCCCTACCTGGGCAGGGACCTAGTTATCATGAAGCTTTCTCCCAGCTTCTGTTCTTCCTGCCTTGCCCATGCCCCCTTCACTCTTCCCGGCTACAAGCAGCCAGCTTACTTGAAGAAGTCATCTTTGCAATAGACGCTCTCCCCGCGGCTGAAGCAGCGTTCAGCCAGAGGTATGTGGCAGTCACTGCACTTGAGACACTTGCTGTGCCAATGTCGGTCCAGAGCCTTAAGGATGAAGCGGTCTAATATGTGCTGATCACAGCCGGCACACATCGGGATCTCTGTGGATACAAAAATAACCCAGGTCATGGGCCTCGAAGATGGGTGATGGCTCTTTATTGGCTAGAGCCAGCTGTCAGGCCTGCAGACCTCAGAGCTGTGCAAGGATCTGCCTTCCCCCGCTGCCAGGCTCCCCAGTGACGGCAATGGTCTGAGGATATTTTATCCTGTAGCACCTCTCAGCCTTGATGCAGTCAAAAGAAACTAAAAAAGGCATAAAAGTGTGTCTGCAATGGGAAAGGTGACCAGGCTGTCCCCTAAAGCCCAAATAACCACTCTATAAGGTGTTCCCAGTGCCAGACAGGACATGTCCATTCCAAATGAAAATCCTACCCCTTGGGTGATTTGGAAAGCTGGTACAGAAAATAGAAAATACGTCCTTACTAGCAAGGGCAAAAGGTCACACATGGGACTGTATTGCCTTTGTGATTTTGCTCAATGAAGCATCTTGGCCTCGAAGAGTTCCAGCAAGTGAGGCTGCCTAGCCCTGGCCCTTGGCCGCAGCATCTAAGGTAAATGAATACTGGTCTTGATTTGAGTGGCTGCAGGTATTTAAGGGTGCACTGGCTATGTTTTTATGAGTAGATCTGTTGCTCTCCTGCTCAGGTGTGAGTTGGAGTGCACAGTGGGTGGCTTCACTTCTCCACACCATCAGTTCCTCAAACTAAGTTCCCATCAGTTCTGTCTCTCTCCCCCAACCCCCCAGCAAACTGCAGGTCTCAGGGAAATCGGGCTGGGGAAATCCAAAGGTATCTTTCAAGAACCAGGGAAGCACTGAGGGGCTCTTCTTCATGTTCATGGGTTGAAGAGTCCCTGACAATTTAGGAAACGTTTCTAGAAGAAGGGAGAACCATGTGCAGGACCTAGGACCTAGGACCCACTCATGATGTCACACCACACCAGTGTCCTTACCTCTCTGGCTACAGACAGCTAGCTTCAGGCTGGCTTCCAGCTGGTGGGAGGAATTAGAAAAGGACAAAATCTGTCCTACCACCCTCCAGCACTGGCCACAAGCCTGCGATGGACGCTGTCCCGCATTAAACAAAACCACCTCTCCAAATGTGGACATGGAGATCGTCTGTAGTTGTACCAGATCACCACCATGGGAGCCATCATAGGGCAGGAAGGGTACCCAGCAAAGAGTGGGGTGGCAGGACAGGCCAGACACTGTAGATTCAGCACCCAGACACGGACAGCGCCTCGACCAAGAAGCCCACAGAGGGCCCGCTTCCTACAAAAGTCAGCGCCCACAACCAAATCTCCAGTGAAGCCACCCTGGACCTTCACTTGCTTACGTTGCATGGTGACTCCAGCCTCCGCACAATTTCCTACACAGTGTTGAAGGGCCCTGTGGAGCCTCGGGAGCCACCAGCGCTCTCGCAAGCCGCAAGCCTCCCGGGAGTTCTGGAGCTTAGCTTACTAAGCATTCCCTCTCCTCTCGTTTTCATCCTCCCCTCCCACATCTTCCTCCCAGCCTCTGCGGTCAACCCCTCCCTTAAACCATCGGAAATAAATAAATAAACAAGTAGGTCATATCCGACCCCCAGACGGAATAGAATCCCTTTCCCGCCTGCTTCGACCTTCTGCCAGCCTAATTGCCTCTTTGCCCATTCTGTATCCCATCATCTTGGAAACCCGGAGAGCTTGCCTATTCCTCAGAACCAAAGCCCTGCAAAAAGACTGCTACTACTAAGAAACTGGGGGCCCGGACAAACCCCGCTTTGCCCTGTAAAAAACGGTTCTTGGCCACCAAACCAGTGGTAGGCTTCGGGTGCAGCCTCCAAGATCCAAATCAGTGGTTCAGCATGACCCAGCCCTGATCCCTCTGAAAAGTGGGGAGGGACTGAGTGAAGGCAGTTCTCTAGGAGACACCTTTGCATCCTGATTCCCGAGTCTCTTGAACAGCTTCACAGATCCCTCCAGCTCAAGGGCCTCCGCCAGCTCAGAGCTGCTTAGGGATCCCTAAACCGTTTCTCAGCCACCAAGGGCTCCCTAGTCCGAGGACCAAATGCCGGAACAACACAGCATCAGGGACCCCGTACACTTTGGAGGTTGAGGCGCCTTTGACTAGCGGTGTCACAGCCCCTCAGACATACCCTTGCCCAAATACCCTGGCTTCCTCTGGCCTCCGCTTACAAGCCAGAAAAAAACCCGAGGGTATCTGGGCCTGTCCGGTGCAGCCGCTCCGACGGGCACCCACCTCGGCGCAGGTCGGCCCTTCGTGCCAGCAACGCCAGCAGCAGGTCACCACTCGCCGATTCCCGGGCTGGGTCCAGCTCCCCTCGAGCCTCCATGGGACCGAGGGCCGGGTGCCGCCGCCCTCCGACCCTGAACTTCTCTTGGGTCTGGCAAGGCCACCGCTGCAGAGACTCCGAGCTGGCTTTGGAGCGACTCGTGTCGCTGCTGGGCGCTGTGCCCACGGGAGGCCTCGGGGCGCCAAGCCACGGGCCCGCGGAGGGCGGAGCGGCGGGGGGCGGGGCCGCGGGGAGGGGCTGGGCCGGGGGTCGTAGAGACTCTCCCGAAGCCACTGGAGGCTCTGTGCTCCTTTGAGTCGGAACCCGAGGTGCCCAGAAGCCGTCTGGCTTGCACTTTCCGAGGATAGAGACAGCGCTGTAATCCAGTCACGGCTTCCCACAGATGCTCGCCCCTGCCCCCGAAGCAAGTTCACTAAAGCTCCAGGAGGGCTGAGGTCCAGAGTGTCAGGGAGGGAAACGCGTTCTCCTATTGCTCACGTTTAACCTCTTAGCCCGAGCTGGAAACATTGGGACCACACCTGGTCAGCAGAAGGGCAACCTGATAACCACCGAGGTTATGTGGCTGCAAAGAAGCCACAGTAGAGCTTCAAGGAGCCGGACTTGACGTCCCCTCTCCAACTCTGACACTTTCCGACCCCACCTCTGGAACTGCTGACTGGAGCTAGTGCAGGGAGAAGGAATGATTCTTGATTCTTAGGACCTCAGGCCTGGTGTCCTCTGTGGGAACACAGAACCAAGACTCTTGTCTAGGTCGGGAAAAGAGCTGAGGCGTGGAAGTCCTGGGATCTATCCTCTCTTAGAACAATCCCTGCATCTGGATTTCCACATCTTGACCCCCATCAGAACAGGTGAGCCCACAAGAACCCCTCCTATTCTTGCATGTACCCTCACTGAGGGTTCACAGGACCTAGTCAGGAGACAGGTCATAAGTAGAACCCGGCAGAGTGTAGGGCTCTGACAACTGTCAGGGACACTCAGAAAGGGTTGCTGCTACCCTCCTGGCTTCTCTGTTTGCCCTGCTCTGCCTCTGTCCCTTGGACTGTGAACTTTAGAGCCCAGGGTGGGAAGGATGAGTGAAAGAACAGAGGATTTCCCACCTGCTCCCAGCAGCAGACCTGATGCCTTGACAAGAGCCCTGTGCCTGCATTCAACCCTTAATGTTGCTCTGTGCTTGTTATTCTAAAAAGGTCAGAGAACACCAGCTTGGAGTGAAATAGGCGCTGGGTGAGCTGGGATGTGAGCCATTGAGTGTCAGTTGCTACAGAGGCGGTGGGGCCGGGGGCCTGTGCAGCTAGACTAGGGAAGGGGCGGCCCCACACTGCTGGGCATCTGGCTTGCCTCCAACAATGCCTCCATTATTTTCCAACGTCCATGGCAATGAAATGGCCCTTGGGGATCAGAGTTCAGGCGGGAGACTTGGCCTAGGGATCCCTGCTGTAAGCCAGGGGCATTAGAAGCTGAGGGACATTTGATCTCCAGGGTCCTGTCTTGACATCGTCTCAGGCCACCCCAGATCTTCCTGGTCACTCTTGACCCCGTGGCCTCCCTGTACCCCCTGCCGGCTATCATTTCCTTTCTCTGCAGTCATTCTTATGCTACTCCTCCCTAGCCACTCCTCTGAATTCTCTCTTCTCTCCTTCCTGCCTTGTATGGAGGCCTCTGGGTTGCAATTGCTCTTACCTCGAGCCCTGCTGAAGGTACAGAGGGCAGCAGCTCCGGGGGCACCAGGCCCTTCTCGGTTGCAATCAAGTTCTGCTTCTAGCAGCATGACAGTCACTAATCGAGTGGTTGGTGCAGGCTGCTCCTTGGAGTGCTGGATTTCTTCTAGGCCTTGGCCCACTCGCTGGATCGGCGCTGTCCGCGGTGCTGAAAGAGGCACTGGCGTGCTGGGGCCCTTCTCCAGCCTGCCCCGCCCCTCCACTGTCCCCGCCCTTAGCCCCTTCCAGGCCTGGGCAGGCGGAGTCAGACTAGCGTCACTCCAGGGCTGGGTTTCACCAGTTTATGGAATGTGGTAGCCCTTTTCCAAGACTTTCCTTTACCTGACATAGTAGCATAGCAGCTCCAACTTGCTCTGCTCTGGGTTTTGGCTGGAGGTGCCATGTTCACCATGCAGGTTTGGGAGCCTCAGGGTTGTTAGCATGGGATTCTGCCCGCACCCCCCTTGCCAAAAGGTCCAAAGGCCCTCTGCTGCAGGCACAGGTCAGAGGCCTCCCAATGCTGTTGGTGGCCTTTAGAACTCTCCATACTCAACCCTGTATCCAGTACTCTGCAGGCAGATTTTAGATCCTCCTCTCCAATTCCCACCTCTGGGAGAGGGTCATGTGTGCAAAACCACCTGCTACTTCAGGGCTTCTCACAGAAGCTCCCAGGTCCCTGCAGGGTGATCTGCTACACACACACACACTGTCCCAGGCTGACAGAGCAGGGACAAAGCAGACGGGAAACTTGGTGAGAGCCTCAGCAGCTTCTGGGTTGATTGGTCTCCCCAGGATCTGGCAGCCAGGAGCTGTGGGTTCAGATCAGCGTGAAGGTACACTTGTACTGATCTCCGTGCTTTGTTAACAAAGGTGCAGGGTCCTGCAACTCTCTGCCATAGTCTATTCAATTCTTCACTTTCCACTTGAGCTCTGGGCTGTCTTTCCCAAAAGCCTCTAGTTTATTTACACAAGAAATTCTAGCAGGGCAGTGGTGGCACACACCTTTAATCCCAGCAGAGGCAGGTGGATCTCTGTGAGTTCGAGGCCAGCCTGGTCTACAGAGCAAGTGCCAGAACAGGATCCAAAGCTACACAGAGAAACCTTGTCTCGAAAAAACACAAACAAACAAAAAGAAATTCTAGACTTCAGAGCTGGGTCTGTAAACTAGAAGGGAGTAAAGGGCTTAGAGCACTCTCTGAATCCAGCTTAACATATTGCTTTTCACATTTCAAAACAAAAACCAAACTGTTAACAACTTTATCAAATGTCAGATTTCTTTATTCTTAAAATGTGCACAGTAGTTTACTTAAATACAAAATGTACCCTTTCTTGGCAGGTAAGAAATTTCATTGACATTTTCATGCCAATTGGCTTTTTAATCAAAATCTTTGCATTAAAAATAAATAAACATTTAAATTATTGAACTATTATATCCATTAATTGCAATACATCTCATAATACTTCAGACTTTAAAAGAAGAGACTTACATGGCCTAAAGGTAGGTCCCAGAGCTGAGCAGGGCCCTTTAGGCAAGCCTTCTAACTGCAGAACTGACAGTCCAAACAGATGTATGTGGCAAGCTTGTCCCCCAGAAGGGATGGCCTGGGACTCTACAAGTGCATCTGAAAGTAGGCTCTGCCCAGGGTGGGCTTCTACAAACATCAGCCATGTTAGGCCTTGTGGGGTACTGTGGCAGCCCTCGGGTCACAGTTACAGAAGTCCCCTCAGCATTGCTCCCCAGAGGCAGTTCAATGTGTGTTCAAAGCATTTCTCTTTGGAGCTGTGCTTAAACAGGCCTGATTTTCAAGCTGATGGACCAATGTTGTCTCAATAACCTAGACACGCAGGCAACAATAAGGATGAACTCATCTGTTTGTTTGTTTTTTAAAAAAGCACAGAATTCCAGGTTTCCTCCTGCCATAGGGAAGTGAAGCAGGAGGTTCAAGTGGCTGGGCCCAGGCCATGCCTGTCCCAGCAGGGAGGCCTTGCTGATGCTCCCATCAGATGGAAGGAGGGTTAACAACAGCCCAAGGAGACAGCGGTCCATTTTTTTAAGTGGCAGCAGAAACATTGATAATACAAGGTTTTAAATGATACCCATGTGATCAGCTGTTGTTGGAAAGGAAGCAAATATAAAATATAGATTATGCAAAGTGGAATGTATATTTAACTAACCAAGTCATACCCATGTGAGAACACAGAGGTACACACATTCATCATACAGTCAAACACACAGACACACAGACACAGACACACACACACACACAAAGCTAGCTTGCTTTATCCAAATAAAAAGAAGCTCCTGAGCCATGACAGGTCTCAGTAGGAATGTTTCCATAAATGTAGACTTAATCTATGTTTTTTTTTTTTGTTTTTGTTTTTTTTTTTTAAAGTCTTTAGGCACAAGTTTACCATTCAGTGTTTTGGGATTTTACAAATAATGTATTTAAACTGTTAATTTTTTGTTTGTTATTAAAGTTACCCTCAAGGCCAGGAGGTCTCGTATGCAGGGGCCATTGCATGTGCCCAGCATCTGTGCCTCCATCAATGCCTTCTGCAGTGTACATGAGACATGACAGGGGTTATAGAGGCTTTCCAGAGACTGCACTCCTGCTCACCACTGGCTGTCGGGCAGAATCTCACCATAGGGACCAGAACTGCACTACAGCCTGACTGGGTTGGCCCTCCTATCTACTGTCACCACCACTGCCCCCAGGGAGCCAGGGTTGGGGGGTAAGGGAAGGCAGACACAGATGTGAGTCCCCGTGAGGGAGCTGCAACATGGAGGGCTATGTGCTGGACCTGCCTCCTGGCCTACAAGGCCAATACACACAAGTCTGATACGGAGGCTGGGAAGGTGAGGACAAGGTGGCAACAAGGCAAAATGTTCCAGTAAAAACAAAACAAAACATGCTCCTCCAGACACCATGCTGGGCACATTTCCAAAATCCCTGATCCCAACATTAAAGCTGCAGGTGCGTGGGTGACTTCAAAGGCTTCCTCTGTGTTGCCATGGCTGTCCCATGTGTTCTACACAGCTGGGTGGTAGAGCCGAACTTTCCATCGCTTGGACCTCACTCGGAAGAAGAAGTACATGATCATCAGGAACAAGGAGGAGGCCACATACAGCACCACACAGAGGCTCATGTCCAGACTGGAGAAACCAATCCCAAGGAAGGGCACAGATGCCTTGGCCTCTTCAAGTGCCTGGAGACCCTTGGGGCTCTGGAGTCTTAGGTCCAGCCTGTGGTGCAGGTTCTTGGAAAGATCAGTTCTGGGGCCCAGTATGTGGGGTGGACGGAGACTCTCAGCATCCTGATGGATCCAGGACTTTCCTGAGGGGTTAAGACCTTCACCCTCTTCCTGCTCCTTGCCAAGATCTCCCCAGTCACCAGGACTGCCCTGGTCCACAGAGTATGTATCTACCAGGTTGTCCCTGCTATAGTGCTGCTTCAGGAACACAAGTACCTGGTCCTCATTCCAGCTGTCCAGGCCTTTAATTTCCTCATGGCAGGCTGGGCAGAGGTCTGGAGTGGGCCATGGAACCTTTGGAAATTTGGGATCCTCACTCAGATGGCCTAGGAGGGAGGGAAGGAGAAAACCAGTGAAACCTTTCAGCCGTAGGATGCTAGGTCTCACCCCATCCACCACTAGCTTGTGTCCCTGCCTCCCTCCTTCGGGCACGCAGGGTACCCAATGCATGCTCTCTTCTCTCTGGCAAGCAAGGGAGGGACCCTGCATTCTGGGCTCCACTCGCCACTCAAGGGACTACATCCATAAAGTTCGTATTTCTGTGTCTCATCCCACCCTTTACTGCCCCCCTCCCCCTACCCTTTAATTCTTAAGAAGGGTTTCTCTGTATAATAGCCCTGGCTGTCCTGGAATTCAACCCCTAGTCTGGTGGCAGGAATGTGGAGCAGGTAAGGAATATTATGAGTAACATCACACCAGGATATACAGCCCCTTCCCACTGTGGCCTAATGATGTTGGCACTTTTGGTTGGGGACAAATGACAGCAGGGCCCCCGGACTGGGCAGGCCCAGCTGGTGCCTTGTTTTGGCTGCCTCAAAGCCAGTCGCCTGGGGTGTGGGGAGGTGGAGAGGTGGGAGGGAGATAGGGAAGGCATTAGGGAGAAATCCCTGTACAAGGGCCACTGTCGAAGCGCCTTGAGACAAAGCAAATCCGCTACATGAAAGGCACCGTCTGCTTCTGGTGCCAAGAAAAACCAATTTTCTTTAGTGCTTTAGTTGTAATATGTTTTATAATACAGCGGATTAAACAAAAACCAAGAGTTTAGAGACATTTTCCGTTCATCTCTATTAAATTCATTTCTCAGTAGAATTACTCTTAAGCCTAATTTTAATCTGCCATTGATTTTGGAATAGCAGGAATTACTTAAATCTGACAGACTACATGTGCCCTCTATTTAGTTTTCTTACAACAAAATCACTTTGTGAGGTTTGCCTAACAATCTGAGATTTGTGTGTGTGTGTGTGTGTGTGTGTGTGTGTGTGTACATGTTTGTATGCATGTGTTAGTGTGTACACATTCTGGAAGAGGCCAGTTATTCTCTGACACAGGGTCTTTCATTGAACCTGGAGTTTGTAGATTTGACTGGGCTAGATTGGCTAGCAAGACCCATGGATTGTCTCCACCGCCCCAGCACCAGAATTATAGGTATGTGCCACTGCACACATATTTTTTTTTTTTTTTCAAGACAGGGTTTCTCTCTGTGTGTAGGCTTGGCTATCCTGGAACTCCCCCTTTAGACCAGGTTAGCCTTGAACTCACAGAGATCCTCCTGCCTCTGCCTCCTGAGTGTTGGGATTAAAGGCAGGCACCACTACCACCAGGCCCAGATTTTTTTTAAGAGATCAACTCAGATCCTCATGTTTGAATTTTTACAAATTGAACTAAATCTCCAGCCCCTGAAAAAAGACTTTAAAGACACTAAAAATGTTTAGCAAAATTTCTATAGTTTTTTTTTTTTTTTCTTCAGAGTTCAGAATTACTGGTGATGAAGTTGGGGAGGGGATATCAAAGGGGGACATGAGAGAAGCAAGAGCCCCATCAGTGTCTACAGGGCCAGGAGCTCCCAAGCCATTGGGACACAGTAGCCTAATACACCCAGAACAACGGCAAGAGGGAACCAAAATTACTGTCCCCAAACACACTGACCACGGCACCCTTGGCAGCCTTGAAGTGGGCTGGACCCTCCAAATCCAGGCTCAAGGTATGTGCTTGATAGTGTCAGGACAGCAAGGAACATGCAAGCCTTTTACCTGCCAGGCGGCTGTTCACCATGTTGTGTTTCCTCCAAAGCCAGAGAACAGCTTGGTCTGGGGTTTTCACAGAATTCATGGACTCCTTAGCCATTTCTTCAAAATGCTCAGCACATTCTTTGCACCCAAAGAATGTATGAATGTATCTCCTTATGGTCTGCAACACAGCCTGGGGGTCATCTTCAAACCCTGGAGAAGGAAGAAGGCTGTCAGTGCTGCAAACCTACAGATCATGAAGCCCTGGACCTGTCAGATGGCTCAAACAAGAAAAGATTCAGGTAGCATCCAAGATCGTGGACTGCTCCAAGTGTCCCCACAGAGAAGAACCCATGGCATGGTTCCCCAGATACCATACTGCAACTGGAAGTGGAAGGCTGCTCCCACTGCATGAGGACAATGGAAATCACACTGGACACACATCGTTATTATGGGTATTCCAAAGGTTGAGTACCAAGAGGAACAAGCCCCAATAACTCAGATGCCTTGATCTCTATAAGCCTTAAAAGGGATGTTCTAACATTCCTCAACCATGCTACTGGTTGTCTCTGTCCCTGACCTCATGACCCAAAGGGCAACCTAATCCTAAAAGAGTATGTTTTCTTTAGGATCTGCCACTCTGCCATCTGTGTGTACTTCCTGCTTTGTAACCCCTGAAAGTGTTGTTTGTGGAGATGAGGCTGTCACTCTGAGCCCAGAGCCAACCTGCTTCAGAATCCACAGAACCAGGTCCAAGAGCAAATATGGCTGTGTACAATCTTCCCTGAGCAGATGGGCAGCAACGGTTACCAGCTGGTCAGCTGCTGGGACTCCCTCTTGGAGGATAGGCAGGAAGGCAGGTTGGCAAAGTCTGCACTTTTTCAATAGGACTGGGTCTCTCCAAAGGTAACAGTTTTATTCTTTTGTTTGTTTTGATTTTTGGAAGCAGGGTCTTGCTATGCCACCCTGGCTAGCCTAGGACTTGCAAAAGAGCTCAGGCTGGCCTTGAATTCAAGGCCATCCTCCTGCTTCAGCCTCCTGAATATTTGAATTATAGGATTATAAAACTACTACATCTAACTGGTGAAGGTTTTTGTTTGTTTTGTTTTTTCGAGACAAGTTTTTTCTGTGTAGTCCTGGCTGCCCTGAAACTTGCTCTGTGGACCAGGCTGGCCTCAAACTCAAGAGATCTGCCTGCCTCTGTCTCCTGAGTACTGAGATTAAAGGTGTGCCCCACCACCACTAGGCTGGTAGTGGTTTTAAAATACAACAGGGAGCATCTAGGGTCATAGTCCACAGTAAAACAGGGGCTTATAGGATAGAAGCAGCAGACATGAAGGGTATTCAGCATTTTCAGAAAGCAATCCATCCCAAAAGCAGAAGCAAACAGCTAGAGCCAAGCAACCCAACCACACAGGACTAGGCTGCATCCCAATGCAGATAAACATGCAAGTAAGGGACCAGCACCACAGACAGGCAGCAAAGTGGTAGAACAGAAATGCATTTCCCACTAGGGATGGAGTCTTTCCATCCAGAGCAGCCTGCATGGGAGTCTGCTTCTCAACAGGCTCTGACCCAGGTGTCTGTCAACACTAGGCATGGGGAGTTACACTAGGACCTCTATATCTGGGAGGTAGAAATCCGCATACCACTGTCCCTGCTGGCCTTGAGTATGCCCATGGGTAGTTGGGCAATGCCTGGTGTGAGTCTGTTGCTATTCTTGTGACTAGCCTGCCTGGCCTTCTCTCCCCACCAGATCTCCAAACATCTGCCTCATGTCACAGTAATCCCTCCTCTTGCCCACCGAACCATTGCCCACTCCAGCTCTAATCTTTAAAGTGGACAAGAACCATAAACCACTACCTGGGGGAGGGTTAGACCATGAAGTCAGCACTTTAGTAGACGGGTTTAAATCAGCATGGAGAAAAGAAAACCTCAAAGACTTAATCCTGCTCCTCGACTGACCCAATTCCATTGGCAGGAGACTACTCTCCTCAGGGGTGCATCAGGCTGTGTTCATGAGGAAGAGAGGGCTGCAGCTGCCTGCCTGAATGTGGTCATGTGGTCTGTCATGCAGACATCAAGTGTGTCTTAGGATCTGTGACTCTGGCTGTCCTGAACTGTCTTTAAGCAGCCCTCAACCCCCACTCCTAGCACAAATCAGCACTGCTGAGGAGCTAGCACAGCAGGAGCACAGTGAGCTAGCACTCACTTCCTTTTCCACAGACCTTTCTCCACAGATAAGGGACCTCTAGAGTCAGCCTGTTTCAGGAGTAGTCCAGACACATCAAATTACACAGTGCCATGGGTCTGACCTCAGTGTCTGAACTGTTTCTGGGTTTCTCCCTGGCGTGCGCTCCTCTTTCTTCTGATTTCCAGGGGAATGTGACGTTAAGACCAACACTCTCCCCATCCTGGACATACTCTTTTGCATAGGGATTTAGGTGCCTCTATGAAGAGGTGGTCCACTTCCCTAGCTCTGAGTTCAATCTGTACAAATGATATGGATAAATGACAACCTGTCAAGGCCTTCAGGGTCCTTCCTCATCTTGGCACCACCCAGTAGTAGCCTGTAGGAGTGAGTTAATTTAAGCTGTCCCCCACCTCCCCCTCCCCATGGCGAACTACCACCAGACACCCACACAAACAAGACCATGACTAGGAATAGAGGAATCATGCAGCCCAAGCAGACTCAACTGCTGACCTATCCAAACATGAACAAGTAAAATGGAGGGTGTTTGACAACACCGCCTAGTTATAAGAATTTTATGATGTGACTGGAAAGCATCCTGGAGCAAATGGACTCCACTAAGGCTTGGTATCAACACGAGTGAACCAAACAGACTAAAGCACAAGAGTTGAAAGACAAACACTATTCCACAGTCCAGGGCTTGATGGCCTGGGAAGTACCCATATGGTCACATTCAGAGTGGGTGAAAAATCCAACACAGCAGATTTAATTCTCACTTTGCTATTTTGTCATTGACAGCTATCAGTCCCTATCCTCAGGTTTTCAACTCCATGTGACAGGCAGCCTCTGGGACTGTCCCTGGTCCTTGCCTCTGAGACTCAAGACTTAAAGGTTCTTGTTCCCTTGTGAACAAAGTGGGCCAGAGAGACCAAGATGACAGAATTGATGAGTGCCGCTCTTCTGCTGGCTCCCAAGTTGTGAATGGACCTTAGAGGAACAGCCAGCAGGCATTGGTAAAGAGGTCTATCCCCAGTTGAAATGGGTCTTATTATCCCGAAGCTGAGGAGCCAGGTTAGGCCACACTCAGATTCCTGCCCACAGGAATCTGAAAGCAGGACTTAAGATTTATTTGTTTAATGTACACTGATGTTTTGCCTGTATATACTCTATGAGGGTATTGGATCCCCCTGGAACTGGAGTTACAGACAGTTGTGAGTCATCATGTGGGTGCTGGGAATTGAACCCAGGTCCCCTAGAAGAGCAACCAGTGCTCTTAACCACTGAGCCATCTCTCCAACTTGAAAGTGGATGTTTTAAGCTGCTTAATTTGAGGCTAACTTGTTCCAGAACAAATAACGAATAATATACCTCACTAAATGGGGTTCACTTGTCTTATTTTCCTGAGTAAACCAAGGTTTACATTACGATTCCTGGCTTGTCTGTCTTCTTTGTGGCTCCTTTTTAATAAGGCTGTTGTGGCAAAGGGTATGGAACTCTCCCTACTGCCTTCCACGCAGAAGCAGGCTGTGCTCATGGTGTCTGCATTCTGAAATGCTCACCCCCAGACTTATAATGTCCCCTGTCCCAACATCTAGAAGACTGGCACTTCATAGACAGCAAAACAAAATCCTGTAGGTACTTTTGGCAGCACATGACACGCACTGGAACTAGACAGTGAATGCAGAAGGCCACTCATGCCAGCTTGGTTAGGCAGATGGTTACCTGTGCCAACCAGTGCTTCTGGATGGGTAGAGGCCTGAACCGTCAAAGTGTGAAACAGTTTCCAGAGGGAGCATGGGTAGCCCCTCAACTCCAATCGGCTTCCTTGACATCCCACCCACTTTATGTGGCTGGTAAGAAAGATTCCAGAAATCTGAGGGGAAAACATCCACAAAGAATACAAGACAAGTGTTAAAATTAACACTAGTTGCAAGATGCCTTGGTCCTTGGTTGGGGAGATGATCATACAAGGGTATGTATTTATCAAAGCTTCTCACTGCATGCCTATAATCTCAGCACTTAGAAGGCTAAGACTGGAGAATCTCAAGTTTGAGGCCAGCCTAGGCTACATGAGAGACCTATTTCAACAAACAAACAAAAGAACCAAACAACAATGTAAAAAACCAAAAGCCCTGGGAGCTATGCTGTTTGAGGGCAGCTCTCACAGTGTGTTCTTGGCGAGCTGTCCTAAAACTGAAGCCTTCAGTGTAACCTACCAGCATCATGGAGGTAAGGAAATGGGCATGAAGTCATCATAGAAATGGGAACATCAAAAATCATGAGGCATCTTTACCCAGGGACATGGCTTCTCTACCCAGGGAGATGAGGCTTCTCCACACAGGGACAGGGGTTTTCTACATGGGGAGAGGGGGTTTCTCCAAGCAGGAAGATGGGATCTGTGCTGTGTGAACCAAGTACTGACAACAAAGCCAGGGAGACACCACAGGTGACTTTCTGTGGACGTTGGGTCCTGGGCCTGAGCAGAGGGACGTGCTAGGTGAAGGAGAACGGCACGGTTCACACTAGATGAGTTCACACACCAGGCCTGGGACTCACCCGCATCTTGTTGTTGACTAGGTCCAGGATGGCATTGTACGGAATCTTGTCTAGGGGGAGGTTGGCCAGCCACTCCTGCACTGTCTCCAAAAGCTTCTTGACTGACGGCCGGCCGGGGAACAGCTAAGAGAGGAAGACCCACCCTATAAGATATTGAGAAAAATTGCCACTACCTCCCAAGGTCTGAAAACAGTATGGAGAGCTGTGACCTTGTGGCAAAGTCCATACCACAGGGTCAAAGTCCCACACTACACACAGTCAATCCTTTAAGGAAATGGATTTCACCCTAGGACCAGCCAAGAATTGGGGGTTCTTCAAGAACTAGGGAATAACAGATGGCTATTTTACGATGTCAGACAGGGAGACTACTGAGTATGGTATATCACCAAGTTATCAAGTGCTCAGTGGCCCTCCAGAAGGCATTGCCTGCATACTTAGCCTGTCTTTCTGCAATTCTTCAGTTCCAACAGCCTCTCTTACTGTCTCTAACCAACTGCCTACAAGATGTGTGGGAACAGACACCTATCATAGGCAGTGATGACATGTAGCTTACTGGCTGACTCAACACAGGAACCTGGAGAGCAAGTAGCTAAGAGAACCCTGGTGGTTTTGCTCTCCTTACATAGCATATTGTTCTCTTACTACATGTGCAAAAATAAAGGCTGCATTGGCTATATTTTTTATGCATTGCTCACAAAATAGCATGATCAGTTAATCAGCATTAAATTTGCTCTTAAATGTTTAAGTACATTTTACAACAGTAACTTTTTGTCATGATTTAAGGAGCTGTCACCATCATATGGCACATCCTCAAACACCAGAGCTAGCTGCAAGGGCAGGAAGGCAATATCCAGTGAGGCATACCCACTGAGACTAGGTTAATTCCTGTAAGCCAACAACTTTAGCATGGGCGTGTTTGCTGGCTAGAGGCATTCCAGGGTAGCAAGTCTAGTGAGACATATAGTTTGTTTAGCCGAACACTTTTTGTTTTGGAGACAGGGTCTCTGTAAGTAGCCCTGGCTGACCTGGAACTCAGTAAGTAGACTAGGCTGTTCTTAAACTTGCATAGATCTGCCTGCCTCTGTCAGCAGAGTGCTGGGATCAAAGGTATCTGCCACCACACCTGGCTAGACACACTTTTAAAGAATAAAGCCATCCAGAGCCATCTCAACCTTGACCAGCACAGTGACTAAAACCTTACCTAGCAGTTTTCATTGAAATATCTGACCTATTATTCCTTGAAACGTAAAGCTTATTTCCTTTGTTTTTCCAAAGTTACACTACAAATGTAAATATTTATAATCTACCTACCTGGACAAAAGCAATCCTATCAAGGGACTTTCCATTTATTTATTTATTTATTTATTTATTTATTTATTTATTTATTTATTTATTTGGTTTTTTGAGACAGGGTTTCCCTGTGGCTTTGGAGCCTATCCTGGAACTAGCTCTTGTAGACCAGGCTGGTCTCGAACTCACAGAGATCCACCTGCCTCTGCCTCCCAAGTGCTAGGATTAAAGGTGTGCGCCACTAACGCCCGGCGGGACTTTCCATTTAGTCAAAAAAGGTATGTAAAATACCTTGCTTCATCCATACACAGTACAAGGTAAAGCGGGTCTCACACTGCACTAGTGGTGATGGGGGTATCTGAAAGACCAGAAAGCAGCAGGACTACAGCTAGACCAGACAGGGCTGCTGCAACCAACAGGAGAGCTCAGGCTCATCCCTGAAGGGCAGGGCAATTCCCCCCACCCCCAGCTCTGGGCACTGGAGACGAATACTTGGCAGGAACTAAACCTGACACTTCTCACTCTCATGTCAGCTACCACAGAGGTAGCTTGCACCCTGTACATCACCGAGGTGGAGGTATTCCCATCCCATCTAGGTCTTCTGAATATCAAGCACTCTGCTTAGTCTTTTCCTGGACTTCTGCCTGCCCAGCATTAGTCCTGCTCTTCAGGAGCCAGCCATCTGAAGCTGTCAGCTTAAGGCCTCTCTTCTAACCTCTTGGGAGCCCTATCAGGGTCAGAATGGCCACGAGCACACACCTGCCACACTTAGTGGCCTTCCTTCATTAGCTTTGTTAGGTATCCCTTCATCTACCCTTTAATCCCACTCAGCACCTATACATGGAACTAATTTCCTTACATGGCTACTAGGAGACTATGGCTATGCTGGCCAGTCTTCTTCAACCTGATTCTGGCATGGAAGGATCTAGGCTGTGTTGTGTCATGACTTGGCCTTCCTTTGGACACCTAACTAACTCTCCTAGAACCCCATTCTGAAGCTGCCTAGGAGCAGGTCTCCACCTTTGATATCTACACAACCTACCCATTCCTCATGCCTCTTCTATACTTTCCATCAGCCTGCTGAAATTCCCCAGTTTAAGTGGGGGAAGTCAGAGCTCAACAGTGCTCTGTTCCTGTTCTCAGCCTCTTTTGCTCCATCCTCACAGGCAAGTTTCAGTCAATACTAGAAAATACCAGTTAATACCAAGGGGTCTAGACTAGCCAACTACCTGCACGGGCAGACAGATGACATGGGGTCTAGTATCACAGTCTGAGCAGAACCACCCGCACCTTGGCAATGACAGTCATGAAGTCCCTAAATGTCTTCAGCTGAGTTCCAGCCAGGGACTTGTGGGCAGCCAGCTCCACTCTCAGCAGGTAGTGAAGTCCCGACTCCAAGTCTGCGGTGTACAGCTTGGCCCTGAGAAGAACAGTGACCAGTTAGGAAGGATACTTCCTGCCTTCCAGTACAAGGCTCCTCTTGTTTCTGCCACCATTCCCGGGTAGGAGGCAGACTGAGGAAGCTGCCCCGGGTGTAGCCTCTCTGCTGCACCCATTCCCATTCATACTTGCCTGTCAAATTCTTTCCAAACCATAACCTCTGAATTTTCTTCTTTGTTGGGCTTTTCAGGAAAGGAAAGTGACTTTTTCCTCACATCTGGCAAGGATTTTAAGTAAGAGGAGAAAAACGATCGTAGAGGCTTTGCACTGTGAAAGGAAGGAGGGGATGCTTTTATGGCCGTCCTCTGAGATCATGCAGCCTCTCCAGGCCATAGCTTGGAGAGCAGTTCAACCCTCACACACTACTCACTCTGTGCAAACATTGACAGAGGTGGTGAAGGACACTCACCTTAGCTGGGCCTCAGGAGCTACCCTCCCATCTGAGATGAGAAGACAGAATACCAAGTCCAGACAATCACTGACATAGCTACAGTAAGTACCATAGCTCATCTACACTTGTTGGGACTGTAAGATGCTTGTAAAGCCATTTGAGCATCTGCCAAAACCAGTTTCATCCCAGCTATGATTCCACTGTGTCAGAGGGCCTTCATGACATGCTTGCTCTGCCAGCTGAAACACATCTGGAGGCCAGGCCTGGGGATGGTCACTCCAAAGCTTTCTGCAACTCACAGCCATCTGCCATGTAGCACCCAGAGCTCAGTGTCATTTCCACAAAGAATGCAGTCATATTATTGTACAGTATTAATGAGGCTTTGTATTAGAGGCTGCACATGTGACACTCTTGGTGCTACGTGTACATACACTTGTCTTCAGAACTCAACTGCAGTTACTGGGGTAACTGTTAGGGCAGCCTCCTAGGTACTCAGGGCCCAAACCTTGAAGCTCCATGACCTTAGGTGCCCTGGATTTCTATATTTTTCTTTTCCTTTTTGAGAGAGGATCTCATGTAATCTCTATGTAGCCAAGGATGACCTTGAGTTTCTGATTCTCCTGCCTCACCTCCCAAATGCTGAGATTATAGGAATGAGCCACCATGCCTAGTTATGCAATAATAGGATCAAACCTAGGCTTCCTGCATACTAACCAAATGCTTTGCAATCCACCCCTTCATACAGCTAAAGAAGTATGAGGTGTAACTGAAACTTTGGGTAGGCTCTCCTGCAGCTTAGAACTTCTATTAACTTTCACATCTATTTTGCTTTCTAAAGCTTTATTCAAGGTCACTTTATTGACCTGGTGCCCGGTGAGTCCACCTCTCACTCTAGACAGGGCTTGCTGGCCACAACAGACACAACCAAAAGCCAAGACCTAGCATAGGAGTAATTGATGGGCACCTGTTGCACTTGAGGTTTGTGCAGAAACCCATGGAAACAACCAGAGGCAATGACCACTCCAGATATTGGAGCTTGGAACATGGTCACAACAGATCAGGGAAGGTAGCCAGACATATGGCTTCCTTGCCTCTTGGCCAACTAGTCTGTCATGTGGATTCTGAGGCTTTATCCAGTATGACTATGAAGCATGAGTCTCCACAGACATTACTGAATGTATCTATACAATTATACAAACTAGCACTTACACATTAACCAGTCCATGAGACCCATTTGGGTAAATCAAGTAACAGGAAGGAACTGAAGAAATGCCAAGTGTCCCCAGAAATGCTTTGTCCCTATCCAGTGCTCGGCTCACCACGATGTTGTCATATGGAATCAAATCTAAGATCACCTGCAGAACAAGAAGTCATGTTACCTTCATGCTTTTCTTGGCAAAAATCCCGGAGTTTGTAGACCCACCACTTCACAGGCCACCCTTCACCTAACATGTGCTGAACTGTTCAGAGAATAGCACTACCCACCTGTACCACACAACACGGAAAACCTTGCTCTACTTGCAAAAGCTGGGTGGAGTGACCGGTGCTGTACCAGTTACACAAGGCTAAGGCACAATCTGCATCCATCCCTCTGCAATCAAAAGCAGCCTATGCACCTTAACTTTTACTGAATTTTAAGCAGCTCACCAAGTCACATGCCCATTCTCATTTAGCAACTTTCCAGAATAATCAAAAGTAACATTTGTTGTTTGTTTGTGTGTATGCATTCACGTGTGTGCAGGTACACGTGTGTATGTAGATGTATGTGGAGGTTAGAGAACCTAAGGTACCATCCATTTGGTTCATTAGCCTGGGGCGTACCAAGTAGGCAGGCTGGCTGGCCAGCAAACCCCAGAGATGTGCCTACTCTGGCTACTCAGCACTAGGATTATAAGTGTGTCGCTGGGGATGGAATCCTAATGCTTGCAAAGTAAGCACTTTATGGGCTGAAGCAAAAAGTAACCCAGCCCCAAAAGTAACATCTGTTACTAAACTTTATCTCGCTGAACCAGTTTGTTGGCTACAGAATCCACATGAATTGAGTAAGCACCTTCACCACTCACCAGCTACAGATCTGTTTTCCCAACACACTGGCTATTGTGTGTTCCTACTTCCGGGCTAACCAGCAACTCAACATCATTCCAGCTCTGAGCCAGGTTTGGGGTGGCTCCTGCAGGTGACTTGTACCCATTGGGCTTGCTTAGGCTGAAGGAGCTGCAGTGGGTCTTAGTGACAGAGAGACCATGGCTATGGTATCTCAGTGTCTAAAAAAACCCCTCATATGCTTACCACATGAGTCTATTGTTCTCTGCTGCTCTTAGATGTCAACCAAGCCAGTTACTTCCAGGGATGAACAACAGACTACATGCAAAGTGGATCACAGTGGTAGTGGTGGTGGTTGTCCTTTTTTGTTTGCTTGTTTGTTGATGTCACTGTTGTTTTTGAGATACTTTGTAGCCATCATTGGCCTGGAACTCATATGCAGTCCCAACTGAACTTAAACTCAGAGATCTGCCACTTGAGTGCTGGGATTAAAGGCGTGTGAAACCACATTGGCCACAATGGTTCTTATTGATACTTTTAGGGGCATCCTTGGTTACAGGTCCTACCCAGAGGGCCAGGCCTTACTGATACCAAAGGCATTGGTATGCTGGTACTATGGGGAGAGGGTGACTGGCAAGAAAATGAGCCTTCAGTCATCTTCTCAGGGACAAAGTCCTGTTTTTGGTTTATAAGTGTTCATGTGTGCATGAAGGGCACAGGGGACTGCCTGGAAGAGCTGGCATGCAGTGGCTCTGGACAGTAGGGAAAGGAGTGGACCATGAATGAGTTCTGGATTCTACTGGTTCTCAGTCCTTTGATTGCCAACAATGAAGCAAAGGATACGACGCATCATGGAAACCAAAAGAGAGGGCAGTGAGGTCCCAGAGAGCAGCCAGGCACACGTGGTTGCCACACTGTTGTCTGTAGCCTGCCTGATACCGTCCAGGGTCTATTGAGGACAGTGTTGTCTCCTCCTTCCTGAGCTACCCTGCAGAACCTGCAGAACTGCACTAAAGTGGCAGGAAGGAGCCCAGGGGTCAGTGCTGAATTCCCATGTGGGCCAAGAGACCTCCTTCTTGTCTTCAAGGGACTCTGGCATTATCAACTAGGTCTCTGGTCCCTTGGTTTGATACTTGGTCAAAGCTGAAGGCTTCTGAACCACCCACATGATACCAACATTTCACAAAAGAAGCAAGGTCCTACAGACTACTGGATATGGTAACAGACCACAGGAGATCTGTAACAGCACATGATAATAGCACTTATGAAAGACATAGCAATGTCTGGACCCTCAAAGGCAGCCCTGTTACTCTAGCATTTTTGGCTATATATAGGCCAGTGACTTGGGAGCTCTGTAACTAATGATAGCTCAAGGCTCACTGGTTGTTGCTGTCAATGCACTAACCACAGTCTACCCCAGCCACACTAGCTGCAGCCCCACAGCACACAGGACACAGTACCTCTCGTCCAACATAAGAACCATTGCTTTCAAACACAACAGCGTGGTATTGGCCACTATGGCTGTCCATGAGGGAAAGGATGTCACTGGGCCTGTCAGGAGAAAGCAAAGCCCTCAATTCTCTCCACAATAGCAAGGTGTCACAGCATGCCAGCACCCCGGTCACTGTATACACTCAGATTTTTAAAAACCATGCCCAATACGCACCATGCAACTTGGGGAGAGGGATGAACCAGGGCTTCCCATTTGCTGAGCTCTACCACCATGATGCTCCAGGTCCCACAGGCCACCTTTCAATGGAGCTACTCACTGAACAGGATCCAGGGGTGGGCACGCAGGAGGCCGAGTGCCCTCTGTGTGGTTCTGTAGGAAGTCAATCATCGTCTGCCTGACAGTCCGAAGCTCCCTGTCAGGTCCTACAAAAGCAAATCTGGGTCATGGCTGTGACTGCAGGTATATGTACCTAAGCAGCTCCCAAGCCTAGAGCCCATGGATAGTGAAGGCAGTGGTACCGTTCACGAAACCCTAGGTGCACAGCTGCTCACTGACAGGCTGTCGTGTGGTCAGCAGCAGATGCATATAGTGGGAGAACACACAGCTGAGAGCAAGTGATAGGCTACAGGATACATGACAAAGTGACCAATCTCATGCACATGGTGGTGAGAGGTGGCCAGGTGCACCAGCCAACTCTGTATACATTGCTAACACAGGCAAACTACTCCTGATGCCAGAAATGTCAGATGTCTCCCCGGGGGACAAGCCTGTGAAGCAGTCACAGGGCACTGCTCACTTGACCAGGCTCATACATTAAAATGTACAAGCAGAGCCCTATATTTGCATGCATATATATATATATATATATATATATATATATATATATATATATATTCCACTAGATACTTTTTCAATAAAAGTTTGTTACTACATGAAGGTGAGGAAGGGACCTGCAGGTAACAGGGAGTGGGGCTGGAAGGTGCAGAATGACAACGACCAGAATGGAGGATATACATGTATGAAATAGCCAAAGTACAAGCTTAATAAAAGTTATAATAAAAAAGGTACTACCACATTTCTCAAGAAGGGCAAAAGCACAAAATAAACAATTTTCTGTGGCTGGAGAGATGGCTTAGTGGATGTACTGCTCTTCCAGAGGAACAAATTCAGTTCCTAAAACCTATGTCTGATGGTTCACAACCTCCTGTAATTCCAGTCCCAGGGGAGTCTGACACCTCTGGTCTCCAAGGACAGACAGGTGTACACACAAACACACACATGTAATTAAAATAAAAAAAAAAATCTTAGCTGGGTGGTGGTGATGCACACCTTAATCTCAGCACTCAGGAAGCAGAGGCAGGTGGATTTCTGTGAGTTCAAGGCCAGGCTGGTCTACCTACATAGCTAGTTCCAGGATAGCCAGGACTACACAGAAAAACCCTGTCTTGAAAAACAACAACAAAAATCTTACTCCCACACTGTGGCGGTGGCTTGCTCCTTCTCTCTGACCTTCAGACAGGCTTTATTTGTACAAGCAAGACATCACCACACCACACAAACAATTAAAGTTTGAATTTCTAATACAAAGTCAGGCAGCACTGGTGCAAATATGTTGACTGAAGGGAGAGGGCCCCTGGGCTCCATCTGCTGAGACCATATCCACTTTACCAGGTTGAGTGAGTCAGTCTATGGGATTAGAATAGAATGCTGCGTGTCCTTACCTTTAAAGTTTTCTCCTGTTGTAAACTCCTTTGTAAATGCTTTAAAATACTGAAGGAAAAACACACAAAAAATAAACAGTCTGGGTGAGTTGTGTATATGTTTAATACTTAAACAAGATGACCGCTGTCTCAACCAGGAGCTCTGGTCAAGTCCCTCCCAAAGTAACACTGATTGAACAAGGCATGTCCCATGCCTCCATGGACACTAGCGTTCTTGCAGATGTGTGGAACATTGTGCTAAGTACCAACTGGGTTTTATTATGTCACTTCTGGTCCAACAGGATCTGAAGCAAGACAATTCACTAGGGTAGAATCCTTATAAAGGTGGTTACCCTTGAAGAGCATTTGAGGGCACAGGTTCCAAGGGAAGAGGGGCTATCCAGAGCCTCTGAGAAGATGAGAGCTTCTGACCAGACTTGCCCCACCAGAAGCACACCAATACAGTTGAGGATAGGTAGTGTTCCCAATGAAGCCCAAAAGGAGACCAGTGCTGAGACACACAGGGGACTCCCTGGAACAAAGTGGGGGAAGCAGAAACACTCAAGAAGAAAGTAGACAGACATATAACAGTCCCGTAAGAGTAAAAACACAGATGTGCTTGTCACTAGGAAAAGGAACACAGGCACTTTGCCCTGCACCATAGGCAGATGTGTCATGTTGTGGGAGGGGCTGGCCCAATTGGGTCCCCTGGCCTTCTTCCCAGACCCAGCCAGGGAAACGTGTGTGTGTGTGTGTGTGTGTGTGTGTGTGTGTGTGTGTGTGTGTGTGGCACATCAATGTTGATCCATGTAATAACAGCCAGAAGATATCCCAATACTCAGCAGAGAGGGCCATCACATTCAATGAGGCATTACTGCACAGTCAAACCCAACAAGCCACAGCAGTGCCCAGCATCACGGGCAAATCTTGGCAAAGTCATTTGAAGTATTAGAAATAAGGCCCAGACATTTATACACAGCACTGTTTAATAGAGGGTATGACATAAAAAGCCAAGTAAAATAGGGACATGAGCAACATTATCAGCCCAAGGCTAGAAAGAAAGAGTACAAGCAACAAGGGCCTGTGAGATCCCTGGGGCTGGTACCACCCTGAGCATCACACTGGGAGGCCAGGTGGTTACAGGGTAGCAAAGCCCAGTCAATGAATGGGTGGGGAAACACAGGGGACACCAATGTGCTGGGTCCTGCCTCTGACAGTGCACAGTAGTAGCAGGACAGAAGTGGAGAGCTGGAGGTCACAGGCTCTTCAGAAATTATCTCTGAGTTGGGCAGTGGTGGCACACACCTTTAATCCTAGCACTCAGGAGGCAGAGGCAGGTGGGTCTCTGAGTTCAAGGCTAGTCTAGTTTACAAAGTGAGTTCCAGGAGGGCTACACAGAGAGAAACCCTGTCTCAAAAAAAGAAGAAGAAGAAATAGGAGGAGGAGGAAGAGGAAAGAAAGAAGAGGAGGAGGATAGGGAGGAGGGAGAAGAGGGGGCTACATGGTTTTGGAGATGCCCATGAGTGTGAGCAATAAGCAGTGGGCCTTCGGGAGGGTCGCACATGGTATCTCTGCCCTCTAGTGGAAGAAACATGTACAAGTTTGTAGGCAGGGCCAACTGCAGCTCAAGCTGTGCTGGGACACTGCTGGTGCCTTCTGCCAGTTAAAAGGAGACCAAGCAGCATGATACCCTACAAAGATAGGCAGCCAGCAGGCTTTTGTGTGAGCAGGGACTTTATACAAAACCTGGATCTTGATCAGCCTTCTATGACTCAAGATGAGGAACAAAGGGGTAGTAGGCTGGGCATGCAAATTCCCACAAAGTTTTTAGACTCCAAGCCAGAAATGATAACCTAGGAGTTACTGGTACAGGAATTCTGCCTAAAAAGTCCCTTGTGAAAAGGCAGGATTGGAGCAGAGGTCAAGGTTGCTGGGGGCTCACCCTGAAGGTGGGGTAGAAGTGGATGTCATATGTGCGGCACACGTCCTGGTTCTTTTCTTCTGCACAGTCCAGAGCAGCGACACGGATGGCAGCAGCCCAGTCTACAAGGCAAGAATGGGACCTTGAACAGAGTTGCCAGCATCAAGCCATATCATACAAGACAGCATCTGCACGAGCACCAGCTGCCGCAGTGAAACCACCTGTGCTCCTCCCTTTAAGTTGTTCATGAGCTCTGTCTGAGCTGGGAAAGCAGAGTGACATTTCAACCAAAGCTAGAGGTGTCTTCCACCACTGTTTACTGAGAAAACAGTTTTGCTGAATTTTCAAATCAGCAGCTTGCCATGCAGCATTTCCTATTAAAAGACACCCGATGGGTGGAAGTGCGGCAACCTGAAGCATTGTCTGTAAGATGGTAATGAAACACTACAAGAGATACCAAATAGAGCATGCACAGTGATCAGACAGACCTGGTGGGCCCAGCAACCATTTTCCAAGTTAGGCCAGTGGTCTGCCCTGATAGCACTCCCCTCCCCACCTCACCCACTGCTGCCCAGGGGTGCATGTGCCATTGCTGCAGAAGAGGAGCACTTTTAGATCTGCTTTCTTAGTTTCAAGGTTTTAACTGAGAATTTCCAACAAATGCACCCAACACACACAAATATATGCACACGCACACCAGAAAAAGTCTAACAATTCCCCACATGTGCCTTGTCTTGGTGTCAGTAATTAACAGCTCTTGTGAAATGTTTTATCCAAATCCCTACCCAGTTCTAGAACTCAGGAAGCAACCTCAGATCCAAAACATCAGTCATAAATTTTCCTGTGCTTTTCAGTCCAACACACTGCCATGGCCACAGAAAATGACTTAGGCTCCTAATGCCATTAGGTACCTGGTTGGAACAGCTCCTCCCATCCTGCTCCTATCCACTACTTTTCCTAGACCTCATAGGTAGAGATTTTTATCAGGTTCTTTTGTTGGGATTAGTTTTAAGAAGTGAAGTGTACATGCCTTTAATCTCAGCACTTGGGAGGCAGAGGAAGGTGGATCTCTCTGAGTTCAAAGCCAGCCTGGTTTACAGAGTGAGTTCTAGGACAGGCTCCAAAGCAATACAGAGAAACCTTGTCTTGAAAAACCAAAAACCAAACCAAAACCAAACCAAACCAAACCAAAAAAGAATGGAAGAAAGAAAGAAAGAGAGAGAGAGAGAGAGAGAGAGAGAGAGAGAGAGAGAGAAAGAAAGAAAGAAAGAGTGAAGTGTAAACCGGGTGCACCTTTAATCCCAGCACTCCAAAGGCACAGGCAAGTGGACCTCCAAGTTTGAGGCTAGCCTAGTCTACAAAACAAGTTCCAGGACAGCCAGGGATACAGAGAAATCCTGCCTCAAAATAAATAAACAAACAAACAAATAAAAAAAGTGAAGTGTGCTTCTGCAGGAGTGTAAGGGGGACTTGGGCCCTCCCTTGTTATTATAATAGATGCACATTAGGTCAGGGCTGCAGCCTCTCCTCTCAACTATCACCCAGGGGAGTGACACTTTGCAAGCAAAGCACCCTCCTGGTAATACAGAGATTGGGTGCCTGGTTCTTCTCTGCCTTGCCCTCTGGTCACCAGCGTCAGGCTCACCTTTAGGTAACTGCAGGGGTCCTTCTAAGAGATGTGTACCCTTTCTCCAGGGTATTAAAATTACACCATTACACACACTTCTGGGCATCTTGCCCAGCAGGGGTCCTGTCTCAGCCCAGGCCCAAGAAGCACTGGGCTTGCCTGGTGGGCTGTGCATGGTCAGCAGCACAGCACAGCTCACAGGTACACAGTACAGGCAGGGAAACAGGCATGAGAGACAGACAGAAGGGCTACCTGGGTGACTTTGTATATGCTCTGCCTGGAAGTCCCTTGATTTCTGGGCAGGAGCTCATGCAGTGGGTCACTGGCGATCAGCATGCTTTGTATTGCTAGTGTTATTCTGTTTTAACCAGCAACCTAGCTAAAAGTCATGTGAAACCATTCCTGTGAGGACAAGTAATGTTCAAAAAAACCTCAGAAGCTGCATATGGGGACTGAAGGGACAGTGTCCGAGGACACTTACAAACACCAGGTGCCAGAGTTCAGTGACTGTATTCTTTGTAAGCCACCCCAGTGTTCTATACACCACCTTGACACTCTCTCTCTCTCTCTCTCTCTCTCTCTCTCTCTCTCTCTCTCTCTCTCTCTCTCTCTCTCTCATGGTTTTTCAAGACAGGGTTTCTCTGTATAGCTTTAGAGCCTGGTACTTGCTCTGTAGACCAGGCTGGCCTCGAACTCAGAGATCTGCCTGTCTCTGCCTCCCAAGTGCTGGGATTAAAGGCTTGTGCCACCAACACCCGGCCTTTTCTCTCTTTTATTAAGAGTAAGAAACAAAAATAGGTCATTCACAGATAGTAACCAAATACTGTTTTTGGCTACGAAAAGCCCGCTCTGTCCCAAGGCCACTTTAAAAGCATACAAGAAAACTATTATTTCTGAATCACAGTCATAGCTTCCTGGAGTCTCAAATGGCACAGAACTGAGGAAGAACAGTTAATACTCCATCCAATTAGGGGCAGATGGCACAGAAGGCACTCTGAGGCTCAAGGTGCTTCAAGGGCAGATTCACACCCTGCATCTGGCACAGCCGCTCATTCCAGCCACCCTGATTTGACTCACAGACCCAACCAATTCACTCTGCTCACTGGGTGCTCCCACCCACACTTTCCTTCCATGTTCTAGAAAAGCATCTTCTGCCTGGAAAGAGTGGAACAGTAAAAACCTCCAAGGGTAAAATGCAGGAACTAGTCTCTCAGCTAGCTGAAATAGTAAACACACCCAAAACTGGGATGAATGCACCTAGGTTTGCGTGGTGGGGTCTGGTCCTGTTTTTGTTTTTCAGACTTTTCGTAAGCATGCATCTCAGGAGAACTGAATATAGAGGTTGGGGGCTCAGTGGCAGAGTACATCCCCAGGCTAATCCTGGTACTATGGCAGCTGCTTGCTGATACTGGGCACTAGTTTTGTGTTTCTCAGATTTGCATTCTGGAATCTGAAGCAGAAGACCACTCCAACACAAGGCATGGGAAAAGAGGGTTCCTCAACGCTGCAGGAGACAGTGCTCAGCAAGACAAACCAGAGCCAGCTTTGTAGTTTGTCTGTTTGTTTTGTTTGCTTTTGTCTAAGATAGGCTCTGGTTATAGAGTCCAGGCTGGTCTTGAACTTGAAATGCTCCTGCCTCAGCCTCCTGAGTGCTAAGATCACAGACTGGTTGGTTATGGCTCTCTTAATATCCCCGAATATAGCCGAGCACTAGAGACTGAACACATAAGCCTTCCAGAAAAGAGCTGACATCTGGAAGACTGAAAGCACTAAGAGCCTAGTCCATTAGGAATGCAGAGCAGTGCTCACTGACAACCGCACCCTGGATCTCATCCGAGTGAGGCCTCAACACTGATCCATAGGTTTCACCACATCCACCGAAAGGCACTGTCCCCAAATACATGAGCAATGTCCTGGCTCTGCAATGTAATCAGCACAGAACACTGCAAGGGTCTTTGAGCACCACACTGTCCCACCCTGGTGTCCTGTGAATGTCACAGTTCCTACTTTGTACATGAGGACACTGAACTTTAAGTACCCACAAATGAGGGAGGGAGAGGGAAGCCCAGAACCAACTCTCCTGACAAGGATGCCAGGACAGAGACAAGGAAGGAGGACGTTTGGGGAGGTTGATGTTTCTGAGTGCTAATTTACCACGTAGGCTCTGGGAAGTAGCAAGGTGCAGTAAGCCACACTATCAAGATGGAAGGAGACTCTTAGTTCAGCTGCACTCTTGAAACGAGTTTGTATGATCCCATGCAAACAGAGCAGGAGCTCACAAAAGGCCCCAACAGAACTCTGTGGCTTCAAATCACAATCTTTACAGGTCCCCACAATCACACGGCACTCCTTCAGATCTCTCGTCCTGGGCATAGACCCGACTCTGCTCCCTTAGCTGGTTTCTTTCCTGTCTCCCTCCAGGTTCCTGAGGGGATACCACACAACATCCACGACACTCAGGTGCATGAAGGTGAAGTTGAGGACTGTGAGCAGCACAGCAGTCATCAGCCAGTGACAGCTGCAGACTGTCCCAGGGTGACAACATGGTTGGGCCAGGGGTAAGCAAGGCTAAGACCTTTCCAGGGCCACAAAGAAAGGTATTCTTACCCCATGAACATCTGTAGAACACTTACTATTGACATTTTTTTTTTTTAAATCAACAATGCTCCCTGACCTCAGAGATTCAGAAGAGAAGGGCTTGTGAATACAAATTCTACCAGACAGTGTGCATGTGCATCACAGATAAGGGCCAGGAGCAAGTCCTTCTTTCTATGTTGTTGGGGCAATGGGACCAACTAACTCACCACAATGTCCACTTCTGGTCTCTCTAGCCTGGCTCACCCTGAGCCCTGTCTCCATGATGATTACAGTTGACTGTCCTCTCTCCAAAACGTCCAGTCTTCCTCCTCAGCTTCAAGTGTCTCATATAGATACAATGGAGACAACCACTGGCTCTCTCTCCTTCAGGCGCACAGCAATCATTTTAGTCATATGGGGTCAGCTGCCCTTGTTTCACAAGTGGACCCTGCCCTCTGACCCCATGTGGGGCAACTGTTGCCTTGAAAAGGAGAAAGCCCTGGGTTACCTATACTGTCCCAGCAGTCTGATGCCTCATGAGCATCATGGAAAGAGCCATCACTGAAGAACTGAGAAGGAGCAATGAGCATAGAGCTTACCTCCTTCAGACACATTTGGTATCATTTGCCAGTGACAGAAACCCTTAACCTTGTAGCATCAAAGCATAATTTCCAAAGAATTAAAAGCAGATTCTCAAGCCAGGTGTGGTAGTGCATACTTATAATCATAGCACTGGGAGGCAGAGGCAGGAGGATCTCTGAGGCTAGCCTGGTCTACAAAGTGAGTCCCAGAACAGCCAGGGCTAAACAAAAAAAACCAAACAAACAAAAAAGCAAATTCTCACTTAGAGAATCCATGCCACCATGTTAAAAATTTTCTTCAGCAGATCACTGAAGGTACTGATAAGATGGTGAGGTGGCAGAGGAACACCGGAGGAACAAACCACAAGATGACCAGGGACAGACAGTGCATGGCTAGGACAAAGCTGTCTTGGTGCTGATCCTCCCCCCCCCATCCCACCCCCACCTGATATCTTACTGACTGGGTAAGCTGTGAAGTTCACATAACCGTAGCCAGGGCTAGCGAGCAATGAACAGCAGACACCCACACACCCCTAGATTACCAACCACTTCCGTTGAAATGAAGTCCTAGTATGAGATGGAAAGGACCCGAGGCCCACAGTGGCTGAGATGAAAGCAGCCAGAAGGCGGAAGCTGGTCAGACTGGGAACATGACCATACCCTGGGCTCAGAAGCAATGGGTCATGAAGTCTCTTTGTAAGAATCAGTCCTTACCCTTGCCTTAGGGTAAGCACTGGCCCAAATCTATCTATGCAGTTGGTTGGGTGAGGTGGTGCACACCACACTTGGAATCCCAGCATCAAAAAGTAGAGGCAAAGGATTGCAACTTGAAGACCAGATTGGGCTACACAGCAAGACTTTGTCTCAAAAAAAAAAAAAAAAAAATCATCCCCTCCTCTACCACGGAAAAAGAGCAAAGGACCCTCACAAGTAGGGTCTTGCCTCTGTTCTATCTACTGGGAACCCCACAGGCTTGAAATGACCTGCAAAGCCCCTGAAATGACCTTAGAAGGTCTTACTTTCTTCTGCTTCCTCACCACCAGCCAAGCCCTTGGCCAGGGGAGGGGGGGTGTTATGACCCTACTGCTCTCTATCCAGTAAGAGTATGCCTTTCATAGTGTCCCATGTAAAACCATTCTTTGGTTTCCTGTCATTTAGGAGCAAGATGGACACTGTTTATCAGGTCACCGCCCTTGAAGTCTTTTAACATTCTCTGGACCTGGGGTCCTGCCTGTCTGGGCTCTCTGCTCTTGCTGTAGCCAGTCACAGGGACTACTCCTCAGAGGGCAACACCAGGCTTTCCCAAATGCCAATCCAGCACAGGTAGGTTTAGTCCTACAGTTACCTTCTCCCTCCTCACAGGAACAGGGACCTGCCTGCTTTGCTCACTGCCTCCTTCAGCCTAGCAGAACTGGAAGTGTGAGAACTAACTCAGAGCCCACACTGCCAGTTACCAACTGCTAACACTGAGAGAAGTCCAGCTTTACCCTCACACAAGCACCACTGCCCTGCTGTGAGACGATAAAGATAAAGTGTCTCTTAACAGAGGGCATCCAGGGAAAGGGGCATGTGTTCTGGCATCTCATGAGGTGAAAACCAGCTGGGCCTATGCACTCTGAGAAAGTGGTAACAGACGGCATTGACAGTTAGGAACTGAGAGGCCTGGAGCCTGAGGCTGGCAGATGGACAGTATTCACAGCAAACAAAAGACACAGCATCCACTTTACCAAAAATGGGATTCAGACCCCTGAAAAGGCTGGCTTTGGGGTGTGTGCCTCATTCAGCAGTGCCTGCCTTGCCTATCCAGGACAACGTACTAAAAGAAAACAAATGCAAATTGCTTGTTTGCACCAACCAGGCTGTCCCTCCACTCTGGGGTAACAGGATCCCCACTGGAGGGTTGAGGTTACTAGAGGGAAGGGTGACTAAACTACAAGTGCCTTCTGGCTTGTACTCAGCTTATCTATTTTAGTACTACAGGCTTAGAAATACCTGTAAAATAATTACGATACACAGTAGACCAAGTTATTTCTAATTTATTTGCCAAGTGACTCTATTGCTGAATGAATATACTCAACTTTTCCCACCACTTGCTATGTCTCTGTGAAAAAGCAGAGGCAATCTTGATATGTGGCCAAGCATCATTGGTTCTAAAAAATGATTACAAGTGAATTAGCCCCCAGGCTCCAATACAAGGCAGGACTGCTCTAGCTTTCTTATGGCTTCTTCACCCTCACAAAATGCTGGGCAACCATGTCTCCAAGCCCACATTCCAGACACCGACACCCAGAACCTTCTCTTTGAGTGTACTCCTTCTCCTGGCATAGCAAAGGTCTTGGGGGAGTTCAAGCTCCAAGTGTGGGACACATGGGTCTGGGTAGAAAGGAAACCCATTTTCCACCAGTGCAGCCCAGCACTTGACACCCACCAATAACCAAGGGCCAGTGTGGGAACCAGGCACTCTGCCCCAGCCTCACTGAGAATGGCTGAGGCCTCAAGGTTCTTCCTTCTTAGCACTGGTTTATTTTGTCTTGGCAAGCTGAAAAACAGTATGCCCCTAAGCATTCAAGGGTGTGCTGGGGTGAGGTTAACAAACCCTGCTGGTTAGGTGGTAAAGCACATGCTGGAGAGACAAGAAAGGAATTGCTGTGATGACTGGGCCATTCTACTGCCTGGCACTTGACATGCAGTAGTTGACAGTCCTCTGGGTGGATGGCTAGCCTTGTTCAGTAAAAACAACCCACTTGGCTATTTGAAATGCCCAAGCAGCTGAGGTCCCTAACATCGTAACTGCAGCTACCTTGGAGAAGCATACTCTCTGGACAGCTAGTGAGTGGCTGGCTAATGGTAAAATGACCAGATGGCTGTGATATACACGGAAGAGTGGTTGCCCTCTGCAGCTTCCAGGACTCTAGGCCCTGCCACACCCCTCAGCAATTACTGCCCCCAATGTCTCTACGTGTTCTCAGTAAATGGACAACAGCACCCTGTAAATATTAAGCAGTTATCTTCAAGAGCCTTGTCCTAAGCAAGCAGAAGACACCAGACACCAGACACCATGGGAACCTTGGGGAAGGCATAAAGGCTTAGATACCGCTAGCAGCAGTAGCAGAGCACTCAGTCCTCTCCCTGTGGATGGCACACTCTGTGCCTATGTATCCGTCCAACACCTCCCACTCTCAATTCCCAATGTTCTCTATGGGGACACAGGAAGTGTGCCAATGGGGCTCTATAATCACCTGTGCTGGACTTAAGCCCTGGCCTGTCACCTGGGTACCATCACCTGCCATATAGACTAACTACCTCCTTGCTAGACAGTTCTAGACTCATCCTAGATGCTGTGGTGATGACCTGCCAGGTCTCCTGTTCCCCTTCAAGTCCTTCACCAAGAATTTCAGGGCCAACAACAGATCTGCCCCGCTTTCCAAGGTGTACTGATGAGGAGAGAAGAGCCCCGATATCACAGAGAGCTCAGAGGGACACAGGCTCATCCTTCAGGACACATTCCTGCTCTTCTAGGCCTCTACGGAAATCCTTCAGTGCCCAGGAAAGTAAGCACAGGTGTCACTGCCAACTCAGATTGAGCGAAACAAAACAGCTTGGGATAAATGATTTCAACTCACAGAGCAGGTTTTGTTCTGGGAAATACTTAAGATGGGATAGGCCTAAGCCAGGGCCACATAAATACTAGAATGGCCTTTGGGTCCACTGAACAATAGACCTTTTGTTAACCCATCTCTTATAAGGAAAAACACTATTTCCCCCTAAAAGTCAGTGAAGAGCCAAGAAACACCACCATAAGTTTTTGAGGAAGTGAAACCAAAGAGGGGAAGCCTTCCCTCTATAGACCAGCTGTTAACTTCAATCAGACAAGCTGAGGGGCAGGAAGGCAGGCATAGGCCACCTTCTAGTTCTAATCCCCACCCATGGCAACAAAACCAGTCCAACCAGAGACTAGGGTGGGAGCTAGGGTGGGGACAGGAAGAGACACCTAGGGAGAACCCAATGCAAGGCCTGCATGCCCAACTCACAGGCGACTGATTACCCTGTTTGGGTAAGCACCCTCTCTCCTGATGGATGACCCAAGAAGGGAGGCGGCAGGAAGCATAGCCAAATGAAGGCCAAGGCAGAGTGTCTAGTGCTTCCCATATCCTGCACAGAATTCCACAAGACAAGGCACAGAAGAGGTGCTGAGCTCAATATCCCAGGAGGACAGGGGTGAGAGCCAAAACCTCCCTAAGGAAGTTGGACATGCAGACGTCATAAGGGATAGCATCTCTTCTGCAGGTATCTAGCAGTTAGGCAGGGTCCCTGACAACAGGTGATCAGACATCTTTGGAGCTTGTGCCGACAGGATATTGGGACCCATCCAGTAGCCTAGGCTGGGACAAAAAACATGGGTGTCAACCAAATCCCCAGGTGACTTGCTTCACACTAGAACATACTCTGAGGGCCCTGACTCAGGCGGCCTTGTCCTCAGCATCCTTGCTTCCTCAGGTTCTCACCTGCTCCTGCCAGTCCTTCACTTTCACCAGACAGTCTCCTTGGCAGCCAGCCACTCTTTAAAGGTAACGTCATTTCATGAAGTCAACCACAGCATTAGTTGTGGATTTTTACTGTGGTACTTTCAGAACTGTCCTTCAAGTTCCAGAACAATTTCATCCCTGTCTACTGTTGATTTGGTTACAGAAGATCCCCCTGATGTGTATGTATTATGATGTCTACAAGTCAGTTACTAAACTGAAAGCCAGAACCCACATAAACAAAAAGGCTGCCAACAAGTCTTGCCAGGGTCACCTGCAAGTCCACTCACAAGTATCAAGAATTAAAAAGTCAGGGCTGGAGCTGGCTCAGTGGTCAAGAACATTGACTACTCTTCCGGAGGACCCAGGTTCAATTCCCAGCACTCACATAGCAGCTTACAACTGTCTGTAACTCAAATTCCAGATGATCTGACTCCCTCACACAGACATACATGCAAGCAAAACACCAATCAATGCTCATAAGAATAAATAAATTATTAAGAACTAAAAAGTCCTCTCTACTATTGAGTTGCTTAAAAAAATAAAGCAAAATAAAAACGAAACCATATATAAACTCTTGTCTTTTCAATCGCTGGTCTCAGTTTTGGCTAGTGCTTGCCAGGGACTTAAGAAAACTTGAGATGGCTTAGAGGTTAAAAGCACATACTGCTCTTTCATTCAGGGGACTGGGATCTGATTCCCAGCACCTACATCCTACAGCTCCAGCTTCAGGCGGTCTAATACCACTGGCCTCCCTGGAAAACTACACACACCTGTACATATTCACATAATTCAAAATAAAATAAATATTAGGAAGAAAGATAAGACCCAAGAGAACAATTCCATTAGGTTCCACGTAAAAGCCTGGCACTCAAAAAGCAGAGGTCAGTGGATTCAAGGCCAGCCTGGGCTACACTATGAAACGCTTTCTCAAAGAAAAAAAAGAAAGTGTTCCAACAATGAAGAAAGAGAAGGCTAACATTTTAAAACAGTCATTTGCAATTGTGTACTTGGAAAAAGGCATCTTTGCAAATCTGTTTAAGAAAACACAGCAGTGGTTCAACACCAGACCTACAGCCAAAGGTGCAGGAAGAAGAGCAACAATTTGTTGTCTTGCCCTGTGAGATCTGTAATTAGAGGTTAGTTCAACAGTAGTAAGCTGGTGAGGCCAAACCTCAGCCAGTGCCGGGAAAGCTACTGCACAGCCACTTAAGCCCCATTTACAGGAGTAAATGCTGGAAGAGGTGAGGTCTGCAAAGGCGAGTAACAGCACTAAGAAAGCAAAGCTTTCTCAAAAGCTGTGGTTAGTGAACGAGACGCCCGGCAAGAGGACGCTTTGTAAACTTTCCGCTTCTGCAGAGCAGTCCCCAGAGTGTCTGGGCTCCTAAGTTTCTCGGCCCGGAGCCCACCATATGGCCGGCTACCTAGCAAACCAGGTTGGGGCGTGACAGGAATAAAAACCTTCCGGAGTGGAACGGTAGGATTCGAAAGCGACTGCAGGGGATGGGGAAGGTCAGGGCTGGCCAGGGAGTGTGTGGCCAGGATAAGAGGCTGGGGGCAGGATGAAGTCGGTCCGTGTTCTGCGAGCTGGCGACCTCGGGAAGCTGTGGCTTCGACCCTCCCTGCGGCTGCGCGGGTGGAACGTCGGCCGGCGCGCGGGACCCTCACCTCGCACGTCCGCCGCCAGCGCTCGCCAGGTGGGCGCGTAGCCGATGCAGTGGCCGCACCACGACGAATGGAACTGCACTAGCCACGCGGCCGAGCTGTTGCTCGTGGCCGAGCGCACGCTGCCGCTGTCCAGCAACCACACGGCGTCCTGGCCCGCGCGGTACAGCCGCGACGCGCCGCCCTCCCGAGGCCCCACCGCCGCCGCCGCCGCCAGCAGCAGGAGCAGCCGCGCGGCCCGAGGAGACGGCGACCGCCGCGCTTCAGCGCCCGGTCCGCGCGCCACAGCCCGGGCCGCCGCCATGTTGGGAGTGCCGCCGGCGCGCCGACCTTTCACCCTGGCAACCGCCGTCACGTGCTTGCGCGCGCCGGTCCCGCCCTGTGCATTGGCCCCGCCCCCAAATCGGTCGTCGTCTCCAGCACCACCCCTCGTCCTTTTCGCCCCGCCCCCGCGATTTGGCCCCGCCCTGAGCTCTGCTCGTTCCAGGTCCGACCTTCTCCTCGCTCTTTTTGCCCCGCCCCTGTATACTGGTCCCGCCCCAGAACGCAGGCCCCCGCCTCACTCCCTAGGCCTGCTCCGCCCCGGTACTTCTGGCCCCGCCCCTGCTCTGGGTCCCTGTTGGCGCTGCTCCAATCTTAGTTCGCTCCGAACCACAGGTACTTTATACCCAGCAGACCGTGAGGTCTGAGCCTAGATAGCCAGATTCGCTGGGTGGGGGTAGGGTGGGGAAATAGCCCATGCCAAGTTGAATGTGAAGTTGAGTAAACACTGCGCCTGGAGTTTCAGCCTGAAATGCCAATTTAATGGGGCATAATTAGGCGCAGAAACTATTCTCTGTGTACCTGAAATTCATATGTAACATGGATCCTGGATTTTACATGCAACCTGTGATTTTACCTGTCAACCTCAAATGTCCACAATGATCACCTTGACCTTTTTATAAACCGGAGAATATGGTAGAGCCACAGGGCAAAGAGTGGAGGCGTAGACCTGACTCTTCTTTTTTAAGACAGGGTTCTAAGGCTGCCATGGAACTCGATATATAGCTGACTCTAACCTTGAACTCCTTTTCCTCCTGCCTCGCTTGCCCTGGGATTACAGATGTGCCCCTGCCTGACTTCTCCAATCACTTATTCTGCTTTCCTATGCTAGTGCTCTTACTCTGTGCCAAACACTGGAGAGAACATATAACCCAAAGCAAGCCCTGGTGCCCAGGGTTGTGTAGAGCAAAAAAGCAAGTGGTGGGGGCAGTTGTGCATATAAAAGCACGGAGGCATCTCTTCTTGGAAAGTTACCGGGTTGAGGACAGGGGCGAGAGGTACATGTACTAAGTTCCTGAGGTGAATGGAGGAGCTGATTTTGGTTGGAGCGCAGCATATTAGGGCAAGAGCAGAAGAGAAGTGCTCCCAATGACACCATGATGATGGGAGATGGACGCCTGTGACTGTGGCTTGGAAGGCATGGGGATGGTCCCTGCATATCCTAGTGAGAGGTGGAGCAGGGTTTAGAATTATGGTACCCACAGACCACAGGTTGGCTCTTATTATCAAAGGCCTATCCTGTGCCATTCTGTAACAGCAGAGGGAAAAACCTCCATGCAGATGAGCCAAAGAGGAGACAGGAAAAGACTGTTGCATGGTGTGTGTGTGGTGTGTGTGTGTGTGTGTGTGTGTGTCTGTCTGTCTGTCTGTCTGTCTGTCTGTCTGTGTGTGTGTCTCTGTGTGTGTGTCTGTGTGTCTGTGTATACAAATGTGTCCTGTTTTCCAAAGTCTGCAGTCTCTTTTTACAGACACCCTGGCTGGCTTCCAGTTGTGTTATGGAAGGATAGTGGGGACAGTTGGGGGGGATTAGGGAGCAGGAGGGAATTGCTTGAGACAAAGGGAGAGAGGTGCTGGTTGGAGACAAATACAAAAAAGCTGTTTGGAGACAAATACAGAGAAGCTATTTGGTGTTTAATGGTCCCAGAGGGTGAGTAAGCAGGAACAGGGACCACAGGGACTGATGTAGAAGCTGCCTTGGGAAGCAGGCATGAGAGGACTGGGTGCTTTAGCCTGGGTTGATCTGAGAATTATCTGGACAAGGCCTGCCTGAGGCAGGATAGTTAGGGAAACCCATGGGGATATGAGGAAGGGACTCTGGCTGAAGCCTCTCTCCAGTTGATAATCAAGAATTCCAGTGCAATTAACATTTGCTGACACAGAGACAGCAAGGATGTTAAAGTAGTAATAAGCCATGCTTGAGTCTTCTCAATCTAAACCTGCAAGTTTCTAGGAATTTCGCAAGGTACCTATTTCCAAGAAAAGATGTGTCTTAAACCCATTGTGGCCCAAGCTTTTATTTTCAACAGACTGCAATCCCATCCAAGGTGCCATCAGAACCATCCTATAATCTCAGTTATTGAAAACAGGAAAAGAAACCTTAGGAACCTGCTTAGCAAGAAACTCTGACAGCCTCCAAAATCCAATATATGGCTATTGCTAAACCACTTAGATATGACTCTCCTTTGAGAAGCCAACACCCAGGCTTAGGTGTTCTATTCTTTCTCTGAGCATCTCTCTATTAACCACTATGCAGCAGTTTTTGTTGCTTTCTTCCCGACTCTGCTACCATCTGGCTAATCCTGAAATTATCTATGGCAAAGTCAAGGATCTGGTGTTACCTGGTGTAAATCCTTGAAGGATAAGGAGGCTCCTTAGGTTGCTGGGGACCACATGGGCTGTGTCTACTGCTGCAACTGTGTCTCACTGGTGACAAGTCTACTATACTCCCAGCCCACAGCAGCTAGACTCCTGGGGCAGGGCTCAGTCAGACAGGAGGCACAATGAGAATACTCTGTGTTCCAGGGAGTATATATGGCTCTTGCCCACTTGTAAAAGCCCATGTGGCTTTTGGGTGTGTTGTATGAGAGTGGTTGTCATGGTGGGGCCAGGCATGGAACCCTAGGGACTTGGGAAAGTTGTGTGACAGTTTGGCATGTAGAAAGCTGAAAGCACAATTTAAGGGAACTGCTTAGCAAGACACTGACAGAGACAAATCACATGAAATTCAAAGGTACAGGTTAACTGAGAAATAACTATTTTCTATGAAAAATAATGACTTCTCCTGAGGCTCATGTCAAGATTTATTGGCCCAAGTGGTTACAAAGGATTAGCAGGTACAGTGTGAGACCTTGGAGGGAGGGACCTTGGGCTGAAGCCTCACCAGGGTCAATACATCTGAATGCCAAGGCGCTCTGCTTGCACTCATGCTAGTGAGATAAAATGTCTAGCACTTTCTGTGGATATACTTTCTCTCCGCCCACAAGAGTAATTTTATGGCTTGGCTCCTGCAGCTGTAGCAGTCTTCAGAAAGCCCGGCCTGACTCTCATTAGTTTCCATCATCAGCTTCTCTTCAAGGACAGCGTGCCAAGGCTAGAGCATGCTGCACCTGCTTTGTACCCAGGGAAGGTGGCTCTGGGGAGGTCCTGGCTGGGCTGTGTGTAGCCCCAATGTGCCTAGGTTTCAGGACCAACCTCCACCAAACTAGACTAGCCAGGGGTGCTGTGGAATTGGAGGCAAATTTGCAAGGTTTTGATGGGGGAGATTTACTGCCATGCCAAATGTGTGTATAAAATACATAATTTGTCTCACTCAGCCTCATTAATCCAAAGGGTTTAGCAATAAATAGGGAGAAAAAGTAAAAAAAAAATACAGAATAATTCATTCCAAAAACAAAACAAAAAACAACCAACCCCGCCCCCCCAAACCCACACAAACAAAACCAGAGGGCATTTAATAAGAAACCTATATAGGTCAGAAATGTGTCTTAAAATTATGTACACAGAAGAGTGCATATTCCCTGACCTGACCAAACCTCTTCTGTGCTCTGACACCAGTTGGGAAACTTGGTTCAGGATCTTAGCTGGCACATCCCTGGAGCCATGTGTTCACTGGGCCTATTGGACAAAAGGTGGCTTACTGAGCAGCTCATTGGAGCTAAGAGCCTGGGATGCTCCTGAGGCCAGGTTAACTATGAGTCTGTAAAGGGCTGTTGGGAAAGGAAACCTACTTCATAGCAGGGGCCCAAAGGAATTGTAAACGGCCTGGAAACCAGCACCAAAGCATGCAGCAGAGGCAGGACAAATCTGATGGCTTAGCGCCAACGGGCTTTCCCAGAGGTCATAAGCTAGCCAGAGGAAATAATGCCTTACAGTTGGAGATCTGGGCATGGTGGGAGAGGCCAAGCTCTGGATGGATCAGCCTTGGACTCCCATGTCCCTAAGGCTAGCAGGATGTTCATCTATCAGGAATCCACACCCACAAGGGCCTTCTCATTCAAGAAGTAACTATTTGAATAATTTTGTGACTATACTAAACTTTATCAATATGTACATTTTAAAAAGAAAACTATGGTATATGAACTATGCCAATAAAACTTGATGAGAAGCCAGGTGGTTGGTTGTATTGTACACCTTTAATCCCAGCACTTAAGAGCCTGATAGAAGCTGTGGATACGATGCCCAGGGGAATGCAGACAGAGACAGCCTGTAATGGGCATAGAGAATCTTACCCATGACTGTCAAATGTAGGTGGACATTGGACATTTACAAGCTGAGACACAGGAGGATCTCTGTGAGTCCAAGGCCAGTCTCATCTACAGATGGAGTTCCAGGACAGCCAGGGCCATTACACAGAGAAACCCTGTCTCCAAAAAAATAAAAATCCACCCCACCCCCCAAAAAACCCCACCTGGTTAGAAGAGTCTGGAGAGATGGCTCAGCAGTTAAGAGTACTTGGTGCTCTTGCAGAGGATCAGGATCTGTTCCCAGCACCCACATGGTGGCTCACAGACGATTGTGACTCTAGTTCCAGGGATTCAACGCCCTCTTCTGACCTCTACAGACACCAAGGCACACTCATGGTGCACATACATTTGTGCAGACAAAGCAGGCACACACATAAAATAAAAATACATCTTTTAAAAAAAGTTTTTAAGAGAGATTAGATGGGCAGGGGTGGAGAGTAGGGTGGGGGACAGGACTCAGTAGCAGAACACGTCAACATCACTAGCATGCACAAGGCACTGGGGAAAAGTGTTAAAAATATAAGATATCTGAGCATTGTAATGCAGGCCTGTGCTACTCAGGAAGCTGAGAAAGGAGGATTACAAGTGTGAGATAACTTGGGCTAGAATGAGTTCAAGGCCAGCCTGGGAGCTTAGTAAAACCCTGCCAGCCCAGGTGTTAGTTTCTCTCTCCCAGTACTGATAAAAAGTAAAAGGGGTGTGTTGAGAAAGCTCAGTGGGTAAAGGTGATTGCTACTAAGCCTGGTGACCTGAGTTTGATCCACAAAACCCCTGCCAGTTGTTCTATGACGGCACACACACACTGTGGCACCTATACACATGCAAGTAAATAAATGCTAAAAATAAGTGAAAGGGCCTGAGGATATAGTTCAATGTTAGCATGTTTTCCTAGTTTGTGCTGAAACCTTGGTCCAGTCCTCAGTACTGGCAGGAGTGGGATATCATTTTCTGAAGATAATTTCTTCATATTTTAGACTATTTACACAAGTGCTTTTTTGATTTTTTTAAAAAACTGATATATAAAATAAAAACATACGTATTAACTGGCTACCATGAGAAGTGCTCAACTGCTTTTATGTGAGAAATTTCCCATGATCACTGAACTAAACACCAACTCATTAACCCAGTCTTTTCCTGGAGCATGAACCAATGTCATTGGCACAGACTATTCATAAGCATAGTTTTTAAGGATTAAAATAAGATGAGCAAGACTGAGAGAAAGAAGGGGAGTGGGGGAGTGAGAGAGGGGGAGTGAGGGAGAAAGAACAGGGCAGAACATGAATATAGTCAAAGTACACGATGTACTTGGCAGAAATTGTCTTTATGAGATCCAGCAAGATAGTGAATATACATCAATAAGCAGGAAATTAAAGTTAGTAAATGATGGATGATAGATTAGATATGCACACCCATTTATATACAAACATGCATACACTGTGCCATACATGTGCACACATGCTGATTTAAGATATGGAAAGCAACCTCTAGGAGTTCCAACCATGTATGTGAGCCCCATCCCAAGTGATCCTGCTCAAACCTGATTCAGAAAACAGATTCAAAGATGCTGCTTCTATAAGACTTCTGGGTTTGTATAAAAGCCACAAACCTTTGGGGGGGTGTGGCAGCTCATGTCTATAATCTAGGACTTGGGAGGCTGAGGCAGAGAGATTTACATGAATTCAAAGCTAACCTGGGTTATAGAGCAAAACCCAATCACACACAAACACATACACACAGTGGCCCTTCCCCGGGGCACTGAAGATGAGGAGACAGAAAGCTGCACAAATAAGATGCATCAGAATATTCCCACCTGCATGGGGCATCCAGGCAGAGGACTCTGTGTGGCTTCTAGCACAAGACCCTAGAACCCCTAAAGATAGCCCATCTCCTGATCGCTCTGGGTCCCAGAAAAGCCTCTGTGGAGCTAAGAAAGCAGACAAGTTTCCACTGTTGTCTGAGGCTGTGTGCTAGCACTGGGTCACTACAGTTGGGACAGCACTGTGGCTAAGGGGCTACTAGGAGTGAGTGGCAGGCAACCTTTCTCCCTCAGAAACATACCAGAGTCCATTGAGGGAGGTGAAGGTGGTGCCTGGCCAAAGTCACTGCTTTAGTGGCCTGTCCTCACCCTTACACATGCCCCCAAATTGTTCTGTTTTCCTGGGGGGACTGACTATAGGAGCCCATCCCAGGCCACTCCATTCCCTGTAGAGATCCTGTACCCTAGGCTCCTAGTGAGGCCAGCTGGATGAGGCCCCAGGCACTGCAAGTTGGTCTCATTCTCATAATTAAGCCACTGGCTTCTTTCCACACAGCAAATTCTGTGTGGTTGGATCAACAAGTCCTTGGATGTGTGTCCTGAGGAAAGAAGGCATTCTTGTGAAGAATGGCCACTGCTTCCTTATACAAGAGTCACCTGTGTCACCTGCCCACTCTGGTCTTCTTTCCTGGAAGGCCCCCAGGGAATAAAGAAGGCAGTCTAGGCCTTTGCCTCATCAGCCAGGCCTACAAGGGACAAAATGTCTTTTTGGGACCCAGGCACTGTATTCCTGAGAAAATTAGTGTCCCAGCAAGCCCCATAAAAGCAAAAAAATAAAAAAAAATTAAAAAAATCACAAAACCAGGAGAGACCCCCCAACCCCTGGGGACAAGCCCTAGGCCTTGCTTGTCACAGGTGATCAGTTATGGGCTCCTCATCTCCACAGGATGAACAAATGACCCTCAGCCACAAGCAATCTGATGGAAACAGGATACATAGCAAGATCCAGATGGGACTGAAGAGATAGCTCATTGATAAAGCACTTGCCCTGCAATTGTGAGGACCTATATTCAGTTCCTAGAACCTATGTTCATAAAACAAACAAGCTGGACACAGATGGCTCAGCCTGTAAAAGCACTTACCCTGCAAGCCTCACAAGTTGAGTTTGATCCCTAGGACCCACTGCAGAAGGAATCAATTCCCCAAAGTTGTCCTTTAACCTCCACACAGGGACCATGGCTTGTGCACACACCCACACACACAGTTTTTTAAAAGTCAAGAGCTAGAGAGATGGTTTGGTGATTAAGAGTGTTTCCTGCTCTTCCAGAGGACTTTAAGTTCAGTTCCCAGCAACCATATCAGGTGGCTCACAACCACCTGTAACTCCAGTTCCAGGCGTTCTGACACCCTCTGCTAGGATCCAAAGGTACCTGCAGACTTATAGCAGACAGACAGACAGACAGACAGACAGACAGGCTCTCTCTCTCTCTCTCTCTCTCTCTCTCTCTCTCTCTCTCTCTTTCTCTCTCTCTCACACACACACACACACACACACACAGAGAGAGAGAGAGAGAGAGAGAGAGAGAGAGAGAGAGAGAGAGAGAGTCATATGCCAGATATCTATGAGTTCCTATCATTTCGGAGCACACTCCTAGGGTCTGTCTTCAGGGGCCAACCCTGAAAGTGCAGCCAGAGAGTCACACAAGATCCTCCTGCTAAGCTGGGTAGACACCAGATCCACTGGCCCAGCATCTCCTGTCCCTGAAAAATCAGCACAGGCACCAGAGGCAGGGTCAAAAGTCCAGTTTCTCCTACAGAGCAGCTGTCTGTCCAACAAACCCTGAAGCTTGTGCTGGTCCTCTGTCCAGCAGCTCTGGCCTTCCTTCTTACTAGTGTGCTTGAGGGATTCAGCCACCGACGGCACGGGGTCTGGGGGTGGGCTTTCAGAGGGTGCAGACCGGGAGGGTGACGACATGGCTGCCCTTCTGTCTAAGAGCTGTTCTATTCCTTGCTCTGCACTTTGACTGCCTGGGGCCTCCTTAGGGTTTTCTCTGGCCACATAAGCCACTGAGGATGGACTCAGGGGTTGAGTTGACAGTCTTGGGGATGTCTCAGGGGCACTGACTACCCAGTTACTCAAGGGAGATATTGAACTTGAGTCATCCAGGTTTCCATCTTGCCCAGATGCTCCCAGGCAGTGCTGTGAGTCCTGGGGCCCCAGGGAAAGGGCTTCCTCCAGAGCCCCCTCAGATAGGGAGGACATGTCCTCAGCAGTAATGGACAGATCCTCTTCTAGGGTATCCAGTAAGTCACCTGGAAACATGGCCTCCTCAGGCGGGGAAGGGAAGTCTTCTGAGCTGGGGCTGGTCTCGTTGGTGTCACTCTTTGCTTGGGGAGTAGGAGGTGGTGGAGGGAGGTGAGTGTCCCTATGGATAGAGGATGGAAGGTCCCCACTGCCATAAGATAGCTCCTCATCCACAGGGGACAGTATTTCAGTCAGGAAGCCATCTACATATGAGGGCCTGGCTACCTCTGTGACAAGGGGAGCTCTGTCCTCAGAAGGAGCCTTCAGGGTCACAGGGGCCTTAGGATCAGGCAAGGCCTGTAAGGGCTTCCTTTCTATGGAGGGACTAGTATCAACATCCTGGGGTTCCTCCTGGTGGCCAGCTGAGGCTGCAGTAGGTATGTTTCCTTTACTTAGACCTGCCCTTTCAGAGGAGGGAGTGTCCAAATGAAAGGACAGTAGCAGAGTTGAGTCACTGGTAGAAGGGATCTGATGTGGGAACATTGTGAAGGTGGTCACAGGGGACATCTGCCTGGCTTTCCCTGTATTCAGTGTATCAGTCACACTCCTGCTGGATCTGGAAGCATCTTGTTCTTCCCCAGGCCCCAGGGAGGGAAGAGTGGTATGAGGCCTTCCACTGCCTTCCATGTCCAATGAACCATTTGCAGGCAAGGAGCTCCCTGAGGGTGGCTCAACACAAGGGCTGGGTTCTTCAAGGTTCTCCTCATTGTTCTCATCCCAGATTTGGCTGGAGGACTCTGACAACTCTGACCCCAGTCTTGGAGATGGAACGTGTGAGAATGACAATGGCCAGCCTGCCTGAAGGAAGGACTCTGAGACTGGTGCCACAGCTGCCTCCTCAGAGAAGCCACTCAGGAGTCTGGCTCCACTGTCTTCCAGTCTCTTCAGGGTCACTTGACCTACATCCCCACGAACCCCCTCCAGCTGAGGAAGTCCCTGGTGGAGGCCCCAGAATGAAGGCAGGCCAGGTTCCTCCCAGGAGTCATGAGCAGAAAGCTCCCTAGACCAACTGGGATCTGCACGCAGTGTGTCTTCAGCTTCCACGTTAGATAGGGAAGAGGAACTGCTAGAAAGCTGGACGAGGGTGGCTGTGGCTCTCTGAAACTCCTGGAGAGATGAACTCGAGAGGCCACTTGAAGAGCCCGCTGAGGGGGTGAGGGATAAGGCAGGGCCTTCTGAGGACCCAGAACAGCTATTAGAAGCAGGCTCAGAACATTTGTCCAAGACGGCGGCAGGCTGAGACGGAGGGCTGTCTAGGTGCCAGGCAGGCTGTGTCTCTTCCTCACTGGCCACAGGAGCTGCTGTGATGGATTGAATTAGGGAGTATCTCACAGTTACCGCACCCTACATGGTAGATTATCCCAGAAGCAGCCCCAAACTGAAAAGATGTTCCAACAGAAGACATTAAAAGGGCAATGGTACCAGTTACAGATGGTATAGTGTGCTTAGTCCTTTGATAACCCCTAAGTAACTGCTCCAGCTCATTCCAAACTTGTGGGTCACATATGGATGTGTGTCTGGACTGAGCCTATGCCACCTCAGCTGTCATTAGATTTGGTGGTTGGCTTTATTTGGCTTGTTTTGAAGTTTTAGACTCAGCTTGCAGCCCCAGGGGAAGGAAGGGGTCAGCAGGCTTCCCCCATCCCACCCAAGGCAGTGAGGGGGACAGGGCAATGTGCCTTCAGAAAAGCCTCACTTTGATATAAGAACTGGTTTTGGATAGCCTCAAAGTGAAAACTTAATGGTCTTTGAATAGCCTTGGGTAGGGGTGGGGGTGGGGTGGGGGGGGTCCTAAAGGGATAGGAGCCTCACCTGGGGAAGCAGCCTCCTGGTCAGCTTCTAGGTGGGTGGAGGGAATGTTTGGGTCCTCCTGATGACAAGCTTCTCTCCTGCAAGCACATAGTGAAGTCCTGGCTGCTAGGGAAGGAGTCTTACCTTTCAGTTGCCCTTGCCCCAGGGCTCACAGTCAACAACCCCCATGCCACACTCTTATGAACAGCCCTGCCAATCATCCACCATTGGAAGTGACCAAGCTACACAGGGTTACTTGGGAAGGGGTGGGGGGTGGGGGTGGGGGGAAGCATCTGACCATCTTGATCAGATGCGGACACTTCCAGACACCTATGTCCCCTGGTTGTATCTTGGCCCTTCACTGGGCAACAACTTTGATACCAAGAGGGAGTCAGAGGCCAGTGGCATACAGCTGGGCCCAGTCTAGGAGGGGTAGAGGAAGGGTCTAGGCACTGAGAGGTCCCAGATACTGCCTGAGACTGTCTCCACGCCTCAGTGCCTTACCCTACCCACACTCCACACCTTTGCTGCTCTGACTTCCAGTGTGCTTCTTCCTGGGGTTCCTCCTTGGGGCTTCTGGAAACACCCAGCCCTTGACTTGTTCTGTTTTCAGCCATCTGCAAGAAACACATTGGAAAAGTAAGATATCTCTTAGGGCCTCCCTCACCTCCTCCACTGGGGATCAAAGGCTGTGCTTTCAGAGAGAGAGACTCTTCAAGGACCCCAAAGGTACCAATCATCAAACACCTCCTTTCACCCTGGGAAGACTTTCTTTCTGCCCAAGCGTTGAGTATGAGGTGAAACCCGTGGAACCTGCAACTTGCAGAACCTGGAATGCCCTCTGAGTCCTCATCCCATGACAGCCTCGTGTGATGTACAAAGCAGCCTCTGGAGACCACACAGCAGGCCAATGCCCCCATAACCTGCAGGCAGCACATGGCCACACCAACTCACTCTGGCTTCCTCAGGACAAGGGCCATCTCCACTTAGGGACTGCCCACACTGTCCACACAAGCTCCAAGCATGACTGTCTGTAGGATGTCTCTCCATTGCCCAGGCTGCACTGGGCTTTTTCTGTAGGTGGCCTGTGGAACAAACAGACTGTGAATGCTATGGGGTGGGGTGGGGTGGGAAAAGTGGTTCCCAGGAAAAATATCTGAAAGTTCAAAGTGGATGCAAGACTTGACTGTGGCATTTGATTAGCATGAGGACCTAAAAGATGTGATTATATGTTTCCAAAATTATCCTGTTGGATAGTTAGTGATATGAAGTCTTGAGGAAGGAGGAGAACATATGGAAAAGTCATTTTAATTCATAGCCCTATTGTCAGGTTGGTGGCCACACCTTTAACACAAACGCTTGGGAGGCAGAGGCAGGCTGATCTCTATGAGTTCCAGGCCAACCTGGTTTACATAGTGAGACCCTGTCTCAGAAAACAAACAAGAACTGTATAGCTCCTTTTCCCTCCTTTGGGGGCCTCCCACGAGTGGCTGGGAAGCCTTGCCAGAGCTGTTCCTTTCCTTGTCTCAGCACTGTGCTGAGGTCCTCTAACACTGTGAGGGACACTGGCACTCAGCAAAGGCAGGCCTTGGACATGGCATGGCCTTCCATAGCAAACTAAAAGACTAGCCAAGTGAGCACAAAGCAGGACACAGTAAAGCCAGGTTACACCTTAATATTCCTAGGTCTGAATCCTGCCTGGACCCAGGTAGACTGTTGGGATCCTGAGGCCCAAGGCCACTGGCCTATGGGACCAGAGCTATGGTGCCCTAGTCTGTCATCCAGAGCCTGGGATGAAGGCTGAGGTGTCAGGCCACTGCAGGAAGGACCCTGGACTTCTCTAATGGCCATGCTGGGGTGCTCCCAAGAGCCTTGCAGGAGCCATCTTCTGACTAGGGAGCATCGAGAACTGGGTCAGACAGTACCAAGCTCCATCATCTTGGTCCACGTGCTTCAGTTCTCAGGCCCCAGCCTCTTCACCTGCAGGGTGGGTAATGAGCATGTTCACCTCAAGAGATAACAGGGTCCCCAAGTGTGGTATAAGTCCTGGTTAGCTTCAGTATAACTAGTACACACATGGTCACAGGGTGTGGTCAGAGAGAGTGACCAGGATGGTATTAGGCCTAACAAATGTCCACAGAGCCCTGAACAACAGCCAACAGAGGCTTGACTCCAGCGAATGGAAGGCCATGGAAATGGGCTCTGCCTTCCCCCTGTTCACCATCACCTTTGGACCCCTGGGAACCCCACCGGTCCCTGCTTCTTCCTATACTGGTGAACTTGGAATTCACTCTCTCCAGCCCCAAATGTGGAGAGTGCCTTGGTGTCTGACAAGACTTGGCATCCCTCCTGCTTCTGAGGGTAGATGCTGAGCAAGGAGTGGAGGGGTGGAGCTTTTTAACCCAGGGCTGTGACCCAGGGGTGGGAAACTCCGAGGTAGCATCAACTCACCAAGAGCCAGCCAGGTCATGCCAATCCCTCAATGTCAGCCCCAGGGCAACCCACAGAATAAGAAGCAGACTCTGCCACCCCCTGAAAATCAGGAGTTCTGCCCTCAGGGAGGCCTCAGGGCCAAGTATATGGTTCAAAAGAATCTGATATGTGTAAAACTGTGGTGTCCACTAATAAGGATGTTTCTGTCGGTGCTGATTTCTAAGATCTTGGAAATGTCTATATAAATCAAGCTACAGCTGAAATGACCAAACCAAGTATTGTCTTTAATGTCCCCAAAAGAGCAGCTGAATCATCTCCTATAGGCCATGGAGTCGGCCAGTCTTCTAGCCATGAAGAGGTCTGTGGTCATGGAAGGGGGCCATGAACATCCATCCTCTTCTACTTTCCCTGGGGACCTCCAGTCCCTGCTTGACCACTGGACAACAGCTTTGGACAGGGTCCACTGGATGTGGGGGAAGCTCCTGGAAAGATCGACAGAGGGATGGCCCACAGACTGTTTCTGAGGACATTACCTGGAGGAGGCAGTTCCTTGGCCTCCTGTGGCTTCAGCTGAGAGTCTAGACTATCATCTTTCTTGATGACCTGTGCCAACAAGATAGAAGGAGAGATATACCAAAGAGTACAGGAGCCACCTGGGGAAAGGACTAGGATGACCAGGGGCTACCAGCACCACGGGAGCTGGTACATGGGCACCTAAGAGTCCCGACCAAGATCAAGCTGTAAACTGGCAGAATGGTAGAGAGGTTCCCCAAACCAGCAGGGCTGTGGAAAGGGGCTTCCTAAAAGTTGCATACAGGGAAGGCTGGGTGTTTCTGATGTTCAGGGTCCAGAGAACTTGAGTGCAGCAGATCAGGGGGAGAGACACAAGGCTGTTTTCCAGGCTCTGAAAGACACAATTGCTTCGGTCACTCACACTGACCAGCCTGTGTAGAACCCAACACTTAAGAGGCATCACACAGTTTGCTACTTTGGAAGTGAGGCTTCCCCTCTCTAAAGACCAGAGTTCCATGTAGTCTCGAGCCCCCACTGCTGCTCTGAACACTCTCCCCTCCACACCTGCCTCATGTTCTGGTCATAATGATGTCTGGTCCTCTGTCTCTGTGCCCAGACCTCTTCAGCATCTCCTACTGGAGTGTCTGAGGGGGGCCAGCTCCACCCTGTGTCCCCCAGACTGTGTGCCTAGGTACTCGGGGTCTAAAGACACTGTGCTCAAGTCATAACCTGCAAATCTGGGAATGAGATCATATCTGTAAGAGGGCCTTTGCAGGCATAGTTAAGAATTTCGAGACAAGCTTATCTTAGAGTTGGGCAGGTTTTAACTCCAAAAGAAATGGGAGAGGAATTGGACACCAGAGAAAAGAGACAGGCACAGGGAGGCAGACACTGGAGACAACCTTAGATCTGGAGCCAAAAGGATCTAGAAGAACCCTGCCCTGGAGTCTTTGGAGAGAATATAGATTTCCCACTTTTGGTCTTCAGAATGTGAGAGCATTAGTTTGTTTGAGCCATGCAGTTTACAGAGCTCTATTGGGTGGCAGCCTCCAGAAATAAGTACAACATTGATCTCATCATAGGGAAAAGACTGAGGAAAAGGAGGGGAGGAACATGGCAGAGGCAGAATGGGGCCCAGGCTGAGCAGGCAGCACCCTCATCTTCCTGGATTCTTCCTGGTGGGACAGAGAGCAGACCTGCCAGGCCACAGTGAGATGGGGACAGCCAGGAATCATGTTAGACTGATTTCTGCTAATGTCTCTGCCTGGGGGGTTCTGTCCTGAATCAGGAAAACAGAGTCCCTTTATGCCAGAGAAGGGCATGTTCAGTCCTAATCCTTGCCTGGCAGCAGGAGGACATGGCTAGACCTTGCTGCTCTAACAAGTTTGTGTTCTGGCCTGCCTGTGGACAGCCCCAGGCCTGCACTGAGTGTCAGGTCGTGTTAGCTCTGAGCAACTGCACCTACCAGGAGCCCTCTGCAGCAGGAGAGCCTGTTTGGGCAGTTCCCTGGGGCACCCCATGTCCTGTGTCTCCAAGTGTTTCTAGGGGCAGGCTTCCTGAAACTCTGCAGCGATTCAGATGTGCCCATGGAGGCCTGGGTAGCCCAGGTCACACACTGGTCTGGTGGCCTGGTATGAGGGACTGACTCACCCCAAGCTTAAAGCTGTCCCAACAGCAGGATGGGGCTGACTGATCGAGTGATTGTTTTTGGCTGGTCATTGTCACTGCCCTGAACTACCTTGGCTGTCAGATCCACTCTCCACAGGTAGACTTCCGGTCCTAGGAGTGATATCTGCCCACTTCACCCTCAGAGGCTGGAGCTTATCCGCAACTGGAGTTGTCTGGGGAGGTGTCACTTCCTTCTGCGCAGGGGAGAGGCTGCAGGACAATACACAGTAGAATAGACGTGAATGACACCCAGATGTTCCACCCAGGGTGCCCATCATTGACCACAACACTCAGCAGACCCTATCCCTAGAACTACAGAACCAGCTGTGGCCAGTGGCCAAGCAGAAGACAGGGTCCTGGTCCCTTTTCACTCAGCAGCTTCCCAAGCAAGACCTGTACCTCAGGTAGAGCAGTTGCTATGGGACACGGGTGGGAGCCTGGAAGCCTCTGACCCTTTACCTTGTTGCCTAGGCTCACCCCCATGTGGATACCAGTCAGCCTCCCTCTTAGTATCCTGGGGAAACTCTAGAGGTTCAAAAGGCAGGGCTCTGTCTGGGGCAACTTCTGAGTCCCAGCACTTTCACCAGCAGCAAGTGCTCTGTCCAGATCAGTTCATGGCCAGGAACAGTCATGCTACCCTGGCCCAGCCTTCACCCTGCTGACAGGCACACAGAGGAGGGCTCGGAGGGACCGGTCTTGCCAATGCTGGTAAGAGGTCCGAGAGAAAGCTCTAGAAGATTGCCTCTCTTGCAGACCAGCCTGAAGTAGGTGATTCATAGAGGTGGGCCCATTCAATACCCACCCCCACCCTCAAGATGGAGGAAGGGAGCCCAGGAACTAATAGCTAGTGTCTGGGTGGTAGTGGGTGCCTGGAGAAGAGGGGACTGCCAGGATGAGAACCACCTCCACCCCTAAAGTGTTGCTTGGCAGAGTGGAACTGAGTGTTTTCTGTTGTGGAATGTTTATTTAACCATGTAAAGGTGTGTTACATGGCATTTGTCTAATGATGCGAAGATGTGTTGCTTTCGTTTATGCTGCATTTGTTAATGTAAAGATCTGTTGCTTTGCCTGCCTAAGGCACTGGATTGGTCCAACAAAAAGCTGAATTGTCACTAGCTAGGCAGTAGAGGGATAGGTGGGGCTAGTGAGCAGAGAGAAGAGAAGGGGAAGAGAATGAAGGGAGAAAGAAAGGGAGACACCAGTCAGGCAGTTGCTAGCCAGACACAGAAGAAACCGTGAAAGTAAGATGTACAGAATGAAAGAAAGGTAAACAGCCCCGAGGCAAAACATAGATGAAGAGAAACAGGTTAAGAGCTAGTGGGACAAGCATAAGATAAGACCAAGCATCCATAACTAATAATAAGTCTCCATGTCATGATTTGGGGGCTGGTGGTCTGAGAAAGCCTGCTACAATTTCCAGCATGGGGAAGCCAGGACGGTCCTAATGGGAAAAGGCCTGCTGCTTCTTCCACCAGCTTGTGATCAAGGGACGCTATTCATACCCCTCATCTGAGCATGGGCAGGAACCTTACTCCCTTACTGCCTTAGTGGCTAGGACTCAGAGGGAGCCCAGTTGCTGCTGGCCACAGAACAACCCCTATAGTAGTTCCAGAGGCTGGCATGGTCACATACATGCTTTCTGCTGCCCTAAGCCAGTCTGTTTGTGTACTGTCACTCCATACCCCACAGCAGTGCTCTAGGAAACTCCATATGCCCATATCCCTCAGCCACAGAGCCAGTAACTGTAGCTGCTGTTTGCCTTCCCTGGAGCTCAGGGCAGGTCTGGTCCTCCCATGCCCTTCTACCCCACTCCCCCATCCTCCCGGGAGCAGCTGAGTGAAATGGAATTGCACAGCAGAAAGCAAATACATGAAAGGCTTGTTGTGGCAAGTGCCAGGGGCAGCTCCCCTTACTCAAACCATCACTCACTCACTCTGCAACTTCTGAGCTTTCAGAGATTTCCTGGGGGTGGTAGCTTTGGGGGCTTCCAGGTCTGTGTCCCTCTGTTTTCTGACTTGTGTCTGAGACCCCGTCACAGGTGACCTTGATGCTGGGGCTGGAACTCTAGGAAAAATAGCACAGGGCAAGCCCAGTGTGATCATATTTAGCTAGTCCCCTCTTCAGAAAAGCAGGAGGCAGGTGCACATGGCAGTGGCCACCACAGGACAGCCTCAGCACTGTAGATAGCACACTCCCACAGGAGTAGACGGCAGCCGGAACAAGCTATCCTGTCCTTTAGCAGGCCTATACCCGCTACTGATGGGGGTAGCAGACAAAAGGCAGAGCTGGTGTTTCTGCCCAAAGTTGCCCAAAGGCATGGAGAACTCTAGAGTCAGGCAGCCTGGGGTTCCCACACCTGAAGGTTGGCCTATGGCAGGCTTCAGAAAGGAGATCGATCCTTGTTCCTATCCTCAGGTGAGGCCACTGTCCTTCTACTTATAGAGCTAGGGGAAGCAGAGAGTGCCTAATGTTCCCTGTCCTCCCCCATACACCTTCTCACACTTTCAACCCTGTGAGAGGAACAGGGACTCAGCTCCACAGACACAGTAAATGTTTTGTCTGAGTGGCTGGCCTCTCCTGTGCACCTCAGGCCTGCTAGGGGACATAGAGGTTCCCACTGCTACTCTCCTACTGATGGCCCATCTGAGTGGTATCCTGGGCCTCTTCCAGCTAGATCATTACCCTCCCTCCCCTCTGCTAGGCTCCCCACCTCCCACAGGGCCTTTCTTCCACCCTTGTTCTGTAATAACTGCCATAGCTTGGAAGTCTGGCCCCTCCCCCAGAGTGCCTCTGCAGGGGCCTCAACAGGTCTTCCTCTGGAGACCTCAGCACAATCACCCAGTGCCAGACTCTTTCCACCAAGAATGACAGGTGTGACACCAAGGGGCCAGGTGAAGATGCTGGGAGTGCTCACCTGCAGCAGCTGGGTTCGAGCCTGGAGCTCCTGCCGCAAGTGGGCCACAGACCTCTGCACTTTGAGGACAGACTGTTGATGCTGCAGGAGCTGCTTCCTGCCATGGTGCAGGGACAAGTACACCTTCTTCAGGTGCTGGATTTCCCTCTGAAATTCCAGAGAAGAAAATGCCAGTTAGGACATGTGCTTAGCAGGGAACGGACATCCAGGGGCCTCTGCCTCTCCTGCAGCCTGGTTCTCCTCTCCCCTCCACAGGCCTTTTGCCTGGCCCTCCCTGCTCAGCCTCCTAGCTATTGCTTTCCTCTGAGTTTGGTCAGGAGGTGCCAGCTGGATGCAGGAGGCAAGCTGGGGTATTTATGCACCAAATGACTTCCATATGGAGTTTCCCCTCCCCACTTTCCCTCCCTCCCTTCCCCTCTCTCTTCCTCCCTCTCTCTCCCTTTCCTCCCTCCCTCCCTCCCTCCCTTCCTCCTCCTCCTCCCTCCCTCCCTCCCTCCCTCCCTCCCTCCCTCTCTCTCTCTCTCTCTCTCTCTCTCTCTCTCTCTCTCTCTGTGTATGTGTTGGCCCCTGCTTCTGTAACACTGTTTTATTATAAAAGCTCCCCAAGACCTAGGAAACAGACACTGCTGTTCAATGGGGATTTGACGCTCCCAGAGGCGAAGCTACTTGTTGAGGGCCACAGTTAGCAGGAAGCTAAGCTTGGTTTACATTCAGGGATGTAGGGCCATGTGCCACCCTAGATTTGTAGTCCTCTGACCATGGGCTCTTCCAGGCACCATACAGTTCTAAGCATCACTGGAGGCTGGCAAGAGCTCAAGGATGTTCTGTGGCACAGGAGTATCCTGGTCCCCCCGACTGGAAGGGCTGCAGGCCTGCTCCCTGTGTGACCATTCTTTGTCCACGCCTACCCGTTCCTTCGAAAGCCTGCTGAGGGCTTGTTGCTGCTTTTCCCTCAGAGTAGCCTGTGCTGCTTCACGCCCCACAAGCCCCAGACACCTAGGGGAGGGAAAAAGCCACATACAATCTTGAGAGTCTGTTCAGATAGAGAGAGAGAGAGAGAGCCACAAAGCAGGACCAGGACAGTTCTAGCAGCCAGGTATGCCTAGACAACCCCCACAGAGCAGAGTCTGAGGGCCCCAGGGTGGGGGCTGGGCTGCTACTCTTCCCTCCCCATCATGTTGATGTTTGTCTTTATGCCCTAGCTGTGAAGGCCTGAGACAGCAGAGTCTCACGCCTGCAGACCACATTCCAGGCCAGAGGTTCTCCACTGACACCAAGGACTAATCTACCCTCAGTAAGTCATGCCCAGGGTGGCATTGGGCTGTGAATAGAGGAATCCTTGGAGGCCAGCCTCAGCTGTCTCCATTTACATGTCTCACTTATGTGGAAGTCCTATGTCTAAGAAGTCACTCTAAGGAAAGTTTCTTAATGTTCATAATAGCAAAAAGTTGGACACACACTAAAGGTCTGTAATCGGGGACAAGGGGAAGGCTGATGACCTGCACTGCCCATGTGTTGGCAGTTATGTGGTAATGTGAGGCTTTCTTGCAGGTAACAGCATGTGAAGCATAAGCCCCCAGCAACACCCAGGACACACTGGACATATTGCTTGTGGACATCACAGAAACAGGGACAATGGCTGTTTTGTTTGTTTGTTTGTTTTTTGGGGGGATGGGGAGTTGTAGTTTTGTTTGGGACACTTTACTGTCTTACCTAAATTTCTACAAATGCCTATCACTGCCTAGATCACTACAGCTATCTTTGTCTGTGTCCAGGTGTGACAGGTGGGGAGGGCACACCAACAGGGGTGGAGCAGAGCCAGCCACAAGCACAAGCTTACCCTATCTGGTGCTCCAGGAAGGCCAGCTCCGCACCGGCTTTTTCTTCCAGTGCTAACTCACGTAGTCGGAGCACTGCAGTCTGGTGCTGTGCACGTAGCTCTTCGTCTCTCAGACTCTGCTCCAGCATTGCAATAGTGAAGTGGTAGAAGGTTCTGGACCTTTCTGTTCCTGACTCTGGTCTCGTTATGCCCCACTGCAGAGAGGTCGACCAACCCGGTCTTGTCACTACTGGGTCGTCTCAAGGGCTGCGAGCAGTCCCAGCTCTCAGGAAGATACCACAGACTCTAATAAGTCCTCCCTAAATGCCCACCAGCTTATCCTCCCTCATGGTGCTCCCTTCTTGGCAAGGCACCCTTCCTGACTGTAAGCTCCCAGAGGGCAGGCAGGGTCCTCATCATCCTGGACTGACACCCACCCCCAGCTAGGCAGGACACTTGTTTATGCCCTGCAGAGTTTTAGCAAGGCAGGCTGGGTTGTGCATAGCCCTGCCTAAAAATCCCTGTCGTCATGCAGGCCTTCAGCTGTCACCCAGGGTGGGAGGAACTAGCTAGGGTGGCTACCAGCTGCCAGGATGGACAATGGAATGGCAGGGTGACCCTCCCAAGACCAGGGCCAGTGTGGACACACTACCCACCACCAGTATCATATTGCCTTAAAACAATGCTGCGTTCTTCGTACTTTGTAGGAGGGTCTGTCTGAAGGGTAGAAGTCAGCTAGAGTCAGCTGGGAGCAAGCTGGGTCCTGCTGCACTGGCTCTGAGAGAGAAAGCAGGCCTTGGTTGGGTCCTGAAGGAACCAGTGACATGTGCTTTGGGCCTTTCCTGCACTACGGCCTCACAAATGAAGTATGTCTGAGGCAGGAAAGGCTCACACTCCACCTCTGACACAAAGCTTCAAACCAGATCTCAAGGCAATGCTGGAAGGGACTGGTGGCTTCTTGTTTCCTAAGCTGAGGCTCTGAAATGAGACCTACAGTTTTACACAGGACCATACCAAACACAAGGTGCTCAGGATAACAGCCCTTACTCTCGAAGAAGGGGACACTGAGGCCAGACAGGGAAGGATGTCCTGAGTCTGGCATACAGCAGGGACAGGGACACTGCAGAGCCCAAACTCCAGGCTAACCTAGCTCCCTTGCTGCTGACCCCTGTCCACCACCCTGATATGGTGGGTTTCATAGAGTAGGCGCCCTTCACCCCTAGACAGGATTTCTCTGTTTAACAGCCCTGACTGTCCTAGGCTGGCCTTGAACTCAAAAAGATCTGCCTACCTCTACCTCTCAAGGGCTGGGATTAAAGGCATATGCCACCACGCCTGGCCCAAGAAGGATTTTTAGTTAAAAATAATTAAAGGGTATTTTTTGACATCCCACAAAAAAGGGCAAAAGGAACAGGACTCACCACCATATCTGAAAATGTGTGCTTTATACAAACATACATACATTCTCACCCATATGAAAGAACATTTTTGAGACACTTGATATCAACAAGGAGGTAAGACCAACAATGACAACATCCCAAGGGACCTGGGCTTCAGCACAGGGAGTACGAACTGAGGTAGGCAGACCCCCAGCAGAAGAGACAGAACTGAGTCTGGGGAGACAGTTAGGTTTGATGGAATGGTATAGTAGAGAACCCCATGATTCTATGATTCTAGCACTCACATCTCTGATTTTTCAAGTGAGAACTGATGGTTTAGCACAGGTTAAAAACATCCACTGGGCTGGAGAGATGGCTCAGAGTTTAAGAGCACTGGCTGCTCTTCCAGAGGTCCTGAGTGCAATTCCCAGCACTTACTCGGTGGCTCACAACCATCTGCAATGAGATCTGGTGCCCTCTTCTGGTGGCATGCATGAATGCAGGCACAACACGGTAAACATAATGAATCAATCAAAATAAAAAGCATGCTGGAGGCTGAGGGTTATGTACCTCATGACTCGTGGATCACCGGGTAGCACACAGAAACACTGTCCTGCCTCATTTAGGAGGTTTAATCAGCCCCAGCCTGAGTAGTAATGATCTGGGCCCAACTGACCAGGTACAGAAAAAAGACCCAAAGGATCAGATTAAGTCCAGTATTGAGGACAAAGCTTAAGATGTATATATAGAGACTGTGGAGTGCTTAGTTCTAAATGGAATGACTCACAAAAGAAGGGCAGGATGAGTCTAGGAGCCAGGGGTAGTAGATCACTGCAGGAACCAGTGTTTCCTAGATACAAAGCAGCTGCACAAATGATCTCATAGCAATTGAGACAGCACACGAGATCTGTGCAAGCTCAAGCCAGACAAAATTCTCCAATGACAGTGGGAGAGGTGGGCAGGAAGTCTAATCATTAGCTGAGTGGCCCTAGGCATTTGATAGCTGCTGGGAAAGGAAGAACGATTTTCTTTGAAGGTGTGACCCCTGGTAGGCTCACAAGCTCCAGGGAAGGCTCCATACCCAGGAGTATTTGGAGGACACAAATTAGACTCTCTGTGTGTGAGAGGTGGGGGAGAGAAGGAGAAGGGAATGGAGAGTGTGAGAATGTGAGGGTGAGGTAGGTGGGGAGGACGGATCTGGGTGACTTGTGGAGTTTGAATATGAGCAAAAATACAGCAAAGTAGTAAAATACTATTTTTTAAAATAATCATATATAGAAACAAAAATATCTTCTACTGAGTAAAGTCCACAACACACAGTAGTAAGCACAGCATCAGGGAGTCATCAACTAAAATGAGCCCAGAGATGCATGCCTCAAGTTTTTCTAATTGACAAGATGGCTCAGCAGATGAAGTTGCCACCCAGCTTGACAATCTGAGTTCAATATTCAGGACCCATATGGTGGGAAGAGGGGGTCAATCCCTGCTAGCAATCACCTGATCTCCACATGCATGCCTGTTATACAACCTCCTCAATAAATAAACAAACACAAAACATTTAAATAGAAAACAGCTTTTCAGGCCAGGTGGTGATGGCACATGCACTCGGAAGGCAGAGTCAGACAGATCTCAGTGAGTTTGAGGCCAGCCTGGTCTACAAAGCAAGTTCCAGGGCAGTCATGACTGTTACATAGAGAAATCCTGTCTCAAAAAACCAAAATAAGAGTTTCACAACTGTATTTTTATGTTTAAAAGGGTAAGTACTCTTTGCTAGAGAGATGGCTCGGTGGTTAAGAGCACCAGCTGCTCTTTTAGAAGACTTGGGTTGTATTCCCAGAACCTACAAGGCAGCTCATAACAGTCTGTAACTCCAGTTCCAGGAAATCTGATGCCTTCTTTCCGTCTCTGCAGATACCAGGTAATGTACACAAGTGGCACACAAACATACATGTAGGAAAGACACCCATAAAATAACAATAAATAAATGAGTAACTACAACTATAGAGGACATAAGAAAAGATCTGAATAGTGTTATCAGAAGTGGGACATTTAAAACACTTCAGATGAAACCACTTTGGTTAATGGCAGATTAGACTTTGCTGAGGAAAGAACTCACAGCATTAAGTGGCCTAACATGCAGGCAATTGAAATTCCTGCAAAAAGAGAGGAGGAAGAACTACAAAAATAAAACCTGAAGGTTTCCAAATCTGAAGAAAGCGATAACCCCAATCTTAGCAAACCATCAACACACGAACAGGAAGGGAACTTGAGGCTATTGTTACAAAATTGCTTGAAAAATAGAAAAGCAGACAAAGCAAACACACAATGCCTACAAAGGAACAAAGGAGCATTGGAGTGGGTTCCTTGCCCAAGGAGCAAAGTAAACAAGAAGACACTAGGGGTGGGGTGGTGCTTCCTAGGAATGGAGCTATAACTCAGTGGCAGTCAAGGATTAGGAAACCCGGGGTTTGACCCTAGCCCTGCAACACACACATGCACACATGCATGCATTCATGCACACACACACACATTAACCTTAAAAAAAATGTCTATCCAGACCCAAACACTGTACTCATGTCTTTAATTCTAGCACTCAGGAAGCAGAGACAGGCAGACCTCTGTGAGTTGAAAGCCATCTTGGTCTATAGAGTGAGTTCTAAGCCAGTCAGGGCTACACAGTAAGACCCTATTAAAAAAATAATAAGTCTACCCAAATGCTATGACCAGTGAAGAGTATGTAAGTAACAAACAAACAGAAAACAGAATGAAGATGTTCTTGGACATATGAATGATTTTTCTTTTGTTTTTGTTACTAGTAGATGTGTATGTCAAAAATCAGATGAGGGACACAGGAATGATGTCAGCCAGATCTTCCCAGAGAAATGAGGAGTGTTAGAAATAGTGGCTGGGAGCTGGGCAGTGGTGGCGCACACCTTTAATCCCAGCACTCGGGAGGCAGAGGCAGGCGGATTCTGTGAGTTTGAGGCCAGCCTGTTCTACAAAGTTAGTTCCAGGACAGCCGGGTAGTTACACAGAGAAACCCTGTCTTGAAAAACAAAATAAATAAATAAATAAATAAAAATAGTGGCTGGAAACTGCTAACATCCTTACTCTAAGCCTGTGCATAATTTGTTTTGTTTGAGACAGAGTTCTCTGTGTAGTTCTGGCTGTCCTGGAATTCACGATGTAGATCAGGCTGGCCTTGAATTCACAGAGATTCAAACTCACAGAGATCCACCTGCCTCTGCCTCCCAAATACTGAGATTAAAGGCATGTGCCACCACTGCCTGGCTGCCTGTGTGTAATTTAAAAGGAATAAAAGAGGGCCGGGAGTTGGTGGTGCACGCCTTTAATCCCAGCACTCGGGAGGCAGAGGCAGGTGGATCTCTGTGAGTTCGAGACCAGCCTGGTCTACAAGAGCTAGTTCCAGGACAGCCTCCAAAGCCACAGAGAAACCCTGTCTCAAAAACCAAAAAAAAAAAAAAAAAAAAAAGGAATAAAAGAGAATCATCTGTTAAAAAAATCAATGCATCAGGCGTTCATGGCTCATGACTTTAACCCCACACTCAGGAGGCAGAGCAGGCAGATCTCTGTGAGTTCGACACCAGCCTGGTCTATAGAGCGAGTTCCAGGACAGTTTCCAAAGCCACAGAGAAATCCTGTCTCAAAAAAAAAAAAAAACCCAAATAAAAAAATCAATGCATGATGGGCTTAGAAACATTTTTAAGATTTATTTTTATTATTTTAAATTATGTGTATGTAGGTGTGTGTTATGTGGGTATGTACATAAGTGTGCAGGTGCCCATGGAGGCCAGGGGAGTCACATCCTCTAGAACTGGTTATGGGTGGTTGTGAGCCACCTAATATAGGTAGGTGCTGGGTCCTGAACTCTGGTCCTCTGGAAGAGCAGTATGTATTCCAAACCAGGAAGTCTTCTCTGTAGCCTCTCACTTGTGTTTCTTATTTTATGTGCATATGTGTTTGCCTGCCTGCATGTGCATCAGGTAGGTGCCTGGTGCCCACAGAGCCAGAAGAGGGCATCAGATCCCTGGCAGTTGTGAGTTGCCATACGGGTGCTGGCAGCTTCGGTCCTCTGAAGACCTCTGTTCTCTGCAAAAATAGCAAGTGTTCTTGACCATGGAGCTGTTTCTTTGCCCCCCCATTGAAACATATTTTAATGGACTAGCATAAATAAATGTGGTACCATATTAGAATAAAATTCTATGAGGGTTTTGTGCTGGAGGTGAAGAAATTACCTGTAGCCTGCATATTATCAACCCTAATGCGCTCATTGAAGCATGGAGTTATAGCTCATCATGTTTCAACAATGAAGATGAGAATCATTAAAAAGTTTAATCTAGCTGAGCAGTGGTGGCACACACCTTTAATCGCAGCACTTGGGAGGCAGAGGCTGGCAGATCTCTGTGAGTTCCAGGCCAGCCTGGTCTACAGAGCTAGTTTCAGGTCAGCCAGGGCTACATAGTGAGAACCTGTCTTGAAAAATCAAGAGGGGAAAATGTTTAATCTAGGCAGGGGGTAAGGGGGCTACACATGTAACCTCAGCATTTGGGAGGCTGAAGTGAAATGGCTCTTACGAGTTAGAGGTCAGCTTGAGCTACATGGCTCCCGGCCAGTCTGAGTTACAGAGTGAGACCCTCTATCAACAAATCAGACCAAAATTTAACCCCAAAGGAGGCAGATAACATGGGAGGGAAAAGAAAACAATAGATAGAAGGAACAAGAAAAATGAGCATCAAAGAGAAAAACTTAAACCTAATTCTGAGGATAATCCCACCCCCTGGAAATAGGATAAGCATCTCAATTAGAAGGCAGAGGCTGGACTAAAAAAGAACACTCTATTGCCCACAAATAACACACTTCAAAAACAAAGACACACAAAGAAAGGAAGAATGTGGTGAGGGACACGCTCTTTTTCCTAGTCACAGGAGAGCTGGGGTAGCCTACGAATGTCAATGTAGGTTTTGGGGGACAGGCGGCAGCAATGTGCATGAAGCCCAAATTCAACCCCTGGCACAGCATAAACCAGGCATAATAATGCATATTCATAACCCCAGCACATTTCAGGTAATCTTCAGTTACATGTGAGTTCCAGGCCACACTAGGAGACCCTAGGTGAGATGCTAGCATAGAAATATCCCCAACTCAGAAAACTAAACTTACATATAAAGTGGACTCTAGGACAAAGCTCACTGCAGAAGTTTCCCATATCAAAAGGGTCAATTCATCAAGAGCTCATCAGAATCCTGAATGTTTATGTGCTACAGCATTAATCGAACTGCCCAGGGATCTAGACAAGCCCAAAAGCTGACATTTCAGTAGTGCACACGCCCCCACCCCCCCCACCCGGCCCAGCAATAGGCAGATATGAGAAAGAAAAGCCACAAGCATGGAGTAGATCTGAGCAATTCTGCCACCAACTGGTCTACCTGGCATTGCAGAATGTTCCACCCAGCGGAGCATGCGGCATATCCCAGCAAAAGCTTGAGTGTGTATATAATCAAAAGTCTACAGACATACTTTATGGCCACCAGAAATGGCCAGAGGGGCCAAGCTTTCCAGGGAAGTGGCCGTGTCAGGCTGGGGGTGAAGCTGTAGGCTGGTGTGACTAGCTCCTTGAAGCTAAAAGCTCATCTGGGAAGCTTTATACCGCTGTCCTTATCCCTGTTCTACCCCTAACCTGCCAGCACACCACACAGGACACTCACCTGCAGAAAGTGCCCTTGCTTTCTCAGGATGCTTCAAGGACCCAGTGCTGTCTCTCTGCGGGGAGGGTGTTGATCTGAAGGGTCAGGAAACCACCAGAGGCCATTGTCATTGCCAGCACCTCAAACCTGAATTTAAGCCTGCCCTCCTCTACCCTGTGGAGTCCCATCTGGTCCCAGCCTTGGCCTCACCTGGACCTGGTTGTCATTGTGTTAGGAGAGAGTGTGCTTGGCTCTAGGCCACCACACATCTGCTGCTGTCCCAGCCTCGAAGCCTTTTCTGGCTTTTGCTGGGCTGCGCGTTTCTCCATCTCCTGCTTTGAGAAAACAGTCTGATATTGCAGAGAGTGAGACAGGAAGTTTCACAGCCAGCCAGGCCAGGCTGGATCCCAGGGTCAGGCAAAAGAGACATACTGGGGTTTGTTTATCTCATACACCACAGGTCATAAGCTCTGTGCTCCAACAGAGACCCTGCTGCTCAGTGCCTAGCAGGCCCCAGTCTGGGATGAGTGCAAGGTAAACACCCCTATCTGTGACCCAGCTCTAGAACCAGCCATGGGCACCCCAGTGTGGATGTCCCCAGGACATAAGTGGCCAAAGCATCCAATCCCTTCAAACATGTCCACAGCCCCCAGTTCATGTGGTTCTGTGCTCCCTCCTAGACTGGTGAAGCCTCTCTGTATCGATGGGGCAACACCCACTTTAGAAGGACCTCAGGCTGGGTGGAGTGGAAGGGAAACTGGGCAGGGGTGGCACACCAGTTAACGCTTGAGAAGGGGCATCCCTCTGACCTTCAGCTGGTGTTTGAAGAGAAGTTCATCCAGTGTCATCTGCGTCTCCCATACCTCATGCTCTGCCCGCTGCCGCAGAAGGGCCAGCGCCAGCTCCTGCTTCTGCTGGTCCAGCTGTCATGAGAACACATAACCCAGGGGTCACCTGTGTCTTGCTGGCAACAGACTATGAGGATCACCCTGGTAGATACCATGCCTGGGCAGGGCCTGTCCCTTTCAGCAACCAAATACTCTTTCTACCCAGGGCTTCCCTATCCAGGTTGAGGAACAGGGGTGGGGGCTGCTTCCAAACTCTCAGTTCTATGTTTTGGAGCCTTCTATTCAGCATTGGGGGCAAGGCCTGCTCACAGTTAATCTCCATACAGAAGAAGCCTAAAGGTGACACAGCTGTCATTGGCCTGCTATCATAGGGCAGGACATACCTTCAGTGACTCGAGAAAGCTCAAGGATTTCAGCTGGAAATTGGTCAGGTGCCCTTCATGCAGGCCTCCAGAATGTGGCCCCTTGGGCTCCTGCTGACCTGCAGACCACGGAGGAGGGCACCTGAGTGGCAGGTATGCTCTGAGTCTCTCTCCTGGTTGAGCCTCAGCACTCACAGCTTCTTGGCCTGCAAGGAAACTGAGGCCAGAGGCCGGGAGGGAAGGCCCACAACGCAAGCACTGTGCTAGTGGTATTCAGCACTTCAAGAATGGCCAGTTCCCTGCAGAATGGCCTCTCCCTTCGGGAGAGCATGACTACCACAGGGCTGTCTTCCCTCCCTCAAGTTCACTGTGCCTCACTTGGGCTGTCATTTATTCCAGAAGCAAAAATCAAGTTAGCATAGGTGACAGGAGACACCAGACAGACCCAGGCCCAGTCTCAGATCTGTTCTGCACTTTCTAGATGACCCTGAACAAATAACTGACCAACCAGAGCCTCTGGGGGAAACACAGCTTCCCCAGCCTGAAAGCCACTATTGTTGCCAATGGTGTTCAGGTGAGTTGAGAATAATCCTTGGAATTAGGTTACAAAGTCCCCAAGGGTAACTGAGGGGGCTCCTTTTCTTTCTGATGGCCCCCCAGAGCCAATGCTCTGCACAGTGTTGGTGTTCCCTGTCCTGTGGGGAAGAGGTGAGTCCAGGACTTAGCTGTGTCTCCCTCCTGACCCATCCTTTGCCTCATTTCTTCCAAGAGTTAGCTATTGGGGGAGGACTCAGGATGTTTGACTTGGACCCTCTAGCCTGGATAAAAGGGCCTTCCTGATGGCCCTTGATGACCCTCAGCCCCTGGCTGGTCATGATATAGAATGCTAGTCTTCCCTGGCAGACTGCATGTCATCATGGACAGAGAAGCTCAGGGACCTCGAGTGGGTCAGATGTAAAGCTGTGAACACCAGCTACATAGTCCCTGGACATTACCAATGACAAAAAAAAAAAAAAAAAAAAAAAAAAAAAAGGACCATGGGATAGCAGGATGCAGCCACAGGACATACACTGAGCACTTGGGTACTCTTAGGGGGGCCCATATAATTGGGCACTACTCTTGGGTTGACTGAGTTCCTTTCCAGGAAAAGAGGCTTCACTACTGTGTCCAGGCCCTCGAGAAGACTAAGGACAGAGCAGGTTCCAGTACTCTGTTACTCTTCCACAGTCTCTAAAGATTGAAGCCCAAAGCCTCTAAGCCATGCATCTGAAGGGGTAGCTCCTGGTCCTCTTGGCCATATCAGCACCCTCAAAGGTCACAGGCTGCATGTCCCTGAGCACTGATCTGTGACCCAGAAGAAAACTAGGTCAGTCCCCAGCTGGGATCACCACACACAGAGAATGACCCTGCCTTAATCCCTAACTCCTCTGAAAAGACAGGGATGGGCCCCCAGAATTCAGCACCCCCTAAAGCCAGTGCTGTGGGCCCAGTGATTTGGCCTCATGAGGGTCTAGCGGGTACAGCCTGTGGGTTAATGTAGAAAGGATGATGACAGCAAGGGTGCTTAGACTGTGTGGTTCCTCTGCCCCCTGGGGAGACCTGCTAAACCAGAGAGCAGAGCTTTGCTTCTAGAAAAGCAGAAATAGGCACAGTTGGTGCTTATCTTTGTACATTTAGAGGAGAAAAATGGGGACCCAAGTTTGACCTTAAAACCCTTGTATTAAAAAAGAAAAAAAACCTGGATGTGGTGGCACACCCACGTAATCCCAATGTTTCAGAGATGAAGAAAAGCAAAGCCTGGGCTCACCAGCCAGCCAGCCTAGCCTGTGTGTCAAGTTCCAGCCAGTGAGAGACTCTGTCCCAAAAAACAAGGTGGGGGTGTCTGAGGACTATTACCCAAGGTTGTCTTCTGGCCTCTACATATGTATGCTCACATGTGAGTGTACACACACACACACACACACACACACACACACACACACACACACACACACAGCATAAAATGCTACATCTTCTTCTGTTTCACCTCATCACGGTTCTAGGTCTTGACAGTCACACATGTCTGAAAGCTACCTCGTATCCCTCATTAAAAAACTTTCCACCAAGCAGGGACGTCTAGGTGTTGAAGTCCAGAAAGTTTCACTAGACAGCGCTGCTTGTATATATTAGTGGCTAGAATTGAAGGCCTCCCTTCTCATTTTTTCCTGTGACCTACCAGCACTTCTGCTCAGGGAATGGCAAATGGGGCTGAGGGATAAGACTAGGTCCCCACACACACACTTGTAAGAGGGCCACACCCTTGGAGGAGATGGCCATCTTGTTGTGACCAGGAGTTGCTCTTGACTCTCACACAACAGCAGACCCTGCCCAGTCTGGAGGAAGGGAGCATATAAACCCAGCCAGGGTGGGCAGAGCCCAGGGTACTCTGGGAATCTTGCTGACTCTCTCTGGACTACACTTTCTGTGGAGAGATAAGGCTTTCCACTGGTTTAAATGTTCCTTCTCAAATTTATGTAGACATTTAGTAGCCATGGTAACAGGGTTAGGAGGTAAGGCTTCTAAACGGTGAAGGCTTATCTCTAGAGTGGTAAAACCTTACCACTAAAGCCAGGAATGGACTTATTATAAAAGGAGGGCTGGCGTGTGAGTGTAGTGCATTAGGTGTTTGCCTTAGGTTCCATCTCCAGTATCCCATAAACAGGGTCTGGTGGCACAAACCTATAATCCCATCTCTTGGGAAAGAGGCAGGAGAATCAAAAGTTCAAGGTCATCCTTGGCTACACAGTGGGTTAAATAAATGCTACCCTGTCTCAAAAGGAAAGAAATGAGCACCAGTGGGAGGGTTTAGCTCTGTGGCCTTCTACTGTGATGGGGTAGCAGGAGCCTGGGCAGTGCTCTTAACTTTCCACCTTCTGAACTATGAGCCCACACCTCCCTGTCCATCCTAAGTCCAGGCTGTTAGAGCAGCCACTCAGAAACAGGCTGGAGACCCATGTCATACTGTCAACCTGGCAGGCTCTAGGATCATCCAGGAGACAAGCCCCTTGGCAAATCTGTGGGGTTTGTCCAGAGTATACTAACTGAGGTAGAAGACCCACCTTGTCTTTGGGTCCCAACATCCCATGGGCTCAGGTTCTGCACCGAGCACCAGCATCTGTTACTCTCTGCTTCCTTCCTGCTGATTCTGTGTGACCTGCTGCCTCGCTTTCCACTATGAGAGTCTCTACCTTTGATCTGATCAATGTCAAATACGATATCACGCTTAGTCAGTGTGGCAGGAGTAATAGGTACATGGACCACTGAGGTTTTGTCGTAGCCCTGGAGCCTAGGAGAGTTGGCAGCTGTTGCCTGAAGCCCCCAGATACCTTACTCTAAGGGAGAGAGGTGTGTCGTTCTCCTTCCCTCCTGTTCCTCCCTCCCCGAGTCAGAGGCCAGGAGCCTCCACCTGCTGGTTCTCACATGGTATAGAGCTGGTGGCCCCTCAACACACTCTCCTCTCTCTCTCTCTCTCTCTCTCTCTCTCTCCCTCCCTCCCTCTCTCCCTCCCCCTCTCCTCTCTCTCTCTCTCTCTCCTCTCTCTCTCTTTCTCTCTCTCTCTCTCTCCTCTCTCTCTCAGCTCACACATAAGTGCTAAGTACACCTATCAGGTATGTCCATGGCTCTGAGCCCAGACTGAGACATTCCCCACCCACCTGGCTGGATCTATCCTGCAGAGAAAGCCTGGTCCTTTCTGAGGCCTTGATGCCTATCCTGCAGTCCCCTGGGGCTACTCAGTCTGACTGAGGGATCTGAGCAGAGCTAAGGGTCACATTTACTCTTAAAGTTTCTCCAAGCCAGGCATGATCACTTTATTGTTGTTGTTTGGTTTGGTTTCATTGTGCAGTATTGGGGATTGAACCCACAGCCTCATACATGCTAGGCAAGCACCTTATGCTTGAGCACTGTTTCCCTATTTTGTGTGTTTATTTTTGTGTTTGCTTTGTTGTTATTTTTTTGTTTCTTAGGTCTCACTGTGTATCCCCGGCTGCCCTGGAACTTTGTTATTTCCCAGGCTGGCCTTAAATTTGTGGTCCTCTTCCCTCCTCCTAAGTGCTGGGCTTACGGGTTCCGTATTCAAAACCTGTTTTCTGAGGAAAATAAAGCAAATAGTAATGAAACAGTGAACAGAGTCCCAGGTTTGTTCAAACATGGTACCTATCTCCTTGCCATGCTGGGCAGGAAGCCTCCCCCTGCAGCCTACAGACCACTAGCAGGATGTACCCCGTAGGCTCCTCCCAGGATTCTGTGATTTCTATGGTCAGCAAGAGAATGCCTCATACCCCCTCCAGGTGCCGGCTCTTCAGCCCTGAGTGTCCATAGCTGAAACCTAGGAACAAGGACACTTAAGTACCAAAGAAAAGGTAGAATCTGGGCTGACAGACATAAGGAAGGAAAGAAGAGTGACACCACTGGGCTGTAGGAGTGTGGCTATTCTGGAGACCAGCGATGGCATATATCATGACAGGCGCAATAGCAGAGTAGGCGGTGGGGGCTGGAGAGCCTCAAAACACTTTAATTCTGAAGTTGGCTACTGTCCACATAGAAAAAGGCCTCTACCCTGTAAGACCAAGCTCAAGCTACACAGTGGAAGCGGCCCATGGGAGGCCCCCCTGGCCACCCGACCAGCCATCCCAGGGCCTATCTGCAGGCTCGCCCTTACCGCAGCTATGGGTGGTCCAGGGCGTTACCAAGCCTGCCTTTTTAGCTTCTGGTATCTCCTCCTGCCAAAGGGAGTCACAGGTGGAGTCTGATGCTACTGGAACCCCAAGTGAGCTAGAAGACAACGAGTATATAATGAGTGAAGTCAGGATCAGGATGGGGGAAAGGAGGAATGAAAGTACCCTAACTTGGCAGGAATCTGGGCTCCCATGGCCTCCATCAGCCCTAAGATCCAGGCAGTGTGATTAGAGACAGACTTGAGGGCTTAAGGTCTGGCTCCATTAGACAAGTATAGTCACAATGTATGGGGGGGGGGTAGGAAGGCTCCCCCAGGATTCTGTGATTTCTGTGGTCAGCAGGAGAATGCCTCATACCCCCTCCAGGTGTCGGCTCTTCAGCCCTGAGTATCCTTAGCTGTGTGTGTGTGTGTGTGTGTGTGTGTGTGTGTGTGTGTGTGTGTCTGTGTGTCTGTGTGTCTGTGTGTGTGTGTCTCTCTCTGTGTAGCAGTCCAGCTAGTGCAGTGTTAGTTCCACCAGCACCAGCTCTGCAGGTGGGCTCCCAGCCCTGTTGGCTGATAAGGAAACCACCCACAAGGTTATATGTAATGAGGTGACACCTCACAATCCCGCCTCATGGCTTGCCCATGGCTCCGCATTAGAGCTGTGCCTGTGCTGTAGAGCTGGGCCATCAGGGGAGAGCTACAGCCACAACTAAGGACTATAATTCTTTACTCCGCATGGTCTCAGGCAACTGCCTCCCTCGGATGGGAAAGCCTTGGCCTCTACCCAGGTCAAAGCAGACACAGTGGCAGCAAGCTGCCTGGTCCAGGTGGGTATGCAGCAGCTGCAGGGATTACAAGGCTTTGAAGCACAGAGGATGAGTATGCAAATTGGCTGGTGTGGGCGGTGAACACAACCTCAGCTCATTCTACTGTCTCCCCGAGGCACCATCTGTCCCTGGACAGAGTGACCTGGACTCCACCTGAATCACCAAACATATCACCCATGCCTGGGTCCAGCAGCCCTCGAGGCCCACAGGTCTCTGTCTCCAGCCTTCTTCAGGTCAGGTGCTGTGCAGGACTAGGCTATGGTATGACCACCCCTGGAGTAAAGGTCTTTCTGAACATATGAACATATATATGTTAAGGCTGCAAGGCACCATGGGAACACGGAACACAGGCATAGAGTTTCCAGAAAGCAGGAGCAATGGCGTGGAGTTAAGTGTGAAGATGGGGGGGGCAAGTCCCATGGGTAGCTGGCTAGAACTGGAACCCCTAGTGCCCTTAGCTGTAAGAAGATGGTGACTGGCTGGGCCCTTGCCCATCTCTAAGTGGCTGTGTGGTGGAGGATGGGGTCCTGCCCAGACTCAGCCTGAGAAGTCCAGGTCCTGGATGGTGCACCTGAGGGGAATAGATGGAAAACCACAGGCCTGGAGCAGGAAGGCTAACTTTGATTCTCAAAAGTAGATTGGCAGGACCACCTGGCTGAGGCGTACCACCTAGAGGGACCAGCAAGCCTCCTCTCGTTAGCTGAGGAAAATCTCAGCACAATGCTGCCCCCTACTGGCCATTATGAGTCAATGACGACACAGGCCTTACCATCCAGGAAACACCAAATCCATCAAAAAGTTCATTAGAAGAGGAGTGGGTTTCCTAGTGAGGTGGCAGGGGAGGCATCTGGAAAGAAGTGTCCCTGCTCCAAGAGGAGCAGGGGCAGGGGCAGGGGACTGGGGAGGTTACATAGCCTTTCGCTGTAGGCGAATGTGCTTGGTAACCTCTCCTGAGGAGGAGAGGAAGTATGAGCTTGCTCAAGATAAACAGACAGAGCTGAGATTCGACATAACCCCCCCACACACACCCCGCCCAGAGTTGGACCAGAAGTAGAGAAGCATCCACCCTTTGGCTTGCACACCACAGCTACCTTAACCACAGCCCCCTTCACAGTCTGTCCTCCCTGCTCTGAGTATGTGGCATCTGTTCTCACAGCCATGCACAGCCCCTCCTCATGTGAGAGGGGCTATCCTCTAAGATAACTAACCAGCTGCCAAGTGGAAGACAGCTCAGGCTATGGCTAGCAGTGTAACATAGACCCCGGGCCCGGGGACCACGATGAGGTCAGAGGTTATTCTGGTGAACTCTGTCAAGAATAGACACAGAGCCAGCTGAGCCCTGGTGGCAGGGGACTCCCAGCCTCCTCCAGAATGTGCACCCTCTATTCCGGCTGCAACTCCACAGAAAGGCTTACAGGCTGCAGTTACCTGCCTAGGGTGCTGAAATCTAAGGACAGCAAAGTGAGAAGGACATTGGTCCCTCTGGTGGGTAGCACATGACACAAAGAGTTACAAGGAGGAAGCCTGGGGACCACAGAGCCTCTAATGCTGAGGTGGTCCAGGTGAGGGAACAGTAGGCAGGTGAGGCAGAGGAAGTTTTCAGGAAAGGTGACCAAAATACTTTCATGTTCTGGAAACAGAAGCCATAGCTGCAGATAGAGGAAGCCATTAGCTTTCTGGTGAGCAGTTGCTGAGAGGCAGCTGCAGAGTCCCTACAGGACAAAAGCCTCCTGGGCGTTGCCCAAGCTTGCATTCAATGGGGGCCACTAAGGGCTGAGTGTGGTGGGGCAGAATGGGCCCTTCTATGAACAGGTAGGAAACAGGGTGAGATGGGTGTGAGGGTCATGAAAACTACAGAAAGGACATCATAAGCTCCTGTGTGGACTGCAGTGAGAAAAGGCTGGGGCCAGGTCTAGGGACCAAGGCCAGAAGAAGATACAGATACATCCTGAGAGGTCCTGGGACAGTGAACCCAGACAGGTTGATAAACCATGTCAACATCCTCAGATAGTCAGCCTGCTAGCAATCAATAAGGAAAAGCTAAGACAAGCATCTCCCACGGACTATGGGCCAGCACAAAGGAATGTCTACTGGTGAGTATGTCTTCCTGACCAATGAGCAACTGAGGTCAGAGGTAAACAAGATGTGTGAGGTGAACCAGTGTTACTCTCCACCTGGCCTCATGCACCCAGACTCCTGGATGTGGGCCCTGGGCTAACACAAGGACCCTCCATAGGGGATGTGTAGGGAGAGACACTGTAGCTCCGCCCCCAGGTAACCCCGGACAGGTGTGCCGGAACACGCCCACCCTGTGAGAGCGGGGTGAGGGGAAGTCTAAGGTGACATCAGGAAGGCTTCTTTAAGGGACCTCCGACACATGGATGATCCCTTCTCCTTCTGGCCCTGGTCCCGGCTCCCTCCTCCTCGCTTTGGCCTGCGCTTGGCTGTTGTATCCAAATAAAGAGACCTTGACCCTATTGACTGCTGGTTGGTCACTCCACAGGATGTGAGAGGCAGACTTAATGGCCACAGCAAAACAAACTAGACTCACCTCCTCATGCAGGCACCGAGGTCCTGGAGGGTAGCCATCTCTCTCTGCAGCTTCTTCTTCAGCTCCCGGTGTCTATCCTCTATGGCACCTTTGGAAAGGGCACCATTACTTGATAAGCCAGCAGGGCAAAGTTGAGAGTGAGACACTGAGGCAGGGGCACTGGGTATGAGACCCACAGAGCACGGAGGCCTTGCTGGCCTTCTTGCCCCTTGGGAAGGTAGGGCAGGTAGGCAGCAGGCTTTGGGAAGAACCTCACCCCTCCCCCAACATGGGATGAGACAACTATGGCCTGTGCTATATATCACTCAGGGAGCATCAGCTATTGTCACTACTCTCATTGTCTGGGCAACTCCCATCCTGCTCTCCAGACAGGAAAAGGAATGGGGCCCTGTTGCTCCCAGCCCAAGGATACCCAGCAGGCATGACACCCACTACCCAGCCCCACCTTGGGGCTGGCTCTCAATGTGGGTCCCCAGGTTCAAGCTCTGTGGCTCCCAGTTGGGTCTCCATGATAGCATCTCACCATCCTGGAAGTAGGTGCTGGGGGGAAGGGGCTTGGCCTGCATGTCCACCCAGTCCTGGGAAGTTTCTCTGCTTTCATCAGACACTAAACTTCTGGGGTAAGAGGGAGGAGTGAAAGTGGGGGTGACAGGCGCTGTGCTGGGGCTCAAGGACAGCATGTCCGAGGCCAGGTCACCAGCTGTGTCCGATGACGTCGACTTGTGCAGCTTGGTGGTTAGGATGTCAATACGCTGCTTGAGGACCTTGGCCATGGTCTCCAGTGCCTGCAGCCGGGCTTGCTTGTACTGGAAGTGCAGGAGGCCCGATGGGCCCAGATGCTCAGTGTCCTTGGGGTCCATGTAGACACATTGCCGCCCAGACATGTCCTGGAGCTTTTTGGGGTCAGGGGAGGAAGCAGTAGACGGTAGCAGAGGGGCACCACTCACGCCGTCCCGGGGGCGTCCAGTGTCCCGGGTCTCAGCACGGTTCCATGGTTTGTTCAAACACAGACAAAAGCTGCAGGGAGAGAAGAGTGGTTGGACACTCAGCCTCAGCAACATGGTGTGTGCAAAACACACTTGAGGGAAGCAAGGAGAGACAATGAGGATATTTGTGAGAGTCAGGGCTCACCGCAGACCAGAGGCCAAGGCCAGGACATCTCGTATCAGACCACACGTGGCTCAATAGAATGAGGACCAAGTGTGGGTGAGGTACAGACATGATGGCAGGAATGTCAGATGCTGCAGTCCCTGGGAAACAGTTTGGTGAATCTTCACATATCAAACACCAAATTAACACAATCACCAGCAAGGGGTTTTACCAGAAGTACCAAAAACCACGGTGTGAACAGAAGTCTGTGTACCGTGTTCACTGCAGCAATGCTCCCAACAGATAAGGCAAAACAACAAACAAATAAGTGAGGTCCATGAACAGATAATGGACCAGCAACATGAGGCCCATCCACACAATGGGTTGTTTCTTGACTTTAAGCAAGAAGAGAGAATGGTCCCTGCTCTACACCAGGAATGAACCTCAGAGACATCAAGCTAGGTGACACGGGTCATGAAAGGACAAGTCTGACAGGATTCCCCATGTCTGAGTTCACCTAGGCCATCAGATCTAGAGAGACAGGTGATGCCAGGGACTGACTGGCAGGGGCTTCTAGGTTGGTGTCAATGGGGACAGAGGATCTACTGGGGAACAGGAGAAGGTTCTGAGGACAGATGGTGGTGATGACTGCACAGTAATACCAATGGATGCCACTGGCTGTGCGACTAAAAACCGCTAAGTCAGGCGTGGAGGTGTATGTCTGTAACCTCAGCACTAGAGACGGAAGGAGGAGGACTGTGAATCTAAAACTACATAGTGAGAACCTCACCTGAAAAACAGAGCAAATGTTGGTGTGACGTTGCTTGCCTTTAGTCCCTCCTAGTATGTGGGAAGCAGAGCCAGGATTATTTCTGTGAGTTCTAGGCCAGCCAGATTACATAGTGAGATGCTGTCTCCAAACAAATAACAAATTTTTTTGAAAAAAAAGCTAATCAAAACAAACAAAAAAGAAGTTAGGTGGTGGCACAGGCCTGAAAAAAAAAAGTTTCTTAGGAGGCTGAGGCAGGAAGAACAAAGTTTAATATCAGCCAGGCAACTTGATGAGACCCTGTCTCAAAATAAAAGGCTGTTTTGATTTTTTTTAAAGGCTGGAAGGGGGTAAATGCCTGTAATCCCAGCACTCAGGAGACAGAGGCAGGTGGATCTTTGTGAGTTTGATGCCAACCAGGGTATAGTAAGACTCTAAAATAAATAAATAAATAAATAAATAAATAAATAAATAAATAAACAAAATCTGGGGTATAGCTCAGTGGTAGAGGGTTTGCCCAACAGGTGTGAAGCTCTGGGTTCCATTCCCAACATAGAAGACAAGAAGAGACACCAGTGGGAAGAAGCCGATCAATTGGGCTATAGTTGAAGTTATTCTAACTGCCCTTAATAATAGCATACTGTAAAACACCAAAAAAAAAATCTTGGAAGAAAGGATGTTGAATATGTTTTATCATCCAGAAATGATAAATGCTTGGAGATGGATGCATTTAACCTAATTTAAATATCATGCAATGTGTGTATCAAAACACCACATGTACCCCATCCACCCATATGTACAATTTTTATGTTTTTATGTATCAGTTAAGCATAAACTTAAAACAAAATCCAGATGGATTGAGAATTTAAAAAATGGTTATCATTGTAAATGTTATGCCATGTGTATTTTAGCATAGTTTTTAAAAGTGGGAATAAAAAAAGGGCCAGGATGCAGTAAAGGGAAACAAGTCTACAGCTTCCCACAGTGATGGGGACACCCCCTCTACCACTGAAGGAAGCTGAAGGAGCCATGCAGGCTGCTGAAGGCTACCCATGGGTATGGTGACAGGTTAGACCCGAGTACTCCTCTGTTTGGAACTAGAGGCTGCTTTAGAAGTTCACAGACACAGGCATCTAAGCCACCCTTCAGACTTGATATGTCAGGAGACAGCTAGGGAAAGACTAGGCAGAAGAAAGGAGGGAGTCGGAGAGAGGAGTCATAAGGAGGAGAGTGTCCATCTCATCTGGCCAAAAGTATATATAGAGGGGTAGGAGCAGGAACCAAGGAGATCAGCTCAAAGTTCCTCCCAATACTAATGAAAAAAAAATGCCCACCAATGACCCTAGGAAGCCTAGAGCAAGGGCATTTCTGGAAGCAACCTCCTGAGGGGAGCTGCCAATCCCTTGTGGCTCCTCCTTCTCACCTTCCTGTACTGGCCATGAGGAGTACCTTAGCATCTGGCCATGGATACCTTAGCAGATGGCCAGAATGAAGCCAGGCCGGAGAGCGTCTGGCAAGAACCAGAGGTGGAGGAGGGAAAGAGCTGTCCTGTTTGGGTGTTGAGGGAAGGTAATGGGAGAACAGGAGGGAGGCAAGAAGGAAGGAAAGAAGGGCATGTGTAAGGCACTGACGCCACTGTGGCAAACAGCTTGCAAGTTCCTCAGAGAACTCCAAAGAGAAACACAGTGTACACACAAACCCCACCTCTGGAGTTGGCCTCTGGGCCAGGTGTTCCCAGCCTGCTGTGATGGCAGCATGTGGGTCACCTGGGACAAGAGTAATGGATCAGGAGCTAGACATCCAGGTGAAGTCCTCTCCCAGGTACTTGGTGCCAATCAAAATCCCAAATGTTGAAATCTTGAAAGAGTAAATTCCTCCAAGTCTAAAATCCTGATCCTGAAATATTAAAATTCTGAATGTTGAAACCAAAACCCTGGATGTTCATGTCCTGAAAAACCTCAATTTAAAAGGGTAAAGCCTGCATGAGAGGGTGGCAAGGCGGGCATCATCACTGGGATACATCTGCTCTCTGCATGACCTTGGCTGCTGCATCTTGAAGGAAGAATGCCTAGAATCCTTGGGCATATTTGTGCCTGTAAAGGGTTCTCCAAAGACCAGTACTTGATCCCCAGTGGGCCAGGTGGGGAGTCCCTCAGAGGACATGGATGGGAGCAATGTTCCCCAAGAAGTGAGGCCCTAACAGAAAAACAGCAGCTTCCCACCATGACTCCAGACTTCCAAACACAGTCCAAGGACAGGATGGTATCATCTCCAGAGATGGCTTGTGTACGCCACCCATAGTCCACCCCGTGGCCTCTTTGTCCCTTTGCATTTTGCTTTATTTTATGTTTTGGTTCATTTCCCAATTTGACTTGTCAGTGTTGTCTTTCATTTGCATTTTAACTTCATTCACATCCTCACAGGGCTGGAAGAGTAAATGGCGTAAAGACTTCTAGGGGGTTCTAATCAATCATTTCTTGGAACTTCTTGCCAGTGTGGCTCAGGAAAGAGCACTCTCAAACACTGACTTTGGGTAACACTGAAGTCCCCTTGGCCTGCGAGATGTCCTGATTTGCTGAAAGATTAAACCTTTGGTACCCACTCTTTAGGTGGAATCTCTCCTCAGAGGAGAGATTATCCTTTATTCAGATGACAAGGAGAGGAAGCTGGGTGCCCAACCACCGAGACAGCGCCGTCTCCTGCCAAGTGTGGTCTGTCTGCTTGTAGCTGCCATGCATGAGGAACCCTGAGCAATACTGACATAAGAGCCTATGTTCCACTTGTCTGTTTTAATGCATAAAGTGGCCTCTTCTGCTATATGTTTATGTCTCTCAAGTAAATCTCCCTTTGAAATCTCAATATATCTCTTAAAGAATTTAATTGTTTTGTGTTTCTAGGATTTAAATCATTCATGGCAGTAATTTTCAATGTTTTCCTTTGTGGATGTCAGCATTTAGGATTATGCCATTCTGAACTGTTGTATGGCACAAACCACCGGGATATCATCAGGAGACATAAAGGCAGGTGTTCAAACAAGTGCGTGTACACCTGTGATCCCAGGAGTGTCATTTTGAGTAGTCGAAATGAGAACAGCCCGCGTCCACAAGCAACAAATAAAGGAAATGTGAAGAGACCCTGGTGCATTGGCAAGCTACAAGAAGAAGAAGAAGAAGAAGAAGAAGAAGAAGAAGAAGAAGAAGAAGAAGAAGAAGAAGAAGAAGAAGAAGAAGAAGAAGAAGAAGCCGCTGCCTTGTCTTCAGCTTCCCAACAGGGAGCCCGAAGGAAGGACACTCAGTGCGAGAAATCAGACTGTATCTTGGGACACCATTGACAGAAGTGTCAGAAGCTGCCTTCTAAGGACTGGGTGTGGTGTGGGGTTAGGGCTGGGGTTGCAGCTTACAGTGTGGATCTCCTATAGGGATGCTGGAGGCAGAGAGGGGACATTTGAGCATCATCATGCTCCCATCCTGTGCATTTAAAAACAGGTTGGGAGCAGGCAGACTGTCTCGGTGGATAAAGGGCTCTTGCCACATAACCCTGGCAACCCGAGTTCAATCCTTGGTAGCCATGTGAATGTGACAGGAGTGAGCCACCTCTACCAAGGTGCCCTCTGACCTCCACAGGCATGCTGTATGGCATGTGTCCCACCTCCATACACACAATAACAACTAAATAAATCTATGTATTAAAAATAGCTTGTTCTGGGAAGTGGTGGCACACGCCTTTAATCCCAGCACTTGGGAGGTAGAAGGCAGATCTCTGTGAGTTCGAGGCCAGCCTGGTCTACAGAACAAGTTCATGACAACCATGGCTACATAAGAAAACAAACAAAAACCCCAACACAAAACAACAACAACAACAACAACAACAACAAAACCAAAGAAAATACAATTTTTAAAAAAAGGTGAGCTGGAGAGATGGCTCAGTGATTAAGAGCTCTGGTGGTTCTTCCAAAGGACCTGGGTTCACATCCCAGCAACCACATGGCAGCTCACAACTGTCAGTAACTCCAGTTCCAGGATCCAACATCCTTACACAGGCATACATGTAGGCATATAAATAAATAAATAAATAAATACATAAATACATAAATACATAAATGGAAGAGAAAAAAAGGGCTCCAGCTCTTGGGAGGCAGAGGCAGGCATATCTCTGTGAGTTCAAAGCCAGCTGGGTCTACAAAGTGAGTTCTAGGACACCTAGGACTGTTACACAGAGAAATCCTGTCTTGAAAAACAAAAAACACAAACAAACAAACAAACAAAAAGGTTGTTCTATAGAGAGCTGAGTCAGTAACATGCCTGTCATATAAGCATGGATTTAATCTCCAGAATCCACATTTTAAAAAACCTAGATGTGGTGGTGTATATTTATAGTCCCAATGTTAAGAGAGCAGAGGCAGGAGAATTCTTGGAGCTCATTGGCTAGCCAGCCTACTCTAAACAGCAAGACACAGGTCCCAGGAAGACACCCTGTCTCAAATACCCAAGGTGGATATCTCCTGAGAACCAATATCTGAGGTCACCCTCTGGCCTACACACACACCAATACACATCACCATGTGAAACTGCATACACACAAAGTACATTTTTCATGCGTGCACACACATATACACACAAAGTACATTTTCATGCGTGCACACACATATACACACAAAGCACATTTTCATGCATGCACACACATATACACACAAAGTACATTTTCATGCATGCACACACATATACACACAAAGTACATTTTCATGCGTGCACACACATATACACACAAAGTACATTTTCATGCGTGCACACACATATACACAATTGGGTTGTTTCTATTCACAGTGACTGTCTCACCTCAGCAAAACACAGCAGTGTTTCTGATCTGTAAAGCTCTGGGGTTGCCAGGGCCAGGAGAAGGAAAGAACCCAAGGAGCCACATTGTTATGAGCAATGGGCAGAGAACCACCAGAGTTCATCCTCCCCTCCTCTACTCCAAGTTGCTCAGGAAGAGCAACGTTGCCCTCCTCACCCACCTGTCTGGAGCCTCTTGGTCCCCAAGCACCGTGCCAGATGTCACCTTGCTCCACTTCCGCTCTGGTGGCCTCAGACTCTCAGGGGCTTCCAGGCCCTAAAGCAGAGAGGACACATGAGACCCACAACCTCCATTCAGTTCAGTGTTGGGTTCTAGCCCCTGCCTGGGGCTTCAGCCTAGACTCGCAGAGCATTTTTAAAGAATTAGGGGTGAAGAGGCAAATAGGTCCCTCTAGCCTTGTCTACCTATGGACACAGTGTGCAGGAACTCCCCCAAACAACTACACAGAAACCAAGTTCAGCTAGGAACATTCCCCAACATTGCCACCACCCCAGTCAGGGACAAAAGTGCCCCACGTCTAGCCTCTTCTCTCTGGCATGGTCTCTGTCCCAAGTAAATGCCTGCAAGCTGCCCAGAGCCAATGCCATCTCATCCCCCGGGCCCAGTGGCACCCAACCACCCACGTGTTGATGGGCAGTAGGCAGGCAGGGGTAGCAAAGAACCACAGGCTCAAAGGCTTGACCAATCCCCTTCTTGTCACCCACCCAGCACATACCCAAGACTGTATGGAACTGGGAACAAAGGTGACGATGCCAGGTCTCCTCTGGGAGACCACAGGAACGGCCTTGCCAAGGACGGCCTCTCGCTGCTTCCGGTATACCTCCTGCAGCCTCTGGTTCCGCAGTTCCAGTGCATGTGTGGCCAAAGCCTTCTGCTCCATGGCCTGCTTCCGCCGGGCCTGAGCCTTCTGACGCATGAAGTCACGCAAGGACTCAGATTTGTGTGCCCGGCCCAGAGATTGCCGTGGCCTTGGACAGGGTGGAGTCCCCTGTGTGTCCTGCTCCTTTGCTAGTTTGCTCTGAGAGAAGGCCTGGGCAGGCTCTAGCCAAGCTGGCTTGGCTTTTGAGGGAGGAGGGACAGCACTTTTGCCCTTGCTGTAGGGACTGGACTTCTGCACACAAGAACTACTCCAGGGCTGATGGAGAGCAGGATGTGGCTTAGCCACGGAAGAGCTCCATGGACTGGACCCAGGAACCTCCCAGTCTTTACAAGCTGTGGAATTCCACTGTGAACAAGCCTGACCAGCCAGAGCACTCCAGGGTCGCTGTGAGAAGGGGCTTGGCTTTTTAGGGGGGCTCTCAGACCTCTGGAAGGAGGTGTCATGTCCCTGAGCTTCCCAAGCCCTCTGGGGACAGGTCTGCCAACCCATGGCACTCCAGGGCCGCTGTGAGAAGGGGCTTGACTTTTCTGGGGTGCTTCCAGGCCTCTGGAAGAAGGTGTCCTTCCCCTGTGCTGTCCAGGCCCTCTGTGGACAAGACTCCCGCTCAGCCATGGCTTTCTTCCAGTGTTTCTGACTGTGCAAGTTTCCAGCCCTATCCAAGGAAGAGCACTTTCTTTCTGTCGCAGTCCAAGCACTCTTTGAGAAGGAGCCCTGCATGTCCCAGGTGCTTTGGGGTCCCTGCTGCCTCTTCCCTGCCAGGTTCTGTTGCCTTGGTTTTGATGATGAGAACTTCCTTGCCACCCTGGAGTGCCTGGCAAGCTCCAGACCAGCCTGGATTTGGTGGCGCAGGTTTTGTAGGATCTCCATGGCACCTTGGATACTTGCTGACTGACCATGGAAAGCTAAGCTGGGCGTATGGTCAGAAACCTGGTGGTCACTGTGGGTACAAGTAGGCTTAGACAGCCAGGTGTGGGCAGGTGAGTCCCCAACAATTGCTGCTTTCTTGTCAGAGCCTGCAAAGACAGGCAATGAAGTAGTGTTGGGGTCTGTGGGCTGTAGGAAAGAACAGACCTGCCCCTCCATTCAGGGGGAATCATGGGGTGACCAGGGAGGCCCTGGCCTTGGCCTCACAAACTCCCTCTGAGCCTCAGCCCTCATGATCAGCACAAAGGAGGGACAAGTGCTGCTTTTGAGTGAGTCACCAGCTCCACATGTGTTGACGGGGTGCACACGGAGGGGCAGCAAGCGGCCCCCATGAGAGTGGCCATTCCCATCTGCTCTCTTCACAAAAGCCCAAGTAATACTTCTGCTTCCAAAGCTGAGGAGAGCCTCTCTCTTCAGGCTTGTAAAGGTAACTATTCCCAAATTTCCATCTCTAAGGGAAATCTCGAGAGGCTGCCCAGCTACCACCTGCCCGGGCAGCACATGTATTTCCTCCGTGCCCACCCACTAATGCCACAGCAAAACACACCAGGCTAAGGCTGAGGCATGAGGTACCTAAGTCCGTGGCAGGGGCCTTGCTCTGGAGCCAGGAGAGGGCAGGAGGGGGCCCAAGCAACCGCCTCACCAGGGCTTGTCCTTTTCTCCAGGCGTACACACCAGCCAACTCAGAATCTTAAATAGAAAACACACAGCCGGATCATGGCCCTCAGACCACTGACAAGGATTCATACTGGAGACAACTTGGCATACCCTGCAAGGGCTCATAGGGAAACTCCTCACATCCAAACCCCTGTGGGAACAAAGCCAGATGTTTAATCACTAGCCAGCATGGGCGAGGGGCATCTCCGGGTGCTGGATTGCGAACCCCCACTCAATAGAGAGGATAATAAAAAACTACACCAACAGCTCCCCCTGTGAGCCATTCAACACAGCCCAGGCATACAGCCCACACTTGATCAGGGGCAACAACAGGGCCGCAGCCTCAGATGACACCTTCAGCTGCCCACTTAGCCAGGAGCTCATGCCAGGGCCACAGCAGCAGCAATGTCACAACCACACACCTTAGCTGAGAGATTAATGTGCTCTGAAGTTGGTCAGAGTCACAGTAGTGGGACCTGGATCAGAGGTGGCTTTAGGCCTCCTAAATGGTACAGAAATAAATGAGCAGCATAGCTGAGCTTCCCTTGACAGACACTGTCATATGATAAACATAGCTATTCAACAATCTCAGATTGCATCTACCAATGTCAACACTGATTGGTCATCATGACAACCCCAGTCACAGGGCCCACAAAAACAGGAAGCAGGCCTTTCACTGACGCTCAGATATATACCCATTCCCGCATACTCACAAGGCTCATTCTTACACACTCACAAGCTATAATGCTCAGTTTCACATAGATTCATATACTCACATACAGGCCCACACAGGTTCACATGCTCTGTGGAAGACTGTGTAAGAAAATTGTGAACTTATTGTAAACTGTGCATGTGGCAGAGCACAGAATGTTCTTGCTTGCCCCGTGGTGGTGGCACACGCCTTTAAACCCAACACTTGAGAGGCAGAGGCAGGTGGATCTCTGTGAGTTTGAGGCCAGCCTGGTCTGCTGAGTGAGTTCCAGGACAGCCACGACTTTGCACAAAGAAACCCTGTCTCAAAAAACAACCAAACCAAACAACAACAACAACAAAAGAATGTTCTTTCTACAGAGATAATGTGGACTTGCCAGGTGCTCCCATCATGTCTTTGCTTTCAAGTGCATTCAGCTTTCATAGTTTACACAATTCTTTACAGAAGGCCACCTCGTGGGACAAACATTCTCCACTCTGCCCCATCCACAGTTCACGGTTTTCTTTCTTTCTTTCTTTCTTTCTTTCTTTCTTTCTTTCTTTCTTTCTTTTTGTTTTCTGAGACAGGGTTTCTCTGTGGCTTTGGAGGCTGTCCTGGAACTAGCTCTTGTAGACCAGGCTGGTCTTGAACTCACGGAGATCTGCCTGCCTCTGCCTCCCGAGTGCTGGGATTAAAGGCGTTCGCCACCACTGCCCGGCTCATGGTTTTCTTAAACAGGCTGTCATAATGCTCACACACAGATTCACACATTCACATGTCCACATGCTTACACTCACACATTCACAGTTCACATATATCCAAATACTCAAATGCTCACATGCTCACACACAGGCTCACACACATTCATATATGCTCGTTCACAGTAGCATACATGCTTACATATTCACACATGCTCATATGCTCACAAATGTGCATGCACTCATTCACATACATGATTATACACACAAATGCACAAGCAACCATGTACATATGCTTTGGACACTCACATGTGTGTACATGCATACCCCCACACAGGCTCTCACACACACATGCTCACACAGGCACAGACATACTAGTCTGGATCCAGCCAGTTCTGCAAAACTCAGACCATGCCTGCTGTGTTTCCAGTCACTCCACCCACACGCCTGCTCAAGGTGACACTATCTGAGGCTTGGGATCACATCTCTATGTGGGCTAAGCCAGGACTTTCCCTGTTTCCTCTGGGTAGCACATCACGTCTCGGACAATCCAGAGCACTGACTCCTGAGGGCAGCCTATGAGTCAAGTCCTTCACAACACTTCTCTCTCCACTGACCTGACAGTTGTGAATTAAATCAGCAGTCTGCCATGGTTTAGAAAATTAAGTCACTGGGGACTGGAGAGGTAGCTCAGTAAAGAGCACTGGTTTCTCTTCCCAACTCCTGGCTGTGATCCCAGCACCTCACTAACAGCAGTTTCCTAACAGCAGTTTCCAAGAAGCTCATGCCAGCTTCTGGCCTTCTTGGTACCAGGCATACAAGTGATGCCCAGACATACATGTAAGCAGAATACCCATGCACACAAAATTTTTAAATAATAAATATTTTTAATTTAAAAACCTCTTGAAAAGTAGTTAAATCATGATAGTTGTAAAATATTCACCCATCCAGGCCAAAGAAAAACTAAGCTCTATATTGCACAGACTGAGTAATCTCTTCAGCCCAAAAGAACTCTGCTGTGGTGAGCTGCCCCAAGCCACTCGATTCTCCAAGACTGAAACTACCTTTCCTGGGCAGAGGATGGGTTGGCCCCAACCACATCCTCCTTGGGGACAAGGCTTCCAGGCCATGCTTTCTATAGGCCCCAGCTTCTTAAACTGTAGGTCTTGATCCCTCATGGAGCAGCATACTCACAGACTCAGACATTACCACTCCCTTTCTAGCCAGCTCTGCAAAACTGGAAGTGTGGGGGCAGGGAAAAAATGGCAACAGTAAAAGGTTTCTAAGCACACAGCATCTGTGGTAGTTTGAATGTAATTGGCCCCTATAACCTCATAGGGAGTGACACTGTTCAGAGTTGTGGCTTTGTTGGAGTAGGTGTGGCCTTGTTGGAGGAAATGTGTCACTGTGAGGGATGGACTTTTGACAGTTCACTTACTGTTGCCTGCACATCAAGATGTAGAAATCTGAGCTCCTTCCCCAGCCCCAGTCTGCCTGCTTATCACCATGTCTCACCATGATGACAATGGACTAAACCTCTCAAACTGTAAGCCAGCCCAATTAAGTGCTTTCCTTTAAAAGAGTTGCTGTAGGGCTGGAGAGATGGCTCAGAGGTTAAGAGCACCGACTGTTCTTCCGGAGGTCCTGAGTTCAATTCCCAACAACCACATGGTGGCTCACAACCATCCGTTATGAGATCTGGTGCCCTCTTCTGGTGTGCAGATATGCATGGAAGCAGAATGTTGTATACATAATAAATAAATAAATAAATCTTTAAAAAAAAAAAAAAGAGTTGCTGTAGTCATGGTGTCTCTTCACAGCAATAGACACCCTAACTAAGACAGAAGTTGGTACCAGGGACTGGGGTTTTGCTATGACAGGCCTGACCACGCTTTTATTTGCTTGACCTTGGAACTATAGTTTAGAAAAGCAGTTGAACACTGTAAGTGATGATTAATGGGCCACACTAGTAGGAGCATGAAAGACAGTGGTGCTGAGTATGATTTGATGAACTGTGGGAGCCTAGCTCAAGAGGTTTCAGAGGAGAAGAATTTTAGTATGGTGCCTGGAGATCGTTCTTGTAATTTTACAAGGCTTATATTCACAAGGCTCATTCTTACACACTTGCAAGTTATAATGCTCAGTTTCACACAGACTCACATATACTCATGGGTTCACATGCTCTGTGAAAGCCGGCGTAAGAAGGCTGTGAACTTACGGTAAACTATTGATGTGGCAGAACACATCCATATAGCACACCCAGAGCACACAGTTATGCTCTGCTTTTGCCCTTGCCTGAAATGTATGCCTGAGGCTAAAGTGAAGTTTTGGCTAAAGTGAAGGGAATGTCCAAACAGCCTAGTATAGACTCTGTTGTGTGGTTACTAGTGGTAACTCTAATGAAGATTTATAATGAAAAGGAGCAAGCTGAGCAAGGAAAAGTACAAAATGTACTTTTTTTACATTTGAGAAAGGGGGTGCCAGGAAGTGGAACAGAGCTAAATCCTATGTTTGAGGAGACAAACAGATTAAGAAGTGGAATAAAGGAAGCGGTGAGCTCAGGGCAAGACCCACAAGTTAAGTTTTCAGCTTGTAAAAAGGAATTAAAGAAATGCTTAGAGCCAGGTGTGGTGATACACACCTTTACTCCCAGCACAAGGCAGTGAGAGCTGGTGGATCTCCAAGTTTGAGGCTAGACTCTTGAATTTTTAAATGCATTTTGCATTATGATGTTGTTACAAGCTTATGGGGACCAGAGAGTGGAATGTGGTAGTTTGAATGTAATTTGTTCCCATAAGCTCATAGGGAATGGCACTATTAGAAGGTGTGGCCTTGTTGGAGAAAGTGTGTCATAGAGGTAGGCTTTGAGGCCTCCTATGCTCACGCTAAGCCCAGTGTAACAGTTTACTTCCTGTTGCCTGAAGTTGTTCAAGATGTACAACTCTCAGCTCCTTCCCCAGAACCATGTCTGCCTGCATGCTGCCATGTTCCACCATGACAATAATGGACTAAACCTCTAAAACTGTAAGCCAGCCCAATTAAATGTTTTTCCTTTATAAGAGTTGCTGTGAGCTGGGTGGTGGTGCACGTCTTTAATCCCAGCACTCGGAAGGCAGAGGCAGGTGGCTCTCTGTGAGTTCGAGGGCAGCCTGGTCTACAGAGCGAGTGCCAGGATAGGCTCCAAAGCTACACAGAAAAACCCTGTCTTGGGGGGAAAAAAGAGAGTTGCTGTGGTCATGGTGTCTCTTCACAGCAAGAGAAACCCTAATTAAGACAGCATCCCAGCAGCTGGAGAGATGACTCTGGGGTTAAGGGCACTGACTTGCACTTCCAGAGGACACAGATTCAATTCCCAGCACTCACATGGCAGCTCACAACTGTCTGTAACTCCAACTCCAAAATCTAACACCCTCACACAGACACAGATGAAGGTAAAATACCAATGCTCAAAAATAAAATAAATTAATTATATAAAAAAGACATCATGCCCAAATCAGTTTAAAATCAAATGCATCATGAATCCAGGATGTTTCTGGCTGTGTTCATCCATAATACATCATCAGATTCACAGCAGCCTCAGTTCTGAACACGAAGCACACATACTATACATGCCATCATTCTACACAATTCCAACAAATACAACCTGAAACACCTCAGCTAGATTCCAGATCACTGCATATCATAAACTGCAATGATTTTACTATACACATAAAGCTTTCTGTTCTTATAGAGACAACGTGGTTTTATTATTTAAAAATGCATTTTCCTATGATCATTCTTCAGTATGTAAGTCTCAAATGGATTATATTTGTTAGAGGGTTTGATTTTTTTTTCCAAGACAGGATTTCTCGCTGTAGTCCTGGAACTCACTCTGTAGACCAGGCTGGCCTCTAACTCAGAGATCTACCTGCTTCTGCCTCCTGAGTGCTGGGATTAAAGGTGTGCACCACCACTGCCCCGGAGAGTATTTGATTTTTAAAACTACTCTTTGAATTGCTGACTTGAGTTTCACTTAAAAAACAAATCCTTGAGGTGCTGGAGAGATGAGTCAGTGGTTCAGAGCACTGGTTGCTCTTCCAGAGAACCCAGGTTTGTTTTTCAGCACCCGCATGGTGGCTCACAACTGCATCTAACTCCAGTTCCAAGGGATTGGCCAGCCTCTTCTAGCTTACAGAGGTACTAGGCACATATATGATACGTATACATACATGCAGGCAAAACACTCATATGTAAAATAAACTTTAAAAAACTGTTAAGTGGACTTTGGCTGGAGATTAGGACAGAATTTCCAACAATTTCTGATATTGCCTAAACACATTCCTGGCACATATTTATGTAGAAAATCAATCAACTCTGAAAAACCTTGAGGATGCCTTTACATCCTGCAGTATCAAATATTCAGTAAAGATCCTTTATGCAAAATATGCAAGTAAATAAGCACAGGTATCCCATTAGTATGCAAATGAAATGTGCTTTTGTCTTAATAGATGGTTGCGTAACTGAATGGAGACAGTTTAAGACATTCCACTGCAGAACAAGACACCAGGCCAAGAAAGGTTAACGCTGGAGCCTCATAGTCCCAGACCTGGGGCTAATCCCAGCTGCTATTCATCAGTTCTGGCTATAGGGCTAGAGCCTAGACTTCCCCATCTATAAGAGGGAAATGTGTCTAACAGTACCTCCTGACAGGACTAAGTGTGGCTACTGCCTTCACAGGCAGATGGGAACACAAGCTGAACTCTGCAGTCTCAGGGAGAGGTTGTTTAGCTGGCTGGCCACACCCAGACTTCAGTAGGGATGGGGATGGTTGAGCTTCCCAAGAAGGCATCTCAGTCCTGCCCTTATGTGCTTCGTCTACCTGGTCATGCGCTCTCTCTGTCAGGCACTGGGCCAGAGGCCCCATGTAGGGAGGACAGCCCCCACTGCCTCTCACAGTCATCCAGCCTCCCCATTAGCCCACCAGAGGAGTCCTGGTCGATAAATGGGTCCTGATGGGCACATTTTTTTCTCCTGCTGAGCAGTTTAATGGCAATTAATTTTTTTACGGGAGGATTTTTAATCTGTGGAAATGGATGGAGTCCCCAAGTGCCCTGTCAAAGCTCCAGACTGACCTAATCTATGATAAAAAATGCAAAGCGAGGTGATATAATCTGAAATTAAATATCGGCTTCATTTTCCTTTGGCCCGGATAGATGAATATTTTATAACTATTGTGATTTAATTTTTTGTTAACTACAGCAAATTTCTAATTCATCCAATTCCCAAGTCCTGTGGCTCTGACCCCTGAACTCAAACTCATCTCTCCTTAGCCCAGCTGTGGCTTCATCACTGACAGAAACTAATGGTCACTACCATCAGGGTGACATAGTGACTGCGATGATGAATGCAGCCGGTGGCATGCCCTCTGACCCTGTGTCAGGCAGACGGCAGGTCATTTTTCAAGCAAGCCATTAAAACAAAACAACAGAAAGCCAGGATGAGGGAGATGATGATGCAGAAGCGGCTGTATTTAATGCATTCTCGGGGCCCTTCCAGATTCTTGTAGTTTCAGTGTCTCCCACTCTTGGGGCCCAAAGGTGTTTGTCCTTCCCACCTTATGTCCCCTCTGGCCAGCTGGAAGGCTTGTGTGCACCCTCTGCTAAGCATGCAGTGGGCTAGGCAGAGACTCATTATTCTAGAAGATACGGTTTTGCTTGGGAGGCAAGATACTGAGCAGAGATGGAGGTGCGGTCCAAATGCTGCTGGGTCCAGAATGGTGACCTCATGTGAGTGGGAGAACCGAAGCAGGGAGATTCCCAGAGGCAGCTCAAAAAGTACTCCCAGACCCCATGTGGCCTTTATCCTTAGTCTTGCCAAACTGACCTCAACGCCAGTGGATAGTGATCTCCCCGCCTGGGAAGTCTTAATGGTATTTCTGAGCCCAGGCTGAAGAAGCAGGGGCCTCAACAAAGGACTCAGGCATGGTCTCAAATACACCTGGCTCTCCAGCAGGTAGTACAGGCCTAGATGAGTCAGCGCCCAGCCCATGTGGCCCTGAGCAGGCTGCCAAACCTCCCTGGGCCTCAGTTTTCACATCTACAAAATGGGAGCCAACCTATCTCGCTCTCAGCATGCCTCAAAGACATCCAAGATCCTTCCTGACTCCCTTCCAACAATCTCAAAATACTCAATCTGCTCTTTCTCTGGGGTTCATGGATCCAGCTAGACGGAGGGAGCTCTTCAGGTCACCCTCATCAGTTATAGAAGGCAGCACACTTGCTGGGAGGCTGGGTATCTATAAGGATCCAAGCTTAGGGAAGGGGTGCCCTAGATAGAAACCCACCAGGCTCATCTGCCACCCACAGGGTCACCAACTAGACCCCTGAGGACCTGCCATTAAGTTGACAGCCACCTAAGTCAAGGTAGAGCACTTGCAGGCAGCTCACAGAGCCCCATCAAGCATGCTTCCACCTACAATCCTGGATCCCAAATCAGGGAAGGCACATCCTCTTCCAGGCTCCTGCCAAGGACAGCAGCAAAGCCTCAACACACCTCAGACAAGAGGAGAGGTGGGGTTCCCAGGGTCCCCCATCTTTCCAGCGTGTTTCTGCTCTGAGGTACAATGGGCGGAGAACATTTGGAGTGTGGCCAAATAGCTTGATGTCAGTCCAGTCTGCAGGAGTTTAAAGGACAGCTCACACCACCTGGGGAGTTGTGGGCTTCCCCTTCACAGGAGGGATCCTCAGATCCCAAGGTCCCCAAATCTCCTTGCATGTGGCAGAGCTGGCAGCCAATGTCCCCAACACAGAATCAAGAGCCTTGCATCACCCTCACCAGTAGCAAACCTCACCTCTGCCTTTGGCAGTTCTGCGCAGGACAGATGACTTTGGGATCTCTCTTTTGTAAGAAGCACTTCTGGGTTTTTTGATGTTTGTCCTTGGAACTGAGAGAGGAGAGGTGGAGAGAGGGAATGGAGAACCTTAATCAGCCAACCTGTAAGTAGGCAACATTCTCACCTTGACACTAGGGCCTGGGTTTGAGCCAAGCCCCAAGGAAATCCAGGTACAGCATCTTTGCCCTGGACATGGCTCCTACCAGAGAAGGAAGATGGAGGCTGGAACTGAAGGGTCCAATCTCTGACTGACAGACATAGTGACATCACTCTGATGAGGGAGAGCCCCTTCAAAGCCCCACAGTAAGTTTATTGGCCAACCATGGTGGACTCATCCATTTGGGAGGCTGAAGCAAAGGATGAGTTCAAGGCCAACCTAAGCTATGTAGAGAGGGCCTGTCTAACAGGAAAGAGGAAGAGGACTAAAAGGAGAAGAAAGAGGAAGAAGAGAAGCAAGAAGAGGAAGTAGAGGGGGGAGGACATGTCCTGTGGGATTCCTGTCATGTGACATGCCCAGAGCTACAGAGATAAGAAGCAGACTAGAAGGTCCAGGCTTTCCTGCATATCCTGCTCCCAGAGGAAGAGGGAAGGAAAGTGTGACGGCCAAGAGCTGGGGACCAGTGGGCCTGGGAGGGCTGTGACTTCTGCATTCTGAACTTGACCGGTAGCCCAGTAGCCACACTTGTGGTATGGAAGAAAAGATGGCTTATCTGACAGCTGATAGAGCAGGATTTCATGAAGGCAGAAGAGAAGATAGGGCAAGGCTCAAGAAGGTCCTGTCTGACCTGTCCATCAAGCAGCTTGGGACCCTGCCTACATCTGCCATTGACTCACAACCACAAGACAGGGTGTGCCCCTAATATGCCAGAAGCTGTGGCTGCTGTCCAACAGGTGCCAGTTGGAATTTTGATCAGCCTTTATTCTAGCTTTGCTAGGGATCTGCCTCTCACCGCTTCCTCCTTCTGTAAGAAACCCTCCTATTCTCCTGAGATGGAGAACTTGGAGGCCCCAAATGCCCAGGGTCTACATGATCTGGGGGAGTACCAAAGCACCTGTGCTGCTATGCCTCCCCCTCCTCTCCTTTGCATCTACAAAAACTACAAAACATCCAGCAGCCCCTGAGCCCAACATCCTCAGACAGGGTTGAGGCTCCTGCCACATCTCCATCCATACTCCTTTATTGTTAATCAGAAGTGTGGACAAAACCATAGCTGTTGTGATCTAAGTCTTTCCACCCATCTTTCAGCACCCCATGGCTAGGCAAGGTCATTCAGAGCACTGCCTTCCATCTGAAAAATGGAATAACAAGCCTCAGGGCTGGCAGGGATCAAGAGGTGTAGGTTCAGAATGGGGCTAGCCTACAAGGCTATGGGGAGGACCTGGCCTCTGTACAGAGGACGTCGTTGCTAGGAGACAGTTCCCTGCTTCACATTCCTACCTTGACTCCTTCACTTGAGAGGCAGAGAATGAGAACCCAGGCACCTAAGAATGGCAGAATGTCTCCACCAAATCTCTGAGTGACCCCTTTCTAGCCAGGGTCCTTTCTGACCATAAGTGTCCTTATTAGCCTCAGGGTCCAATCTAGAGCCACTCACCTGAATTATGGCACTGGGGAATCCTTGAGAGCTCCTGTCCCAGTCTGAAAGATGCCCTGTCTTTGCTTCTATGTTCAGCTGCGTGAAGAATGCCTGACCCTGGAGAAGAAAGGAAAAAAGAGAGCAGAGTGAAATAATTTCCAGAGCCTTTAAATTGTTCCTTTGCTCAACACTGCAGGCCAGAAAACATCTCACAAGGCCATCTGGACACATACCATGGTGACTAACTGAGAAGACACACATCACTTTCATCAAAGCCAGAAAAAGCATCTTGCCCTGGAAGCTTTCTCAACTATGAGCAGAGCCATCTCGTGGGTAAACTTTCTCCTTTTTATACAGTCTAGGATCTAAGCCCAGGGAATGTTGCCACCCTTAGTGGGCACCTCAATTAATACAACTGAGATAATCCTGGGGCCGTCAAGACGGTTTGGGGGTACATGGCCATGGAAGTTTGGTTTCCTGAGTTCAATCCACCGTACACATACATCATTCACACACAGAGAATTCTTTTTAAAAATTCATCTCCCATAAGCCTATTGCCCAGGTGATTGTACATCTCAGGTGATGGAGGATGTCCTTCAATATATATGTTTCTCTTATTGGTTGATGGATAAACACTGTTTGGCCAATAGTCAGGCAGGAAGTATAGGCGGGGCAACCAGATCAGGAGAAGGCTGGGGAAAGGAAGGCAGAGGTAGGCCAAGGAGAGACGCCATGTAGCCGCCAAAGGATTAACAGGTTAGGGCATTCTCCAATAAGCCAAGACCACGTGAAAATACATAGATTAATAGTTATGGGTTAATAATTAAGAGAGAGCTAGCCATTAAGAAGCCCTAGCTGTTGGTCAACAGTTTATAAATTAATATAAGTCTTTGTGTGTTTATTTGGAGTTAAGCGACTACAGGACTAGACTGGAAAGAAACACCAGCAACACTCAAGTTGACAAGTGACTTTGGCATAAGCTCAGGAGACCAGAGTACTGACATCAATGTAGACAGTAGAGTCTGTGCTCTTGAGGATCTGGGTCCTTCAAGGAGTTAGACTCGAGAACTTATGTATTGCATGGTAGCTGCATTTTGTCTTCATTCTTAAGACGGTGTATGAGGCTGAATCTAAAAGTGATGAATTATTTAATTTCACAGAAGAAATTTCAAGGCAACCCAGTGTTCAGGCTATAGCATGGGTATCAATAGCTTTTAGCCATGTTTACAGTGAAAATCAGAAGCAAGAAGCAGAGAAGGATTGGAAAAATCCTTCGGTTTGGCCCAAAAAGAGCCTCATGTACAGTTGGAGCTAAGGATGATCTGGATGAAGATTAAATTTCAGAAGAGAGCTGCTGGGTCACCCTGCTTGCAGAGGAACACCTAGCCACTCAAAAGCCACTGATGCCAAAGTCCAACTGGGCCTACTTACTGCTAAGCTGGTGGCAGACCTTAGCATTGTCCATAAGATGATGGTTTTGAGGCACGTAGAACTCAGAGATAATGGGCTTGTGGAGGCTTCTGCTAAGATTTCAAAGCAAAGTCTTGGGAGGCAAGATCAAGATCCCTGCAAATGTATTGCCCTTGGAAGGATGGAACCTGAAGCTCTGGAGGTGAAGTCTAAGCTGCAAAGAAGACCCCGGGAAGTTAGATTCCAGGAAAGCTGCAGGCTGTAAGCACAGCCAGCCTGGGAGAGGGAACGTGGGGCTGCAGCAAGTGGGGCTTAGAGGTGGGGCTCCAAGCCTTTTGCACCCCGAATGCTGGATGCAAACCTACACACTACAGGGGCTGGACAGATGGGTCAGTGGTTAAGCACACTTGCTGTTCTTGCAGAAGATACTGGTTTGGTTCCCAGCCCTCCTCAGGCAGCTCATATTGATGTGTTTACATTAGCTCATATTGTTTATATACTCCAAATCCCTCTTCTGGCCTCCATGGGCACCAGGCACACATGTAGTACACATTCAGATAGGCAAAGCACTACATACATTTAAAAAAAACTTTTAAGATGGCTGCCATCTCCATATACCCAAAAGAAGCACATTCATACAACAAGGACATGTGTTCAACAATGTTCTTTTTGTTTGTTTGTTTGGTTTGGTTTTTCGAGACAGGGTTTCTCTGTGTAGCTTTGGAGCCTATCCTGGCACTCGCTCTGGAGAACAGGCTGGCCTCGAACTCACAGATATCCACCTGCCTCTGCCTCCCGAGTGCTGGGATTAAAGGCGTGAGCCACCTGCCTTCAATGATGTTCATAGCAGCACTATTTGTAATAGCCAGAAACTGGAAGCAGCCCAGATGCCCCTCAACTGAAGAATGGATAAAGAAATGTGGTACATTTACACAATGGAGTACTACTGAGTACTACTCAGCAGAAAAAAAACAATGGAATCTTGAAATTTGCAGGAAAATGGATGGAACTAGAAGAAACCATTCTGAGCGAGGTAACCCAATCATAAAAAGACAAACATGGTATGTACTCACTCATATGTGGATTTTAGACATAGAGTAAAGGATTACCAGCCTACAATCCACGCTACCAGAGAAGCTAGGAAACAAGGAGGACCCTAAGAGAGACATACATGGTCCCCTGGAGAAGGGGAAAGGGTCAAGATCCCCTGAGCAAATTGAGAGCATGGGAGGAGGGGGAGGGAGCTACAAGAATGAGAAGGGAAGGATGCAGAGGTCATGAGGGAGCAGAAAGGTTGAGTCAGGGGAAGAATAGAAGAAAGGATATGTGATAGGTAGGGTTTTAGTTGGGGGGGGGTGGTAGGGGAGGACGGGAGGGAGAAGGGAACTGGGATTGGCATGTAAAACAATCTTGTTTCTAATTCAAATAAAAAATCTGAAAAGAAAAAAAAAATAAAGGACAACTATGCTACCAAAAAAAAAAAAAAAAAAAAAAAAAAAAAAAAAAAATGGCTGCCATCTCTTTTGCAGCATCATGGCTGCCCTCCACCCTCTGGTGAAGCCCAAGATCATAAAAAAGGGACCAAAAAGTTCATCCGGCACCAGCCAGACCAATATGTCAAAATTAAGCAAAACTGGCGGAAACCCAGAGGTACTAACAACCGGGTTCGAAGAAGATTCAAGGACCAGATCCTGATGCCCAACATTGGTTACAAGAGCAACAAGAAAACCAAGCACATGTTACCTAGCGACTTCAGGAAGTTTGGGCTCACAATGTCAAGGAGCTGGAAGTGCTGCTGAAGTGCAACAAATCTTACTGCACTGTGATTTTTCACAACGCTTCCTCCAAGAACCAAAAAGCCATCGTAGAAAGAGCAGCACACTGGCCATCAGAATCACCAGTCCCAATGTCAGGCTTCACAGCGAGGAACATGAGTAGATGGTTGGTCTGCATGTCTTATTTGTGTTTAAATAAAACCACAAAAACTGAAAAAAAAACTTTAAAATTTAAGCTATAGGATATATTTTCCCTGATAATTTCAATCTCAGTTTGGTCTAATACCTCTTTGATGTTTCTCTGTTCTCTTTTGAAATCAACATGGTTAGCAAATACCATTGTATCTTGGGAAAACAAATTTTTCTGCCTGGAGTCTCAAAGGAAAGTTTGATAGGACCTTTTAGCAATTTTAGAACCTTTGAGCTTCTTGAAGATAGGCTAAGTGGATTTTTGCTCTGAGATAAGCCTTCAGAGCCCACAGCAGAATAGCATGGTTTTGATATTAAAAGGTCTCAAAAGCTCCTGTATTGAAGGCTTGATCCCAAATGGTGACACTACCTGAGGTGACCAGATGCTAATTCTAGGGATGAGTTAATCCATTAATGGGTTTCTAGCCAAACAGGCTAGGGGAGCCTGATAGGAGGACAAAGTGTGTCTTTGCAGGGTACCTCTTATCCCTGGATCCTTTTTTTTCTCTGCTTTCTGTTTACTGTGTGGTGTGCAGGTTGGCTCTGCCACGTCCTTGCATCACGTGTGCGGGGTTGTGCCACAGCCTTGCACCATGATGTTCTGTCTCACAGCAGGCCCAGAAACAATGGACAGAGCCCTTTGAAACATAGACCAAAGAAAATCCCCCTGTTCCAGGCTCTTTTTCTCAGATATTTTGTCCTCTGAGACCTGGCCAGGGCCATCTCAGGGAAAAGGCAACTGGAGAATGGTGATGAGTTTTGTTTCTTCCTCTGTATTTAACTGTACTTTCAAAAAAAATGTACTCCTTGAAAGAAAGTCACAGAAGGACAAGTCCTGTGGGATCCCATTTCTATGAGGTGCCCATAGTCATCAAACCCATGGGGATAGAAAACAGAAAGTAAGTTCCAGGGTCTGGGAAGGGGATGGGGCTGTTGGGGTTGAATATGAAGGATGGATCATTTTAGAGAAGGCTGGTGGTGATGGCTAAATAACAAGGAGTGGATGCCTATAATGAACAGAACATTTTTAAATGGTAAAGATGGGACTGGTGAGACGGCTCAGCAGGTAAAGGTGCTTGCTGCCAAGGCCCACATCTTAAGTTCTAGTCCCTGGATGGATGGTGGAAGGAGAGATCCTGACTCCTACAAGCTGTCCTCTCTCTCTCTCTCTCTCTCTCTCTCTCTCTCTCTCTCTCTCTCACACACACACACACACACACACACACACACACACACACACACACGCAGGAATGAAATGAATTTTTTAAATGGTAAGATGACTAATTTTATGTTATATACTTTACCATGAATTTTAAAAACAAGCTACTGCCTTAGAAAAGAGATCCCTCCCCACTTAGAGACACCCCTGAGCAGCTGCCTAGCCTCCAGCATCCCTGACAGGAAAGTGGGCCATCTAAGCCCCACACTGGCTTTGCTGGTTATACCTGATAGTGCCAGGCCTGTTTAAATAGTCCCCTATGGCTTCAGAGACAAAGACCCAGTGTCTAGGACAGCAGGTCCTCTCTACACCTCCCACAGGTCCTCTGGGTCTGCTTTCCAAGGCCTCATCCCTCTCATCTCACTTATACACCACGAAGAATTTTCTTCATACTCACCTCAGTTCTGAAGCCCCACCCCAGGCTGCACTGGCATCCCAGACCTCAAACCTCTTTGGGGGCCTTAGGAACATATGATATGTACCTCCCAGTTGTCTGTCCCATGTGCCTCAGTCACCACCACAGCCTGGCCTGAAACATCACCTTCCTACCAGCTCTCCATTTTCCCACAGCCGGTGGTCCACACCAGCTGGGCAAAGCAAGCACTGACCTGGGCAAGTAGTCACCGGAGGAGAACTTGCCACCTTGAGGGTCTTCTGTCGTAGCATTGTCGAAGAGGTCTTATAAAGGCATGAGGCACTAGAGGGGACAGAAGTGCCCAGGGAGGCACAGCTAGCCTGCCACTGTGCCTGGGCTCGGATCTTGTCCTTCAACTGCTCCAGACGAGGGTTACTCTTCCTGGGCTGACGCTGAGGTGCCAACACCAGGGGTGGCCTTTCTTTCCAAGGCCCATGGAAAAGTGCACATGATTCATGCCCCCCTGAGGAACCCGTGAATCGGCCAGATGACACGGAGCTTTTCATATCCCTGGGATCCAAGCATGAAGACCACATTGACAGGCTGGAGGACTTCATGTGGGGGCCTGGCTTCTTGGTAAAATCAGACCAGGCTACATAGGGAGCTGGCGGAAGAGTACCCAGCTTCTGGGAAAGCATAGACCTCCTCAGTGTGGTCAGAGGGCTGTCCTTGGCTGCATGCAGATGGAACGCTTCTTCCCTTGGAGAGAACAACAGCACAGCCAGTCAGAGCATAATCTTGGATGGAGTCCTGTCATCCCCAGCACCCTGTCTCCCTGTTTCTACCTCACAACCTGGGAAAGACAGGAGGGACCAGAAAATGCCCCTACTGTGTGGATGTCCTGACATTCTCCATCAGACACTAACCACAACCTTTTAACATAGGTACTACAATGAGTTCAATTTATGAATAAGAAAATTGAAGTTCAGAGTAGACAGGCCAACCCCAAAGACACAAGCAGGTTTTTGCCAGAGACCCACACACTCGACCTCCACATATTCCCACCTCCCACAAGGAAGATGCCCCTGGCGGGAAGGTGACCACAAGACGAGTAGCAGTTCTGAGTCTTGTCCAAGCCCACACAAACACTACCTGGCCCTGCTGCTGGCCTTCTGATGAGCCATTCTCCCTGAGGCCTTGAGGGAGTAGAGATCTTCTTGCTGGCTGTCCATGGGATAGTTCTGCAGGGTTACCCTTCGGTAGGTGGGCAACACACCCATGGCTGGGGTTGGCATTGCAGCCAAGGTAGGAGGGTATGGATGGCAAGCCACACCACGAGGGGGGCCCGGGTCTAAGAATTTAGTCACATGGTAGCCTATAGGTCCACCACCCAGCACCCATCATGGACTGGCTACTGCCTTGCTCTGGGTACTGTCTAGTATGGGTCCTCTGGCCCTTGGTACAGTCATTGAAGGTGGGTAGAGACAATGAATATTAGCCCTGGGTAGACAATGGCTGTGGGACTTCCAGATGGGGCTGCTTCTCATGGGGTGGGAGAGAATTCCAGATGGCCCATGACAGCATAATAACCCCGTGTCACTGAGTGATAGCCTGAGGTGTCAACCTCTACTTGTGGCTCTAGCAGGCATCCAGCTGCCCCTGACATTCTAGGGGCTGACATTCAACTGAGACTTCTGGAAGTCAATATGGGTGGCGGGGAGGATAGGGGTTCTGTGATTGGTAAACCCTGTGCTCAGCACAGTTCAAAAGACAAAGGACTTGAATCTCGGTGCTAAGCAGGATAACCCTGAACACCAGGGGCCACACCCCACCCCCACCCTGAGGACTGTGAGCACCTCATAGGCCCTTTGCTGTCCTCCTTCCTGTTGGCTGGGAAGGGAAGGTGTGGACAAGATTAGGAACCCTACCAGGCTTGAAGCTTTTCTTCCCATGTGTCCTCAGTGAACAGAAGACTATAGCAGCATGAAAAATATCCAAGACTTGATTTTTCTTTCCCTTAACGGTGCTGGAGATAGTTGACAGGGATTGTATATGTTGGGTAAGCCCCTACCACTGAGCTATACTTCATCCCTGAGACTATTACTAAAGGGCATGATCTAGGGACAGGGACACAAGCCCCTGAAGACAGCAATCCAAGGGCAGAATGCCTGATTGTGAGGGGAGGCTACCCCCACCAGCTCCTAGGTGTTCCCTCATAGCCAGGACGTTGTGGTACAGAACAGATAGGACCCAGAGTTGAGTCCCAGGGCCCTGGATAGACCTGGTGCAAGCTTTTCCATCTATCACTTTCCCCAAGGCTGAGGGAGAAAGAGCCTTCTAACTGGATGTCCCTGGGACAGGTCTGCAGGGCAGCACACCCATGACAGGGGTCTGATATTGCTGTGGGGCTGAGGCAGGGGGATGTGGAGGGTGAGCCCTGCCACCTGAGGTCCCAGGTCTACTAGCACAGTCATGGGTGTGTTCCTCTTGGCAGTAGTAACTGCATGGTTCTGCCTTGACTGCCCTGGTCTAGAGTCAGTCCTGCATAGGCTCATCTGCTGTCATGGGCAGACCTGGAGCAGACCCCATCCATGACATTTGCAAGAGAGATCAGTGGTCCCTATGAGTGTACTGCAGGGTGGCATCAAGTATTTTTAGATGTCTGGAAAACATGCAGGCCTTCTAAACTTTTCCAAACATGCTCCAAGAAATGGCATGTACCTCTGACTAGAGAGCCAGCTAGGATTATACCAGACTGAGGCATGCTAGCCCAAGCCAGGACACAAGAAAGCTGGATCATAACAGGCAATGACCACATCACCCGGGGAGGCTTAGAGAGCTCTGGTTTAGAATTCTCTGCTCCAGAGAGCCTCCCCAGAAGGTCCTTTGTAGACTTTGCTATCCTTTCTCCCACCTTACTGCCTGTAAGATGGAGGGGTCGGGGCAGGCCTGAAATACTAAGGCTATCCAAGCTCTAGAGGCGTGAACCTTTTTTTATGTAACAGTTTCTGCCAAGATTGAAGCATTACAAACTGAAGGAAAGCTCTTTAAGCTGAGAGGTAAACAACTCAAAATAGCTCCAGGAAGTCCCTGAAACTGACCAGGTTTTTCTAGGTCCCACACTGCCAGAGTAAGCAATAAAAGACTTCTCTCAGAGATGCCAAGCTTCAAAAAACAGCTGCCTGGGAGAAGCAGACACCAGCCGAGCAGCCTACAAGGCTTTTAGACCAGAGTCACTAGGAAAGGACACTCTCCAACCTATTACACTGCCTGCAATCTGTGCAGTGTGCTCCAGTTTCTCAGCTTTTGTAAGCTCTCATCTATGCTGGGGTGGCCCTTGGTGATGTAGCTGTCTTTGAGTCATTTCTACTTCTGTTAAGTAACACCTTACCAGTATTCCTGTAAGTAGCCCCAGTAAAATTAATTGTTTTACCAAGCTGGACTTGGTGGTACCCCTACTTTGGTCCATCGTGGGCTCCCTATCTGGGTGAGTAGACTTATGTTATGTCTCCCCAAGAAAAGTTTTGTCACACAATACTCTTGAATGATGGTTACCTTTGGCACCAGGGAGCCCATGAGGTCCTGTTTTGTTCTCCGGGAAGCAGAGGGACAGGGTGGTTCTGAGCCCAGGAGACAGTGTTTCTTCACTGGACTAGCAGCCCTGCTTCACACCCACAGGAAGCTACCTAGGGGCTGAGCTGTCTCCACTAACTGGGGTTTAACTTGTCTGGAAGAAACTGTACCATAAACACAACAGATTAGCCAGAGTGAGTACTTGACTGTTGCTTCAAACTAAGCTATTAAAACAAATGCCTTGTGAGCTGAAAAATAAAACCCAGTGTGCAGAAGCAGCAGCAGCCTGCAGGCTGGCTCCCACCCACCCTGTGGGAACAGTGCCACCATTCTGCAGGCCAGGAGCTCCTATCCCTCTGTGTCTCCCATGTCACCCTGCAAGTTTGGCACTCTGCCCTTTCTTGGCTCCCCTGGCCTTGGCATACAGCAGCTCTGTGGGGGCTGTTGCTACTCCCTTTCTCAAAGACCAAGTTCACCGGGAGGCCTCAGCTGCAGCTCCAAATTGGACCATAGGCCAAGGTCAAAGTCAGGGTGTCCTCTGCTGATACCCAGTCCACAGCAAGATAAAATCTATAGACTGCCTGCCCTACCCCAGGACTGCTACAGCAGTTGACAGGACAGAACTGCATTGTATCTGCCTTAGGGTAACTAGAAGCAAGGCTTTGTGGCCTCTGGGCAAACTATAGCCCAGGAAAAAGATTGCACGTGACCCCCACAAGCCAGGCCTGCTCTTATTGCCAGCGGCATCTCAGTCAACCTGGAAACACATTGCAAGGCCTGGAAGTCTGAACCCCTCATGACCCTGCTTTTGGGCTCCCAGCCCTTACTAATGCATCATTCCCTTTGCCTCCATCCATGTGAAACACTAGCTAAGGCCACACACATCCCCATCCTTCCTGCATCCTCCCTCACCTCTCTTGGAAGGGCGGTCCCCTCCATCCAACTGGGGGCCTGGGTTCCCCACACTGATCCCACACTGATGGTATTGGCCAGATCTCCCTCTGCCTCAATCAAAGGGCAGGGACTCCTCAGGGATGAGCACAGCCTTGCTAGCAGCCAGCACTGGCCGTGTCCCTTTTATGTAGCAATTCACAGAGCCCCCTGCAAGGCTTGGGCACCATGCTAGCCACTGGCTTTGAGTGGCTTTGACCTTGCATCATTCTTTGACAGTCTTGGGAAGTCTCCTTTACCAGAGGGACTAAGTCACATGTCTAAGGTCCTGACAGGGTCATAGTCCAGATACCAGATCCTCTCTACAATCCACCAGAACCCTGTGACCACCAGCAGCAGCAGCCACCTGTGGGACCATGTAGAACTTCACTTAAGGTGCAGCTTCTTGTCAGGGAAAGGGACAGGAGCACCCAGCAGAATGGTCACACGCCTTCTGTCCAGCAGAAGGGGGACTCCCTCCGGTGACCTCAGACAAGTCATTCAGAGCTCTCATCCTAAGTATATGCTCCTTAGTAGCCTTAAGCAGGCCTCATGGGATGTCAGAAATGCACAGATTACAAGGTGCTCACCTGGCTGAACACATAGAATAATAATTAAAAATAAGCTAGAGCCCAGACCTGGACACAGTCCACTGTCTGCTTCCTCCTTGAAGCACATTGGCACAGCTAAGAGTGAGAACTACTCGACAACATAGCCCAAGAGGCACCGCCCCCCAGTCCCCTGTGACAGCCTGCGCATATGCTATGTTTAGGCTACAGTCTGGGTGGGCAGGTGGCAGCGGGTGGGGAGGGGCTTTCTTCTGGAAACCTGCAATGACTCTAATTAGCCCCATTGTTTATTTCTCACCACCTCCTCCCAGGAAAAGCAAACCCAGAGCAGTCTGGGGGCAGTCAGTAAACCATGAAGGGGAGCTGGGCACCACACCCACTACCCTGGGGGCCCCTAGGGCTTGATCCCTCAGAGCACTCCACACAGCAACCTCGACTCAAGTCTGGCGTCCTCACGTTGGCATGGCACCCAACTGCCAACATGACCGTCCAGACTGCAGCCTGAGCAACACCTCCAACTGGCACAGCCCTACCCTGAACACACCATAGCGCTGATGGCCAGGAAAAGGAGCGGAGCCTCTGATTTCTAACAAAAGCACCTTGCTTTCCGAGGGTCAAAGGAGGTCCCAGCTGGCAATAACAGGCAGATGGCAGAAACACCCTGTGTATAAAGCACAGTTCTTTTCCATGATACACAACATGCATATCATATGCACAGCACATAGAAACCACACACACACACACACACACACACACGGGCCAAACAGCTCTGTGGCTGGGGTGGGTGGGTGTGTTTGATTTGGGTGCACTTCTAAATCTAGTGAGCCTATCTCTCTAGCCCCACAGCCTGTTCCAACACAGATTGCCCTCCAGGGAAGCCAACTGATGCCTCAGTTTGATCTGAGCCCCAGGGGACAAAGGCTACACAGAGGTGGCAGATGCAAGGGTGGAAACAAGCCAGTACAATGGCAATGATTTGGGAAGGATTCTGCCATTCAGGAGGGCAGATGGGAGTGCAGAAAGGATGGAGATGAAGCAGATAAGTGGAGTGGACACATGGCTGTCCTCCCCTCAGAGGAGGTAGCTGGCAGGAAATGCAGGCACAGATGCAAGGAGTGCTCCTCCATCCCAACTCTTGAGCCCAGCTCCCGAAAAGCCCCTCTGCTAAGCAACCAAGAACTGTGATACAGCAGCCCCGATAACGCTTAGGAGACACTATCCTTGCCCCACCAAGGACGTGGATGCCTGAAGACCCATGCTACAGAGTGAAGGCAACAGGAAGAAACCCCAACCCACTGGCAGCACAAGCCTGTTCAACAGGAAGTGAAGGCCGGCCAGCCCTTACAGTACTGCCCCTCTGACCCACCTTTATAGCCAACAACAGCAGTCCCTGCTGATAGTCCTCAGCTTCTGTGGACAGCAACAGTTCTTCAGCAGGCCACCATCTGGGGTTCTCGGACCTACACCAGCATATCACCAGGCTCTGGCTCCTTGCTAGTAGCCATGAGGGAAGTATATTCACCCACAGTCATACCAGAAAGAACAGAGATCCAGTTTCCGTATGACTTCCTGGAATCCACCAGCCCTCAGAGCTCTGCTTCTGGGGCCTTGCAATATGCCAGGTCCTGGTTAGGGAACATACTCTGAAAAAGAGCCTGTGGTCACCCCTATCTGAAGGTCTGGGAGGCACAGCTCTGGGTTTCCATTCAGTGCTTTCTTAGTCAACACACAGAGCCCCTCCCTCCAGCAGGACTTTTCAGCCAAGCGGCAGTGCCAAGAGCCCTCTAACTGATGTTACAATCTAGTTCAGGGGGCTCCCAACAGTGGGGCCTGAGCCCAGTGAAGAGCAGTTTACAGAATGGAGGGTAAGACTGCTTCAAGTTGAGGGAGCTAAGAAGCCTAATCCTCCTGCCCACCTCTGCCATACCATCCTCTCCCATACCCTGCTGTGGGATCCTGCCCCACCCCCTAGAGACCTGAGGAAGACTGGGCAGGGATCTGCTAGGACCCCCTCCCAGGTACTCACTCACTGGAAGGCCAGTTGGGAAGGGAAAGAGGCTAGGAGCAGGAGGGCAGGTGGGTATCTGAGAGCCCAGGTTGAGGCAGGGAGGAAGGCGGACCTGTACAAGGGTTGCCTGAGAAACCCTGACTCCTCCCCCAAATCCCTGTATAGCACCTGGGAAGCTTGCTGTCAGGTGCCTTATCTGCCGCTGCCCCATGTGGGCTTGTGGGAAGAGTGTAGCTTTACACCTGGGCTCTCAACCCCATTAACGGAGGTAAGGAAGAGTTGGGGAAGGAAGGGTTGTGTACACACCTGAGGCACCCTCCGCCCTTACTGCTCCCTATCCCAAGGCTGTGGTGATTTATCTTCAGCTTGGCCCAGAGCTCCCCCTGGCTCTTGATGTTGACTTGGCTCATGGCCTGTCCATGTTGCCTGCTGCAGCCCCGGCCTCTGGCAGCAGCAGCCTGGAGACTTGAAAGCCTGCAGGACCCCAGAATGCCTAACCCACAGCTTCTGAACCATGGATTCAGGCTGACTGAACAACCTGGAGAGAAGCCAAGGCAGTCTTTCAGGAGGGTAGACAGACAAAAGGACCCCAAGGTTCCAAGACTCCTGGGTCTATTAATACCAAACTCAAAACCCACAAAGCCACTTTTGTAGCTGGAGTGGGCATCCTTGTGACAGTGACAGGAGGCTGTTGGGATGACAGTCAGCTGGGCTCAAGCTCGGCCTAAACCCTGCCACTTTTAGTCTGCACATGCTGGGCCTTTGAAGTAAAGAACCTACATTTTTCCCATGGCTGTGACCTTTGAACTTTCAGCCGGGGTGCTAATGTGTAGGACACAGCTGTTGGCTAGACTTCTTTTCCCTGCTTAGGGCACCAGACAGCAGTCTGGTGAAGGTGTTCTCCAGTTGCAACTTCCAATTATGCCAGCAGGTGGTGCCAAAGGGCACAAAGCGTCCCTGCCATCCTCTTTTGTAAAAAGAGGTATTTAACTTCTCATCCAAAAAGCACTCCAGGAAAGAAAAAACAAAAACGAAAACAAACTTTTAACAAGAAATTCCTCTGGGTGTTCATGAAAATACGGTTTTGGGCAAAGGTTGGGAGATGGCCTTGCCCCTGGGATACACAGGACACTCCTTGTCCCCTAGAAGGAACCTGGAGACAGTGAAGGGGACAGGGGCTCAGTGCTTTCCCATTAATGGCCCCACAGTCTGAAGAAAGACCTTCAAGATTGCTTTGGTCCTAGGCAGGCAGTCCTGGAAGTGTGGCTTCTGTAGCCTGTAGGTCTAGAGTTCTGGGAACCTGCCAAGGGTCACCCCAGTCATCATTTAAGACCTAGCCCCAACATCTAAGGTTCATTTCTGCATGTGGACAGGCCTCAGGTGTGCTGGTCCTGGGAGATGGGATGACACTGAAGAGAGACTAGCCAGTTCGAGCATGGCAAACATGGCTATGGCAGGCCTTACTCTTATCCCATTCCCTCTGTCTTGCTAAAACAGAGTACATTCCTAAAGCTAGCCCCCAAGGTCTGTACCCTTAGTTGGTCATTTACTCATCCTGAGGCTGACCACCAAGGTCCAGCTACCAAAGTATTGAAATCCAGCAATCAGGAGCCCCCTTTGAGGGCTGAAGAGATAGCTCAGCAGTGAAGAGCACTGGCTTTCTTCCAGAGGATCAGGGTTCTCTCCTAGAACCCACACAGCAGCTCACAACTATCTAACTACAGTTCCAAGGAATCTGACAATTTTAAACCAATGCACATAAAATAATGTTAAGTAATTTATTTTTAAAAAAGAAGAAAAAAGGCCGGGCGTTGGTGGCGCACACCTTTAATCCCAGCACTGGGGAGGCAGAGGCAGGCGGATCTCTGTGAGTTCGAGGCCAGCCTGGTCTCCAGAGCGAGTGCCAGGATAGGCTCCAAAGCTACTCAGAGAAACCCTGTCTTGAAAAAGAAGAAGAAGAAGAAGAAGAAGAAGAAGAAGAAGAAGAAGAAGAAGACCCCTTTGACTTACCTAATTAACATGCCCAATTAAAATTAAACACATCCTAACACAGGATTTCCCATTCACAGTTACAAACCACCATTTCTCTACAGGCTACATCTGTCTCCTCTCTATCCTTTGTCCCCACCTCCACCCCAAAACAAATACCCCTCCCATCTCTCTTGTTCCCTTCCCCTCCTTCTTGTTCCCTGTCTCCTGTCTTTGTCTCTTATTCCCTGCCTTTGTCCCTCTGGGGCAAATAAATCTCCTTTGTGCTGAGAACTTGGTCTTGGGTGTCCTGAACCGATACCAATCCCTTTCAGACATAGGCTGATTCTGCCTTTTAATGTCAGAAAAACAAGAAGTCCTCTGACCCAAAGGCTAAGGACAGAGGCTGTGCTGCAGGTTTCTATGTCAACTTGACACAAAGAGTCATCTACGAAGAGAGAACCTCAACTGAGAGAATAACCCCGTAAGATCAAGCTGTAGGCAAGCCTGTAGGGCATTTTTAAAAAGTAATGATTGATGTCTGACAGTGGTGATGCAGCCTTTAATCCCAGCACTCAGGAGGCAGAGGCAGGTGGATCTCTGATTTCAGGACTAGCCTGGTCTACAAAGCAAGTTCCAGAATGGCCAGAGCTACACAGAGAAACCCTGCCTGGAAAATAAATAAATAAATAAATGAACAAGATGATGATTATTGTGAGAGGGACCAACTCACTGTCGGCAGTGTCACCCCTGGACAAGTGGTCCTGGGTCTAAAACAGCAAAATGAGCAAGCCATGAGGAGCAAGCCAGTAAGTAGTACCCCTCCATGGCCTCAGCATCAGCTCCTGCCTCCAGGTTCCCACCCAGCTTGAGTTCTTGCCTTGGCTTCACTTAATAGACTGACTGATTCAGTATATGTGAACCAAATAAACAACTTTCCCCCAAGTTGCTTTGGTCATGATATTTCATCACAGCCATAGAAACCTTAACTAAGACAGAGGCCAGTCTGTGAGGACCCAAAATTCCTGAGGGAGATCCTGAGTCATCCCCCACCTCTATCATCATGGGTGAAGTCCCCACACTAGCAAACAAGATGGAGGCACCTCTCAGAGGGTTGCCTGGGTGCACTGGGGCTCTCTGCAGTGCTGACTCAACCCCGTGCCTCAATTTCAGAAGGAGCAGAAATGACTAGCAGATAGCTGTGTCACCAAAGCCCACCAGCGCAGGTGACTGTTCACAAAAGCTAGGAAACCTGAAACACACCACACAGTCTTACAGGCATCTCAACCTGTAAGACTTGTTGTGTGACTTGAAGGCTTCAGCAGAACAAGGATCCCAGGTTGGAAAGTGACTCAATTGGTTTAAACCTCTTCCAAGCATCTTGACTTATCTCAACAGTCTCAACTCTTTGCAGCTTGGCTAGGCGGAGAAGAACTCTTGCTTTTATTGCCTACTCTGGCAGGAAGGGGCCTAGTAAATCTGATCAGTTTCAGGGACTTCCTGAAGCTATTTTAAGTTGTCTACCTTGCTGGTTAAGGAGCTTCCTACAGGATAGAACATTTCAATCTAGGAGGAAACTGTCACACAGCATACCAGGTTATTTCTTTTTTAAAAAAGAGTTTATTTGGGGACTAGAAAGATGGCTCAGCGGTGAAGAGCACTGGCTGCTTTTCCAGAGGTCCTGAGTCTGATTCCCAGCAACCACATAGTGGCTCACAACCATCTATAGCGGGATCTGATGTTGTCTTTTGGCACAAAGGTGTACATGTAGTTAGAGCACTCATACATTAAATAAGTACATTTAAAAAAAGATTTTTCTTTATGTGTATGAAATTTTTACATGTATACATGTATGTACACCACATGCATACCTGTTGGATTCCCCAGAAATGGGGTTATGGATGGTTGTAAGCCACCATGTGGGAAATGGGAATAGAATTCAGGTCCTCTGCAGGTACAGCAGTGCTCTTAACTACTGGGTCATTTGTCCAGCCTCCATAAAATTATTTCTTTTCATTGACAGGCAATGCACCCAGACTAATTCATCTCCTAAGCTTTAAAAGAACTCCATCCTATGCCTCCAGAGACTCTCCTACTCTGGTCCCTATCATTTTCTCCTTGGCCTGGCCTCCTGCCTCCTTTGCTGCATTGTCTCTGACCTGTAGCTGCAGGGACATAGATGTCCCTGTAGAGAACCAGAAGCCCAACTGGAGCAGACTTAAGCCTGAATCTCACAATCTCTACAGAACAGGCAATGCCTCCTCCCAAGCAAACAGAGTCAAGGGACTCCAGGCTCCAAGTGCAGAGTCCAAAGGCTCACTTTGACTCCAGGACACTTTACATGCTTGTTGTGTGACTTGAAGGCTTCAGCAGAACAAGGATCCTAGCAAATCCAGCTTGACATAAATTAATGAGTTTACTGGGGTTGCCTTCAGAAGTGAGTGACTTGTGAGTAGGTGGACCTCCAAGGAGGCCTATCTTGAATCAGCCTAGGACCACAAGACCATGGGCAGCCTCTGAGGGAAGGAGTGGTAGCTTGAGTCTCAGGTGAGGGCCTAGTGACTCTCCACTGTCCTTTCACAGGGAATGTTAGCAGCCTCATCACCATAGACCTACTAAGTATACTTTCTGCTTATTTCATTTCTGAGACTGGGCCAAAGTCTCCTATGGACCACAAGAGTACCACTGCTTCATAAAGATGAGAGTCACCAAGGTTGGAAGAAGCAACCATTCTACAGTACCTATGCTAGCCATCTCCATAATGATTGTCAGAACTGTCTTCCCCAAGCCTACCATTGTTCTACAACCCTCCACTCACCTGCTCTATGGCCAGAAGGAGTGGGTTTCTAAGACCCCAGGGTTTGGGGCTCACAGGGCTTATAATACTACAGAATCTTCTGATTTGATCCACAATGATTTGTAGCCCTCTACCCCAGACATAGAGCTGGTACCTCAGGATCTTTCTGCACCCTAGTCATTCTTGAGGTTCTCATACTTCTTTGAAAAAGCTTCATTTTTTTTTGCTATTTTTCTTTCTAGTTGGCTTCTTAAGTTTTGGTAGGACACATTCTGGTGGCTTCATGAGAATGGATGCTCTTATGATGTCTTTGTCCCATTCTCCATATGAACATTAGTTAGTTGGCTAGATATAGAATTCTGACATGAAGGCATTTCATGTGATCTTCCAGCTCCTAGGTTGCTTTTGAGAAATTCAAGGCATACATAAATTAAGAAAGCTGGACTTGGTGGTGCACACTTACAATATAAGCACTTTGGAGACAAAATAAGAAGATTTTTGAAAGTTCAAAGTCAGCCTGATCTACATAGCAGGTACTAGACTATAGAGACCCTGTCTCAAAAAAAAGTGTCCAGAAAAACCTGTGTAAAATTTATACAGGTCACATGGATGGCAATAATCAGGACATCAGCACCTCTAATAAGTTGTATACATACGATGATGGAGACGAGAAGACTCTAACACATCAGAGTGATGCTTACCTGCCAAAAGCCATTTTGCAAATGCCATACTTAAGGGTAGAGATCAAAGGGTCTAACCTGTGAAGTCATGGAGATGGCTAATAGGAATGATATTCCTCCATGGGCAGCCTTGGCAGTTGGCTTACTACCCGTAGTGGAACCCTGGTCTTTTGGGGAACTATGGCATGAGTGCAGTGAGGGTTTAGGGGGAGCCTACAGAGCCATACCCCACCTAGTCAAAATATTAAAACACAACCGACCTAGCATGGTTTGGGACAATGGAGACTTCTCTCCATCCTTGAGAACCTAAAGATACAGGGACATTAGGTCCCTTTACATCTCTAATCACCAATCTTGCTGAGGTGATATGTTACTTATGATTTATTAAAGCTTGCCTGAGGATTCAGAAAGCAAAGTTAGCCTCAAGCTATAGAGATCAGGCAGTAGTGGTACCTTTAATCCCAAGACTCGGGATTAAGAGGTAGACAGATCTCTGTTAGTTCAAAGCCACCATTGCCTACATAAGAGTGAAGAGTAACAGAGCTGATGCCTTTGATCCCAGCATCTGTGATCACACATCTTTAATCCCAGGATTCATGAGAGGTATTTAAAACAGGAACAGGGTCATATCAGGCATTCATTCTCCAGCCACATGGAGGATAGGAAGTCATTGAAGTCTCAGGATTCTCTAACCATGCTGAGGAAAGGCTATAGTCTGAGGTTTGGTGGAGCCAGGATTACCTTTCATTCTGAGGTAGAGTAAGGGCTAGTGACCAGCTGCTTTGCTTTTCTGATCTTCAGCTTAAAGTTTGAACACCAATATCTGTCTCTGGGTCATTTATTTTTTATGTTACATTCTGCCCCTGCTAGAAAAGACCATATTGGAGAGTGACAGAGAATGCTGCCCAACAGCCGGACCATGACCTCCAGGCTGATGTTGCCATGTTGCTCAGGTTGACATGGCTCCAAGGCATCCTCCAAGCTCTGGTGTGTGCTTGGCCCATCTGGCATACTGCTCTCAAAGCATGACACTGCAAGCAGCTGATATATAGAGCCCTGCCCAGAACGAGGCTTCACTCTCCTGTCCCAGCTGCATAGACAATCTTCTGAGTGTCATTTCCACTGGCTTCCTCAATGAGCAATGCTGCTGAGCCAGTTGAACAAGAGGCCTCAGTGAAACACACACACTAAGAGGGTGGTGGCCTCAGGTGACAGATCTATGCCTAACACTCACCAGCTATGAGAGCTGCTAACTCAGAGACCTTGAGGTCCTGTCCTTAACAATTCCAGAGCTAATGGTCAGAAGTGTTGCTGGGCATCCCGTCTCCAGCAGAGTCCACCTTCTATGGTGACAGAGAAGATTGGCATTTGGTGACCTGCTCACACTATGGAGGCAGCACAGTCCACACTAAGTGACATGCTCTGACCATTTGCAGAGTGGCAGAGATGTCCAGCTTTGAGCATGACCTGGCACAGGAAAAGACTCACAGCCTGCCAGGCTTCTGTATGAGTGGCATATGGACACATGAATGCAGCAGGAATGGGTTTGTGTCTAGCTCCAGATGGAGAATCACAGCCCAAACTCAGGGCCCACATGAGCAATGAAACCTCATACACTGTGATGGTCTGAATGTATCTCCAAATTGATGTTGCAAGAAAGTCATTAAAAATTAGGAAAGATCCTGAGGGTGAGGTCCCAGTCTGCCAGGGTCAGTGCTCTTATAAAAAAGAGATACCAGAGGATTGGAGAGATGGCTCAGCCTGTGAGCTCTTTCAGCTTTCCACCTATAGGAGGAGGTCATTTTGTCCCATCTCCCATTCTCTTTGGTCTTTGTAAGTATATAGTTTAAATGCAAACTGGACAACTTATGGGATATAAGTTCAAGGCTAGTTGGACTACAGAGACCCTGTCTCTAAAATGAAAAACAAGGTTGATGGGTAGAACAGTGCTTGCTGCCTAGCCTGAGGTCCTGAGTTTCAATACCCTGAATCTACATGATGGAAGAGAACCAGCTCCCAAAAGTTGTTCTCTGTCCTCTGCCTGTGCACACACACACACACACACACACACACACACACACACACACACACACACACAGAGTGTACAAGCCTCTGTGTGTGTGAATGAATGAATGAGTTTAATTAAAAAAAAACCACTACAAATGGCCAGGCAGTGGTAGCTTACACCTTTAAACCCAGCACTTGGGAGGCAGAGGCAGGTGGATCTCTGTGAGTTCGAGGGCAGCCTGGTATACAGAGCGAATTCTAGGATAAGGCTCCAAAGCTACACAGAGAAACTCTGTCTCAGAAAAACAAAAGCAAACAAAAATTCTACAAACAATTTACTGTTATTTCAGTGGTGCTTCCAGGGTGTCGAGGTCAACACTTGCATGCAGTCCGGCCTCCCAGAAAGGAGGTGAAGCTTGATAAGCAGAGCGTGCCCTCAGCCTCCTGCATCTCCACTTGGATCCACATTTTAATTGGTTTAGGCCCTGGGGTGTCTTCCTCTATGATAAGAAGAGCCAGCTCTCCCCAGCTGCAGAATCCCACTATAAGCTTTGGTACCCTGGTCCTGCAGGAAGAACATCTTAATTCCTTGATCGCTGTGATAAAACCATGACCAAGGCAACTCTTTTTAAAAAAAAGTGTTTAGCCCAGTATTTGGCGCACACCTTTAATCCCAGCACTTGGGAGGCAGAGGCAGGCGGATCTCTGTGAGTTTGAGGCCAGCCTGGTCTACAGAGCAAGTGCCAGGATAGGCTCCAAAGCTACACAGAGAAACCCTGTCTCTAAACCACCCCCCAAAAAAAGTGTTTAATTGGATTCTTTAGTTTGTTTCAGAGGGTTAGCGTCCATGATGGCCAAGTGACAACTGAGAGCTCACATCTTTATCTGCAACCAGGATGCAGAGAGGGCACTGGGAATGGTCTTTGAAACCCCCAAGGCACTTCAGGTACACACCTCATCCAACAAGGCCACACCTCTTCATCTTTCCCAAATAGTTCCACTAACTGGGTATCAATTTTCAAACACATGAGCCTCTGGTGCCATTCTCATTCCCCAGCACAGTGAGAGGAAAACTGAAGATCAAGCCAGCTGGCCAACTTTGACTTCTACTTTGAGAACAGGCTGAAGGAAAGAGCCAGGGGGACGCTGTGAAAAAGACAGCCAGAGCTGGTCACCAGGTCTGGGGTAGGAGAATAGACTGTGGAAAGAAACTCTCTGGAGATAAGATAGGGTACAAGTCCTCTTTCCTGAGATTAGCTAGTCAGAAGGACATCACACAGGCACCTTCTATGGCACATGCAAGAGCTGAGAAGTTTCCTGTCTCACTTGACTAGGGGAGAGTGTCCACAGCCAGTTGCACATTGGGGCTTGAGTCTTGGAGGTACAGGGAGGTCTAAGGGGCATCCCAACTACAATCTGAGAACCTTGTCTCCTTGTCTCCTACCATGCTGGTCCTGCTAACAGCCCTTCAGCCATCCCTATGGATCCTCACCAACAGGAGCATGCCACCCTGTTCTACACCCATCACAAGTTCCCAAGTTGTGGCAAAGTAGTCCACGTTTCCAAACAGCTGAGGCTAGAGCTTACATGAGATTAGAGGGGCAGTTGTTGGAGGACCAAAGACCAGAATTTTGTGTTCTCAGAATTTTTCCAGGGTCCTAACCAAAAGACTCCTGTTTCTCAGCCTGGTAGCTCTAGAGGTGTCCAGGTTCCCTGAGGTTTTTTGATCAAATTGAGAAGCTGTCCCCAAGGGGGAGATGTAACCCCTGTGCCCACAGATGAGCTCATAGACGAAGCCCACAGAATGGGGTCTGTAGGTGGGGCTATAGACAAAGCCATAAGAACTGAAGCTTTGTTGTATAAACAGTTGACTTTTCTTTGGCAGATAGACGACATTAGTATGGCCCTGTTCTCTCTGATTATTTCCCAGCCTGTTCTCACAGTGACACAACCTAGGATTTCAAACATCCTGGCCAAGACTTGAGAGATAGAGACAGAAACAGAGAGAATGCTTGGGTCATCCTCATGCCACAGTTGAAAAGTGATCCCAGTTGTGGCACTGATGCTAAGTCCAGGAATCTGCCCCCACAGCTCAGGGACAGCAGAGACAATAGTTTCTACATTCCATACAGGGCACTGTCCAAACAGAAAGACTGGCTCTATGCTCAGTGAGTGTTTGCACATCAGCCCTGTGCTGGGAGCTGCTATAGTCTGGAATGTACAGTTCTGCCCCCACAGAGTCAGGTGGAGCCAGCCTCAGATGCACCCGAAGGGCCTGGCTGTGCAAACACAGCAGACACCCACAAGAAGTGCAGAAGATGGCCCCTATTATTTTTGTTCAGACTGATGAGTCTGTCCATTTCAGCTGCTGTAACAAAATGCCTCAGACTATACAATCTACATACAACTCGAGTCTGCTTCCTACTATTCTAGAGACTGAGACAGCTGAGTTTAGGATGCTGGCAGATTTGGTGTCTGGCAAGAGCTACTCTCTGCTTCCAACATGCCACCTTCTTGCTGTGCTCATGTGGTGAAAGCTGAAGGGTAAAAGGCAAACGATGGCTGGCTCCCCTGAATACTTTAGTGGAGTGGCTAAATTGTATTGATAGGGAGAGATCCCTCCTGACTCAGTCATATCCCACAATCCCCATCTCTTCCTTTATTTTTATTGTATGTGGATGGATGCATGTATGTGCAACATGTGTGTGCATTGCCCATGGAGACCAAAAGTAGACATTGGATCCCTGGGACTGAAGTCATAGATGGTTGTGAGCTTCCATGTGGGTGTGAGAACTGTCCCAGGTCCTCTGAAAGAGCAGCCAGTTCTCTTAACTGCCGATCTATCTCTCCAGCTCCAGGTCCCCCTTGTTTTGTTTGTTTGTTTGTTTTGTTTTTCGAGACAGGGTTCTCTGTAGCTTTTGGAGGCTGTCCTGGAACTCACTCTGTAGACTTGGCTGGCTTTGAACCCAACAGAGATCCAACTTCCTCTGCCTACCAAGTGCTGGGATTAAAGGTGTGTGCCACCACTGCCTGGCTGCTCCAGGTCCTCTTAATACTATCAAATCAAGTTGTATTGATTTGATCCCAACATGGATAAGAATAACAGTATAGTGTAAGGGAAAAAATAAAAAAGATACATATTGGCAGGTGCTACACGACCCAAGTTCTATAATAGCCAATGTAGATGAATGGACTAAGCAGTGGGTGTAGTGGCTGAATGGCACCGCCTCCGAAGACACTCCCTGATTCTGTGAATGTGATCTATTTGGAGAAAGGTGTTTGCAGATGTAAGATCATCCTGGGTTTTGTTGGCCCTAAATGCAAAGACATATGTTCTTGCAAGACACAAAGAGAAAAGAAGACCACATGGGGGGTGGGGCCACAAGCCCAGGAATGTCGGCAGAGCCCCAGACTGTACCTGATGAAGACAGTTTCTGCTCTAAGTCTCTGGAAGGAGCATGCCCTGGGCAAGCACACATTGTGCGGAGCAGGTCCTGCTGCCGTCTAGACTTGGGGCATCTAGCCCCAACACTATGGAGACCTAAGTATCTATTTTAAGTCACCCAGTTTGTGGTCCTTGACTTCACCAGCCCTGGAGCAACCATATGCCTCTTCCTGGTCACATTTAATGAGTACTTACTATCCATCACATCGGGCTGGAGGGATAGCTCAGCCATTAAAGGCTAGGCTCACAACTATCCATCACATCACCATCTCAAGGTTCTGGGGGCGGTCAGAATAAGAGCTGGGTGGTATTAGTGGCCACACACATAGGAGGGCCAGCAAGACTGTGAAGCTCCATTACACAATCCCACTTCTAATAGGCTTCAAGTCTGCACTCCACCATCCCACTTTTAGCCTGGGGGCTCCAGAGCCTGTATAAGGGAAGAACCTACTGGGTTCTGTTTGCTATGGAGGGACTGTCCAGGATTTGTGGGGAGAGCAGATGCACCTTCCTAACTCTGCTGGGTTTAGGCACCTGTCAAGTCTTTCCCACCATACACCCCGAGCCAGGAGCATCTGAAACAACTCATGAGCCAGGCACCTACAAGCCCTGGTGAGTACATCTCTGTGTGTTACTCCCTGGCACATTCATGTCACTTGTCTGTGAGGCCTAGTGGGGCATAGATGGGCGGGAAGCAGGACAAGGATGAGACCCATAGACAATGAGGAAGTGTGTGCCCACTTCCTGCGTGTTCCACCTGCTCCTGCAGGCCCCAGGGACAACCTGGGTGACAAAGCTTGCAACAGTCGGTGAGTGCCCCAGGAATGTTGTGTGGCCAGGTAGCTCATGCTGGCTGACAATGGCATTCAGCCTCACGTGGACCTGGAGCTATTTCCCTACGTGTGTCTGTGTGTATGTCATCTCCCTAAGGCTCAATGGTTTCCTTCTTGGCTCCTATGGGAAAATTACATAGATCCATCTACTTGCTACTCCACTCTCCAAGGCTTTGAAGCCCCCCAACGGAACATCAGTGGATGATTCTGTCATGGGAGGATGTGTTCAATCAGGACAGAAAAGAGGAATTCACATGCACATCTAAAACAAAACAAAACAACAACAACAAAACAAAACAAAACAAGTCTTCTCAGACCAGTGAACTTATTTGGAGACCAGGGTAAAGCTGAGCACAGTTTCTTCAGTCTAACGCTCTCCCAACTGAGCTATTTCGGTTGTGCTGGGCACAGTTTCTTACAGGTGAGTCTGGCTCTCTCCCTCTTCCTTCCCCTACTTGCCTCCTTTCTTCTCCCCTTCTGTCTTCCTGTCTCTCTCATACATCAGTTTGGAATACGTGGCAGAGGCTATCTAGGTGCCATTGTCCTCAGATACACTTGGACTTGGTACCACAGCTAATGACCTCTAGGATGGCCGAGGCCCCCTTAAGGCCCTGCAGAAACAGCTCTCCTGGGGGGCAGGGGTGCTGAGGAAGCAGCAGGTGGAAGGCAGGGTTTAGACACCCATTGCAGAGTTATTCAAATCCACTCCTGATCCAGGAGACAGGTCCAGGACAAGGTGAAGTTTAGGCCTGAGAAACCCAAGCTTTGCCTTGTGTCTCCAGAGCCCAGGCAGATGACCTGGAATGAGTCACTACTGCCACCTTGTGCATGTCACAGGCCATCAGGTGACCACAGGAAGTCATCTGGTATATGATGGTGACTGGAGCTGACATGAACCCCTTGGCACTCACCTGACATGGGGAGATGACAAAGCCACCCATCATCCACCCTTGCCCAGCACCAGTAGGATAGCTATTGGCTATGCTCAAATGGGAAATCATTTTCTTCCCTCCAATGTTCCACAGGGAGGAAATACAACCATTAGGGATGAGGCCGAATTCTCCATTTAGCTGCTCCAGAGACTTTACAGGTGGAGGTAACCAGGTTCCTAGCTGCATCTAGGCAGGGGAACAGTGGTGGGGCAGGGGTGAGAGGATGGAGCTCTTTTTCACACTGAGCAGATATGGGAGGGGGTATTCAGAGCTAGCAGGAGACAGGCAGAGACGTGTGTTGATACCCCAAGGGTCCCTCCTCCCTAGGCCCATCTTGCCCTTTCCCATGAGTGTCCTCTAAGTTAGGCCTATTACTTCATGCTTACCTTTATCACATTCTACCTGAAAAGGTCCCTGATGGGAGAAGCTACCCTGCCTGTGTGGTGAGTGTATGCCAGAAGTGACTGCAGGAGTTCCCCAAGTCCAGTACAATTGTAACAGTTTTCTGATGCCATAAGTGCACATTGTATACCAGGAACCATAAGGACTACACAGGCTGGGACAGGTTGGTCTCTTTGCAGGTGACAGAACTGAAATTTAGAGAAAGCAGCTTGTTCCTGGTCAGTAGGGGCAGAGGTAGTCTTCAAGGTCAGGTCTTTCTGACACAGAGCCTGCTTCAGAGAATCCCTGCAAATCTGGGCCCTCACAACCTGTATCCCCCACCCCTGCCTCAAGGAAAAAGGAAATTTGTCCTTAGCGAGAATGCTGTGGTTCACACATCCTGTCATCTCCAGAACCCTGTGGCATATGAGTGGGGCTTCTTGGTTTGGTCCCTGGCAAAGCTGGGTACCCACAGGGGATTGTATGGCTGCAGTATGTCTCTAAGGGCCTCCTAAAGCCAGGAGATAAGCCCAGCCTGATACTGAGAGTGCCACAGCAGCCCCCACTTGCATATGGTGCCCTTTGGGGGCAACCAAGAAGTGCCTGCAGCCCAAAGCCCTCCCTGGCTGCTATCAACGAGGCTGGAGACCAGCAAATGTGGGTGGTGCTTGGCCAGCCACAACACCAACCCTGCCTTAGCCAAGTGAGAGCAAGGCCTGGCTCCTGTGGTCTTAGTGGGAGGCGTGGGGACAGCAGCAAGCCTGAGCCTCCTCACCCCCCAGGCACAGATGGTTCTCATTGCTCCTGCTCCTTCTTTCCTAGGAAAACAAACTAGCTCAGGGCCAACAGACCCGTTTTATCTCATGTTTGTTTTTGTTGCCCTTTTTCTTTGCCCAAAGCCACTGTACTGTGGGCTGAGTCTACAGGGTCTGTTTAGGGTGACCTTGGCATGGTGTCCATCTTCAGGCCTGGTGCCAGGGATGAAGAAAAACTGCCAAGGACATAGCCATTTTCTGCACCCTGACTCATCCCTGTACCATTGAGGGTCACAGCTACTTTTCCAAGAATATTGGGACTGGGCTGAGAGGGGAGCAGAGAGTTAGATGAATCTCAGTTGGGCTGGCTGTTCTGAGGCCTTTGGTGTGTCCAGTGGGTGCCCTGTGGCTGGTTGGCAGTTGGCTGGGGTGAAGGCTCCAGGGCTACTCAAGCATGGATGAAAAAAGATGACTGAGGGCTCCAGACCCTCAGGGTACTTGGAATTCAGAGGAAGATAGGCAGATGAAGGAGTACCAGGCTTCCAGGTGGGCCTCTGGTGTTCTACCAGTATGCTTTCCAAATGGTTGCATTCACAGGTACTGCCAACATGAAGTCTGGTGGTGAAAGCCCTAAGAAGGCAGAGACTTGCCCAGGGCCCCACAGCATGCATCCCCCTCCCTCAAGCCAGGAAAACCTGTATTCTTCCTAGCCCTGGGTGCATCAGCATGACCTGTAAGCCACTGAGGTTACAGGATGTGTGTGTGTGTGTCTGTGACAGCAAAGGCAAAAAGGTTTCAACACCTCAAGCCAGAGTGTCTTGAGTGTGTGTGTGTGTGTGTGTGTGTGTGTGTGTCTTGAGGTGTGTGTGTGTGTGTGTGTGTGTGTGTGTGTGTGTGTGTGTGGTGTGTGTGTGTGTGTGTGTGTGTGTGTGTGTGGTGTGTGTGTGTGTGTGTGTGTGTGTGTGGTGTGTGTGTGTGTGTGTGTGTGTGTGTGTGAAAGGGGGGAATAGCATGGCGGCACCCCAGGGGCTTAGCAGGTCTTCCGCCAAAGAAAAGGTCACCCAGCATTGCCCTCACTAAGACGAGGACGCTCCCTGCATGGACCTCAAAGATAGGGCCCCGCCCACCCCGCGGAAGGCGGGACCGCCGCAGTGGTGGCCGGTGGGCGCCTGCCCCTCCCCACCCTCTCTCCGCCTGGCGGCGGTGACATCACGGCTCGGGCGGGAGGGGCGGTGGCACCCCAGCACATCACTTCCTCGGCGCCTCGCGCGGACGCGCGGACAGGCGGACGGACGCGCGGACAAGCGGGCAGATCGGCGGGCGGACGGCCGCAGCGCGGGGCGGTGCTCCTGCTCGGCGCGTCCCCCGACTCATGGCGAGCCCAGCCCCGCCCGCGGCCGACGAGCTCCCGGGCCCGGCCGCCAGGCGCCTCTACTCCAGGTAGTTCGAGGACCGGGATGGAAACGGGGACCCGAGCGATGGGCGCGGGCGGGAGCCTGCCGGCCCAGAACAAAGGCTGCGGCGGTGGCGCGCAACGTGGCCGGGGACGCGCCTCCCTAGCTCTGCGCAGGGAGCGGTGGGGACGCGGGGGCCCAAAGAGCGGCCCCGCGGCAGAGGGGCTGGGGGCTGGGTTCTGCCAGCAACCTCATCCCTGTGCCAGAGGGGGTTACGAGGCGGGCACTCCTCCACCGAGCTCTGCGGGCCCCTGTATAGCCAGGGATGGCAGGGTTCGTTGCCAGGAGTTCTCCTCTCAAGCCTGAGACTGCCATGACCCGGTGCTGGGGTGGCATGGCCACGACCCAGGCTGTCATGATGGGGCCCTGCCTTCATTAGCTATCCCCAGCCCCAGGCTAGCAGGACCTGGGCCTGGGCCAGGCGGGTGGGTGTGTGCCTGCTTACAAAGGCACTTGCCTTCCAGGCAGGTTCACAGGTGATCCAGCGGTCTGTGCTCTGTGCCCACGCCCACTGGGGATGACAGGATAGCCCTGCCTCTGGTTGCATGCCTCCCTGGTGACTCCGGCCTAATGATAGTGTTCCCCATGAGGTGCTGGTTCCAGATGTGGACCCGGTGCCGCCAGTTCACTATGGCCTCTCAGGCAGAGCTGGAAGGGCCTGAGTGCTGGGCAGGGTCTGCAGTCTGTCGCCAGCCCTAGAAGAAGGCCTAGATCTCTGCTGTGAGCTTCTGATTCCCACCTCTTCTAAGCCTTCCCCAAATATGGGGCCTCCCTGCTAAGGGCCAACCTTGAAGAAAAATGTCCCAAGTGAGGTGGCTTATCAGCTAGCCAAGCTCTGTCCAGTACCCCCAAATATCAAAATGAGGGTTTGGTGGCTGGTGAAGAGACCTTGCCCTTCCCCCTTCTACTCTGCTGTAGCTCAAAGACAGTGTCCCCATTGTGTGGTGTTGAAGATAAAGCCGGAGCCCTATACTCTGCCTCCTGGTTATGGTGCAGGGGTAAGAGGTTTGCTGGCAGCTTCTTCCTAGAGTCCCCTGGGAGTAGACGCTGTGCAGAGTCACGTTTACCTCAGGACCAGCCACCTGTGAGAAGGAGGTGTCTGCCAGGCAGCGTGTGTGTGTGTGTGTGTGTGTGTGTGTGTGTGTGTGTGTGTGTGTGTGTGTGTGTGTGTAAGAAGGAGAGAGGGAGGGAGGGAGGGAGGGAGAATATTCAGAGCGCAGGTCTCCAAACTGTTCAGTTGCTCCCATTTCTCCCCTGTGGTGACTCACTAGGCAGAATTCAGGCTCTGGGTATCTCTCACTGGTTAGGGACAGTATTTGGGATACTGCTTGAGGCCCTGAGCTCAACCTGGCCCCCATCCAAGCTGAAACCCAAGCTGAGCTCAGAGGGTTGAGCTGGGACCAGATTTAAGCTGAGCAGCCAAGAACCTTCCCACAGAGCCTTCCAGGAGGCCCCTGAGTTATTTGGTCTCCACCTAGAGGTCACAGCCAGACCTGGACCTCCAATCTTTGGCTTTGATAGGCTGGGTAGATGTGAAGCAGAAATTAAAAATGTCTCTACATCAGGCTCAGAAACCTGTGGTTACTGGAACTAAGAAGGAAGAAATCCAAGCATGCCCTGTCCCCACGTGACACCTTCCCAGGGTGTCCAGGGAAGCTTGCGTACTGGCATGGGAGCCATGAACTGTGGTTGCTCAGGTACATGGATGCCTAGGTGAACTGGATCCACCTGATCTAAGAAGTCCTGTGGCTATTCTGGGCTGGTCCAGAATGTCTTGGTGGGAGACATTCTCTGCACCATCCACCTTCCTAGGAGCATCCCCGATCTCACTGAGAGGGTTTGATTCTTACAAAATGGGGCTAAGGAGCTGAGAGGACAGACAGATGTGCCCCTGATCTATCAGCTGCTCATGGAGTATAGAGGGGCTGGATCAGGAAGGCAGGGGCACTGAGAGGTGTAGGGGAGAGTAGGGAAGTTCTCTGTTGAGAATCCCTGATCCACTGGGGCCAGAACAGGGGCTTGGGATAGAGTATCCCAGAGAGATGAATGAGTAGCCAGGAAGTGTCTGAAAGTCCTCTCCTGGCTTCCCAGCTCCAGGAGGCAAGTAGCTAAGTGCTGAGTGAGGCTGGGAATGGAGGGTTAGCAGGTGAGCACACACTGGGGTGGCCTGACAAAAGGGGCACCAGGTGCCTGGGTATGGCATTCCTAAGTATGGGCAGGGCCTCTGTGGCTGCGTGGCCAAGCAGTGTTGGACCCCCACTACCACCTCTTTCTGTGTCTTTTCCCAGACGGGACCATTCCCCATCCTAGCCCCAGATATCCCCTGCGACCTGATCCTTGGATTCCTCCCCCTCCAAGAGTTCCCTGCTCCCACCATGCTCCCTCCCAGCCTTCCTACTTCTTTCTTTCTCTCTTCCCGTAGCTGTTGTTGAGGGAATGTCAGTGTGACTTCCCTCTAGGAGATGCTGAACAGGTGGGAGCTGGGACGGCTGTGAGAAAGGGTCTCTCAAGCTTTGGCCAGGGACCAGTGCCAGGTGACTGCTCTTCAGTGAAGGAGGTAGCCAAAGATTCAGGAGCTAGAACTGGAGTTCTAAGGAGCCAGCTGGTGTACCAGAGGATACCAGGAGCCTTAAGGGGACAGGCAGGTGAGATCAGGAGGCCAGAGGGCCATGAGCAGAATGTGGCTGGCACCTAGGGAGTCAGTTGCTGTGTCGGAGACTGGGATATGCCGATAGTGCCTGGTTCCTGGATGCTGCAGTCTGCTGTTCTTGGCATTTTTAAGTGAAACAGCACAAGGCTGTGATCCTTTTAAAGTGGCTCAATTGATAACATGGCTTGGGTCGGGGACCTCAGTGTAGAGGAGGGTCAGTTGGGTAGGCAGTGCTATCATCTTTGGTGAGGTGAAGGATTGCTGTTTACCTGTTCAGCAATGTCTGTCTAGCCAGATGACAAATCCTAGAAAGAAGTTGCTTACTCCCAGGATTGGGGTGTTGTGACCAGTGGGGGCACTAAGCTCCAAACCCCAAATAAGTTTGATCTTGAGCCTCGAGGGCAGGATTTCAGGTAACCCTTGGAGTGGACAGGTCTTTCAAAGGCCTCAGATAACCCAGCATCTGTTTGTTCAAATGGCTGCAGCCCCTGGGGCCTATGGACACCTTGACAGGTGACAGATGAGCAGTACCTTATGGGCCTGTAGAGGTGATGTGGGGGCACAGAGGTTCCAGCTACTTCTCTGCTCATCCACGTCAGACTGGCTGGGCCCCCGAGGGCAGGAGAGAGTGGAAAGCAAAGCAGGAATGTCAATGGGAAGGAAGGGCGGCCCAGGAGAGCCCCCTTGGGGGGTCCAGGCTGTACTCTGATACTCTTGGCCAAGGTATTCCAAAAGTGGAACTCCTGTGTCGGCAGAGCCTCAGAGCAGAACTGAGTTACCCAGGGCCTGGAAGCCTTCTCCACTCATTCTGAAGTTTCTGTCTCTGCTAAGAGCCCCAAGTGGTCCCAGGGAGAGCATTACCCCACTGTCCAGTCTCCTGTGACTGCAGCTGTACTCCCCTCATTCTCATCTCTGGGTTCCATGGCCAAAAGGCATGTAGCCTGGCTGGAGGGTTTCTGGGGTGGTTCTGTCATCACTGGGATAAGGCCAAAATGGGGCAGTGGTCTAGGGAAAGGCCTATCTATGAGAGGCCGCCTGTACACTGCCCTCAAGCACTGGAATGTGCCCTGCTCCGTCGGCCTCTGTCCGTAGGTGGACATTGGTAGCTCCCCTCCATTCTTGGGGAGCTTTATCCTGGCAGGGCTGAGAAGGTGTCTGGGAAATTAGAAGTTAGAGGAGAATCCCAACTTCCTTGGAAACAACCTCTGCAGACTCTGTGTGGTCCTGCACCCTGGTTAGATGTGGAATCTGGAGCTTACCTTGAAGAGTGGGGCCAGTGTGACAGCAGGCAAGAGTGCCGCAGGGTGAAGAAGACTCCATGTTCCAGGTCAGTTGAGTTGCCCGTGCCAGCATCCAGGGCAGAACAAACACCAGGGGCTCAAGAGAGTGAAGAGGCCAAGTATCAACCTTGTCCAGAGTCCTAGCTTTGCCCAGCCGTGGGACGGGCTCTCCTAGCCGTCCCATTCTCGGTGGGAGACTCTGGCTTCCTGCCAGCCTCTGTCAGCACCAGGTGGGGAGCAGCTAGACTGGGGGCCTCATGCACTGTATCTTTCCTTCTTTAACCAAAAATGTTGCCAGCACTTGCTATGTGCAGTCTTAACACTCTTGAAGTCCCTGAATCCTGGGTCTGACCTGCATAAAAGTTTGCCAAAGGACTGCTTCCATGTTCTCTGCCCAGCCCCCAAGGAGGACAGAAGGCTGGTAGAGGATTATCTCAGGCTCCCCACCCCACCCCCTCTGCCATAAGTGCTCGTCCATCCAGCCTGAGCTGCCCTTGATCCTTTGATCCACGTCATATCGGGGGAAGGAGGGCAGTGCTGTTGAAGAGCTCGGAGTCCCCTGTTGCCCAGCATTGGGTCCTGAAATTGGCACATCCCCTGGGACCATAGCCAGAGCTCTGTGATGCAGGCTACCACCATGGAGGGCCAGCCTCTGGCCCTGAGCTTGGCCGAGAAGGCTGTGTGCAAGGTGGTTTATGGTGCCCCTCGCCCCCGCCCATTGCTGCTGCCTGTGGGCCTGGAGCTGTGGCTGTATGTGCAGAAGATGAGAAACCTCCAGAGAAAGAGGTGGGAACCAGCCAGGTGCCAGACTTCAGGGCTGGGTGCCTGGGTGGGTCCAGGCATGACTTGGGAGTGTCTTGGAGTCAGGGAGGGACAGGAACCTGAAGAGGAAAAGGTGCTAGTTGGGCAAGTGACAGGTGTCAGAAGTGAATGCTTGGTGTGACCCAGGGGTGTCTTGTGGGGAGGGGCTCTTTGTGTCATGGCCCAAGTCAATTCCCCATCTGGTACAAAGTAACCACAGTGATGCCCCTTTTGGCATATTCTCCAGGGCTTCTGCCCCAGACCTCTCCCAAACCTTTGCTTTCTGGATGCTAAATCTCTGGGATAGGAGGATGACAGGATGGAAAGGCAGTTCCCCCTAGTCAGCACTACCCCCCATGTAACAGACATTCCTGTGCTGTCCTCTAGAAGGGCGCCAGATCAACCACGGGGCTGGGACAGCTAGGCCTTAATTAAGAAGCCAGAACTTGGCACTGGCCACAGGAGAGAAGATGCCTTGTGGCTGGTTACCACAGTAACCAGGCCTCTGTGGCCAACGTGGCATCTGATGACCTTTCCAAGAGGGCTTGGTAAGGTGGCTGCCAGGAAGTTCAGCAGGTGTGGATGAGAGTCCCTGACATAACAGGGTAGGTGGATAGCCTGGGCCAGGCTTCCTGATCTCAAGGTCACATGCCTTTACCTGACTCCTGAGAGAAGTGGGGGTCCAGCAAGAAGCCCATTCTTCCTGATGCCAAGTGTGTTTGTTTGGTTTTGGGTTTTTGGAGACAGGGTTTCTCTGAAGCTTTGGAGGCTGTCTTGGAACTAGCTCTTGTAGTTCCAGGCTGGTCTTGAACTCACAGAAATCTGCCTGCCTTTGCCTCCCGAGTGCTGGGACTAAAGGCGTGTGCCACCACTGCCCAGCTGCCAAGTGTGTTTGTAATGCCCTAGAAACCCCTTTCTGATTATGTCTCTGTTTTACAGCATTAGACTGAGTCCCCTTCAAATACCGTGCCTGGTCCTCAGCCCTGATAAGGAATGTCTGGACTGCATGTCTAGAAGGGACAGGTCTCCACATCCTCCCTATGGCAAACAGATCTGACAGACCCAGAGATTGACACCTGTACTGAAGCAGGACCTTAGCTGGCACAGCATGGGTGTGTGGTGGGCTGACTGGGGGATAGCCAGAGATGCCCTAGCAAGAAAAGCCCAGGCTGGAGCACAATGGCAGGTACCAGAAGCCTAAGAGGCAGGAGACAAGCTCTTGCCCACCCATCCTGAGAATTCATGTTCCATTCCCTGGGGAGAATGGAGGCCCCCCAGCTTCTTGGCGCCTGATCTCATGGTGTCAGAAGGAAGGGCAGGGCAGCCAGTGGTTAGCTTCTGGAAAACCAGAGACCTTGCTAGTGGTGACTGTACTACAGAAAAAGTCATAAGCACTGTGGGCTTTGGGATAGATACCAAAGGGACTTGACGCCATTGCCTGGTTCCCAGGGTGTTGGTGTGTGGGCACAGGGAGTGTGGGACTTACAGTGCTCTGAGCCCAGGGATGCAGATACATGGCCAGCTTCTCAGGGGTCCGTTGACTCCACCATCTATTCACATGGCACTGTTATCTTGAGAAAGTTCAAAGTGCCCCTAGTTCTTTGATAACACGGAGCACAGTGGACGTAGCATTGCAGTTTGTGTCAAAGAACCTTTGGTTGAAATGCTTAGCATCTGTCCTTGGTTGTCACCCCTTCCTCCCCACATGGCTCTGGATTGTTAACTGATTCTCATGACACAGAGGAGGGACCAGCATCTTGGGCAACAGAGCACTTGATGTTGGCTTTAAAATTACTCAACAGGGAGTGTGGGACTTACAGGCCAGGCATTGGTGGCACACGCCTTTAATCCCAGCACTCAGGAGGAAGAGACAGGCGGATCTCTGTGAGTTCAAGGCCAGCCTAGAGCGAGTTCCAGAACAGCCTCCAAAGTCATAGAGAAACCCTGTCTCGAAAAAAACCAATAATAGTAATAATAATAATAATAATAATAATAATAATAATAATAATAAAATTACTCAATCAGGAGAGGTGTTGGTGGCACATTCCTTTAATTCTAGCACTTGGGAAGCAGAGGCAGGCAGATCTCTAGAGGTCTACAGAGGAGTTCCAGTACAGGCAAAGCTGTTACACAGAGAAACCTTGTCTCAAACCACACACACCCCCCAAACAACAACAAAACAAAACAAAACAAAAAGGACTCAAACAGCCTGGTCAGTGGTGGCACACACCTTTAATCCAAGCACTTGGGAGGCGGAGATAGGCAGATCTCTGTGAGTTAGAGGCCAGCCTGGTTTACAAAGCAAGTTCCAGGACAGTCGGGATGATTATACAGAGAAACCCTGTCTCGAAAAAAATAAAACAACCGCAACAAAAATTAGAGCTGGGTCCAATGCTACATTCCTGTTATTTTAGTTTCTGGGAAAGTCAGGCAAGAGAATTGCTTGGGCCTGGACAGCATAGAGAGACTCTGACTCAAACAGTAGAGAAAAAAGTGAAGCCAAGTGGTAGTGGTGTGCACCTTTGATCCCAGCACTCCAGAGGCAAAGACAGGCAGATCTCTGAGTTCCAGGCCAGTCTGGTCTATATAGCGAGTTCCAGGACAGCCAAGGCTGTTATACAGAGAAACCAGGTCTCTAAAAACAAAAAAGAAAAAGAAAAAGAAAACAAAAAAGGTAGGGGCAAAGGTGAGCTGAATGGCTGGGGCACTGTTGGGTCCAGTATCTGTTCTGAGACAGACACAGGCGTGTCTGTGAATGAAGCTGTGATGTGGACCATGGCTGCTGAAGGACATTGTCTCTGTTGCGACCACAGAGGGTCCCAAAGGCAGTGCTCTGATACTTCTTCTTTGCCCAGGATGGAGGCCTCCTGTCTGGAGCTGGCACTGGAAGGTGAGAGGCTGTGCAAGGCAGGAGACTTCAAGGCAGGTGTAGCCTTCTTCGAGGCCGCTGTGCAGGTGGGCACCGAGGACCTGAAGACCCTGAGTGCCATCTATAGCCAGCTGGGAAATGCCTACTTCTATCTGAAGGAGTATTCCCGGGCCCTGCAGTTCCACAAGCATGACCTTCTGCTGGCACGGTAAGTACTGGTGGATTATGGCCTGATGGCACTAGCCTAGTGCCCTGCCCTTGGGGAGGTTGGAAGATGTAGGTGTCTCACACTTAGCAGGTGGCCCTGGCTTGGAAGGGGGATCTGGGAACCCCTTAGAGGTTTGTGTGTGTGTGTGTGTGTGTGTGTGTGTGTGTGAGAGAGAGAGAGAGAGAGAGAGAGAGAGAGAGAGAGAGAGAGAGAGAGAGAGAGAGAACATGTGTCTCTCATGTGTTCTGTCTGGCCCCCTGTACCTTCTGTTGTGACTCTTTCTCCCTGAGACGATGTCTGTTCCACCCATAGCTGTTCCTTTTCTGTGGCTTTGACTTGCCCCCAGGGGCTCTCTGCTGTCCCTGTGAACTCTAACCCCTCAGAGGCTTACGATCTCCCTCCTGCACACACCCTTCTCAAATTCCCAACATTCCTGAGTTTCTACCCTGACATCTCCAGTCTTATGCAGCCTCTGACTCTTGGTTCCTACTGTGTTCCAAGGACCCTTCCCTTGTTCCACATTCAACTCAGCTCCTTATTGAGGCCTCAAAGCCACCTTGACTTCCTAGATGGGGGGCAGAATCCTCCCAGCCCTGCCCATAATGGTAACCCTGATCACCATATAGCCCCATCCTGTCGTCAATATTCAGTCCAGATTTGGTGCCAGTGGCCTGAACAAGGGTTCACTGATAAGGGTGTAAAGCTAATTCTCAATTGCCAGTCCTTCTCCTCCAAGGTTTTTTTGGCCCTTGCTCAGCTCAGGGTCCAGCTAGACCCCTCCTAGCTCCTCATTCCTTCCTAACCTCTAGGACCATTGGTGACCGCATGGGAGAGGCCAAGGCCAGTGGGAACTTGGGCAACACACTGAAGGTCTTAGGCCGGTTTGATGAGGCCATCGTCTGCTGCCAGCGACACTTGGACATTGCCCAGGAGCAGGGGGACAAGGTGGGTAGTTGGCCCCTTGGATCATCTGCCCTTCCCATCCCTGCTGGGGCTCTTAACCTCAAACATTAGCAGACAGAGCAATGGGCCTGGCCATCTCTGTCACCCAACTGGGAAAGGATAGAAGGGGTAAGGGGTAGAACTGGGGGACCCAGAAGGCCAAGGGATTACACAGCCTGAACCATGGGGTGGGTTTCCTGGGGGACTGTAGAGCATGGCCCCATACCTCACTGCTGCCCACAGGTTGGGGAGGCAAGAGCACTCTACAACATTGGAAATGTGTACCACGCCAAGGGCAAGCAACTGTCCTGGAATGCAGCACAGGACCCTGGGCACCTGCCGCCTGATGTCCGTGAGACACTGCATAGGGCCTCTGAGTTCTATGAGTGAGTGAGTGGGGTGGGCCGGCACCACATGGTGAGGACTGGTGGGCCCGGGGCTTGTCTGAATGCCCCTGCATCCCACAGACACTTCTTGAACCAATATTGCCAGGCAAGGGACTGGGCAGGATCCCAGACACAAAGCATCCCCACATACATCCAGCCCTAATGCTTTATGGCCACCCTTTCTCTCCCACACACCTATCAGGGACTGGTAGGTTTTGACCAGATGCCACCCTGAGGCTCAGATGTCATCGGAGCCAAGGAACCCATTCTGAGCCACCTTGTATCTTAGAACCACTCAGTACTTTCCATCCTGGGAAGGGGAGGTGTAAGCCACTTTCCTAGTGCTGGGAAGGACATAGATCAGACAGACTTGGTCCCCCTAGGAGGAACCTGTCCCTGGTGAAGGAGCTGGGTGATCGGGCGGCCCAGGGCAGGGCCTATGGCAACCTGGGTAACACCCACTACCTGCTGGGAAACTTCACTGAGGCTACAACCTTCCACAAAGAGGTGAGCTGGGCCTGGGTGCTGGGGCAGGGATGCTACAACGGGAAACCTTAGGGTCACCCCTCATTGTCCTCAACATCAGGGCAGCTGGAGTGCCCCACTGATCCCCCAGTTCCTACTCTATTTGGTCCTGGGGTTCCCATCTGATCTCTTGGACACTCAGACATCAGATCCACATCGTGGGCAGGGAGGCATCCCCGACTGTGTGTCTAGAGCTCTAGGGCTTTGTGATCATCTCTGGACTTGTGTCTGTCTGCAGCGCCTGGCCATCGCCAAGGAGTTTGGAGACAAGGCAGCTGAGAGGAGGGCCTACAGCAACCTGGGCAATGCCCACATCTTCCTGGGGCGCTTTGATGTGGCCGCTGAACATTACAAGTAAGCCCTGGGTGCAGTGGACAACAGGCCACACAGAAATACCCATCCCAGAGGGCAGCCCTGGGGTGCGCTGAACATGGGGCTGCAGAGATGTCCCTCCCATGTTGTGGGGGGCGGGGCTCACTGATAACAGCATTCCCAGGAGCCAGTTGGGGACCTTGGCTGCCCTGAAAAAGGCCGGTGCGTGAAGCTCATGGGTGTCCCCAACCTGTGCCACAGTTGTTAGTCAGCTGCTTCCTGGGTGGAGTGGTGGCCACTAAATGGAACTGAGATTCCAGGACCTGGACTGGTGTCGGGCCTACATGCTCATCTCATGGTTCTGAGCTGTGGGCGCTTGGTCTTGGATCCCCTGTCAAGTGTCATCAGCTTGGAGTGGCTAGTGGCCTCCCAGTTCCTTAGCCAGTGGGGACCCATGTACCCACATGCATCTGGTGCTGTGAATGAAATGCGATGCCCACCTGAAGAGAGGCTGTCCTGAGGAGGGAAGGAGACACTGCCACCCACTTAGGGACCAACTTTCTCATTCTGCACAGGAAGACGCTGCAGCTGTCCCGGCAGCTCAGAGACCAGGCTGTGGAAGCGCAGGCCTGCTACAGCCTGGGCAACACCTACACGCTGCTGCAGGACTATGAGCGCGCTGCTGAGTACCACCTGCGGCACCTGGTCATTGCCCAAGAGCTGGCTGATAGGTGTGTGGGAATAAGGCTGGGACTGGCTTACAGTGACAGCCTGAGTATGAGTCCCTGCTCCCCTGTTGGCCACAGCATGGTCAGAGCAGCCTCCCACCCAGGCTCTCAGCCCATCCCTCAGTGGGAAACCATTTAAGCAAATAGTTAGGTGCAAGGCTTGAGAGGCCCTTGACAGGACCTGGGGTGGAGGAAGGTTTTTCCATCACTCAACCTCAAACCTACATCCTTCTTCCTGTGGCAACATAAATTTAATGGCCTCCAACTCTGGAATAGCCTTCTATGCAGATCTGCTATAGCAGACAAGGTCTCAGAGCCTGGGGGCAGTTATAGTGGGGGGTACTCTCCAAGAGCTGCCCTATCCCCAGGACTTTCTGTCTCATGGAGGGTGACCTGGAACTAGATAGAAATAGTAGCCATACAGCAATGGGAACAGCTAAATGTCTCACAAAATTACTTTAGACCTGGGTGAGGGAACCTGGAGCAAGCTGCAGGGGATATTACCTTGCTGGCCACTAGGGGGTGATCCAGGCTTTGAGTAACAACGTAAGGGCTGAGCCTTGAGGGCCCTATGGATGCCTCCACTGGCCCCAGGGTAAGCTGGTCACAAACTCAAGTTTATCAAGTTAATTCTTTCAAAAAGAAAGAATAAAAGTGCAGCTGGTTGGCGCTTCTCCCTAAAGGGAGTGAACCAGTTAGTGCTGTGGCCAGGGCCAATGGGCCCATTGGTGGCAGAGGATTCACTGTGTTGTTGGTACCTTGCATAGCAGGGTTGGGAAAGGGTCAGGGACTTGGGGTAACATGTAATCCTGGAAGGCAGGTGTAATTGTCTAACCTTCCACAGGGTGGGAGAGGGCCGGGCATGCTGGAGCCTGGGGAACGCCTATGTGTCCATGGGGAGCCCCGCACAGGCTTTGACCTTTGCCAAGAAACACCTGCAGATCTCCCAGGAGGTGAGCTGGGCCCATTCCCCTAGGTCTCTGCTGGTGCCTCAGCAGGCTGTTGTCTCCTTGGACTGCCCCCATTGGCTTTTCTGAACACTGGGTCCCTGAGAGAAAAATTCCCACTGTGTGTTCAGGGGTCAGTGGGTCTATGGGGAATTAAGGATCTGTTTTCCACCCTTGGAGGGTTGGAGTCCCCTGTGTGGATTCCATCCTCCAACCCCTAATATAATTGGGCCAAGTTGGATTAAGGGGCTGCTGGGAGTAACCTCTTGGAGGTAGACCAGGGAGACAGAGAACTCCCTGGCACAGGAACTCCCTGGCACATCCCTAGGAAGCCGGGTCTCCCTCCTCTTTATTTAGTTCCCTCCTACTGTGGACAGTGCAGAGACATCCCTAGAAACCTGCCCTCCCTAACTAAGGGTGGGCCTCAAGTCCCCACAGCATCACAAGGAGCTTCATCGGTGCCCAGGTTCAGGTGCCCAGAGCAGAAGAGATCCCTCTATGGGGTGACTGGCCCCACATCCCTATGAGTGCAAGCAGAGGTCTCCAAAGATTTCTGAGCTTTGTTGCTCCGTGTTCCTCAAGTTGGGCTTGCACTGAAGAGGGTCCCACTGTTGGAGCCCGAGGCTGGTGGGGCCTAAGAGAAGAATGGCTCCAAGGGTCGAGACAGGCATAAACCAGGGCAAGAACAAGCTGACCACTCAGAGCGTGTCTCCCAAGACCCTGAGCACTTCTGGGTTGGACTATAGGCCGTCCAGAACATCTAGAAATAGACCCTCCAGTCAACTTCTGATAGTGGGGACTGGCTGTCTAAGAAATCCAAGGGTCTAAGGTTAGCTCAGGCTGCCCAGCAGGCCAAGGCTAGTGTGCTGGAGCCCTGTTACCAACACTAAGAGAGTGTGGTCCCAGGCCTCACCTGCCTATCTAACCACCTCTGCTTCAGATTGGAGACCGAAATGGGGAGCTCACGGCCCGCATGAATATTGCTCAGCTGCAGCTGGCACTGGGCCGACTGACTAGCCCAGCAGCGGCAGAGAAGCCAGATCTGGCTGGCTATGAAGCACAAGGTGAGTTCCGGTTCTGAGGGCTGGGGTCTGCTTCCTCACGGGCTTGGGCTTCAGCCTGAGGTATATACAGCTGGAGCAGCAGGGATGTGACAAGAGAGAAACTCGGGAAATGACGCAGAGTTAGATCAACAAGACCAACTCTTGGTTCAGGACACACAGTAGGTCTGCCAGAAAGGGAGGGACTAACAGCTACTCAGTAAGGGAAGAGGCTGTACTTCATCTGGGCACCCACTCTTCCCACTCCTCTTGTGGGCCCAGGGGAGACCACTGTCCCTGCCCAGGGGAGCTCACAGTGGTAATAGAGAGACAGGTGGACACAGCGTGTTGTTGCGCTGTGATATGGGGAGAGACAGTGTGTCCAGAGTTCTGGGGCACAAATGGACCTCACTGGGGCAAATTGGGAATCAGGGATATTTTAGTTGTTGCTGTTCTATTGTTGTGAAGAAACACCACAACTGAGGCAAATCTTATGAAAAAAAAAGTATGTAATTGGGAGCTTGCTTAAGTTTCAGAGGCTTAGTCCATCACAGTGGGGGAGTGTGGTGGCAGGCAGGCACGCATGGTGCTGGGGTAGCCTCTAAGAGTACACATCTGATCCAAACGTTGCAGGCAGAGAGAAAATGGGCTTGGCATGGGCTTTTAAAGTTCTCTGTCCCTCTCTGTCTCTCTCTGTCTCTGTCTCTGTCTCTGTCTCTCTCTCTCTCTCTCTCTCTCTCTCTCTCTCTGTGTGTGTGTGTGTGTGTGTGTGTGTGTGTGTGTGTGTGTGTGTGTGTGTGTGTGTGTGTGTGTGTGTGTGTGTGTTTTGAGACAGAGTTTCTCTGTGAGGCATTGGCTGCCCTGGCATTCGCTCTGTAGACCAGGCTGGCCTGGAACTCACAGAGATCCACCTGCCGCTGCCTCCCAAGTGCTGGGATTAAAGGTGTGTGCCACCACTGCCCAACTAGTATGGGCTTTTGAAACCTCAAAGCCCACTCCAAGTGACACACCTCCAACAAGGCCACACCTCTTAATCCTTCCTAAATAGTTCCACTACCTAAGGACCAAGCATGCAAACATGAACTTATGAGGGCTATTCCCCTTCAAGCCATCTCAAGGGGCATCTGAAAGATAAGGGGCCAAGTAGCCAGGAACACCAATGACAGCGGGATGGTGGCCAGTTCTGCACTGTCCCTGAGACAGTGAGGACCCATGGTCACCTAGAGCCCCTTCCTCCCTGATCCTGGTGGCACTACAGTGCTGATGGCAAGAAGACAGGAAATGGCTCCTTCCCAAGCAGCCCAGCAGCCAGGGTGTCCATTCTCATGTTCTATAGGAGGGGCTCTAGAGGCTGGAGGGAGCCGGTCCATGCCTGCCTGGAGTACTAATCAGGCAAAGCCACTTCAGTGACCTCATTCAGACTGATGATTGTCCATGCAGGTCAGACACACAGTGAATGAAAGGACGGAATGTTCCCTACAAAGCAAATGCATTAATACGTACAAAGGAAGGGCAGGGTGGATTGCAGGCCACTATGCTGAGTTGGCTTCTGGAGGCTCATAGGGCTTTAGGGTGGGGCAAGCCCCAGCAGGGAGCCAGCTGCCCCCTGCTTCTTGAGTTAGCCAGGAGTGGAGCCCCAGCTATTCCTGGGTGTTTTCCCAGGGGCACCCACTGACTCCAGCCTCCCAGGATATCTAGAAGGGATATTTGCTCCCATGAGAGCCCCTGGTGCCTCAAGCCTGGGATTTTTCAGCATGACCTGGCCTGGGAAATAAGGCTGGGGACAGAAGAGAGGAGCAAAAGCTTCTGGGACCCTCAGTCATTCTGTGTGGCAAGGGATGCAGTGGTGAATGGTGTATGATGGAATTGAACAGTGTGGGCCCATGCCTGGGACTTTTCAGGGTAGATAGCTCTGTATAGAGCTCTTAGCACAGCCCCCAGCCCGTGTACCCTGAGCAGGGCTGGCCGGCTCCTGGAATGATTCCTGCAGAGGCTGCCAGCTCCTTGTCCTGACTCTTTCTTCCTCCTCTAAGCTAAGTGAAAAGGGGGGCAAGTCACGAGTGAACGGCCAGGGACAAGGCGGCTCTGTCCTCCCCACATTGGCCTCTCTGCCCTGCCTTGAGTGCCAGACCCTTCCCAGCTGGGGCCCCTGGAAGTCTCCTCCCCACAGGGCTACTTGTGGCTAACGGCCGGGCCCTGGACACTAGAGAAGAGTCTGTGCTCCAAGGAGGACATCAGAGAGAGGAATCCAGTGCCCTGGAGTCCTGGGATGCAGCTGCTGAAGGCAGGCCGGCACTGTGAGAGTCTGGGTGGCCCTGAGGGAGACCCCCACTCAGGTGAGCAAGGAATAAGCAGGGTCAGGACGCCAGCAGAGAGCTAGACTCAGCTGAGACACTTGAAAAGGGCTGGGCCAGTCTCCTGTAAACTGACAAGGAGGTACATTCCCAGTGGTTCTGGTTCAGGGGGCTAAGTGAGGACCCCAAACGGCAGAGACCCAGCAGTGTTGGGGATAGGTGGCCTCCTGGGCCAGGGGAATTCATTTTGCTAGGGCTGGAGGGAAGACACAGCCCAGGGAGACGTGGCCTTGTTAGACTCAGTCTGGTGTGGTATTTACATGTGGGTGTGGCCTGTGGGACTGTAGGACAAGGCACTCATTGTGGGCTTGCAAAAGTGGAGTGATTTGAGTGGGCCATGGAGGGAGGGGTATGCATTTGGGCTTTGGGCAGTGATTGGTGTGTGTTTTGAGCTGAGTAGTGTGTGTTTTGAACTTGGTGTGCATTGTAGGTGTGATGGTGGCCAGTGGGCTCAAGGCAGGAAAAGTTTTTCTCTCCTGACTTAATGGGTGTAAACAAGGGACTCCTGTGTAGAAAATAGACCCCTTTACCTCTCCTTGGTGGCGCCTTCTCAGCCAGCAAAGCAGCAGCCTCAGAGTGTCCTAGTTGGTGGGGGTACTACCCTACCCTGCCAGCTTTTCCCTTGCTCAGTCCCTCTGGTTGTGTAGCTGATGGCTATTTTGCCCATGGCATCCAGAACACAGTGGTATGGGGAGCATGCAGGCAGCGTTTCTGTTTGCCCTTCTGATGAGCATGCAAGGAAGAAGAGAGGCTAGCCCGGATCCCTGCCAGGCTTGATGGACCTGGGCTACCCCATTCACACACTGACATAGTAGAAGCCCTCTGCTTTTGATGGCCTGTAGCCCCTTCTCTGGACCCAGCATTGTGGTATGAGCACAGGATAGCTCACTTAGGGAAATGTGCTGGAGGCTCTTCACTTCTGACTCAGGGATATACTTTATGCTTGGTGGGTGTCTGGGGGGCAGTGTAGGCTGTGGGTTCTAGCCTTGGCTGTCTGCCATAGTCCTGTGCCTCAGTGCCCCATCTGGGAGGTAGATAGTAGTAGTGCTGAGAGTGACAGCCAGGCAAAGGCCAGAGTGCTGAGTCTGCTGTCAGATGTGTCTGTAGCTGTTGGGGGCTGTCGGGGAGGACCTTATGGACCTGCAGACCCAGTAGACAGGAAGTAGATCTAGCCAGGGCTCACTGTGTTTCTGTCATGGAGAAGGACTGATGCAAGTCCACCTGGAAGGTAAAACTACCTGTTCAGCCACCATGGCCTGAGAATGGGGTGCTTCCCATTGTAGGGAGGGCTGGGACAAGGAACACACATAGGTTTGGATGACTTTCCCTCAGACATAGAGGTCAGGGGCCTTCACAAGACACTGACTGTCCACCTTGGGTGGATAGGCATATCGGAGAGGTTTCTAGACCTTGTACTGTAGGTGGGGTGGACAGGAAGCTGAAGGAGGGGTTAGATTCTGAGAACTCTGTGGAGGAGGCTCAGCCAAGGAGGCACGGTCATTAGCACTGGCCGGACCTGACCTTTTTGACTCTAGACAGAGGATTCATTTAGCTGGGCCCAGCGGGCCTCCCACCCTGTCTGCACAAGGAGGATGCCCTCCCTGTGCCAGCTGCAGGCTGTGGTTCAGGACCGCTTAGTCTCTGCCACAGCGTGGGTCTACAGCATCACAGTAGAGGGCCCTCTCTGCTCTTCGAGGACGCATCCTGGAAGTCCTATTAGGACACATGGCCACCCAGATGTCTCCATGCCGTGTGTTCATTATTTCTTCCTTAGGCTTTCTCTCCTAACTTGGGCACAGAGTGGGGCATCAAGTGGCTCATTGCTGCTGCTACACCTGTGGCTGAATATGCAGGGCTGGTTGTGGCTGTGAGGAGCTTGTGTTGAGGGCAGGAGAGATAACAGTCAGGGCCCTCCTGGGTGTTCAGAGCCACACCTGGTGTGTCAGGACTTGTGTCGTGGTCTTCCTGTTGGGCCCCTCCACCTTACATCCCTCTGGGTGGCTTTTCCTACTGGGATGTTTCATTTCTGAACTACTCGAGAGCAGGACACGAGGCTGTCTCCCTCAAAAGTCCCAGCTTGGACAGGGAATGGAGTCACACATGCCCTTCCGATGGGTGGCCTTCCCTGTCTTACTGGGTATTTGATGCTCTGTGCTTTCACTAAGGGGCTGGTCTGGAGCCATGAGGCTAAAGGCCTCGTGCTGGAGGCCTGCTTGCCTTGCACTAATCCTCATTTCTCTCTCTCTCTCTCTCTTTTTTTTTTTTTTTTTTTTTTTGAGACTGTGGCTCAGTTTGGCCTCAAACTCACTATGTAGCCAATAACGGCCTTGAATTTGCTGCTTTTGTGAGTGCAGTCCTGACCACCCATAATGCAACAGCGGATGGGTCAGAGGGTTCTGATCAGTTTCCCACACCTGTCCACCACTGGTGTTCACTCAATACTCTTCAGGGATAAGCACCGTAGGATAATGCCAGCATCAGTCTGGTGTTTGCCAGCACCAGGCTGGCTTTCCTTACTGCACTTCCCTGCCCCCGAGCCCCGACCTGGATATGTATACACTGTCTGATGTGCTCCTGAGTGGTAGGCATCCAGCATCTGTCTGGGGACTGAAGGATGCTTGGGAGACCCAATGAGGGGTGGGAATGATGGCAGGTATGTTGGGCTGCTAAATGAGGTCCTGTTCTCTGTGGCAGGCCAGCAGCTCCTTGGAGAACTAGTACATCAGGGACAGGGAAGAGGCTGGGTCTTCAAATAGCCAGGCATACTACACTCCTGTCTCCCCTCCTCACAGGCCACCTCCTCTGGCTGGGCCTAACACTGGTCCCAGTGTCCTTCTTGTATTGTGTCTTCACATCTTGGTTCCATCTGAATTGTCCTTTTGTGGCTTGGCTGGCCTGACTCTGCTATGTGTACAGTCTGCCTGGCTTTCCCAGGATATGAACCTTGCAGATGATCAAAGCAGCTGCCCAAACCACTTCTCCAGTCTCCTTCCCATCACTGCCTGTCCTGGGAAAGGACCTGGGGACCTGGGGACCTGGGGACCAGGGTGAAGTTGCTCCCCACCTCTCCTAGAAATGAAGGTCAGGGACCCCTGGGGCTGGCGGCAGCACTGAGCACTGTGGGGTCAGGCAGTTGCTCCTTCCCACCCAATTGTAGTTGTGGGCTTGGGAGCTGGCAACAAGTCTCCTGGGGGAGCCCAAGGCCTAATTCAAACCATCTGCCAGGCCATGTTCTACCCAGCTTGTTCAGTGTCCAGAGTCCCCTGCAGCAGGACTGACCTGAGCCACGTCACTGCTATTCCAGCCTGAGTGGTTCACAGTGAGCTCCAGGGACCCCGAGGTTCCTCCTTGCCTCATTCCTGTGTAGGTGCAGGAGGTAAGATAGGGAGATGAGAGCTGGGTGTTGGTGGCTCACGCCTTTAATCCCAGCACTCAGGAGGCAGAGGCAGGTGGATCTCTGTGAGTTCGAGGCCAGCCTGGTCTACAAAGCTACATAGAGAAACCCTGACTCAAGAGAGAGAGAGAGAGAGAGAGAGAGAGAGAGAGAGAGAGAGAGAGAGAGAGAGAGAGAGAGAGAAAAGATAGGGAGATGAGGTGTGGCTTCATGGAAAGGATGCTATGGAATACACTGGCTGCCTTCCAGGAAGAAGGAACAGTGCCAGCTAAGTCAGTGGGAAGCACAGGGCTTGGCTTGGCAGAGAATCTTCTGTATGTTGTGGGTGGAGCGGAGATACCAAAGCTACCTCTGCTGCATCCTTCTCAGATGTCCTTAAGCCTTGCCCAGCTTGTCTGATGCCCACAACCTAGTTAGGTGACTCAGTGGACACTGCACAAGAAGGGATTTATGAACTCTGGCCCTGGGGTGCAGTACTGCTGTGTTTTTGGTCTTCCCAGGTCCCTTGCTTGGCTAGTGACTTCAAAGCTCAGGGCTAGCACTGAGCTGATGGATGGGCTGTGATCTCTTCCAGGGGCTAGACCCAAGAGGACACAGAGACTGAGTGCTGAGACCTGGGACCTGCTACGGCTCCCCCTGGACCGGGTGAGCTGGGGATCAGGGCTGGAGGCGGAGGGACTGAGGAACAGATGGCAGCGGAGCCATGGTCAGCATGTGGGCTCTAGGCTAATGAGACCAGTGTGCAGTGTTTGCTGAGCTGTCAACACCCTCTTTGGGTCCTGTACCCTGGGAGATAAATGTCCCTACCCCAGCAGTCTGAGGCCCTACAGGAGCCCATTTGTCATCATTCCCCCTTGAGTTGTTCCAGCTCTACCCTCTGGCATGAGCTTTCCCTGGGTGGCATGTCCTGGGTCCTGACTAACTCTGGGGAGGGGAAGCTATTATTGGAGAAGCTATTATTGGCAAACCCCAAATCTGGGGGTACTAGTGTGGGTACTATATGGCCCACTGTAGCCTGGTCTCTCTGATCTTCTAGTTGTAAATAGCCTTTGTGGCATAACATGAGTTCAGGGTCAGGAACACCTGGGATCACCTCTGTTGTCTAGCATTAGAAGGCTGATAGTTAAGAAAGACAGCATTCCTCAAATGTCTGTTCTGTGCCCTCTCTACTTCCTTTTCCATCCTTCAGAGACTGAGTACCTACTGTGTGCATCCATAAAGGTGGGCAGGCAGCTGGGCCAACTCCTGAGAGGGGACTTTGGTTTCAAATTGCCTTAGCTCATGTCCAACCTGCCTTTCCCTCTCCAGGAGCAGAATGGAGACACCCACCACACAGGAGACTGGAGGGGGCCAGGCAGGGACTCACTCCCCCTCCCCATGAGGAGCAGGAAGTACCAGGAAGGGGTGGATACCACTGAGAGGAGACCACGGGAAGGCAGCCACTCTCCACTGGACAGCGCTGATGTAAGGGTACAGGTGCCTCGAACGGTAGGTGCCTCCTGACTCGAGGGGACAGTTGTGAACACTGAGTCCTGCCTTCCCTCTCTCTGCCCATCCAGCCTGGTAGCCTGGGGTGGGGGTGTCAAGGCTGAGCTGGTTACTCAGGGAGGCAGAGCTGTAAGCTGCTGGGCCCTCCATCTGGCCTTGTGCAGTCCAGGCACCCTGCGGACTCATAACTGTACCACAGGGAGCCCTCGTGGGCAGTCTAGGTTAGCCTTCCTGCAGACAGGCTCTGTCTCTGGCCCTCAGTTTCTACCTTTGTCACCAGTCTTCAGGTGAGCTCCCTCTGTGTCACAGGCCCTTTCTTTGCCTTTCTGGGACCCTCAAGACCTGGCTGTACAAGCTAAAGGAGCTGGGCTACACAGCCTACTCCAAGAATGCATTCTGCACCTTAAAATCTCCGGAGTGCCTGGGCACAGGCCCAAACTTGGGGATCCCAAGCAAGGGCTCCAATTTGGGAGATCTGCCTCAAGCCCAAGAAGTGGTACAGCCTGCAACTCCTCAATGTGTCTCAAGAGTCTAAGAGGCCTCCTGGGGAGTCTCCTAAAGTCTCCTAATTTGCAGAATGATGGCCCTGAGCTAAGTGATGTGAGGGGTGGCTGGAGATGATGGGATAGCCCCAAGCTTGCCCATGGGGGCAGTTCAGTGTGAGTGGGGGCACATGCTCCATCCCTGGTCTTGGGGAGTGGCATGATGTGGGGGCCCAGTTGTGCACAACTGTAGAGACAGGTGTGGAAGGGACATCTGCCCAGTGTTCCAACAGCTCTGGGCTTAGCATCCGGATCAAAGCTAGACTGGAGACCTTGTAGGGGGTTGGTGTGGCCCGGCAGGAACCCACAGCACAGCCTGGATGCTCAGATTTCCTGGGAGCACTCAACGTACCTGAGAGCACACAGAAATGGTAACACGGGTAGCTCAATGGCCAGTTACAAAACTGGTGGCCAGTGGGTGGAGGGGTGGGGCCTGCCAGGTCCAATAGGTGCCCACTGTGCCTGGGCAGTATCTGCAGACACTGGGAGCTGGTAGAGGTCCAGAGACAGAGTCTGTATTTAGACTTAGGAGTCTCTATGCAGGACACTGCATAGAGGTCCTGAGGTTCTTAGGAAGTAGCATACAACTCCCTCCTCCTGCCACAGACTCAGGCAGCCTGTGCTGCATAGGGGCCTTGGTTATTCTTAGCGCCTGGAGCCCACCTTTCCTGCCAGGGTGGCTGCCTTCAACCCCACTCCAGCCTACTTTATTCCCATCACAGGGAGGCTTTGGGGAAGGGAACACATAGCCTCTTATCCATGGGCTTAGAGGAAGGTTGTGGTAGAGCCAAGGGGCCACCCTGCCAATGTCAAGGGCTGCCTAGGCCAGAGTGGGAGTCCACCTAGGGTGGCCTCAGGAGCAAAGCTGAAGGAAGAGACTGCTTCTCCCAGGGGCCCAGATTTAGATTTAGCTTTGGAAGGAAGCCCAGGGGCCCAGGGGTTGGGTGGGAAAGGGCTTTCAAATAAGCTGTCCACCCCCACAGCCTTTAGTATGCCCACCCACAGGCCTCAAGGGGTGCGCTCTGTTGAGCTGGGGGGAGCCAGCTCATTGTTGAGAGAGGCGGGGAGGGTGGGAAGGAGGGAGGGAGGGAGGAAGGGAGGGAGAGGTGTGCTCACACACTCGTGAGCTACAGCAGTGAGGGTGGGTACTGGGAGAATCCAGCCTTATTAGTGTGTGTGTGTGTGTGTGTGTGTGTGTGTGTGTGTGTTCAAGCACTCAAGATCTGTAGCAGTGAGGGCGGGAACTGAGAGAGCCCAGCCTTCTCTCTGGCTCCTATTTAAGCATCTGGCGAACACTGTGGGTCCCAGCAGCGGCAGCGAGGAGACGCTTGGCACTTCGAGCAGGTGGTAGCGGCTGTGCCTGGCACCTTGGCATCCTGCCTGGGTTGCACGTGGCCTGGCGCCCATACAGCTCCTGATTGCTGCTGCTGGAGGGAGCCTGTGATCCTGTGTGAGTGTGGGTCGTTGGGCATGCAGGGACTTTGGTCAGCCAGGGTAGAGGTGGGCTAGGCCCTGTCTGTACACTTCTCTGGGACCTGGGCTTAAACTAAAGCAGTAGAGATTGCAGTCAGACCTCGAGAGGAACTCAGACCTTTGGGAAAGAGTCAGAGACTTTGGGCAGGGGACAGGGGAGACTTTCACAGTCCTCACAAGACTCTCTCAGAAATGGGATCGTGCTCCTGAGGGGTATGGGTATGGGGAGCCCACGTCTCTGTCCTGGATAATATCGTTCTTGACATCTCAGGAGTGAGGGCAAGAGGAGTCTCAGAACAAATCCAGATCCAAGCAGGGAAGACTGGAGCTCTGTGTGTGTGTGTGAGTGTGTGTGTGTGTGTGTGTGTGTGTGTGTGTGTGTGTGTGTGTGTGTGTGTGTGTGTGTGTGTGTGCAGTTGCTAAGCAGACCCTGTCTACAGTGCAGCTCGGACCCTGCAGGCATCCAGTCCTTCAGACACACCTGAGCAGCCCCCACTGGCCTTGAGGAGTGTGGGCTCAGCCAGGTGCTCATTGTCGTTCGGTTGGGGCTGTGTATGTTAGCTTTCCTTTTCTTTTGGCTCTGGTTTTTCTCCTGGCTCTGACAGTGTCAGGCTGCAGGACTTATTTAGGCCACAGAAGGACAAAGCCTGAAGGAGAGCAAGGTCAACCCGAGCACCCAGATCCAGTAGGGTCTCTTTTCTTTGCATGTGACTTCCCTGGCTACAGCTCCCATGACTGGGTCCACGTTGCCTACAGAGTCCCGAGTCGAGTCCTATGCTGGGGTTGTCCACCAGGTCTGCTTGTATCCAGATACTAGTTCTGTTCTTACTCTGTGTGACCTTGGGGAGGCCATACAACCTCTCTGTGCCTGTGCCTCTTTGTGCAGGGCAATCCGAGACATGGAAAGTACCTTATGGTAGGAATCTTCCTGCATTCAGAAGGCCATAGCTCTGCAGAACCAGGCCTTCACCGTCATTGCTTCCTTGCTGTTTGTGTGGACTTAAGTGGGCTAGGGGCAGGTTCCAGCTTCTTGCAGCAGGTGGATCTGGACCCGTATCCCATCCATTGCAAGGCTTCTGAGACCCAGCCTGCAGAGCAGGCCAAAGTCATACCCCTTGCCTCCAAGGATGTGTAAACTGAGTTTCGAATGGCATAGCCTGTCCCAGGCACCTGATGCTCAGGGTTCACAGACCCAAACCCTCCCTTTGGAAGTAGCCTCATGCACCCCCATGACTTGTCTGGACTCAGAACAGTCATCTCTGACCTAGGCCTTAGACTAGACCCCCAAACACACACACTCAACTACCCATACATTAGATCTTGCCAATCCAATCAGCTCAGGAATCTAGAGCCCAGTATGGACTCTGCAAAGTTCTTCCTCTCCAGGAAGGAACTTGGAGCAGTAGGCAGCTGTATTCCCACTCTCAACCCCTATGGAGGTCCAGCCCTTTCCCCTCACTCACCGGGGTCCTCCCCTCAGCTAGCTCACAGAGGACCTAGGGCAGTTAGTGTCTTCCCTTATACACCGGCCCTCACACAGCTGCTGTCTTCTGAGCTTGACACGAGTTTACAATCTTTTCATTGTGTGGCCTAAGCCCAGAAAGGCAAAAAGACCCTCATCTCCCACCTGGGTCTCCATGCCCTTGGTGAGAAAACCTATGGATCCTTCCATCATTGCAGACAGATTGGCTACTGAGGTCACATATCTTGTGGCAGTCCTGGCTCCATGCTTGCAGAGGCCTACTCACTGGACATTGGAGGGTGGCAGGATTGGGGGTCAGGCACAGATGTAACTCAGTATGACTGACAGGGCCCTCTGGGATGGAATGCAGGAGAATTCCTGAAGATGGTGGTTCCTGGCCTGGGTCAGCTTGGGGAAAGTCTACACTGAGATTGGGTAGAAGTGGCCAGGCTGAGGTAGCAACAAGACAGGGATGTAACTGAGGCTGGCTGTGAGGGGTGGCAGCCACAGAAGTGCTGACAGGAGACAGGCGGATTTGGGGGCATTATGTCAATGAGGGTGGTGCCCTGAGAGGGTCCTGAGACCTTGTCTTGGGAATGTGTGTGGTTAGGGTGGGCAGTCCTCCCATTGGTCTAGGAGGCTGGGGCAATGAGGGCTGAATTGGTACCTCCCTCCCCACCCAGGGTATTCCCAGGGCCCCATCTTCTGACGAGGAGTGCTTCTTCGACCTGCTGAGTAAGTTCCAGAGCAGTCGTATGGATGACCAGCGCTGCCCCCTGGAGGAAGGCCAGGCAGGAGCTGCCGAGGCCACAGCTGCCCCCGCCCTGGAGGAGAGGGCAGGTGAGTACAGAGCCCCTGTGAGCCCACCAGCCAGACCCAGCACTAATCATATGAGCCCCCAGCGAGCTAGTCCAGAGGGCAGGAGGGCCAGCTAAAGTGCCCCCATCACCCAGCGCTCGCTCCACACTTATCCCCAAAGCTGCATCCTGGGAAGTATGTAATTACCCCGCCTTGAAGAGCAGGCAGTGTCTATGCATCCCAGCTTTTGGGTGTGTGGGAGGCCAAAGCTTTCTCCTGTCAGTTTCTGAAGTCCTGAGAGGCAGGGGTGGGAGGCAGGGCAGGGGCAAAATGGTTAGGAGCAGCCCCAGGCATAGAAGGCTTTCTGGGGCCATATTCCCTTGGAGAGAGCTAGGCCAGTCCAAGATGCCAGCCAGTGTTCCCAGTGCCTGCCCTTTTCCAGACTCACCTTCTGTCTGCCCCTTACAGCTCAGCCCTCTGTGACAGCTTCACCACAGACTGAGGAGTTCTTTGACCTCATTGCCAGCTCTCAGAGCCGCCGGCTGGACGACCAGAGGGCTAGCGTGGGCAGCCTGCCTGGGCTACGTATCACTCTCAACAATGTGGGGCACCTCCGAGGCGACGGGGACCCCCAGGAGCCAGGGGATGAGTTTTTCAACATGCTTATCAAGTACCAGGTAGGCCTGCACACAGGAGACAATGGGTGGGGCCTCTTCTAGGCCAACCTTCTAATGGTCCTCTGCCTTTTGCAGTATAGACACACCCAGCAGACACACAGCAAGCTCTGGTCTCTCTGGTCTTGTTTGAGGCAGACATAGCAACAAGCTGGCACAGGTAGAGTCAGGGACCATGCACAGATGCTCAGGCCTGAAACCCTCCTCTGCCAAGGGGCCAAGCACCTTTTGAGGCAGCAACCTCAGCACACTTTGGTGCCTGAGTTCAGCCTGGGTTGCCAGGTCCCCAAATCCAGCAATGTCCACTCCAGCTTCCACATCTGGGCAGATGAAGCTGAGGGTTAAGTGGTATCCTGGAATTGGGAGGGAGAGAGAGCTGGGGTATTATCAGCTATCTGGAGGAATCAGGGCAGGAATAGCTCTGAAAAAGACCACACATCATGGGGCCGACAGGTAAGATGGAGTACCTAGGCTTCTGAAGACAGAACCTGGGTAGGACTACCTATGGATGGGCCTCACTATATGGGATGGGGAGAGGCAGGCGTGCTGCTGACCTGAGCCACCTACCCAAGGCCTGGCAGCACAGAGGGTAGGTGGTAGGTTCACTCTGCAGGCCAGCTGCCCTCCGACTGAAGCAGTGGTGGGGCTTGGTCAGATGCAGGAATGATGGGGGCCAGTACTCCACCTCTGCATCAGGCTAAGTTTCCAGATCAATGTTCATTCTCACAGAGGAGACAGAACCACAGCAGCATCCAGACAGCCTCCTCTAAGTCAGCTCCTCCTGAGAAGCCCTGCCCACTCCAATACTTGAGCCATCAGCTGCACCGGCTCCGGTTCCTTCTGCTCCCGGCCCTGAAGAAAAACCAACACCTTTCAGGCCCCCCAGCCTCCACATCAGGACAGGCAGAGCCTGTGGTGTCAGCTGATTGATCCAAAGGAGATCCTTGGCGGGTTTGGGGTTGGGGTGGTGGTGATGATTTCCAAACAACAGGCTCTGATCTATAGCCCCAGGCCCTCTGAGGGCAGTCCAGGGTTGTGCTAGGTTCCAGGGTAGTTTTAGGGTACAGTCCCTGTATCAGCAGGTCCCAGGAGTTGGCCTTAGGGCTGCCCAGTAGCTGCTGGCTTGTTCTACCCAGAATATATCATCCACCCCTTTCTGTTTGGTTGGCCAGCCACAGCTCTGGGGAGATGTCTTCAAGAGACATTGCTAGGGCAAGGCTGCTAACACTACCCTAGAACCAGGGAAGCAAGAGATGGCTGAAGCAAGTCCCCCTTGGAGTATTATACCACTCCTCCCAAGTCAGTGCTTCATGTTCTCATATTTTTCAAAAAGCCCATTGCCCACCCACTGCAAGGATAGGTCCTCCAAAGGCCTGAGAAATGCAAGACCATCAACCTACACTGTGTGTCTGCCCAGTCTTCCAGGATTGATGACCAGCGCTGCCCACCCCCCGATGTGCTGCCCCGAGGCCCCACCATGCCTGATGAGGATTTCTTCAGCCTTATCCAGAGAGTGCAGGCTAAGCGGATGGATGAGCAGCGTGTGGACCTTGCTGGGAGCCCTGAGCAGGAGGCCAGTGGGCTTCATGAGCCCCGGCAGCAGTGTCCACCAGGTGCCAGCTAAGGCCTAACCCTCCAGCCAGGCATGCCCTGCCCTGGACTCTGGGGATTCAGTTGTCCACAGTGGCCATGGCCCCTTGATAAGCCAAATCTTTCCAAGGCCATGATGGAAGGCCAGCTCAGCCCCTAACCTCTTCCCACTGAGCCAGATGGTGGGCACCCAGCCCTCAAGGAACCCCCATCCCAGGGTGGAGGGCTCAGGCTGGAGCTGCTATATGGGGGAGGGCATGCTTCTGTCCCCATAAGGCACGTAGCTTCCTGCAGGCCCTGCCCTGCCCTGTTCCAGGCCGGGCCTTCAGCATGTTGGCCCCAAGCCCCGGTGCTGTCCAGACCCTTCTCCCTCAAGCCCTGCCCTGCCAAATGTGAAATTCTGCCAACTCCCCCAAGCTTCCCAGGGGAGCCTCAAAGACTCTTCTGGGGGCTACAGTGGCATGGCATGTTCTGTCCCCCAGCTGGTCCTGGGATGGCTACGCAGGAGGTACACTCTGTATTCTGCCTCGCCTCCCCAGGGTAGGCCCTATCCTGGCCCTGTCTGTGCCCAACTCTGATGTGGGAGATTGGCAGCTGCAAAGTCCAGACACCCTGACCAAGTAGTCCCCAGCCTCACACTTGGCCTTTGAAGCAGGAGGGACAAGGCAAGCCTCCAAGCCAAAAACACGGGCAGGGGCTTGTCCTAGAGGACTTGTCCTGCTGGCTGGCAGTGGGTATTCATGAGGAATCTGCTCAGCTAGATCCTCTAGTCCCCTCAGTGAACATCCACCCAATTTTACTAGGGAAATGGTATCTTGGCTTTCTCATCAAGGGGTCCAGCTGCGATATCTGGGTTGGACACAGGGCACTATAGTTGGGGTGGGGATTCAGGCTGGACTGCTGGGGCATCCATGAGACAGACCTTTGGGGACTATGGTCCCAGCTCTTGCCTGCAGATCCTGCAGGTAGCCCTACTGGAGGGCTCTGTACAACCTTCTAACACAGGGTCTCTTACCCTGCAGCCTAGGAGAGAGCCAGGGTAAGGGAAACTGAAGGGCCAGCCCTGGGGATCCAACTTCTGAGAGGCAACAGCACCCCAAGGGCAGGAGCATATACCAGAGCACAGGGTCTCAGGCGGGACATAGCGGCCGCCTGCATACTTGAATGTACATGCGTATTTATTGCTCACACGTGTTTGCCATGTTATCCACGGGTTCTTTCCAGCCCAAGAGGTACGTTTTTGTTTTACCCAAAAATAAAAGTCTGCCAAGTGAGCGTGGCTTCTGTTTTAATTTGTGTCAGTCAGCCTTCCCAGGACATGGGGTTGGCTTCCCCAATGCAGTGTCTTCCAGCGTACAAGCCATTTGAGATCAGGAGCAATATGGCCCCGCTGTGTGTAGCAATGAGGGGCTGGGGCCAGGGCCTCAATCTCTGCATTCTCTGCTGTTCTCCATTGCCTTGGCTTTCCAGAGACAGGGAGCAGAAACCAGGGATGTCACTGTGCGTTGGTGAACACTGAGGACTGGCCCCTTCTGAGCAGTCTTACCTTGACTGGATTAGCTCCAGCCACAGGGCTTCCTTTATCTTAGCAGTTCATATTACTGAGACTAGATTATGCCAGTCCAAGCAACAGGAACTCAGAGGGCCTGGCTTGTCCTCAGTGTTCATGTGGTGAGCAGCATCCCATGGAACTCAAGTCCTAATGGGCCCTTTGGGGAGAGGCCTGACATAGGCCAAGGGAGGCAGAACATAAGCTAAGACCAGTAAAATATTCTAGAGAAGTCACTGGGAGTCTGGATCACTGTGATGGCTCTAGAGGCAGCCAAACTCTTTCAGGCAAGCTAGAATTGCTTAGGTGCTGTGAGGCCAACTTTGAAAGGAGCTGCCATGGGAAGGGAATATGGTGAGAGGGCCACACCATTGCACAGGAGTCACACTGAAAGCACTGAGCTGGCCAACAAGGATGTTGGGGTGGTACTTTACTAAAGACTCCCTGAGAGGGAGGAAGCAGTAGACCGCTTAACTAGCTAGTCGGAACAACTCCAAGCTGCCATATAATTGGGAACAGTGGCCCAGGGTGAATCTGCAGAACAGGGTAGGGATATGGACTGTACAATAATGGTCTGTGTGGAAGGTGAGGCTGAAAAGTGGAACCTCCCTGGAAGGAGGGCTCTGGAGCTCTAAGGCCCCAGATGGGGAGCAGCAGCATACAGAAGGCACACACAGAGGTAAGTCCAAACCATGGTCTGACTTCCCATCCAGAGGTCCCCTAGATCCAGCTCTGCATTAGCCATCAGGTATAGCCAGCTCTAGGCTTCCTCAAACTCAGGTCCAGACACTCATAGGCAACAGGGAAGCCTAGCCAGGCGCCACTGGCCTCCTGCACTTGAAGGCCCACAGCAACACAGTCCCCTCTGACCTCTGTGTCCTCCACAGGGAGCGGGCTGGAGTTGGGGGCTGGCTCTGCCTCTGGGACTATGACAGTCTGCACAAATGGCACAGGAGGCTCTGGGTGGGGATAATAGCAGGGTGTTTGCTGAGGGAAGGACAGGGGGTAATCAAGTGGAGGCTCAGACTGCAAGTGCACCCGGCCTCCCACGGCCTAAAGTGAACTGCTAATCACTAGCTGGGTCCCAGGAGACAGGGCGGCATTGTGTCACTGTCATACTCCACTCAGCTGTCCTCTCCACCATCCTGTCCCAGGTCTTTCCCTGCCAGATGGGCTGGTGATTAATGTTGAAGGTCACGGGGCCCAGAAACTCCTGCAAAAAGCCTGTCCTGGTCTTGCATCTGTTTGTTTTCCTAAACACAAGGACATCCTGAAGGCGTGTCAAACAAAGTTGGGAGATGAACCACACACCAAGGCAAGCATGATGTGGCCTTCATGACGGCCACACATCTCCTCTTAGGCCCCAACACAGGAAGAAGCATTGAGAGGTGCAGGCAGCTCATGGGGGCCTCTCCTTGGCTTCCTCTTCTTCCAAGCCTCTGAGCAGTATCCTACAGGTCTATGGCCACGCTGAGAAGCCTGTTCTGCTACAAAGCCATGCCTCAGGGTGGGCTTGACACTAGCTCACTCCTGCTAGCCAGGAGATAACAGGCAACATAGGAGGAAGTAGTAGAACTCTGAGGGACAGAAACTTGTGACTACAAGTCTAACTCAATCCCCAGCCCCAGCCTCACTGGGAGGAGGACTACCACAGACAGGGAGGAGGTGACTCCTCTGAAGAGGTGGGATGCTCGTGAGGCTGCAGTCCTAGAGCCACAGAGTTGTTCTGACTTCATAAAAGAAAAACAGGAGCCCAGGCCCAGCACCTGGAGGTGACAGCTGTTTACTGACAAGGAACAGGCCAGGCCTGAGAGGTTCCAAGTGGATGCAGTAACTTTTGGGGGGCTGGAGTCCACAGCCGCAGAGTGTACAAGTCAGTTCTGTTCAATCTTGCCGGGAAGGGTAGGATCCTCACCCCCTTCTGGGGCAGCAGGTGGTTCAGCAGCCTCCAGAATCAGTTCCAGGGCACCCTCGCCAGACACTCGGCGTACCTCCTCTCCTCTGGCTGCCAGGATCTCTTCGATGTTCCTGCAAGACAGGAAGGCAGCATTAGCTCCATACTGGGCTCCCTCAAGGGCCAGCTTGGATCTGGACCACTTGTCCCAGCACCTAGGTGACACCAGTACCTCACAGGTACTAATGTACCTTCACCAAATGTGTATTAGTAAGTGCCACCCGAGAAACCAGCAGACAGGGTGTCATCTCCGCTGCACAGTGTACCATCAGGGGCCTTGGCCCTGCCTCTCACCAGGTAGCCATCCCTGCAGTTCTGTTCTGTTTCTAGGTATCAGAGCTGAGATTTCTCTGTAGCACAGGTCCAACTGGTGAACACTAGAGACCTAAGGCCTGCATGCTTATCTCACAGGCTCTCCTCTGTGGCTCTGCCCATACTCCTGCCACTGAACCCTCCTCACAGGAGGACACTAGGAAGCCATTAGGCACATCCTCCAGACTGGCTCCTGGCACTCCCCCACTGTCCTCCCAAAAGTAGGTACGCCAACTGCAGGTCGGCACTCACTCCACAGTCTGACAACCCGTCCGTCTGCTCTGAGTTGGCAGAGGACAAAAGTCCTTCATTAGAAAGTGAAAGGGCCCAGCTGGAGAGATGGTTCAAAGGTTAAGAGCACCGACTGCTCTTCCAAAGGTCCTGAGTTCAATTCCCAGCAACCACATGGTGCCATCCTCTATGAGATCTGGTGCCCTCTTCTGGTGTGCAGATATACATGGAAGCAGAATGTTGTATGCATAATCAATAAATAAAATCTTTAAAAGAAAGTGAAAAGGCCATTGAACAGATTAGAGGTCAGGCAGTGACAGGCAGAGCCATAGAACTAGACTGAGATGTCTAGAGATATGGTTTGCCACATCTGGGGGCTATCCATGCTTTATCCGAAGTTCAAAATCAACAGTTTCTAGATCCACATGAAGCTGGGCTGTCCAGGTAGAGGGGTCTTGAGCCGGTTCATAAAGAGCCACAATCCTACAGCCTCCTACCCCTCCCAGCTGGACTCACCTCTTCCCCTTCAGGTCAGAGAACCAGCCTAGGTTGTCAGCGATGATGTGGTGGTTCTGGCAGCCAGGGCAGGTGACAATGACCACACCGTGGTGGTAGGCCAACTTTGAGATGCTCTTGGATGACCGAGTACCACAGACCTAGCTGGGTGAGAGAGGTGGTCAGGCTAGGTACACACAGGAAAGCCCCTCAGGCTGACTCCACCCTGAGGGACAGCCCCAACTCTTTCCCAGATGGTCCCACCTAGGAGAAATCCCAGTCACTTTCTCCCTAGAACGACAACCTTACTCATCACTCAGAAGGTCCTGTCCCTCAAAGATAGCTTCACCCCTTCTCAGCCCTCTCGTGGAAGACCCCGCCCCCTCCCTGGCCGAGGGTTACTTCCATCCCTTCTCCCAGAACCTCATTCCTTCCCGAAGTCAACCAGCCCCTTTAGAAGTCGACCAGCGCCAGGTTCTGCCGACCGCGCCCACCTTGCAGGTGTAGACGAGCTGGTAGCGGTCCGCCTCCACGCGCCCCAGCGCTGCCACAGGCCCTGATCCCTGCGCGGTGCTCGAGCTACGCCAGCCCCAGGCCCAGCCCCGTCGTCTCTCCGCGGTCCTCAGGCGAGCCTCTGAATCCCAGAGCCGCCCCGGGCCGGGATTCCGGGTCCGCACACTACGCAGGAGTATGGGCACGCGGCTCAGAGCTGTCCGCAACATCCTGCCCGAAGTCCTGGGCCGCCCCTTCTTGCACCGCCCCGTACGACTGAGGCCGCATCGGCCATCTTGGAAACGGGCGCCGTGGCCGGAAGCGGCCCTCTCCGGCTTCTGTCGCCGCCGGCGCGCTGCCCTCTGTCGCCCCCTGGCGTCCCCCCAAGTGCATACCCTCCTAACAGGCTCGGCTTGGTGGTCACTTTATTTAGTTGTATTTTCCAATACGTGTACAACGCATGTGTAGCGTACAGTAAAAAATGCAGCACCCCTTCACAATTACACAGACGCTCAGCCTCGGCGCGGGCTGCTAGGAGCCCTCGGTGTCGGTGTTGTCGCTGCCTGTGGTGTTCTCGCGGTCCCCCTCGTCCTGTCGCCAGCTGTTCTGAGCCTTGCGGAGCGCCCGCTTCCTGTGGGACCGCAGTGTGAGCAGGTACACGCAGGTGTCCCACCCTCCTAGGCCGTCCTGCCCGCCGCCCCACACCTGCGGTAGTTCTCGAAGCTCTCCTTGAGACGCCGCCGCTCTTTCTCCGGGGGCTCGCTGCTGCTGGGCCCAGTGCCTTGCACAAGGAACGGTGCTGGCAGCTGGACACCGTGGACCTTCCCAAGGCTGCCCTGGGACTCCTGAAAGAGTGAAACTGAGCCAGCTGGCAGAATGCCTGATGGACTCCCAAGATGAGCGAGCATCTGGCTGACTGGATGACTTCTTTGTTGAGGAATATTACTTTAACTATGTAAAGGTGTGTTACGTTTCTTTATGTTGCAGGATATTACTTTATGTAAAGTTAAGTTGTTTTTTTGTCTATGCTTTATTTGTTTAATTATGTGTTGCTCTTTTACCTTGCCTACCTAAGGCACCTAAATGGTCTAATGAAAAGCTAGACAGAAGAGGGATAGGTGGGGCTAGTATTCAGAGAGAATAAGTAGTAGGTGGAACCCAGGCTTGAGAGAGAAGAGAATGGGTGAGAAAGACCAGACAGACAGACACAGAGGAAGCAGGAAAAGTAGGACATGCAGAATGAAAGGCAAAAAGCCCCGAGGCAAAACATAGATGAAGAGAAACAGGTTGAATTAAGTTATAAGACCTAGTAGGACAAGAATAAGGCTGAACATTGATAACTAATAAGTTTCCACATCATTTGGGATCTGGTTAGCCACCCAGAGAAAGCCTGATACACTTCTTTTGCTGCATGGGGGTCCTTTCATGTTGCTCCCACCCCATCCAACCACCATACATCTAGAGGTCTGTCCAAGAAGGGGGGTCTCCACTTCATGTACCAAACACTACCCAAACATTATATCACATGCATGCACCTTGTGATCCCTAGTTGTCCAGGGGTACAGGTGGAGTCACCTTCCTCCCCTTGAGTCACCAAGGTTCTGGGGGCCCCAGTCAGCCTTACATGGGTTTGTGAAAGCTGCTCCTTGCTCTGAGCCACGAAGGGCTGCTCTGGGCTCTCCCTGTCTGCCAGGACACCTGAAAGGAAGAGCTGTGTGTTGGGGGGAGGCATTTGGCATGGCCACCACCTCCCTCTGCTAACAGCCCCACTAGCACTAGTCCTTATGAGCTGGGATCCTCAGGCAAGTCCAGTGGAGACTGCATTTCCTAAGACAGGGACAGGCTGAGCCAGCTTTTGGCTGCCAGGAGTACTCAACAGGGCTCCTACCATCACTCACCCACCCACACCTTTCAAGTTGACTGTCACCAAACATACAAGGGTGGATGGGTAGGAAAGACTCTTGGTCTCCAGGACAGTTTGCTCATGCATGTCCCAGGCCATGTTCCTGTTGGCTTGGCAACAGGAACATCTCCTTTATGTGCCTAGTGGTGATCTCAGGACCTCTGGAGGTGAGAGCAAGTACACTATATTAGTTAGACCAGACTAGGTGGGAAGAGCACGGCTCAAGTCTCCAGGTAGGTGTCCAGGGAGGGCTATGAACCTCAAGAAACAGTTATACCTCAAGAAACAGTTATACTCAGAGTACGAGAGCAACCAGCAGACCTATCCCCTACCCCTCTCATTTTCATGAACTCCTGGCATGCTTTTCAGGGAGCTGGCTGTTCTTGGGTTCTCCTCCTTTTGTGCCCACATGGAGCTCAGTGGCCTCAACTTGGTTCCTGGGGGCTACAGTGGGTGAGCCACCTCTACACTTCTCCATCCGCACCACTTGTTCCCCTTTTGCCTTTGGTTAAAGCCCGGGGTGGAGGAAGTCTGTCTAACTTCTCACGAAAGCTCTCAGGATTCCTCCTCCCTGTACCAGACCCCCACCTCCTACCTCCAGCTACTTCAGGACAGTGTTCTCACCAGCTCCCCCAACTGTCACCCCCAGGACTAATGAGCCAACACTCAGATCAGAGGAGAGTCCTGTTTGGCAGCCTGCTACTGTGGATAGCATACCCCTATCTCCTTGCTTGCTGCTCTGTCCATAGCACCATCTCTTACTTCCTCACTGAGCACACCTGGATACTGGCTAGTATATCCCTCTGCCCTCTGAGCCACAGACCCTGAGACCTAAGCCCCATGTTCAAATCAGATTCCTTATTCTCTGGGTGTGTTAGCCTAAAAATTTAGCCCTTCACCACTGCCATTCCGTGCCTCAGTTCTTCCGTCCCTGGAGTGGTGACTACTGAGACAGAGTAAGTCACACAACTCTGTGTGCTAAGGATGGGCCAGGGCTCTGGGAGGCCAGGAGACTACAGCCCAGGTGCCTTAGGGGTAGGGGAGGTTCTGGAAGAGCATGGTACCCCCCCTCCTCACCTTTGTCTGAGAGCTGGGCATCCTCCTCCAGATCCTGAGGCAGTGAGAGCTTCCAGACAGAGACATGCCACCCAGTTAGGCCATGGTACAAGCCACCATTGTCCTTCCAGTGGCCGACCCCACTGCCCACTTGACTTTAGCTTCTCAGTTGGTACAGCCATCACTGTCACCCCTCTGCACAGAGATCCTCAGAGACTCAGTGCCAGCCAGGCCAACGGTCAAAGGGAACCCTAGCATAAAGTTCCTGTCCTAAGAGGCCAGGCTGTGGGCATTGGATGGTGCCTCACTTTGCTCACAAACAAAGGCCTCAGAATTTGGTCAGCACTCTTCCCTGTATCCAACCCAAAAGGAGAGAGAAGGGACAGCCCAGTTCAGGTGAACAGGACCATGTGGGAGATGAGTGTGGGGTCAGAGGGAGGTTGCAGGCCTGGAAGAGGCCCACTCTGTGCCCACCCATTGGATCACACTCACCTCCTGGGAGTTCCTGGGTGAAGTGTCCTCCAGGTCAGAGCTCTGTAGCCACAGAAAAGGGAATTGGTCAGTGGGCTACAGGGTTCTAAGCACCTGGGCAGGGGGTGTGCAAGGCATGGTGAGGGCTCCATCCTCTAGGCAGGCCCTGCATGCTCAGTCATGCCCGTACGTCTCTTCAGGACCCTGCCCAAAACATCTGTCTTTCTTAATTCTACTCTACTAAGCCACCTGAATGATCAAGGCCGCTGTCCTATGTGCTGACTGGACCTTGAGTTACATATATGTCTATCACTGACATGAGGAGCTCCAAAGAGGAAAAAGAACTCAGGAAGGCCCAGGCATTTTTTGGAAGCCACAAGCAGGTCACCAGCCGTGCCAGGTTAGGAATGGGGATGCCCCTAGGCTGCATGATCCCTCTTGGAATCTTGCCCTGACCCCATGTCCTCCCCAGTTCCCTCACTTCCCAGACCGCCCAAGATACAGCAGACAGGGAGACCTACCAGGATGAGCATGTCCAGCTGCTGCTGCTTGAGTCTGCCCTCGGCGGCCACTAACCGGCCCTCACTCTGGAACAACTGCAGCTGCAACTCGTCTGCCTTCTCACTCAGCTCTCGAACCTGCTTTCGAAGCTCGTCTTTGTCCTGAAAGCTCTGGGCACACTGTGCATGCAGCTCTTCCCTCGAGGCCATAGCCTGTAGGGACAAGAGAGGGCACACCCTCATTAAGAGACCTGGTTAGTGGTGCTCTTGGCTTTTATTTGGCAGTACAAACGGCAGCCTCTACTAAAGGTCCTGACTGGATGTTTGCCACCCTGTTGTGCAGTTGGAGTTGCTGAACTGGAGGGGTTCTCAAAGCAGTCGGGGCTCTCAGTACAGAAGAACAGACACTGGGTGGGGCAACACATACCCAGCATCCTTGCATTTGGGAGGCAGAAGCAGGATCAGTAGTTCAAGGTCGTCTTTGGACATACTTTGAGTCAAGGCTACATAAGACACTGTCTCAGAACAATCAAAAATAAATAAAATTAATTTAAAAAGAAAAACTCCAAAAAGAAGCAGCTGAAATGACCATGGCCAACACTCAAGATAGTTCCTAGGGAAGTCCAACCAAGAAGTCAAACATCCCTAGTCAGTATGTGTCTCTGTCCCACCCATGTGGCATGTTTTCAAGTTCTGGATGCATCTTGACATCAAGAATATGATCACTGGGCGGTGGTGGCACACGCCTTTAATCCCACCACTGGGGAGGCAGAGGCAGGCGGATCTCTGTGAGTTGGAGGCCAGCCTGGTCTACAAAGTGAGTTCCAGGACAGCCAAGATGACACAGAGAAACACTGTCTCAAAAAAACAAAAAACAAACAAAGAACATGATTGATGGCTGTTCTTAAAATGAATACCATGCTTCTTCTTTTGTTTCCTGGGAGACAGTTTCATTCATTTCCCAAACTGGCCTAAAATTTACTATGTATCTGAGGATGGCCTTGAATTTTTGATCCTCCTGACTCTACCTCCAAAGCCTGGAATTACAGGCATGTGCCACCAAAGTTGGCTCAGTTGCTACTACTTTTTGTTGTTTTTGGTTTTTTGAGACCGGGTCTACCATTGTAGCCCAAACTGGCTTGGAACTCACTGTGTAATCCAGGCTGGCCTTGAATTCACAGTAGTTATTTTGTTTCAACCTCCAAATGCTGGGAGTACAGGTATGAGCTACCACTACTACTACTGCTGCCTATTCCAGGGGGTTACCACCAGCTCTTCTACCCAATACTGTGGCCTCCACCTCCCACCTGTGTAGCTAGCAACTTCCTCTCCTCTATTGAAGTTTCCAACCCTGACCTTCCCCTAACCAGCACAGGCGCCACTGGGACTCCCCTGCTACACTGGCCCTTCCTGTGAGAGAGGCAGATGTTCCTGTCTTTGTACAAGAGGCTCCAGGTTCTATCTTTCAACATTGCCAAGTTACCTCAGGCATAAATAGATAGGTAGGTAGGTAGATAGATAGATAGATAGATAGATAGATAGATAGATAGATAGATAGATAGATAAAGTAATGAGTTGACCACAGCTTCAAAAGCCTCTACACCGGCACCCAAACACTCCTCTCATTCTCATCTTCTGAACACAAATGCAACACCTACCTGGTCCCGCTCAATGGAGACTTCCTCCATCTGCTGCAGGATAGCCTCGATCCGGTCCTTGTACATCTTGGCATCCTTACGCAAGGCCAGGCACTGCAGCTCGAACATCTCCCTTTCCTCCACGCACTACAGGAAGCACCACTCAGCCTCACCCACTCTCCACTGCTCACCTGGCCCTGGGCTGGACTCAGGCAACACCTTCAGAGCACTCAAGATCGGGCTAGCCGGGATGATGGGAAGGGCACTGCAGTCCCAGGCCACAGCAGGCTTGCCTGGTCTGAGACCATGGCCTCAGCCACCACCGATCACACGGTAAACTGAAAGGATGACCCTAGCTGTGGACATGACACCACTGTGCACCAGGAATTGGTGAAGGGGAGACAGTGAGTTACATTCCAGACCCTGCCTTCCAGATACCCAGTGGGTACTGCTTGCCTGCCCTGCCCTCTCACCCGGGTCCGGAGGGCCTCAGCTTGGCGGAGGTCCTTGCGTAGGGAGAAGATGGTGTTGGCCTGCTCTTGGTGCTCCTGCAGTGCCTGGCGCCAGTCCTCCTGCAGCACTTGAATGTAGGGGCTGTTCCTGTCTAGCTTGCCCTCCTGGAGGTGGCAAAGGGCAACAAGCCTGGCCATTGCAGTTGTACCATCTGGTGTGCCCCTGGTGTGCACTGCTGGTAGCCCTACCTGTACAGAGACCTCCAGCTCCTGCACCCGGGCCTGCAGCAAGTCCTTTTCCTGCTGCAGCTCCCACATCAGCTCCTGGCTGGGCCGCTGCTCCATAGCATGCCTGAGCTTCAGGGTGTGTTTTCGCTCCACCTTGCAATCATCCTCTGCCTTCATGAGGCTGTGCCTGAGCCGGTCCACCTGTGGGTGGTCCAGTCAGCAGCAGCCTCCTCCAGACACCCCCACCCCCACCCCCCTGCTGGTGGGACAAGCGATCACCTCGAGCTGCAGGTCCCGGTTCCGCATGAGCGCTGAGCCCTTCTCTTCACTCAGATGTGCTAGGCGCATGGCCAGGTCATAGTTCTCATCCTTGCAGCGCTTCAGCTCTCGGCTGCTCAGCTCACACTCTTCCTTGAGCCGCTGCACACGCTCCTGGTGCTTGCGCAGGAGGCTGTCCTTTACCCGAAGCTCCTTGATGAAGTCGTCCTTGGAGCTCAGAAGTGCCGTCAGGTCCTGAACCTTCTTCTGCAGCTTCATGACCTCTGTCATCAGCAGCTGCGTCAGGCCTGACTCCCCTGATGCATCTGGGGACCATGCAGTGTCAGATGGAGCCTGTGGCTGTCACCTGCAGACCCTGTGCTTGTCCTTGTCCAGAAGTATGTGCTTGAAGACCAGCAGTTTGAGGGGCAGAGGGAGCACTACTGGTCTTCCACAGAGAGAAAGCTGGTGGGAAGGCTCCCTGGGGACTGTTCACCAGGCCCAGTCTGCCTTGCTGCCCCTCACATATGAACTGACTGAGATTCTAACTTATCACATGCCAGGACTCCAGCTGGCCCTCTCTCTCTCTCTCTCTCTCTCTCTCTCTTTTTCTCTCTCTTTTCCCTGAGAAAAGGTCTCACTATGTAGTCCAGGGTGGCCTCTAACTCAGAGATCTGCCTGCTTCTCCCTGGGATTAAAGGTGTGTGCCAGCATGCCTGGCCCTCTGTCTACCTTTATAAAGATCTTTATGAGATGAATGATAGGGATGTGGACTGATAGGGATGTGGCTATTCCATCAGTTCACCTCTGTCCCCTCTAGAAACTGTGGGATTCTGTCCTTAGGTGGTAACTGGGCCCCATGGAATTAATACTTTATAGAGGGGTCACCTCTTCTTAGTGGATGTTCTTAGGATGGGAGTAGGAAAGGCAGAGAAGGGAGCCCTGACCCTGAGCACCTGAGAGTAGTCACTGGTACCACTACTCTGATATGTACCACAGGGCTTGTATTAGACTCATTCATTCTGATGTAATCACAGAAGCCAGGACCTGGTGGCACCTGACTGCACTCACAGCACCCACCCACTCTGTGCCTCTCACCAATGATCATGGAGAAGACTCGTGCTGGCTCCTTGCCCGTGACTTTCCTGTATAATTGAGGGTAATAGAGTTCCAGACTCTCAAGGAAGGCTACATAGCCCTTGTGGCCTGTCCGCTGCAGGATGTCCAGTAGCACACCTACAGATGGAAGAGACAGAGTTGAGGCCAAGGTCTGGGTATGTAGAAGCTCTGGGGCCCAGGTGGGACAGTGGATGACTGCTCTGAGTAGAGGTGCCAAGCTGTGGACCCCCAGCCCTCGTTTCTGGGCCCTTCCTAGCAGAGGGATCTGGGGCATTGCATAAGGCACCCTGCAGGTCTCAGTCAAGGCAGAGTAAGGTGCTGCCTTCACTCTTGTGGCTCTCTCACAGCCTGAACAATGGTAGGAACTCCCCTTCCCTCCTCTGGGTAGCAGCAGGTAGGCATGATGAGAGGAGAGAAGGCTCTCATGCATACATCCTAGGTGTAGATGGAGCTGGGTGGGGACAAGGCCAGGGCGGCACAGCATGTAGCAGCCTCTGGCCAGGTGTCTGTGGGGACCATGAGGGACTAGGGACAGCCCTGCTGGTGTGGGAGCAGCCCTCACCCACTTTCCGCTTGCGAATGACCAGGTTGGGGTCACTGAGCACCTGCTCCTCATCATCGGGGTTCAGGACTTTGCACTGGCGCAGATAGGGTGTGATTCGTGAGGGGTCAATAACAGAGATGAGCTTCACCCGGAAGCTCTCCAGGGCACTCCAGCACTCGTCATCATTTTCATAGTCTGACATGTCCTCTGTAGTCTGTGGTCACAGTCAGGGGAGAGCAGCTCAGGAAGTGCCCACCTTCTGTTCTCTACTGGGTCTGGAGCAGTCAGCCTACAATAGGACCCAGGCCTGTGAGTGCCAGAACAGGGCTTTGGGCAAGGACACAAGGGACTCATTCTGGAGAAATTTGAGGGGTCAACCTCATCTTTGTTCCACAGATTCTGAGGGATAGCAGAGGTGCACTGATAGCCCCTCCTAGTGCCACCCTGCCAAGCTCATCTTCCCCAAGCAACTGCCCCTCTGTTACCTCAAACTTTCTTCCTGAGTCACCTGGATATGTCAGGGAAAGGGCAGGTTGGGGTCTAAGAGAACACTCCTTGTACAATGGCCCTTCTTTGGCTTCTGCCCTTTACCCTAAAGTGCTCTTGAACCTCCTGAAGGTAGATGAATGTAGGGAGCTTTTGCCCCTAGTAGCCATCCTACACGGCACCTTCTTGGGTGGCACGGGCTCTGGCGGGCCCGTGTCCAGATTGTGGCCGAGAGGCTGGTTGGCTGGAGGCTTTCTCACTCTGCCAGGGAGCCAGTCCTATGTGTGACTTCCTCATTCTCTGACAGGCCCCATGTCCTTCAAGCCTTCCGTTGTAGCCAGACAGTGATGCAACAGCCCTCTGGCAGCTGCCTGTGACATGGTGCTATTCTGGGAGGGCAAGTGAGGGTTGGCCATAGGAGCATGTCTCATCTCCCTGCCAGGCTGGGGTACCCTGGAAAGGCAGGCAATGTCATTCACAGTCTCCAGACATCTGCTATGACTCCCCTCCAGGTTTTCAGGAGCTGGGCACCAGGAAACCCTGTGCTTTTCTGCTCCAGATGAGTTCTGGCCTCTGGCCACATGCTGGGGATCAATCAGGCCAGTTGTTGACAGGGGTATTACTCATGTGGGACTACCCACTGCTTCTACCTGTGGACAGGTGGAGTCTCAGTGAGTGGCTTCAGTGACTCTTGGGCTGAGTTAAAGTAGCCATAGAAGGCCCCTAGCCCAGTCTCCAGCCCTTTAAGAATGCTGGGACCCTGACCAGAGAAGCTGCATCCCTAGGTCTAGACACGGCCATGGCAGGCTTATTCTTCAGAAGCACTTCTCAGTTCCCTGCTGTACCTTCTTGTTGATCCAGTGGACATTTTTCAGAACCTTGAACCAATTGCCTGCCATTCCAGCCCCATTGCCACACAGTCCCAGCCCTGGAGGACTATGCTGCAATGAACAAAGATTAGTCAGATGAAAAGATGAGAATGAAGGCCACCTGACTGTAGGTGCTGACTGACTGCTGCTCTGGGGTACTTGCTCCAGGATCCCCAGAGTCACCACAGGCTTCCACCCACCTTCCAGGAAGGGTATGTTAGCTGAACTTACCTCAGGGTCTTGTGAGAGCCACCTGCCAGCTGGAGGCTGCCTGGGCTATGAGCACACCAGAAACCTGGGTCTCTGGGAGTGTGGAGATGCTCCTTGACTGGAGAAGGGTGGAGCCATGAGGGAGGCTGTGCACTTCCTGATGTGCTCTGGCTGACGCCACAGGCCATCCAGTCCTCCCACAGGACAGCCCTTGCTGGTCTACCTTCTGATTGGCCCAACAAGGAATAGAACAGAGGGAAGTAGAAGTGCTCTGGGAACAAAGGAACCCTCCCTGTCTACCCATAAGCCTAGGACTAGGGGCCTGGAGGACAGAGAATCTGAACATCTGGCACTGTGGATGGGTGGTCCAAGGCCCTTCTGCATCCGGGCTTCTGAAAGCTGCTTTTCTAGCATGGAACTGTGTCTCATAACCTCACCTACCAACTAGGGACAGTGGTACAGGGTAGGTGAAGCAGAACACGGTCAAGATTACAGGGTAAAGGTTTTAGCCATAACCCTGAGCTCACAGGCTCTGGCCACACCAAAGCTGACAGCCCACAGCTGAGCTCCACTCCGTAGAGATACAGTGCCCTTCATATCCATCTTTAGAGCATTCCCACCTTGTGTTTCCCTCTCCTCCAGGCCATGGAGGAGAGCTAATCCAGGAGTGGCAGAGCCAGTCTAGGCACCAGAACAAAGCTTGGTCAAAATCCACAGGCTATAGGCAGTTAGAGTCCTCTATGCCTGAGATGGGTGTGGGGACCTGCCAGCCCTGCCCAGCCAGTGTAGCTGTTTGACAGGTGCTGCTGCCTGGCCTCCTGGATGGAGTTGAGGCAAAAGCTCCCAGTGCTGTGGTGGGAAGGGTAGGAAGCTTATACAGAGCAGAGCCCCAGCTGGCCCCTTCCTTTGCAGCTTTCTACCCTTCTGCTGGCTCCTGTGGGGACAGTGGCCCAGAACTCTCAGAAGCAGGCAGTTAGGAGTCCTCGTTGGTTTTTGGGAGCCACACTGCTAGGGATTGTGCTTTGCTTGGGTTTTCAAGATGGCTGACGGGTTCATGGCCTTGCAGTCATTCCAGGAAAGCCAGCACCAGGCCTTCAAGGCCCTGTCCCCAAATAGTAAAAACACAGATCATGGTGTCTTCTTAAAGTGTTAATACAAATGACAAGCTCTCAGCCATAGAGCTGAGGTAGAAACCAATAGCACCAAGATACTTGAAAACCCCCGAATATTCCAGAATGAAGAAATCTAATGTGGAGGTTAGAGGGAGCCACTAAAAAGGCTGGACCCTGGATGCACGTGCCTGATCAGCTGGCAACCACAGCTGGTAGTTTGTGAATGATGAGCCACCTGCTGGATTAAAGGGTGACCACCTGTTGACAGCTGGTACAAGCACCAGGACCAGGTTGGTCACATTTACCCTTTTTCTCTGAGTTGGAAATTTCCCACAACAGAGGATAAAACCCATGTAAGAGGCCAGGCGGTGGTGGCGCACGCCTTTAATCCTAGCACTCGGGAGGCAGAGGCTGGCGGATCTCTGTGAGTTTGAGACCAGCCTGGTCTACAGAGGGAGTTCCAGGACAGCCTCCAATGCTACAGAGAAATCCTGTCTCGAAAAACCAATAAACAAACAAACAAACAAACAAAAAAACATGTAAGAACCAAATCCTGTAGAGTCAAGGGTTCTGGGACTCCCAGAGAATCTGGTGTCATAATAGTGACTAAGGGAGAGGCAAGCCCCAGTTGGGCCTTAGTTCCATGCCTACTATCGTGAGGGGAGCTGCTATTGTGGGGGGGGATGCTGGTTCTAGGGATCTCGCCTAGGAAGGTACAGGCCAGCTGACATTTTCATGAAATGGGAAGAAGAGCTATTCCTCCATTCTCCCTGCTCTCTGGTGAAGTACTGGGTCTAGGGGCTGCATGGGCAGCCAAGGGTGTGGGAGGCTCTCAGGACTGGCAGGCCACCACATCCTCAGATGCTGATGGGTACCCAATACCAGAAGACAAAACCACAAAAGGCTATGCATTGCTTTTAAAGTAAAAAATAGACATTTATTTTATTCCTTCAAATATGTGGATTTGCATTTTGTAACAGTTAAGCCTGTGACCACATGGCCACTGCTATCAGAGTCCCTGTTGCTTGCTGCAGACAGGTTAAGTCTGCAGGCCTGCAGCTTCCTGGCCTCCGCTTCCTCTTGCAGAGGGCTGTGGGCTTCTGGTCAGGCCTGGGCTCTGCCTCCTGCCTGGTGTAAGAGTAGGTTTCTGGACCCCTTGAGTCCTTGTCCTGAAACACAGGGGTACTCTTGGTAGTGTTTTTACCCCAGCACCAAGATAGACCCCACAGATGGTACTGCTGAAGAGCAGGGACTAAGCTAGCACTGCAGTATGAGGACAGGCAGTACAAGTTATGGTGGCTTCACAAGCCAACTAGAACATCCTGGATACCTCCCCTCACGGTTCCATCACCTTCCTTGCTTACCCTGACCTGAGCCCAGGGACTCAGCAATGAAAGCAAGTTACAGTCTGGGGTCTAGGGTCAGAGAGACCACACAGGTAATTATGTTGATGGGCTGCATGAGGCGAACACTCAAGACCTACACTGAGTCAACAGTGCCCCTCAGAAGAGCAGTTAGAGGTTGCTCTGAGGAGCTGATACCACAGGAAGGGAGGGGTAAAACTCAAGGCACAGGGGAGTAATGCCAAGGACTAAAGACACACTAGGCAGCATGGGGCTTCAGGTAGGGAAAGGCGGAGGACCAGGGGCACTAAGTATTCCAAAAGCGCCTCCAGAAGCCTTGCCCTGTTGGCATAAGTCAGCCTTCAGACTTGATCCCCACCTCAGCTTAGCTGTTCCCAGAGCAGGCAGAGGAAGCCCAAGCTTCTGTGTCTCTTCCTGGCTGCAGGGTGACAGCCTCCATCCACAGGGACTCACCTTGCTGCTCATAGTAGCCTCCGTTTCCGGGAATGCCGAGCATGCCGAGTCCTGAGCACATCAAGGTCATCAGAAGCATCCAGGTCCTCACCAGGACCTGGAGCTCTCTGAAACAATAAAAGGCCAGGCCAGGGAAGACAAGTGACTCCAGACAGAATCGGCAGGGAATGGGAAAGGGAGGACTGACGAATACCGCCCCGGCCCTAACACGTGCTTCCCCAAGACATGCTAGCACATGAGAGCAGCTAGGTCCTAGCTTTCTACACTTTTGCTCCTCAGGTAGGATCTCCAACCATAAGGCAATTCCATGGTAACCAATGTCCTACTCTGAGGTGCAGGCTAATGGAGACAGACAAGACTATATCCTAGAGATCCCCAGGTGGGTAGCACCACCAGGAATAGAGTGACAGCCGTATGAAGGTTCTGTATACCTAACCCTTGCAGGGGAAGAGGCTTGGTACGGCTTCTTGGGAGCAGCCAGGGAGGGAAGGGAAATAGGTCCACACATTTTGCCCCTAGGTTCCTATGGGAACAGACTGTCTTGCCAGGCCAGCAATCTGTGAGCAAGAGATGCCTGGGAGTAACTCTGTACCCATGAGAGCACGAACAAGGGCAACAACTACCTCCACTGTACCCACAGCACTCCCCCTCCCAGATCATGTGTTAGGCCTGCCTCTCTACCTTGCGTTCAGGTATGTAGTATGTGCGTGGGGTGGGGCTACGTCATAGTAGAAGGCTGCCTCCCTCTTCTGCTACAGCCAGCCCAGGAGAGGCAACTTCTTCTAAGAAGCCCTTTCCCAACCGGGCAGACTGGAAAGCTTCTTCCTCCTTTAGAAACCCAAAGAATACTCCCTTGCACAACTTCCACCTGCCTAGCTCACCACTCCCAGCAAGCCACACAGGCAGGCAAGGCACTGCAGGACCCTTTGCTTGTCCCAGCATCCTTACCTGTTCAGGGTCTGTAGCTGCTGGGCTTGCTTGTATCCTGCAGGCCAGACAATCTAACTGCCTGGCCCTGTCCTTAAGTTCCAGGTCACCAAGGAGGTCTTCACTGTCACTTTCAGAACCAACAGCCACAGCTGGTGACAGGGTGGTGGGGACACTGTTGGGTGGCAGAGTGGCCAGGAGTGCAGGAAGGGAGAAGAGAGCCAGGAAACGTGTCTTTAGCAGGAGGTAAGCTGGGTTGTCCTGGAGCTGCCTCTGTACTAGCCCCAAGGAAGTTTGTAGGGCTTCAGCCTTGGGCTCAGATTGGGACCCAGCTGCCTGGCTGGTCACCAGAGAGGAAGCCTTCTGCTCCAAGTCCTTTTTATGGAGGAGGAGGCTGGACAATGCTCGCAAGCTGCACAGAGAAGGGGGCTGATAGGGCATCCTGCTCCCTAGTGGGGGCACACAAGCACCTTGGCACCCCTTCAGCCATGTCAGTGTGGCTGTCTCGCTTTCCTGGGAAAGCAGACTTAGGTCCAAGGCCTTCTTTTCGGGTCCAGATATGGTTGGTATTTCCTGGCCCTGAGGACCTTTAGGCTCTGTGTCTGTACTGGCTGGAAGCTGTCCCAAGCAAGCAGGAGTCGTGGCAGGGGAAGGTAGCTGTTTTGCTGGTGGTCCTATGGTATCAGGGGTCATCACTGACTGGGGGAGGCTCACAGCTGGCACTGGGACAGAGAGCAGCTTCTGAGTTGTGAGTACCCAGTTGATAGGCAGGCTGGCCTTGGCTGCCTGGGGCTGCCCGCTTGCCTGTGAGCCAAGAACTGGTGGTAGACTGAGGGGCTGTACAGGCAGCTGAGTGGGGCTGGGGGATGCTGGGAGAAGGGGCAAGACCTTGGACAGGCCCTGCTTCTGGGATGTGACAGAGGCTTGAGACTGTCCTAGAGTACTCAGAGGGCAGCCTGTGGGGACCTGCCTGGGAGCCAGGGCCAGGCTCCTAAAAGCAGCAGGGGCTGCAATCTGGGTCCCTTTGTGGGAAGCATTTAGGGGAATGGTTTGCTGGATAGGGGGCTGCTTGTCTGTGGCTGACATCCCAGTCACCTGCCAGGAGCCAGAAGGACTTGAACTGACCATCACTGGGGCCACAGGGACAGAGAGTTCTACACTGGATGTTGCAGGGCCTGCTACTGGGGAACCCTGGGGGGCTGGAAGCAGAGGGGGCTGGAGGATCACAGGTGAGGAGATCAGCAACTGGCTGTTGATGGCAGTGAGGGCCTGAGTAGCCTTCTTAGCACGAGACTCACGGAGCCGCTTCTCACGAAGCAGCTCAGATACAGTCTTGGGCTTTGGCCGGAGGCCACCTGGAGCTGCTACAGGAACTTGGAAGGAGGTAGCTTCAGTCCCGCACGTTCCCAGCCGTGGACGCCCTTTGTGGCTGTCTCTCTTTGTAGTTTGCTGACCCGGCATGCTTGGGAGGAGGCAGCCTAGAGCAAGAGACAACTAGCTTGACGAGAACTTCAGGCTCTATGCCCAGGGACACCAGCAAACCCATGTGTGAAGCTTTAGCTTACCTCATGGGTCCCCAACCTAGGACACTCTGTTCACAGAGAGGGCAGCAGATGATAGAGAGAGAGCCCAGTCTACATCTAACAAGCTGTGAGAGCCTGGCTCCTTAAACCTCTAGCATCCTCAAAACTAGGGCTGCTGGGCTCTGCCCTCATGTGACACAACAGGTGCCTCGAGCCCTCAGTGGCTGCCCAAAGTTGAAAGCCCAAGCAGTTCCAGGTCCCTCTAGCCTATTTTCAGGGTTACTGGCTGTGCTGCTAGAGGCTATGGCTCAAATGCATGGCATTTCCCACCATAAGAGAGAAAGATGTGGCAGATGGTACCTGTGCTGTTCTTGGCACTGGAGAATGCCTGTGAAGAGAGGAGAGTCAGCCTGTAGAATCTTTGCTGGATCCCATTAGTTCTTCCCACTCACCACCCACTCAACTCTGGGGGCCTTCCCATCTTCACTGAACACAGGGGGCCTGAGAAAGGACAACAGTGGCTGGTAGGCTTCCAGCAAAGCTCCGCTAAAGGCTACCTGGCCAGAGTTTGTCAAGTAATTATTGGTCAGTGTGGGGCTCATGGGCTATGGGCACCAGAGTTCTATTTTGGTTTACTGTCTCCCCAAGTGACAGGGTTCCAGGGTGAAGTCTTCCCCAAACAGAACTCATGAGTTTGGTTCCTAGAACAGATGGTGTTACTGACTTGCAGATACCAGGCCTTGCAGATGGCAAGCCTACCCCATAGCCTACCTTGCCCCTACCTCAGACTCTAATCAGGCCTCCTGTGGGGTAGGTCATACAGATGCCACCCTGGAGAAGGTATGGTAAGGGCTGTACTGAGGGAGAGCCAACTTTTCTATGGGAATGCCTGGGAATTGCCCCTCCGAGGAAGGGTTGACACTGAACCTGGGGAAGGGATGGGGGAGGATGAGCAACATTTGTTCTTACTCCTTTTTTTTTTTGAGATAAGGTCTCATTATGTAGCCCCAGCTGGCCTAAAACTCGCTATACTGTAGACCAGGTTGGCTTTTAACTCACAGAGCTTCACCTGTTTCTACATTCTAAGTGATGGGATTAAAGCAGTATGCCCCCATACTCAGTGTGACCTTCTTGTTCCCAGTGTCTGTTACCTGCAGAAGATGAGGTTGGGGGTTCTGGGTGCTAGGCTGGAGCACTGCAGGTGGCTGGGCCTTCCTCTCGCGGACCACCTCCATGCAGCCCACAGCATCAATCTGCAATAGCTGAGAGACCTGAGAATAAGAACCTCCCTGTTCCACCCTGCACTGGGCCAGGCCCAGCAATGGTCAAGGAGATGGAAAGTTGCCCTGACCATGGTTGTTCCAGAGTTAGATCCAAATTCCTCAAGCCTCTGACTGTCCGGGGAGGTCAGGACAGTTTTGCAGCCTCCAGCCTGGACTTGGGCTCCATGCATGCTTCTTTACCAGAACAGGAGACAGCAGACAGCAGTCTTCTGGGGCTTACCTGAATAAGCAGTGTGAATACTGGAGTGCTGGTCAGGTGGGCACGCTCTAATTGTGTCCTGATGCTGTCAGCTAGAGAACAAGGTCAGAGCACAGAGTGGCTCCAGTTTTGAAGCTCCCCAAGACAGTCTGGGGCAGAGCAGCCTTAGTGCTCCACATTACCTCAAAGAGCAGAAGGCAGGGCCCCCTAAGCCTCTCACCACTACCCCAAACCCAGCTGGACTCCTTTATGGTTTCACCTCTCCAAAGAACCCAAATCAGGCTACTCCCCTATGGTTCACTGTGCCACAAGGAGAAGCACTTCCACTGCCTGCTCCCACCCCAGCTCCATAGAACCCTAGGTAGTACCTTGGGTTTGCACTATTGCAGGTCTCCTAGGAGCTTGTGTGCAGGACAGGTTGATGTCACCCACCCAGGGTATCACAGCCAGCAGAAGCCTGTGCTTAAGAAGCCTTCGGTGCAGAGCCTGTCGCTTGCGTCTCAGCTTATTCTGGAAAGTTCCATGCCACAGCCGCCGCAGATGGGGCACAGCCACATTATCACCAGGGTCAGACTCTGAGTGTGAATTAGGCAGGGATGGCTGCCTCAGTCTTTCCTTCACCAGTGTGTGGTTCTGGGTGGCTGGGCGGGCCCTGATCAACTTCAGCATTTTCTCCAGGGGCACTTTCACCACATGCTGCATGTCAAAAGAGACCCTGTAAGGCTGACTGCCGCAGGACCTGGTGCAGATGTAACAGCTCTTTGTGAGACCCGGTAAGGCTGACTGTGGAAGGACCTGGTGTAGATTAACAACTTTTTGTGAGACCCCATAGCACAAACCATCAACACCATTTGCTATTTGGGACAGTGCTCTGTGGTAAGGCAAATATGTGGTCTTCAGGTAGGGCTTGGCTTAGCTCCCTCTCTAAGGGATGCTCTGGCCCACACGGCAGGCAGGACCATGGCTGAGCGGACTGTACCAGTCTTCCAGCAACCCCCTGGGCAGGGCAGCCTATGCAGCCCACAAGGCTGCTGTAGCCACTGCCAGAGCTGTGTCCTGCCCCAGGTCCCAACTCTGAGGATAGAGAGGGGACAGGTAGATGCATATGACCAGACAAATTGGGGACACTGCACAAGGATACCTTGTGGACTCAGCAGTTGGAGGTGGGGAACTGCCCACTCAGGTGTGCCCTGAAAACAGATGTCCTTACAGTCTTTAAAGCAAATGACTTAGGGACAATGGAGGTTGCATTGTGAAGGCCACTACTACTGCACAACTCTGAAAGCAGTCCTAAGCAACACATTCTAGTGAACAAGAGGACATGGCTGTGGCCAGGTCAAAAAGCAAACTACCAAACTGTCCAGAGTGCCAGCATTAGTGCCCACTAAGAGCACAGAGCACCCACTACTCCACTTTCCCACATTCTAGAGTACACCTTGCTGGCTGGGTCCTCTTTACTTGTTATGTGAGTGTCTGGTAAGTGTAGGAACTGGACCCACTCTTACAACAGTGCTGTGGGTCTCACAGGGCATCTGTACCTGGCTTATCTGAGGAGTGGAGACGGTGGTGGGACCTTCCTTGTGGTGACTTTGAGTGGTGTCAAGAGTGCAGGAGGCAGCACGGTGTGCTGGGTAGCACCCTGCCCCTTCTCTCTGTGACTGGCTGGTGATCAGCCTGGTAGGAACCCACAGGTCAATGTCTGGCACTCTGTACTGTTGAGGAACCAGTGCTCTGCCATTCTCCAGAGGCTCTTCCAGCTCCAATTCTGAGTCTTCACTGCTACTGCTGCTGCTGCTGCTGCTGTTGCTACTGCCATAGCCCTCACTGTCGCTGCTGCTGCTAGAGCTCCACTGGCTACTACGATTGGGCCTCCGCCCCCTCCTCCTCTGGAGATGCTGCTGCTTCTGTGGGGAGGAAAGGGCTGCTTCAGGTCTCAGCTACTCAGGCGTGCTGGTGACAAGCAAGCAGGCTAGCCTTATAGAGGTCCCAAGCATGAATACTTCCAGGGGTTGCTGCTGAGGTATGGTCTCCCTCTGCCCTGGGCCTCCTGAAAAGGGTATGTAAGGGCCAGAACCTGTGCACTCCCCTCCCTTGCCTAATCACTCCCATAGGTTATGGGCCTTCCACCTGAGCTTGAGTAAAGCATATACAGAGAAAGCAAACAAATGTCTCACCCTGGCCATTATTTTCCACTTGCTCAGACATTGGGAGCCTGACCGATGGGGCAATTCAGAAGCTATTCTTGCCCAATGACCTGCAAAAACAACCACAATCCAGCCTCTAGGATTGAGGCTAAGTAATCAGGATGTCTTCCCTCATGTACTTGGCCAGAACACCTGTGTCTGGCAGCATCTGTATCTCAGGGCTGACCAAGCCCTTGAGGAAGTTCTGGCACACACAGAGGTAGGAAAGGAAAGTCACTCTCCAGGCCCTGGTGCCTCTGTTGCACTAAGGCACTAAAGAGACAATGTCCATGCTTTGCTCCTAGTGCTGCAGAGGGACACCTGTAGGTTGCACTTATGGGGAAGTGTATCAACAGGTGACAAAATCCTTTGTATTTTGCATGTCCCAGAATCATAGTTAGCTTTTTTCTGAGGTGGGATCACCGGTGCCAGCAAGATTTAGCTACAAATGCTCACTACTGCCCTGTAGTAAAAATTGGGAAATACTGGGCTGGAGAGATGGCTCAGAGTTTAAGAGCACCGACTGCTCTTCCAGAGGTCCTGAGTTCAATTCCCAGCAACCATATGGTGACTCACAACCATCTGTAATGAGATCTGGTGCCCTCTTCTGGTGTGCAGGCAAACATGCAGGCAGAACACTGTATACATAATAAATACATCCTTTTTTAAAAAAATGGGAAATACTGAAAATACCAGTCACAAAAGATTTGAGTGAACATCCCAGAGGCTCCTCTGCACAGAACACCAAGGCAGCCCCTGAAGCAGGACCAACGTAGCACAGTTGTGACAATGTTAGGTGACACAATGACTGCAGGTGCATGTACATAGAGGCCAGGGGTGAATCTTGGGTAATGCTCTTCAATGCTCTCCCCCTTGTGTTTTATATTTGTGTGTGCCAGGATTAAAGGTCTGTACCACTTTGTCTGGCTTCCCAATTTCCTAGAGCGAATATCCACTCATTTGTAATGGAGAGCATGGGGCTGGAGCTTAGAGGCATGCTTGCCTAGCCAGAATAAGGTCCTGGACTCCATCCCCCACACCGGCAGTAAAACAAAAGAGCATTTGCAATTGGGGAGACACACTGCCACTTGTCAAGAATGAGCACGAGGCAGAAGCTGGTATCAGGACAACAGCCTGAGATCTGAAAAAAACACAGGTCTCCAGATGGGCTGTAAGAATTCACAGTATGTATGGAATCAGCAGCTACAGAAAGGACAGTTCCCAACAACTCACCAACTCCATACTTTTCTATTAATTGGATCAGCTGTTGTTCTTCTTTTGCGTTCCATCGTCCCTTCTTCAAGCTAAAATGTAATCTTCTGATGTAGCTGAAAATAGTGTGGAATAGAGGGAGAGTTTAAGACCCCTCCGCTGCTCTTCTGCCTTCTCCAATGATGTCTTAGAGTGACACCATAAGCATATAAATGAATAAAAATAAAGACAAGCTAGACTTGGTCAAACATTTAAAAATTTTCATGCCTTAGGGCAGTGGTTTTCAACCTTCGTAATGCTGCAACCCTTTAATAATAGTTCTCCACGGTGTGGTGACTCCCAACCATAAAATTATTTTCATTGCTACTTCACAACTGTCATTTTGCTACTGTTATGAATTCTAATGTAAATATCTGTGTTTTCCAATGGTCTTAGATGACCTCTGTGAAAGTCATTCAACCCCCAAAGGGGTGCTGACCCACAAACTTAGAACCACTGCTTTGAGGGCTCTGGTAAAGAAGGTAAAGAAAGTTGAGACAAGACTGGTGTATCCATGAAAATCCTGCATCTGATAGGTACTTACATCCAGAACACATAAAGAACCCTCACAAGTCAGTAATGCAAAGACAAGTAATTTAAATTGGGCAAGGGACTTAACACGTTTGCCTAAAGAGATGTACACATGTAAGAAACCAGTAGGTGCAAGCAAGGAGGCTCAGCAGTTAGTCACAATGGGCTGCTGTGAGATGCTACTGTGAGAGTCTACTTCACAGGCACTTGGAGGGGTGTAGTCACAAGCAGAGACAGTGACAACAGGAACAAATACCGGGGGCCGGGGCGTGAATATAGAAAGCCTGAACCCTCACATGCTGCTTGTGGGAGCACAAAATAATAGTCACACTTTGCACAAAGTCTGGCAGCTCCCCAAAAAGGCAAACACAAGAGTCACTGACCCAGAGAAATAAGCACACCTTGATAAACACTTGTCCAAATGGTCAAAATGTTCAAGGCTTGTGCCTCTTTTATCCAAATGTATGGAAACACAGCATCTACCAGAATGCTCTTCCTTGCAAAAGCCAGGACTCTAAATTTGTATCCCCCCATTTTCTTATTAACAATGAACAATGTTTTACAAACATTCTTATCCAGTACAGGAGTTCCTGCCTGGGCACTTGAGTTTTGCAAGTAGAGACTACACGATACTATCCGGCATAATGCTGTTTCATGTATATGGTTTCTCTGGAGGCTGTCCTCTGCTCCCCAGGAACACTTAGTAGTATTCGGTTTTCTTTTTTGTTTGTTTTAACAGCTGCCCATACCCCCTACATATATGAAATATTTCACTGTGGTTTTGACTTGCATTCCTGAAATTAGTGACTGAGCATCTTTTCATGGGCCTTTTGGCTTACTTGTGCATGTTTAGAGATAAGTCTGTTGACCTTTGCCTGTTTGAATGGGATTCTGTGGGATTGCTGAGTGTAGATTGTAGGGTAATTTACATTAACAAGGTAAAGTGAAAGATGTCTGAACAAACCACAGAAAGAAACTAGGGAGAAAAGGAAAGAACCCCAGTAACCTGATAGGGACCTTCTCATCAAAATGTGGGAGACATCTGCAAGAGTTGCCACTAGCATTTGATACCTTGTGAACAACAGAAGTATGAAAGTCCTGCTTCCCAACAGTGCCAACCCTAGTAGTATGCAAAGCTCCTGTGGACATAGCACTTTTGGCTGCTGTCACCCAGCCTGCCTATAGAAGTGTGACTCAAGCAAGTCGCTCCTTCAGCCAGTGCGGGCAACTCACCGGTCTCTGCACTGGGCATCGCTCCTACCTGGCACCTCTTCCCGGATTTTAAACCAGTCCTGCGCCCCATACTTGGCAACAGCTTGAAGCAACTTCTGCAGGAAAGAAGCGAACAGACAATGCCTTCACGGGATAGCCATGTCTTCCCCACCCTGAGGTCTGTCCACTTAAGAAGGGCATATGACTGTACTAAGGACAGCCAGGCAAACTTTCTGGGTACAGTTTGCTCTGGGTGCCAAACTTACAGCATCTTCCTCTGGGGTCCAGAATCCCCTTTTCAGGCTAGGATCCAAGCTTTTGGTCCAACGGTAGATCAGTTGCATGGAGTCTCGTCCTTCCATGAAGTAGACAACTGGGGACAGAGAAGACTGGGACTCATCCATCTTATGCAGGCAATAAGCAGGGACAGAGGGGACTCCCAGAAGCTATGGAGAGGAGTTACTCTGGTCATCAGGACCTTCTCTCCCCCTTCCACCTCTCCCTAGTACAGCTGTGAACTCTTCTACAAGTCTCTGCTTCTAGGCACCTAGGGCCTCAGAACACTAGGGTGTGGAGCAGCTCAAGGGACTGGAAGATGCCTTTTGGTGTGGTGGGCTTACTCTTGCGGTATGGAATATGGTTCCCAACACGCATCTCTTGGACCAGCTGGGTGAGCATGTGGTCTTCCTCTTCTGTCCACTCTTTGCGTTTCAGGGCTTTGTTGTACTGCTGGAATTTCTGCAGGCACTGGAAGGCACTGCGGCTTGTCTTCCCAAAGCCAAACAGAAACAAATGGGCATCATTCGGTTTCACCTTGCACATGCAGAGACACCCAGAGCAGCCCCCGCAGGGGCTTACAGGAGATAGGTAGGTCTGAAGCACAGGTAGCACTCTGTACAACAGAGCTCTCCTCTTCTAGGCTCCTGTGGAGTGGTAGTTTGCTAGACCATGGCAGGGACCCAAAATAGGAGTAGCTTGGAGAGGGTTCTAATGGCTTATAAAAGAAAACCTGGCCATAGACAACTATGTTGCTAATCCCAGCATTTGGGAGTCTGAAGCAGGACAAGTGCCATGAATGTGAGGTCAGCATGGGCTACATTGTGACCTCCAGGCCAGCCTGGACTCAAGTGAGACCCTATCTTAAAAACAAACAAGAAAAATCTTGTGACAGCTAACTCAGATGTCCAAACTACACTGCCAATTCCTAGAGGGATGGAAGGAGATGCTGTGGGAATGCCTCTCAAAGCCTCTCAGAGAATCCCTCTAGCTCTCAAGTTCTAAGGCAGGCTATTTAGAGCCTTTGATAGGCAGGGATGAGGAGCACACCTCAGGAAGGAGAACCCAACAGATAAGCCACAGGCACGTGACACTGCTGCTGCACCTGCCCCATTACTCATCCCCTCATGGAAAGGCTTTACTAGTAGACTCACTATCTGAGCCAGATCTCCAGACACAGGATTTATGGGGCTGGATGTGGTAGGTGCTCAGCTATAGTTTGCTTCTAGGCCTTTTCCCACAACAAATACCAAGCAAAGAAAATGCAGCAAATGGTCACATTTTCACCAGACAAGATGAAATTTAAAGCTAAAAAGAAGATAAAAGAGACATTCTTTTTTTCTTTCTTTCCTTTTTTGGGGGGGTTTTCGAGACAGGGTTTCTCTGTGTAGCCTTGGCTGTCCTGAGATCTGCCTGCCTCTGCCTCCAGAGTGCTGGGATTAAAGGCATGCACCACCAACACCTGGCTCAAATGACTTTCTTTAAAAGCACAATTTACCAAATAAATTATTTCCTAAGATTGTGTGTACCAAACTATACAGCATGAGACTGAGCTCCACCCCAAGCCCAGAAAAAACCTCATGTCCTCCCAGACTTCCAAGGTCCACAGGTCCCGGTCCTTACCCCTAGCTCCTCTGCAACCAAATGCCACTCCAAGTGGCTATGTGTGGCAGCAATGGCTTTCAGTCGCTCTACCTCCTCTGTGCTCCATTCTTGCTTGTTGATGCTCGGGTGCTCAGAACTCTGCCAGAACTTCTGGATTTCCTCTGCACTGCGGCCTCCTTCAAACTGCACCCATGAGAAAGAACAGTCTTCAGAGGGGTTGCTGATGCCAAGCATATCAAAGACATAGCTCCTGGATGGGTTGTCACTGCTGCCAGCCAGTGGCTTCTGTGGCCATTAAGCAAGTGGACCCATTTGTGTAGCAAAAAGGCACTGAGGACTGTTCATCTCAGGAAGGGCACCTTGTTAGTTAGGGAGGGTGCCATGAAGTCCTTTGCAACTTCCAATAGTGCTAGGCATACTTGACTGGAGAGTTTATAGTGGGTTAAGGCACAAGTGAAGGTGTGGCTTAACAACTTAGTTCCCACCCACACTTGGCTTAGAAGCCCTACTGCAGCTGTGGGCACCCAGACCTCCCTGACTTACATTGATGTTGGAAATCTTTTCCCAGTCGTGGTTATCTAGCCGGTTCCCCAGCAAAGCTTCCTCAGGGAGCTGGCTAAAGGAAAAGACAAGGAGCTGGTATCATCCGAGGCTTGCAGTGCTTCCCTGGACCCAAAAGGCCCCAGCTTACTTGATGTCCTGAATCTCTTTCTCTGCTTCCTTAATCTGCTTTTCCAGGGCCTGCCTCTCCAAGTCACTGGAGACTCGGGTCTGCTTCTCGTGTAAGTACTCAAGCCTGCAAGGTAAGTATAGTGGAGGAGGTGTGGATGAGATGTACTAAGTAAGCTGAGGCTCTGTTCTCTGAATTGCTCTTGTGCAAGTCTCACAGCTCAAGGTTGGAAAACCTGCACAGGAATGTGCTCTCTCTCTTGCCTTGGTCCCTTACCACAAAGGAAGCCCTGGTACCACCTCTGGGGTACCCCTACCATCAGAATAGAACCATCTAGGGCAGGAGTTGCTAGGTTGTTTGCAGAGGCAGATAGATGGTAGCTGCTTGCATCTCAGAGACCGGATCCTCTGCCAATTTTGGCTTCCAGGACACAGACATCTCAGGCAAGCCTGACTTAGTTCTGCAGCTACTGCCTTCAGCAAATTGCAAACATAAGGGGTTGGGAGAGAAGAGCTGGCTCTCTCACACTTCAGGAAAACCATCATTCTCTTCTCGAGCACACAAGTCCAGAGGTGACTCATACCCCACAGTGGTCCAGTTCTGAGAGACTCATCTGCTCTGATTACTCTATCCTTAACATTGTCAGCATCATGTGGCCACTTGGCCCTTTTTGATTACACAGACACAGGAGGTGTGGCTCTTCAGGTACAGCTGACACTCTGCCCCAGAGGACATCTGTTTCCAGCCAGTTATCAAAACAATAATGCTCTTGATTGTGTACTCACATCGGGAACTGCGTGATGCCCTTTGGTCACATGGTAATTACCCATCAACACACACATAAAGTTGGTTTCACAGACAGGCCCAGAAACCAGAAAAGAGAATTCCAGAAATTGCCTACAGCATGTAGCTAAACATGGATGCTCACTCTGCCCCCCATGCTCCACATTTGGCCACAATGCTGGGCCACCTTCTTCAGAGCAAAGGATAGACATCGACATCACAGTGCTGAAAGGGCAGCAGGAGAAAGAAAAGACAGAGCATGCCACGATGAACCTCACCAGCCCCACAGGTGCCTGGCTTTCATCTGTGGGGAAGGCTAAGATGACCTGTTTCAGGACTTACTTCAGCATCTTGGGCTGAAGTAGGCGCTGCAAGCGATCACTCACTACGGACTTCCTGAGCAAGGCTTTCTCCCAGTGCTTCCCTGAAGAGAAAGAAATAGTGATGTGATGTTATGAGACTTTGCCTGCTCCACAGACACACATGTCCACTGAATCTTCTCTACAATCCTAGCCCACCCCCTGCTTCCTGCTCCAGAAAGGCATTGGCTACATCTCTGGATGCCAGTAGGGCAGCCAGCCAGAACACCTTCCGGCCCATGATTCCACCCTCCACCCAAAGCCTAGCTCAGAGTATTCTTTCAGGGTTAAGTGTTCTGAGAATAGCTAGAGTTGGGAAGGGCTGTGTGCGTGGCCCAGCCTGCATCAACTCAGCACTGGAAAGGCAAAAGATCAAGTGGCCAGTCCCAGTGATCAAGGCCTTCAGGAGCCTGTGAAGCCACAGGAGGAACAGGCCTGAGAATTACAGGATCTGCCTAGCACAGGCCAGGCTGTGGGAATGCCCTCTGTAATTTCTATGGCTAGTGGATGCCCACCCAAAAGCCTGTCTGAACTCTTACACTTGGTCACCAAGAGCTGTTCAAAGGCCTTGATTCCCTGGGCAGCCTTCTCTCGTGTGTCTTCATTGGCAGGAGGCCCCTGTCAGAGTGTACAGTATCAGGACATGGCACACTAGACACACTCACCCTCCAGGGTCCCCATGGAGACTCAGAATCTTCTCTCTAGCCTCCTTACACACTGCCCACATGCAGGGCAGGGCCAAGATGTCTGTATTACAAGTTACTGCTGAGTGAAAAACCCTGGGCTTGATACACCCAGCACAAGGAAGTAAGTAGCCAGAGACTCCAGTTAGACATGTGAGGTCACGAGCACTTTCAGATCTATACTACTGACTTGTTAAATGCTGTGATTCTATTTCAGGAAAACACAGCCCAGAGGGCAATGTCAGTGGGAGGCCTTGACCTTCATTAAAGGATGAGGCAGGTTTTTTTTGTTTGTTTGTTTTTGTTTTTTTTTCCGAGACAGGGTTTCTCTGTGGCTTTGGAGGCTGTCCTGGAACTAGCTCTTGTAGACCAGGCTGGTCTCAAACTCAGAGATCCACCTGCCTTTGCCTCCTGAGTTCTGGGATTAAAGGCGTGCCACCAACGCCTGGCTGGGATAAGGCACTTTTAAGGAGGATAGAAAATGTTAACCCAAAGACCCAAGGGAACTTATGAGCACTCACAACAGGATGTGAAGAAGACAGCCCTTTTCTCCTAGGACATTCAACCAGCTGCTGAAAGAGGGGTCTTTACTACTTACCACTCCAGTGACCTTGTCCTTGAAGTATGGCTTCATGAAGTGGCCTATGTACATGTATGAGGGCAGGCTTTTGCCATCCTTCACCTTGGAGCATTTGGTCCCAGACAGATCATACAGGATCTCCTCCTGGAATAAAAGCAAGGCCATCAGTGAGCAAGTAGAGGAAGAGAGCAGGTGGTAGGTGAATAGATCCACTCTGAGCCCTGTCCTGGGAACTTGATCCTGTGGGACGCTGAGGGTCAGTAGAGCTTATATAGGCCTTGAGTAGGCTATTGTACCTGCTGCTCCTGGTTCTGGGCTAGCAGCTGGCTAACCTCTGCCAGCTTCTCCTGAATCACCTCCTGGTAGACCATATTTAGCTGCAGACAGGTCTCAGGGTCTTCAGGAAGAGCTTTGTCCTTGGGGTCCTCCTCATCATTGCTGGCCTCGCTCCACCTTTCTTCTTCCTGGTTAGGAGCCACAAATGGCAAATGAAGAGATAGCAACACCCTCCTTGTTGCCACACTCAAGCCCAAGTCCACAAGGGTCACTGAGGCAACCCTAGTAAAAGCCCACTGAATAGGGAGGAGTTATACTTGGAAACAGAGCCCACCACCCTCAAGCTGGAGTGTGTGCATCTTTTCAAATCAACATGAGACCTGCTTGTGAAGCATAGGCTGGGGTTGGAGGTGGGGGTTGGTGCACCATAGCAAGCAGCTTCCATTTTTGCAACAGATATCTCTGTGAAGCCTGAACTTCGCAGCAAGTTTGTTTTGTCCCCATCCTCAGCACCGCAAGTGTCAGATATTAGTAAGGAAACTGCCTGAATAGCCTGGCAATGCCAAATGTCCAATGACTACAGAGCTGTGTCAGTCTATTGAGCAGATACATAGTCCTTAAATACTAAGGGACTCGATTCTTGTTCGCTTAGTAAGGAAATAAGCAAAATATAAAATTTTCCCCAAATAAAATGCCTAAAATGTTCAAAACATGGTTAGCAACTCTGGTATGAAAGACAAATCTCTGGCAGGTGCTTTTCTAAGTCATTTATGGTAACCACTGTCTAGACTGGGAAATAGAGGCACAGCAGGTAAGTTGTGGAGCAGGGCCCAGACATGTGGTTTGCTGCTTCCCACATCTGATGTTTTTAGTGTGAGTGCAAGAAAAGCCAGCAACTATGGTTACCAGCCGGTTAAAAAGGTTACTTCTGCCAATAACTTTAGTTTTGATAATAATTTGTGTTCAGGGGTACAGCTCAGTGGTAGAGTGTGAGCCAAGTATGAATGAGTACCTGGATTCCATCCCTAGTACCACAAAGAAATAATACTCTGTGAGCCTTATTTTCACAATAAATGGGCAGTAGTTGTAGAAAAACCAACAGGGGTGCAAACCAAGCCCTCTTGGGCCAGTTTGGAAGGTAGCAGCAGGTGTGACCCGGCAGCCCAGCCTAGTAAGCAACAATTACCACGATGGGGGTACCAGTGGCTTCCAAGTCCTCATCAGGCAGGAGATCTGTAAGAAACACAAGCACACGATATAGAGTGGGAGCTTGGGTAGCAAGAACATGCTGCAAAGAGGGAAGAGTCCTCACAACAGGGCCCCACTGGAGGTTATCCACTAAGCTCAGAAAGAAATCCTGGTGTCTGGGTCATGGAGACTACTCAAGCTGACAGGCTGAACTCTGAGCTCTCCCCTCTTACCAGGATGCCACTGTTGCCTAGAAAGTCCCAGGCCAAATGGCAGCAGAGGCAGGTATGCACAGGTAGGCCCAAAGACTGAGGGAATGGAAGAAACTTTCTTGCTGAGGTAAAAGCAGAGGACAGTTTGGGCAAGAAACAGAGTCTGGCCACAGAGCAGTCCACAGCCTAATAGCTAATGGGTACATGCAGCTGCTCCAGCCATGCCATGCTAGGTCAGGTACATAGGCTCACCTGCTTCAGAGTCTGAACTGAGACTGGATTCAGAGACCTCCAAATGGACGCTGGAGGATCCAGGATACAAAATTCTTTCGAGCTCCTGGATCTCCTGTGTTATTTTCTCTCTCTCAGCATCTATGTCCATGGCTTCAACCTGCCTTCACAGTATTATGAAACATAAGAATCTGAGTGTACTTGGATCTCATCCTCCTTTAGATACACACTTGCTGGAGATGGCAAGAGCCTGTTCAAAAGCAGACAATGGGCTACCCAGATGGAGACTTAGGCTCAAGATCAGCTTGGGGGTACCATGAGATTAAGTCCCTACAGGCTGACACTTTACACCCAGGGACTCCTGTTCTTGACTCAACACCTGTCAATACACCTGAAAATGACCCTGCCTTCTTGAGGCTACCATTACCATAGGTTAAAAACACAGTCCACCTGTGTAGCCTCTGTGCCCTTGTGTCCAACCACAGGGAGTTGGTCACCAAATGCAGAAAGTGCAAAGTAAAAGATGTTCAGTCCTTGTGATCTAAACCATGACCACAGCTGCAGGTAGCCTAGCTGGACAGTGCTGAATGGCTAGCCTTTAGAGCAAGACTTTGCTTGCTTCTGACGTATCTTTTCAGAACAGCACCTGGCACACCATCCTGCCTGACACTGAGCAAGTATCTACTAAAGCACAAAGGAGACTTTCTCTTGGGAACACTAAGCAAAATCTGAGAGAGGAGGAAACTGGGGGTGAGGGTGGGGGGGAGTGAAAGACTATTATAGAAAACACAAGCTCTGGTGTGTGAGATGGCTTACCAGGTAAAGGTACTTGCTACCAAGCCTAATGACCTGAGTTCAGTCCCAGGAACATGGTGGAGAGACCCTACTCCAGGTTTTCCTTTGACACCTCACCACACACATACAGATAAATAAATATCATAATGATAGAAATCTGGGTGTGAAAGTTGGGCATAGTGACCCACACCTTTAGTACCAGCACTCTGGAGGCAAAGGTAGGTGGATGAATCTCTGAGCTCCAGGCCAGCTTGGTCTACAGAGTAAGTTCCAGGAAAGCCAAGGCTACACAAAGAAACATTGTCTGGGGGACTGGAGAGATGGCTCAGTGGTAGAACACTGGTTACTCTTTCAGAGATCCTGAGTTCAATTCCCAACAACCACGTGGTGGTTCACAAATCATTTGATGCCATCTTCTGGCATAAAGGCATACATGCAGACAGAACACAGAAGAAAGGAAAAAAGGAAGAAAGAAGAGTGTGAGCCAGGCAGTGGTGGCGCACACCTTTAGTCCCATCACTTGGGAAGCAGAGGCAGGTGGATCTCTGTGAGTTTGAGACCAACCTGGTCTACAAGAGCTAGTTCCAGGACAGGCTCCAAAGCTACACAGGGAAACCCTGTCTTGAAAAAAAGAGTGTGAGCCAGGCGTTGGTGGGGCACACCTTTAATCTGAGCACTCAGGAGGCAGAGGCAGGCGGATCTCTGTGAGTTCAAGGCCAGCCTGGTCTCCAGAGCGAGTGCCAGGATAGGCTCCAAAGCTACACAGAGAAACCCTGTCTCCAAAAACCAAAAAAAAAAAAAAAAAAAAAAAAAAAAAATAGAGTGCGGTGGCACACACTGTTTTCCTTTCAAGACAAGGTTTCTCTGTGTAACCTGGCTGGCCTCGAACTCTGAGATCCACCTGCCTCTGTCTCTCCAGTGCTGGGAAAGGTGTATGCCACCCCAGCCTGGTTGCATGCACTTTTTTTTGTTTGTTTGTTTTTGTTTTTCCAGACAGAGTTTCTCTGTGGCTTTGGAGGCTGTCTTGAAACTAGCTCATGTAGAACAAACTGGTCTCGAACTCACAGAGATCCGCCTGCCTCTGCCTCCCGAGTGCTGGGATTAAAGGTTTACGCCACCACCGCCTGGCCTGGTTGCTTACACTTTTAATCCTAGCATTTGGGAGGACAGACAGAAGGATCTCTGAGTTGTGGGTCATTAGTGAGATCCTGTCTCAGACAAAAGTCAAACACAAGTTCACACTCAGTCACAAATGAAAAGAAACACTCTCTCCTGGCTTGACTTTACTATTGAGGTGTTGACAGCAGCCTTGCCTGGCTGCATCAAAACAAAGAAATTCCCTTCAGCACTGTCGTTCCTGAACAAGAAGCAGCCTTACTTCTAACCAAGCATGGTTAGAAGCGGCCAGGTCTGCAGATCTAGTAAAAACCACCGCCACTGGACCCCTGGCCTCCAACGAAAAGGCAACGTGTGTTTTGAGGCGGCAGGAATTCCATCTCTCCCCACCCCCCTATCGCGTTGTTCATGTGAAGGAAGAAAAAGTCACAGGTTCAAGTCCCAAGTTGGGAGCCCCAGGCCGCCTTCACTGACATCGGAGGCGCCTTTCTTTCTGCCTGTCCCTTCTAAGGGCATAAACTGACTCCGGGAAAGGCAGTTGAGGGCCCATGCACTGTGGATTCGATTAGCTAAGCTTGATCCCTGGTGCCGCGGCGCATAACGGGGAAGAGCAACGGCTCGAAGCACACAGCACGGTGTAAACCTGCTGTGTTTCACCAGATGCTAGACCTCGGCTGGGCTTGCGGGTTTCCTTTCCGGCAAGGTCGTGGCCACGCAGGGCCTCGGTTTCCTCACGCTGCCTCGTCCCTCCCGAGCTGCAGACCGCCTGTCCTTACCTTCTAGGCCGCGCTACACACTGCACAGCCTGTTCCGTCACCCAGGCGACCACACGCACATCACACTTCTGGAGGCCCCGGCACTCAGTAGCTCATACCGGAAGTCCCGCCCCAGGCCGCGGCGCAGAGCATGCTGGGCGGCTGCTGGGGCGGGGCTCTAGTCGAAGAGCTCAGCTTCCTCCAGGTTCTCTGGGAGCTGCACGTTTCGTCCCTGGTGTCCTGTATTTGTGTGAACGGTCAGTGAATGTGTCGCTAAAAACTGTCCTGCATTTGGCGAACTGAAAGCCCACAGCCTGGGACCGCCTGGCTGTGAACATTCATTCATTCAGTAACGTTCTGCCTGGCCTGTCTTAGAGGCCAACATCTCAACAGGGCTGGATAGGGGAATTGGGGGTTCTTCCTAGTGTCTAATAATGTGAGTGGCAGAAGCAGAGCAAAGGCTTAAGGTACAAGGCTGGTGAAAACCTGGCTCAGTGTCTTGTCAGTTGTGGGACCTGGGAAAGGCCATTGCCTTATGGCGTACTAAATAGAAGCTAGCTGCCCACACTACTGAGAGTGGGGACAGGGTGCCATTGTGAACCACAAAGAACTACAGTCACGAAAGCACAGACTAGTGGTACATCCAGCACTTTAATCCAGCACTTAGGAGACAAAGGTAGGCAGATCCCTGTGAGTTCAAGTCCAGCCTGGTCTGCACACAAATTCCAGGACTATATAGACCCTGTCTCAAACAAGAAACCAGAGTCATGGCAAGTCTGGCCAAAAGTTGGGATTTGTCAGAGTGAGTCTGGGACATTGAAGCAGACCTGTTGGTTTCTGGTATTTAATCTTGCATGTATGTACAAGGACCTGTGTGTGTGTGTGTGTGTGTGTGTGTGTGTGTGTGTGTGTGTGTGTGTGTGTATGTCTGGTATAAACAGGCAAATTTCATCACCATACTTGTAACTTTTTTTTTTTTCTTGAGACAGGCTGTGTAGAACAGGTTGACCTAGAACTTGGAGATCCTTCTGCCTTTGCTCCACGGTGCTATGAGGAAAGGCATGCAACGCCATGTCTTGTGGTGCTTGTAAAATTCTAATCTATGAACATTTTGCATATAAACCACAAAAATAGTGTATAAGCAGTTGTGCAGCTCCCATCTCACTCACTCACAGTGGGAAGGGCAGGCAGAAAGCTGCTGAGGATGATGGGCAAAGGGAACATTTCCTTAGCCTCCCTCTATGTCCCTCCACCTTTCACTTTGGTCTGCTCTGAGTCACTGACAACCAGCAGTGGGATGGGGATGCTACAACACTACAGCTTCAGAAAGTGGTAACTTTCCTTGTGGCTGAGTTAAAGGGCCTAGTAATTTAATGTCGTCTAAAGATCTGATGCTAGGTTTTCATTCACCCAGTCTCAAAACATGCAGCAAAGATGTGGCTCACCCATCATACTGAAGAGTGTAGATTCTTGCAATATGCCTGACTTCAAGGGTCCAGAACCTGGGGATCTGATAAGCCAGCAATGACAAAAACACCCTCACAAGATGCAGACCTTGAGGTTAAAAGAGCAGGGTGGCGGGCTGGAGAGATAGTTCAGAGGTTAAGGGCATTAGCTGCTCTTCCAGAGGTCCTGAGTTCAATTCCCAGCAACCACATGGTGGCTCACAACCATTTATATTGAGATCTGGTGCCCTCTCTAGCCTGCAGGCACATATGGAGGCAAAACACTGTATATACAATAAATCTTTAAAAAAAAAAAAAAAAAAGCAGGGTGGCTCTCAAGCATGAATCACTGACAAAGCCAGAATGACAAGGCAGTACAAATGATCTTGAGGATTTATTTAGACAAGAAAGTTGTTGATCTCAACAGGAGGGGAAAAGGAAAATTAAAAAAAAAAAAAAAAAAAAAAAAAAATCTATAGGAAAATGGTCTGCAAACCCCCACCCCTCAGCACAGGGTGCTGATTATGCCTTGCTTGTCCTTGAAAAATCAGACAGTCCAGAGACCTGGTGCTGACCCCCCAGGGTGTCCTTAAAATTTCAGTCTGAATTGCACTGTGCAAAAGGCTCACTGATATATAACATGCATCAAAAATGACAGTCCCAAATGGCTTTTCAAAGCTGAAGGCTCACAGCAGTGAGTTTACAAAGCTTTGCAACGTGGAAGATCTGTGACCTTGGTTGGTCCTATGGTCCTGGTGGGAGGACAGCATCTAGCAAATGGTGCTGCTGCCTTACTGAGGCTGACTGCAGGAGCCACCCTATTAAGGCCACAATGGTCAACCATCATCTAGTGAGGCACTGAATGACAGAAAAAAGGCATGAGTCCCTGTACCGGCTGCTCACTTCCACACTGGCTCAGTGTTCAGCTTAACAAAGTTGAGGCTGAGTCCGAGTTTATCCTACAGCTAAATCCAAGAGGATAGTGGAAGAAGCTTCTTACGAAAGTGCTGTTTTTAGCTTTAGTGACTTCTAAAAATTGCTGGGTTTTACAAATATGCCTTCTAGTAAATCAGTGAGTCTATCAACAAGGGGACTCTCCCCAAAGGACTGTGTGTAAACCATCAGGTGCAGCTGGTGGAAAGGAGCCCCATACTGTAGGTGGCCAGTGACACTGCTTAGGCCATGAAATGCTTTGGTGAAGACTGCATGGTTAGGGGCACATCTGGAAGACGTGTTGGTGACACTGGTGCAGAGGTGGTGGGAACTGGTGGCAGCTAGTGGTTCTCAAGAGTCCGCCTCATCTTTAATTTCAGTAATTCTGTCGATAGACTTCAGGATTTCAGCAACGAGGTTAAGGGTCTCTGCTCCAGACACCAGCTGCCTGAAACAGACAGATACCAGGGTCATTACTCCAGCTGTGCAGCCAGCGACAGATCGAAAGAGTCCCAGAGAGAGAGTTCCTCAGATCAACCAGGGTTTGGAACACTGGACTTTGTGTGGCTGTCCTCAGGCACATGTGCTTGTGCACTGGCCAGCTACCTGGGTCTAGCAGTAGAGCAAGGCAGGTACAGATGGTGGGCTGGAAGCCAGACAAGTTCAGTAGAAACTGATTCTGAATTTTGGTCTTTGCCTAGGCCAAGGTGGTAGTGCAGTGCTCTCAATGTTGTCAGCAGTCCCTGCAAGCCACATTCCTAGTCATGAGGACAACTACCAGGAGGAATACTATGCTTTCGTGTACAGTAGGTCAGATAAGTACACTTTGACAGGTTTACCAAGCAGCAGTCTTGGTGACTGTTTAATCCCCATCATCAACTGTCTAGTGCACAGTATTCTGCTCACTGTGGTAGTCTTCTGGATAAGGGGGAATCTACATCATTCCCTTTATTCAGAGCTGCAGGGTCTTTGGGTAAAGGAGCTGGATTCAAGCCCTGGTATCATCCATATATTCCAGGTGAGAAGATTCTCTGGGACAGATTAAAAATAAAAATCTGGAGCTAGCCAGCACTTGAGAGGCAGAGGCAGGTGGATCTCTGTGAGTTTGAGGCCAGCATGCTCTACAGACCGAGTTCCAGGACAGGCTCTCAAGCTACACAGAGAAGCCTGTCTCAAAAACAAACAAACAAAAAACCAAAAAATCTGGGGCTAGAGAGATGGCTCAGTGGTTAAGAGCACTGGCTGCTCTTCCAGAGGATCTGGGTTCAATTCCTAGCACCCATATAGCAGCTCATAACTGCCAGTTTCAGGGGATCCAAAACATTTACACAGATGTACATGTAGGCAAAACACAAATGTATATGAAATAAAAATAAATTTTTAAAAATTAAAAAAAAAATCCCACCTTTACTCCTAGCACTCAGGAGGCAGAAGCAGGATGATCTCTGAGTTTGAGGCCAGCCTGATATACAGAGTTCCAGGCCAGCCAGGACTATACAGAGAAACACTATCTCAAAAAACCAAAAAAATAAAATAAAGAAAAAAAAATAAATTTTAAACTGGGTATGATAATATATACCTTTAGTCATAAAACTTGAGAGACAAGCAGGGGAGTCTGAGGCCAGCCTGGTCTACACATAGTTCCAGAGCAACCAGGGCTACATAGAGAGACTCTGTCTCAAAAACAAAACAAAAGAAAACAAAACAAAACAAAAAAACCAAAACATGGTGGTACATGCTTTTAATCCTAGCACTCCAGGGCAGAGGCAGATGGATATCTGTGAGTTCAAGACTAGCCTGGTCTACAGAGTTCCAGGCCAGTCAGAGCTACATGATGAGACCCTGTCTTAAAAACAAAAGAATAACCCTGCTTGACTACCTAGTGTGAACTAGCAGGTTAGCCAGACCACTTAGCCCATTTCCCTTCCTAGTCTAGTCAGACTGTAGAGCTAGAACATCTGGAAGCCAGGCCACCCAGGGACTCACTTTATGGATGCATGTGCACTGTTCATAACAACATGGAGGTTCTGCAAGGCCACATCGGTGTTTTGTTTCACCACTGCAAGGCTGGCACCCTGGCCGGACCGCAAGGCTTCATTCTCTCGTTTGAAACTGGAGAGCTGTGTCTAGAAGGAGGGTGAGAAACTAGTGATACAAGGCAATTCAGAGGACAACTGCTGCATCACACCCAAGAGGCAAAGACCTGCACATGGGGCTGAGCCTGGCCTTGATCTACTCACAACAGATGCTTCTTGCCCTGTAGCCCAGGCTAGCCTTAAACTTAAGACTTTCCTTTTGCCTCAAGCCTCCTGAATGCTGGGATTTATTATAAGCAAACATAACCATGCCTAGCTCACATTTTGTTTCTTCCCTGAACTCACATCAATGGGACTTTACAAAAGAAAAAGCAAACAGTTAAACCCTTTTTTCTACTTACCTGGAGCAAACTTATATCCTGTTTCAGCTTCATGACATGATTTTCTGCTTTTACAGCCCGTTTCTGTAAACACAATACACAAGTACAGGACACTTAGTTCAACAGATAGCAGTGAGCTATAACCTCCCTTCCTGGTTACTCTGCCCATGGACACCCATCCCTTAGAACTTGGGCTCTGCCGGGCGTTGGTGGCACACGCCTTTAATCCCAGCACTCGGGAGGCAGAGGCAGGTGGATCTCTGTGAGTTCGAGGCCAGCCTGGTCTCCAGAGCGAGTGCCAGGATAGGCTCCAAAGCTACACACAGAAACCCTGTCTCGAAAAACAAAACAAAACAAAACAAAAAAACAAACAAAAAAGAACCTGGGCTCTGCCTCTGCTCACCAACAGCACTGGAGACTACCTACCCCAAGACACAACCTGTTTCCAGTACCAGAGTATGCTGGACTACTACAGAACACATACTTAGCATGGTGAGAAACTCAGGGGCCAGCTGTGGACTCTGGCAACAGCAGCAAGTGCCCTGTCTCAGCAGCTTCTTGCCCCCTGCCCACTACCCCAGAGCAGAGCCCCTCCGTACGGTCATCAGTTCGAGGTTCTGTTCAACTTGCTGGACCACAGATTCCAGGTCATGGAAGTCACTCTCCTCTTTGATCATCTTCGCTTCCAACTTTCGTTCAAGCGTCCTCACCCTCAGTAAAGGAAACACTGAATTGAGTTCTCCAGGCCATTGTCAAGGGTGCTTCCACTTTAGCCTCATTAACTGGAGAAACCCACTAGAGCCCATGGATGGAGAAGCTGCCTCAGGCAGCCAGCCACAAGGTGGCAAGGACCTCCAGTTATTACTGTTCCATGTTCCCAGTAGAAGGCACAGATATCATTTTCTCAAGCTCAGCCAACCAAGACAAAGTTCAGCTGACTTGTCTGGTGCTTAAAAGACTAAAACAACATCAAAGTGCATTTGCTGCTTTAAGGTTTATGGACGACAAGCAGCTAGGCACCTCATCCCTTGGAACCAAGTTCTCTGAATGGTAGAAAAGGTTTGTAAGGTGATTCCTAACTACAAGTTTACATACATTTCTGTTTGAGTTTCAGAGAAGCTCTGAACATCATTTAGCTTTCTTCTGAGCTTAGAATTTTCATCTTTCAGCTGTAGAGAAAAAAAAAATCCTCTTAGACACTCATACTACTGTGGAACATACTTCTGTTCTGGAATATTTTCTTTGGTCAGTCTGGAGGTAGAATCCAGAGCCTTATGCATTCAAGGCAGGACTGAAGTGTGGAGACACATCCCATTTGCCCATTAAGTACCTTTTGAGGCAGCATCTCCTGTAACCAGGTTGACCTCCAACTTGTTCCTATATAGCTAAGGAAGGCCTTGAACTCCTGTTCCTCCTGCCTTCACTATCCAGGTGCAGGGATGACAGCTGTGAACTACCACACCCAGTTCCAGAACTTAAATAGCACAGGTCAATGGAATCACCCTCCAGAGAAGATAACTGTGGCAACAGACTTGAATATTTCTAGGTGACTAATTTAAAAACCTCCCTTCATGTAGTACATTCAGTGGGACATCCCCGCGGAAACACTTCCAGTGGACCATTTATTCATTCTAGTTCATGCCTGCCTGCCTGCCTGCCTGCCTCTGAGCTCACCACAGTACTTCTCAGCCTGCTACACTAACAGCACAACCAACCAAGGGGAGAGTTCTCCATGGAGAAATTCCATTTTCTTTCTCTCTTTCTCTCTCTCTCTCTCTCTCTCTCTCTCTCTCTCTCTCTCTCTCTCTCTCTCTCTCTCTCTCTCTCTCTCTCTTTCAGGACCCAGGACCTCCCACGTGCTAGGAAAAAAACGTTACTACTGAGCTATATCTCTAGGCCCCTCTATGGAGACATTCTGCTGCATTAAACCCAGGCCATCCAAGAAGTGGATGACTGCAGCTTTTCTCGAGAACACTGCTCAGCTGTCTGTGTTCGGTGTCGCACAGCCCTCACTTACTGCTTCATAACTTATCTGCAGCGTCCGAAGGTGTCTGTCTCCCAGGGACTCTCCATGAGCTGCAAAGTCTGTATTAGGACTCCCAGCTGGAGATGCTGGGGAGACCCTTGAGTCAGGGTCACTCATTGTCCATGGGGGCAAAGACTGAGGACCTGCCAGCTCTGATGCATTGGAAAAAAAGGAAAGGTAGGTGCCACAGGGTGATAAATTCTCTGTGGCCCTAGAGGAATGAGTCTGATCCACAGTGGATGGCAAGTAAGCTCCATTCCATCCATCTTCTTCCTCCTCCTCCTCCAGGTTGCTGGGTCTCGTTGGGTCTTCAAAAAACGGCTGCTGATATTCCAGGCCATACCCCACAGGCTGGGGGGCAGGGCTGCTGTGGTCTACTCCCAGTGGGTGCCTCGAGGTTTCCTAAAAACAGTGGAGATAAACACTGTGACCTGCAAGCCCACACTCAGCCTTCTTTATGCTCAGCTTGCACAAAGAAGGCCCATTTCATCTACCAAAAGGAGCCAAGCAGCTGCTCCACCCACAGTTTCTCCAACAGCAGCCACAGCTGTCCTGCTTTGCTCCCCACACTCAAATGTCTGTCTCCAAAGCTGTAAGTTAGAAGAGATGTCATCAAAGGCAACCATTGACAGCTTCCAGATGTACCTTCGGGTAAATTCGACTGTTGCTCGTGTCTTCTTTTGACAGGCTGAGATTCTTGGTTTTCAGAAACTCTTTGAAGGAAAATGGATTGGCTTCTTCAAGGTCTTCAAGTTTGTCACCTGAAATAGCGGACACCACAAAGACTGTTAAAGGGTCCAACAACATCTTGTATTACCATTATATTTCAACTGTGACTCAGAGAATGCTACAAATAAGAAAGCTGCCCAAAAAGGGTGGAGAACAGGTCTGTTTGGCATACTCTCACCCCTTGCCACCTTAAAAAAAAAAAATACAAAAATTAAAAAAAAAAACAACACACTGTGCCAAAGATCAAGTCCAGGGTCCTGAACACATTTGGACAACTGGTATACCACTGAAGCTCCCCAGTGAATCTTGACTCCACACATTCAGTGTGGGCTAATGGTTACTCCTATAGGTGATTGAAAGCTTCTGGGATGCCACAGTGCCCAGAACTACTCCATGCCATTCCTTCCTCTGACCTTTTCTCCAGGTAACCTAGTTGATCAGCCTCTACCTTCCTCCACTCCTACCACACTCCAGTTACTTGTGTGGATCCCTTCCAGGTGCCAGCCTGAGTAAAGTGGGTTCTTGTGACTTGTGTCTTGCTGACTCTGCAGGGCCCTTTGATGATACTCTCCACCTCCCAGGCACCTCTGACATCTTAGGTTATTTTTGCCCTCACACCCAGTCTCCAATCCTTGGGCTTCTACCTCCACTGATTGTTTGGGCTCCAGGCACACCCATTTAAACCCTGTCATTCTGACAGTCCATGGCCTGGCACCGTGTCTGAGGAAGAGGTCAAGAAGAATCACTGAGCTACTCTACCTCCAAAGCGCGTCTCATGGGCTCCCGGCGGACCTTGCTTAGTATATTTCCCCTTTCCATAGCCAAAATCTGCAAAGAGACACTGTCAGCTCACCGTAATCACAGCAAGCCTTATGACTGCAGCATTTGTCCAGGGAGGTGAAGACCGCAGACCGCCTGACTCCCACTGACTGGCCCTAGTCTGGGACTAGGAGGATGGCTCCTAAAGCTGGGTATAGAGTAAACTACACACCAGGGCGCGCTCACAGCGTAGCTGCCGGTGGAACGCAGACCCACTAAATCCAGCCCCTGACCTCTCCCAATCCAGTGGGCTAAAGAGGTCTCCGAGCTCCACCGGGCACTGACCTTCCTGCCTCGGGGCGGGCAGGCGGGCTGTGGGGAGGGCTCCCCGCGCTTCCCAGCTCCGCACTGCGGCCGGCGCCCCTCTCTCACCTGTGTCTCCTACCGAAGCCAGCACCGGGCTGGGCACATAGCACATAAACGTCGGCCGAAAGCCGAAGAAGTGGGGGTGCAGGTCCCCGCCATGGGGGCGCTCACAGTCTAGCTGGGGGAGACAAGACCGGCGCTCATAGAACGCAGGAGCTGTAAGCGACAACGAGAGCGGCTTCACCGCGGGCCACCTCCGCCCGCGACCCCCGGCCCAGCCCCGGCCGCGCGCCGCTTACCGTCGGGAACCACGAGGCTCCGGGTCCTCGATAGTGGGGGCGCGCCCGGCCGCCGCGTGTAGCCCGACATCGCCGCGCCCTAACCCGGCCGTGACCCCATGGCCCACCGCGCCACTGCCAGCTTATGCCCGATCCGGCACGGCCGGCCGGAAGCCAGCGCCGAACGCCACGGGGCGGGGTCGGAAGCGGAAGTGACCGCAGAAGCGCGGCGGCGCGATGGCGACGGCGGTGTGGGCGGCCGCGCGGTTGCTTCGGGGGTCTGCGGTTCGGTGCGCGCGGCCCAGGTAAACTGAGGCGCGTCCTAGCGCGAAGAAATGGGGACTGGGTGGGGAGGGAGGAGCGGACCAGGCACCCTAAGGAACTGGAAGAGGAGAATGGGCCCTGGAGCAGAGCGCAGGCGCGTTGGGCCTGGAGAACGAGCCGGGGACTGGAAGCTAGTTCGAGGGTTTGGTGGAGTCAGCCTGCTGGGGCCTTCCAGACCCAAGGCGGAACTCTTGAGGAACAGGGCTGGCCCAGGGCTTCATATGTGGGAAATGCTTTCTCACACACCCTGCTGTCCAGAGTGGGCAGTGAAGACCCAAAGACCTGGAGCCGGAGAGATGGCTCAGCAGTTAAACGCATTGACTGCTTCTTCTGGGTTTGGTTACCAGCACCCACATGGTGGCTCACAGCATTCATAACTCCACTTCCAGGGGATCCAACACTCTTCTGACCTCCTTGGACACCAGGCATGCACGTGATGGCAAGCTCTCAAACACATAAAATAAGAACAAATATGTTTCTGTTAAAAAGGAACCAAAGGCTTCAGGTAACTTGCCTGAAAGCCTATGGCAGAACCTGGATGTCCATCGCTGTTACACATTCTGTGAGGCCATGGAGTAAATTCTACTGAAGACTTCCCTGTTGACTTCTCATGAACACACATGTGGTGTACATGAGTGGTCACCACTGACTCATGTAACTGGCTGGTTGTTCTGTAGGTTTGGACCTCCTGCACACAGACGGTTCAGCAGTGGTGCCACGTACCCCAACATCCCCCTCTCTTCTCCCTTACCCGGAGTGCCCAAACCTGTCTTTGCTACAGTTGATGGACAGGAAAAGTTTGAAACCAAAGTTACCACGCTGGACAATGGGCTTCGTGTGGCATCTCAAAATAAGTTTGGACAATTCTGTACCGTAGGAAGTAAGTTCTGTTGTCATGCCTAAGGTAGGCTTTCCATTTTGACAGCTGTAATTAGTATGTCCATCATAGACTACTCACAGGGAAAACTTGTTAGTTTTGAAAACTTATCCAAGATTCGAACGATGGCCATATTTGGAGATATTATATAAGGTATGCCTCTGTCCCCATTTTACTTTTCTGTAATTCTAGAAGTTTCCATTATGTATGGGATAGGTAGGATTCCATAAACATTGACTTTTTTGTGTCTGTAAGACCATTACCAAGGATAACAGATGTGTTCATTGCCCTCAATGTAATAGTGACTGGCCAAGTTACAACAGTGCTTTTGAAAGCTTTCTGTTGATTAAATATGTTTTGAATATCTGACATAACCTGTCAATTTTCTTTTTATTACCAGTTCTTATTAATTCAGGATCACGATATGAAGCGAAATATCTTAGTGGAATTGCTCATTTTTTGGAAAAATTGGCATTTTCGGTTAGTGTCTTAATTTGTGGTTTTTTATTATTTAAATTAGAAGCAAGCCTGCTTCATGTATCAATCCCTCTCCCTCCCTTCCTCCCCAACCTTCCACCCTATCCCCCTCCACTCCCTAGGAATGGGCTCCCAAAGTCCATTTGTAAGCCAGGGATAAATACTGATCTATTACCAGAGGCCCCATAGATTGCCGAGGCCTCCTCATTGACACCCACGTTCAGAGGGTCTGTGTCAGTCCCATGCTGGTGGCCTCCTAGCCATTAGTCTGGGCTAGTTTTTTTTTTGTTGTTTTGTTTTTTAAGATTTATTTATTATGTATACAGTATTCTGCCTGCATATATGCCTGCAGGCCAGAAGAGGGCACCAGATCCCATTACAGATGGTTTTGAGCCACCATGTGGTTGCTGGGAATTGAACTCAGGACCTCTGGAAGAGCAGTCAGTGCTCTTAACCTCTGAGCCATCTCTCCAGCCCCTAATTTGTGGTTTTTAGAACTTCAGTTTTTCTCTTTGTAGAACTTGTATTAGTTAATTCAGTTATGAAGTTGATGCTAAATCGTAAAAGACAGATATTTTTGTGTGTTTGAAAGCAAAAGTGAACTTTTCTTAGTATTTCCTGAGATTTGGATTGCTTACTTAAGCTTTCTTATTTTTATAGTCTACTGCTCGATTTGACAGCAAAGATGAAATTCTGCTTACGCTGGAAAAGCATGGTGGTATCTGTGACTGCCAGACCTCAAGGTATTTTATGTCCATGTAAAACTATCCTCTTTATCCTTGGTCATTAGTCTCTTGGAGCCCCTAGAATCAGAGAGGCTGCAGAGATTAACAGCAGGCCTGATGGAGTGTGGGGGACAGAAAGCATGCCATGCTTGTTTCTTCCCTGATGTCCTTTGAACTTGTAATTGTCCAGGCCTTGACCTGTGAGGAATGCTAAGCCAGACAGCAGGCTCTGACAGCTGTCTGAAGCTGGGTGTGTTTCCATGTGAAGCCAGTCTTCATCTGGACCAGCTGGTTATTTAGCCAGGCTTGGGAAACCTAGAGAGATTCCCTCTGTGGATAGAGGAAGAAGCAATTCTTTGGTTCTATAGTATCTGGAAAGCATCACTGTGGGCAGTTATGGCTTCTCTGTTGTGAACCTAGCATCTGTCATTGTGGCTTTTTTTCTTCCAGAGACACCACCATGTATGCTGTGTCTGCCGACAGCAAAGGCTTGGACACTGTGGTGGGCCTGCTGGCTGACGTGGTTCTGCACCCCTGCCTGACAGGTGTGGCTCTGTGGCTGGGTGGTTGGGGGGAGCTTTGGAAGGGCTGTAACTGAGGGAGGGCACTGTTGGAGATGGACACTTGTTACATCAGTCATTGGAAGTGGTGCAAGTGTTTAAACAAGGCCTTACTATTGTATAAACACTTCATACTTCCATACCTCTCTCTAAAAACCTTAAAGGGTTTCCTGAAATTCTGTTTCAGAATTGCCTTTCATCCTGTGTGTAAACACCTAGAGCCATCCATGCCTACAGAAGTTTCCCTTGCATGGTCTCCATTATTCTCTGGCCTTTCAAATGGCAGGACTTGGAGATTCCTGTTAGGAGGATCCTGGAGGAAACAGATGCTGGTCTGTGCCAGCTGCCCTTTGCTCAGTTTCATAGCAGCCTGGCCTTATATCTTCGGCTGAGGAATGAAGCCCTGACTCAGTTGGTGTCTGTTTCCTAAGTGCCATCACATCCACCTTGTGTTGTCACAGGTGTGTTTTGGAACAGACAGCAGGTGAGGCAGCTGAGCTTGGAGCAGGTCCAAGAGCTGCAGACCAGACCAGAAGAAGAGGCTGGGGTCCCTAATATTCATCTGGCATGCTCCCTTTCATACATAGATGCTCTAAGGCTTTCCCTAGGAGGTGATTAGAGCATCTGCCAGTCTCAGCTGCTCAGGGTTAGTGCTGCCTTCTACCTTGTTGGTTCAGACCAAACACTTGTTTGGATTCTTGCAGATGAAGAAATTGAGATGACGAGGATGACTGTCCAGTTTGAGCTTGAGGACCTGAACATGAGACCTGACCCAGAGCCACTGCTCACCGAGATGATTCATGAAGTAAAATAGGAGCCCACATGTGCCTCTCCCTGCTGTTGGCCTTGCAGGTGGCGAGGCTTACAGAACAGGCTTAGCTTCTTAGTTGATTTTTGGGTTTTTTGTTTGTTTGAGACAGTTGCTATACTATTCAGGTTTGGTCTTGAATTCATAATCCCCAGCCTCAGCTTCCTGAGTGCTAAGATTAAAGGCATGTGCCACTCCTCAAACAGCCAGACCATAGATAATGCCCAGTCTTTTTGTCACAGATGTGGCTGTATGCCATGTTGTGGAGTCTTGCCTCAGGAGACCTGATGTTTTCTTTCTCGCTTTTGTTTATTTCCCTTCTGCCTGCCTCAGGCTGCTTTTAGGGAGAACACAGTGGGCCTGCACCGGTTTTGCCCTGCAGAAAACATAGCAAAGATTGATCGAGAAGTGCTGCATTCCTACCTGAAGAACTACTATACCCCCGACCGCATGGTGCTTGCTGGAGTGGGAGTGGAGCATGAGCACCTGGTGGAATGTGCCAGAAAGTACCTCTTGGGAGCTCAGCCTGCCTGGGGAGCTACTGGGGCTGTGGATGTTGACCGATCAGTAGCACAGTACACTGGGGGGATCGTCAAGGTAACTCAGCAAGAAGGCTCTCAGGGCTTGTGCCATGTAGCCTCTGGATATGTCCTTTGATGGATGTGTGTATGCTTCCCCTTAGTGTACAGTCCAGCACCGTGACAGCATGAGAATGTCCCTTATTCAGGGCAAGAATTGACAGGGCTAAGGTCACCTGGTGTCTAGTTGAATGTGGCTGTTTGCTTAGTGGAAGTTTGCCAGTCTTGCTGACATGTGTCTGGTTGGTTACAGGTGGAGAGAGACATGTCCAATGTCAGCCTTGGTCCAACCCCAATTCCTGAGCTCACGCACATCATGGTGGGACTTGAAAGCTGTTCCTTCCTGGTGAGTTGAGGTCTAGGCCAGGTGCATCAGTGGGGCCAAGCCACTATGGCTGACTATTATGCCTTGCATTTCATAGGAAGACGACTTCATCCCCTTTGCTGTTCTGAATATGATGATGGGTGGAGGGGGCTCCTTCTCGGCCGGAGGGCCTGGCAAAGGCATGTTCTCCAGGCTCTACCTCAACGTGCTCAATCGGTGGGTACTGCTGGCTTACTGCTGCTATCCCTATGCTGCTGTGTGCACAGACTGTGCTGACACCTTCCAGCCATTCTGTCACATTCACCCAGACACAATATGTCCCCTCACAGGCATCACTGGATGTACAATGCAACCTCCTACCACCACAGCTATGAAGACACAGGCCTCCTATGCATTCATGCCAGTGCAGACCCAAGACAGGTAAAGAGCCTTCACTTCTCACTTCTCACTCCAGGACACCCTCCAAAGCAGTACCACAGCTCTGGGTGTGGTGGCGGGTGTATTCATGAAGTCAGCAGGCCAGTGCTTCAGTTCACACTCTCATCTCATGCTCCTTTATAGGTTCGAGAAATGGTGGAAATCATCACAAAGGAGTTTATCTTGATGGGCAGAACAGTGGATTTGGTAAGGCCTGGAGCAGCATCTCTTGCACTCTGATCCACCCATCTAAGTCACACACCTGAGAGAACCACAGGCTGAGCTGTTCCATTGCCTTTCCTGTTGCTACCTAAGGACAGTGTTTCTTATAGAAGGATCATGAGTTAATGCAGCATTATACAAGATGAGCAATAATGTGGGGTCTTTTCTGGACCTTTCTTCGGCACCATTTTATGTTGGAACCCAAGTTAGTTGTTGTTTTTTTCTTCAAGATCCGATTTGTTTGTGGAGCCCTGGCTGTCCTGGAACTCCCTCTGTAGACCAGTCTGGCCTTGAACTCAGATCCACCTGCCTCTGCCTCCTGAGAGCTGGGATTAAAGGTGTGCACCACCAACGGGTGGCCCAAAAGGCAACATTGTTGAAAATTAAAATATGCTTAAAAATTAAAAGCACAGCAAGGCAAGGTAATGCATATGCATGCCTGTGATCCCAACTGTCTCTCAGAAAGTGGAGGCAGGAGGTCATGAGTTCAAGGCCAGCCTGAGCTAATATATAAAAGAAACCAAAGTCTGGGGGTATGATCAGTGGTAGAGAGCTTGCTAGGTATGCTCAAGGCCCTGGGTTCCACCCCCAGCACAGCTGGAATTAATGCTCTGTTTTTCCAACTATAGCTTGATAAAGTGCTTTCTACTAATGTCAAATCTATTTGAGAAAATTTACAGTATTAAGTATTTGCCTGAAATTGTACAAGTGACAAGTAACTTGTGTTAAGACAAACTCTTATAACCAGGCTGGCCTCAAACTTGCAGTCTTCCTGCCCCCACCTTTTCCTGGATGCTAGCCTTACAGGCAAATGCTGACATACCCAGTTTGGTCTGTCCCTTTGTGGTCCTGATTCTTTGCCACATTTGAAGTCCACACTTAGCCAGAGGCTCAGCTGAACAACTAGAGTCCTTGTTTCATCAACATCCTCCAGTTTCCCGTGTAGCCAAGTGTGACTTCCTGATGCATGTTGCTTTCCTGTGATTTAAACAAGCAGCAGAGATTGGGCACGTATCTGTCTCAGGTGTGACAAAGGCTTTTCCAGTTCAGTTCCTCCCATGCTCAGGAGGGGTATCAGACTGGGAACAAGACTGGGAACAGTGCCTCTACTGTGCTCATCTTTGGGCACGTGGTGGCCATTTACTGGGGTATGTTCAGGTCAGGCCCTGACTGGTGGTGATTGACCCTTAGGTGGAGCTAGAACGAGCCAAGACACAGCTGATGTCCATGCTCATGATGAACCTGGAGTCCAGGCCTGTGATCTTTGAGGATGTGGGGAGGCAGGTATTGGCTACACATTCAAGAAAGCTGCCCCACGAGCTGTGCACGCTCATTCGTGAGTATACACAAAAGCCTGGGTTGGGTTATTTGAGGTTGTGCCCTGGAGCAGAAAAATAGATGGTCCTGTTGTCTGCCACACCACAAGCTCTGCCCTCTCCAACAGTCTGGCAGAGAAGTCCTCTGGGTAGAACTCAGACTCTGTTCTCAGTTCCATTCTGTACTAGGTAGGCTTCTTAGCCCTGGGAACTAGGTGACAACTAGTTGTGGAGCAGTGTCACTGGGTTGGACACTGCTCATTGCAGGCTCTGCCTTGTGGTTCTGGCAGTGTGTCTCATGGCTTGTGTTTAATTTGCCTGCAATCTTCTGGAATTGGATGTGAATCTTGGTACAGGGCTGTATATGGAGGCAGCTTGGGTACTGTCAGCTGTCCTCAACACACCTAAACCCATCTTCTGGGTTTTTTGCAGCACTGGGGGAAGTAGTTTGGACTGGAAAATAGACTATTGACAGCCCACTGTCTAAACTTGAAACTTCTGATGGGGTGACTATGCCCTCCATTGTCAGATTGTTTTTAAGTCTCTCATACTCAGAGCTCAGGTTGTCCTCAAATTCTAGGTATTCCCACTCAGACTCCTGAGTGTGTGTCACCCTGCCTGGCTGCCCTCATGTGTTTGAAAATAGTTTTTGCTGCTGCTGCTGCTGCTGCTTAGGGGATTTGAGACAGGGTCTTATGTAGCCCAGGCTGGTGTTGATTTTGATCCTCCTGCCTCTACCTCGGAAGTGCTAGGATAACAGGTACATACCACTCCATTCAGCTTGAAAATAGTTTTAAGCCACTGCTGTGCCCCATCTATTGGAAACTTACTCTGACTTTGCCCTGACTCACCTTTGGTGGGTCCTCCTGCAGCTGAGCTGGATCTCTCGGCAGCCCTCACCTCCACCCCCAGTGGTGGAGATGTAGATCAGGGCTCCTTAGCCTGCTTTTGTGCAGTGCACACATAGCCTGAGATGGAGACTTTCCTCTTTCCCTCACTGCTTTTTGCTCTCCATTGTAGGCAATGTGAAGCCAGAAGATATCAAGAGGGTTGCTTCCAAGATGCTCCGTGGGAAGCCTGCTGTAGCTGCCTTGGGTGATTTGACTGACCTGCCCACCTATGACCACATCCAGGCAGCACTGGCCAGCAGAGATGGGCGCCTGCCTAGGACATACCGGCTCTTCCGGTAGAGTCCCTTAAGGGCAGGCTGACCGGTGCTGCTGTGCATGTTGTTGTTGTGGACACTGTGTAAGGATGGCTCCTTCTGTAAACAGTGCCAGGGAGACTGGAAACGGGAATGAACGCTCCTGTTGCCACTGCACCTGTGTGTCTCTTCCTGCATCTAACAAGTGCGCTTTACTGAGTGCCTGTCTGGCCACTAGAGATTCCGGAGCAAGGCAGGCTGGGGAGTCAGGCACAGGCTTGAGGTTAGAGGTTTAGAAGCCTCAGGGCTTCAAGGAGACAAAGCAGTGAAACATAAAGCATACAGGATCACCCATACTCGTTCTTTTTGGATCTCACAACATAGTCTTGACAGGTCCAGAACTCAATATGTAGACACCAAGCTGGCCGCAAACTCTCTTTTAAGATTTATTACACATACAGCGTTCTGCCTGCATGAATGCCTATGCCTGCACAACATCTTATTGTGGATGGTTGTGAGCCACCCTGTGGTTCTTGGAACTTGAACTCAGGACCCCTGGAAAAGCATCTAGTGCTCTTAACCACTGAGCCATCTCTCCAGCCCCCTGGGCTGCTCTTTTGTTGTTTTTTGGTTTTTTGAGGCAGGGTTTCTCTGTGTAGCTTTGGCGCCTATCCTGGCACTTGCTCTGGAGACCAGGCTGGCCTCGAACTGACAGAGATCCGCCTGTCTCTGCCTCCCGGGTGCTGGGATTAAAGGTGTACGCCACCAACACCCGGCTTGGGCTGCTCGATTTTATAGCTAAGTTTCTGAACAATTCTGATGGTATTTCACAGCTCCCCCCGCCTTTGTTTTTTTGAGAATGGGGGTCTTACTTAGCCCTAGCTCACCAGTAACTAAATACATAGATGAAGCTGGCCTAACAGTGATCTTCTTGCTTTGGCCTCAGTTACTGGGCGCCCAAGTATTAGTCACCATGCCAGATGTGTCTCACAATTATTTACAAAGCCCAGTTTCTAGTTTAAATGTTTAACTTTGCAACTGAAATTCCCTGTCTAAACATAATGGCTGTCTAAAGGGTCAGAGAATGTCCACAAATGTGCACACCTTGAATCCTCGCAGGAGGCAGAGGCAAGAGGATCTCTGTGGGTTTGAGGCCAGCCTGGTCTCATCTATAGAGAGAATTCCAGGATGGCCAAGTCTACACAGAGAAATCTTGCCTTGTACACTCCCTCTCCCTCCCCAAATAAGAAAGAAACTCAAATCAGGAATAGTGGAGGCAGCTAAGGTAGAACGGTCACAAGTTCCAAGGCAGCTGAGGTGGGGGAGGGGAGGACTATGACACAGACACAAGAGACATTTCAAGCTTCATTACCACAAGTCTTCCCAATAAGAATTTGCAATTCACTGATTGGTCATTCTGGCACTTTCCACATACATTTGAGTGGTTTATTAAAGTGGGAAGGTTTGGCTTTGCTGACATCCCACATTCTAGAAGCTGATGCTGGCAGGGTTTATCTCATTTGTTAGCTTGTTTTACCATTGTTCACTGGAGCCTCAAGTAGTCACTTTTTCCAGCTGTTGCCACTTTTGGCTGTGAACAGGACAACACCTAGCAGAAGGACCTGGGATGGGGCTGAGTAGCAAGTGACTAAATTTGAGAGACTAAATTTGCTGCCTTTGTTGGGTGGTGATGCACACACCTTTAAAATCCTAACACTCAGGAGGCTGAGGCTAGCCTGGTCCACAAGGCGAATCCCAGGACAGCCAGGGCTGTTACATAGAAACTCTGTCTTTAAAAAAAAAAAAAAAAATGCCCTTTAAAAATGCAGAGTTGTCCTAAGGCTCTGGGATACATGCACACTGCTTCCAAGGTTCAGTCTTTGGCCAGAAAGAGCTCACGGTTGAATATATGCATTTATTTAATTAAAATTATAAATATGGAAAAATAAATTATTTAGGGGACTAGAATGGATGCCCCTAGGTGTCTGTACATTCAAGGCTATGTCTCAAGGATGGGGTAAGATTAAAAGCAATGATGAGTTCTAAGCTGCCTTCAAGGAAAGAAGCCCAGCAAGGTGCTACTTTATGACACCACTTCTAATGCCATCCTGGGGCTAGTAGCACAACAGCAATGGCCTGAAGCTCCCAAAACCATGAGTTGATACAACTGTGGAGAGCAGGTCCCTATTTAACTGGAGGCTGGGAGCCTGGGGCCAGTATGTAGAACCCCAAAGCCTGCCAAAATGCCAGCTGGGCACATTCCAGAAGTGACCGGCTTTGGCCTCTGAATTCTAGGCCTTGGCTAGTTTGGGGGCCACTTCAAGTCTAAGATACCAGAGGTTGCCTGATCCCTTCCAGGAGGAAAGGGGCTGCTAGGACACAGATCTATAACCTGGGCTCTGGCATCAGAACATGAACAAAGAGGGTTGAAGAGGTTGGAGTGTTCAAGGGCAGGAAGCTGGGACTTCCTACAGGGAGGATGTGGGACTGCTTAGGGCAAGCCTTACTGTCTTCTGCTGTGTGCAACTGCTGTTGGTGACTACATGCCCCACTCAGAACAAATCCCTGCCATGTGCGTGTGGGAACATGACGTAAATAAAAGGCCTGCTCTGAAATAAACATAGCCGGGCCACAGCCCACTGCTGTCCTGAGGGGTGGGGTCTGTAGTGAGAGCAGGAAAGCCTCTAGCCATAGTTTATTAGACCCCAACATGGCAAGAGGCACCAAAGAACAAGCCCAATCTCTTTCCAGTGTCCTTGGTCCCCGAGCTGCAGTGGCCAGTACTTGTCTGACTTCAAGATACAGTGCAGACAGCACTGGAGCTCTGATTCTTCATTGTTTGTTTCTGAAGTTCTTTTGAGATCCGTCTTTTAATTCCTATCAAGTACAGTTCTCGGTCAAACTTGCCAGCAGCTAATGGGATGCTGTGGAAGAAAGATCTGTCATAAGAACTGGCTTCAACTGCACCCAGCTGCACACCTGCTGAGCCCCAAATACTGTCCAAAGGTTATGGTCCATCCCATCTAGGCTGCCCTAGCCCCAACCACAACCCTGGGTATGGAAGTGCCAAAAAAGGTGTAGTTAATACTAGCCCAGAAGGAGCTTGCTCAATCCCAGGGAACCTGAGGCCACAGAATGAACTGCTTCTTCATGCAACCCCAAACGTTAGCAACCTGAGGATAACAGGAAACCCTGAGAACTACTAGGACCTAGGCTCAGATGAAAGCAACTTCATATTAACCTAGGGCTTGTTGGCACCCCACTTGCCTGGTGTGTTACAGCATGAAACAATGACATTCCTCTATACCTAAGCCTGTCTGAGGGATGAGCAGGGACTTACTTGTCTCTCCCTGGCCTCACTTTCACCCGGAACAAGCCATACACAGGACGGTGGTCTGAAGTCTTGATCCCAGGGCAAGAGGAGTACTTCATGGGACAGATGTCACCCTTGTGGCGGCTTTTGTATAAGACTCGGTCCTTCAGGAGATGGTGAAGCAGGATCAGAGACCGTGGGCCATTCTGCTGCAGGTACCTCTGCAGCAAGGTAGGGCCTGCAGCCCTGGCCTACCTGTGTTTCAGTTAGGGAGCCCTCCCCACTGAATCTTGACCTCTTATTAGGAAGACCTATGTGGATAGCATCGGTTCCCTTCTAGACTTCTAAGAGCAGTGGGGAACTGCCTTGCCTCATGATGTCCTATGGTCCCACCAGGTGCTGCTGTGTACCAGAGAGAGCCAAGGACTGGTGGAAAAACCAGGCAAGAGTGCATGTGTCTCCTGTTTGTCCTCTCCTAGTACCAGGCAGATGATCCCAGGTGTGAATTCAACTATGGCCTGTTTTTGAGGGATGGCTTGCTTAGCCCTGTAATATACTCAGAGACTACCCTCCACCCCCAGTAAGCTGTGAGCATGCAGTCACTGGCCTCAGACCTGGAGCTGAGTTTTAGGTTGTCTAACCTGGCTGGCTGATGTGTGCTGAGTGCCAGTCCCACACTGTTTGACATGAGCTATGGTTGGCAGGAGTCCTGAGGCCAGGCTGAGTTACATACTGTGTAGGAAGGTGTCCTCTGCTTAGAGGTGCTGTCGTAGGTGTCCTTCCCAATGTCAAACTTGTAGGATGGGAGAAAGTGGATTTCTGCCTCCTCGAAGCCCCTGAAGATGGACCCTGCAACACAGGAGAGTTCAGGGAGGGCCTGCCACACCTAAGGTGCTACTCCCCAGGCCACTCACCTTTCTTCATCTCCCGGGTGAGCTGGTCATGTTGCAGGAGTGCCAGCACATCCACCTCTGGGTCTTGCTTCAGGAAGGCTTCCACAGCTACTCGTCCACCACTCAGGCGGAAGTTGAAGTCCCCAAACCAGAACACCTCATCAAACCGGGTAGTGACATCCCCTGAGCACATGTGGGAGAATACATTGGTGCTGGCCTCCCCTCACCTGCTATGATCTGCTGACAGGTGGATGCGCTCTAGGCCAAGTGATAGGTCCTTTGTCTGGGTCCCCTTCCCCACAGAATCACAGCTGGGTAGCAGCTCCCCCAGGAAGAAGCTAGTAATGGGAACAGCCAAGGCCAACAGTTGAAGAGTTTTTGGGAAGACATCTGTGTAATCCAGGTACAAAGGACAGTCTTAATGCACACGGCAGGCTAGCCATATCCTATCAGCGTCTCACAACTCAGCGAGGGCCAGGAAGTGGTCAGCAGTGAGGACTTGTGGATAAACAATGATAGCCCTGGGCAAGCCACTGGACCTTGTAGGCTCCCATCTGCCCAGCTGTAAACCTAGTGGCTGTTTCAGTAGTGAGGACTTCATGATTTGATTTCTGCTAAGCTGCCAGGGGACAAGGGACAGAAATAGTCATGTGCTGGAGTGCCTTGTGCAGCTGTGACCCTCACCTGCACTAGAGCGGTAGGGATTTGTGTCTGGCACATTCCGGGGCAGGGCTAGGGCTTGGATGGTTCTGCTGTAGTCCAGCAGCCGCTCAGCTACCTTCCCATCTCCAGCTATGAGACAAACAGGAGACACTTGAGCTTCTGTAAAAGGCCTGCCCCCCAAAATTGCCCCACACCCTGACTCTCCCCCACTACTACCCAGTTGCCTTGCTGTGGGGCTCTGCCTCGGAGGACTGTGGTTGATAGAAGTGAATGTTCCGAGTGGCAGGCCCTGCCCAGGCAGAGCCCACCATGACTAGCCCAGAGTAGCTGGCATCCCACCTGGACAGAGGCCTGTGAAGAGAGGAGCTGTTCACAAGCCAGGGTCAGGACTGCGTGGCTGGGTTGGAAACACTTACAGGTAAAGTGAGACGTGATGAAGAGGAAGGAAGTGCCAAAAAAGGTGAAGCTGACGCCCAGGGCCCCCTTGGTCTTGATCTGGGACACGATGCGTGTAGTTACTGTGGAGCACTCGACCTCTGCAGGGCAAGCAATGGGGGTGGGGTCAGGGCCTTCACGAACACAGCTGCAGTAGGAGGGCTTGTGCGTATTTTCAGACTTAGGCACCTCAAAGCTGGATCCCAGCCAGGCACGAAGTGCACATTTGCCGGAGAGGCTGCGGTTTGCTTTGAGGGGACCCCTATGTGCACAGGGTCCACATGTTATTAGCGCCAATATCTGGAGGTACCTAGGGACCTGGCAGCAGTAGATACAGAAGCCATGGCAAGGGCCAGCAAGCTGTCAATACTGAAGTCCTGGGTTTGACCCCTAGAACTCATATGGTGGAAGGAGAACTGACTCTTACAGGTTGCCCTCTGTCCTCCACATCTGCTCTGTGGTGTATGCACACATAGGGGAAAGAGAGGGAGAGGGAGAAACAGGGAGGGAGGGAGGAGTGGTGGGGGAAAAGCTCTGTGATGGTACCTACCTGAGCAGAACCAGATGAGGTCCCTGCGAATAAACAGGGACATGTAGAGGACCCCATGCGCTGCTGATGACAGCAACACATACTGAGGGCCCAGTGTCTCCTGCAGACGTGTCTCCCACTCCCGCCTGTGGGGAGGAGGCAGGTTATATGAGGGCATGGCCTTTATAGAAAGGTGGCCTTCCAGCTCCACCTTCCCTCAGAGAAGCTCTGGAAGCATTCCTAGAGGGCACCACAACTGGGCCTCAACTTGTACTGACAATCATGACAGGGCTAATGACATCACTGTGCACTGTGAGACCCTTCAGGTTGGCTGTAGGTCCAAGATCTCAATCTGATGCTATGTGCAGACTTCCAATCCCACTAAGACCCACATGAGTTGTCAGAGATCTGTAGGCTGATAGGAGTGAGCCCCATCACTACTTGGGGGCTCTGAGGACAGGCTCCCTTCTCCAGAGCATACAAGGCCGGCTGCTCTCCTCACAGGCCAGGGAACCCCACGAGATGCAGTGAGGAGCACATAGCTGTGGGACCACTTCCCAGGGAAACCAGGCAGGATGCCACAGGATTTGTGACCAGAACCACGGCAGCCCAGAGCTTCTGGACGAACCAGGCATCTTAGCTGCTTCTGTGCTCCCTTGGTCAACTGCAGACAAAACCTGAGACACTACTGATTTCAGCTATGCTCATTTCAGTGAGGCATGGAGGCTGCTCATCTAGCCCACACTGTTTCAGTTCCATACGAGGGCCTCAGGTCCCACTCCTCAGGCTTACAGACCTATCTCAGTGAACTGTCCACACAGAATACTGCAGGCTTCGATACTGGAGGCTGTGTGGTATCTCACCTGTCAGAGCAGCCCTCCTGAACTCCAATGACATACAAGTCCTGAGTGTAGTCAGCCTCAGTGGGGAGCAGAAACTCATCCAGGCTTGCTGGGAGCTCCTGCAATGAAGAGCCACAAAATAGTCAAGGCTCCCTCAGGTCTGGGGATAGAAGCTGAAGAGCAAGGCCCTGCATAGTCATGTGGAGGTGGTCATAGAATAGCCTCTTTTCAAAGAGAAGCTGCGCAAAGCTGTGGGTTTGGCCTCCCAGGGAGCCTTGACATGTCAGGTCTTTCAGTTTCCCTCTTTGAACCCAAATTTGTTCACTTGCCCCCTCCCAGCCTGGGGCTCCTCCTTACCGTGTACCCTAGTTGTATGGCATGCCACCTAGTTTGACTATCCTCCCAGGTGCATGCCCAACCCTGGTCCTTCATGAGGACTCACAGAGACAGAGGTAGCCTGCTTGCCTATCTTTATGCCCATGTTGTGACCAGTAGGCTGTGCTGGGCCTCTTAGGATAGGCTCCCCAAGGACATGGAGCCCAGCTGTATCTGCCTTACCTCACTGTGACCCCTCTCACCTTCTGGCCCTGCATGTTCCAGGTAGCCACAAAGAGAGCCATGTTCCGGTCTGGGAAGTACCTGACCAGCTCATCTGCTCCTAGCAGGGCCCCGCTGGCCATAAGACTTCCCTCTAGATAGCTCCTGAAAATTGAAGAGACAAGTGAACGCCCAGCCAGCCTCAGTGACACCAAAGCAACCTAGAAGCCCCTTCACTCAGGACAGGTGCCTATAAGCCACAGGGCTTACAAGCTATGTGAGCCCTGAGGACAACACTAACCATACCAGGTGTCAGTGTCACCCCTGGAGCTGGGGATTTCCTCAGCTGGAGTACAGCATCACTTTCATGACAACCCACTATGGCACTCATCTCCCCGGTTTCAGTCCATCTCCAGAGTTCAGTGGAATGAAGCCATACCCATCAAGCTCAGATACAGTCTTAACTGTGAGGAATTTCCTGACCTCCCCAGGACACATGTGTGTACCATGTGTTACAGGGCCTGCCCAACCATCCTGTACAGGGATACTGGACATATACAGTCCTGTGGATGACTGGGTGTCTGCCATATCACTCAACTCCATTGCCACAGCACAGAAATAAGAAAGCCAGCCTGGTCTACATAGTGAGAACTTCTCTCTCTCTCTCTCTCTCTCTCTCTCTCTCTCTCTCTCTCTCCTCTCTCTCTCTCTCTCTCTCTCTCTCTCTCACACACACACATACACACACACAGTGGCAGGTTAGGCTGGTGAGAGGACTCAGTAGGTAAAGGTGCTTGCCATCAACCAGATGGTATAAGTTTGATTCTCAGGACCCACATGGTAGGAAAGAATCAACTCCCACAAACTGGAGTTGTAAGGTATGAGGCAGAGCTGAACAAAAACCCCTTGCTGTGGAATAATCTTTCTGTACACTGTGAAGATGTATCTTTGACAAGGCATCTTCTGATGGGTTTAATAAAGAGCTGAATGGCCAATAGCTAGGCAGGAGAGGATAAGTGGGACTTCCAGGCAGAGAGTAAGAAGAGATAAATCTAGGCATGGGAGAGATGCCAGAGGAGAAGGAGAGGACACAGGGCATGCAAAAGGAGTGGTAAAAGCTACGAGCCACATGACAGCATGTACATTTATAGAAATGGCTTATTAGAAAACAAGCCTAAGCTAATGCCGAGCTTTCATAATTAATTATTGTGTCATGATCTGGGGGCTGGTGGTCCAAGAAAGCCTGCTACAGCCCTTCCTCCATCACTTCCCAGTGATGTAACAGGGGTCCATGGATATCACTCAGACCTATTTTCACTTCCTATGGATTGAAATAATGCTTTGAATGTGGTAGAAATGTTACTCTTTAAAAAGAGAGTGATTGCTGCTCTGCCAGAGGATCCAAGTTTGATATCCAGCGCTCACATCAGACAGCTCACAACTGCCTGTAACTCCAGCTCTGGGGAATTCAACATTTCTGCTCTCTGTAGGCACCTTTACTCACACATACACACATACACACACACACACACACACACACACACACACACACACACCCTACACCTAATTAAAAATAAAAATATTTAAATATTTTAAATATTTAAAAGGATTGCTGTCCTACTGATAGTCTGAGGTACTAGAAGGGCACTAGGACGCGTCAAGGAAGAGCCAGGCTTGGTAAAGAGGTGTGGCATAGAGGGCCTTACCTGCAGGGCTGCCTACAGGTTCTGGGAGTTAAGGCCTACCTACCTTTAGCAACTGAAGGTGACTGAATGGTACCCCCACCAGGACCTTCAGAATGAGGCTCTCTTTAGAAGCAGTCTGTGCAGATACAAGTACTGCAGCATCTCCAGAAGAGGGCCCTGAAGTTATCACAGCTGGGAAACTTAGAAGTGACCACCTGGAGATACAGGCAGAAACTACCCTTGCCAGAGATCACATCTCTCTCTGAGGAAAAGAATGTTCTTTTGGCCCTCTAGATTGAAGCACTCCTGTTGACACTCCATTCGATTTCTGCCTCGAGTTTTGTATGAACCCTTAGAACCCATAGTCACCTGTTTAGGAAGCTCCTGGAAACAGGAGCCACCTCTATCTAGATTCTCCCTGCTCTCACTTCCCCATCCGCCTTTGTCCTGCAAAATGGTTGTGGGAGAGACAGAGGCAGGATGCATCTTATAGGCCAAGAACAAGACCCCAGAAGAGGACCAGCGTGGGAAAGGAGGCTTCAGCTCTGGATAGGCTATGCTTTGGTCCTGTGTACCTAATACTGGATATGGCTCCTGGACTCAGGAGAGGGGAGCCAGCACTGGGAAGTCATGGGCAGAAAGGACTCATCTTGGGGTATACCCAGGCTCTTTTCAGTGTAAGTCCATACAAATTAATTGCTGGGGTCAGAAAGGCCAAGAAAAAGAAACAGGGGTCCTGTACATCCTTGGGATGTTGTGTGGTAGGTGAGAGGCCTCAGTGGACATCAGGAAGACCCCACCACAGACACTGGGACCCTGTGGCTCTAGGCAGTGTGGAAGCTTTCCCAAGGGCATATGGTAAACTAGTCAAGCCTGTGGCTTGTTCCTGCAAGTGGCCTCTTGGATGTCACTTGGTCCAGTAGGTTAACTGGCATTTAAATGTCCTGGTAAAATGCTGATCTGTTTCTCAAAGTGTAAAGGATGGCACTTCTTCAGACATCACTATGAGGCCCCTAGGTACTCCTCATGGGCAGTGGTTAAATAATAGTACAGTTAAAGAAATCTGTAACCCTCCACGGGGGGGGGGGGGAGGACACACACACACACACACACACACACACACACACACACACACACATTCAGAATTCAGACACTAACTGAGAAAGCTTCCCAGTAGGAGCAATGACAGCATGATGGGTGTGTTGTCATCTGCCTACATAAGGAATGAGGCAGAATGATTTACTTTAATGGGTTCGTTTGCAGTGTCTGAATGACACTGAGCCACAAAGGAAAGGTTCTGGAATAATACAGACAGGAGGAGAAAGGCATGATGTCTGAGAGGGGATGGGAGTCCTGTCTTATTTTCCATTTTAGGCACTCTCTATGTGAATTCATCCACATGGCCCGTGCAGCTTGTCTTCTTCATTTATCTACTTATATAGATAGTGGCTCACTATGTAGCTCAGGCTGGATTTGAACTTATATTATCCTACCTTTCAAGTGCTGGGATTACAAGCATGAGCTACCATGCCTGGCTCACTATGTCCTTGGCCTGATTAGACAGAGGCCTCTGGATGACAGCCCCACAGCTCCCTGGCCACTCCCTCCAAGAATCCTACCTGCTTCTGATGTCCTTGGTGCGGATCGGGGCCAGAAGGCTGAAGGAGGATCTGGCTGAGAGAATGGAGTGATCATCACCAGCCAGGGGGCTCCGGGGCCTGCTAGGGCCCAGGCTGCTGTGGGCCCTGACTAGCCTGGTCTGCATGCGGAGCTTGTAGTCAGCGTGCTCAGGGTCCACCTTGTTTGCTGTTCTCAGGGAGCTGGAGGCTATGTTGAGGTCCATGGCTGGTGGTGTGTGTGCAGCATGCAAACTTGCCAACTTGGGGGAGCCCCCACCTGGGGTTGTCTCTCTGTGCAGGAGGTCCAAGGAGGTGCTGATCATTCCAGGAAGACAGTCACTCCACACGGATGGGCTCCCTCCCTCACTGCCTGTGGCCCTTCTGGTCTTAGGGATCTCCTGCAAGGATGTGCTGAGGCAGGGTAAGGGCCGACTGCAGGCAGGAAACTGGGTGACAGAGTCTTGCATGGAACCCCTGCAGGGACTGGCCCCATTCTGGACTGTCAGATCCTCCTGACTACCTTGGAAGCGCCTTCTTCTCCAGCCCTTATCATCCAGGGACAGGGTTCGCTCCAACTTGGGTCTCATAGGTAGCTGTGGGTTCTGGTTGCTTGGTTTTGCTGGAATGCTGAAAGGAGGCATGGGGTTTGTCTCTGAACCCTGAGGCTCGGTGGCTGGTAGGGAGCCCGGTGTTGGGGTGAGGTTCTTGTCTGTGTTTGGAAGCTGTCCCTGGAGCATTCTGCCCTCCAGCTGCCCAGGTGCCTCCGTGTGACGTAGGCAAGCTGACTTGGACGGCATAGTCTGGACCTGGCCAGTCCTCGCCCACTCAGTCTGGCCCTCCTAAGGAAAGGGATCCTCTCTGGGAGGTAAGTAAGCAACTCGTGTTGTCAAGGATGCACGTCAGAGGTCACCGGATGGATGCCAAGAAAATTCGGGTGGCTCCCTTTGTGGCATGGGGCGGTCCTTTTGGAGAAGGGCCTGTGGCTGCATGGCTGGAGTCCCGAGGAAATTCGGAAAATCTCTCTGAGTCTCTTAGCTCCCTGAAGCCAGCTTGCTGGTCTTAACGTGACTTCGTAGGTACAGGCACCAGGGGATCGGAGCTGCAGAAGCCCGTCCCACACCCTGGGTGAGCCCTCCACCCCACCGTGGCAGAGTAGGGCAGCGCGCTCGGCGTCCTAGGCTCACCTGTGCCCTTCGTTCGGTCGCAGACCCGCCGCCCGGCGCCTGGTCTGATCCAGCCGGGCCCAGCGCTGGGGGAGGTGGGGCTAGCCTAGTCACGGTGGCGGCTGGAACAACGACTGCTGCCCCGTGCCCCGGCCCCCGCCCAGGGTTCGCCACAGCTCAGCCTAGTGGTCACCCTAGCCCAGGCCCCGCTCTGTGGTTGCCCTGCGAACCGCCCGGCTCAAGATCACACCGGCGCCCACAGCGTCCCCTGGTGGCTTGGAGGACCACATCCCGTGCCCGGAAGTCACAGCCCCACACGAGGCCATGCTCTGTCTCTCTGTCCCACAGAGGCTGTACCCCCTCCAGAGAGACCATGCCTAATCCAACAATAGCCCAAGGCTCTGGCCACACTTAAAATCTCACTGGCCTGCCCCTCAAAACACAAAGGAAGCCATAAATGAAGTTACTTGAGAGCCCAAAATATTTTATTTAACAATTTGAATTTAGGAAAAATAGCAGCTCCCAGGGAGGAAGCTTCTTGAATCAAAAGTGGTTGGCAGTCAACACAGAGCCTGGGCAGGGTTGCACCAGAGGCAAAGGTCCTGCCTGGTCCCAGCAAGGACATAAGTTGCTACTGACCCACAGGGACAGGAACAGGAGGGTCTGGGCACACTCATCTATGGAACATTCTGGAAACCATTCTGTGAGTCTTTCCTGGATGATGCAGGGAACCAGAAAACCAGGGAGGGCTGTACTAATTCCACATTCTACAATTTCTAAATTTAATACCAAACAAACCATTTATGTCTCCTACCCAGATTACCTGATTTTTATAAATATTTAAAAATCTCTTTCCCCTCCTCTTTAAAGTAAAAGGGATAGTTTTAGGAACAGTCGGTGAAGCCTTAAAGCTCTGAGTTTGAAGGTAGTGGCAGCTCCTTAAAGAGTGATGTGGCTGAGTCAGTGAGTAGCTGAGCAAGGTCACTGATGGGCTTTGGGGTAGAGATGTCAGGTTCCAGGGTGTCTGTGAGGACACCGTAAGTCACTCCAAGATACCACCAAGTCCTTAAAAGATGTCTGTACAGGTGACAGTGAGTCAGCTGGAGGCCCCAGACAGACCCCTCACTAGGAGGGCAGTACTTGGCAGCATTCAGCCAACAGATCAGCAGCTTTAGAACAGAACATCAGCTCCCTGGGCTCTCCCCGGTGACTGGGCCACGAGGGGAAGCTTTGAGCAGCAGATTCCACCCAGGCCAAATCAGGCCACAGAAAATGGAGTGAGGCTGGGAATTTCTCAGAGAGACACCCTGGTAATGGCTCCTTCCCAGCCTGTGAGGCACTGCCATCTGGTGGCCCTAGAGGAACTGGTGTGGATTCTCTGGGTCACAGAATTGGGCAGAGCTGCCCAAATGTAGCTGGGGTTCCTCTTAGGCCAGGCAGCCCAATAGTCTCAGGGTTCCTCTCCAGTTAAGCACGCGCTCTTCTCTCAGCATCCTAGGGAAGCCTGGTTGGTTTGCACCATTTCTTGGGTGAGCAAGGCCCTGGTTTCCAAGGAACTGTGCTCTCCTGTGGAGAAGCCCTGTGTAATCTCACATCAGGAGTATTCTCAAGTGACTCAAACTATTATATCCTTAATTTGTCTAAAGTGACTAAGAAAGAAACATTGTTCTTTTACATAAAAGACTTTGAATTAGATTCATTCTATCCAGCATCTGAAAGGAACCATGGAATCAATTTTTCAGTAATTCATATACATGGGCTGCAAGGAGGGAGACACACAGTATGACCGGCTCTGGGTTACTGCCATGTCCATCTGGGACCCACGAGACTTGAGGCAGCTAGTTCGGTTCTTGGTGGAGAACAGTTATCTAGTCATCTCAGGGTTCCAACTACAAATCCAGCGGCAATCCTAGTTCAATGCTGTGTATTTTCTTTGGCCAATCCTCCCTGGCCTTGAATTCCCCGAGGTGACAGAAGCCTGGAACAAAAGGAACAGCAATGACCCACATGTGTCCATGCCCAGGGGCTGTGTGTGTAGCAGGATGAGTCTACAGGGTAAGTACACAGATCACTGAAAAATGGGCAAACTCTGGCTTCAAGTGTGAGACTTCCTGTTGGTGCCAAGTTTCTGCTACTCGGCATTTCCTAGCCCACAGCAATGCAGACACACTTCATTCATTCTGTCACAGTTTTGTCAAGGACATGAGGGCTGAGGCTAGCTACAGAACTGGGCCAGCTAAGGGTTCAGTGAGTCCAAGAGTGGACAGTGGCCTATGGTCTTCTCTTGCTGCAAAGCACAGGGATGCCCCATGCCAGGAGAGAACACTGACATATATTTTTCCTCTCTCACAAGACCTCACTGGGATCAAAACCAAGGAATCTGGAAGAGATACTTAACTACAAGGTCAAAAGAAAATATGAACATAAATGATGACAAGGGATACAGCAACCTAATCTGCACATGACAGGATCCTCACACAGGGGGTATCAGGATCCTCAAGAGGACTATATTGAGAGTGACCATGGCTGGAGAGTGGGCTGAGAACATCTCATTCAGAATGTTAAGATACCTGCTCAGGTAACTCATTTTTGAGCCCTTCCTGGCTGCAAGGAATTATTTAATTACTTCTCAATAGACTTTGCATGACACACACAAAAAATAAACAAATAAATAAATAAACAAGGCTGGAGAGATGGCTCAGTGGTTAAAAGCACTTGTTGCTTTTCCAGAGGACTTGTGTTCAGTTCCCAGCACCCTAGGACAACTCACAACTGTCTGTAACTCCAGTTCCAGGAGATTTGATGCCTTCCTCTGGTCTCTGTAAGCACCAGGCATGCACATGGCACAGACATACATGCAGCAAAGCCTATGCACATAAAATAAATAATAAATTTTGCTTGCTTACCCTTTTATAAAAAAGAAGGAAAAAAACAAAAACCACAAGATACATACCCCAGGGCTGGGGATGTGACTCAGTTTGCAGAATACTTGTTTAGCATGTATGAGTACCTGGATCAAGACCCTACCTAGAGTTCTTCCCTGCCACAGCTCCCCCTAACAGTAGTTAGACTACACTTCTCCATACAGCACATTCCAGACTCTTCCTGGCAGAAGTACCTAGGGTAATGACTGAGGGAAGGGCTGTATAGATCCTTGAGGAAGGATGCCATTCCACTCTTCAGAGACACAGAACGAGGACCTGAACTCTCACAGCAGGAACCAGAAAATGGCATTACCACTTTTGATCTGAAGAAAATTCCCATCTGAAAACTTCATCCAGCAAACTCTCAACCTAGCACCTAGAGAAGAGCCAAAGGGTCTTCCAGAGTCAACTACTGAGGCCTGAAGCTCCTAGACAGTGTGTCACCCAGACAGAGGGATTAATCAGGAATGAAAAATGAAAGATTCCAAACCAGGGGTCTCCTTGATAGAGCTGCTCTCAAGGAGAAGAGGCAGGAGGGAGAGAAGAGGACTGGGCTAGGAGCCTGTGGCTACCTGGGCTAGTCATACATCCTGTGCAGGAATGGAGGCTGGCCTCAGCCCATGGCAAGGAACAGAAAGAAAAGCCCTGAACCTGAAGAGCCCAAAGCAGTGACAGGAGCATGAGGCAAGTGAAGGATTCAGGTTAAGTCAAGTAAGAGGGCAAATCTACAAGAGGGGGAGGCACAGGACTTGGGAGAGGGACTGGAGGCCACATCTCTGCCCTGTGGCTGTATAAAGAATAGCCAGAGACCTACAAAGTGAGTTCTAGGACAGTCAGAGTCTAGTCTAGTCTACACAGAGAAACCCTGTCTCACAAAAACAAAAAAGAAGAGCTAGGGAACACTTAGCAGGCAAACTGGGGCTGTGGAGAACAAAGGCAAGTGTCACTCACCTGCACCAACTGAGCAGGGTTGTAAAAGGGCACAGACCCGCCTGGAGTGGCCCCTGCAGGACAGTGATCTCCAGGAGCCTGTGAAGCACAGAGAAGGACCTCAGCAAGCCAGTGTTACACAGCAGTTGCTGTCCCAGCAGTAGACAAAAGCCGCACCTCAGAAAGGACCAATAATGTGCCAAATGGGCCCCAGAGAGAGACAGCTCTGGCAACACTGGTTTTCATTACTGGATGGCTCATTACAGAATAGCCAAAGTCAAAGCACCATGCAGTAAAATAATCTGAACAACAACATGCAGACAATGAACGCAGAACACTGAGATTTCATTAGTGCTGGTCAAGCAGTTAGGAGACCTGGACAGTGTGCTTGCTCTAAGCCAATAGGTAGCCAGAAATGACCCCCTAAGACTTTCTGTTGAAAGCTACTGACACAGCCTAGCTCCGAAACAGAAGGCGGAGAAGCATTCCTTGTCTCCTCTAGATTGGTCACATAATGGCCATCATAGCTGCACTCCCACTGGTTGCAAAAAGACTTCCTCAAGCCTTATCAACAAGAGATCTTTTTTCCCAAATGGTGTAACTCAGGAGATGCTGACAGTATGGCTGGGATCAGACCCATTTCACAAGGAGCAGTTAGGAAGCTCACCTGAGCATTCTGAACCCTGTGAGGTGAGTTCACCACCATCGTATCTAGATAGACAGTTTCATAAACCCAGGTTCTATAATAAAGGAAAACTATTTTTGTTTTTAGTTTTTTGTTTGTTTTTTTTTGGTTTTTAAAGACAGGGTTTCTCTGTGTGGCTTTGGAGCCTGTCCTGGAACTCACTCTGTAGACCAGGCTGGCTTCAAACTCACAGAAATTCACCTGCCTCTTGAGTGCTGAGATTAAAGGCGTGTGCCACCACTGCCCAGCTAGAAAACTTTCTTTGCCCATGTAATGCTTGGGTAAGACAAGGGGTTAGTGACAAAGTGAAGAGGATAACAGACTCTCTAAGGGACATAGGGGCTACATAGCTAGCCCCGTGGAAGGAGGGAGCCACCAGCCACAGGTACCTGATGGAAATGCCGGCTCACTTCCTGTGAGAGCGAGCTCAGAGAGCTACAGCGCGAGAGCTACGGAACAGCAAGAACACACACAGATACAGACATGAAGGTCAGCATGCACCACTGCTCCAAGCTGCCAGCTGGGACAATGCCATTAGAATCAATGTCTCTCAAATGAAGACAGCCAGCTACCGGTAGCTTCAAACACCCTCCACAGCTTTGGTAAGAAACCATCCTTATCCTTACCCTGGGGGTGGGGAAAAATCTGTCTAGCCCTCAACCCACAACAGCTTCACTTTGTGATACCTCAAAATTCTGCAATTGCTCAGGCTACTCTGAGGGAGACCTGGCTAGAGGATGATGATGTCAGGAGCTCAGAGCTCCTGAGCAAAGGTATCAAGCAAGTTAATGTTTTTCTGTGAATAAAACACATTAAGTGTTTCAGCTTTGTACTTCCATTTTCTACTCACTCACACATATTCCTAAAGAGAGAAGCCACTAGGTAATAAACTGAGCTGGTTGAGCCTCCATTCCAAGCCATAATACCCAACCACACCCACACATGACCACACATGCACACTCATGCACATGCGCACACATGCCCCCCTTTTCTCACCCATGCACACACATAAGACAACACATACCACACACACACACACACACACACACACACACACACACGAGTTGTATTCCCTACCTCTCCTCCCTGGGAGCCATCTAGCTTGGAGGGTAAGAGTTCAGGTCCAGGAGGTAATGCTGTAGAGCTTATCATCTGTTGAGGAAATATGAAATGTGACAACTCTGAAATTCCAAAGAGTCTAAGATTTTACACCAGGCAAAAAGAAAACTGTCTGCTCCTGTAACGCAGCCTAGATTGCTCTAACATACCCAGGAGCCTTTGTGAGGGGCCACACAGAAGGTGTTTCCCCAGGATCCCACTGTCCTGCCTGGAGTAGTTCTTGATGCAACAGCCATCAAATCATGCTAGGCATAGCCCACAAGCCTGTGTGCGCCCTACATCATTGCCCTCCAACTTTTATGGAGGCAATGAGAAACCATGGGGTCCAGATCAGGGCAGGCTTTCCTAATAACATGGGATTCATTTGCTGTCTTTGCACAGAGATACACTTTTTTACTTTTAGTACTAGCTAATTCTTTGATTTTTTTTTAAACTTTGGTAAAATATGTTCAACTTAGAAGTCAATACCCATACCATGTCAAAGCAAGAAGCATTAATGCACTGAACTGTGGTACACCAATCACCCCCATCCACCTTTATAGTTTTCCACCTTTCCAAACTGAACCTTGACTGCTTTCCTTAGGCCTTGCATGCACCTTCTACTCTCTCTACCAAACAAATGTAGACAGTGTGACCAGACACTGATTTGCAGAGAAGAAAGGAATCCTAAAGGACACAGGGAACCCCTCACCTTTTTTCCACTGCACTGTGCATACCTTGGGTTCCAGGGTGGGCTCTACCTTAGACTGAGCCCCATCTGCAGGATGCGACTCCTCTGCATCTGTGAATGAGGAGGCATGAGGTCATCACCCCATCCCAATCTCTGGGACATTTTGTATAATAACCCACATGCAAGGATTCAACCTGGACCCTCAGAGAAGAAAGGTCAATTGCCCAAGAAGTGCATGCATGCCTCTGGTCCTTTGTACCTTGGCCCAGTCATTCTTGTAAGGAAGACTGGGGCCAGAGGCTTACAGACAAAGACTATGAACAGGAAGAAGCAGGATAGCAATGGACCTGCCAGCACACGGGCTGCCTACCTGGGTTTGGTATGAACAAGTTAGAAGGGATTGGGAGCGGGGCTAGTGGAGCAAAGAAATCCGAAGGAGCAAGAGCTGGCTCACTCCGCTGTGTCCCAGTTGGGTTTAGAACATCCACATAGCGAGCTCTGGACCCACCTACCAATGAGAGGGGGAGTCAATTTCAATTGAACACCAAGCAACCCTCAACATCCAAAAAACTGGGTTCCCAGAGTCAGAAGAGCATTGAGGGTCCAGCAGAGGACAGGCCTCAGCAGAATTGCCTAATTGCTTCCTTTACACCCCATGCACCCCATACATGTTTTACTAATGGGAAAGTTTAATCTGTGGGCCATCTATTCAGATTCCAAGGCATAGCATCATCATGTGCTGGATAACTGAACTCCTCTCTCAAGGGTAGAAATGCACTTTCTCCAGGATGGACAGTGTGAGTACTGTGACAGCTGACTGTGCTCTGGATGCCATAGGACAACCATTCTACTCAGACACCTCTGATTTCTGTTGTAAGTATTACCTGCTTTTCTAGAAAACATGTTCACGGAGGTCGTAGGTGGTCCTGTAGGCCCAGTGGGAGCCGCCTGGGGAACCCTGGGGAACGATGTTGGAGGTGGGGGTGGAGCCTTCTTCTGCAGAAGGAGAGACAGCTCAGCAATGCCTTTAACACGATGGAGACCAGTGAGGATTCTCCAAAGGGAGGCACAATGCCCAGATGACAAGGAGTAAAGCAGGCACCCTTCCCTTCACACTGGGACCTAAAGGCACTGCTTACCTCCTCCTCTGGTTCATTCAAATTCACCCACTGGTTTTTCTTTTCATCCCAAACAATCTGCCAAAATTTAAAAAAAAAAAAAAAAAAAAAATCAGCCCAGCAATGGTGGCACACACCTTTAATCCCAGCACTCAGGTGGTAGAGGCAGGCAGATCTCTGAGTTCAAGGCCAGCCATGTCTACAGAGCAAGTGCCAGGACAGGCTCCAAAGCTACACAGAGAAACCCTATCTCAGAAAGAAAGAAAGAAAAAAAAATCAGTAGAATGAAACCACAAAGATTTAGGTACTTTGCAACTTCAGAAAACGTCAGCTCTTTCAGGTGTGTCCTGAATCCTAAGACATTATACTATCAACCAGTGACAGGCCATCACTACCTAGCACCCACCTCACCAAGCACCCAGTGACAGGCTATCATTACTAACTACCCATCTCCACCAAGCAACTGCCACACCTGGACAATACTCACTGATTTGTTTTTGTCATCTGGTAGATAAGCTTCTGTCCTTTTCTTCCCAGGCAGCCAACGTGAGAACCAGGACTCACCCTAAATAAAATCATTGGAAGAGCATGAAGACACTTCCCAGGGATAGGAGCCTGACACAATAAGGAAAGCATCATGTGATGCCATTTATAACAGTGTCCTGTGATGCCACATCCACAGAGATGGAATGATGATAGAGAATAAGAGCTGAGGAGTCAGTGATCATAGGGACAGAGGGTTAGTTTGGACAATGAAGATAAGCCCATCTGGGATGCTCTGACCACAAAAGTCAAAGAGGCTCTGCTGTGCAATGATCTTGTATACTTTCACAGTGCTGTGGATGAGACTCAGGACCCCTCAAATGCCAGGTATGCACTCTACCACTGGGTAACACCCTATAACCCTAAACAATCTTTTTATGAGACAGTATCTCACTATATAGATCTGACTGTCCCGGAACTCACAGAGACCCACCTGCCTCTGCCTCCTGGGTGCTGGGATTAAAGGTGTATGCCTCACTTGGCTGATAAGTGTTATCTTGAATAAACAAACCCAGGATGACAATATGCCACTTACACCCATTCTATAGAAGCATTCCATATTCAAGCTCTTGACAAAGTGAATGAGCATTAGGCTCTTCCCACCCCAGAAGTAGAAGTGCTAGAGCAGTCAGGATGGCCTCCACACAAAGCCCCTCTTCCTGTACAGAGAGAATTTTATGTCTTTACTGTTCTGGGCTGTTTTATTAAAAAGGAGAAGAGAGAAACTGTAGTACAGAACCTACATTCTATTTCTCCTGGAACCCGCCTGTTCTAGGAGGAAGGCAATTACCTTTTTATGTAGACTGAACAGTTGTCATGGTTCGAACAGTTGTCATGGTTCGGTGATAGTGTTTACCAGTATGTATGGGCCTTGGGTTCATCCCCAGTACAACAAAAAAGCTAAGAATAAATGGAGCAGGAGCCTAGCTTATAATTTATATACCCTTTTTTCCCCTGGAACTATGTAGACCAGGCTGACCTCAAACTCTTCAAGATCTGCCTGCCTCTGCCTCCTGAGCGCTGGAATTAAAGGCATGTGCCACCACCGGCACCTGCTGGCTCCTTGAAGATATTTTTATAAGTTGCTAGAATTGCAGATGGAGCTTTCCTGGGTGCTCTGGATCTTGCTTGCAGGAAACAAGATCTTATGGTAAGACTGGCAGAGGTGGACCAGGAACTATAGTGTAGATGGAAGCCTGGAAGTCATTACTAGCTGACCCCTGATTAGCACACAGATGAGAAACAGTGACTCAGAGAGGCTATGATGCCTATGACATTTAGTCAGTCAGTCAATTACCTTTGGCATATTTTTTGTTTGTTTTTCTCTCTTTTAGACAGGATCTTACTATGTAGCTCTAGGAACTCTCTCTCTAGCAGAGCAGGCTGACCTCAAATTTAGAGAGACTGGCTTGTCTCTGCCTCCAGAGTGCTTGGATTAAAGGCATGTACCACCATACCAGGCATGGCCTCCTTTTTAAAATTACATGTCCACTTTAAGAGTAGTACATACTACTAACTGCTGAGCCATCTCTCTAACCCTTAAAATTACCCTGGGCTCCTTTTTGTTTTGTTTTTTTCTCTATACTAGGGACTAAACCCCAGGCATTATGCCACACCACTGAACTGCATCCTCAGCCTTCATATACTTGTGCTTATTTTCAAAAAAATTGCCTTGGGGAAGGACAGGGGAGGGGGGCAATAGATCTGATAAGCTGAACTCTCTTAAAATGCTAAAACTATGGAGGCTAAAGAGATGGTTAAGTGGTTAAGATCCTTATAGAGGACCTGATTCAGTCCTTAGTGCAAAGTCTGGGCAGCTCACAGTCTTCTCTAACTTTAGCTCCAGAGCATCTGACACCCTCTTCTTGTCTCTTCTGGCACCTGTACCCACACCTCACATACACATGTAATTTAAAGATTACATAAAATCTTTTCTGAAAGTGAAGAACTGCATTTTTGTTAAGACATCATCAAGAACAAAACGGTGGTCTGCAGATTGGGAGGGACTGCACCACACAGCCATTCAACAAAGGACGTGTACCCACAATGCAGGGACTCCCATTAATCACTGAAACAACAGTTTAGAATGGAGAAAGTGTTAGAACAAGTACTAACACTTAGCACTAAGTTTGTGCAAAGGTGCTCAGCTTCAATGGTGACATCAGGAGTTGCACGTTGCCCTACTCTGGTTGCACTAGAGCTTGTCTGTCATAGACTGGCTATGAGTGAATCTCTAGGGGGCCTGGGTGTATCCTCACCAACACAGACACACAGACACACACACAGACACACACACAGACACACACACACACACACACACACACACACACACACACACACACACGCACGCATGTGCACGCTCAGAGAGAGAAAGACTTGTCTAGCTACTATATGCTTTACACACTCAAGTTCATGTATGCTACATCTTGGGAAAAGAATTTATAAATGAATGTCTTTTTTTTTTTTTTTTTTGCCTCCAACTTCCAAAGGAAGCTGCATCAGGGCACTGAGCCTCCCTCTATCCAGCACCTGCCCCACCTCTCTGCCCACTAGACAAGTGGCAGGACTGTGTTATACCTTCTTGGTCTCCTTGGTCTCCTTTTTGACAGCTTGTGCAGCTTTCTTCCCTTCGGAAGCAGGTGTCAGAGACAGAGCAGGTGTCAGACTGGAGCTGCCACGATCCCACGCTGGGGAGGTCTCCAAGTCCTGTGCTGTTCTGGAGGAACCCTGTCACAAGGCAAGATGAAAACCAGCTCTCCTGGAGCTCCTTGTGAGGAACTGAAGGGGGCCAAGGCAGTATACCCCATTAATATCTCCCTAGTAGGGCAGAGAACTAGTGGGAACAGAGAAGAGGGATATGACAGCATCCTAGCTGTGTGTTCGAAACATCCTCAGTTTGCTAGAGAAAGGCTAACCACACCTAACAAGCACTTAACAGGGAGCATCATAGTATTCTAGGCAATGGAATATATGCATGTCCTAGGGTAGGGCTGGTCGGAGCTGGGCCAGGTACCTTTAGAAAAATATCACCATCTAAAATATCCTCTCCATAGTGTTAAGGTGCCTAAAGCTCAAGCTTGACAACCTGAGTTTGACCCCAGAACCCATGTGAAGGTAGAAGGAGAGAACCAATTCCAGTTTCTCCTGACCTCTATGGATGAACTGTGGCATATGCACACCTATCCAAATAATAACTCCCATTCACATATATAACAAAGTTAAAATAAAATAAAGGGGCTGGAGAGATGGCTCAGTTATTAAGAGAGCCTCTTGCTCTTGCAAAGGACTAGAGTTCAGTTCTCAGCACTCACATACAGTAGTTCACCAACACCTGTAATTTCAGCCCCAAGGGATCCCATGCCCTCCTCTGCCTTCCATTGACAAAAATAAAGTGAAGCCCCCACCCCCACCCCGCTCCACTTTGTGCCCATTACTTTTTAGAAACAGACTATCTGAAATGATAGAGGAAGTGCCTACTGAAGGAACATCCATCAAGGACAGGGTATCTGTAAAAAGACTTCCAGAATGAACGACGTCCCTCTTGGTTGAAAGCACACAGAAGAGTATCTGCACCAAACCTTGTGTGCTTCAATAACTACAATTTCAGGGAAATCAAGATGTTAGGTTCTGTTTTACAAAGGGGAGAAATCAGGAAGGTTTTCCACCCTTGAAAATTAAATCTGGAGTCTCACTGCAGATGGGTGTTGCTGCTGCTTAAAAGACCTGCTTTTATACCACTCAGTTCTCTTTTGCCTCTTTCCCACCATTTTCAACAACTTTCACATTTGAAGAGTTAAAGTAACCTTTAAAATGAATTGTTTGTATGTGTGTGTGTGTGTGTGTGTGGGCTTGTGTGTTGCATCGTTTATGTGGCAGTTAGAGGGTAACTTGTAGGAGTTGGTTCTCTTTGTCTCCCACGTGAGAATGAGTTCAGGTCATCAGGCTTGGTGGCAAGCACCCCTACCAACTGAGCCATCTCCCTGGCCCCAGCTACAATATGATTTTAGAAACACTTTCTCTTTAAGAATCCAATTTAAAAATAATCTCCTTACTTTCATTACCTTCCTGTTTCAGGCTAAGAACAAGGAGTCAAGGTATCTATTCAACAAACACACAGAAAACAGTTTCAACAAGGTATGGGAAGTACCAGGTCAGCCAAGTTTCCACCAAACTCCTCTTCATTGAGCTCTGAAGGTAAGTGTCTGACAGGTGAGTCCCGTGGCACCATTTCTATCAAAACAAAAGAGAATGACTGGGTCCCAGAGCTGCTGCCATTGGTCAAGACGGACGCGATGCACTGGCAAGGCTCACACTGAGAACAAACTTATCGCCAGGCTCAGCCACCAGTGTTCCTTTCCAATACCAAAAAGGAAGGTTTTCCTAAATGTTTGGCATCTGCTTTGCTCCTTAGAAGCAAGCCTGTTTTGTTTTGTTCAGATAGTCAGGCAGGCACAGGATCCATTAAATTTGACTTCCAGAGAAACATCTGCCACCTCTACCTATATAACCCAAGGAACTTAATACAGCACTAAGACAGACCCTGCAAATGCCCAGGGCCACTATATTATATTCTAAATGGGCAGCTGGGCTTCAAATGGTAGCACATAGCCAAGCCTCAACAGAAACTAGCATTACTGCATCACTGCACTAAGACACTTAATCCATTCAGTTTGGAACTCTAGTACTTCTGGTCCACATAATTTCTTCTGAGCTACTTCCTTTAACAGCAAGACCAACTAGCTCTGCTCTCAGGACAGCTTCTATCCCTCAGCAGACGTACCTGGGTCTGGGCTTCTGGCCTCCTGGAGTGGAGGCCCACTTTCCTGGAGACATGGTGTAGTGGGTGGCAGGGCTGACCCAGGGTGCAACACTGCAGGATCAGATCTGGAGGACTCTGGGAAGCCAAGTGTGGACCCTGGGGGTCCATAGGTAGTACCCAGCTCTATGGGACCCCGGGATATTGGCACTGGGAACATCGGCACCCTGGCGAGGTGAGCTGGCTGGCCATCAGGGAATGTCTGCGGAGCTGCAGGGCATAGTGGAGAATAGGAAGTCTAAGGTCACTGAGGCTGACTGATCCCAGGCAGGCAATGATTGGATGTCACAAACACATTTCCTACAAGCTGTTCTGCATAGCCACACTTCTTTTATAGCGAGGTAGCTGAAAACAGTACCTACTATTGGCCTGAGAAAAAGCAGAGCATTCATGCCCTAGGAGCCCAAGGGCAGGATGGGTGCACTAGTGCCCTTCAGCAGATGTGATGTGGGGCATACACTACAACCTATATCAAATGGTCCCTAGCACAGTGCTACTTCAGGGGTGTACTCTGCCCACTGTCAGGGGTCAAACAGACCACTTATGTAGACAGGTATCCACACAGCTCAATTCTCAAGCAAGTCCTCTCTGCCAGCTCAACATGGGACAAAAGGGTGCATGCCTATGATCCCAATTTCTCAGAAGGCTCAGATGGGATTTTTTTTTTTTTTTTTTTTTGGTTTTTTTGAGACAGGGTTTCTCTGTATTGCTTTGGAGCCTGTACTGGAACTCACAGAGATCCACCTGCCTCTGCCTCCCAAATGCTGGGATTAAAGGTGTGCGTGTACTACCACCGCCCGGCTTCAGGTGGAAATTATGAACCACAAGTTCAAGACCAGCCTGGACAAGAGAATGAGATTCCTATTTCCTAATACAAAACAAGAATCCTGATGCAGGGAATGAACTAGGCACCGAGGGTAGTAATTCCAGGATCGTGACAAGAAACCTATAGGAGTGGGGAGTGACTCCATCTAGTAGGGATGGAAGGCCACAAGGTGGAGGCCAGCAGCAGTCTGTGTCAGGAGTAGCTAGAACTCCAGGTGGGAGGGGAGTTTTGGAATAGAGAGTATCAGGGATGACATGTTGGGAAGACTTGCCTGTCTTCAGGCAAGTTGGGGATACCTGCAAAGCAGGTGCAGAATGAGAGACAGGTGGGCAGAAGGGAGCCTGCCCGACCAGGAAAGAGCTTCAAGAAACAAGTGAGAGGTCTAGACCCCTGGAGGAATGGGGTAACCCTCCCCAAGGTAAAAAACGACGGGGAGAAGCAGTGGCACTTGTTCTGACAGAGCTGTGAGGCTCCACAGGAAGCAAGCAGCTAAACGGCAGTTGGAGCCAGTCAAGGGCCAGGGCCAGTAAGCATGAGTGGCACCAGCAGAAGAGCACCTAAAGCTCTGCAACTTCACATGCTCACCATAGGAGGAAGCAGAAAGAGAAAGGAGGAGGAAGCCCCAAGATCACTAACCACGGTGGTATACTGCCTGGATTCTGGCAGCAAAACACTATTGCAAAGCAGACATCAGTGAGCAAGTACGTGGGTGTTGTGGGTCCCACCTGTGGGCAGTAGCTGCACGCCGTGCATCAAGGGCTCAGTGCTTGGCATCAGTAGAGGATTGTCGGCCCTCAGCCCTGCCTGCTGGCTGAGTCCTGGGCCATCCAAGTGCTCTACCTCAGAGCCTGATGTGATGTGACACTGCTGGGGGTCAGCTCCATCAGGATTCCACAGCACAGTGCCCTCCTATAGGAAACAGTCAAACTGCAGCCCATGCTCAACAGTGCATGTGGACCCCAGTGCATCCTCTAGTAACAAGGTAACTCCCACAGTATGTATACTTTTGAAGTCACAGTGCCACCATCAAACGCTTCAGTGTGAAAACAACAGGGGCATAAATCTCTCATCAAATGCCTCCGGGCCAAGTTCTAGGACAAGGCTGTGGTTTCAAAAGACACACCTGGATCTGCCTCTCCACGTGTCGCAGCTGCACCAACCAGGCAGGCTCCACAAAGGACTCCTCCTCTGGCTTCTCCTTCAGTTGAGGATCAAAGAGGCGTAACTGGGAAGCCATCTAGACCAAAGACAACAGAGGTCCTTGTTACAGATGGATGGCACCAACAAAACTGTCCCCAAGTATAACACACTTGGTTAGAGCTGAAGGTCATGTGTGGGTTGTGCAAAGCTGGGTGATCAGAGTGAGCCCAGGGTGGAGTTCATACTTGTATGGATCAGCAGGCCTGTCCCAGTACTCAGCAGACCAAGGTAGGTGCAATTCTTTGATAGGGCCTTTGCAGGATTTGAGTGGATCCAGATGAACCAAATTTAGCCTTGTTAAGTTGTGACTGTTAAGCTGGAGGGCGTGAGCCCCCTTTATCTGAATATTTCCACAATAATGAAGTTTTTAGTTATCCCATGGATATATTTTTAGGAATGGAGGTGTTAGAGAGGGGATACCTTGACATGCCATGTACTAGGACCTGTTTAGAGTGGCTGTGGACTTTCTGCACCTATAATGGAGGCTGATCAAACTAACAAGAAAAGAAATGGCTGGCAGAGGTGCAAGTAGGACTCAGACTTAGATGCTGACTGACAAGTATGAGCTTTTAATTAAGTGAAAGCACTGTAAATGCAGGTTCCCTGGATATACAAGATGAATCTTTTCATCTTGAAGCTTACAGCTGAATTTCTGCATGGGCACAGGGTACTTGTAGAGTTCCTATATTAATTCTGCAAAGCCAAAACAGTCACCCAAGAGCACTGAAGTATCTAAAGTAGGTTCTGGGTGTCACTCTGTTGAGTACCACTCACCACAACCCCATCACCAAGCCCAGCAAGATGAAGCCTGCGCCTTCCCAGAGTTGGCACAATGCCAACAAGAAGGTACCAAAAGATCCTACCTGAGTCAGCTGGCTAATCAACACTGGAGAGTATGCACCAGGTTGTGTCAGGACACTCTTGGCTATCACCTCACAGTAGTGGAAGGCCTGTGTGGCTAGTCCCATTTCAGCCAGGCGGCACAAGTAGATGAATTTAAACACCTGAAATGACAAGTGCACTATCACAGTCCTGGGACAAGTGCACTATCACAGTCCTGGAACTCCTATCAAGTGCACTGTCACAAACTTGGGGCTGCCCATCACTCCTGAGATCTTAGATGCTGTACACTACAGCAGCCTCTGTCATAGTGCAGGGTCAAAGTTGACACCTGCACTCCTCATAACACCTCTGATACAGCTAACAGTTCAAGATTTGATGTCCTGGGGCTGCCAGACATCCAGACGACTGTCTTTAGCATGGGAAAACTATATTTATTTATTTAATTTAGTGGTTTTTTGTTGTTTGTTTGTTTTCTGAGACAGGGTACCACTATGTAGCCCGGCTGTCCTGGAACTCTGTATACCAGGCTGACCAGGCTGGCCTTCAACTACAGAGATCTGCCTGAGTCTGCCTCCTGAGTGCTGGAATTAAAGAGTGCACCACCCCACCCTCCCCCACCCCTGGCACCATGGGCAAACTGTAATTATTCCCTACTAATACACACACACACACACACACACACACACACACAGGTGCACATATTGGGTGAAATCACACAATCTCATTTTAAAATACCTATATACTCCAGGCGGTGGTGGCGCACGCCTTTAATCCCAACTCAGGAGGCAGAGACAGGCAGATCTCTGTGAGTTTGAGCCAGCCTGGTCTACAGAGCGAGTTCCAAAGCTACAGAGAAACCCTGTCTCCAAATACCAAAACCAAACCAAACCAAACCTTATATATAAAAGGTCTTGAAACCTAGTCTGAAATATTAAGAACAAAAATATGAACAAAAATTCTGTATTCAATATAGCATTTTGATAAACTATATATTCAAGGAGTCAAAAACAAACAAAAACCATAAAACATAATACCTCATCATTACTTTTGTGAGAATTTAAAAACCTAACTAAGCAAGCACTGGTGAGCACTGGCCACCACCCCCCCCACAGCCCCTGCTCACCTGGAAGTTAGGTAACGAGCAGGTGTGCACCCCAAGAGACTGAGCATACTCATAAGCCTCTGTCCTTTGAATAGCTTCATTGGTGGCAAACTTGAAAAATGGCAAACTGTGGAAGAAGTGAATTATTCCTTTTGAAAAGTGGCCAATTACTAGCATCACCAACCTCTGAGCAGGTCATCCCAAGCACGTCCCATCACGTGGCAAAATCACACAACTGGCCATTTTCAAATTAACTGAAGGACAGGGGTCTTTTGCTTCTTAGAGAAAAATGGATACTGCTATATTGACTTGATTCCTTACCTGTGATTTGAGCCTATCAAGACAAGTTTCGTGGTTTTCTTTGTGTAAACCCCAAATCCAACCTGGGCCATCAGGTAGCAGAAGTGTGCAGCATCCAGGAGGCCTTTTGATGCTGAAGAGAAAGAGCAACCACATCTCATCAGTCCTTGGAAACTCTCTAGGGAAGGTGTCATATTAAGATGTACCATGTCAGATGTCAATGAGGAGGCCTCCGCCCTCTATGGGGCCCCTGGTAGTGGATCAGTATTTTTCCCTGGTGTAAGAAGGGACTTTAAGAGCCTATCCCACATGAAGGGATGCTCTCTCAGCCTGGACACATGGGGAAGGGCCTAGGCCCGGCCCAGGATGATGTGGTGGACTTTGGGGAGCCCCTGTTGAGGGTACTACCCTGCCTGGGGAGTGGAAGGTAGGTGGGGTGGGGGACAGGTGGGAAGTTGGGGGGGAAGGTTAGGGGGAGGGGAGGGGAGGGAGAGGGAGAAGGGATTGACCTGTGAAAGCAAGCTTGTTCCTAATTTGAACTTCTTACGGGTTCTGGCACACAGCCAGGCTCTAGGGTCTACCACATGTCAGCTAAAGGCCTACCTCACACCTAACTCACCTAGAGTATCGCCCATCGTAGCCATGGTCCTAGACTCAACGTCCATGTTGTTGTTCAGGTTGGATAAAACCATTGCAAGATGTGGCCTCCAATCTCCCCATTTCTCATCTCCACAACACTACAATGAGAACACCAAACAAATCCTTATCCTTCAGAGACCATCACCTTTAATTTCCTGATGGCCAAGCCCAATGAGAAAGCAAGACAAGAAACACAGGTTTCAGACAGACTCTATGGTCAAAGTCTTTAGCATACACAAATCCCACAGGGCCTCCACTAATGTCCTGTGGACCTGCACACTCACCGTGGACGCAGCAGGCATCCGTCCAGACATAAGCTGGTAGACAGTCTGTAGAGGGTCATTGATCGGAAGACTGTTGGCAAACCTATGTGTACAGAGAATGGGGAGATCTATCTCTGGCTCAGTTAGAAGAAACCACAGTCCATTCTCAGCCCTTTATCAACTGTCAGAATGAAGAGCTCACTGAGGTTTTACAGAAAATATTAAATACTAAGCAATAAAGAATTGAAACTCCTTCAACAGTATAACCCAAGAAGGGTCAAGGAAATCTATGACTCCACAGCTGAAAGCCCCACAAGCAGAGGAATGATATTTGAGTACCAAAGTCGGGTTACACAACTGGATGGGTACTAACTCACCTGGTCATGACACGAGCATGTGTCCGGCTGTCCATCTTACTTGCAAGCAGCAGAGCATGACCCCATAAGCCATTTTTCATGGCAGACTCCAGAGCATCCTGCAATGCATTTCAGGGCTCATGAGAATGATCAGAGTGCTGCTTACTGTTAGACCAGGCAGAACCACATGTTTTCATGCATACACACACAAAAACGATGAATATGGTTTTGACCTCAAAAGACAAATATGTTCATGGTTTATAGATGACAGTACAGCCTTGTCCTTCTGCCCTTTCTCTCTAGTGAGTACCTAGTAATTTTAGTCTCCCTTCTATGTGAGGAACCAGCACACCAGCTAGAAACAACGTGAAGAATGCAGTATCAGCGTGGGTTCCCCATCCAGGTGACATATGGCTACCCCGAATACACTCTCCAAACAAACAGCATCCTCAACTTAGTCTCTCCCTTTACCCCAAATAATCTGTGGTAAAATTGAGCACTTTTGGCCAGTAGGTAAAATTTTACCAATAGAAGTAAAATATTCACAAAAGCCAATAGGATCTATGATTCCAACCATATGTGAAACATCCATATTAAAATCTTAAGGACCACACATGAATTTTATTCTGAGCATGAGGGCACACACTTGTAGTCTCAACTATTCAGGAAACAGAGAGAAGACCACCATTTGAGCCCAGAAATTCAAGGCCTGCCTGGGTAACATGGCAAGACTGTTTCACAGACTAAGCTTTCTAGTCAGGTGTGGTGGCACACACTTGAAATCAAGAACTTCGGGGATATGATGATGCTTTGGGCCACAAACTTTCTAAGGTGGAGTCTATTTGAAAGTGTATGCTTATCACGCCCATGATTCGGTTCAATTCTTAGATCCACACCAGACTAAAAACATGAACTTCCTAAGTTGATCATAATGTGAAGGACAGAGAACTAGACCTATTAGATAGACGTGCTTGACACAGAGAACTCTATGAGCCACTATGAAGTGCCTCCCATGCTCAGCACATCCTCTGACCCAATGTGCACACTTTTAGCACTCTTTTTGTTGTTGTTTTTCAAGACAGGGTTTCTCCATGTGTAGCCCTGGCTGTCCTGAAACTTGCTCTGTAGACCAGGCTGCCCTTGAACTCATAGATTCTCCCCACCTCTGCCTCCCAAGTGCTGGGATTAAAGGCGTGTGACACCACTGCCCAGCTACTTTCAACACTCTTGTGCACACTGTCAGCCTGAGTTATATAAAACCTGAATTAACAAAAATACACAGGATTGGCCTGAAACTTCAGTCTTTAAGAAGACTTCATCCCAGGACTCTGCACACAGATGAGCACACATCCTCTCTAAATGACTGTAAACTGAACTGGCCAGATTTCCACATGGGCCCTTCTCAGAGAAAACACTACTAATACCTTCAGAGATATCAGGCAAAGGGCCAGATATCATCCCTAAACAGCACTTGCTGCAGTTGCCTCCTAGAGGAGGTTGGTCTTTTCCCTGGGCCAACAGACAGACACTAGAAGAAACATCTGCAGGGCTGCCTACCTTCTTCCGGCCATATAGTAAGAGCTCACGGAACCGCTCAATCTCCTTCTCCAGCACGCTGGTGGTTGCCGTCTGACTGTCTGTGAGAAATGAGAGCTGGGCCTCCCCTGACTCCTCCTCTTCCACTTGTTCCACGGCTTCATTAGTAAAATCTATCAAGTTTGCTTCATTGGGTGACTTCCCAGGAAGCCACACAGTTCTGTGGTCTCGTAACAAAAGCTCTGCAATGTCTGTTCCCACCACGGTCTACAGGGTCAGATGGGAAGCAGCGTAAGATTTTATTAGAAACAGGGTTTCTAGCCAGATGACAAATTCCCATGCTGTCAGAACCTGGCCAGGTCTGCATAGGTAGCACATGTTAGACCTCAGGAAAGAAGCCTGACTTTTCATGTGGGCAGGGAAGGCCTGAGGTGTCAGCTCATGACAAATCTTACACCTCCCTTTCTTCCTACTTTCCCAGGTTGTGGCCATGATGCTCTTCCCAAGGAAGCATGGCATGACTGGAAGCATTGTACAGAAGGCTTGACACTGCCCACAGCTTAGGACAGGAATAGGAAACAGATTCTGAGACTAAAGGCAAACAGAGAGAACATTAAAAAGTAAAAGAGAACATACCCCATTTTGTCTGCATAACAGAATGATGAAATTCCAAAGAAGACTTGCAGACTCTTTGTCAATTAAACTCTCATTCTGTAAACATTTTGTCGCTTTGTTCTGTGCGAAGTTAATAACATCTACTTTGTGGGTATCATCTCTGGGGAAAGAATGAACACTCAGTGAATGGTGGTACCAAAACTGTGAGCCAAACTTAGCAGCTGCCATTATGCCATTTTGTCAAAAGACATCGCAACAAGGAGCCTTACTTTCCAAGAGGTCCTGGGAAGGAGCGCATCTCTTCCTGCTCGGGTGTATGCTGCAGCAAGGTCTGCAATGAGAGGGGAAAAGCAGTTCACATGTACGACCTCCAGCAGACTGAGTTACAAAGCCAATTCTGGGACCACGCTCATCCCTCCATCCAGAGGGTGAAGGTGCTTGGTACAATTATATGAGCATGCATGAACTACAATGGAGGTTTTCAAATTTTAAACAGAAAAACTTATTTGGGTCTTGACAGATATGACAAGAGAGGCTTCTGAGGCTACAGAGAAAGTGTGCCCCCAATCTCATTCCATTAGTTAAAATACACACACACACACACACACACACACACACACACACACACACACACAAAAAAAAAAAAAAAAAACACTGTCAAAACATGAAAGGAAGCAGAAGAGCACATACAATCAACCCATATCTAACAACCACAGCACCTGCTTAAAGTGCTGAGTTCTAGAAGAGTCAGCCTCTAAATAGAACAAAAGCCCTAGAGGCCTAAGCTTCTCAGGAAGGCACACTTCCCAAGGATTTCCAAGGGGTGCAGAGAGAGCCACGGGTCCATGCTTACCTCCAAGCTGTGGATCTCCACCAGGGCAGGCTGTCCCTCTGAAGGCAGGTTGGGAATCACTTTAAGGAGCTGACCACCAGGACCAAACCTGGCATAGACATGAGGCACCGTAAATTTCTCAGGAGAGGTCGGTCTTGATGGAACTGAAGTTAAATAAACAGGAAGAAAAACAATAAGCTAGCTCGCCATGTCTAACAGCTTCTGCACCAGATTCCCAGCTCAGGCTCCCTGCCCAGCTCAGCTTCAGGCTAACTGTCACAGAGCATCCAAGAGCAAAAGAGCTGAGCAACTCATACACAAAAACCGTTTCTCATTGACTGGTGCTTTAGTCAGGAGAGTTCTCAGCTATACCTTTTTAAAGCTACACCTTTCAGGAGGTGGGATACTGGCACAAATCAGAACAAGAGTCTCTCAAGGGGAACTTGGAGTTCCAAGACTGCTTATCCACTTGCCAGTGTGGGAACATAGAGAAGAGCGACCCAAGGCTTGAGTGGACTCAAAGTTACACATTAACAATGCACATGTGGTCAAGCAGACAGGTCTCAGACCAAGGGCCAGCACTGGCCTGTACCAACAAGCCATGACATTCGGGACAGTGGGTACAGCGTGCAGAGGAGCTGATTGGACTCCCTTGTTTTAACCCAACCTGGTGGCTTCAATTTGAACTGCTGAGACGCACCTTGCTCCACAGCAGGCCAGGAGGTGTCTGCAGGGTAGCCGTACTCTGGAAAACCATGGGCACCGCTGAAATTGCTGGCATACGTGCCATAGGCATAATCACCATGAAATGAGCCTGGGGCATGAGGGGCTTCAAAGGAACCACCAGTCACATTGTGGCTTCTGTAAATCTGACTCTTGGGAGAGAAATCAAGCAGAGAAAATGAGTTCCCATGAACACCAGAAAGACTGTGGGTACACCGTTAGAACTAGGCAAAGACAAAGTTGTGGCCAAGACTTAACACCTGCTCTTCCCCCTGCCAAGCCTGCCCAGCACACCTGATGTGAGTGGGAGCTGAGGCTGCTCCGGCGGCTAGGCAAGCTGTGAGTGCTGTGCAGGCTCCGAGCCGAGTGCTCACTGTGGATGCTGCGCCTGTCTGCTTCTTCTCCATAGGGGTCCCTGTGGAGCTCAGTGTCATCATCGAAGCTCCCCGTGAAACGAGGGTCATATCTCCAGTGATCATCACATTTCTCAGGCCTAGAGGAAACAGGGGACTGAGGCAGGGGATTGGAAGGGCAACTCCCTGGGACACCACATAACTACCCAGGAACTTCCCAAGGCTGCAGTTAGCCCTCACTGCTCATTGCCCTCCCTTTGTCCCTCTACCCTGAGGCTATCTTCATCCTTAAGAATGTTAGTTATAGCTAACCCTGCAGGCCCGGCACAAGAAACCAAATCCTAGGTTCAGATGCAGGTTATCTCAGAGAACACAGTACAGGTGCAACTTGAGGGTGGTTCCTTCCCTGGGTTATGGGCAGGATGGAGAAAAGACACCGAAGAAAGGAGGCAGATTTAAAGTCCTCCCAGAGCCACTGGGAAGGAGCACATTTGAGCCAGTTCTTCTTCCATAGGCCAGAAGGGGGGGGTATAGGGAGAGATGGCCAATACTTCCTCTTTCAGACACTAAGAGATCACTTCCCAGAAGCCCAGAACTATCGTTGATTACTTCCAAAGATAGGAGGAAGGCAAGCAAGAGCACACCTCAGCTCCCTCCCACTTCCTTCAGACGTGTACATTTCACTAACCTGTCACTGTAAGCATAGTTTTCCTTCCTGTATGGGTCATGCTCGGAGTCATACCAGTATCTCCGGTCCCAGGTGCGAGGATCCCTGAAGCGAGGCCCATAGTAACGATCCCAGCGGCCTGGGTCTGTAAGTGAGGAATGAAGAGAGAGTGCAGCAGTGACACACAGAAGACCCACCCAGCTGCCCTGGAGCAGGCAGACAGCTTAGGAGGAAAGGACAGGCATGGCCTAGAGAGCGAGCCCCAATCCGGAAGAACCAGCTGCCTCCTGCTCATGATGTGGCAGTCACTGTTCTCTCAATATACATATTTGGATGAAAAAAAGAAAAGCTACTACAAGAGTTCTATATTAAGTTCTTTTTCACTTTTTTTGGTTTGTTTTGAGATGTGAGGGATCAAACTTAAGGCTTTAAGAACAGTCGGGTGTGTAGCTAGGTACCACAGTTACAGCCCCAGCCTTGATAATACTTTTTAATAGTTATCTCAACTATAAATTATATTAATTATACTCCTAACATGATTCAGGATATATTTTAAGATATATTATTTCTATGCGTATTGGTGTTTTGCCTGCATGTTTGTCTGTGTGAGAGTGCCAGATCCCCTAGAACTAGAGTTACAGATGTTGTGAGCTGCCATGTGGGTGCTGGGAGTTGAACCCAGGTCCTCTGGAAGAGCAGCAAGTCAGCACTCTAACAGCTGAGCCACCTCTCCAGCTTGTGTTTCAGGATTTTGTTTGTTTATTTTTTGTTTTTGTTTTTTTGAGACAGGGTTTTTCTGTGGCATTGGAGGCTGTCCTGGAACTAGCTCTTGTAGACCAGGCTGGTCTCGAACTCACAGAGATTAGCCTGCCTCTGCCTCCCCAGGGCTCAGATTAAAGGCATGCGTCACCAAGCCCGGCTTTGTTTCAGGATATTTTAAGAAATAATTTCATTAAAAGCTAACTCTCTTTTTAAATATTAACATTATGAACAAACATTTTAGGAGAGTGTGTACAATACTCCTGCTTAAAAGTAATGCAAATCGGCCGGGTGTTGGTGGCGCACGCCTTTAATCCCAGCACTTGGGAGGCAGAGGCAGGTGGATCTCTGTGAGTTCGAGGCCAGACTGGTCTCCAGAGCAAGTGCCAGAATAGGCTCCAAAGCTACACAGAGAAACCCTGTCTCGAAAAACCAAAAAAAAAAAAAAAAAAAAAAAAAAAAAAAAAAAAAGCAATGCAAATGTTTAAGGGGCAAAGAGCTCCTGGGAAACACCACGTGAACATGTCAAGGGACTGCAGGTTTGTGGTACAGCAGCATATAGCAGGGTTGCTAAGGGAACTCATAGCTTTTCCCAGGACATGTTTTGTGGAAGGCAAGTATGGAGGCTTGTGAAGTAACTGGAACTGCCACAATTGACATGCTACATCCATCACCAAGGAGCAAGCATCAATATCATATGGCTTTTGAGCATTCAAGTGTGACAGAGTGACTGGGGAGCCGGTCTTATATGCCACCGCAGCCTCATTAGTTCATACTTGAGTAGTTACAAGTGGACCAGAAAGTCTCAGAACTAGTCACTATCCTTCATGACAATACAACAGACACCATGCTGTGGGTACAATGTGACTTTTCAATGTAATTGCCAAAATGATCATTCTCAGATGCTAAGAATTCTCAATTACTTTGGCCAATGAAAGGAAAAGTGATCTTGATTCACCTGCCAGACCATGACTCATACATGGTGTATGATCACAGGTAGTGGCTAGACAGTTCCCTGCTAATGGCTACAGTTTCTAAACATACCTCCATAATCATACTGGCTGGAGTAATAATTTGCATAGTAATCACTCTGACTGCTCCATCCACTCTTAGAATTATAGTATCCTTCAGGATACCCTTGCCTGGGGAAAAAAAAAAAAAAAAAAAAGAACTGTTAAACACAGTATCTATTTCTTAAAGTGTAATGAGAAATTAGCCAACCCAAAGCACATTCAGACATTCATAAAAGCTCCTCAACCATGGAAAACTCACAGATCAAAAGCAAAAACAAAGATGAGCTATGGAATTCCCCATTACGTAGCTACCTGAAACTGAGCTCATCAAAATGACTGTTGGACTGTGTTCAGCAAAAGGATTGATTCCTCTTGTGTTTCAGTGCTGCATCCTAACAAGTTTTTATGTCATACTAAGCAGCAACAAGAAGCACTAAGTCCAAAACTAATCTAAAATTCCTTCTGATTTTTTTTCTTTTCTTTTCTTTTTTTGTTTTTGTTTTTGAGACAAGGTCTCACTGTATAGCTTAGGCTGGCTTTAAACTCATGACAATCTCCTGCCTATGCCTTCACAGTAATGGGATTACAGTTGTAAGAAACAAGAAAATGATAATTTTAACAGCCTTTAGGGAAGGTCACTAGCTATGTGTGCTCAGTATGGCCTTAGAGGAGCAGATCTGTGAGGTGGGCCAGGGCCTGCAGATCAATAAGGAGTTAGCCTCTTCCATGCCCAATAGACTGAACTATGCCCCCACTCACTCTGGGATTCTCAAAAGCACTAAACATTGTTTTTTAATTTTCTGATGTCCTTTGGGGAAACTACTCAGCTGAGCTTGGCTGTTTGGCTAGCATAGCAACTGCTCATCCACCTGCCCAGCCACAGATCTATCACCAGCCTGGCCTTAAGGTTTTATTCAGGTTGGCCACTCCAGACTTTCATCTGCATGGCAGTGGCTATAGAAAAATACCTTGATAATATAGAGCAAGATCAAGAGCATGCTACTACCTCAACTGCTCTCACCAACTTAGCTACATTCAATTCAGGAAGAACACAGTCACAAACATGAGAAATGTGTTCCACCTCAAACAGGTCCAACCGTGATCTTATCTTCCTAACACACTGAGTATCCCATCAACACTGAGTGTCCACACACATAGACAGAGGAGACAAAAGAACAGATTCTCCTGCAGGCTGTGACAAATGAGGGCTGAAGACACTTAGAGACCCCAAGAGCTGAAGGGAAAGCTGCAGTCATCACAAGAGTGGTAACTTGACCTGGCCTGAGGCTCTGTGTCATAGTCACTCTTAAAAGTTAATTGTTTTGTTTTGTTTTGGAGACAGGGTTCCTCTGTGTAGTTTTGACTGCCCTGGAATTTTCTCTGTAGACCAGACTGTCCTCAAACTCAAGAGATCCACCAGCCTCTGCCTCCCAATTGCTGAGATTAAAGGCATGTGCCACCACTGCCCAGAACTGTAAGTTAATTCTTGAATGAAACTGCAGGCAGACATGAAAGGCAAAATGACACAGTGGGAAGACACACTCTGGTTCTGGCCCCCATGTTCTCTCTCTTCTGCACTCCAGCAAACAGATTCACATGCCTCTTGTCTTCTCACAGACTTTGAATCAAAAAGCTAAGCTGTATGAGTCTAAATGCTACTTGCAATCTAAGATCCCAAGAATTTTCTCACAATTAAGTGTCTACCTTCTGTCCCCCTCTTGTGTGTGTGTATGTGTATTAGGGATCATACACAGAGCCTCACACCTACCAGGCAGGTACTCCAGAGTTTACCTAAGCTTCAGTATTTGTTTCATAAAAACCAAGAATGATGCACGCCTGCACACAGTTCAGAGTGTACCTTTTGAGCAAGGTACACTAGGGCTAGCTAAACAGACAAAGGTTCACATGCAAAGCAGTCTACAAGTCACCAAATGCCTCCAGAAAACTCTGAAAGCAAGCACACACATAACCTTAGTAGCTGGGAGCTGCTAAGCAAAAGAGTGATGCATCCTTTGTAGCAAAGCTAGCTACCATGAGCACCTACTTCTGGGCTTGACTAAGCTGGGCAACTGCAGGAACTGAGGTAGCAGAGTCCACAGTGACCAAGGCCCACACTCCGCTAATTTATGCAATGGCCTGGAGTGGACACAGATCAAAAGCAGGCTCTGGACAGCTAATAATGCAGATGGAACTTTGACCTGGCTCACAGACTTACTCAGAGGGCACAAGGCCAAGGTTCTTTCCAAATCTCTCTTCCATGACTACAAAAGAGAGACATGGATAGCCAGTATAGGAGCTATGCAAGTTCGAGGGAGCGGGTTGGGGGTGGGGGTGGGCAAAGCTTCCAGCAAAATGGGCAGAGCCAGGCACAGAACACAGCTTTCAGTCCCTATATTAGAGAACACTTAATGGATCTATGGGATATACCATCGATGTTCTCAAGACTTTGAGAACTACAGCAGTCTAAGAACTCTAACCATGCACCATCAAATTGCCAGCAGAATGGATGTGCCTTTGCCAGGAACAGCCACCCATCTACTAGCATCTACTTCTTACAGCCTTGCATAGGGTTTGCCCTAGTTAGGGTTTGGGACAAATGTTAATTAACAGCTCTGCTAGGGCTGCATGTGGCAGTATGCTTAGTTCCTGTTTGCTCATGCTGACTAAATGTATTTGTAGAATTCTCTATAGATAATTATTCTAATCACTAAGTTACATCAGAGCCAGCAATACAAACAACTGAGCATGAGAGTAAAGCAGCCGCATGGGAGGCAGCTCCCACCTGGGAGTAAGCTGGTCAGAATAGTGACTTGCTCGGGAGCTGGGCCGCTCAGGCTCCGAATAGCGATGGTTTTCGGCATAAGCAGATGCTGAGCTGTCACAGGGCCTGTATCGAGGCTCATACAGGCCATAGATTTCCTGTGGAAAAGAAGTTTTGGGGATTGTTAGACTCTATGAAGAGCAGACATTGAATGGCCAGAACTAGCTCTAGGTGTTTCAGATGACCACTGTCCAAGAGCAGTATGGTGGGTAGGATTCTTTCATGAGAACAAAGCTACAGTGCAATCAACATCAACAGGCAGTCAGCAGACTCTCCCTAAAGCCCTTCACGGCTTTCTTCCTCCTACAGTCTCAAACATGAAACCTAAATGAGCTGAACATAAACATGTATCAGCCACCACCTCACTAAAGCAACAGGACCAGGGATCCATGTGAATGAACCCCCAAATTACCAGTTTTTAAAGCCTCACAAAGAGATCTCATCACTTATTTTAGAATTTATGTGGAGGTTTTTGGTTTTGTTGTTGTTGTTGTTGTTGTTGCTTTGAGACAGTCTCATACTTAAGCTTAAACTGGCCTAAAATTCACTATGTAGCTTGCACTGGCCACAAACTTCTAGAATCTACCTTTATCAACCTTCCCAGTCTTAGAATTACAGGCAAGAACCATAATATCTGGCTTTAAAAAAAAATCGTGTCTTATTCTGATAAGGATTTCGGTTTTGTTATAACAAAAACCATTCTGCCCTATCTCTGAAAAAAGGCCCCATTAGACAGATGGAGGTCTGAAGAGAGATGAGGTGATATGGGCACGAATCAGAGCTCACCCTCCATGTGCAAAAACCTTTGGTCTGCCATCAGCTGACAGGTAACATGAAATCATGGGAAATGGCTCTTCTGACTACTGAGGACCACAGCAATAAGGAGGCATGTCTCACAGAAGAGCTGTGAGACTTGGGGTTCCCAAGGAGCCTGCAACCTATCTGTTCCTCCACCTACTCTGCAGCTCAAGGTCAGGCCACAAAGCTGAATTCCTTCATACAGAAATAATAGCTATAGCTCCTCCTTCTAGAATCTAGAATTTACTAGTCTTTAGGGCACATATGTAACTGTTCACACATGTGTATCTGACGGCACATCAGGCTGACGAGAAGGTATAAACCAGTGGCCATGATAGCTTCTGGCCTAGCTGCTACAACACTGTTCCTAAGGCTCTTTCTGACTCATCTTCCTGTACAATGCCAGTGCCAACTGTTCTCAGACCACACAAGAATTAAACACCACCTGGCCCCAAACACTGGAGGACTTGGGTCTTTCACCTTTCAGTAACACAATCCACCTACTTTGAGTAATGATGAGTTTGAGTCAGAAGTAAAGAAAAGCTAATAGTGATCAACATGTTCACAGACAACACCATTTTAAATAACTGCAGGGTTAAGAAGAACCTAAGCAGCAGTTGTGAGCTTGCAGGAGTCAGGAAAGAATTCAGGGAACCTCCTACTCTGCTCTTACTCTGCAGGGTCACTGCTATGTACCTGAGAAGTTTAGGATAATGGATAATTTAACCTTTTTCCCTCAAAGATTTTATTCTCAAGGGAGGATATAAAAGATTCCTAAAGTTATTCCTGTCATAGGCTTCATGAGTTGTGTTTGTTGTTAAAACCATATGAAAGGTACTAGTAAATTGGCTGACCTGATTTTGATCCTGAAACCCACATGGTGGAAGGAGAAAAGCAACTCTTGAAAGTTGTCTTCTGGCATGTGTGTGACCACATGCAAATACACACACACATACAGATGCATAGAAACAAATGTTCTAAAAATATATAAAAGAGTTAAATATAGTGGCACACACTGGTAATTCCACCACTCAGGTGGTAGAGGCAGGAGGATAAGAACTGCAAGATTTCAAGGTCATCCTTAGTTACTGTCATCCTGAGATTAGCTAGGGCCAAATGAGGCCTGTCAAACACAAAAACAAAGCCACCACATACAAAAGTGAGGCATGCTGAGGGCTGAGGCAGAAGGATTTTAAGTTCACAGCTAACTCTGTGGACACAGTGACACACTGTATCAAAGCACAGCAACAACAATGACAAAAAAAAACCACATAATTTACCAAAGGCTAACCCATTCCCACATAGCACTGTAACAAGTACATGAATGCTATTGGAAACATGGTACTCTTTCTGTCAATGAAATATTGGGTTACACAAAAACTACACTGGTATTATAAGCAATCCAACATATTAATCTGGTAGGACCCTCTGAAAGAAGACCTTCACTCGTGGACAGGGAAGACAGTTTTCAGGGGCACCACATGGGTTTGAAGACAGGCCACTCTTGAGAGAAACAGCCTAAGGAGAAAAGGGAACAAAGTGAGCAAAGAAAGATGGTTAAATGTTAGTGCTCGTACCTGGTAGTATAGGGAGGCCGTCCCAGGATCTGACAGGTATGGTGAAGGGTACTGAGACTGGTAGGCATCATACAGGGGTCTGTAATAGTAGTAGGATGCCATGTCTTGAGGTGCTGGGCCAAAAGCATTGGGAGGTGGTGGTTGTAGCCATGGCTGTTCTGACCGTACAGCTGCTTGGTTGGAGTTGGAAGATGTAACCGATGCACTGGAGGACTGAGGTGGCTGAGGCAGCAGCTGCTGACCCATGTTGACTGGAGCTGGACTTGCTGGTGGCTGGGCCAAGCTTTCAGTTTGTCCTTGTGTGGGTGGGCTTTCTGGATTTGAAGGCTCTGGACACGCTGCTTGGGGCACTTGTGGGGGAGAATTCTGTGGCTGAGGAGGTACCAGCTCTTTCTGGGCTTTTTCTAGGCTATACTGGTCCTGGGCATCTTTTGTTACCTGCTGGTAGAAATGATCCTGATTATGCAGCCCAGGCCCAGACTGTCTGGGATGATTGGCAAGAGCCTGCTGAAAAGCTGGGCCATCTGAATGAGGTGGGCTATATATTCTCACAGGATTTTCCAAAGTTCTATTTAATGTGAAGTCTAGGGCACCAACAGCTTCTTCCTGATTACTGGAGTGATTTGCCTTATTACTACTAGGTACCAAGGTGCTGTTTGCAGGTGGAACTAGCATCACACTTGTACTTCCAGCAGGGCTATTAACAAACTCAGAAGGACCCTTTTCTGCATTAGGATTCTGACTTTTAGGAAATGAGTTCTTTGGAATTGGAGGGGATAGCTGCTGAACCAACAAACTGGCAGGCTGGCTAGCAATCATTTCAGAAGACCCAGAACCTCGAGGGACACTGTTAGGCAAAGATAAGCCAATGACAGCACTGGTTGGAACTCCAGACAAAGCAGCATGTTGTTCTTCAGGATCACCACTGAGAGCCCGACTGCTGCTCACTATGGATTTCTCCCCCACCACAGCATCTCCCCAGGACTGATTCTTCTCATTAGGATTCAGTAAGGACACAGAAAAATTAATGGGCTGAGCCAAATTATAGCTTTGATCAGGCTGGGCAATCAGGACAGGTTGATTGTGCAAAGATTCAGTGGGTGGTGAGGACAGCAAACTCGCATAACCAGAACTTGCCTGCAATGGAAGGGCCTCCTCTTCTCCCACCTTGGGAGGGTTCTCGAGGTTCTCAGAAGCACCAGGAGGGTCTTGGCTCTGCAAGGGTGGAATAGGTCCTGGTTTCCATGACTGTTGTCCAGACACTCCCTTTTCTGGATGATGAGTAACCTCTGAAGGTTTTGGTTTTACAGGGACATAAAGTGCAGGGGCAGCAGGGGCTAGAAGGACATTGCCACCAAAATCTGGCAGCTCATTTTGTGCCCACAGAGTTGTTGCTGGGCTCTCACACTTCACAGGCCCCTGGGCCCTGGTGGAGAGCCTCTTCTCAGGCACTGGGCGCACAGTATCCAAGGGTGGTCCCGCTGTGTGTGAAGCCAGGTGTCCAGCCTCCCCAGAGGTGCTAAGAGGCAGAGGGCAGGCCTGAGGTGCACACAGTGTCTCCATGTTGTCTGGTGGCTGTTCCAGGTTCCCTGGGATGGCATCAGGTGGTACAGCAGTTGCCTTGTGCTTCTTCTGGTGGTCCCGGGTCCCTCTCACTTCAACCACCATGTTGGCACGATCTGCTTCAACTGGTTTCACTCCAACCAAGTGGGATTTTACTGGTTCAAAAGAACTATTTGCACTTGTCTGGAATACTCCTGTTGGTTTTGGAGGGCTTGGGGTTGAGGGTTGGGACAGGCTGCTGCAGTAATTTTGGCTCCCAGTCACCTCATCTGTCTCACCTCCAACAGGAGAAGAATCAATTTGCTTAAAAAAACTCCCTGAAGTATCATCTTCAAGTTTTCCAACCTCTTGCTGAATGAATGTGCCAACCAATTCTTGGGGTCTGACTGACCCAGGAGGACTTTTGTGGCTGTGACTGCTGTAGCTGGATGACACACTGTCAGGTCGTGTAGGATGCATTGGTATGTCAGGGGCCTCAAGATTTAGCCCCCCACCTCTGGTGAGGCCCCCAGTAACAGGCCTGGAGACAGGTGGTCCAGAAAGGGGCCCATGTCGGAACTGATCGCTCAGGGAGGAGGGATCCACATTCAGGGTCTCACGTGGTAAAACTTCTTGATTCTGAACAAATTCTAAGTTCTCAACATTCTCACACTGTGGCCCACTAGCACAGTGGGTCCCAGCACTGGAAGTATCCCCCCATGTATCACTAGCAGGGGTCATAGTGGTCTGTCTATCATGCCTGATGCCCAAAGACTGAGAAAAATAAGGTTGTACATCTCCTTCCTGAGCAGCCTCACTGCTAGGGCCTTTGAGAAAGGCCTGGTAGACACTACCAGTCCCATGTGCAGGTGGTGGTGGATGGCCCAATCTGGGGGTAGAAGAGAAGCCATCCAAGTCCAATCTGTCATCAAGGCCTGTCTTTTCAGATGAGAGATTCTCCTCATTTTCTGTCTCCTCTCCTTGAAAAAACATTGAGAGAGCTCCAGAGGCTGTGTCTTGCAGGGCATTGTTAGTTGCAGCCTCCAAGGGACGGTGTACCTGGTTTTCAGGGCTATTTCCCTGAGTGAAGGGATTCACATGGGCAGGGTCTAGCAGATGTTCTTGATTCACTCCTGGCTTCTGCCTGAACTCTGGGCTTGCCCACATATTCCCAACTCTGGAATTCTGTTCAAAAGTATGTTTGGGGGGGAAGCTACTCAATGAAGGATTTTTACTTTGCTGGTGGACGACCTCATTCCCTTCGCCACTGACCAAGGATGCTGAAGTAGACATTAGTGGAACATGGGGCTCATGGCCAGGCCCCTGATACAGACTAGATGGAGAGGGGAAATGGGGCAAGCTGGTAGCCTGGGGCCCCATGTTCTGAACAGGTCCCTCCAAGCAGGGTGAGTGATGCTGATAGGAGGGCTGAGGACCTCCCTGTACTGGCCCCCACTGACCTGGCATCTGTGGCTGAGGCAAGAAAGGAGATGCTGCTTGGGCCACAGCACCATCATGTGGGGTGTGCCTATTCATGGGTTGGTCAGGCCCAGAACCACTGTCATTCAGATGGACCCCATGAGGCTGCTCAGGACCCACTCCTGGAATGTAGTGAGGTGGATGTGGCAGCATCTGTATTTCAGGTCCTGAGCTGGAACCAATTTCAGAACTCTTGTGCATCTCCAGCCCAGGCAGTGCAGAAGGGGCAGATGCAGGGGGAAATGGACTGGTATCTGCTCTGGGCTGTGACAGAGTCCCTGACAGAGGCTCATGAAGTCCTGTGGAGCTATTCCCTGCATTTGGGGGAGGCACAGGCAAACCAGGCCACTGAGAAAAAGCAGAGAGGGCTGGGCCAGGCAAATTGGGTAGGCTACTTTTGGATGAACTGCCTACTGGTACGTTTTGAAGAGTCTGCTTATTAAAAGCAAACGGATCCGTTACTGGCTGTAATGGGCGTGTTATGGGAGCCACTGGTACATTATTGGCTGGCCTCCTGTAAGGGCTGTTGGCCCAGAACATGCTCCGAGGATTCCCAGCTGGGGGTGGTCCAGCCACACCAGCTGGGGCTGCCTGAGGTGGTGGCTGCATGCTGAAGCCTTTCCTTCAAGATTCTGCTTACAGAGGAGGCAGGTGGAGCTTTTCTTTAATTTGTGCTAAAAAAGAAAACAGAAGAGTAATATAAAACCTATAGATTCACAGTCCTGGCTGTAATCAATAAAACTATGAAAATAAAAAGACTAAATGTGATTTTAATAATTTCTTCACATCCCACCTCACATTGTCAGGGACAAGAAACAACCTTATTACCAGTCTGACACACACACTACTAGATGTTCCTTAGTCCTTGACACTTCTCTAAGCTGCAACTACCACATCCAGAAAGAGCCAACTCCATCCACTATTAAGAAACATGCATATCATGCTTTTTGTAATGTTAATTTTAAGTCTGGAAGAGTTTACACTTCCTAAAATACAGTTATAAAGTTAATGTGTTTTACCCCACCAAGTGAAATGTCTAAGGTTGTCCTCTGAAACCAGTGAAACAAAGTTGCTTCTGACCACTGAATTTGTAACAAGGCTGAGACTAAAAATCCCAAGAAAATTCACAGCAGCTTTGCTAGACTCATATTTCCAACAGGCAGATCCCAACAAACCTCAGGAAAAAAAGGGGGAGGGGCATGATCCTCACCAGTGTTTTTTTGTTTTTGAACAAGGCATAATTCAAGTCTGGCACCTTGAAAGCCCTTTTCTTTTGTCAGACCTTCTTCCTGGCACCACCCTCAAAAAAAAAAAAAAATTGCTTAGCTAATCCACAGAAAAACAAAGCAAAGGCCGTTTAATTCAGAGATGTACACTTTGTTCTTGAACATCTTTCTGATACTTAGATTAAAATAAAAAAAGATATATTTTAAGTAAAGCCATTTACAAAAGGCCTCTAATCCCTACCTAAATGTTAGTTCTATTAATCTATTAACTCAGTTCCATTACTGCCCACATATACTCCTTTCTATGTGAATAGAGACTCCTATCTGACTAGAACCGTCATATGGATTACAACAGAACTTCAATTAGAAGTAATGCCAGGAGTTCATTAGGCTCTTCTTGTTTTAAGTTAGAAAGAACATTGCTGTTTCACTTTACACAAACCAAAAGTAGGAGAGCGCAGAACTACTATGGACACAATAACATGGATCTGGAGCCAGCTAACAAAAATTTCCATGTTCCTCCTGAAACCTGGTTGGCAAGTGTAAAAGGCAGAAGAGGCTACCCTTCATTTCAAGATTTTCAAACACCAAAAACAATTAAAAACAAACAAACAAAAACTAAAGTACAATACACTGTACAGGGCTGATATATCAGCTATCAGCAGGTTGGGTATACATTGAGCAGCTCAGGGCAACTACCTCTCTCTGCAACTAAGTTTCTACATCCACAAAATGAGAGAATAAGTTTCTTTTTCCTAAAGTTTCTTCCAAATTTACTCTTAAGATTCTACCTAAAGATTCTTCTTTAAAGGGTCTAGTCCCTATTGCTGCCTACCAGAATCTAAATTGCCTAAATTTATACTTTTGTTTGTAGAAATTTGGAATTATTTTCTCAATAACAATAGACCAAGAGCTGTTTTATGAGCTAACACTATCACCTACAAAGAAAACCCCCAGCTCCCATGCCCAGAACTTTTCACAATATGCCTGTTTCAGGTGGAACAATCTTGTGAATTGAACATGATTCTTTTGGGGGGAGGGCAGGGGTTGAGACAGGGTTTCTCTTTATGGCCCTACCTCTCCTGGAACTAGCTCTGTAGAGCAGACTGGTCTTGAACTCACAGAGATTCACCTGCCTCTACCTCCTAAGTGCTGGAATTAAAGGTGTGCACCACCACCAGCCAGGGAACATTACTCTTTTACTTTTGTTTACTCACCAACAGAAAGATAATGAACTGCATAACATTTATCTCAGGATTATGTACACTTTTATTCTGTTCAGCCAGTTATCTGCTTTTCAAAAAAAGCACCTGTTTCAGAGAGACCTCAACTGCTTCATATTTACATACATATCTACGCATGACATTCTGTGTAACTGAGGTGTTTAAAACACATCCCCTCATCTTACTGCCACTGGCTTAACAACTGTAAACTGTAACCATAGGGGCACACCCCCAAAAACAGTAGTGAGTTCCACTCGGCCAACAATTTCTCCCATAGTGACTGCTAGTGATACACTTAATGGATAGACAAGATAAACACCTTTTCTAAGTCAAAATCTGAACCTCAACCTTTGAAATGTTGAACAGGGCATCCACAGAAAAGGAAGGGCTATACACTAAGTGAGGAAGACACACGAGGACACAATGATATTCACAAACGATTACAAAAGCAAGAGAGGATATCAAACTCTGCACAGCATCTCAGAAAAAAAATTCCAAGGGCAATTTGGAGATTCACTCAGGTAAATGCCACCAAGAGTAATGACTCAAAGAAGAACCAATTCCTGCTTTGCCTCTTATTTGCAAAACATAAGCACTGAAACCCTAGGAAAGACTTTGTGGAGAAAAAGTGCAAGGAGGTTGCGCTGTGCTGTAACTTGCAATAGGACCCGCAGGGATAGTAATCCGTGAGTCTGCTGTTTCTTACTGCCATACTCAGGATGGAAGACGCCTATAGTTAACATATTTGAAAGGAAATCTCCACCAGTGTACGACCACTTTACAAGCCACTCAAAAATGTGTGTAAGCAAAGCAGCCAGAGTTGATTCTACAGGACTTAGTGTCCATGCCGACACCCTTCTACACCTTGACAGAAAACACTCACGACCTCCCTTCCTGCTCTGCCAGCCAAGGGATTACAAATAAATGCTGGTTCAAATGAAAATGTATCCCAGCTCTGCGGATCCAACGAGAATCAAAAATCTTCAGTACCCAGCAGAAGTCATGCTCGACAATTTCCTGCACCTTCCTTCGTTTTAAAGAAGTTGCAGGTTTCTCCTGAGGCGTCACGGTCTGGCCGGGCTAACACCTTCCCTAGTGGCCGACCAGTTCCCGCGGGCCCCCGGGACAACCCACCAAGGCGACGCGGTCCGTGGCCTGTCCGGTGTCTCAGCACCAGGCGGCCCGGTACTGTGGTTCTCCCCAGACCTGGCGGCGTCTCTGGAGATGCGCTCGCCACTCCGGGCTAGGCCCGGTGCTCCTGCGCCTACCCGGCCTCCACAGCCTCGCCCGCCCACGGGCCTCCGCCGTGATCCACACGCTCAGCCCTCACCCGCGCAGCTGCAGCTGGCCTCTCAGGCGCCGGGGACTGAAACCCAGCCGGCGACAGCGACGGCAGTACGGGGAACTACCGCGTACTCAGCAGCAGCCGCAGCCATCTTGGCACATCCGGCTCCGGTCGCCGCCGCCGCCGACGTGTCCGACGGCTACGTCAGCGCGCGCCACGCCCCTGAATCGCCCCGCCTCTCGCCCTCGCCCAGTCTTTGGCGGCCTCACCCCCTTGCCCCGCCCCCAATGTCCTGCCCCCTTGGCATTGCTCCGAACTGGTTCGTCAGCGCCTCAATCTCGCCACGCCCCTTTTTGACTCGGTCCCGTCTCGTCCAGTTTTTCGCTCCTTCATCATTTTGTCCCGCTCCATGGCCCCGCCTTTTCTTTAGCGCTCCCTTTCGTCATGCCCCTCTTGACTCCGCCCCTCGTTCTTGTCCAGTCTTTCGCAGCCTCGTTCCTTCGCCCCACCCCCATAGGTCCCGCCCCCTCGCGTCAGTCCTTTATAGCTACACCCTGTGGCCCCGCCCCTCGCCCACCTGTCCGGCCCGGAGCGCGGGCCCCGCCTCCCGACGTCGCCCTGGTTACGCCGGTTCTGTCCTGCAGGCTTCCTGTTTTAGGATTTGACCAGTCAGGGTTCTTCGACTGAGACCCCCAGGGAGAAACAGTCTGGAAAGACCGAAGCCGTCAGGTCTGCTGAGTCCAAAGCCCCAGAGGGCCCTGCTGCCCTCTCCCTCCCCATTTTTCCGTTGGATACCCCTGGACGCCGAGGGGTGATTGCGCGTGCGTCACCCTGCTCGCGCGAGTGGCTTGGTTGTCACCTTCTACGGGTTGGACAAGCGCGTGCGCCGGGCCGCATCCGTTGCTTGGTTACGGCTTTCTCCTGCAGCCTGCCGGGTGCGGTTCTCCCGGCTGCTGTTTTGGCCTGGGGCTGCCGGGCGCGCTCATGCCACCCGCTGGCGTCGGCCAAAGGAGAGGAGCCGGAGCCAGATGGCTCGGTCCTCTAACCTCCCTCACGACTCCTCCCGGTGGGACGTGGCCTCAAGCCCCGGGCTGAGCGCTGGACCTCTTAGACCAGGGACATCCGCAGGTCAGGCTGCGTCTGTCGGTGCAGAGGCTCTCTGGAAAAGGTGGGTGTTGTCATCTAGGAAGTGACCAGGCCCGGCCCCTTCACCTTTATTCCAGAGGACACAAAGGTGCCGCGCCTGCGAGGCAGCCTGACCAGTGGAGGACCCAGGAGGAGGAGGGAGTGTGGTGGAGCTGGCCAGCGCTCAGCCACGCAAGCAGAGCCGCGCGAGCTCCGAAGGCCAGCTTCAGCCTGTCTGACGTGGCGCTGTGTGGGTCACTTTGTAAAGCTAACATTTGTCTTTTGAGAGCCAGGTTCCCAATCTCTTTAAACACAGGAGAACACATGGTAAACTTAGTCCTAGGTTCCTAAGGAGAAGCAGCAACCCCAGCCCCAGGATGACTAGAGCGACAACATAATAGAAAGGCCTTGTCAAAAAGAATAATAATAAAAAAAAATGCAAGATCTTCACCCTTCAGGCTCCCAAGGGTAGGGATGGGTTAGAGAGGCAACTGGATTGGCTATCTCTCTTCAGCTGTTCTTTCTGTCCTAACGTAGAGTCAGGACTCACTGCCTGTAGGGAGGTTGGTGTCCTGCAGTCAAGTGAATCTGGCCTCTTGAGTGACACAAGCTCCTGTTTACGGCCCAGTCTGCACCCACACGTCCTGCTTTGTTGACTGACCTCTCTGGGCATCGGGAGATCACTGAACAGTCTGAGCATTGGAATAGAGTACTTCTAGTGTGTATGCTGAGGCAACAGACACAAATTGGGGCTGCCTGTGGCACGCAGGGCCATGGTGACGCCTGTGCCTAGGGGTGCTTCCACAATCACCGTGGGTACTCCTGGTTATGCCTCTTCCCTTTGCCTGGGGACTTCTCATCTATTTAGAAGTTTGACACAGTGTCTCCAGCTCCCTTCAGTCCCACGCAGCTGGCATATGATACAAGCTGTTACAACTTATGCTGCACTGCAGAGTACACAGGGCTTCCGTGCATGGAGGTCATGCCAGAAATTTCCTGCCCTTTCTTTTTTCTTTTTTTTCTTTTGAGACAGGTTATCTCTGTGTAACAGTCCCTGCTGTCCTGGAACTTGCTTTGAAGACCAGGCTGGCCTTGAACTCACTGAGATCCACCTGCCTCTGCCTCCCAAGTGCTGGGATTAAAGGCATTTGCCACCAATGCCTGGCTTCCCTGCCTTTTCTGTCCCTATGACCAACAGTTGGTGACCTTATGTTGTCTGTATCTCCACCCAATCAGCCTCCCCCAGTAGCTATACTGACTGATGTGGTGGCCCCTGGGAGATTACATGTAGCTGGTTCACTCTGGGCTGGGCTGTGAACATGAAACACACTAGATAGGTAAGAATTCACAGTGACTCATTGGTGAGTGTTTATTGCATGTTGAAACAGCAGTATTCTGGGTATATTGAATTGAATAAAACCCCTTATTAAAATTATATGTCTTTTCTTTAATGTAACTAGAAAATATAAAATTCCATATGTGGCTGGGAATACGTTCCCCCTGGACAGTGGTGGCCAAAGTGGTGTGTACTTGGCATCCCTACTCTAGGTCTTGTAGCCTCCTCGAGTCAGGAGGCCATGTGGTGCTGGCTCCATTCTGACACTGAGTGCTGGAGAAAGAGGTAGCAGTGTTGGTAAAGAGAGGGTAGCTCTGGGCCTCAAGCTTCTGTCCCCCAGACCTGCTGGATGTAGTTCCAGCATCACTTGGTAGACTGTACCTGCTCTGTGACACTGTGCTCAGCCCCTGAATGACCCTTAGCATGGACACAGAACCTGGAGAGGAGAAAGGGTCAGTGTCCAGGATCCAGATCTCCCTGAGTAGTCCCAGCCAAAAGCACATGAGGGCCACAGGGGTAGAAAGCGCTGACTGGGAGGGCTTCCTGGAGGAAGAGTAGGTGATAGGCTGAGGATGACGGGGAAGCAGAAACAGCTGTGATTTAGAGTTGTATGTCATTTGCTTCCAGGCTCTATAATGTATAGGCTTCTACCAGTGTGACACCTAGGCTATCATGGCTACTATGTAGTCTGTGAGAGGAGAGATCCTTTCTGGAAGGTTAAGGCCTGGCCCCTGAAGGTGGGCAGCATGAAAAGAACCTCAGGCCAGCCTCACCTTTTCATGTGCCCATAGTACAGGGCTAGCTTGCGGATGAGGCTTCATACCCAGACAGGTGTACCTTGGCAGCCCTGCTTTCCATCCATAGTGTCATAGGCACTCTGGATACTCACTGCAGGTGTGAATGAGGGCTGATCTATGGACAGAAGATACCAACCAAAGAAGCCACTGTATTCCTATTCTGGACTGCTGAGAATGGGGCCTGCAGTCCTTCCTCACCATAGTGCCCACCTGGCTGGTAGAGCATAGATAAAATGGCTTGAACAATTTCTAGGTAGTTATGTCCAACTGTACTGCAAGATTCTAGAAGCCATGGGGGCTAGAGATATGGCTCAGCGGTTAAGAGCACTGGCTGCTCTTCCAGAGGTGTTGAGTTCAATTCCCAGTAACCACATGGCATGCAGGTGTACATCCAGATACATAAAATAAATCTAAATTTTTTAAAAGAATGTTTTTTTAAAAAAATATTCTGGAAGTCAGAGATTTTCCTCCCCTTCCTTGGAGACTTCTGGAACCATCTTCATAGGTAACAAGGGCTCAGAATCCACAGTAGGCCACTCCCTGGTTCCTTCCAGATGTGGTACATGTTAACTTCACTGTTATTAGCCTCCTGCTTGGCCTTATGGCTTCACTTTCATGTCTTCTGAGTCCTACAATATGATGTGTCTCAGGGGGCATTTTTAAATCACAGAGCTACCATATAAGGTAATAAGCAGGTAATAGGGAGGCAGATGTTGACATCACACTAACCCAAGGACACAGATAGAGCAGGAAGATCTCTCAACTGTGCTTGGGACCTCTTTCCCGGCACATGTGCAAAGATGATACAGAGCCCCTGCTTTGCTCCAGACACAGCTGACTGGGATTGGGATAAGCCAGCCCTCTGTCTTGGAAGGGGTGTGGACACTAGAAAGCTTCAGATGTGGAGCTGTGTGAGGCACTTGTCAAAACAGGGGCAGGAGCTCTTTGGGTTGAAAGGACAGACTTGGTAGGGCTTCTGTATGACAAGGAAAGGAATCCTTGGGTGTGGCTCTGTAGGCCACCAAGGGATATTTTCCATGGGATATTATGAAGCAATGGAGATCCTAGGGGCTTTTCAGCTCAGTTTGGCCTGCTCCAGAGGCAGCCTTGGGCATCCCAGGCTTTATGGAACAAATGTAGAGCCCACCCTAGATGAGGCCTCTGTGCAGAAATTGAACTTTCTGGCTGCAGCTGCTTCTTTGTCCCCGAGGCAGTGCCAGCACAGCAGCAGCATGTGAATCTGAAATGTGGGTGTCAATTTGTATTGGGTGGTGACCTCCCCAGGAGTCTGGGCAAGGAAGGGACAAGGGCCTTGAGAGAGGCAGGAGGAATTCCAGTGTACAAAGGGTGCCATGTGCCAAATTGGCTGTGGTCAGGGATCCCGGACAAGAGGCCTGCCAAACTCCTCTTTCTCTCTGAGCATCCATTTCTGCTTTTGAAGTGACTGTGCTGGGCAACATGGCTAGACGGATCCTTTACATTCTTTCTACAGGAGGTGACCTCTCATGGATCAGGGAGTCACTTGACCCTGGCTCTAGTGAATTAACTTGAATGAACCACATGCCTCCTTGAGCTTCGGTTTCTTTGTTTGCAACATGAATATAATATCTTGGGATGGGCACAAATGCCGTCTGGAGGACATCCTGCCGGCCAGAGGAGCACTGTGGAACACTGCCAGCAGAGGGAGGCAGAGAGCCATCTGCAAATCTGACCAGCCATTGAGGGCTCCTTCCAACCTTCCTCACTTTAGTTGGGTGCAGGTGTTTCCCACTCTGCAAACGCCCCCACACAACCCTCTCTGAGAGAAGTCTTTATTTCTGGATTCCCTGAGGGTTGTGGGCTTGCTGAAGACATCAGGTGCTGCATAAATGCTCCCTGAGTTGAGCACAGTGGAATCTTAAAAGATGATGGGTCTCCAAGCTCTGAGGTCAGACTTAATCCTCAACCATGTGGGAACCAGTAACAATGCTGTTAAGATAAAATAAAGGACCTTGTCCTGTGTCATCCCTTCTACATAGCCTGCTGTAGCTAAGGCCAGTGACCTTTTTTTTCCCCTTCCCTTTTTCCAGATTAAGAAGACTTAAGTTTGGGGGGGAGTAAATAAGTAACTTAGTCAGGCTTGTTTCTCAATGCCAGCTTCAGTAAGAAGGCATGTTTACCCCATGCAGAGGACTCTCATAAGAAACACAATAAATACAGTGTTAAATATAGAGTTAGAGAAATTACATGGTGCTTTAGAGAATGAGCCTCACAAGCAGTGGGACCCAAAACTAAGCCATGAGGTCAAAGCTGTGTGAAGGCATCAAACCCCTTACTTTGTGCAACACCCTGAGTGACATGTGCACACAAAAGCCTAGCATCACACATTCTTGGCTGCTGGAAACCTGGTGTTGCCATCTCGCCATAAGGATAAGGATGACCAGTGACTATATATGCTGGGCTTGACTGCTCAGGAATGCTCCTAAAATCCAATGGTGATGACAAACGCTGTGTTGTTTCTCAGTCCTTACTATACTTCAGACAGAGTGCCAGTTCTATGTTTATTTCCAAACCATCCCCACACAGGCCTCAGAGGCAGCACCTCACACAAGAGGACACTCTAGGGATCTTCCATCCCAAGGCTTCCAGGTAGACCATGAAAACACCAACCACGAGGGTGGTCTAGAACCAAGGTAGAGCCACATCATCTTTAAAGCTCAGGTACAGAGGGTAGAGCCACAGCATCTTTAAGGTTATATATGCAGAGCATAGAGCCACTCCATGTTGAAATAAAGAGGTTCTTTGGAGAGGTTCCACATATCTATTATTTTTTTATTTTATGTACATAAGTGTTTTGCTTGCATTTATGTCTGTATACGGGTCTTGGATCTCCTGAAACTGGAGTTACAGACAGCTGTGAGCTGCCATGTGGGTGCTGGGAATTTAACCCTAGTGCTCTAGAAGAGCAATCAATGCTCTTAACTACTGAGCCATCTCTCCACCCCCACACCCCTCTTTAGAGATCCACAGTACACACAGCCCATTCAGGGTTGGGGATCCTGTAGTAAAAGAGTCCCATTTCCCCTAACTCCTAACACTGGGTTTCTCAAGACCACTGGCCCTTTTTTTGTGCCATACTAAGTAGCACTGTTCAAGTGCTGTGTCAAAATACCTTTGCAGAAAAATGTACCTTGTGTTATGCCAAGAACCTCTAATGGGACATTTCTCATTCCTCTTCCAGAGGCCCTCATGTGCAGCTGAGGATTGGCCTGGGCCACCACAACTCCACAGAGTTTGGAGTCACATGGTAAAAATCATCTCCCCATGGAGAGTCTTCCCTGATGGTAAGACTTTCAGGACAAGGCAAGACTCGTGGCTGGCTGGTTCCTGGAGCTGCAAGAGGATGTCAGCACTCCATCATTTTTGGTTGCAGGTGTACTCCTTCTGCCTTTGCCGAATTTGTGACACTGATACGCTTGGGTCCCTCCTTGTACTGGACAGAGCAATGCAGAGCCACAGTTGGGGCCCCCTCTGACAAGGACAAAACACCAGTGTGGCAGTCTCTCCTCACCTCCCTTATTTATTTGTTTACTTATTTATAGACAGGGTCTGGCCTTGAATTCCTGCTCCTCCTGTCTTCACCTACCAAGTTCTCCCAACACTACATCTGGCTCCCTGGATTCTTTATCTGTACCGGTGGCAAAGGTTTTTAAGTCTAAATCCTCCTGTTTGGTATGATATTTTGAGTCATGTGTAGCCTCAGTGCACCTTTATTGTGGCCAGTCCAACCCTGGGTTTCAGACACAGTGCAAATAATGATAATATCAGTGAGATGGCTCAGTGGGTAAGGGTGCCTGTTGCTAAACTGGACAACCCAAGTTCAATCCCGGGAACCCACACGGCAGAGGAAGAGAACTGGCTCACACTAGTTGTCCTCTGACCTCTACATGTGTGGCATGTGTGAGTACACACACATATACAAATAAATACAAATAATAATAAAAAGAATGTGAACTCAGTCTTTTTTAGTACTTTGCTTATGCTGACTGCTGGTTAAGTGTGGTAACTGTGGCTCCACTGGATGAACCAAGATGTATTATTGAAATAAATTCACCTCCTCCTTTGTACTTTTTTGAAGGGTTATGAAGTGTTTTAAATGACCTATGTAGCTGCAGTAACATTTCTGTTGGCTAAGGAAGCCCTTCTTCTTCAAAAGGACAGAACCCCTCATACCCCAAAACTACACAGGCAGGAGAAGGAAGGACACTTGGGGGAAAGGGAGGAATGAGGGGCTAGTTTTTCAGGGGGTGGGGTGGGGAGTTTTTTGTGTTTTTTTTCTTTTCTTCTCTTTTATTTTGGTTTTTCAAGATAGGGTTTCTCAGGGTAGCCCTGGCTGTCCTGGAACTCACTCTGTAGACCAGGCTGGCCTCAAACTCACAGAGAGCCTCCTGCCTCTGCCTCCTGAGTGCTGGGATTAAAGGAATGTGCTTGTCTTCTCTTGGATTATTTATATCTGGTTGTTTGTTAGTTTTGAAACAGGGTCCGACTGTTTATATAACTCAGGCTGGCCTTGATCTTGTGGCAATCCTCCTGCCACAGCCTCTGGAGTATTGGGTTCACCATGGTTCTACTTACATACGTTGAATATTGAAAAGTAGGACTTATAAAGTCAAGCCAAGTGAAGCATACTTGCAATCCCAGAATTTGGGAGACTGAGTTAGAAGGATCACAAGTGCCATCCAAAGTGACATAGTGAGCCCCTGCCTCAGGCTGCTCTATATTGCCCAACCCACTACCCTCTTGTAGTATATATGTAATAACTATTCTTCTAAAGTAAAACCCAACAAAAACAGTGTAAGATGACAGATACCTGGGGACAGTGGCATCTCATAATGGGAAAAGGATAGTACTTAGGGGGCCCACTGGCCTGTGTCTCTGAGAGATTTTGGCAGCCAAGAGGTGACCTGGGCCTTGGACTCTTGGATCAGTCTACCCAGGTTGCTGTGTAACAGTCCACACACTGGTTAGTTGGTTCTCATGGGAATTCACTTTATCCTGGAGGCTGATGTCTTAGACCAGGTGCCACAGGGCAGGTTGCTTCAAGGCCACACTCAGCCTGCAGTTGCTTCTGCTTCCATGTCTGTATATGGCCATCCCTCCATGTGTGTCTGTGTCACAGAGCTCATTTCCACACCTCTGTCTGCTTGGGTTTTTGTCCTGGAATATTTTTGCTAGGAGATGGCAGGGCCTGCTGTCCTGTATTCCCCATAAACAAGGGAAGGCGGAGACTAGAAAACTCCCTTTCCTCTCTGGGCTGCATAGCTGCTGAGTGCTTCATTTAGTTCTTAAATTGTGTGTGTGTGTGTGTGTGTGTGTGTGTGTGTGTGCGCGCGCGCGCGTGCGTGCGTGCGTGTGTGTGCGCGCGCGCGTGCTTCTGGAGTTTAGAGGGTGTCTTTCTCATTCTCCATCTAGGTTTTTTAGTTTGTTTTTGAGACTATGAGCTCTGGGCTGTCCTGGTTCTCATATGTAGAGCAGGCTGGCCTGGAACTCACAGAGATCCTTCTTCTTCTGCCTCCTGATGCTGGGGTTAAAAGTTCTTGCCACCATGTCCAAGTCCACCCTGTTTTCTGAAGCAGGGTCTATCACTGCTTCATAGCAACCTGGCGTTGTACTGATTGATTAGGCCAATGGAGCTCCAGGATCCCGTCGTCCTCTCCACTCCCACACGTGCTTACAGATGTGTGGTCATGCCAGGCTGTTATGTGGATGCTGGGGATCCAAATTCGGTGCTAGTGCAGCAGGGATTTTTACTATCTGAGCCATCTTTTCAGTCCCTGAGTTTTAGTTTTTGTTTTTGAGACAGGGTCTCTCATGGGGACCTGGGGCTCCCTGATTAGCCACGGCTGGCTAGCCAGTGAGCCCCAGGAATCCACTTGTCTCCACCTCCCCACCTCAATGGTGCTGCTGAGATTACAGCAATTTACCACACCCAGCTTTTTTATATGGGCTCAAACCCAGGTGCTCAGGGTTACACTTCAAGCACTTTATTGACTGTTATCTCCCAAGTCAATTTATTGACTACTTTGTTTGGTCCTGGAGATGGAATCTGGAGTGCTGTGCATAGTAAACAAATTTTCCACTACCAGGCTGCATCCCTAGCTCTTAATATTGTTTTACATTTTTTATTTGTTTCCAATGACTTTAGAGGCAGATAGATGCTCCTTAAAAGTACTAGGCTTAGTTGAGTGTGGTACGCACTAGAATCCCAACACTTGGGAAACTGAGGCAGGAGTATGGTGAGTCTGAGGCCAACTTGGGATACACAACAAGATCCTGTCATAAAATAAGAGAACTTATCATTATGTCCGTGAGGATAAACAAAAACTTCTTCTGTTGCTGGGTTTCTTTGCTAGTTTTAGTAGACTCACAGTAATGGATTCTAGCATTGACAGGTCTGAGACCTTCACAGTGCCATGCAGCCTCCCACCTCTTAGACAGTGCTGGAATATCCATTATGCCAACTCAAACTGCCATCAGACAGTCATACCAATTTCCCTGACCCCAGGAATGGCCACTCTGGTTTCTGCTTCTGTGGCTTTTAATTACTGAGGACATTTCATAAAAATGGAATTATGGTCACTTGTGAGGCTTCTTTCGCTGAGCCCAATGTCCTCCTACAGTTCACCCACATTTTAGTGGATCTTAGAGCTTTGTTCCTTTTAATGGCTGAAAACTATTTCATTAAATGTTTATTAGGGTGCATACAGAGAAAAAATGGACCATAGGGTGCACACAGTTATGGGGTTGAGAAGTTCCCAGAGCTACACTTGGCAAGCTGGAGACCCTGACCTGTTAATGGCCCAAGTTCTAGAGATTGAAGAACAGGCAGTCTATCTGTGGGAGTCTGAAGGCATGAGAGGACCCATGTTCTACCACAGCAGGCAGGGTTCCCCACTCCCTTGACTTCACACTGGCTAAATAAGATTTTCCCAAATGGGTAAGGCCGTTGCTTTGTCTGTGAATGCTAATATTATCACCCCAAACCCAGTCCAAATGTGTGCCCAATGGTCAGCCATCTCAGTGTGGACAGACCTTGTCTATCATTGATGGACACTGGGTTGCACATGCAATTGTGGATGATGCAATAGAGAACACACATTCTCTAGCATTTGAGCCTGCTAGGCCCTTTCCACTGTCATTTCCATTTCAGGGTGGAATTTTAGGGGTCCAGGAATTCTTTGGGCAGAATTCAGGCTCAGACCTTCCCCTTGAGGGCAAGAATTAGACAACTTACCATAATTCTATGTGTGAGCGCCTCTTCTGGGACCTCAGGCCTCTCTGCTATCACAATGTGCAACACTGGGCCCAGACAGGACATCTGAACTTGAGTCAGTCACATTTGCTGTCAGATGGCCAGACTCTGAGAGTGCACCACACTCCCCCTGGTCACTTTGGTTAGAGGCTCCTGATATCCCCTTGGATATCAGTGGGTCAAGTGAAGAGGACCGGGAAGGAAGAGAGACAATCCATACCTTACTATGCTGATTTCTTCTCAGGGCTAGGATGCCTTTGTAGCACTCACCCTCTTAGGATCATAGTTATTTTCAGACAAACCTTACCATGTCACATGCTGCCCTGCTCTGTTGTTTCTTCAGTTCCCTTTGTCCTCCCTCTTAGGTCTTGGGTGCTTGCCCCAAGGCCCTCTCCCCATGTTCCCTTCTGCCTGCTGCAGGGACTCTTTGGCTAGATGAATGTTGCTAAAATTCCTTCCCAGGGGGAGACAACACCTACCCCTCCTCCTAAGGTCCTAATGATAGTGCTAGATACAATTCCACCACAATCGACCCTAGGCACCAATGGATCTACTGGGCTGACATACAGAACACAGGTGAAGGTTACTTTCTGAGTGTGGATGCATCTCCCTACCAAAGGAAAAAAAAAAAATCCGCATTGAAAAGTCTTTATCTAGCAGAGATAACTTTCTCACAGCCACATAGATGGAGACTCCCTCCACTAGTGTTCCCAGACTAAATACTCTAGTCCCTCCTTGAGGTCATGCACAATTAGGGCAGGATTGCATACAACAAGCAGTGCGCGGTTACTAGATCATCAGGTGAAGGTCCTATGAGTCCCATGACCCTCCTAACCCTTTCGGGGGGGGGGGTTATAAACAGTCAACAGGCTCAACTGGGATAATCTGTTGCAAGAAGGCACAGCTGAACTTGAAGATGATGGAGGTTATTGGGCTCAGAGGACAGTCATATCCAACATTGAAAGGCGTTGACTCCTCTGCAGCTGACGGGATGGAGTTGACATCAAATCCTCATGCCCCTAAGGGGACTGCATCAACTCTTCGGGCAACTGTCTTCCACCTTGATGCCCTGAGCTGTGAAGTTTCTGGGAATGGAATATCCCTGTGAACACCTCTTTATTATTGCTGTGTAAGAGAGAGTTCTGATTTCTGTTATCTCAGTGCATGGTGGCCCTTGCTCTGCCACCCACCCCACAAAGTGAGCAAAACAACACTCCAAGTTTAGCAAAATCTGGATGACCATCAGCATCATTTTTATTGCAAATTAGTTAACAAAAAAGATGAAAAAATACATCATTTTCATTACCTACAGTTTTACATGTAGATAACATTTTTAAAAAGTTTTCTTTTTCTGTAAACTACGCTTTATTTTATAAAACATGGTAAGAATCAACATCTTAGGATGTGTCTGGTCATACCTACTAGGAATGGCACAGACAATGCCCCCCCCCCACAAAAGCCAGGAGGAGCTGCCCTGAGGAGGTGGACACCTGCCCCTGAGCGAGCCTCCAGCACACAGTGGCTGGGAGAGGGCTTGGTGGACGGCAGATGGGCCATCCTGGGTTGTGCTCTTAGGAGCTACTGGTTCGGCAGCTGCAGGTCATGAGGCCTGGGTCACACTGAGCTGAGCCACATTCTCACATTCTTCATCAGTTTGACACAGGACAGACTGGTTCCTTTAGATTTTTTAAACAAAATCCACCTTTAAACATGTATTTACAGATACTTATTCTGCCACAGGCTTATACTTGATACTGCAAGAAACTGCTGTGAGCACCGCCCTGAACCAGGAGGGATCTCCCAGAAGCAGGCTCCACCCACATTCCACCACACTCAAGGCATGTCCCCACCCAGGGCAGTTAGCGGGTCAGAGGACTGCACAGCCCAGATTTCCTTGAGGTCTTAACGCAGGCTACTCTGGTGAGTCTACAATGCACATTGGAGCCCTTCAGCAGTCAGGTCTCAGGAGCCCAGACAGGACAGGGACAGTCCATCCTCAGTTAAATTTGGATGACGCTGTTGAAGGAGTGATGCTGGGGCCCCCCAGGGAAAAGTCCAGGCGTGTCTTTCTCCAGGAGGTGGGGTTACTCCACATGGTCCCAGGAGGCACCACATCTTGCATGGCTCACTGGCTTAAGATGTCAGGAAGGGGACAGCGGGGCAGGGCAAGGCGGGAGGGAAGTACCCCCAAAGCCCATAAACACTACTATGGAACACTGAAGCCTGAAGATTCATGACTGGTACCGGGTAGCACACTCTCTGTACATGCCAAGGACACCTCTTTTTAAACCCAAGCTGGTGGTTTTAGAAAAATGTCTAAACCACATTATTTTACTTGCTTTCTGCTTTAGATACAAAATTATGAGCCCAACGTGTGAAGGTCTTGGCCTCTCTAAACACATCTACGAAGCCCAGGTCAAACTGGGAGGAGGGGGCAGCGGTTCTAAGGTGGCAGGCCTCTGGGCAGATGGGAAGGAACTTCTGGCAATGGCAGATGCCAGCTTCCCTTCTGTCATGGTTTCTTTTTTGATTTTGGAAAGAAGCAATCAATAAATAAACAGCATTTACAAATCATGAATCCTTGTTCATATTTTACAAACACACAGGGAACTTCACCCTGACCAGGAAAATCAAGGCTCTGAGAACTAGTTTATTTTCTTGGAACAGATACGTTTTTCCCTAGTGCCATAGAAAACAATACATATAAATAAAAAGGCAGTGTTTCTGTGGAAAATAAAAGTACATAAATAAATACTAAAAAAAATGGAAATTCTTGTCCTCTTATTTTGTATAAAAACATTTTTTTTTAAAAGCTCCTTTGGTCGCCCCTGCATCCTGGAGCACTGGAAACGACTCCCAACAGGGCTTGGGAACGGAAGCTGGGGTCCTGCATCCCACATCACTGTTTACTTAAATGCCTCTGGAATGTGGGTGATCTGGGACGGCATGCTGGTGGGCGGGCTGGAGATGCCCTCGGACCAATCAGAGATGTTGGAATGCGGGGAGGAGCTGGACCACTGGTCAGGGGACTCAGGGGATGGGGTGAGGAAGGGGTGCTCTGGCACCTGCAGCTGGTGGCTGGGGGTGTTGTCCACAGGTGAGGATGAGTAACTGTGCTGGGAAGGAGGGGTCAGGAATTGGGTAGTGGTCATGGGCGGTACCATCGAGGATGGCAGTGATGTGGGCAGGGCCTGGCTCTCCTGGGGCAGAATGGTGTGCACAGGCAGACTGCTGGGGCCCAGTGGCTGCACATCTGCCTGGCTGTGCTCCCCACCCAGGAAGCTCCGGCCCAGGTGCCCGTTGGCTGCTGAGCTCACACTGAGGTGTGGCTGTGATGGTGGCTGCAGGTTCTGAGGCTGGATTTGTAAGTTCTGTGGCTGCACCTGCTGGGTCTGCACCAGATGGGGCTGCGTAGCCAGCCGTGTGTTGGGCAAGCCCTGGTAGATCATTGGGGACAAGGTATTGGTGGAAAGGCTGCTGTGTAGTGGGCCCATCATGCCATGCTGGAGGCCAGCTGCCTGTGTGCTCAGCGTGCCCGATGCCACACCTGGCCGTAGTGGGTTGTACTGGCTGGGCACCATGCCGTTCTGCAGCCGGGGGAGCCACTCACACTGGCCATTCAAGCTTGCAGGTGCGCCCACGGTGAAATTCATAGCCCCTGTGCCATTGGTACTCAGCACTGTGCTGGCACTGGAGGCTACAGGCAGGTGGGAGAGGCGTGGGGGCGGTGGCTCAAAGGCCAGCCGGCTGCTTCCAGCCAGTGCTGCCATTTCAGGCTTGGCTGCCACATTCAAGTGGCTGATGCCCAGGTGGGTGTCAGGCATACCAGGAAGGTGGCTGAGAGGCATGGATGGAGACTGCTGGAATGGGGAGGGGAGGAGGGGTGGTGAGGCCACATCTGACAAGTAGCCGTGAGGTGACTCAAGGGAGTCCACAGGTGACAGCATGCTTGAGCTGTCCAACAGGCAGCCCTTGCCATCCTGGGACTTCTTCCTCCGTGCTTTGAGGTCCTTAGCTTCCTTGCTGCCACAGGCTAGCCCTTTGGTGCTGGGCTTGCGGGCCTTTTTGCCTTGTGTGGCAGACTTGAGGTTGCCCAGGTAGCCATTGGGCGAGCAGAGTGTGGGAGACAGGGTGGGTGTGCCACCCAGGGCAGTGCCATGCAGCTGTGGGCTGCGCACCAGGTTGTACTCATCCAGCAGCCGCACAATATCGTGGTGCATGCGCTCCTGAGCAATGTCCCGTGGCAGTCGGTCCATATGATCTGTGATGTCCCGGTTGGCAAAATGGTCCAGCAGCACTTTGGCAGTCTCATAGCTGCCCTCACGGGCGGCCAGGAACAGGGGAGTCTCCTCCTGTAGGACATGGACAGGAGGCCTATGAGGGATCTGGGCCTGGTATAGGACCTGCTGAGTCAGTCATGATGGATGGCCTGGGAGGAGGAGCTAGGGAAGCAGTGATTCCTCTTCCTCTTTTCACAGTGGGTGAGACCTATCTAGACCTAAATATCCTAGACTATCAGGTTTGTGGAGAGGAGGGTTATAGTGGGGCCTCCCTATGCTCTCCAAGATGGCCTAGTGCTAGGATTACAGGTGTATGCCACTATACCCTGCTGGACCTGAGTCCTTTTTTAGAGAACCTAGATATATCACCTCATCCCCCAAAGAAGTTTTGTGGGACCCTTCATGCTAAATCCATAGGGCTTCCCCTGTGTGGAGTCAGAATGCCAGAACCCTAGTGAACCTGGTGCCATTTATCCTCCTCCCAAAATTGCAGGTGCAAAATACTGCAATTTTGGGGCTCAGGAACCTTTAAGGCTAATCAATGGACACGGGGAAGGCACTTCCTGTCCAAGGGGTTTCCCGTGGCCATGCGTGGCCTCTCAGCTCCTTCCAGCTTTGCTCTGCCTCATAGACATAACCATAGCCATAAGGAGTATGTGAGGAGTATGAAAGGTCTAGGAACCTAGAAAGCCATCTGATTCTCTTTATAACCACTGGCCCACCCTGGACCAGGGAGAACCTGTGTCCAGTAACAACTCCCTGTGCCTGATGCCTGTTACATTTCCCGACCTGCAGTAGAGTTGGCAAGTGGGCACAAACTTAACTTCTGAGCAACTAAACATAGTCTTAAAGCAGTGAGTTTCCCTTATCTCAAAAGAGGGAGGATGCTAGTGATGGGCCACACAGAGCTTCCCCACCCAAGCCCCTTGGCCAATCCTGAGCCCCTAGGGTCATCATATCCCTCAAGGACAGAGGGGAACAGAGAGCAAGGTTCAAGTAACAGTGACATAGGACATCAGTTGCCACCTCATCCCATCTCCTCTGCAAAGGTGGGCTACTTTATCTGCTGTTGTCCCAGCTCCCAGCCCCCACACTTGGGAGGTGTCAGAAGAATTAGCTGTGTCCAAGACACTCTAATACTCTAAGTGGTCCCTATCATGCCCCTATGGTTAAGGCAGTCCTTTTGCTTACCTTGTTGTTCTGCATGTCTTTGTTGGCTCCGTTCTTCAGGAGTACAACTGCAGCATCCACATTGTTCACTGCCGCTGCCCAGTGCAAGGCCGACTTGCCTGGAAAGGAAGCGAGGAGAGGAGAGTAGGTGAGGGCCAGACAGATCACGTAGTGGTTGATGTTCTCAGAAGCTGGGCTGTAGCTTAGGCCTACCTAGGTCATCCACAGCATTGACGTCTGCATGCGAGTTGATGAGGTCCTCCAGCATGCCCTCCACGGCCAGACGTGCAGCCAGGATCAGTGGGGTTGTGCCATCATGCATGCGGGCATCCAGATCTGTGGCTCGGTTCCGGAGCAGGATCTGGAAGGCAGGGAGGGATTCAGTCAGAGTGATCCAAACACAAGCTGGTATCTCCAGGAACCAATGCCTGGATTAGGCCCAGCTGTTCCCATGACTCAGATGAACCCCTGTGAAATGGGATGCCATGGAGCTACATTCAATGTGCAGGAGGGGCTAGAGTTCCTACCCCAACCCCTGGAGATGCTGACAACCCACTGTGACCACATGTGGCCTCACCTTATGGTCATGGCTACCAGAAACACTTCTAGGTTAAAGGAGTCAAGCTTCTACCATGCATGGGGGACAGAAGGGACGGGAGGGGAACCAGGATGAGAATCCCGTTCACAGCCTACAGTCATACGTGGAACTGCTAAGCTACCCTGCTTGAGTCCCAAGTGGGAGGAGTGGGAAGGTGATCTGAGTAGGGACTCAGCTCTGCCTAGATTCCTGCAGGGCAGACACAGATCTGTCTGTGCAAGCAAAGCAGGCCATGTGTACCTACCCCAGGCTCATCTTATCCTGAGGCTGATCACAGCCTCTCTTTGCTATTTTGAAACAGGGTCTTTCTATAAAGACCAGGCTAGCCTCGTGCTTACAATCCTCTCAGATTCTAGTGTGCCGGGATAACAGGTGTGCACTGTCATGTCTGGTTTAATTTTTTCTGCAGACTGACAATATGTTGCTTGAGTAAGAAATGATTAAATGGGGACTGGAGCATCCAGTGGTTAGGAGCACTGGATACTCTTCCAGAGGACCCTGGTTCATTTCCCAGCAACTACACAGCAGCTCACAGCTGTCTGTAACTCCAGTTCAAGGGGATCTTGTCTGCTCACACAGACATATACACAAGCAAAACACCAATGCACATAAAACAAAAATAATAAACTTTTTTTTAAAGAAATGATTAAATGGCAAGCTTTTTGACGCCTGGTCTATGCCCCATTTGAACCCTGCTCCAGGGCGGCCTAGAGGATGGGATATGGTACCTAGGGTCAATGGCTGGCAGCATGAAGGAGCAGCTACTAGGGGTGGTCCCTGGAGACCCAGGCAGCTAAATCTCTAAATCCATCCTGGCTGGCTTTAGGCTTCCAGGCAAAGGCCAGGACCAGCAGCCTCTAAAGCTCTCTTCCTGCCGCCATGGGCTATGCCTACAGCCACAGATGAATGGGGTGGGACTAGGTTGCAAAAGCTATAGCACTGGCCTGGGGGCCTCAAGTCAGGCCATAGCCTTTAGACTGGAGGGTCTTACTGAGGGTAGGGAAGCCCTGCCTCACCCTGTAGGTTCCTTAGAACCACCTTCAGCCAGCTTGCCCAGAGAACACAGGTGGGGCGGGGCTTGATACCCTTTGTAACCTAGACTTCCTTCACTGTGCAGTTCCAGTACAGGTGCCAGCTGTTCCTGCACAGTCACGCTTGGAATTAGGGCTTGTAGGGCCCATGCCAGCCAGACCACTGCCCCAGATCAGGTAACTGGCCCCAAGGATGCAGTGCTGCCTACCTGGAAGACACCCTGCGCATCTGCAGAAACAGCTGCATGCAATGGGGTGCGCCCCATGTTGTCCTGGATGTTGGCATCTGCACTAGCCTCCAGCAAGCGCTTGGCAGCATCTGAACGAGAGTATCTGGCAGCCAGGTGGAGGGCAGTCTCCCCTGTGCGGTCTGTCTGGTTGTGCAAGCTGGCACCCTGGTAGATGAAGTCGGAGATGACAGCAGGTGCATCTTCTTCTTCTTCACTATTGCCTGTCTCAAGGCCCCCTCCACTGCAGGAGGCGATCATGAGTGGTGTGAAGCCATCTGCAGAGAGGAGAGACAGAAGTGAGCATGGAAGGGGCGGTATCAGCCTTGGGGAGGGTCAGTACCCAGCCACGGCCAATGGCAGCCCTGCCAAAGCCTTCAGGTCAAGGGACAGCTGTAGGGGACAGTAAGCCACACCTGTTAGAAGCTGGCTACAGGTGTGCCTGACCACGCCTGTTAAGGCATGGTCAAGGCGAGGTCAGGATGATGCCGGATAGGCTCTTAAGGGGCTGAGAGCACATGGGAGGCCCCTTCTCTCTGGCCTCACTGCTTTGCTGTCCCTGGCACGCTCTGGCTTGTGTTTGGCTGGTGTTTATCTGAATAAAGATATCTTAACCATACAGACTACGGATCGGTTCTCATTATAGACAGCTGTGTGGACAGACACACCTCTGAGCACCTAGGGGTCCGTTGAAGTTACCCTGAGTTGGCCTAGTGTAGCTACCAACCTGAAGAGATGGGGTGATGCAGAGCCCTCCAAGTTTTACTTCCTGCCCAGGATACCCTTCATTGAGGACCCATTCAGGAAAAAAGACAAGAAAAATGAACTTAAAAAGTCACCATTGGGCAATTGAGATGGTTCAGTGGGTAAAGGTTTTTGCTACCAAGCCTGCCAGCCTGAGTTTGATCCCTGGGACCCACATGGTGGAAAGAGAGAACCAACTCAAGCAAGTTGTCTTTCTGACCTCCACGTGTGCACTACGGCACTCAAATAAATAAATGCTTAAAAATAAAATAAAATGAGTGCTAGAGAGATAGCTCAATAGTTAGAGCACTGACTGCTTTTCCAGAGAACCTGTGTTCAATCCCAGCACCCATATAGCTGCTCACAACAATCTGCAACTCTATTCCAGAGGATCCAGTGGCCTCTTCTGGCTTCCATAGGCACTAGGCATGCACATGGTACACACACATATGTGTAGGCAGAACCATGCATAACATATATATATATATATATAATATATATGTACATATATATTATATATACATATATGCATATAATTTTCAAAGTCATGGTGGTCACACCTATAATCCCAGCACACTGGAAGCTGAGACAGAAGAATCATATTTGGGGTTAGCCTGGCCTACAGAGTAAGACCCTGACTCAAAAAACAAAAGGAAAAAAAAAATCAACACTTGAATGTATTGCAAAGCAGCATTTCATGAAAAAGTATACTGTGGAGGCAGCAGGACACTGGAGTTTAGCTGGTGCTGCTAGGCAGAGTCATTCAGTGACCCAACCCTTCTCAAGTCCTACTGGCCTCTAAGTCTATGCTAGGTAAGTGTGTGTGTGTGTGTGTGTGTGTGTGTGTGTGTGTGTGTGTGTGTATGTCCAGTGGTCTTACCAGGTCCTCGGACATTGACATCCATGCAGTCAGCATCCACCTCACCCTGAGGCGGTGTTGGGGCCATGGCAGACATGCGCAGGTCAGCAGCATCCAGGTGCTGTTGGGTCCACTGCCGATGGTCCGTCTGATCATCCAGGTCAGGAACAACAACTGGCTCCTCAAACTGAATTTGGACAGAATAAGCAGAGCCTCATCATTTGTGGCCCAGGTGGGAAGTGTCACCCAGGGAAGCCTGGGAGCCTGCTGGACTTACCCGGAACTTCTTGGTCTCCAAGTCTTCATCCCCCCACTCGTTCTGATTGTCGTCCATCAGGGCACCATCTGAGGCATTCTTCAGGGGCCTGAGTGAGGGGTGGGGAAACTAAGCGGCTGCTCCAGGAAATGCCCTGTAGCCATAGATCATATGGGCGCCCTCTACACGCAGATGGGCTCAGAGTGAGGACAGGAAGGGATGGGCCCATGGGCTTACAGGAGCGAAGCGCCCGCCACCCACCCTGCCACTCACTGCCCCGACACACAGTGGGAGCAGTATCCACTCACTTGAGGCCGACAGAGTCCTCGCCGAGGGGCTCTCTCCGTTTCTTCTTGCTGGCCTCTGACACTTTGAAGCCCTCAGGGAACCACAGCTGGCCATGCTGCCGCCGGCGCTTGCGGGACAGCAGCACCCCACAGCCCACAAAGAACAGGAGCACGAAGGCAGCGGCTGCCAGGTACATGAGGTGCAGCTGCGAGGGCAGCGGAGGCTCAACCGTCTCACCTGCGGGCAGGGGCGGCAGGCAAGCACCCCACGTCAGGCGTGGTAATGCTGTGGGCCGGCGGGGGGCGGCGGACTGGCTCCACGGCCAGTGCCTCCTCACCCACTCTCCTCCATCCCACCCCCCAAAATAAGGTCATTTTCTACGTGATTAATCAGAATTGCAAACTATCGCTAAATTCTCTCCTGCACCAGCCGATCTGTCTGGAGACAGTGCTCACTTCTCCCCTTTCGAGGAGGAGGATTAGCGAACTTCAAATCGCTGCGCTCGCATTGAGCTGTTAAGACAAAGGATTTAGGGGGATTTTCAAGATACAAACTTCAACACTTCACATGACACCGATCAATTCTTCTCTCTCTCTCTTAAAAAAAAGCAAAATAAAAAAAACAACCCTGTAATGATTTTGAAATAATACCCAACAAAGAAAAATCAGGGATAAAGAATGGGGAGAGAAAAAAGCTCCCCCAGACTTTCTGGTATATGTATACATCTAAGCTTTACCTATGGCTGTCACCATCCACAGGGACGGAAGGCCATCGAGAAAATTCCAGAAAAGCACTTCCTGAGCTCTGAATGGCAGCTGGCATAAGAAGTGAGAGACCGCCTGCCTGTGCTCCTCCCAGACAGACTATCTCCATTCCTGAAGAAGCAGGGCTGAGGAGTAGGGCACTCAATTAATTTTTTTTTTTTAATGTGTATGGGTGTTTTGCCTGCATGTATGTCTGTGAACCCTATGCATGCCTGGTGCCTGCAGAGTCAGAAGATGTCAGACTGGAGTTACAGATAGTTATAAGACACCGTGTGAGTTCTGAGATTTGAACCCCAGACCTCTGTGACAGCAGCCAGTGTTTTTAACTACTGATCCATCTTTCCAACCATGACCACTTACTCTTTACAGCCTCGATCTTGTAGGGGATATTGAGGTTGCCAAGAGAAGCAAGAGCGCCCAGAAAGGCAGCCACATCGGTGGCACTCTGGAAGCACTGTGAGGATGACTGTACACATTGCCGGTTGTCAATCTCCAGGTAGACAATGGAGCTGGGAACACACACATCACACTGAAATCAGATACAGCGTAGCATGCTGCCTGTACACCAGCTCTGACTCCCTATCCTATCACCCTGACCCAGAGAGCATATCTGACAACAACAGCCCAGCAACTGGACAAGTCTCCCTGCAGCCTCAGTGTTTAGCACTCAGCAGGGGTTCTTCCTACTGCCCAACATGTTTTTCAGCCTTGCCCCTTAGGTACCACAGCACCCCTTTCTTCACCTCAGAGAAGAGAATGTCCTCAGGCACTCAGTGCACTCTTGAGAGCAGTAACCTGGTGCCCCACAGAAGTGCAGGGACGGGTTGTGGGTTATTCCTCAGAACTCCCCTAGGAGTGGCCGGAGACAACAGCAGGCTCAGATGCTAGAGAGCTGAGACTCTCATGGCAGCCGAGTCACCCACTCTCAGTCATGGCCTCTCAGACACAGGATTCTAATACAGCTTCCAGGGAACAACACATTTCTAACTTTTACTGCGGTTCCATACCAAGGAAACCAGGACTAGAAACTGCTGGGGTCAAGAGACACCAAGGAGCCACCAGGCAGATGCCCAGCATCTCAAAGAGGAATAGGTGGCAGGCTCCTGGAACCCACAAATTCAGGGTATGGGGGTGACCAGTATTGCAAGGACCACATCAGTCCTGGCTGGTGCTTCTCTGCCTGTTCCCAGGTGGCTCTGTGCAGCATCCATGAGATGCCCTTATTTGTGCCTCCTCATTGCCACCCTCAGCTCCTCAGCCTTCAAGGCTCAGCAACAGTGCCTTTCTGCATTTCCCCACCCGCCTCCTCTGCAGTGTGGATAAGGAGGCTATAGAGACTGAGGTGCCGGCTTGGTCTAGGATGATTTAGCTCCAGGGACCACCCTGGAGGCTTTAACCAGCTTGGTCCTGATTAAACACCTAATACATAGTGGAGCCTCAAAACCACAAGCTGGGCAAAGAGTGAACCCTGCCAGGTACCTAGAGAGAGGTGGCCTCCACATTCCAGGTCCTTTTTGACCATAAAGTAGGGTGAATAATACCTCCCCAGAGTTCACCTCCAGGGTTGAGCTGGTAACAGGGCCCAGGAATGCACTAGGAAACAGCCCACAGAAGCTGGATCTGGATGGAGCTCACTCACCCTCTGATGTCCATGGGGTCCAGCTCCCTGCGCTGGCGCCCCCCATTGGTGCTGGGAAGCAGTGAAGAGGTGGTCCAACCCACTGCAGAGCGCTTGATGGGGTGCTTGCGCAGCTCTTCCTCATGGCCGTAGTAGGGGAAGATCATCTGCTGGCCTTCTGCATCACGCTTGAAGACCACATTGGTGTGCAGCACGTGGCTGAGCTCCCGCAGGAAGTGGAAGGAGTTGTTGCGTAGCTGCTCAGGTGGGAGCAGCACCACCAGCACCAACGTGCCAGCTGCCAGTCGCTCAGGCACATGGTCTGCACAGTCTAGCCCATCCCAATCGCACTCGGCACTGTTGCAGCCCTGGTCACAATGGCCGTCACTGAAGTGGTCCTTGCAATACTGGTCATACAGAGGGCTGAGGGGTACAGGACACACTCAGTCACATCCCAGCCTTGTGGGCCTCACACCCACCCTGACTGGCCCAGACCTAGGAAATGTGCTTGGTGTCCCCTATGGGGAGGGATAGACATTGGCCTCATGTTCCTGGTATTTGTTTGGTTCTTCCCCCCGCAGCTGTCTGCTGAGCCCTGGGACTCTGAAGCCACCGAGCCTTACTTACTTGCACTGTCCCTCGGTGCGCTGGCAGTCGAAGCCATCAAAAAGGCAGCTGGCTGAGTTGCACTGGCTGTCACAGTGGCCATCACTAAAATACTTCCAGCACTGTAAGGACTGCGTGCAGTTCTTCCAAGGGTCATTGAAGTTGAGGGAGCAGTCACCACCATCCCAGCCACATGCGTGATTATTGCACTGCAGGTTGCAGACCTTGTTGCCTGCATCTTCCTGGCACTCAGGCAGCTCGCAGGCCTCCTCAATCTGTGGCGGGGGAATGTCGCGCCCAGCACCACCTGTGAAGCTGTAGTCCAGGATGTGGCACAGCAGCCCGTTGAATTTGGCAGGGCACAGACAGCGGTAGAAAGGGCTCTCGGATGTGGGCTCACAGGTGCCCTGATTGTAGCAAGGGTTACTACCCACACAGGGGCTGCTGGCTGGGAACTGGCACTCAGGGCCAGTAAAGGAGCCCAAGCATAGGCAGGTGGGACTTCGTGGGCCTGAGATACATGTGCCACCATTGAGGCAGCGCAAGCTGCCACAAGTGCGGGCATCATTCTCACACGTGGCACCTTCAAAGCCCTGTGGTGGTGGAGAGAGGATGGTGCATTAGAGCAAGGTGCTAGAGTTCAGGAACACCATGCACCCCATCCTAGGCCTGGCCACATCTCATGACCTATGAAAGGTGTCTATGGCCTTTCCGAAGTAATAAGACCCTTTAACATCCTCACCATAGAAAGGTCAGGATTACCACAGGCTTTGAAATGGAGGGATAGCTAAGAGGGCAGAATCCTAGATTTTAGAACCATGAAAAACCAGGCTGACACTGGTACATTATATGTGTATGAATTTCTGAGTGTTAACACCAGAGCAAATACTGTACCTCAGTGCCAGCTATAAGTGTGATCCTCAACACCTTCCATGCAAGGTGGTAACCATAGGAAATGGCAGGCAGGGTGGGGACTTGGCCCTCCTGATAAGTTCTCATGCAAACCTAAAACTGCCTCAAGATGAACATTTATTTAAAAACAAGAGGCTGGGCTGGGACTCAGGGGCAGAACATTTGCCCAGCATGTGTGAGGACCTAGGTTTCCAATACAACATAGCAGGAAATAAACTTTTTTTAAACACGGACTTGCCCTGTAGCCTAACGTAGCCTTAAATGCAGGACAATCTTTTAGCCTCAGCCCCCAGAGTACTAGAATTACAGGTATGTATGTATTATGCCCACTCAAATTTTAAGAATGAACTGGGAGAGTGGGCATGAGGAAGCATGGGGCTTGATCCCTAGCCTTGGCTAGAAGCCTTCAGGCTAATCTACCCTGGGCGTGGGACATGTCCACCCAATGTAAAATTCAGGGGTTCTGGCACCCTTAGACCTGGACCTTAGCAGCTGCACAGGGCCAGGGGCACCTACCGCAGGGCACCTGCAGATGAATCCGCGGGCAGTGTTGGAAGCCACAGCACAGACACCCCCATTCTTGCATGGTTTGCCCCTGCAGCCGTTGATGACTGACTCGCAGCGGCGTCCTGGATGAGAAGACAGTAAGGAGCTAGCCCTGCCACCACTGCCTGTCCACCCAAGGCGCCTGCCCACCTGCCCAAGGCACGCACCAGTGTGGCCAGCCCGGCACTCGCAGTGGAAGTCATTAACACGCTGCACGCAGTCTTGGGTGCCTCGTGGGTCACAGGGGTTGGAGAGACACTCATTGATGTCACCCTCACAACGTTCTCCGACGAAGCCTGGTGGGCAGGTGCAGCTATAGCCACCCACCTGGTCCACACAGGTGCCATTGTTGAAGCACTTGGGGCTTCGGGAGGCAGGGTCAAGGTGGGGATGGCAGTCATCAACGTTGATCTCACAGTGTACACCTGCAGAATGACCATGGACACTGTCAGAGGACAGTACTGGCTGTTTTCTGTCCTGTGTGGTCCAGCACAGCAATCAGTTAGGAGAGACCCAGGGGAGGTGGCACAGTGCCAGCAGAGCCCATCTTCCTACTAAGATTGGCCCCACAAGGCAAGATGGAGTGAGCTCTGGCTGGATCCTAGCCACACCACCCAGGCCCCCACTCTTACCCTGTGTGCCCCTGGGGCAGGAGCACTTGTAAGTGTTGGTCAGATCAATGCAGGTACCCCCATTTTGACAGGGCTGGGAGAGGCACTCATTGATCTCCTCAGAACAGTTAGATCCATGATAGCCAGCGACACACTGTAGAAATGACACAGACCACAGCTCAGCTGGAGTGATAGTATCATGTCCCCCACCTATGATGCAGGCTCACACACCTAGTTAGGCTTACACTGGCAGCCCTGAGGAGGGGCTTCACCCAGAAGAACCCAGGTAGGATCTCAGTAAATTAAAGTCACTGTCCAAAATGGGGAGGGACAACACCTGGTCCCACAGGGGTGAGGTCTTGTAGCACATGTTAGGTAGCATAAAACTATCTAGAAAAAGAGTACCCAAGCCACTGCTTGTCATGTTCCTCCTCCAGCACATCTGTAATGTGAATGGATCCTGTAGGTGTATGACACCTTGCTCTAACAAGACACTGGGCTCAGTCTGCCATGATACACCAGCTCCCAGCTCAACAGCCCTCCTGTAGCAACACTCACACCCATACCCTCCCCTCAACCCCAGGACGGTCCACACCTTGCAGGAAAAACCACCCAGGTAGTCAGTGCAGGTGGCTCCGTTCTGGCATGGGTTAGGTGAGCACTCATCCACCTCATCCTCACAGTAGCTGCCCGTGTAGCCTGCCTGGCAATGGCAGTAATGCTTGTCTTCCTCATCCACACAGAGGCCTCCATGCTGGCACAGGAGGGTGACATCGATGCCTGTGGGGACAAGATGAGAAGGAGCTGAGGCCTGGGCTGCAACTTCCAGGACTACTGTCCATGTCCTCCTGTGACCTGGTAGGCCTCACCTGGGTTGAGCCAGGGCAAGGACAGATGGGCTGGACCAGTTACCTCGTTTCTGTGCAGCCACCTCGCAGGACACACTGAGCACATCACAATTGAAGCCAGTCCAGCCGCTACGGCATTCACAGTGGTACTGCGTGTTGGTCTGCCAGCACTTGCCACCATTCTTGCAGGGAGCTGAGTCGCACCAGTGCACAAGGTTCTGAGGAGACAGGCAGTGGTCAGCTTCTTCCCTACCAAGCCTGACTGCCAGGGACACTCTCCTGGCCTGGCCCTGCACTGAGTAGTGCAGTGGTTCTCAACCTTCCTAATGCTGTGACCTTTCAGTTCACAGCCATTAGTTCCTGATGCTGTGGTGAGCCCCAACCATAAAATCATTTCACTGCTGTTTCATAACTATAATTCTGCTACTGTTATGAGCTGTAATGTAAACATCTGATATGCAGGATATCTAATATGTGACCCCTGTGGAGGTCGTGATCCACAGGTGAGAACAACTGGAGTAAGACATTCTCTCCTTCCCTCACTTACTCCCTCATCAGTTCAGAAAGAATGTCACTTAAGAACTCCCAGGCACAGAGCTCACAGACACCCCCTGTGCTGGGAGCAGCCTGGGACAGGGTCCCATGTCTCCTTTGCTCTCCTTCAAGGCCCTCTGCAAACCTAGGCCATCTACTGCCCTCCCTTGGACACCCTCCAACAAAAGTGATCACTGCCCCCAGGGTGCTTTGGATAAATGACCACATATGTACTCCACAGAAGCAAGAGCCTGGCATCCTCACCCCCCTTTCTCCCTTAGAAACACCCATTTTGGCATTTTCCCAGAGGATGAGTCCACTCTGGCCCCATAAACACATGATGACACCTGGGAGCCCTCTCTGCTTCTGTTTGTCCCTGGCCCTCTGAAGCTAGAATAGCCTAGCGCTGGGCACTGGGCAGTGGAGAGTCCTAGGCCTTCTGGGTCACACCCTGCAACCTCAGCTCACCTGGCAGTTGAGGCCAGTGTAACCCTGTGGGCAGGTACACTTATAGGTGCCATAGCTGTCTTGGCAGGTGCCACCATGCAGACAGGGCCGTGAGTCGCACTCATTGACATCATACTGGCAGTAGCTGCCCGTGAAGCCAGGTGGACACAGACAGGTGAAGGAGTTGATACCATCCACACAGGTGCCACCATTGAAGCAGGAGCTGGAGGTAGACAGGAAGCAGAGGAGAGTGAGTGTACTAAAGTCCTTGCCTGGAGAAGGCCACTCTATGCCAGCCTGGCTGTGACAGTCACATTATGATTAGAGATTTTACAGCATACAGGTGCATGATGGTTAAAAAACAAACAAAAAAAATCAAGGGCAAAATCAGAATACTATAGGAAATACATCACAAACCAAGCATGAGATTGACATTTAACATTAAGCTTCCTGGCAATCAGGGCAAAGGGGAAATAAGATGGATTACAAAGCTCCTGTTTAGTAGGAGGCTGGCTAGTTCACCAATTCCTCTGGATAAACTTCCTTGTTCTAAGTCACTGGAGGTCACAATGGCCCTTTTAGGAGGGACACTGCAGTAAAATGAACAATGCTGGATTCAACTCAGTAAGTGCTGAATGTCCACTGGGTCTGAGCAAGACATTTGCTGAAGGTGCCATGCTGTTAGTCACTGTGTGCCCTCCACCATCCATCCCTTTCCCTGCCTCACCTCAGCTGAGGCTGGGACTCACCTCTCGGTACAGTCAGGTGTGTTATTTTCGCAGTGGATGCCATTGAAGCCTGCAGGGCAGGTGCATGTGTAGCTGTCCACACAATCGGTGCAGTTGGCACCATTTCTGCAGGGATTACTGGCACATTCGTTGATGTCCTCCTCACAGAAGGCACCCTGGAAGCCGGGCAAGCAGTCGCAGAAGGCCATGTTGATGCCATCAGTGCAGGAGCCCCCATTGTGACATGGATCTGAAGGGACAGATGGATAAGCCTTAGGGTAGCCAGGGCTCACACCATGCCTTTGGTGACACTAGAGTCAATGGGGCCACTCACTCCAGGCTGATCCCAGCTCTGAGCCTGGGCTCTGCTCCACACACATTCCTTCCCTTGGCCCCAAGGCAGTGGGGAGACAGAAATTCAGCCAGCTTTACAGACAAGTCACGGGGAAATCCATCCTCCTATACACACCCTGATGGTGCCAGGTAGACCCTCAATCTCTCTAAATCTTAGAGGATGAGGGCAGCCCCAGTGGGTCCTGACAATGGCCAAGTGTCAAGGTTGAGTATAGCCAGGCCCCATGCCATCATCATGAAGTGCCTGGTGCCTCTGTTCCATGTCATTCAACTGGGTTGGGCAATCTATCTACAAAGCCTTTTGGAGCCATTCTGGTCAGCCCATGTGAAGTACACAGTGGCGCTCAACAGCCACCTCCTGGCCTGTCTCTAGCATCTGACCTGTTTCGTTCTAGGCAAGGCAGGTGGACGAAGCTGAGGATGTAGCTCTTCACAGCCCTGCAGCTGACATCACTGACTGTTGCTGATCGCTGGGACTATTTTCCCACCTCAGATTCAGCAAACCCCTGTCATGTGTGCCTAAGGGGCAGACACCAAAAACTTGGGTGGGCAGAGCTGGGTACCACTTACTGGGCCGGCAGTCATCGATGTCACTCTCACAGTTGCGACCTGTGTAGCCAGCCTGGCAGAGGCAGCGGTAGCTGCCATTGGTGTTCTGGCAGGAAGCACCATGGCGACAGGGGCTCTTCACACACTCATTGATGTCAATCTCGCAGGTTTGACCTGTGAGGACAAGATTCAATTGGTTACCCTACTGCTGTCCTCTGACCTCTGCCCTGAATCTCTGGGGAACAGAAGGCTACAAAGTCAAGATGGGAAGGGCCATTCAAGTTTATCTTCTGCTTTTAGAACTTCTCAGAGCAGGTGACTCAGCACCTATGGGCTCATCTCTGGAGACTGGAGCCTACTCCCTCCTGCCCTGGAGGTGACTGGGGTCCCTTGACTTCCCACCCACCATCCCTGTCCCAGTCTGGTGGGACTAGGCAAGCCTCACCCTGCCAGCCTGTGGGACAGACACAGGAAAAGCTCTCGTAGTCCTCAGACTCCTTGCACACACCACTGTTTTTGCAGGGGCTGGTGGCACATGGGGCCAACACCACCTCACACGTGGCTCCTAAGGAGAAAGATACGTAGTAGAACCCAGTGGGTATGACCCATAGCATCTCCCATAGAGAGGGGGGAAAAAGCATGGGGGCCCTGTATGATTGGCCAGACAGACTGTGATCCTGGGAGGAGTAATAATCACAGACAGGAAGTTAGAGACAAAGCAGAAACAAGTCTCTCTCTGAAGCCACTTTTTTTTTTTTAAGTGTATGGTATGTGCATGTGGGTGTGTAAGTGCACATGAGTGTGTATGTCAGGTGTCTTCTATCAACTCTGCACTTTATTTCTTTGAGACAGAGTCTCATTGAACTGGAAGATTGTCATTTCAGCTAGGTTGGCCAGCCAGTAAGCTCTTAGGATACATCGGTCTCTGCTTCCAAATGTTGGGGTAACGGGCATTTAGTAGTGCCCTGTTTTCATGTAACAGATCTCATGTTTCCATAGCAAATACTCTTCTTTCATGAGCCATCCACTTAGCACCTGAAGCCATCTCATCTCCCAAACACTGCAAGATGAAGCCTGGTCCTTGCCCAACCAGAAAAACCTCAAAACATACTGTTAACATACTGTTAACAGGTCGTTTTGCCTGGTGAACCATGGCCTGCTCCCCATTCCAGGAAAAGCCCTGCCTGCAGATGATCCTGAGGCTCTAGGGAGTGCATGGGGGAAGACTCACACTAGGAAGTGAATCTGATAACCGCCTGGGGGAGCCATGTGCACCCACTCTCCTTGTAATCCGGGCTAGCTTTCCTGTTTATGGCTATAGCTGGCTCCAGAGCTGAGCAAGGAAGCCTTATCTTCCTTGTCTCCCACCATGTCCCCAGCCTGCTGGTGTAAGTCTCCAGGGCCCCCCTAACTCTATCGGTTTCCACGGTGACCTGGGCAGACAGGAACTTTGACAGAGTTTCCGACAATTGTGCAAAGGGAAGCAGGAAGCAAGCCAGCAGGAAGCAGGTCAGCATGGCTTGACTCCTCCCGCCAGGCCTGATAGCAACAAGACCTAGAGGGACATGGGGTGTGCCCAACTGCTGACAGCTTCCTCACTGACCAACACAGGAGACAAAATCCAGGCCCTTTAACTTTTGTCAAAAAAAAAAAAAAAAAAAAAAAAAAACCAGCATCCTGGTCACCAGCTGCCAGTCATCATAAAACAGTAGCAGGGACCCTCTATCTTCACAGACCCAGTTGGGATGTCCAGAGCCCAGCAGCAGTAGCAGCACGAAGCCACAGTATCCAGTGGCAGTATTGGGAACTGCAGGGTTTGGGGGGCAATGTGGCCATGGCTTTCATGTTCAATGCTTTGCTCATCTCTCCTGCAGGGGTCCACTTCTCGCCATTCCTCAGGCAGTGCCCATGGCAGGAGCTGCTTCTGTTCATCCGAACAGAGGGCTCCTTGTCTCCTCACACAAAGAAGCTGCCATCAAAGGAATCTCAGACGGCAGAGGAGGGCAGCCAGGCCCCTCAGAGGCACAGGCGAAGTGGACACTGATCCATGTACTGTCCACCAGCCCCCTGGGCTTCCCTGGAGGAGTCCAGTGCTCATCTCACTCCAAGCTTGCCAGATAAACACCCGGACACACCCCCCCCCGAGTTTCCTCTCAGGCATCATCTATGTTTGCTCATCCGGTGACTCTATCCCCAGGTCCAGGCTCAAGTGCTGCAGAACCTAAGGCTCTCAGCAAGGAGCAGAACCTTCTAAAATGCCTGGTGGTCCCATATTCTTTCAGCCTCACTAGCTACCACCAGAGCCCAAGCACCCCTTGGCTGCTTGTACCTGTGTAGGGCAGAGGACAGTTGCACTTGTACCCAGCGACATCATCAATACAGGTCCCCTGGTTCAGGCAGGGGTTGGAGGCACACTCGTTGATGTTGGTCTGGCAGTTAGGGCCTGGAAGAAGAGGAGCAAGAGTGGTCAGGCCTGCACCTCTCCCCTGGGCATTTACTCTGGAGAGCCAGAGGCCCAGCCTGAGGGACACCAGCAGCTCCTGTCTGTCAGATGGACCAAGGGGATGTTGTGGGTTGTACTGCCAGCTCCAGGTCACCAGGGAGGGCCCATTCTGCCATGTCACCTATCACACTTACCACTGAAGCCTTCTCGGCAGGTACACACGTAGCCACTGGTCATGTCTTTGCAGGTGCCACCATTGACACAAGGGTTTGACTCACACTCATTGTTGTTGATGTCACAGTTTGTTCCACTCCATCCAGGGGCACAGTCACACTTGTACCTACACAGAGGATTGTGTGTTGCAGTCTGGGCTCAGAGCCCTCCTGACAGACACATCATCTACTGGGACACTCTTTTAAGGTGAACTGGAGGTACCCACCTTGCCCAAAACAGTGCAAGGGTTCCAGATTGGAACAATGTGAACTTGATAATTTACTGACCTTCCGTGTAAAACTTTAATAGCTTAAATAAAAGACTTTAATAGTCTGTTTGTCCATGTCCTGTGCCCGCCCCCCCACACACACACCTGTCAAAGAGTTTCTGTCTGTCCTTATCACAAGTATCAGAAGACTGCTTCAGTTACCACAGTGTTTTTAGGGTACTGTACTTAAGGTCTGTATCTTGAGCTGATGCTGACTAATGAGGACACAGCCTGGGGATGCTGGGGGCTGACCTCAGGACCACTGGTCTCACAGGAGCACACATCCACCCAGCCTGTATCTGCCCCAGGCTTCTATCTGGTACCTCCCAGGCCAGCCTGACATACCCATTGAGGCCATCCCGGCAAGCCCCGTGGATGCAGGGGTTACTGTTGCACTCGTTAACCTCAGACAGGCACGTGGGGTCGTGGTAGCCCTCAGGGCAGCGGCAGGTGAAGCCAGCGATGCCATCCTCACAGGTACCCCCATTGTGGCAGGGGCTGCCTGCACACTCATCAATGTTGACGTTACACATGCTGCCTGTGGGTGGGGAGGGATTCAGACACCAGGCCTGCCACCCAGAGCCCACCCCTCCTGGAGCTGGACCTTTCTGGGCCTCAGTTTCCCCATGCAATTCTGTGAAATTCTGAGCTATGGTAAACTTCTTTATGTAGCAATGGGTCTCCTGTATTCCAGTCTGGCCTCAAACTCACTAAGAAGCTGAGAATGACCTGAACTTCTGATCCCCTTGCTTTGAAGGTCAAAGTGCTGGCGTTACAAACATATGCCATTGCATCTGGTTTATGTGGTGTAAGACTAAACCAGGGCTTCATGCACGCTAGGCCAACACCTTACCAACTGGGTCATTCTTCAATCCAGTGTTACTATAGTCTTGAGACCCATTCTCTTCTGCTGTCCTCCCAGGGTCCCTCTGGTTGGCAAGACCCCTGGGGCCCAGAGAAGCTAAGGATCCAATCAGAACTAAGGTTGTCAGAGGCAGAACACATGCCCAAAAGCCTGGCCTCAGAGGTCAGGCCAGTTTACTGGGTCATCAGATCTCATGTGGCCAGGGCTGACACTCACAAGAGACAGAAGGCATGTGGAGGCCATCCACTCTTTCTAACAACTCCACTGGTTGGCAGCCCAAGAGCTAGAAAGTGGCAACCCAGCTTGTGTTATTCAGCCCTTGAACCCCTGCTGACCCCAGAGTCCCTCCCAAATCTGACTCATCTAACAACTCTAAGGTTAACCTTGACCTCTGACTTTTGTCATTCACCTGTGTAGCCTGGCTCACAGGCACACTCGTAGCCATCAATCTTGTCCAGACATGTGCCTGAGTCACAGGGGTTGCTGGCACAGTCATCCAAGTTGATCTCACAGTTGGGTCCTAGGGTCAGAGTGACATTCGGTCAGCTTTCAAGACTAGCTTTGCCTTTTCTACCCATTGCCAGTTCTGGCCAGTCACCTGTGGTTCCCTTGAGGCATAAGCAGAGGTAGGAGTTGTCACGGTCCTGGCAGGTGCCCCCATGGCGGCATGGCTGGCTGTGGCACTCATTAATGTTGGTCTCACAGTGATGGCCTGTGTAGCCTGGCTGGCAGAGGCAGGTAAAGGTGGCCACACCATCCTTGCAGAAACCATAGTGACAGGGGTCAGGGTCACATTCATCGATGTCTACCTCGCAGTGGGTCCCTGTGTAACCTGGATCACAAGAAGGATGGGAATAGTTGAGCTTCAGGGACAGTTATTACCTCAACACTCAGCTGGCCACACATTGGGAAACCACTGAGCAGGCCCAGGGTCACTACAAGGTCACTGATGGATGTGGAGGTGTCATATACCCTGAGATATTCTCATTACTCCTCCCTGGAGTCAAAGCGGAGCTAAGTTCCTGATCCCCAGATTAGATGACTCCAGACTAAGGCCTCCCCAGTCTCCTGTCCCCTTCCCTAGGTCCCTTACTCCTCTTGTACCTTCTGTGCACACGCAGGTGTAGGTGTTGGGCCCATCCAGACACTTGGCACCATTCTTGCAAGGTGTGCTTGCACACTCATCCACGTCATACTGGCACAGGTGCCCGCTGAAGCCTGTGGCCAAGTGAGAGGAAATGGTCATATCTGACTGTGTTCTAGCCCCTTGGTTGTTACCCACAAACCCTACAGTTAGTTGAATGCCTGCCTACATGGGATCCCTACAGGATGCTTTGGCCCAAGATACAGCTGACCTTCAGGCTTCTACCGGCCCCTTATATCCTGCCTCTTGCACCCTATCCCTCTGATCAAAGCTCCTTGTTCAGCACTGCTCAGTGACTGCCTCCCTGGCCCAACAGAGGGTCCTTTTTCCCCAAACCGCCTCTGGTTGCTATGGTTACAGCTGCACTAGGCTGTGAATGGGGTTCCCCTGGCTCAACCATGTCGAGGATGGCTGATTTACATCTCAGAAAGCCCAAGGCCTGGTCCAGCCCTGAGACAGGCGAGGCACCTCACAAGGCCCCTCCATCCCCTCCTCAGTTCCTCCAAGTCCTTCCCAGCCCTATAAGTCAGATCACACTGTGTCCTCACTCCCCATGACCATCAAGAGTGGGCATGGGGAAGACAAGGCAGATGGGCTCTCCTATCTCAGGAGCACTGCAGATCCTGCCATCCTTCCCCCCTGTAGTAAATGTTTTCTGGTGCCAGGCTCCCTACATCTCAGTGTGGGCTCAATGCCCACTGTTCACTCAGGTGGAGCTTCACCTTTGAGGGAGGCCTGAAAACATCCTGGTCAACTCGAAAGGTAAATTCTTCCCTAAAGTAGTCTGGGAAGAGATCAAGAGGACACAGGTCCTGTCGTAAGTTGGTGGCCTCACCTTTGGGGCACTGACACAGGAACTCGTTGATCTTGTCCATGCAGTGGCCATTGTGCAGGCAGGGGCTGCTGGCGCACTCGTCCGTATTGATCTCACAGTACACACCCTCATAACCTGAGGATGGATGATGGTAAGACTAAGGATAGCTTCAGTAGGCCCTACTAGAGCCCCCTCCCCCAGCTGAAGACTTGGGACAGAAATGATCCTCCCTCATATAGCCCTAGTATGCCAGCCCACTGTGGTTCATGTCTATATCTGCTCTGGGCACACTCTCTGCTTTGTCCTGTTAACCAAAGCTCAGTTTCCCAGATGCTGCTAACCTTGACTGAAGTGTTACTTGAAGCTATCCAGCCTTGACTCAAGTCTCCCTGCTCTTGGCAGCCCCAAAGGTGGGAGGCAGCACAAACATACCTGGCATACATATACACTGGAACTCCCCAATTTGGTCCAGGCAGGTGGCATCATTCTGACATGGGTTAGAGATGCACTCATTGACATCAATCTCACAGCGGGGCCCCGTGTAGCCCTGTAGACACTGGCACTCAAAGGAACCCAGTGTGTTGAGGCACTTGCCCGCATGCTCACAGGGGTTGGCACCTGGTGGGGGAGGCACAGATGAGGGCTGATCTGGCCTTCTGGCCTCCAGATCACCTGTAGTGCTGCAGCTGGTGGTTCTCCAGGACAGGTCACATCCCCCACATGACAAGCCAGGCTGTTCCCGCTGCCTTGCCATTGCGTTTGCACCTACCCAGAGCACATTCATCCACGTCCTGGCTGCAGGCTGGCCCCGTGTACCCAGAGGGGCAAGTGCAGATGGCCTTGCCATTGACAGGATTGGTGTCGCAGTTGGAGCCCTCATTGCAGGGGTTGCTGATGCATGCATCGTTGAGGTGGCACAGCAGACCTAGACAGGGCAGCTGTGGTGAGTGGCCATTGCTTTTCCCTACCCTGTTGCAGCTGGGCCATCTTCACCCAACACCCTGAAATGAATCCCTGTGACCCACTCAAGCATCCCATAATGTGTCTTGTCACCAGTATGCCTCTCTATCTAGCAAGGCCCACCTGGTCATTGCTAGAGGTGCCAAAGAGCCATAGCTTTTTCTGTTTGTTTGTTTCGTTTTGCTTCTCCGAGACAGGGTCTCTCACGTATTCCAGGCTGGACTCAAGTTTGCTATATAGCCAAAGAAGACCTTGAACTTTTGATCCACTGTTCCCTGAGTGTTAGGTTGATAGACATGTACCACTACCCACACAGTTTATTTGGCACTGGGAGTTGAATCCAGGCCCCTATGCATGCAAGGCAGGCACTCTACCAACTGAACTGAATGCCCAGCCCTGGAGCTATCTACGTCTGAGTGAAACTGGTCCCTGCCACCTCACTCACAGTGTCCCGGGTGTGTGTAGCCAGGGATGGTGAGCCAATCAAGCTCACCTTCTCCTGGGAGACTCTCGAGTACACTCACCCGTTCGCCCATGTGGACACTCGCAGTAGAAGGAGGCCACACGATCATGGCAGGTGGCACCCTGGAAACAGGCAGCACTGGCACAGTCATCAATGTTCTCACTGCAATCCTCGCCAGTCCAACCGTTGACACACACACAGTTGTAGCCACCATGGGTATTGTGGCAGGTCCCACCATTCTGGCAAGCGTTGGGCATGAGCTGACACTCATCCACATCCTCTGTGCAGTACTGACCTGCGAGGGCCACAGGACCATCAACCTCAAGAGATGCTACGTGCTGAGCTCCCTGCCCTGGACTGTGGGGCTGCAAGCCACTCTCTCCAGGAAGTCTTCCTAGCTGGCTTGTGCAGCCAGCACACATCACCCCACTCTCCAGCCCAAAGGGCTGTCATCTCATGGCTGTCTGAGTTTACCATTAACCAGTGAGCTCCCCTGTGGACAGCCTTGTATCCATCCCTGGGCAGCTTGTCCAGAGTACTAGACTCCTCTCTGGCTCAGTGCTGAGGATCTGATTCTGGAAGTGTGCTAATAGCCCAGTGGATGCTGAGCTGTGCTGACTCTGAGTGGAGGCACAGGAGCTGCACTTTGCCACCAGTCTCCTGGGTCACCCTGGGTCTTCCAGCTTGGGCTTCTCAAGCATAGAACAGAGCTCAGACCTTCACATCACTCCATTGTTTGCAGTTTAGCTAGCAGAAGGCTGCCCCGTGGAAGGCCCATGTACATACCTGTCCATTCCGGTGGGCAGCGGCAATTATAGGTATTCACACCATCCACACAGGCACCTCCATTCTTGCAGTTGTTTCCTGGACAGTCATCCACATTTTCTTCACAGTTCTGGCCAGCAAAACCTGTGGGACAGGGTCCATCAGGTCAACCAAACCTTAGGGGCCTGCTGAGGAAGTGGCTTCAGTTTCTGGCTGGGCCTGCAATGTCCTGCTCAGAACAAGGCATCTATCTAACCCTCCGTGGCCTCCCTGTTTCTGTGTCCACAGGTGACAGCTCCTCTCTACAAAGTTGCCATGAAAAGGGCTGGCTAAACAGACAGAGATCTAGGAACATAGTGTTCTAGAAAGTTCTGCCACAAAACCTCTAACAGAGTCTCTGATGACTGCACCCTGGGGTCCTCTACACTAAACCAGTGTGGCAGCCACGAGTACCTAAAGCTGCTGGAGCTGAAACTGGGGCTTGGGAGCACTGTGCTGGAAACCAGAGTGATGGGACCCAGGCAGGCCTGCTGAATCGGGACCTGTGAGTCCTTCTCCTCAGAGCACAGCCAGGGCACATGTCTCTCCCCCACAGGCTAAAGCAGCCCATCTAGCCTGGGGCTGGGCCCCGAGGTGTGGCTTGCAGCGTGGCCTTCATGAGGGCCTCCTCAGCAGCCAGTTAGCTATTAATCTCCTCAACTCCCGCCGGTTCAATGATCAACCCAGAAAGGCGAGTCTGGCAACAGCCAAACCTGCAGCCAGTTACTAATTAACACCCTCTCTGGGGATGCCTTTGAAGCCCTCCTGCCCTTGGAGAACCCACCTGTTTGGCTCCTCCACAAAGATTCCCCTCCACCACACCAGCTTGTACCACCACAGCAAAAAGCTGGAGGCTGGGAAAAGCCAAAGTGAAGAACAAATGCTTGTCTGGGTGGAGGAAGAACCAATTTGGAGCCTAGTGCCCACCTAGGGGTCAGCAAGACCAAGCACCATGTCTCCCTGCCTGTGCAGAGTTTTATTCTAAGACAGGGCTAGAATTGAGCCTGGAGGTGCCCTGGGCAGTGCAGAACGATCTCGTTGGGGGAGAGGACAAGACAGCATAAGTCCCACGCACAGCCTGGATGGAGCCTCCGCTGCCTATACAGCATCCTCCAGGGAAATAAGGCCTGTAAGAGCATGGAGGAGCCAAGTGGGGCTCAGCGGGTACACAGGAGCCAAAGCCACTTCAGTTCCCAGTCAGAGCTCCCAGGGCTGAGTTCTCTCCTGACCTTAGTGCCCTGTATCTCCTTAGATCATGCGTCCCTCAGGGGACCTGGTACAGGGCTACCTAAGAGACCAAATGATAGGTATAACTGAGCCCTGACTGAGTCCCTTCAACAGCAACTTGGGCAAATAATTCTCACCTCTCCTTACTCTGAAACAGTCTCCATGCAGGGTACTGGGTGTCCCGTTTTTTTAGGGGTGACCCACATCAACCTCTGAGACCCACCAGTTATTGTAAGTAGCCCTTACCCAGCCCTTTCTCCCCTCCTGCCCACCTCCCAGCACCCTGAGTTGACCCCCACCCCCCCACCTAAGGTGGATTGGTGCCAGCTCCGTGCACAAGCTCCTTGGACAAAGCCACTTTGTCCCAACCCACATGGCAGACCCACCATTATAGCCTCTCAACCCAGGTTCTAACGCCCGAGGTCTTATCTGGCCACCAAGAAGGATCTGAACCCACAGCTCTGGGGCCTACTGAGCATGAAGATTCTGTCCCAGCCCTCCAGAAAGCCTAGCTAGCCACAGAATGTGTACATAGCTGTCTGTTACCTCCAAGCTTGCCCAATGACTTTCAGGAAATGCACAAGCCAGTGTCTGCACGCAGAGTCTTGAGGCTGGCTCTGCAAGCTCAGTCAGGGCAGAAGGGAACTTCCCTTTTTCAGGGGGTAGGGTGGCCCCAGGGTTGCAAAGGGGGTGGGGTGGCCTGAGGTTACCCCCAGCAACCAAACATATTCCTGTTTCCTGAGCCCACTCTCCCTTCCTCCCAACTGCCTGGTATGTGGTTGAGATGAGGTCTCAAATCTCTGAGTTACCATCCTTAGAGAGGCAACAGAAAGGACTAGGGCTGGGCCAGCAGGCCCCACCCCTGCAGAGACAGCTAGCCCAGAGGGAAGAGCACTGCTGAGAAAGTGATGAGCAATTCTCAGCCCCTAAGGTCCTCAAGGCCCTTCTGCTCAACTTCCATGCACCTCCCCCTGCCCCCCGCCCCCCCCCCCCCCCGCCGCCAGACAGGGGAAACCCCAGGGACTGCCCACAACAGGGTGCTCTCCTGACATACATAGACTCACATGTAAGTGCCAGGCAGCTCAGGAGTTTTTGTGAAGGCAGGCTGGCCCCAGCCCTGAAAGGGTGTTAGGCGGCCAGGATCAGGGGAGTTTCAGGATGAAGGGAGTACTAAGGGAAGCCACCCTTAGCAGAAAGAAGGCTCATGCAATCAGCTGTCAGATCTCAGCAGATGGCCCAGACAGAAATGGACTAGTGGGGCCTGAAGTGTGTAGTGCCACTGAGAGGGTCACCTGGCTTCTGGTACCTCTACCTATTTTGTTTTTTTAAGTGCATTGGTGAGAGAGTCAGAACCACTGGAACTTGAATTACAAACAGTTGTGAGCTGCCATGTGGATGATGGGAATTGAACCCAGGTCTTCTGGAAGAACAGCCAGTGCTCCCAACCGCTGAGCCATCTCTCCAGCCCTGGACCTGCTTTTATACTACTCCTAAGGCTCCCTCCAAGGACACCTGCTCCTGAGAACCATGCCCAGTCTGCCAAGCTCTCTGCTGCTGGCCTTCTCCAAACTTCCTCCTCTACTCCCTCCACAAAGGGTATGATCCCTTTTCTGCGCCCATCTGGCTTGACAACTGAACATGCACGGCTATAAACATCCAGACCAGAGGCCAGCACACTGAGATGGGACCTACCTGGCAGACAGGCGCACTCGTGGGTGGTATCTCCTGTAGGGCGGCAGGTGCCCCCGTTCTGGCAGGGTGAGGGGCTGCAGGGCACGTAGGGTAGTTCACAGTGGGGACCAGTATGGGTGGCACGGCAGACACAGCGATAGGAGCCGATCTCATTGTGGCAGGTGCCTCCGTGGCGGCACAGCCCAGGGTTTTGGCTGCACTCGTTAACATCTTGCCTGCAGGTGGGGCCATGGAAGCCAGGTGGGCAGCCACAGATGTATGAAGACTCAAAGGGCAGGCACTGGCCACCATTGGCACAGGGGTTGGAGGCACATGGGTCAGCTTGCTGACATGACTTTCCTGGGGGGTGGAGGGAAGAGAAGGTCAGCTGTAGCCAGGGCCTCCCTATGAGCCCATGGCAGATTTGGACATCATGGAGGCACCAACAAGGGATGATTATAAGTACCTGCTGCAAAATGTGAACATCTTTCTACACACAGAGGACTGGAGATTACAAGAGACCAAGTGACTGCCCAAGGACAGAGATAGGAGTAGGAACGGGTAGCCTAAAATTTGTACCTAGCTGTCTCCTGGACCCCACATATATAACCAATGGCAGCTCAAAGCATCCTCGCAAGGAGAGAGTAAGACCAGGGCTGCAGGAGGGCTCCCCCTTTGCTCACAGAAATAGTGAGGGTTCGGGGTTCTGGGATAGTGCAGCCAAAAACCAGACAGTTCAGGGCTGGAAAAGGGCCAGAGTTCCTAACCAAGATTTTTCTAGATAGTCGATCTCTGCTTATCTCTGAGCCAGGAGAAAGTGTGGCATACCAGAGTATCTCAAGTCAACATGGATAGTATGGTATCCTGGACTATTATAAGGGTCCCAGCCATGAAGCTCACAGCCTTCTTACAGCCCTTACCTGACCATCCTGGGGGACAACGGCACTTGTATTCTGTGAGAGTGAGCAGGTCACAGGTGCCCCCGTTGCGGCAGGGGTTGGCTAGGCAGGCATTGTCCAGAGGTGTCAGGCAGAGGGGCCCAGAGAAACCCAGGGGACAGCTGCAGGCATAATTCACAGTGCCACCATGTTCCACAACATGGCATGTTCCAGCATTCTTGCAGGGTGTGCTCAGGCATGGATTGGGGTCCTGGCATCGTTGGCCCACGAAGGGACCGCTGCAGCTGTTGGCAGGCATAGAGGGCAGTTAGTTCCCCAAACCTCCTTTCTGTCATGGCCACAGCTATTCCCACCCTGGGCAACAGGTACAACTGGAATCAGGTTCTAGAACAGAGGTGCAGTGGCTGCTTGGTGCTTGGGCAGAGGTTCTTGAGATGACGAAATTTCTGGAGCGTGAACCAGTACCTCGGAGGCGCTCACTTTAAAGCAGGTACTTTCATGTACTAAGTGAACTTCACCTCAATAAAAAGAAATAATAACAACTGCTAATTGGGGCCAGGGTAGAGACAAGACCAGCTTAAATTTCAGACCAGGAAGATTTCAAACCTGTGGGTCTATACTTGCAGAGAGCCATGGAGAAGGGGCCCCTGCAGGCTCAGCAGAGCCCCCAAGGAGGGGGGCACTCTGTGAAACTCTCATTTGGGAGGCTGATCTGCTTTTCTCTCCCAGCTTCTGTCATGAATATGCATCATCTGGGTAATAAAAGAGTTCACGGTTCCTTCGACTTTCAAACATCAATAGCACAGTAAACGCGGGAAGCGGAGCAGACTGGAGAGTGTATGCGCTTTCTTTCTATTCAGTTCCTGCCCTGTAGCCAGGGGGCTATGCCAGGATGCAGACTGGCGCCCACCCTCTACAACTCAGCTCCCAGACACAGGTTCCTCATATCATACTCCTGGCAGCAATGGCACCCCCTCAAGGGACAAATTAAATTTCCAGACACAGGTTCTCTGTACGCCCAGCAGTAATAGCGCCGTTCTCTAGCCCTCCTCAGCCCTTTGTGGGCCCTCTGGTGGGCTGAGCCTGCCCCATCTCCACACAGGTGGGGAGTTCCTGTCTCCATGCTTAGACTCACTGGTTCCCGGAAGGGACAAGCTCAAGGTCCACCACTGCCCCAGCCACTGCCTTAACCACCTGCCTGCCATAAATTCCCAGACCCCACTCCTGCCCCACCTCCAGGCTCCACACTCCCAGAGAAGGCTCTGGGAGCAGCCAAGCCAAGCTCTTCCCAGAGGCAAAGGCTCTGAGGCAGAACGTGCTGGCTGACAAAGCAGCCCCCATGGCGGGGTCACAGCCAGGTTCTGGGTAGACACAGCCCCTACCAACACAGCCTGCCCACTGGGACAGACCATCCCTTGATCCCCAAGCACCCAAAGCGGAGGCTGTAGCCTGCCCCACTCCCCACCTCCAGTGCCAGCCAGCCTGCTGGTCTCCACTTGCTTCTCAACTGCTATTTATAACCAAACCTCTATGTGCGGGTGGCCCCAGGAGAGGCCTCCCCACTAAGAGCTGCTGGAGGCAGCTTGGGGCCTGGGGTCAGGTATCTCAGCAGAAGTACTGGGAGGCATCTGTCCTCTCTGAAGCCTTTCATCTGTGTCCATGGCTTGGGTATGGAAGACACAAAATGGCCACTCCGGCGACCATCTGTTGCCAGAAGCCAAAAGTCTCAAACCAACTGGCTTAAAGAAAACAAATCACCCCCTCCCCCAGGGAGTTAACTCAAGCCTTGGTTCCTGCACAGCATGGGAAGTGTGTGTTTGGTGTGTGTGTGTGTGGCAGGGGGAGACATCTGGCTCCTCCTGCATGGGGTATCCTTGAAGGGCACCTCCCCACCAGTGACCGGCCACTGAGATTCACACCTGCTTCTCTGGGGCACCTAGACTCTGGCAGAGCCACACTTGGGGAGCATAGGAGGCATTTGCTACTCATGGATCCAGTTACCAACCGGCTGGAGAGGCCGCTGGGAGCCTGGGATCTGCAGGCTGAGGCTGGCCCCTAGAAGCAGCCCTCGTCTCTGGATCAATGCCCCTTTGTCGGGCAGAGTTGGCCTCAGCCCACTTGGAGAAAAGGTTTTTTTCTTTCCCAGCCACTGGTGAAGCCGCAGGGGAGGGGGTGTTGAGGGACAGAGGGAGCTTCATCTTCAAAGCCAAATGGAGCTGCCGTCCACCCATCTCTGCAGAGTAGGGGAGGAGGGAGCTCTTGGCCAGTGAGACCAAGGCTCCAAGAGGCGGGAAGATTTCCTTGGGTGGGAAAATGGGGCAAGCCCAATGCCATTTTGGGTCTCCAGCCCTCAAGCAACCCCCTGTCAGGTTTCTTAAGGTAAAGACACTGAATGTAGCCAAAGGCTTCAGATCTGCTCACACTCCTCTTCCCCTGCAGCCATGGGCTATGTTCTCTATAACACCCTGAATAGGAACCACAATGGGAGGACTGGGGGAACCCGCCTAAACGGGATGTACACTTGCCAGCGCGGCTGTGTTCTGCTGGACCAGCAAAGGGGGAAAATATGGCCAATAAATCAGGCGCCGGCAGCATGGACAAAGGGCATCAGGGAGCAGGTGCGTCTGTGGAGGGGACAGCTGCTCCTGCTGGGTGCGGCCAGACGCCAACCCCAGCGGGTGGGGCATGAGCTGGGGAGCTAGTGGCCAGGGAAGCTCCTCCGTGGGGGAATGTGGTGACTGAGAAGGCCCATTGTCCGCCGCACTGCCACCATTGGCTTGGGAACACCATAGTGCAGGCATGTTGCCTAGCTGGGCCTACCAGGGTGAGGCCACTGTCCACCATCACCAACATACCACAGCTGGAAGACCAGCAAAACTAACTGGATGGACCATCCCTCAAATGCCTGGAGCCAGGTGGCAGGGTCTAGCTCAGGGGCAGCTGGGGAGAGGGGGAAGCTGGAAGGTCCTTCTCCTCTGTCTGTGCCCTGCCTGTCTGACCTCTGTACCACCTAGCCACAATCTTTCCTCACAGCATTCAGGTGTCCCTAAGATGGTAGAAGGGATCTTGAGGTCACAGCTGGGCTACAGCCAGGGCCGCAATCCCCAGCATCAGTGGCCATTTGTTCCTCGATGCTGTGGTTGAGAGCAACAAAAAGGTACCTAAACCCTGCATGGGAAGCTGTAGCCAACAGTGTACACTCACTGGGAAGTCCTTAAGCACCAGATCAGAGCCTCCCTGAGGGACCTAGGATGTCCTCTGCTTCCCCCGAGTCACCTCCTGTCAAGGTAGCAGAAGGACCCTTCCAGGACTGAAAGGTGGGACTTCCTCAGGGCAGGAGTGTGTACTGTCAACAAGATGAGAATTGCCTGTGCTCTGCAATGCTCTGCCACTCAAGGCTTCCCTCAGTGGGAACCTGGCCATGGCAGGTGCACCCTCTTTACTTCCTTCTTGAGGCTTCCTTAGGGAACCTACTTCTTTCTCCTCTTTGCTTCTTCTACATCACATACCAAGGCCTGAGGTGTGACCTGTCCCACTGTGGCTGGCTGCAGGTGAGTGGCAGGCAGGCTGGGGCCCAGGAAGAGGGCGGGCTTCCGCAGATGCAGTGGAGTACAAATGGCCCCTGTGCCTGTCATCCCACAACTGCTGCCTGCGCTTTGTTGGCGGCTTCAGTATTTCCACTGTGCTGCCTCCCACCGCCCTGGCAGCGCTGCTCCATAGAAATGTGATTCCCCAAAGCATCCGGAGGCAGATGTTGCCGTGGCCTCTCACCCGGGACTAATTCTAAATTGTGCTGTTTTCCTTTCCAAACTACATGGCCATCTGCCACCCCCAGGGGACAGATGACAGCTCCTCCACCCCAAAATGAGGAGGGAGCAGAGGGACTGTGGTGGGAGCTCCTGAGCTCCTGCCCTTGATGGGTTTATGGTCAAGTAAGGCTGGGGAAAGGAGTAGAGGGTCTACTAGAGATGACTGCGGGTGGGGGTCTCAATGCTGGGGACCCTTCATTGGCTTCCCAGAATCTAGCAGCCAAGGGAACTTTCAGGTGAGAGAAAGCATTTCCAGAGGCGGGTGGGACTTGGGGGACCCTCCCAGCTCTGCTTCAGCTGCTACATAGTGAGATGAAACACTCAGTGTAGCCTCAGTTTCACAAGAGAGCTGTGTCTGTGTGTGTACCCACGTAAGCATGAGTGTGAAGGGTGAGAGGTGGCTGTTGAAGCAGGCACCAACAGATCCAAGATGCTGAGGGACTGTCATTCTGGGTTGGCTAGGTTTGATTCACAAAGGTGTGGTCCTGTCCCTTGGGGGACACATTCATTGCACAGGTAAGAACTCCCATCTGAGGACTGGAAGGCAGCACAGGCCTCTGTCTGAGCACCAAGATCCCTGCTTATTCTTCTCTGGGGCCAGGGGCCTGCAGGGAGGCATCTGATCCCCTGTGCCTAGAGTACACACCAGATCTACGATCCAGAATGAGAGTAGAGGCCAGCCTCCCCACCCAGTGCATTTCTGTACACCTCAGTCCCCCACACCAATAAGAGTATCTGGCACCAGGTGATGGTGGAGGAGGGAGCCCCTGTCTTCATCCACCCCTTAGTCTTCCCTACCCGTGTCTAGAGCTGCCCAAGTATAACCAAGACCCTTGTTCTGCAAGCTCCCACTCAACTAGTGGTGGCCATGCACTTGTACCTCAGGGATGGTTCAATGTAGAAGAAATGTAGATTTTGGGGGGTTGGAGAGATGGCTCAAGCGGTTAAGAGCTGCTCTTCTAAAGGACCAGGGTTTAATTCCCAGCACCCACATGGCAGTTCACAACTGTCTGTAGCTCTAGTTCCAGGTGATCTGACACCCTCACACAAACATATGCAGGCAAAACCCCAAATGTACAGTAAATAAAGGAATCAAGAAAGAAAGAAAGGAAGGAGAGAAGGAAGGAAGGAAGGAAAGAATGAAGGAAGGAAGGAAGGAAGGAAGGAAGGAAGTTAGGTAGATTCCCTCCCCCCAAAGCCTGACTTTGTTCTGTTCAGCTAAAACACAGTAAGGCTGGCCGCCTGCCACCCAGCTTTCCCACAATGGGTCCCAAACCAGGGCTACCTCTCACTCAAACAGCCCACCATGTAGGGTTTTCCCAGCCCCATCCTTGGCAAAGCCTTCTGGGAGCAGGAGAGAGGTTCTGGGACCTCAGTCCTTCCCTGAGTAGAGGCCAATCGAAGTCCCCCCAAATCCCAGTGCCTTGCAGAAAGAAGGTACTCACAGAGGGCCTAGCAGATTCCCTGGTAGTCTCCCTGGTTCAGAAGCAGTCCATTCAAAGTCCAAAAGACAGGAAACCCCTATAAACCACAGTCCCATCCCTTCACTTCCCCACAGCCCTCAGCGCAAAGAGCAGACAAGATCCCAGCTCCCTATCAAACCCACCTGGATCCAAACATTTATCTGAAAATCATTCAGTGCACGGGGGTGAGAACAGTCCCCTTCAACCTCATGGTCTCTTGCTTTCATACCCACAACCAAGCGTCCTTCCCCACCCTGCTGGATGAGGTATACAAACATGCGGGTGTCCTTGCAGCCCAAGGCACTGATAGCCTTGTTCTCAATGGGAACAGCAACACTGTCACTTACAGCCAGCACCTGTGGCTGCATCTATCCCAGCAGGGATGGCAGGCAGGAATAACTGAACTGTGATCTCCTCCCAGCCCCTGAAGCCCTGCCACCCACTGGCTCCCACAGCAGCAGGAAGGACTGTGGGTAGGTAGAATGTCCTGCACCAAACATCAGCTGCTGCTCAGACTGTAGGGGACAGAGGAAGAAAGTGGGTCACAGCTGGGGCAGGTGGAGCATGTCTACAGGTGGCTACAGGTGCCAGCCAGGATCGAAGCCAGGGTCCAGGCTTTCCAGCTCAAAGAACCACTCCCAGCACACTCAGCTCTTTTGTCTTCAAATCTTTCCCCCCAGTTGCATCCTTGGGTGGTTTAAAATATGCTAGAAAAGGAAGCTCAGGAAAAGCACCCGCTTCCTGGCCTGGCTCAGGGAAACCCTTTGTGTGGGAGACAGTTGAGGTTGGAACCTGCCCTCCAGGGAAGCCACCATTCCCACTACAGGGAAAACAATGCCCCTGGCTGCTGCCTGTGAAGGCCCCTTTGAGGGGACCAAAAGGCTCCTGGGGGAGGGGCAATCAAATAATTTCCTGGAGTTGGTCTGTGGGAAGTGGTGACCCATGGGAGCAGGGATGGTGGGAGACCCCACCCAACCTACCCCTTCCACCACTGGTGAAAGCATCACCCAGCAAACTGGGGTCACCAGGAAGCAGAGGTCATTGCTAGGGTGTGAAAAACACCTGCCAAAGCTCCTGCTTCCACTGGGGACAGTTTCCTGCTTGATCTTCCCAAAACACAAAGAGCCCCAAGTTTCAGGCAAGGCTAGGAATTTGGTACACCACACTGCCTACCAGCCACTCTGAATGATCCTGGGTCTCACAGGGACAAGCCTCTGTGTATGCAGCAGTACCAGGGGAGTCTAGGGATGGCCACAGCCAATAACTACAGGCCTCTCTGGTCTGTGCAGCTCAGCCCTGCACATACAGCTGCTCAGGCTAAGCAAAGAGAGAAGGGCTTAGTCCAGAGCAAGATGAAGTCAGACACCCCACACTGAGCTCTATGACAAAGCCAGAAGCAGTATGATACCTGCCCATCTCTGCTTTCCCAAGTAAGTGTAAAGATGGTGTGGGGGCTGCCCAGGAGCTACTCTGTTTTCCTCCCCAGGTCCAAAAGAGAGGACATACTCTCTCCTGGCTAAACCAGTCCTTGGATGTTAGAAGCTTCACCTCACTAGACCCTTACTACAGTCCTAGAGGTGGGCTAGGCCCATTTTACAGATGGGAAGACAGAGGCTTAGGTTCTGTACACACACCCCAGATTCTATAATACTTAATTCCTGCTATCCATGATGGACCAGCCTTGGCTCAGAGAACAGTCACAGGCAGAGCAGAGTAGCAGAGGATTCTTGGGAAAGCAGGAAAGTTGCTCCTGTGTCCCAAGCTGCCTTATCCATCCATCTAGAGAGTGGCCTGATCACCTGATCTCCAAGAAAGAAAAGGCAAAGCACACAATGGAGGAATTTGGCTGCAACAAAACTCCTAGGAAGGTGGCAGGGTTCTTAGTGAGACACCCAGGAATTGAGAGGCCCCTGCCACTGCAAGAGAAATCTCAAAACTCCTAGCTTCTCCAAACTCCTCAGGACCCTCCTAGTAGAAGGGTCACCCAATGCCATCCCTGTGGCCATTCTTCCCAACTGTGGGCACTGAAGATGTGGCAGTGAAGCCCATGTCCAGCTACCCACTGGGGCAGAGCCACCGGCTGCTGGGCAGACAAAGAGAGACAGACCTTGGCTGCATTCTTCCAGGGGCTCCCAGGAAACCCGCCTTCAGTGAATCCTTTGGATGACTGGCTGAAGTGCAGACTGCAGCTTTGGTGGGGGCCCCAGAGGTCACTCCTACCTTCAAAACTCAGCAGCTCCCACCCCAGCCAAATGTTTTCCAACAAGAAAAGAATTCCCCTGCCAGGGAGGTCCCCACACCCCAACAGAGAGCTAGGCCGCATCCCATTCCTGGTCACAAAAAGTCTCACAGTGTACCCTCCATGAGAAACTCTCACTCTGCCTCAGGACACAGTAAATTCTAGAGGAGAGGGAGAGCCAACTGAGAATGCCCTGCATATGGCTGCAGAAGGGGTCCAGAGAAGAGTGGGAGCTCTGGGGGAGGGGTCTGTATGGGATCCAGGGTGTCCCAGGGCAGTTGGTATAGGGCAAGATTTGGGCTTGCAGGTTCTGGACCCTCTGTGCCTTTGGACACTGATTCCCCCATGCCAGGCCTCTTCTCTTATATTTTTGTTTGTGAGCCTCGCCTTAATGGCTGAACCATCTCTCTAGCCTGCCTGGCCTCTTCTCAAGCATCAGTTCACTGACATCCCTGTGACCCCCCCCCCCCAAGCCCTAGCTGGGGTTGAAAAAAACAAAAAGAACATGCCCTCATTAAGTCAGAGCCGTCCAAGGTCAACCCAGCACTTTCATCAGCTTCATGATAACACAGTGAGACCCCAAAGACAAATGAAGCCCAATACATCAGCAGGAAGGCCAGCCATCACCTTTAGCATCAATAGCCCCATGGGATCCTCCACTCACCACAAAGAATTGGGTCCTGCCATATGAAGAGGAAGTGTGAGACTGTCGTTGCAGCCCCAAGTCTAAAGGAAACATCCTCTATCTGAGCTTTGACCAGGTAGGCACAGGCTAATGGAACAGGGTGCTAGAAGGAGATATGCTAGCTCAGAGGCCAAGTCCAGAGTACAGGAGGGGAGGGAATTCTGCCTGCACTGCCGGTTCTGAAAACTGTGAGCCAGGTCTTAGAAACCTAGGGCTACCCACCTGGCCCCACGCCTGCCCCAGTCCATCTAACTAGACCACCTAGCTTAGCCCAGCTGCCAACACCACAGACTCTGGACCATGAAGATAGGATGCAGCCATGGCCTGACCTATCATATCACAGTCCCTGGGACACAGCCCCACCTGGTCTTGACTATCAGACTCTGAGACAGAGTTGTGGTCACCCTTGTCTGACCCTTAGAAGAGGAAGTAAGGGAGGAAAGCCCCACATCACAGGACCAGCCACTAGAAGCCACGATCAACCAGGCCCACACATGAAACAGAGATCCATGAAGCAGCAGAGAGAGGGTCAAGTGCACAGATAGCATCTGCCCCTACCCCAGGCACCTCAGGGCAAAGCACAAACACTGGAAGCCCCGCTTTCCCCCCAAACCTCTCATTTCCAGTAACTATGCTGTTTCCGTTCACTAAGAATCGAAACCAAGAGGAAATGGTGGGAGGCAGGTCCCCAAGCCCGAGGCCCGAGCTGCTGCTGCTCTTCAGACCTGGGTGATCTCTCCAGCTTTTACCACCCACATTCCTTCTCATGCAGAGCAATGGCCTGAGAGCCTGGAGCAGGCAGGCTCTCAGGCCAGTGTGAGCTGGCCCCAGTGTGAGCTGCTTCCCCTGGGTTCTCTCTGGGATCTGGCCTATACATACAGGGCCTACAGGGGACACCGCACACCAAGAACTGCATCTGTAAATGTACTTTTAATGACACCGGTCACTGGCTCCATCAGTGAATTATTTGCTGAGCAAGCATGAGGACCTAAGATCAACCCTCAGCACCCACATAAGCCAAGAATGGTGGCACACAGTTGTAATCCTAGCAGTGGGGAAGTGGAGACAAGAGGATCCTTGGGACTTATTGGCCAACCAGTCCAGCTGAATCGGTGAGTTCTGTGAGCGACTCTTTTATAAAAACAAAAATAAGATGGTGTATAATAGAGGATACCTAGTGTTGACCTCTGGCCTCCATACACATGCCAAAAACAGAGAAACACACATGAACACACACATAAAATATTGACTCAGTAGGCAAAGCACCTGCTGTGTAAGCACAAAGACCTAAGTTCAAATCCCCAGAACCCAGGTAAAATTTTGTGTGTGTTGGCATGTTACTGTAGCTCTAACATTCTAAGGAGAGACCATAGGGGAAGGATCCCGGAAGACCAATGGCTGTCTGTCCAGCTGAACTGATGGGCTTCAGGTTCAGTGAGAAACACTATCACAAAAAAATGAAGATGGAGGGAGCATGGTGGAGGAAAGAAAGCCGCTGCTAACTTTGTCTCCTCCCACTCCCATGCACCCTCACACACAAGCACTCACATAAACAACTACAACACCACACACACACACACACACACACACACACACACACGTGTGCACTAACAATTCTGGGCCGTGGGAAAACCTGCTCCAGGGAGTGGGCTGCTGCCCCAGCTTTCTTCCTGAACTTGATTAAACACAGATGTTTCTCTAGGAAAGTCAGTGGCCTCCATGCTGCCTGTGGCTCCCTGGCTTCCCTGTGACTGGGCGGTGATTCATACAGGGTGACCCACATGTGGTGTTAAGGCAGGAGGCCCAGAGCCAAACTATGGCCTCAGTGCCTGGGTATCATCTTGGAGGGACAATCCTTTGTTAGCCAGCTCAGGCCTAAGGACTCTCAGGGTAGATGTAGCCACCTCTCAAATCCTCAGCTATCTGCACAGGGCACAGTTGCTCACACAAGATTGGCAGTGCTCACGGCAAGACCTGCCTCCCCAGGTCTGTGCTGGGGCTTGGGGCAGACTGGCCTCTGGCACTACCTGTGGTAGAATTTGTTCAGCAAATTAGCAATGTCGACAGATGACAAGGGGCTCATTTACTTAGTTCAGAAGGACAAGCACTTTAAGCACTTCAGTAGCACCAGGGACACCCAGCCAGGTGATAGGATAAGCCAACACAAGCCCAATGACAGCTCCTCTTATCTGCCTGTTAGGGCAAGACTGGAACCGGCATTTGGCATGGTTCCATAACTGGAGACAGCCATTCCTACCTATGCCTCAGAAGGGGATATAATTCACCTGGTGAGTGCCATACAAAGAAACTGCTCTAAAAGCCTCGGGGGAGGGGGCAGGAAGAAGAGAATTAGCCTAGCTAATTCACTCTAGGGTGTAAATGACAGGAGCACAGGGAGAACAGAGGGGACAGTTGGGAGGGCCACCTATCCAGAGCACTTCTGTCCCAAGAGCTGCTGGAGGGAAGAGCTGCAACAAAAAGGCATGTTCCAGAGGTGAGGTCCTTGGGGAAGAGGCTTCTATTCCTAGAATCATGAGTCTTGGGAACACCAAAAAAAGCAGCCCCCAAATTCCAAATCCATCCAACCACCCCTAGTCCACTGGGGACACTCAGAGGTCTGGATGGTCAACTCCCACCTGTGCTAGCTAGGGAGATAGTCCTGCAGGAAATATTACACTCCTCTGAGCCCTAGGAACAACTGAGAGGGTAGCCTCCATGTCTAAGGTGAGTGAGGGCGGGGCTCTCTTCTCTCATGGAACTTAGTTCTCCTCCCAGGGAATAGTCCGTGCCTGTGAGTAGACTAGCAGGTCTGCTCAAAACTCCCAGTCCATGGAGGGGAAACCACAGCACAAGGCTAAGTGGAGCATCGTCAGAATTTCCCTCCCTACTGCCCCAACACACTGCCCTTGCTGGCTAAGGTCCCTGCCTGCAGACCCATCCAGGCTACCGTAGATGCCACCCTGTAGTGGGCCTCACCCAAAGCTATGGAAGACCCAGCACACTCAGACAAGGCATTCATTGCCCAAGCCTTACCCTTTGGAGACTAAGGCTGAGCCCAGTGGCCCACCTTCCCTGGCTTCCCATCTCCTCAGCTGGGTCCCTAGGTAGGGTAGCTGCCTTGCCCTAGGGTCCAGAGCATGCTGAGCATTCAGCAAAGATCCTTTGCCTCCACTCTCCTGCACTGGGCACACAGGCTTCACTAGATTTTCCTTCAGGTTGGAAGGCAAGATGAGGATGGTGGAGTCTTCCATGGGCACTGGGCAATGTGGGGCCTTGGACACACCAGGCCATTATCACTAACTCACATGGGAGCATACCAGGCCCTGCTTAAGGAGCCCTATAGTCCCAGGTGGCAGCACAAGCCCAGAGATATACATCCTGGCCCCTTAAGGACTTGTCAGGACTCAGAACAGGGCTCATCCTGATGGTGCCAGCAGCTGGAATCTATCGTAAGAGGAGTGCAGAGTGGGCACCCACAGGGGCCCAGGGAGACCCTGACATTATCCATGCTCAGAAAGCATGGCCACAGACAGGGTAACTTCATCCACAGGAAACGGAATAGCAAAGGCTCAGGGACAGAGGTCAGCTCAGTGGGTGCCAGGGAGGAGAGGGGGGCTGGCAAGCAGCTGCCTTTGGGGTGATTAAGAGTCTGGAACTGGATAGGTGTGCCGGTTGTGCAATCCACCAAGCATGCTGTATTGTGCACTTTCCATGGCTCAAATGGCACATTTTACGAAATGTGTAATCTACCACCCAAAAGCCCCGTCTCCCAAATTAGTCCTCAGAACCTGGGCTCTGGGACAGCAAGATAGGGTGGGGTGAGGCCACAAGAGAGACATCCACTGCCCTCCCACCCTGACAATCACTCCCCTCTCCAATAGGGGTGTCCCCCGGCCTGAGGCCAAAATATGCCCCAGCTTGCAGAACTGGCCCTGCCACATGGCTACTTTTCAATCCTAGGTGCTGCTACCTGGAACAGCCACTCTTACACCTGTAGGTTATCCCTGAGCCCAGCCTAGATACAGCAGAAAAGAAGTTCTGGGGCCCTCTCATGCACAGGGGTAAGCTGAGGCTGGAGTCAAATTCACCACAAATTCACCACAACCAGCAGGTCTGTGTCTCCCAGGCCGCAGGTGCCAGGGTGTGCCCTGCCTGGGAAATAAGGGGGATCAGACGCATCCTGACGTAGTCACAACGATGCCCTGAAGCCAGCCGCTCGTTAAAGCTGGTGACGATTCCCCCTCAGCCTCCGGGAAAGGTCTGGAAAGTTCTGGATACGCCTGCACATGAAGGTGAAAGCTGATGCAAGCTGGCCTTAGGTCCTCCGCCCCCCAGCCTCTTCACCCTTAGCTTCAGTTTTTCCCACCTATAAACTGGAGATGAAACAAACAGGGTGGACCAGGCAGGCCCTGAGGGAAGACCCAGCCCACTGCCACCAAGTTTTCGGGGCTGATCATTGCAGTCCCGGCTCTGCCAGTGCTTCTAACCTTTTCGTTTTTGAGGAAAGCAACGTGGATTCCACTCAACTGCAAAGCCACATCCTCTCACTATTTATAGAAGAGACATGAAGCACATCCCTCCCCACACGACACGGCTCAACCCCTCAGCCCAGCCTGCCACTGCCCTCCGGTCCTGTCTGACCACAGTGTGTACTGCCCCATCACAGGAGCCAGGGTCAAGGACCACCAGAGCCATCTTTTGCCCCAGAGGAGCTTCCACCTTTGACTCTGGCCATGGAACCCTGTGGAGACCCTTCTACTATCCAGTTTCTGGGGATCCCAGCAGCCAGCCCTGGTTATCTACACCCTGCTCAGTTCCTTGAAACAGGGTGCTCCTGTCTGCCCTACCCCACCCTCTTCCTGCTGAGGTCACAGCTCGCTCTCTGTCTCTCTCCTTTTAGCATTATTATTATGCCTTCAATGGAAAAACTGTTGGCTGCTGGCCAGAGGTAGGGCTACCCACAGAGACACTTCATGGAACACCCCGCCTCTACTCAGGTGTTCCAGTACCTGGATATCTCCCCCCTGGTTCCATGACAAGTGAGGTTGTGAGGCTGTTTTTCACCTGTTTTTCTAACCTCATGTCCTTGAAGGCCAGACACAGCACTGCACAGACAGGCAGGCCTGGGACGACAGCCTCAGCTCTCCTCCTGGAGAGGATGGGACCAACCCAAGATGGCAAGTGACTCAAAGGAACAGTAGCAGAACCAGATGACGGAAGACACATGACATTATGCTGGGTCCCTCCTCAGCCCACCAATCACTTCCGGCCTCGCCTCTGTTTCCTCACCAAGGAGGAGGGAAGTGATAGGCCAGGGATGTGGCTATAACACATACTGTGGAGGAAGGGAGGAAATGGCATCAGCTGAGACACTCTAGGGCCAAGCGTGACTATCTGATCTATTGAGAGACTGTCAGGCCATGGTGGGACAGGTCCACCTGCTATACGTCACATACATGCTGGATGGCGCTTAATGCTGAGTAGTCCTGGCACAGATCTGGGCTATACCTGAAGTGGAACTCAGAACACAGTAGTTGCTTTAAAGTGTCTGAAGGAGCAGCGAGATGGTTCAGAGGGTAAAGGCATTTACTATACAAGCCTGACTACCTGATTTCTATCCCCAGATTTCACAGTGGAAGAAGAGAAATGACTTGCAAAAAGTTGTCATCTGGCTTCCACATATATGCGTGCTGTGAGAGCACAGACACAGAAACCAAAAAAGCCATGTCCTAGGCAGCCATGTCCCAGGCTAGAATCCTCAGAACCAGCCAGCTCACTCCTAAACAGTAATCCAAACAGGCCCACCACATAGCACTTTTGGGATGGTGGATTCATTCATTAACCAACTTAATATAGGAGAACGAGGCCCTTGAAATCAACCTCACAAGCTCACCAAGACAGCATGCAAAGGACACAGACATTCTACAGTGTCTACCATTCACAGCTCTTACTTAACCCTTGTGTACCACCAGGACATCAATCCTGCATCTGCCCCAATTTAAAGATGGTGAGGCTGGGCTCAGACCTCAAATTTAGAGTGTCCCAAGATTATCATCCAACAGCCCAAATTTTTCTGGCTAGTTCACTCGATTTCTAAACGCATTTAGAAGATGCCCGCATCACATCTGACTTTGCTCCTGGTGAAGGTGGTCTCTTAGTCCCCCTAACACTATTTTTAAGCTCCCTCAGCTCAGAGCCTGCAGCCCTTTATAAGCTCTTTGATCGGTGAATTCATGTTTAACTCAAGTGTATAGGTGCCCCCCCCCCCAGCTCTTCAAATGACAGCTCTTTTTCAGCATTCCTCCTCAGCACACCTTGGGTCTACAAGGAAGCCACAGTGAGCCCCAAGCTTCCCCAAAGGGCTCCAATATCCCATGGCACACAGCAGCTGCCCAGACTGTGCTCAGTCTAAAGGGTGCAAAGCCAGGCCTTTCCCACATGATCACTGGCTAGCTAGATCTCAGTGGCACTGAACCTTTTGAGAAGGCACTTGGCACCTAAAGGATTCACTTTTCAGTCCTAAGTCCTGAAACTCCCTGTCAAGCATCTTCTGGGGAAGTTTCTCCATCTGGGTAGAAGAGGTAATTCACAAGGTAATTCACTGTCCTATGACTCCAACCTTCCCAGGCCCTTCTCAGAGTAGGCAGCACCAGAAGCCAAAAACCATTTGAGGTCATGGCTAGGTATGACTGAGGTCTATAGGCTCCAAACTTGCCCTTGAGGAAAAGGAGAGGCTTCTTCTTCTTCTCCTCAGCCAGGAGAGGTGGAGCCCTCCATGAGTGCTGTGGCCAACTCTTGGGTAGGCCTCCTGAGGCCATCTGAAGAAGTGGACAGGGATGGGAATGTAAAAGCCACCAAGGAACAGGGTGAGGGGGGTCCTCAAGCACCCAAGACCAGAGAGTGAACTAGGTCCCTCCATGGGTTGACTATAAAGTCTCCTAAACTGCTTGGTGAGTCCAGACCTGTGCCCATCATAAGCCAGGCCTAGCTGTAGCCTTGGCCTCCAGCTCTGCTGACCAGAAGTGAGCGTATCTATTTCATCTCATTGGACTTACCGAGTGAGCACAATGGTGCCTCTGTGGACAGAACTCCATGGAACTCTGAGCCAAGCTGAGGCAAGTTTTCTGCCAAGGAGGAATGGCCTTAGGATCCAGTACAAGACAGAAGGCCTGGCACCAAGGTTCTTTAGGTAGCCTGGCTTGTACTGCAAGGAATTTGCAAGCAGCACCCCAAGTTTGGGAGGCGGGAGAGAGAGTACAGCACCATTTTGCCTTTGGCTTGAAGGGTCTTCACACAGATACTAAGATACAAGCTACTAGTAGGACTGCAGCAAGCAGACTGCACCCCATGTACAGCTCTACCAGATAGCACAGCACGAGTGACTGGCACACAGCAGACCAGGCTGTGCCCGTTGCCTAGTGGGGCTAAGAAGAAACTACCCCCATCTTCCTCAGTCTGAAGTAAGCAGAAGTAAGACTTTCAGTCCTGCCCTGCCAGTGAGGCAGGCAGAGCAAGGAGCACAGTGGCGGGGAAGGGGGTTGTGCATTCTGGGAAGCCACGCATAATTAATCACACAGCATTAATCGCCTCCCAACAATAGCTGCTGCCCTTCTACTGAATCCCAGCTGTCGGCCTCTGAATGGAAGGAAATAAGATTTAGGGCATCAAGCGTCCGTGAGGCTTCTGCAGGGGGAGAAAGGGGCCCCCCAAAAAAAGCAAAAAAAAAAAAGTAGTGTGCATTCATTAGTGTCTGACAGAGGCACAATCGGCTTTGTCCAATAAACTGCTCACAGACCTGCTTAATTGGCTTCAGTACAGGGCGGGCCGGCCAGGGAGGTGGGGCTGCGGCCCACAGGCTGGGTACTGTAGGCAGCAGCACCCGTTGTCAAGGGGATGGGCCCTTCAGCAGTTGGAATGAGGGCGCGCCATGCAGGCTGGAGCCGTTTCTGTCGGCAGCTTCCAGGGGAGGCCTTAGCCTCCAGCACCTTGCTAGTCTCATCAGGGAGGAGCTCAAGTTGAAGGGCACTAGCCCTAGCCCTAGCCCTAGCTCCAGCCCCAGTGGAGACTTCTCCTGGCTGACTGGTCTTTGTGGGCAGCCAGGCAGGGATCCTTCCCAAAAGGATTTCCCAGCAAGGAACAGACCTTCCCACCCCCCCAAGTCACGCCCATTTCACAGCTGAGGACCTGAGGCTGAGGACCTCTGGCATAGAGTCGGGAGGTGGTGCTGCAGCTGCCAAGAGAGAAACCAGACTCCAGTGCTTACCCACACCCACCACCCAGGCAGCAGTGCCAACAAGCACCGTTCCAACTCTCCCAACCTCACCTTGAACCCAAGGAGAAAGGAGGGGTGGGTCTCATCTTAAAACAGACACTTCCCACCAGCTAGTGGTGGCATTCCCACTTGGAAGGCAGAGACAGGCAGATCTCTTGAGTCAAAGGTCTCTGCATAGTGAATGCCAGGGCTGCCAGAGTCACATAGTGAGACCCTGTCCCAAGAAAGCAAAAACTAGAAACAAACAAACAAAACAACAAAAAAGGGGCAACTTCCTGCTTATTGGTCTCCTGCCCAGAAGAGGGCTCCCAGGTGTCAGGGGGTGGGGCTCAAACTCTCAGTAAGTGCTCCAGACTGCCCATCAAAGACAACGGTTTCTCAAGCATTTTAAATAAGAATTAGGGTACCATGGATTCCCAGGAGCCTGAGGGGGCCCATGGAGGAGTGTGCCAACCTCCAGGGGCCAGAGTAGCTCCACACGAGGCATAATTGCTGGTGATTAAGTAATTGCCAGACTTTGTCCAATAAAAGTCAGCACGTGACTGCACTCAGCCTCTGGGCTGTCTTCTGAAGACAATGGCCCAGTGTTCTGTCCCCAGAAGGCAGGGGCTCTGCTCTGACAAAAGCAACAGGTCCCCTCGGGGGCGGTACTCACACACAGGCTTCGGTGCCGTTGGCCACTTCGCACCTCCCTCCATTCAGGCAGGTCCCACTTGGCTGGGAGCATCTCAAGCCTAGGGAAGGGTCAGAAGAGAGGTCAGTCTGGGTTCTGAGCAGCTGACTCCTTGTGGTCCTGATGGTGGATGAAGACTACTGCCTTGGTGCTTGTGTACTAGAGTTACTGGAAGTCGCCAGGCGGGGGTGGTGACAATGGGCAGCCCTTCGGGGATCAATGTTCTGCTCGCACTGTTGCAGTCAGAAATGGGTGGAAGAGGGATAATAAGCTGGGTAGGAGGCAGGTGTACATCCCCACTCACTAGAAGTGGACCGCAACAGAAAGAACTGAATGACTTGGGACATTCTAAACTTCTTACATACACAGCCAAAAGTGGGTGTGGATTAAGAAACCCAGCAAAGCCCCCGATCAGTCTCCCACCCTTGCCTCAGTTCAAACACAAGATACGAGGGGGCTGCAGGAGGGAGGGGGCGGCCACACTCAGCTCCCCCGATCGTGGGAAAAAGCGACAGCTGCGGAGCCCGCCACCCCGCCCTCCAACAAAGCGCCGGCCCGGGAATCAGAGCGGCCCATTGTCGCGCCAGGGCCGCCTCCTGGGGCAGCGGGGCCGCACCCGGAGACCTGCCCCGCCTCCTCCGACACCCAATACCTGTTCGCAGGCATCTCCAGGGGCAGCCCCCGCCGCACCCAGGGAGGGGGTCTTAGAGCCCGCACTTGGAAGGAATTCTACCCTCTTCTCAGGAAAGGGCTCTTAATCAAGCCCCTCCCACCCCCATCTTAAGGAGCTCCAGAAATTAAGCCCTGGTGTGAGGGCCGAGCTGGAGTGTCACATAAAACCCACTTTTAAGAGAAGGGCAGGCACTTCTCCCCTCCAATTACTGGGAGACGGGTGCAGTTGGTCACTACGAGACTCCTCAGGAGTCCCCCTTTCTGTGAATCCTGCAAGGAAATAGGCGGTCCCCCGGCCCCCCGGCCCCCCGGCCCCCCGGCCCTCCCCGCAGGTTCCAGTCTCTGCCTGAGCAGGAGTCTCAAACTTCCAAAGTGAGTGAGTCCCACCCCAACCCTAAGCAGCAAGCCGCCTGCCCATAGCCCCTCTTTGAAAGTTTGAGTACCGCTAGGGGACAGCGATCCCGAAACTGGGCACTGGGAGTCCAGGGCACATCGCCCCCACCTCGCGCTAAGCAAGGCGAACACAGAGCCCCAACATCCGCCCAAGCACAGACCAGAGGCGAAGAAGAAAGAAAATAATAGTCCCAAGAAGCAACAGGAAACCAAAACCGATTCGATTCAAATCGAAAAGTAGCAGGCGCAGGCAGCCTGTCCGCCCCCGCGGCGAGCCCCAGGCGCGGCTGCCCAAGTGCGAGCCAGGGTTGAGCCTCCCGGGGCCCCGAAGTCCCAAGCTCCACACCGAGCTTCCAACATTTTCGGGCGTTCTGGGTAAAGCGAATCCACCCGGAAGGGGGGCTGAGGAGAAGGATCTCCCTCACACGCGAGGACGCCAGGCCCCCAAGTCCCGTCCGCCGGCTCCTTCTCCCAACTTTGGTAGCTGGTGCCCTCACTCCCATCCACCCAGGGCGCGCGCAAGGCGCAGCCGAAGTTTCCGAAGGGCGCGCGAAGTTGCGGGCTCGCAGGCGCCTACCTCTTGCGGCGAGCGCGGGCAGCAGCGTTAGGCAGAGCAAGGGCGCCAGAAGCCGCGGCATGCCTGCTCGCCCGCTGCCCGCTGCCCGGGCGGCGGCCTCTTGCGGTGGCCGGCGGGGATCGGACGTTTACGCTCACCACCGGCGGTCCCGCGGGCGTCCACCTACTGCTGCCCTCTCCTTCCTGGCAGGTGGGCGGCGCTGGGCTCTCAGGGTCTCCCCAGCGCTACGAGGCACCCCGGGTCGTTCCTTCACTGCGCTCGCACCCGCGCCTAGCGCCCGCGCCCTGCGCCCCACGCCCCTGCGCTCCCTCCCGCGGCCGAGGCACTAGTGAGGCTCAGGGCGGCCGTGCGCTCCGCCCCCGTGGGGGCCCGCCCCTGCCCCGCCCATCCCACCGCGCTCCGCCCCCGGTTTTTGAGCACTCAAAGCCCCTTCGTTGGCCCTGTCCCTCCCAGCGCCCTGGTGGGCTCTGCGCCTTCTCGGGCTAGAGAGAGCGTCCCAAGCCAGGACCCTGTGGTTTGCAAGACAAGGAAACATGCAGGGGTGTAGAGAACAGGCACTTAGGGACTACTTCTTGTTCGAAAGTTTACAGAGACCAAAAGTTTGAGCTGGGGATGCGGAAGGATCAGGCTTTGTGTGTCGCCTCCCTCGGGACCTTTTGGCCAGGATTTGCATTTCAATAGCCGAAGAGATTTGGGCTGAGTAGGAAAGGCGAAGCTGCCACGAGAATCGGGTCCATCCTGGAGCTAGGTCTGGGCCCAGGGCTAGGAGCAGCTGAAGCCAAGTTTGGGGAACTCCCGGAGCAGGATTTTAGAAGTTGCTCCCTGACTACGTTGGGTGCATCCCTGGCCCTGGGGTCCCACTTTTGGGAGCCTTTGGTCTCGGCTTTAGGCATCTGGATGATTGAGGCCAGGCACCCCTAGCCGCGACTTCCGGAACGCTTGACCTTAAAGGATAATGTCTTCGCGCCTGCAGCCTCTACAGAACGGAGCTCGGGGCTCCCCAAGGGAACTCCCCAAAGGGCCAGTGCCTTTCTGAACAAATTGCGCTCTCGCTCCCCAGAAGGAGTCTAGACGCTCCATTGTCACTCTTTTCACTGGTTCCTGGCTCTGCCCATTTAAGGTGACCCGGGAAAGTACAGAATCCCAGTACAATAACTGCTAACACCAGCACAGCCTCTCTCACGTGCTTTTCTTTGACCAGTTATCTCTCCACCTTGGTGCTAGACTTGGACATCCTGTGACAAGCTGATTAGCTCTGGGTGTCCAAGATGCCTTCCTTGTCCCTGTGCAATCAAAGTTCAATGGAATCTGGAATGGACAGCACCTCTCCATCCCTAAACAGGATGGTGAGTGCAACACAGGATACAGCCCCAGCTTATATTATCCAAGGAGGCTCTCAGAGCAGGGGAATGCATAAAGGGGCCTTAAATGCTTGCTGGAACCTGGCAGGAGAATACTGAGACAGGAAAGTCAAAGGAATTTGGGAATTCAGAATTTGGAAGGCAGTCCTTGCCCAGGGATACAGAAGTGTGCTCATTTCTCCTGCAGCCCTACCCATTGCCCTTGACACACCTGTTTCTAGAGGGCACTCAAGAGGGCCAATGCAGACCCATTGTCCAGCCCCCTCTCCTGCTCCTTTCAGAAGCTGGCATCAAGTGGGTGTGTGTGTAACAGCCTGGGGCCAGTACCCAGAAGAAAAGGCGCCCAGTGCTGCAGAAATATTTATATAACAGATCTGCAGCCCCAGAGAGCAGTTTCCATAGAAGGAAGGGCTGGCTAGCTGTGCAGAGTTCACAGACTTAAAACTCTGCAAGTGCCTCTTCTGAGATGGTCTCTGAAGACCTCCGGCTGCTGGGGTGTGTGGCAGCTATATCCCAGCCTTGCCAAGATAGGCCACCCAGCCTGGCTTGGTTACAAAGAAGGTCTCAGCCTTCCGGAATCTGGGGAGCAGTGCACTAGTCGGCAGCATCTCCCTGCCATCCTGTCTGCCCATGGGTGCCTGTGTCTCTTCCACTCTGTCCAGCAATGAGTATGGTTGCACATCAGACCACCTGACACCAGGCATTTGTTGGCTCTCTTTATAGATGGAGACCAAGCACACAGACAGGAGAGATGCATATCCTTAGCTACAGAACACTCGGACAGCTGGGCCAGAGAAAAGGCCTGGGTGGGGGCAGGGCTGGACTGAGCTTTTGGCAAGTGGGTGTGAAGCTGCTGGAGATAGTAGGCCTCCTCTTCCATGTCTACCGGGAAAAGAGCTTAGAGAGTAAGAAAACCAAAGCCTGGCCAGCCAGGAAAGAGACCTTCCAGAAACCCAATGGAAGCTAGGAAGGAGTGCCTAGCAAGGCCACCCAGTAGGAAGTCACTTTTAGCTCCCAGCCCCAGCTCACAATGGGAGCCAGGACAAGTTTCCCAGTCAGGTAAGACTTCAGAGCCTGGAGTGAGGAGTGGAGAGACAGAGTGGCTAGCAGCCACCTCTTCTCTTGGGGCCCACCTCAGACAATTGGTACAGAGAGGCCACTTAGGTCTGCATTGGGTCAGTCCCCCTCCTTCATTCCTTGGGATGCCTGCTGGAGCACTGTCAGAATTTCAGAACATCCTGAAGACTGCCAAGATTTCTAAAAGCAGAAGGGTTCCCATGTCGGACTTTGGACCCTTCTAAAGCACAGCTGGTCAACACACGGGCCTTTAAGGCACGCCTGCTGTATACTCTGTCTCAGGCTGTGTGACGTATAGACCTGGAGCATTGTAACCACCTGCTTCATGAATACAGACCAGCATGGCCTGCTGTCCTTTGAGGGTATGATGGGCAGCAGAGTCCCAGGAGCACCAGGATTAGACCTCCCAAGCCTGGATTTCAGGTACTTTTCCTTCCTGCTGAGCCTCACTTTGGCACTTGTACCCTGAAGGACCCAGCTGGCCGTGTGGGTTCAGGTAGAAAGAGGTTTTCCAGTTCTCAGAGAGGCTCAGACATGTCTCTAGGAGAATAACTCCAGGTCAAGGGCACATGGTATGTCTTCATGGTGTCCCCTGGTTGGAGTGACAAAGGAGACAGCATGAGGTAGTGGGGAAAAGGGAGGGTTGAACATGAAGGTGGTCTGTGGTGGTGACTGTCCTGTCCTGAGTGGAGTGCCAGCAGAACATTCCAGATTACCATCCTTGGAATCCAGCTGTTTGCAATGCTTGGGCTTAGAGATCCAAGAAGTGCACAGCCTAGAGAGTGCTTCTTGATGTTCTCTATCAACCACAGCCAGCCTGGTGTATCTATTGACCTCTAAGTTGGATCCCTGGATTCTGAATCAGAGCTACTAACTGACTGGCTCACTATGGGTCTCTCATGCCTCTAGGCCTCAGTTTCCCCCTTACTAAGTGATCGGCAGAGTCCTGTCTACTTGCACTTAAGCACTGCTTTGAACATTTTCCAGAGGTTTCCATATGTGCTTTCAGTGGCCTGAACTGTTGTTCCAGATAGGCAGGCTGGGGTTGGCTCCCCCTGTGACTGGTGTTGGTTGTCTCAGCTGTGCCAGTGTGAAAGCACATTCCAGGCCCCCTGACTTATAAGATGCCCTCCCAATTCTGGGCCTCCTTCCCTAAGCCTTGGTGATACCTTGTCTGCTTGGGTCTCCGAGGAAGGACCTGGCCCCTGCTGGGTCCTGGAACCAAATGCTCAGGAAGGTTTGCTGATTGACCCATAACTAAGAGAGGCTGCAGGGAGTGTACAGAGACCAACAGAGATGATTCAGGTTTTGTTTGTTTGTTTGTTTGTTTGTGCATCTGGTATACTTAAGACCACTAATGCACTGACCAGCCATTCGGCAAGGGACCAGTACCTCTCTGAGCCCATCTACGAAGGTCAACAGCTCCTGCTGCCCTAGAAACCTAAGAAGGAGGAAAATCATCCCAGAGGCAGGACCTGATGCTCCCCTACTGTGGGGAGGCCCAAAAGGGTGCTGCCCGGGCAAGTCCCTAAGACAGGTACCTAGTTCCCAAGCAGGTGAGCTCCCAAGGCCCACATGAGGTGCAATTAGGCTGCAGATTTGCCATTGTCATCCCAGAGATGACAGCCTCAGGCTTGATGGCCCATACCCTACCTTCTGATGGAGGCCATCTGCCTGTCCCCAGAAGTTCCCAAACTGTTCAAAGAACAGCTTATGGGCTCCCAAAATTTAGAAGGGGTGGGGTAGGGGTGGGGGATGTATGCTGAGGAGTGCCTCACTGAAGTTTATCCAGGCCCTGATATCCCCTTAGCTGTTCATACAGCCTAGGATGGAGTCCTTTGGTGGTCAGTAGTCACTTCTGTTACTCCCTGAGAGCCCCAGGGAAACAGTGCCGTCATGTCATGTGAGTTAGGGTACACTGAGAAGTTGAACAGTCTCGCTCAAATCAGGGAAGTGTAATGGAGGGGAACCCCAGCAGAATTGGGAGGATGAACCCAGAAACTGTACCTCTGGGCAGGGGCTGGGCCCACAGGAAGCTGTTACCATACTATCCTGCTGATCTGTGTAGGGTTGTGGAGCCTGGCCAGGCCTCAGGGTCTGCCCACACATCCTCAGAATCCCAGGATCCTGGGGCCCAAGAACCCCTGCAGAGCTGGGAGGAGGGGAGCCTCCACCCTGCCTGGCCCCCTGCCCACTCCAGCTCAGAACTTTCTCCAAAAAGAAAAGGCCCCAGGGGACGAAACTGTGAAGCTCCACCCTTTGGGCTCAGTACCAGCTCAGCCTTCACCAGCCTAGGGGCTGAGTCACTGGAAAAGCCGACTCCTTCCTACCATCTCCCTCCTTTTTCCTTCCCTTTCTTTTACTCTTCTTCCTTCCTCTTCTTTCCTGTCTTCCTTTTTGGTGATTTAAAATAGCTGGGAAATTGCCTTAAAAAAAAAAGAAGAAGAGGAAGAAAGAAAAGAAAAAGAAAAAAAGTCCACTTTAGTTTTCCTGGGACTGGGTGGGCTTTCCACTCAAGTCTCCTGCCCTAGCAGAAATCTGTGAGACCCTGCATCCATTCACTGCCCATTCTTGCCCTGGCTACACCCTGGCTACAATCCTAGAGACCCCCCTCCCATACATGGGTTGGCTTCTCACTGGCCTGTGTTTCCTGGAATTTGCTCCAGACACATTTAGACATGTTTAGAGCTTCCGTCCTCTAGGCTTGCTTCCCCCACAGCCTCCTCTTTAACAGAAAATGGACCTGGAAATCAGGGTTTGGGTTACAGGGAGAGCTGGGAGCTCTGGTGGTAAAGTAACAAGAGCTTGAACAATAGCAGGTACAGCACATCTGTGAGCTATTTTTGGGTCTCTAGAGAGAAGGGTAAAAAAAACCCCAACAATCCTTAAGTAATACCAGAATTCTTCTATATTTTTGCCTTGACAGTTAAGGAAAAAAAATTACCCCAAACCAGAGGCATTGCCGAGGGTTGGCGTGGGAATGTTAGTTTAGTCAGTCTTGCTCAGGGCCATTTAAATAAAAACAGGCACCTCTGTGGCAATGCCAGTCAAATGTATAAGCATGCTTGGTGCTTCTGGGACAGGACCCAGGACGGGGGTTCAAGATCTTAAGCTGCTTATCACAAGGAACATCTCACCAGTGAATGTCTGTTGGAATAATGAAAATCAGTAGGGACAGACCAGTCCTGTAGCCTGGAGCTGGACAGAGAGAGTTCTCAGCATGCTGAGCATTTCGTGGTGCTCAGCTCTGAGGCACTGAAGTCTTTGCCACATAAATCAGAGGAACTGTCACCAGGGGTGGAGGGGGCAGAGCCAACGGACTGCAGTAGGACTCATATTCCCAGGGGCTCCCGATGACAGGCAAGGCAGAGCTTCTTAGCCCATTCAGGGGACATGAAAACCCTGGGAACCAGGGTACCAGGGCTATGCATCTGGGGCCAGGACTCAAGGCTGGTGAGCACATGCCAGGCACCCGTTGTGCCAGGCTGGGTGATGACAGCACTTCTTCGAGTTCCCTGTGGAATGACAGTCTCAGGGGGCCTATTAGAATTTATTGGTCCTTCCACTCTTCTGTTCTCACCCGTGAAAAAAACACTGCTCCCATCAACTGAATGTGGGGGTGGGAGGGGGTGACAGCCCAGGGCCTTTCTAGTGAAGGCCTGTGGGGTGGGGGTGGGGGTGGGGGGGTTTCTTGAGTCATTCCTTGATGATTTCGAGCTGATTGGTAAGTCCCTCTAAGCTAGGGTAACACTTCGGGACAATGGGAAAGGTGGACTGCTACAAAGAGTCTGAGTCTGACCTGATCAAATCCTCTTGTCCTCAGAACCCATAGTCCTGGGAATATCTGACCTCCTTTGCTCAAAGCTGGGGGTCCTGAGTTCAGTCACGGCAACATCTGTTGCAAACTTCGAACAGCAAGTCATAGAGCCCCTTCCAGAGAATGGTGAAGCAAAGCAGATGCTGTCTGTACTGAGACCCCCTATGCTCCACCTCCAGAGCCTGGGAGCCTGTGAAGCTGCAAGAACTTGTGGGGGCAGAGGTGGGGGGTGGGAAGGAGAGGGGGAGTGAGGGAGAGAGCTTGTTGGGCTTTATAGCACTGTGGGGGACCACAGAGCCCAGGGAACCTGAATAAGGTATGGGAGCCACAGGCAGCCTTCGGGCAGGCCATAGTAGCCTGTCTGCACCACTCCATCCATCCATTGGTTGGTCCTTGTATTTGAGTCCCTCACTGAACCACAGCTGGCTTCCCAGGTCAGTGTTTGAAGACCTGATGCCTGGACCAAGAGGCCTCTTACAGACTGGGTCTGAGGAAAAGCCCTAGCATACAACTATTGTCAAAGAACTTGAGATGTGAGAGAGAGACACACATAGAAAGTCAGTCCGAGCATCTTGGGTTTTAATAAGATCCAAATGGGGGAAGGTTGGGAGCAGGGACGGCCTTATAGTATGGTAGCATTCTGTGGGTTCAGAGTCTGTTTTTTGAACCTCTTCCTGCTGAGCTGGGTTCTGGGCACTTGTAACCAAGACAGAGACCCTTCTTGGTGGAGCTCCTGGAAGGAGGAAGGAAGACAGAAAGTAGGGTAAAAGGTACCATGAGGGTTTGGGGGTCAGAACAGGGGTGGGAGAGGTGGAGTACCAGGTACCATTTGGGGTATGAGGTCCTAAAGAAGTGATGTGTGAATGGAGAGCCAAGAAGGTGAGGGCAAGGAGTGCATACAGTTCTCTGCTGTCCTGAACCCCATCTGCGTATCTATGAGATGGACCTCCAAGTTTGAAAGCAATGAGTGCTTGAGGTGACTGGCCAGGCCAGGCTGGGCCATACAGCACGACCTCATGAAGCCACTCTCCCTAGCTCTACTTTGATTCTTCCCACCAGAATACAGTTCCTGCATTGTCCCTTGTTCTAGCTCATGGGGTGTTAGGAGTTGACGTGTGTCCCCCAAAGATAGGTTGATTTCCCTGGAATCTGTGTAGCTTTATTTGGAAGAAAAGCCTTTGCAGATGTAATGGATTAAAATAAGGTCCTTATCCATCAGCGTGGTCCTCTGCTAAGCCCGGTGCCTTACAAGAAGATGGAGAGAAGGCTTCATGGAGATGGGTAAGGAGGAGTAATGAAGATACACACTGAAGGATATACTAGAACCTGCAGGGAGCACCCTGTAGGTAGTGAGGCTCCGCCACACCTTCATTAAGGCTATTGGGCCAGCCATAATCACACTTTTTGGGATGGAGGCAAGGATCAATACTTGATTCTCATCCTTATCTTATAGAAAAATGGAGACCAGACTCAGCTATAAGGAACCCTCTCAGTGAGGGAGTGAATGAATAAATGAATAATATTGTAGTCTCCAGAATTAAGAAACTCTACATTTCCATGGTTTCCAGCCATCAAGGTCCTGGTAACTTGCTGCCCTGTAAGGGGATACAAGGCGATGCATTTTCATGCTGTCAAAGGTAGCTCTTGAATGTCCCAGCTTTGTCCAAGGCTGGCAGGAGTGTGGGGTCAATAGAGGGAGCTGGGTCTTCCTGAAGCTGCCAGATACCTGTCCCTTCTAAACCTGAGGCATGGGGGCCTCACTTTAGGTGAAACAGCATAATAAGATGTCTTTAGTGTCTGTAGATCACTCAGTAGGCCAGCATGCTCCAAACCTGGCCTTATAAAAGGCAAGAGCACATGGCTTTCTGAAGACACAGAAGGAACTAAGTGGCAGATCATGTCTTTAGTTGCTGTGCTGGTCTAACCAACCTTACCCAAGGAAATAAGACAGCCAGAAGGACTGGTTTGGGTCACAAACACCCCAAGGTGGCTTTAAAGCAGAAAAGGTAGTGCCCAGGTTCTCTGGGCCTCCATTTCCATCTCTCCTCTGTGAGAAAGCCAGTTTAGTGTGGCGGCGGCCGGGGGGGGGGGGGCGTGTGTTATATTTAGTGTGTGTGTGTGTGTGTGTGTGTGTGTGTGTGTGTGTGTGTGTGTGTGTGTGTACATATAGGTCTCTGTTTGACCTTCTGGGGTAGCTAGACATCCCAGAAACAGATTCCCAAGGGAGCTTATCCACAGAACAGTATAGACAGGACTGGGCCCTTGGGGCTGTAGAACATTTTTTGAAGCCCGGCTGACTCTCTATTGACTAACTCCCACTGACTATGCGCTCACATTTTAGAAACTGAGTTTAATGACTGGAGAGATGGCTCAGCAGTTAAGAATACTTCCTGCTCTTGCTGAGGACCTAGGTTCAGGGCCCAACATCCCTGTGGTGGCTCACAACAGTGCCATGGGAAATGACATCCTCTACTGGCCTCCATAGGTGCTATATTCATGTAGTAAGCACACACACACACACACACACACACACACACACACACACACGCACGCACGCACGCACGCACGCACGCACGCAGGTAAACACTCATGTGGACAAAATTAAAAACGAATTTGCGCCAGACGGTGATGGTTCATGTCTTTAATACCAGCACTGGGGAGGCAGAAGCAGGTAGATCTCTGTGAGTTCTAGGCCAGCCTGGTCTACAGAGTGAGTGCCAGGACAGCCAGGCCTGTTACACTGAGAAACCCAGTCTTGAAAAAAACAAACAAAAAAACCCAAACTTGAATTTACATTTGCTTTAGAGTGAAAAAATGATTTGCTCTGCAGAAATACTCAACTCTGAGCTAGAGATGTAACTCAGTAGAGTGTTTACTTACATTCATGAAGCCCTAGGGTTTGAACCCCAGCACCATATAAAACCACACACACACACACACACACACACACACACACACACGGTTGTGCACACTCGTAAATCCATCACTGGGGAAGCAGACACAGAACGATTCAGTCTGAGTTCCCCATCAGAAGCCTCCACAAGCTCTGTGCCTACTCAGGAGTTTGGGAGCTGGCTCTCAGGCTTAGAAGGCAGTCCTGGGCTGCAGACCCTCAGAATGGGGTCTAGCTAGCTGATGGCAGCCCTGCTTTCCTCATAATGGATAGGATCTGCTTTTGGCATGATGGGGTAAGTGGAATAACTGAAATCTCAGTGTACTGCCCTGATACATCTATGGTCAGTATTTTCAGTGGACAGCTGAGATGGGGGGACCTATAATATTCCCCTCTGCCTCTCTGTTCAGACTATGTCCAGGAATGGCCTAGACTGGCCAGCATGAGGACAGGATGAGCGCAGAGCCTGTTTACCAGAGCCATTGCTCAGCCAGGGTATGTGGGGAGGGCCTTGGCCCAAAGTCTGTCACAATAGTACTGTGTCCATCCCCTTCCTTGCCAGGCTACTGAGGCCAGTCCACAGCCTGCCACAGTGGCTGCCTCAGGACCATGGGCCCCCTTCCCACCTGGCTGAGTGACATCCCCCTCTCCAGTTGAGAACATTTACCCATCTGCCCCTTACCCACTTCCTCAATCCACCCAGCTGTAGCTGTGACTGTGGTTGGTGGCTCCTTAGGGAAACGGCTGCCCAGTGTTCTCCCACATGCTGAGCTGTGCCTGCTGCCAGAGTCCTAGGGCCAACAGGTGTTTCCGCACACCCATGGGCTTGGGAGGACTCAGGGCCTCACCATGGGGTCAGAGGTGCTGGGGTCCCCACAGCCAGACTGCAGGTTTTGTTTGCTCTTAGAAGAAAGCTTCCTCTGGGGCGTGGGGAGAGCCTGCCCTGGGGTGGCTCTCTACCACCTGCCCCTGCTTAGTGGAGACTGAACTTTTAGACAGTACCCATTCAGAGCTCAGAGCAGAGGGAAGGTCCCAGGGAACTGTGACAGTTAAGGAAGGAGGTGAGCAGAGTATGGATACAGGGAGATCCAGTTGGATTGCTTGGATGGAGGCTGGGAGACAGGCAATGGAACCCTATCCAGATGTGAACCAGTAGTGAATGAGTACAACCTGGTGTTCCACCATGCTGGGTGTAAGGTTCAGGATCTGTAGTGTCATCCTAAAGACAGTGAGTTCCAGGATGCCCTGCTCCTGCGACTGCAGTCACACTTGCCTAGGGTACACAGCAAGCCAGCCCTGGAGGAGTCTTTGGGTCCCTAACCTCCAGCCCTTTGTCCTTGTCCATCTCAGGAAGGAGGTCACTTTTTTCAGGAGTGTCTTGTGTCCTTTGGCTGTTGTGAGGAAGACTTTTCCCAGGATGCCAGGCTCAGTCAGGAAGGGCAAACCTGAGTGGAAAAGGGAGTGCTGAAGACTATCCCCCACCTCACTGACAGGAGAAGCCTGGATCCCAGGCCTGTTCTTCTAGGAGCCAGACTTTGTGGATATTTGCTAAGTGTCCACGTAAACTGGATGCCTGCTTCCTTTCTCCTGCACTCTCCCATGAGTAGGCCAAGGATATAAACCACAATGTGTGTTTGCTGGGTGGAGCACATTTAGTCCCAGCACTCTGTGGCAGAGGCAGAGGCAGAGGCAGAGGCAGAGGCAGAGGCAGAGGCAGAGGCAGAGGCAGACAGATCTCTGTAAGTTCAAGGCCAGCCTGGTCTACAGAGTGAGTTCTCAGACAGTCAGGACTATACAGAGAAAGCCTGTCTTGAAAAATAAAACAAAATAAACAGAGACAATGTGGTTAAAAGTATCAGCTAGGGCTGGGTCTCCGTGGATAGAGGATAGAGTGCTTGCCTAGGAAGCAAAGGCCTCCATCCCCAGTGCTGTATAAACTACAAACTGACTGTGGTAGCACATGCCTGTACTTCTAGCTCCTGGGAGGTGGAGGCAAGAGGATCCAAAAATCAAGGACAAACTAATCAATCCTTAGCTATATAGTCAGTTCAAAATCAGCCTGAGATACATAAGACTTTGTCTAAAAAATAAAAATAAAATAAAAAAGAAAAGTTTGGATTATTTCAGCCATGTTATCTGACCACGCCTGCTTGGGAAACAATGCCTGAATTCGAGCTGGACATGTGGTAATTAACGGAGTAAGGCAGGCACTTCACAGTTTGTCCTTCCTAGTTCACTGAACCCTTTTCCTGATAGACGCTGAGCCCTGACCTCTGGGTACCCCCCCATGCTAACCTGCAGTTTGCTATTGAGTGGTCTCAGATAAGTAGTAGACAACACCTTACCTCTCCTATGCCCTACTTTTCTAGCATCTCCAACAGTCTGTCAGTGTGGGGAGGGAACTCACAGTCCCCTGGCTGGGCCCTGTTCAAAGTCCTGGCTCTGAGCACCAGCCCAGGAGTCACATGGCTCAAAGGCCTGAATAGGTGGCTAGGAAGGTCAACTTGGATGGGAAGTGCCCATAGCAGACTGCTCCTTTACTCCCTCAAGCCTGGCGACAGCTTCCTATAGGAGGGCCGCCATACTGGGCTGGGTTGCTGAAAAGGACTGGGCCACTAAGCCAGGGTCCAGGGTAGAGTCAGATGTGAGATGAGTCTACCTCTGCCAGCCCTACTGCCTGGTAGTGCTGTGACCTGGGAATGAGATGACAATGGACTCTGACAACCAGCCCTGACCATCCAGATCCAGGGTGGCCTCTGAGACACAGTAAACAGGAAAATGCACAGAGGCTGGAGGTCCTGAGAGAAAGGAAGGAACAGGCCAGAGGCATCACAGTGCTTATGAAGAGGGCAGGAAACAGTGACTTCCTTGTGCTGTGTCCACTACCTGGCTGTGCCAGCTGTCAAGACGGCACAACAACTCTGCCCATGTGATGTCGCAGGAGCCCACAGTCTGGATTGAAGAGCAGGGCTGGCTCAGTATCACAGACAAAGCCGGAGTCCCCGGCCAGCTCCCTGAGGCTCTGGGGCCTGGACTCAAAGCACACTCTCCACTCCGTGTAACCCCACTGTGACTCCTTCAGCAAATACTGGGACTCTGGTCAAGCCTGCCCCTGTCCCCCTCCGCACTAGAGCTGTGTGGGGTAGCTGAGGCCCTGTAGGTGAAGGCCGCAAGGTCACCCTGAGGTGGGTGGTAGATGTCTGCCTGTCTCTGACTGGCGCTTGCTATGGATGAAAAAGCTCCAGGAGTGCCAGGGCTGGGGCCCAGTGGCAGAGCACTTGCCTAGTATGACCAAGACCCTGAGTTACATCTCCAGCAGCACCACTAAACAAACAAAAAGTCCTGGGATATTTTAAGCAGATCCTGAAGACCCAAATTGTCCACCAAAAATATGAGCTTGTCATGTGGGTCTGATAGCGTGAGAACTCCTTGGAATTGTGCAAGCTGAGCAGTCTAAGGCCTGAGGAGATTGTCAGTCCTGAGCAGTTGAGGTCCTCGCTACAGCAAGGGCCTGGCAGCTTTCTCTTTTCATCCAGCTGGTTCCCAGATTCACTCCAGCGACCGTGGGTAGCGAGAGGCATTAGAGGCCCAAGCACCATGACCTGTGGGTTCCACCTCTGGGAGTTCCTCCTGAGGAAGCATCGTGGGAGCCAGAAAACTGGCTGCTGTGGGGACCCCTGGAGGTGTTATTTATAACCCCAGACCTGGAAGGGGACCAAATGTGTGGAGCGGGGCGGCGCCATGTAACTAAGCAGTGGGCTGCTGACAGTAACCAGTGACGCCTGCGGAACCACGGAAAGTCCGACGGCGTGGGAAACGCTCACAGTGATGGACTTGGATGGGAAGAGGCAGGACAGAGGCAGGCAGAAAGTTGAGCTCTGTGTGCTGCTCCAGCCAAGAAGAGCAATGGAGTCTGCATTCCAGCTTGTGCCTGAATGCACAGGAGGGAGGCCACCACCCACCAGCTATTCCGGTGGGAAGCTGCAGCTTTCTGCTCTGGCTGGATTCCGGGTCTGTCTCTGGGTCACTGAGTGGGCTGGGGTGAGTGGGAGGCAGGGCAGAGGGCAGGGTCGTACCACCTGGATCAGCCAATCCCCATCCCTTGGGTAGAGACATCCCTAGGACTTGCCCCAGCTCCCGGGGAAACAGAGCCAGATGTGCTTCAGGGAGGGGAGGGGGAGCATCTTGAACTGCTCCCACCATATCCCCCAGTCCTCCAGCCCTCCTCGTCTGTCTCTGCTGTTCCCTGCATATTCTTAGCCGAGAAGTGGAGCATCCAAAAGTCTAGGCACAAGCCTAACAGTCAGTTCCTAAGAGTAGAGGCAGGTACAGATTCCAAAGGTGGGGTGGGAGCTGCCGAGATTGTGATGGTATCCCCACAACCATGGAAATTAGACTAGGAATGGGGAGGGTGGGAACAAGACCCTGAACTGAAGACCAGCTGGCTGAAGGGACTATTGACACAGCCTGGGGACTACACTCAGGGACCACTGCCTTGGCCAGAAGCAGCAGGGCCTGGCAGGACTGGATGGCTGTCTTGAGCAACTCCAAGATAGCTCACCCATCTCCACTTCCTTTCTCCTAGCCAAGGTGGGCAGAGGATGGATCCTTCATCTCAAACAGCCCGTTCCGGAGGTAGGTTCTGTGCCTGCTCTGACCCTACATTATGGGCCTGAGTTGGGTTGGTGCTCTCATGGCCAGAGTATTTTCACTGTGGTCGTGGGGCCCTGGACCAGGAAGTTAGCCACTTACTTTTCCTGATACATTATCATCACCTTATGAGGCTTGTTTTAAGAATGGGGAAAATGAAGCCAGACATAGTGTCATGCAGGAGGCAGAGACAGGAGGATCTCTGTGGGTTTGAGCCCAGAAGGTATACATAGTCAGTTCCAGGACAACCAGAGCTACATAGTGAGACCCTGTCTTGAAGAAAAAAAATAAAGGAGTGGATGAAACTGAGTCACCATAGAGACAAAGACAGAGACAAACCGGCAGCTACTTTGGCACAGTTCGGAGCAGTGATTCTCAACCAGTAGATCACAACCCATTTTGGGGTTGAACGGCCCTTTCACTGAGGTAACCCAAGACCATCAGAATACACAGATATTTGCATTATGATTCATAACAGTAGCAAAATTACAGTTATGAAGTAGCAACAGAAATAATTTTATGGTTGGGGCTCACCAGAACATGAGGAACTATATTAAAGGGTCCATTAGGAAAGTTGAGACCCTCAGAGGTTCTGAGGATGCTCTAGGGTTTCTGTAACTTTGACATCCCCAAAGACAGACTGAGCCTCCCTCAGGCCCTATGAGGTACACAAGGTGTAGAACCTAAGGTGTCCTGTGGGAGGCCAAAACCCCCTAGATTTACCATCCTGGCCTCTGCTTAACCTAAAGAGCTGGGAATGGACACTTCTCTTGAGAGTTCCAGTATCCTGTAGGTCAGCCCTGAGCTTCCATGGTTTGGAAGGGGATGGGCAGGGGAGTTTGGGGGTCATCTGGGGAGCAGCCATACCAGGCTTCAGTAGTGCATTCCAGCTTCAGGGATGGCCTAAAGCAAAGGGAGGATGACAAGGCTGCTGGGAAAACATGCTGCAGCCCAGTGGTGTCCAGCCACCAGCAGGGGTGAGGTATCATTTTCACCATTAACCACCTCCGTTCTTCAGGAGCAATTACTAGGCTAAGTGGGGTAGTTATCTCCTCTCCTTGCTGGGTAAGCTTCCCTTGGCTGCTGGGCTGCACAGAAGGTGCTTTGGGGAGGACTCCTACAGGTCTTTTCTGAGAGAAAGCCTCCATACCCCTGCTTGGAATCACACCACACATCCTGCTGGATGCCCAGTCCCTACCTGGAGGGTCAGAGGAGCCTCTCCAACATCCTCTGCAGGGGAAGCTCCCAGTGGCTTCAGTAAAGTCTCTGTTGCCTCCTGGCCCAGGTCTTCTCACTGGAGAATTGGAGTGGTACTTGCTTCCTCTCCAGCTGTGCAAGGCCAGCAGGGCAACTAGGGCATGAGGGAAGAAGAGAGGCCTCTCTCTCTCTCTCTCTCTCTCTCTCTCTCTCTCTCTCTCTCTCTCTCTCTCTCCCTCTCCCTCTCCCTCTCCCTCTCCTTCTCCTTCTCTCACAAACAACACACACACACACACACACACACACACACACACACACACACACACAGAGGACTGGAGAGGACTGGAGAAGAAACAAGGAAGGGAACCAAGCTCTGGTCCCACAAATTGGTCTGGAATACCAGGCCAGACTCAGTAAGAGAAGCCAGTGCCAGGATCATATGTTGTATGAATATCACAAAATCTGCTGGGACAGATGATTACTTGGCAGGAGATAAGAGAATGTGGGTGGCGCAAATGCTGTATTCGATGAGTAGCTGGCCTGGGGACCATGATGGATGCTCAGTGTGGGGCAGAGACAACTTCTATGCTCCAGGAATTTTACCCACCATGGCGGGTACTGAGGTTGAGGTCCACCCCAGGTCCTAGCTCATGTGTCAGGAAGGAAGCCTTAGGGAGCAGGTGAGTCAACAGCTCCTGTGTGTGTATCCACCTGCAAAGCACCTGTGCAGATGAGGAGTCCTGACTCAGTTTCTCCTTCTGAAGTCTGTAGTGTAGGGAAGGGTTGGGTCCTGTTCTGGTTATCAGAGGCCTGTGTTTCCCAGGGTATCTTCAGAGGCAGGGACAGCAGGACCAGGCCTATGACACAGACCCTGAATGGGTCAGTTTTTCTAAGGGTTAGGAGCATGGGTCTGGTAGAACCAGGCCAAGTCTGGCCTTGGGTGACACAGTTTTGGCCTCTTCCTGTCCCTGTGGCCCCTTACTCTAGCACCAGGACTCCTGTCACCTCATTATCTCTCTGTGGGTCCAGGAAACTGAAAGCCAGAGCCAGCCAGGGGAGGAAGAGGGGAAGCCTAGAGGGCCTGAGCCCAAAATGAGCTGGGACACTACTAACATAGTGGTGCCCCCCATCATCACCCATTCCCCAGAGTCCTTAAACATCATACATGGAAAACCATCAGTGCCCATGGTCTGTGGCTCTCTGGAGCCCAGGCCAATTCTAGAGAGGGAGCCCCTGCATCATGTACTCTGCTGACTTTAAAGAGTAGAAGTTCTCTTTCTAGGTTGCTGCCTCTGCTGAGTTGCCAGCCTATGGGGGGAAAGGCCTAGAGCAGCCCTTGAGAGCTTTGAGTAAGTGCAGACCAGACCCTTCTAGGGAGGGTCCTTGAGCCCCAGAGTATGGAAGGAAGGTGTGTGGCCATGTTGGATTCCCTAGCCATAGTCACTTCTGCCAGTCATGTCAGCCTAGGTTCTTGCCACCAATGCTACTCTGCACATCTCTGTGGTCTGTGGTGGCAGGCATCCTCAAGTGTGGATCATCAGCTTTCACCTTTAACCATGACCCATGATCCAAGGCTGCTCAGACCTCTGATGACTACCATGAATGCCTGGTGGTAGGTGCAGCTCTCTTCCAGTCCTTGCTGTCCCTCCTCCTCTGTCTTTTTCAACACTACAATTAGCTTCTGAGGCCCCCAAGCTCATTCTGCTTATCCCTCATTCTCAGGCTCTGTCCTTGGAAAGTCCCTACTATTTCATGCCTCAGTTTTCCTCACTCACAGACAGCAGAGCCTGCTGTCCCAGCCCTGAGAATCTCACCGATGGCCTGCCCTTGGCCATATGCTCACCCAGAGTGCTCCCTATAGCCAGGCCCAGAGTTTACACCTCAGCCTTGACACATGGAGGACAGCCACCAAACCTATTTTATAGATTGGGAAACAGCCTGAGGGTAGGGGCCAACTGGTTGAGCATCCACTAGGAACATATGGCTAGGTAGGAACTAGAATCTGAACTGTTATCTGCCATGGGTGTAGAGTGGTCACATTCTCTTGAGACAGGAAAAAATAACCCCTCTGTCCTGCTCCCAGGGGAGCCAGCCAGGCCAGCATTGCCCTACACAGAGAGGAGGAGAGCTTCCACAGGCATCCAGCCAAGCACTGGTCTAGGCTGGCTACTGTTGGTCATCTGCGAGACTTTGGACACCAGACTTGAGGAGGACAAAGCCTGGCACTCTTTACCCTAGCTTCTATGTATTCTACAGAAAACCTGTTCCCTGGACAGAGTAAAGCCACGGAGAAGGCAGGCATACCAGGCCTGAACTCCTTACTGCCCCCATGGCCTCCTCTCTTCTTCCCAAGTCTCTCCCCTTTCTCATCCTCAGCACGCTCTTGTGGCCTGCCTGTCCCCTCTCCTATGATCACCCCATGCAGGTTCCAGGATCATGAATGCTGCCTATCCAGCCCCTTCTTTTTGTTGCTCCATGCCCATTGCTGCAAGCCTAGGGCCAATGTCTAACAGTCTGGCTCTCCTCCCTGGGAATTGGCTGTGGGCTTCTCTGCCTGATATTTCAGGGCCTCTGGTTCCTCTGGTCCAGGAGCATAACAATGCACCCCCATGCCCAGTGTCACAGATAAAAGCAGAAACTATAATTTCCACACTCAGACTGTACCCTGAAGTGAGGATCAGCAGAGCCAACCTTAGGGTACAACAGGGTGAGGGGCCTCAATGTGCAACTAGCCTTACAAGATCCCAGTTAACAAAGAACCAGAGTACTGGGGTGAAGCAAGGTTGTGTCCGTAGGGGTCATTGGTCCTTGTTGCTTGCATGCACCTAGGTTCTGGGGTCTTGGTACCTGGTGGGAGCAAGTGGGAAAAAGAGCAGCCTCCATAACTTTAACCCTGCCATCATGGGCTTCAGAGCCTTGAACTGACCGCTAGAGGAAGATGGTAATGCAGACCCCACAGCCCACAGGACCGTGGCCAGTTACACAAGAGCAGTATCTGCTCATCCCCAGTGAGAATGTTCTCCATCCTCCCTCCCCATCTCTCCCACTCCATTATACCTTGGGCTGACACTTAGATGCCCTCCCAGAAGTGGTCTTCCATCCATTTTACAGCTGCAATCACTAAGGCAACAGGGAGACCAGACTGCTGCTAAGAGATGCCCAGTGTAGAATCTGGACCACTGTACTCAGCAGGACTCAGTCATTCCTACTTGGTGTGGGAACTTCTCTATCTTCTCTTCTGGCAGGCATGAGTGATGAGGAGACTCAGAAGTTGGGAAGGCTGTACACTGCTGGGCTGTCTAGTGCTAGGGTGGCCCCAGAGTTGGGGTCCAAGCAGTCCCATTGGCTCTGGTAACATTCATGGGATACTTGTACTTCATTCATTGAGACACTACCTAGGCAGGCACTCGGAATACACAATGATCTCAACAGCCTGGCTGTACAGACTCCATTTCAGCCTTCCCCATAGGGGTGGAAGTGGGAGCTGGAAGCTCAGACCAGGAAATAGAAGGGGTGGGTCCAGCAGCCACCAGCCTTGGCTTTTCATTTCTTTCTGTGCACCTGGTCCAGCACAGCAGGCCACAAAATTTTTGTCACCACTCACTTGTGACTTGTCCTTGCATCAGGTTTGAGAAGACAAGGCTCCCTTTGTCAGCATTGACCTCTACTTACCCAGCACAGTGGTGCTTGATGAAGGAATACCAACTTCATCCTTCCAACCTCTGACTTGGTACCCAGAGCTCTAGCCCAGACTGAGGCAAAAGGGATGCAGCCACCTCCTTCCCTGCTCCTCACCCATTTGAAAAAGGAATAAGCTCACTTGCTCCAGAACAACTTCAGAGAAACTTCTCTCCTAAGAACAGTCAAGGTAACAGGGTCCTGTGGGCCCTCCCTGCACTGCACTCTGTCCTGTGACTGGCTCTGACTGCCACCCTCTTTTCCCAGTGATGATGTCAAACAAAGAAAGCACTTCCTTTCACTCTTGCATCTGCCTGTGAACTATTCAGAGTGGCCTGCACAGCCTATGCAAGTTACTGAGCTTTCCTCTAATGTACCCAGTGTCAGGATGCTGTCCTAGGATGGGGTCAAAGAGTGTGCATGGGTAATGCTGGGAAATTCCCCAAGTCACTGTTTGCAGAGGTCACAACCATGGCAACAGTGTGTGAGCCTTGGCTCCTCCCACTGATATGGCCTTGGAAGCAGACCCTGCCAATCTGATATATTAGTGAAGCTTTAATTTGCATTTTCCTCAAAGCTTTGTGAACCAGCTTCTCTCCTGTGATTCATCTGTCTTTCCACACACCCTGGCACCGGTTGTTGGTTTGCTGTAGCTCTTTATATTTGAGAAAAAGCAGTCTTTCGTGATGTATTCACCAAATGCTTTCTCCATTTTGCTAAATAGCAGACCTTTCTTGTTTGTTTTTTTTTTTTTACTTTCTGAGACAGGGTTTCTCTGTGTAGCCCTGGCTGTCCTGGAACTCCCTCTTTAGACCAGGCTGGATCTCACAGAGATCCACCTGCCTCTACTTCCTGAGTGCTGGGATTAAAGGCTTGTGCCACCAACACCCAGTCAGACTTTGACTTTTTCAAAATCTATTACACAGTGTCTGAGTGTGTGTGTGGAAGTCAGGGGACAATTTGCAGGAGTTTGTTCTTTCCTTCCACCCATGTGAGTTCCAGGGATGGAACTCAGGTCTTCAGACTTGGCAGCAAGTACCTTTACCTACTGAGCCATCTTGTTTTGATTTATTTACTTAGTGGTTGTTGCTATGTGGAACAGTTATTCTGTGTATTAAATGTGTAGCTGTTGATATGTGTAAGAGTTACTCTGTATAGCTGAGTTCATAAAAAAAACTTTTCTGTATTCGATTTTTGTACATTTTTGTCAGGCCTAGGACAAGTAGACAAGAAAATTTCTTTGGGGGCTGGAGAGATGGCTTAGTGGTTAAGAGCACTGACTGTTCTTCCAGAGGACCCAGGTTTAATTCTCAGCACCCACATGGCAGCTTACAACTGTCTGTAACTCTAGTTCCAGGAGATCTGATACCTTCACCCCAATGCACATAAAATAAGGATTAAATAAATTTAAAAAAGAAAAAATGTGTGTGTGTGTGTGTGTGTGTGTGTGTGTGTGTGTGTGTGTGTGTGTTTGTATGTGTGCATGTGTGTGGAGAGTGGTGGCTTTACTCGTTCTTCTTCCTGTTCTCTGCTCTACCCAGGAATCATCCACCCATGGCTTGTTGGTTTCTTCTCATGATCAGCCATCAGGGACAGAATGACACCGTGCCCCTCTGGTTACTGAGATCTTTGGGGCCTGTATTTTTCAACGTGAATTCCAGTAAGGTTCTACTTCACTCAGGATTTCCAGCCTGTCTGTCCCAGGCGGAGTGAGCCATGTGGGCTCTCAAAGCTCCTACGAGGCCCTTTCCAACTGGACAGAAGCTCACACTATGCTGTGGACTCAGAACTTGTACCCAGCTGCAACTTGCTTGTCAGGGGGCAGAACAGGACAGGCTTTCTATGAGACACAGTTCTGAAGTCCAGTCATCCAGGGTTGCTCTTGAGGAGCCAGGTTCTCAAATGAGTCAAAGGATGCCAGTCCTTCCTGATGAAGTTACACTTTATGCTAGTGGGGGCTAGCAATGTAATTCAGTTACCAGAGTGCATGCCTAATGGTCACAAAGCCTGGGATCGGGACCTGTCATTGTTTAAATAGCATGGTACACTTGAGAGGTGGAGGACTGGAAGTTCTAAGTCATCTTTGACTTTAATAGAGAGTTTTAGGTTTAACTTGGATGACATGAGACCCTGTCTCCAGAAAAATAAAAAGTGCTTGTGAGAATAACAGAAGACCCTATCATAGGAAGAATGCTGCTAATATGGAGGCGGGAATCCAAGGGACAAAGGAGAAATAGACTGGCCTGGCCAAGTACCAGGTACAGAGCTGAGGGAGGGGTCCTCATAGTGAGACCTCTAGTGTCCCTGGACACCAGGCTAGGACCCAAGTGAGGATGGGGCTAGTGCTCAGGGGCCGGGGGAGGGGAAGGCAGGAATAATGGGACCCTCTTCCAACTTCAGTACCAGCCTGGGACCAGTCTGGCTTGCAGCATGGCCAGTGAGGTCCCTTCCCATTCTGGACATTGATGGGCCTGCACTGGATCTTGACATCTGTGCCTTTCCCAATCATGGAGCCATCTCCATGGAACCCACCCAGCCTCCAGCAGAGTGAGAGCTTCTCAGGGCAGACAGCATGAGTCTGCCAAGCACTTTATCTGGCCTCCATCCATCTAGAAGGGTGAGCACCTGGCGGGTCCCCCTATTTAATCTGGGGGTTGGGAAATACCAGTTCCCTCCCTGAGACGTTAGGGTAGGATGGCTGAGGCTTGGGGCTCTTTTTCTGCCCCTTACTTATTTTTCATTACTTTTTTTTCCTGTTTTTGGATTTCATTTCTTTAATGTTTATTTATTGCATGTGTTTGGAACAGAAGACAACTTTCAGGAATCGGTTCTCTCCTTCTGCTGTATGGGTTCTAAACCTCAAACTCAGGTCATCAGGCTTGATGGCAAGGTTCCTTACCTGAAACAGCATCTCAAAGCCCCTCTATTTTGTTTGTTTGTTTGCTTGTTTGTTTGTTTGTTTTTGAGACAGGGTCTCATGTAGCCCAAGCCAGACTTGAACTAAGACATAGCCAAGGATAATCTTGAACTAATCCTACTGTCTCCGCCTCCTAAGGGCTAAGATCACAGGTGTGCATCAACACCTCTGGGGCTTTGTGCATGTTAGGTAAGTGCTCTACTGCAGCACGTACTTGGTCATTTATTCACTCGCACATTCATTCATTCATTCATTCACTCATTCATTCATTCATTCATTCATCAGATGGCTCCTGATTCATTTGGCACAGGATGCAGTAAGAGGAAGGTAAGAGGGAGGAGCTTGCCCAGAGCCCTGAAGGCTGGACAAGGTAGGAGGCAGACGTAGAGGGCCGCTGTACTTTGTCCAATGTGGCATCGTGAGGGGGTCTTGGCCTAGCAGTACAGGGTTTAACCCTTATGGTGCCCAGAGCCATCAGTTTTGTCTGAGGATGACCCAGGCATGGACACAGGATGAGCAGCACATCCACAGGGGACCACCATGCATAGGAAGCGGCTTGACTACCACTCTGGCCCAGCCAGGGAAACCTGCCTATGTTTACCCATGTGCAAGAGCCTGCCATGTCTGTGCCTTCTTTATGTACCTTGTTTCCTGAGTTCAGGTGGCACTCACCTATCCCTCTCCCAACCTTTCACTGTCTCCCCGGGCTTGGGGGATGCCTGTACAGGCTGGCCAGCGGGCCCCTGCCCGGATCTATGGTGTCCCATCTCACTACAGCCTGCGATAAGGGCCCAGCTCAAAGCTGCTTTGTTCAGCCAACAAAAGGACATTTCTGCAGCGTCCTGGGAGCCAGCCACAGGCTGGACATGCCAGGGAGGCCCCAGCCTGGTGGTGGCACCAGTTTGGGAAACCCTAGCCCAGCCCTGGCTGGGACCTGGGGGTTGGGGACCATGCATGCCCCAGGCTTCCCAGGCTCTTGGAGGTGTCTTCTTTCTGTGCCCATGCTGGGCTCAGCCCACAGCTACTGCTACCCACAGCTCTGTTCTTGGCTTTGGTGACCACAGCAAGGAGGCAGGGCACCCATGAGGGACGTGTATGTGACTTGCCAGGATCCAGAGGTAGGCAGGAGCACTGACTGTCCCATCTACAGGAAAACAAAGAAAAAACTACCAAACCCTAAGAAAGGACCAGAGGCAGTAAGGGGAGGATAGGTTCTCATTAGTCCCTGGTGTTGGGCTATGGTCTGGATTTGTAGGGGGCAAACTCTCAGGACTGGGACCTTATCTGGGAAGGGGACTTAAGATGTGATGAGTTAAGGATTTGTCACAAGGTAGGTCAGGCCTTAGAGACAGACACTGAGGGAAGGTGGAGTAGAAAGTGAATCCTCAACCTGGGCACCGGACCTGACTTCACCGGGCCTTGGCCCTCTCTGTGGAGAGAAGGAGGGCATTAATTTCTGCTGTTTCAAGCCCCCCAGTCTGTGGTGCCACACAGCACATGCAGAGTGGGCATTGGATTTTCCAAGGAGATATGACAAAACAGGGTCACGGATGTAGGTAAGATGTCCTGGTGCCCTGTACCTTACGTCATGGCCAGAAGCTTCCTGGAGGGTTCCCCTAAATCCCTAGGACTTCATCCCAGGCTAGTCAGGACCCACAGCTGGGAGCTTCTTGCACTAGGGCAGTGAAAGACCTCATGTGAACAGCACGTGGTGAAAGCTCAGCTCTGCTGTCCTGACAGCCGTTACCTGGTCAGCTGCCCTGTCAGCTGCTGTAGGCTGCTACAAGGAGCCAGTCTTCAGGAAAGGCTCTTCCCACCCACCTGCTGCTCCACTCCCCTCCTACTGTCTGGGATCTGTAGGCCCCACCCCTACTCTACTTCCTCCCTCTCTCAGGCTGTCAATTCACAATAAGCAGCTCCCAGGGGCTGTCCTTGCAGTCACCCTTGTCCTGGGTTGTCTGGAGCCAGCCTTCCTTCCACCTCAAGACTGCTTCCCACAGCCGGCCAGCCGCTCACCACCCATCCCTGTGCCTCAGGTCCCCTGGGTCCCTGTAGGGAACCAAAATACCCATGCTCACAAACTTACACATAGAATGGGAAACTGAGGCAGGCCCAGAGAGGATAATGAAACTGGTAAGGCCACATCTCAATGGAGGGATAGGGTCTGACCTGGCCAGACGCTGGTTGGATTCCTATCCCGGTCCCTGATCCCTGTCCCTTCCCCCCCCCACACACCTGTTAACATTGCCCTGTCCTCTAGGGACCAGTAGCCTCACCATCTGGTAGAGGCCACTCTCCTTTCCCACAAACTAAAGCCTTCCTCAGAATCCCTTGTACGACTTGGAGCAAATACTCCAGTTTTCTGGCCTTGGTCCTCCTCTGGGACCATAGTGTGGACCTGTGAGATCCTTCCCTGTGCACTGAGAAAGTGGGGGAGGAGGAAACATGGCTCCTGGGAGCATTCCTGGGTCTCCATGGTCCCTGACTCCTTTTCCCCACCTCTCCCCGCTCTTCCTAGTCAAAAGCATATCTGTCCACCTATTCACCCAACGATGTAGTATGTAGCTGTAACCCTCACCAAGTTGGGCCTTGTGTGAGGCACAAAAGTGTACTTGGAAACTCACGATTCTGCTATTCCCAGAAGCATAGACCCTTGTTGTATAACAGTTTCTTCCTAGATTGAAACATTCCATTCTACCGGGAAGTCTCTTAAGCAGGAAGGTAAACAACTCAAAATATCTCCAGGATGTCCCTGAAACTGACCAGATTTACTAGGTTCCCCCTCCCTGCCAGAGTAAACTATAAAAGCTGAGAGTACCTCTTAGCCCAAAGAGGCTGAGATGCAAAGAAAACTCCTCAGAGGAGGAAAGCTGCAAAGACTTTAGGATCAGACCAGCAGCCTGGAAGAAGCAGACACTGTTAATCCCACAGATACAAGGAGAAAGACCACTGACCCAAATCATGGCCAAATTAATTAAAACAAGCTGTATTCGTGTAGGTAGGCACTTGCTGGCTTCTTTTGATGTAGCTGTTTACTCAGGCAAGCCACTGAACTAAACACATGCCCCTGGACCTTGGAATAAGGTGTATACTCCCTAGGGAGTAGCTATTCAGTCCCTGAAGGCTGGAGGGAAGGGTCTGGCTTCTGAATTTGGGTTGGGGGTTTTATATCGATGGGCCCACCAAATGTTAATCCCACAGACATGAGAGGAAATACCACCATCTTAGGGTTTCTAGTGCTGTGAAGAGACACCATGACCATGCAACTCTTATAAATGAAAACATTTAACTTGCCTGTCTGGGTTTACATACAAGGTCTTCTTACTGACACAGTGGCATGACACATGACCAGTACATTAATGAACAGAAAAGGCAGGAAATGCTTGCTTGTCCTCTGGCACAGCAGGCAGCCTGAACCTGAACCTGAGCCTGAACCTGAGCCTGAACCCCAGAGCCAATTCCCAAGGACAGTCAGCCAAGTGTGTGTGTGTGTGTGTGTGTGAGAGAGAGAGAGAGAGAGAGAGAGAGAGAGAGAGAGAGAGAGAGAGAGACAGAGACAGAGACAGAGAATTCCAAGTATCAGAAGCCAACCTGAAAAGCAGCTTTCATTCACTTACTTGTTCAGTTATGTGGAGGGAGGGGACCCGTCCAGTCTCTACTCTTGGGGTCAGTAGCTGGAGGCAGTCTTGGCTGCACTGTGCCAAGGCTGAGTTCTTGCAGCTTGACAGGGGCCTGTCTCCTGGACACACACCTCTCCTCTGTCCAGGTTTGCATTGCTGCCACCCCTGTAGGCTGCAGGGAGAGAGACCTGTCCTGTGAAGCTTTGTGGCAGCTTTTAGAGACCATAGCCCCCTGTTTCAGGCCACTCTGACTCTGCTCTGAGTCCTCACTAGAACAGAACCTGGCAGAGTCACTGGAAAAAGCTTGGGATTGATGGGTATGTGAAGCAGTCATTTACTCCACAGAGTGTGTGCTCTAGAGACAGCTTTGTGGGATGCACGTATGTGTGTGGGCACTTATATGTGAGTTTTGCTCAAGTGCTTGTTGCCATGTGTGAAGGCACATATATATCTGTGAGCATGTGTAAGGTCTTGTTTGCATTCTTTTAATGGTATGTGACCTGTGGTGTGTGCATGTGTAAGCATATACATATAATTGCTAACACATCTGCACTTGGGTGTGTGTATTTGGGGGGTGGTCACCTGGGTTTGTCCTAGAGACATGAGCCTGTATCAAGAGGTGGCCTGAAGAGACTGAGTTCCAGGAATCTTGACTTGTGGGTTCTCCACAGTGATGCTGAGGGGAGCTGACTTGAGGGCTCACCCTCTTTCATGTGATCCTGCTGTGCTGATCCTGCACAGCCTCCCACAAGCTCCAACTAGTACATGGGGGACAGAGGCCAGGCAGGCTCAGGGAGGCAGGGTGTAGCCTGAGGACTCTGTGCTGGTCAGACTCAAAATGACGCCTGGGTTCCTAATTTTAGGCAGGTTTACCTACTGACCTCCCCATTGTTGGTCTCCCTATCTGTGCCACAAGAAAGGCTTGCACTGCCCTAGTTCTGATGGCTTCAGCTGTGTCCTCAGCATAGATCTGCACCCCTCCAGGTCCTACTGGCTCCAGGCTGGGCTCCCCAGATAAACCACTTCCTCACACACATCCCCCCCCATGGGCGACAGTCCCAACATCTGGTTGGTGTTTGTAGCAAGTTGGGGGCAGAGGAGCATCTGCTGAGGAAAGCAGCCTTGTGGGAGCCTCAGTCCTGCTGCTGGGGCTGTGAGAACTGGTGTCGAGGGCGGGGCTGGTCTGACGGTCACATTGACGGATCACATTTCCGTGTGTGTGTGTGTGTGTGTGTGTGTGTGTGTGTGTGTGTGTGTGTGTGTGTACACAGATGATTCAGAAAGTTTTGTGAGCAGGCCAAAGCTACACTGAGAAGTTCAAATCAGGTGTTGGTGCTGGTGTGTGTGTGTGTGCGTGTGTGTGTGTGTGTGTGTGTGTGCCTCTTCCATGAGCCAGGAGCCTAGTCTGGTAGGTTTAGGTTTTAGTTTTGTGTCAGTTTCTTGCTCTGTGTCTCCCAGGCTAGCTTTGAACTCAAAGCAGCCCCCATGCTTCAACTTCCCAAGTGCTGGGAATGCAGGTGCAAGCTACCAGTTTATATAAGTGTGTGGGGGTGATGGTGGTGGGGATTGTGGTGCTGAGAATCAAACCCAGGGTGTCATGCATGCAAGGGAAATACTCTACCCATTTCTGTGCAGAGAAGGGTCTCAGAAGACCACATAGTTCTGGGTGTTAGAGAGAATGAGGCTTCAGCTCCCAGCAGAGAGACTCCACTGCCTTTAGGCACAAGGGAGGTCCTTAGTACATTGGGTCTGCATCTGGGGTCTCAGAGGACTGACTACCCACCCACTCCTAAACTGGTCCCAGCTGGAAAGAGACCCCAGGCTTTGGACTTGGGGTATTCATCTGCAGGGGCAGCTCAGGCCAGATCCATAACCCACTGAGAGCCTCGGCTCAGCCCTTCCGGTGAGGTAATGGGAAAAGCTTGCCGTGGCTGCCTGGCCCCCTTGCCAGAACTGAACATCCCAGAACCCCAGAGCGCCTCAGAGTTTACTCTGCACCGCAGGGTGGGTAGGATGGGGGTGGGGTGTCCCAGCTTTGCAGCAAGGGCAGGAGCTGATGTTCCCACCTCCCCCTGCCTCACCAGGCCTGGATCCTGGTCAGGTGTGTGTGTACTTCCCCAGCCCCCAGCTTTGCATCCTTGCTCCATCAGGGGCCTGGGAAGCATTTCCTGGTTCCCAGACTCTACACGCCAGGGACTTATTTATTGCTGAACTTTGTTTTTTGTTGTGTTTTTTTCACATAACCCTCCCCCCACCCCAAGTCTCAGGAAAACCAGGCGCCAGGAGCCTGGAGGAGCCTGGCCGGAAAGGGGACAATTAAATCCAGGGGAGAAAGAGTTAAAGCCAGCCCCCAGCCACTTTCCCACCCTCTACAATTCACCAGGAAATAAACAAGAAGGTTTGCTTCCATTCACCCTCGGAAAATTCAAGGATTTCCTCTGGTCGGGTGGGACTGTCCCTGAGACCCCTGGAGCCACAGTGGGGGGTGGGCAGGAAGGGAACCCTGGGTGGGCAGGGGCTCCCCCGGCCAGCCCCTTGTTGACTGGGAGCAGGCCTCTTGTCCTCTGTCTCCAGAACCTCCAGCTAGGTGGTCAGGGGTTCCTCGGGACTCTGGAAGACACCTGGGCCTGTGGAAATTGGGCTCTTCTGGAATCACAGAGAGGTAACCTGGAGCCACGCCAGCATAGGCTGTCCTTCCATCCATCCTCCATTTCTGTCAGGGATTCTGCTGTGTACTGAACAAGGCAGTTCCTTACTCCAGGTAGGAGACCCACAGCTGCACCTGCCTTAAAATGATGGGGACAGAGCCAGGTGATGGTAGTGTTCGCCTTTAGTCCCAGCCTGATCTACAGAGCTAGTTCCAGGACAGCCATGGCTACACAGAGAACTCTTGTCTTGAAACCTACCCTCAAAAAGGGAGGGGGTGGTGAGAGACCTGAAGAGGGGGGTGAGTCATGCCCCTAAAGGAAGCAGCCCTGGCAGGAAGGTACTTAGTGCCTTCAAGAAACAGAAAAGGGTGAACGTGGCTTGCAGACCGTGTGGCAACTGACAGGCAAAGTGATCATCGCATGGTACTTCTCAGGCCTTGGGAGGCACTCTGCATTTTGTTGTTTTTTAGATGAAAACTGTCTACAACTACGCCAACTGTCATTGTATAGGATACATTAGCCTTGAGTCACAATCTTCCAGCCTTGACCTCCTTGAGTGCTGGGGTGGCAAGGATACCCCCACAACACCAGCAGCCACATCTGGTCCTTAAGGGGAGGCCCAAGCCTTAGGAAGGCCATGACCCATGATTCTATATCAGAAGCTGGCTGGTGGTTAGGAAGGGATTGAAGGTCCCTTTTGGGACCTGCTGCAACTATGCCAGGAAGGGTCCACTGGTTGAGGGCTTTCCTGTTGGAAATGTTCAGAGGACTCCCTGTAGGGTAAAAGGTCCAAGCACACTTCCTGGTTTGAAAATCCATCAATCCCTGAGCTCAAAAAACCACCAGTCCCTGAGCTTGAAATCCCGCCAATCCTTGAGCTCACCCCAAGCTCAGGACTTGGAGTCCCACCAATCCTTACCCTGGAAATCTCCACCCTGGAAAATTCTGCCCCCAAGAAACCCTATATAAAGTGTGTCTCCTGCTTAGTTCCCTGCTGCTTCTGCCCCAGCAGAGACAGCTACCCTCGTGTGTCTCTCCCAATAAATCTCTAGTGTGATGTTTGCTGTGTGGTGTGACTTGGTAGTATTACTTGGCTCCCGACTGCCAGGATACCTTTCCTCTCAGATCTGCAACACTTCCATTGGGGAAACTTTTCCCCTCAGAGGTGTAACACTTACACTGCCTTCCCCCAGCAGGAATGTGACAGTGGGGCCTGACCACAGACTTCAGGACCACTACTCAGGTAGTTTCTGAGCACCAAGGGGTTCCCAGGGTAACTGGGGAACTGCTGTTTTGAAGGGAAGGCAGACAAGGGGCTAAAGAGTGGGCTCCTCAGATGCTTGGTGCAGGCAGAAGACCTGGTCTCAGGCCAGTGAGAAAGCTCAGCAGCCTGCATTTGATCCCCAGGACCCAGATGATGGACGGAGAGAACCAACTTCTGTGGCTTACTTAGTCTGTGACATCCACAGGTGCTCACATGCCACACACGACGAGCACACCAGATGGTAGGAGGAGAGAACCAACTTCTGTAACTTAGTCTGTACCGTCCACAGATGCGTGTGTGTGCGCGCGCGCGCGCGCACGCGCGCGCGCACACACACACACACACACACACACACACGTATACACATAAATAAATAAATAAAATTTAAAAGTGTTTAGAATACCTGATCTCCCTAGCTTTTTTTTTTCCTCTTCTGTCCTGAAGTGGGGATAGTGACCGTACCAGCCTACTGTGGCTGCTCTTTTGATATTACTGTTTTGTTTGTTTGGTTTCTTATATAACAGCCCTGGCTGTCCTGGCACTCACTTTGTAGACCAGGCTGGCCTTGAACTCACAGAGATCCACCTGCCTCTGCCTCCTGAGTGCTGGGATTAAAAGCATGTGCCACCAATACCGGCTGGTTTATTTCGTTTTATAGCTTGAAGTCCATCACCCAGGGAAGTCAGGGCAGGAATACAAGGCAGAACTGCTGCAGAAGCCATGGGAGAGTGTTGTATTACTTATAGGCTTGCTCCCCATGGTTGGGTCAGAGCCTGCTTTCTCACATACCCTGGGACCACCTGCCCAGGGGAGGCACCACCCACAGTGAGCAGGGCCCTCCCACATTAATCATTAATAAAGATAATACCCCACAGACTTGCCTACAGGCCAATATTAAGAAGGCATTTTCTCTATTAAGATGTCTCTTTCCACTGACCAGGAACTGCTTAGAAGTGCTAAGCAGGCCCCAACTCTCACAATTGGGAAGTGCCCAGGGGATGAACGCTCTAATCATACAATGCCCTTGGGAGTGATGGGGAGCTACTGACTATGAGGATGGTCACAGTTGTCCAGGCCTGGTTCTCGTCAACTGTCCTCTGCCCATGGGTGAAGACAGAGGAGATCCCTTAGGGTCTAGATTCAGCAGCTGGCAAACCTCCATTGAGGAAGCAGAGTTCCTCGTCCAAGGGAAGCCGCTCACTTGTCTACCCGTCAGCGGATGCACCGACGGAGTCTAGGGTGTCTTTACACCTAACCTCTGGGATGCTGGACCAACACTGAGAGGAGGACTCGGCCAAACCCATCTTGGCAGCACCTCGCACTGTAGCCTTAGTTGGAACTAAGGTTTGGGCTGCGGTAGTTAGTGATGGATCTTGGGTTGAGATGATTCTAGGTTCAGGGTCGCTGTCAATCCAATGTCGAGTGTCTCTACAAGAAGAGGGTTACAGAGGGAAGGGGAGCAGCCATTGAAGTGATGCTATCATGGACCTGGAAGACTCAGAGGCACCAGAATCACGAAGAGACAAGAAGGCTCCTGCTCAGAGCCTGGGGCCCTGCCATACCTCACTCCCAGATCTGGGAGAGAAGTTGATTCCATGGTCCAAAGCCAACTCCTTTGTGGCACTTTGTCATGGCAGTTGGGGACAGTCACGGAGTATCTGGCCATTGGACACAGGACATGAGGGCTGAACTACATAAGCTTCTTGCCAGGTCACATGACCAGGCTTTTCCATACCTGGGTGGTAGGTTTTGTGTCCTGCACTATGCTTTTGAAACAGGTAGAGTGGTGGGTTTTGTGTCCTGTACATTTTAACACTGGTTTTGTTTTGTTTTGTTTTGTTTTGTTTTGTTTTTTGAGACAATGTTTCTCATGTAACAGCTCTGGTTATCCTGGAACTCCCTATGTAGACCAGGCTGGCCTCAAACTCACAGAATTCTACCTGCTTCTGCCTCCCCTGCCTCCCAAGTGCTGGCATTAAAAGTGTGTACCACCACTGTCCAGCTTAACACTATTTTAAAAAGAAGGTCAGGGCCTTTAAGAGGTGCCTTATCAAGGACTGGGAGAAGGCAGGATGACTCAGCTTGAGCGCCATCCTCTAGGGGTGGCTGAGGTCAGGATGTCTCAGGGTTGAGGGGATGTGGGAGCCCTGCTTGAGCCTTACATAGATGCTTGCTGAGCTGGGGTTCATCTTCTAGCATCATGTTGCAGCCCTTTCTGGGTATGGGAGGTCCTGATGGACAGTTAAGATGTGGAAGGTCTACCCAAACCTACAGCTAGGAACCCAGTCCTCAGTGAGGCCTAGAAAAGGCAGTGTTCCATGAGAAGCTACAAAGTCAGACAAATGGTTTGTCTTCACCAGTGGGCACAGCTTGGGTCATCCCTCCTGTGGTGGCCTTCTCATCTTCATAGCAGGCTTAAGCCAGCACATACTTACAGGAATGGTTCCAAGAAGCCACATTTCTGCAAAGAGTGGTATAAAAACATCACTCTATGCCAACGTGTTGAATAATGGAACTGCCACATCTGCAGCAGGATCCACTGTGATGCCCTGGTACATTGCAGAAGCCTATTCAAGAAGTAAGGAGAGAGTTTGTGTAGTGACTGAGTGCTGATCCCGTATGTAAATCTCATGTGGTCTATTGTGTGGCCTTGATAGACCACATAGGGCAAGGCAGGGCTGAGCTCAGCTGTTTCAGCAGTGTCCCTGGAACGAGCAGGGCTGTGAATAATTACTCATGGAAAGAATGAATGGGTGAATGAACAAACAAATGAATGAAGGCATGATTCTAATTTTGTGAAGCAGGGTGTGAATGATAAAAGCACAGAAAAAAAAAAAAAACGAGACAGGCAGATCTTAGGCTGCCTTATATCTTTGTGTGCATGCATGATTGCCATTTGTGTGCACGTGTGATATGTGTATGCATGATTGTGTGTGAGTGTGTATATCTGCAGACATGATTTGTGTAATTGTGCATGTGTGTTAGTTCTCTGTGTGAGACTGTGAATGTGTAACTATGTGTGTGTATACCTCTGTTCCTGACCATGATTGTTTGTGTCACTGTGTGCCTGTGTATGAGTGTGTGTAACTATGTGTGTGTGCACGTGTGTGCGCATCTGTGCATGATTATGTGTACACATATTTGCCTGTGCATGAGTCTGTGTGTGTGCACAAGTCTATGCATAAGTGTGTATGTGTGCATGTGTGCCTGTGTATGACTGTGTGTATAATTGTGTGTGGGTCTGTGCATGAGTGTGTATACTTCTTTTGCTGCTCCAGTGATTGAGAAACTTTTGAAATCACAGACAAGGTCCTGGATGATAAATGTTCTATAGTGGTGTGTGGGATCTGCAGGTTCACCCCCATGTTCTGTGAGGGTGAGTGTGGACAAGGCCATTCCTAGCTAGAGCATAGCTGTCCTCTGAGACTTCCCAGTCCCTGCACGGCACCCCCTGCTCAGGGTATGAAGAGTAGAAAGCCTCTGTGACCACCATGATCCTGCCCTCTGTAACAAGATGACTCGGTGTTGGAGAAAGGATCCCTGGTAGCTCACCCTGCATTTGGAGGGGAAACACTGGGCCTTGTCACTCAGAGGCTGCACAAAGCCTCTTTGTTCCCCTCAGCGCTGATGGAGAGATAGAATTTATCTTCTCAGCCAAAGACAAGGCAAGGGTCCAAGCCCAGGCTGGCCCATTTTTATGTGACCAGAGGGACACTCCTCTCTGGGCCCCTCACCCCAGGACATTTCTCTTGCCCCAGAGGAAATGTTGTCAAGTAGCCAGTGGTTTACCAGGGCCTGACAAGGCAGATGCCACATTGTACCAGGGACTTGGCACAGCCACCAGTAGCCTAGTGACAATGGAGGAAACTGAAGTAGGGAGGCAGTTGCAGGCCCCAGTGGCGCTAGCTCTCATGTCTCTGGATGGGAAGAGGAGTATGTCAGGAGGCAAAGTCTGGCCACTCAGTGGGCTTCAGGAGGTGCTTGCCAGCTAGTCAGCAAAGCCCTGGTGGAGGACCCTGAGACCAGCATACCTTTCATTGTCCCTGGCCCCACTCTGCTTGGCCTTTACTCTGCTTTCAGCCTCCATGATGGGCTGGAGAAGGTACACCCCAATAGGAAGGGAGTGCTGGGCTGGCTCCAGCACAAGGAAGGGGCTATATTGCCAGTATCGGGGATAAGTCTGAACAGGCCTGGGCAGCCTCCCTCCAGAAACTAGAAGGGGGTTGGGGGAGTTACAGTCTGCCTGGGAACAGGAGCAGCGTCTAGCAAAAGTCAACCACACAGAGGGGAAACTGAGGCTACTCAAGTCTTTGGACAGGGTAGGGAGGTGCTCCAAGGGTTACTGCCTCCTCCTCCTCACTCCTCTCTAGTGGGTCACAGGCTCAGAGGGAATGGGCTGGGCCCAGGCTGCAGGAGATTGGGGTCTTTAAATGTCCTGGGTGGTAGGGGTGGATAACGAAAGGCAGGAGATATGGGAGAGTGTGAGTTCACACTGGGCCTGGCCTGGGGCTGCCCCTCCTTGTTCTTCACCCTGAGCAGATACCTGGACATCCTTGGGTTACTAGCCAACTTTTTCTGTTCTACATCTCACTAGCTTCCCCTCCAGGCCTGGAAACATCCGCAGTGGAACTGCAAGGGTGCTGCAGCAGCCATTGTGTGTTGGGGTCCAGCTGCTGCCCATGGGGGAAGCCAGAGGCCTCATAGTGTGGGTAGAGCAGAGAGCTGCAGTAGGGCCCCCTTCTCAATCTCAGCTTCCCACCCGCCGAGCCCCAGAGGCTCTCAGTGTGCAGCTCAGGTGGCAGGCCTGCCAGGCTGCTGTCCTTGGACCACATAATAGAGCCTGAGGCACTCCCTGGACTCACACCCTGCACATGGGCACACGCTCCTTAGTCGCAAGTGCCTGGAGTGTTGGGTGGGGGGCTAGCGAGTGTGAAGGCCAGTACACAAGTGGCAATGTGGTGGCTGCCTCTGGTCTGTCTGAATTAGCTGGGCCCTTATGGGCAGCCTGCGGGACAGGATGTGTTCAGATGCCTTTGGGCCCTCATGTCACCTGGCAACTGTCACATGGCAGACTGCCACTCCTCTATCCCAGCCACAGGCCCTCTGCCTTCCCAACATGACCACTGGGATCACTCCTTGCCTGGAAATCATATGTCCCTGGAGTAGTCTGTCATGTAGGTAGGTTTCTCAGGGCTCAAGAGTCCAGCTGGGTATAGGAGTACAGATCCAAGAGTGAAACAGGACCCTGAATCTCTGCTAGCCCTGTTCTAGTCGCACGCTATAAACTAGGAGGGTCCACAGGCCGTGCACTGCCTTTGCTGTCCTCAGGCTCTCCAGCCACTACTGCTCAGACCCAACTATGGGATTGGTGCCATCCCCTGCCCACCTTCATGATGTAATTCACAACAGAAACCCTGTACATACCTAGTCACAGAGAACTGATCAATCTCACTTGGGCCTTGGGCTGTCCTCAGTGTCAAGGGGACAGGTGGTACTACTATCTATAGTACTACTGGCTCTTGCTTGGGAGCCTGAGATAGCCCAGCACACATACAGTGCCCTCCATCCTTCAGAGCTGTGCTCCCTATATCTCTTCCAGTGCTGGGTGGTGTACTCTGAGTTTAAGAGTAAGCCATTCCATCTCTGTTCCTGTGGCAGGGTCCAGTGAGAGACCTAAAGGGAAGGGCAGGCTGGCTTGGGTCTGAATCCTGATCCCTGAGACCCTCCTCCTAAGCCTCTTTTGCACCTGCTCCTGTGATCCGCTGTATCGGGCAGAGACCCAGCTGACAGTGAGTGGTGGTGCCCAGTGGAGTGCTGGTGGGCCCAGGGCCTTGGATGTCCAAGAAGGGCTTCTGAGGCTCAAGGCCAAGTCCCTTATCCCATGGCCAGCTTGGCTGGGGTGCTCAGAGGGGCCTATGTTAATGGCCATTGTCTGTCCCTGTGGCTTTGGCATGCAGAGGGAGGACTGCCTCCGAGGGGCTCATTCAGCTGCCTTAACCCAAGGCAGAGGGGCCTTGGCTGCAGCACAAAGGCCTCTTTGTTCTGGCTGCTGGGCCCCTGCAGCCCTGCTGTCCATGTCTAGAGCCATTTTTCAGGGCCAGTGACATGGAGGAGCTCCATTGAGGTAGCTGGGAGGCAAAGCTTCCCTCTCTATGTCCATGACCAGTTACCCCAGAGTCAGACATCCCCACCCTACCAAGCCTCAGTTTCTTGGAGACCAACAGAGCCCTCTGGGAACCGTTCTAGACCCAGGGGCAGAGACGGTAAACCATGGTACACAGGGCCTCTGGGATCAGGGTGGCTTCTCCTACCACTAGCTCCCTATCTCAGCGTGCAGAGGCTTTGCACATGTGTGCACGCCTCTTCTTCTTTTGAACAAGTCTGGCTCTGCTGGCTTCCAGACACTTTCTCCCCAGTGTCCTGAGGGTACTCTCACAGACTTGAGCTTGGCTGGCACATAGCCTAGGGCACCAGCTTCCTTCCCATGGTCTCAGGGAGTGGGCACAGCCCAGGCAAAGGCAGGGAGGTAGGCAGCAGAGACAAGCATCCACCCAGCTTTGGTGGACTCTCTGTAAGGTTGTGGGTATCAAGGTGTCATGTCTGCCTAGGCCAACCCTAAGGGGTCACTGAGAGAGCCTGGACAGAGCCCTGTTTTGTTTTTTATATATATTTTTATTAGTTCAAATTAAGAACAAGCTTACTTCACATGTCAATCCCTTCTCCCTCTTCCTCTCCCTCTCCCTCCCCTCCCCCAACCCCCCATCAGTCCCCCACCCCATGCCCCCTCCGATCCCCAGGAAGGGTAGGGCCCTCCATGGGGGCTCCCCAAAGTCCACCACATCATCCTGGGCCGGGCCTGGGCCCTCCCCCATGTGTCTGGGCCAAGAGAGCATCGCTTCATGTGGGATAGGCAGAGCCCTGTTTTGCCCTTGAGATGACAGGCTGGTATGAGTGTCATAATAAGAGGCTGAGGCCAGGGCAGGCTAGCATGGGCCAGGAGGAAGCAGTGTGTATGGACTTCAGAGTTCCTGGTTTTAGACAGCTGGGAAGGAGGACATATGAAGGGCTGGCCTCCCTGTGCGCTGGCTCAGCACTGACAGGTGGCAGCATGTGGCTATGGCTCCTGTGTCTCTAGCTGTCACTTTTTTTTTGGTAATGCAGGTAAAAGGAGCACCTGCCATGGCCATCGTGGGAACCAGCTCTGGGCCTACACACCTCTACTCCCAGGAGGCCTGCAGGTCAAGGGAGAGGAGGGTCTGAACATCTGGGGTGGGTGGTCCCAAGACAATCCCCTGCTGTCTTAGGGAGGGAGGGCAAGAGCCACAGGAATCCTGAGAAGGGAGCCCTGACTCATCCTCTCCATGGTTCCCCCAATCCCCTTACCAAGGCTCTTTGCTTAGGTTGAATCAGTGTTTGAGTATGGTTAGTTAGCAGCCATTCACTTTTAGTGAGACTGGTGTACTTGCCTCTATACATACCCTGGTGGGTCCTAATACAGTGACTCTGACCTCTTCCAAATGTCTGGCATTGGTTAGATGCCCAGAACCACTTGCCCATGCCTTCTCCCCATGGGTGACCTCCTCACAACCCAGCCCTTGTCCCTTCTGTCTGAGGGCCATAGGCTCTGGAGAATAATATGGGACACAACCTTTATGCACAGTACCCTAGCCATATGTCAGGCATTTGCTGGCCTTTTAGTACAAAGCAGGCCTCTTCCAGGCCTCCCACAACCCCCAAGTAGCCTTCACATCCCAGTTGGGGACACTATGGTTGGGCTCATAGCTAGCCTGCTGCTATCTACAGGGTGAAGCTGATGAGTCTGTACACAGAGTGCCACTAGAGTGTTCATGTAGTGACCAGGACTTTTATCGTTCCTCTGCAGAAGTACCCTGGACCCTGGGCTCTTAAGTACTGGAGGTTGGGCCTCTATGAGTTGGAGGAACTGAAGCAAGGAGGAACTGCACAGAATTCCAGAATGCACAGCCAACTGGGGCTACAAATGAGATTGGAACTCAGAGGCCAAGCTCTTTCTATGCTGAGGATTCTAGAATCTAGGGCTGGGCAGAGTAGGTGACTATGAAACGCTAGCCAGCTGGGATCTGACTGCCCTGCCCAGGGCAGTTCAGGCTGGTCAACTGTTAGCTTACTCTCTCACACACAGGATGCTCTATGGTGTCTGGCACAGGTGGACACATACTCCATAGACTGGCCAGGCCCCATATTCCCCCTGCTCAGAAAAGAGAAACACCTTCCATTTTTAATGTTTATTTTGTTTTGTTTCGTTTTGTTTTCAAGGCCTTGCTTGGTAGTTCAGGCTGTCCTTGAACTCACGATCCTCTTGAGTGCTGGGATTATAGGTGTGTGATCTCCACATCCGGCCTGAAGTTATTTTCTTCCCTCCTGTCCCCCTTTTCATCCCCTCCTTTCCTTCTTCTGTGCTTCCACTCAGCCTTTGGCCCCTTTGTTCATTTACTCTGACACTAGGGATTAAATCTAGGCTTTGCACATGCTGGGCAGGTGCTCTGTCACTACGCTTTGTCTCCAGTGCCTTTCCTTTCTTTTATTTTAAAAATGTGTGGCTGGATGGTGGAGGCACATGTCCTTAATCCTAGCACTCAAGAAGCAGAGGCAGAAGGTCTATGAGTTTGAGGGCAGCCTGATCTACAAAGCAAGTTCCAAGGCAACTAGAGCTGTTACACAGAGAAACCCTGTCTTGAAAAAACAAACAAAAAATGTGTGTATGTGTGTGTGCGCACATGCACATGTGTACAGGTGAAACAGTCATGTAGACCAGGCTGGCCTCAAACTCACAGAGATCTGACTCCCTCTACCTGGGTTAAAGGAGTGTGCTACCATGCCTGGCACCCTCTCCTATTCCTTATTTTTGAAACAGAGCCTCACTTGGTGGCTCAAGTGGCACTCTCTAATCTAGGCAGGACTTGAACTTGCAAATCTTCCAACCTCAGCATTCCAAGTCACTGGGATTACAGGCTGGCTTTAAACTTTGTCTTGAGGCAAGGTCTTATTAAGTTGCTTAGGATGGCTTTTTATTTTTGTTTGTTTGCTTGCTTGCTTGTTTTGTTTTTCGAGACAGTGCTTCTCTTTGCTGTCCTGGCTGTCCTAGAGCTCACTCTGTAGACTAGGCTGGCTTTGAACTCACAGAGCTCTGCCTGCTTCTGCCTCCCAAGTGTTGGGATTAAAGGTGTGCACCACCACTACTGTTGAATTTGAAATTTTGAGCTGACTGCCTTAGCCTCCTGAGTGCTGGCATTACAGGTGTGAACACTACATCTGGCTGAGACAAGGGCTCGACCTATGATCCCTCATAGGGCAGGCTGTGGAGGCTCCCTAGACTGTAAAGTTCTAGAATTCTGAAGCTAGTTGTGAATTTCCACATTTTTCTGAGGAGAAGGACTGTTGTGTGTAAGCTGAGGTGTCTGTAGCCCTAAGAGGCTAGGGTCAGAGGTGAGGATGGGCAGCTTAGGGGTGGAGCCAAGGCAGGGAGGCATCCAGATGTAGAGGGTGCAGGGCAGGTCTGTGAGGGTAGGGATGGGGATCAGGCAGTGTGGAGGGTTCGAAGGTGGATGCTTGATGAGCCCTGCAGATGGGCCTTTTGCTCTCCTAACTTGTTGAGCCCTGACCCTTAGAGCCAGTAGCTGGCTCATGAGTAGACTGTGTTCTCGTAGGTTCCCTAAACAGGAAGTCCCAGACTCACCACAAAGCTCTCTGCTCAAATCATTGGTGAGAGTCCTGGAATGGAGGGTAGAAGAAAAAGCAGCCGCCCACAGGGCCAGACCCTCTTCTGTCAGGAAACCTCTCTGGCTTCCCTCTGTTCACAGGATCCAAGCTCCCCTGCCTGAAAGCTGGTCCCCAAATTTGATGCTCATCTTATTAAGAGCACTGAACCCACCACCACCATCAATGTACACCAAAACATACTCAGAAGTTGTACATAACACATCTAGAGTAGCCTCTGCTCCTCTTAGTGCGGGGTGGGGGGTGGGGGGTGGGGGGGTGGGGGGGTGGGGGGTGGGGGGGGGTGGGGGGGGCAGGCCCTGTCACTGGTGCCACCTTTCTGAGGCATTCCTTCAGGGCAAAGCAGCCAGTGGCAGACCTTGTTAAGCTCTGCCAGACTCGGAGAAAGGTTATTAGTCAGGGGTCATGGAAAGGGAGATGGAAGGAGGGATGGATGGAGGAAATGAAGGAAGGAAGGAAAGATGAAGGGTTAGAGAGAGAGATTGTGAGGATAGAGAAATGGAAGCAAAATAGAAGGAAGGAAGAAAGAGAGAAGGAATCCAGCCCAGAGGACACTGCCCCATCAACATGGAGTTAGACCTCACCAGAGCAACCCAGTGGGGAGCTGACATTTTAGGCAGAGACAGGGTAACCATAACTCAACCTGGACTGTGCTCTCCAGAAAAAGGAACCTCACCTAGCCTGGTCATGTATTCTGCTCCAACTCCAGGGTCAAAGAAGACCTTGGCTAGAGAGTTCACAGTATACCATCCAACCTCACATTCCCTAAAAACAGAAAGTGGGATGCTAGGAGACAGGGAGCAGACTCGGCAGTAAGGAAGACTGCAGGGAGCTGATCCTTCTGTTTAGCCTGGTACATCTTGGGCTAGGGGTCAGTGCTTATGGGAAACAGGCAGAGCTGCCCACCCTCCTGGGGAGACGAGCCAGGTGGCCACAGAGCTGGAGACCCGTGCTCAGGTCAGGGAGCAAGGCCAGCTCTGCACTGGGAGTCAGGACTGGTTTTACTCCCTGTGAGAGAGTGAAACTTACTGTAATTGCAGCTTGTACCATCTCACCTCCCAGGCTGCCCCACTTCAAAGGCAGCTGGCCTCAGGCAGCCAGGGAAAGTTTCTGGGTGTCTGTGAGCCCTCCTTCTCCCCTCCCTTCTCAAGAGCATCTGCCTCAGGCAGAAGTGCAGCCCAGAGAGTCTGGTGTCTGGTCCCCACTTCTGCCCCTTGCTCACAATGTGGGTGGGAAGGGGTCCTGGGAGCTTTCAGGTTGCCCTGATTGGGCAGGTGGCAGGTGCCTTGGCTTCCACTACAACATGCCAAGCAGCCATGATTCTGGAATCAGCTCCTTTCAGGGGAGGGGGGCAGACCCCACTTGTTCTCAGCTCTTTGAGTTCAAATCCATCTTGATGGACTGTCCTGGCTACCCTTCGTGCCAACCTTTATCCAGGCTTTGCCCACAGTAGGCACCTGGCCACAAACACAATCAGCCAGCGCCAAGGCCACAGCTAGATGAGGAGGAGGAAGCTCAGGGAACCCTGACCTTGGGATACATGTGAGGTGACAGGGGGCAGAACACATCCCTGGTTCCCAGGACATGGTTAGGAGGGTGGGGCCAGGGACTAATTAGAAAGGGGAACCTCTGTAGGGAGGGCTCTGACAGAGTAGGATGAGGTGGATGAGCAATTCCCCATAGCCCAAGCTCTTGGATGATTCCCAAGAGACAAGAGGTACTGGATACCAAAAGGAGCCTGGGCCAAAGGCCACTGGAACTGAGATGCCAAAAGGAGTTGGCTGTGTAGGGAGAACATCAGCCTTGGAGGCCTGCCATGTTACATTAATAGAGGTGTAGTGTCCAAAATGAGGGAGGTGGCTGCGGCTCTATTCTATGTCCATAGCCAAATCCTACTGTACCCCAGGCAGATCCAACCCCCTGGTCTAGAAGGCCTTCCTGGCTCGTACTCTGCAGTGTGTGAGCTGCAGCCCCCAATATCTTTCTGCCAGTTCTGTCTTCCTCATAGCCACCCGCTGAGCTTGCCAACAGGTTAGCAGGTGGCCTCCAGACTCTGGCTAATCCCTGCCTCTCTGACCCAACCTGAGGCTGTCCTGGGTCAGCACTGGCTGGTTGAGCAAGTCTCTAGCCTCCCACCTCCTTCAGGGATCCTTGTGGCCTTTGAAGCAGCTCCTGCTCACAAGCTACAGCAAAGCTCAAATAAAAACCAAGCATCTAGTGCTGGGTTCAAAGGGGTCTTTGTTCCAGCCCGTGCCCTGCTGGCGCGTGGGCCTGACAGGGCTCCCAATTCACCTGTGCTTCTACCAGCCAGAAGGCCTGGCAACACCTCCCCATCACACCAGACAGACTCTGTCTGTCCTTGGCCAACCTTGGGACTCCAAGATATTTCTATTGTCGTGTGTGTGTGTGTGTGTGTGTGTGTGTGTGTGTGTGTGTGTGTGTGTGTGTGTGTGTTGTATGAGAGAGAAACTATTTCTCTCAGGGTCTCTGTGTCCCTGACCACCTTTGGGTCTCTGGATGTTTCTGTAGCATTCTCATTCTCTCTCTCTCTTTCTCTCTCTCTCTCTCTCTCTCTCTCTCTCTCTCTCTCTCTCTTTCTGTGATGTTATTCTCCCTGCTTCACCCTTCTCCCTTGGTCTGTCTGTCTCTGTTTCTTGATCTCTCTTGGTCTCTCTCTCTCTCTCTCTCTCTCTCTCTCTCTCTCTCTCTCTCTCTCTCTCTGTGTGTGTGTGTGTGTGTGTGTATGTGTGTTCCACTACAGTCCACATTTGCCAGGAAAATAAATACTGCAGGTCTCTTTAGATGGGAACAAATGGCAAATGGCCTGAATCTGTCTCCTGGGTGAGGAGAGCCTAGCTGACAGCTGGCCCACAGCCTCAGCAAATGGTGTATGTGGTAAGAGCTTCTGGCCCCCATGAGACTCCTCCCTCCTAGAGGTATTGTACTTCCCTTAAGCTGTGGGCAGGGTACACAGTGGCCAGAGAAGGGAGAGTCCAGTGATGCCATGCTCTGAGCTGGAGTCTCCCTAGTGTGGACACAGCCCATTTCTAGTCTGAGAACTCTGAGGCTGCTAGGCAGGGCTGGGCTCAGCAGCAAGCATTGCACTTTCCCTCCCTACAGCTGCTCCTGCGAGTGCTCATGGAAACTACTAGAACTCCAGGCTCTAGCTAGCTGCTGGGACTCACATTTCTCTCTGGGTGCCCCTCCAGTGTCCACTGTATGTTCCAGGGCAGTCTTATCCTTGGCTCCTTCTATGACCCCTATGACTCACTTTGTCTGAAAGCCATTCCTTGCCAGGTACCTGGGTGGCCTCAATCCCACCTTCCAGGGCTCCTCATCTTGAGGAGGCCTTGACTAGGACTCACTTCTTGGCTGGAGGGTAGCAGGCCAGGTTTCTGGGGAGATGCTCTCTAGAGACCCAGGGACAGTCATTGTGGTAGATATTGCCTTCCCAGAGGACTGGAGATGACTCTTACATTCTCTTCCTCAAATCTTTCCTGAACATATATTATGAAGTTGGTTCCACGGAACCCTACCCAGGCTTCAGCTACAGCCCTGTACCATGGCTGAGAGCCCTGTACCAGGTCTGTGGGGTTCTAGTTGTGTCTAGCTTGCCTTGGAAGTCATTGGTGGTGCTCAGGACTTTATTTAATCTTCATCCTTTCCCTGGCCCTTTGTGGCAGAAACTTCTTCCTAGGCCCTGTGATATGACAGACCTGACTCCAGATAGGACAGCCTGCAGGCATGATGGCATTATGGGTAAGGAAGGGCTACACCGGCCCTAGTCCTTGTGAAAAGAGCCTGGCATGTCTACTCCTGGAAGCAGCAGTGTTTTCTAGGGAGCAAACAAACAAGGTGCTCACACCTAAAAGATCTGAGGATCTCTTACAGGTCACAGTGCCATAATTCAGCCAAGCCTTGAAAGATCAGATGACTACAGTATCAAGGACCAGGAGCTCTGGGGACAGAAGAGCCAGGCTGCTGCAATTACTGCTGTCCAGATTCCCCAGCGCCTGCCAGGTGCCATCTAGGAGCGAAACAGTGACCCAAACTTTAATTTCCACACAAATGGAGATGGCACACACATTCCTGAGGATACTGGAGGAAAAAATGCAGGCATTCAGTGTTGGATGGGGTGGTCCCTGGCAGCTGCTGTGACACTACATGTAATGGCTGGCCAGAGTGCCTCTTTATGTGTTTGTGGGTGTGGGTGCACGTGTGCGTGCGCGCACAAGTGGAAGCCAGTGATACCTTAGGTATCACTGCACACACTGCCTTGTTATTTTGAGATGGGGCTCTCATTGGAACTCAAAGATTAGGGTAGGTTGGATGTCCAGTGAACCCTAGTGATCTGTCTGTCTCTTCCTGAGTTATAAATTTGGGGTTATAAATTTATGCCATTAGACCTTCCTTCTTTCCTTCCTTCCTTCCTTCCTTCCTTCTGGTTTTTCAAGGCAGGGTTTCTCTGTGTAGTCTTGGCTGTCCTGAAACTCACTCTGTAGACCAGGTTGACCTCAAACTCACAGGGATCCACTTGCCTCTGACTCCTGAGTACTGGGATTAAAGGTGTGCACTGCTACTGTCCAGCAAGCCTGGCTTTTTTATGTGCACTGGTGTTTTGCTTACATGTATGTCTACAAGAAGGCAAAGGGTACCCAGAACTGAAACAACAGAGAACTGTGAGCTGCCATGTGGGTGCCAGGAGTTGAACCTAGGTCCTCTGGAAGAGCAGTTAGTACTCTTAACCACTGAGCCATCTCTCCAGGCTCAAGCCTGACTTTTTTTTAATATCTTAAGGATTTTTTATTTTTATTTTATTTTATTTTATTAGTTCAAATTAGGAACAAGCTTGCTTCACATGTCAATCCCTTCTCCCTCTCCCTCCCCTCCCCCCAACATCCCACCTGCCCCTAGCCATCCCCCCTCCACTCCCCAGGCAGGGTAAGGCCCTCAAAAGGGGCTCCCCAAAGTCTACCACATCATCCTGGGCCAGGCCTAGGCCCTTCCCCATGTGTCCAAGCCTGGCTTTTTTTAATGGAGGTTCTGAAGATGAAATTCAGGTCTTTGCATGACATTACCAACTGAGCCATCTCCCAGCCCTCCAGACTGCCTTTTTATGGGACTGTCAAGTCAGCTTACCTTCTAGGCTGAGCTCTCAGGACCCCAAGCCCAATACCTCTACATCGACCTCACTGACAAGACTGCTTATTGTGAGGCTGACTTTGCCACAAAAGGTTATTGGCAGGGCCTAGGCTGAGATATGGGTGTTAAGGATAATAGGGGCACTCACACTGTACATCCAGGTCAGCTGGATGAGTAGCTGACCAGCAGGGTGCTGTGCATTTGACCCTGCCCCAGGCTTCCTGGGCTGCAGCCAAGCACTCAGAAACAAAAAGCTTGTGGTGTGAGGGAGACCACTTGGGCCAGAGCCACAGAGTTGGAGCTTAGGGAGCTCCAGTTGCTTGCAGAACTTTCCAGAATTCTTTTTTTTTTTTTTTCCGAGAGACAAAGATTCTCTGTGTAACCCTGGCTGTGCTGGAACTTATTCTGTAGACCAGACTGACCTCGAACTCATAGAGATCTGCCTACCTCTGCATTCCAAATGCTGGTATTAAAGGCATGTGCCACCACCACCCAGCTTCCAGAATTCTTGCTAACCTTCTAGAACCTCACACTGGCGTGTGCCACCACCAGCCAGTTTCCAGAATTCTCGATAACCTTCCAGAACCTCACACGAGTTATCGGTCTCAGATTCTTTAACTCAGTAGCCAAATGTGGGACTTGAGGCAGGAAGGTCCTGTGCTCCCGGGGAAAGCCTAGAAGAAGGCTAGCCTGTGGGAACCAGCTGAAGACATCCATCTCTGAGTCCAGCATCTCCATTGGAAGCAGATACCAGATGATCCTGCCACACCAGATGAACGTGGCCACAGACTTGTTCTTAGGTGTGGGGTAAATATGTTATCTCGAGACTGCACATCCACAGAGAAGGAGGCATGGAGGCCTGTGGCACAAAATGGCATAGCTGCTTGGGGGGAGGGCTGTCCTCAGCACCCCAAACAGCAAAGCTGAACAACCACTCATGTATCCTTACAGACAAGAAGATTGGTGCAGCTTTGTTCACACAGGATCATGGCTAACACCACTCTAGAACACTCCCAGCAACCATTATTGACAACCTGCATGCCCTGGATGGATAATCAAATGTGACCCAGCCATGTGGTGGATCAGCTACAATAAGGAAAGATAGTCTGACAGCTGCGGGAATGGGAGGAGCCTAGAAGGAACTCAGAGAGCTATGGACTCCACACGGCAGGCCACCCATTCAGTGTCTCAGAGACAAGTCTATGGGATGGGAAAGACCCATATTTCTAAATACCCATCAAGCAATACCTACTTGAGTTGCTACGAGTAGATCTGGTGGGTGTGCCAAGCCTGTAAACATGCCAGGTGAATTATTTCATAATAAAGTTGAAAACAACTAAACTAAACTAAACTAAGCTAAAACACTTGCCCTGGGTCCACAGTTAGCCAGGTTTATGTTGGCCTGGGGCAGGGCAGGGTTGTCCCTTCCCTCGTGGTCTTATCCAGTACAGCAGGGTGAAGAGTGATGGCTCAGGCTGGCTGCAGTTTGCTCAGCTCCTACTTTGACCCTGTGAAGGCCTCCGCCCCTCCCACAGTCTTCCCAGAAGGAAGCAGAGGAGCAAATGGCATTTGGACTCCAGCCCAGGAAGCCTGGTGGGGACTGCTCCATATCCCACCCTTGCTTACAAGCAGGCTGTGTCCAGTGTCCAAAAAAGGGACCCTCTGAGTAGTAAGATCCAGGAGTGCCACCCTTACACTGTCCTGGCTGTGGGAAGGTTTGCCTACTGTAAGCTCCACATATAGGGCCTGTCGTATATTCTGAGTATGACACACTTGAAGTGGGGCTCAGGCAGGAGACTCATGCAGTTTTCTCTGTGGGTGACATTCAGGCCTCTGACCCCTATCCAAGAGTGGAAGAATGCTGGGCCAGAGAGGTCTAGGACAGCTCGGCCATCGCCTGGTGGCCCAGAAAGCTGGCCTTTCTCTGGGCTTCTATCCTTCCGCACCCAGTGCTGGCCTTAGTCACAGCCACACTTCTTCCTGTAGTTGATCCCATACTGAGCCCTGGGCCATCAGGATATGGAAGTAGGGGTTCCCAGAAAGTATGCTGTGAGTCACCAGCACCCAAGGAAGTAGCTGCCTCCTGTCCAGCCCCTCTGGCTGACCACTGGGTCCTATGGATCACACAATGGGAGGGTGTTCATGCAGCCCCCTGAACTGACTGTGTGCCTCCCAAGACTGACTGTGCATCCTAGGACATGACCACATGCCCTTAGTAGTGACTGCATGCCCTCTAGGACTGACCACGTGATCTCAGAACTCCTTTGAGACTTAAGTATTGACCATTTACTTCATCCGAGGACAGTGTGGGTACAGCTCCATGGACCTATGAGGCTGGACCTCCTGCAGGGACTTCCTAGGTATTCTCAGGCCCTGTGAGTCCCAGAAGTCAAAACAAAGCTAGGAAAGGCAGTTTCTATCTCCCCACAAACCTAACAGGCCCCCAAGAACTACAACTGGGGATTGTGATCGTCAGAGACTGAAGAGAAGGAGAAGGCTACACAACGAGTAGAGCCCAGACCTGGGCATTAGGTGGACATTAACCCATTTATGCCCATCTCCCTAATGAGGACAAGGAACCCAGGCCAGATCTGTTACTTTGCTTGGGCTGTGGTAACAGAGTCACACAGACTGGCAGCTTAAACAATATGAGCTTATGGTTCAAGGTTCCTTATAGCCACATGCCTGAGGTGGGGGTTGTGACACAGCTTGTTCAAGGACCTGGGCTCCATTTCTAGTGCCACATATATGAAAAGCAGTCTTAAATCTGAGGGTTGCAGAGCTGGTTACTTCGAAGGTATCTTTCTCAGTTTGCAGATGCCACCTGTTCCCTGGTTCCTCACATGGCCATCCCTCTGTGTGTGTCCTGGTCCCTTCCTATAAGGAAGATATCAGTTATATTGGCTAGGGATTTCCCTCACACTCCATTTTTTAAAACAAGCTCTTTTAAAGGCCCTGTCTCCAAAAAGCCACATATTGAGGCCCTGGGGGTTAGGGCTCCAACACAAGATTTTTGCGAGGACACTATTCAGCTCCTTAAACCCCCGGGACTGAGGCTAGTCCTGGAGGGCTTCCTCCTGAGTGAGGAGTGCTCCCTTGCAGAGTCAGCCTCCTCCCATTGTCTCAGGCCTCTCAACTGGTATATACCATTCAAGTAAGGGCAGAAGTGGGTTTCTGGTCCCTGGTGGATCTCTCTCAGCCTCCATTAGCTAAAGAGACCCTTGCTTCCCAGATGCCTTCCCTTTCTGGCATTCAAGGCCCCAGTTGAACCCAAACACCCTATTTGGTTCCACTACGAAGCCTTTAGTTTGTTCCTTCCCTGGGAGGCTATTCATCCTGCATATCATGAGGCCTTACCTTAGCTTTTGTATTGCCCTACATTCCTTCTGGGATCAAGGACATGAACAGAGTATGGAAGGGAGTACCGTGAGGTCAGTTACTGATGAGTATGAGGTAAACTGTGTAACCTCTCTGCACTACAAAGTTCTCATTAGGAGAATGGAGCCATTTACCTCACAAGGCTACCTTGAACACGACTTGGGCTTGGTGGGACCTGGTAAACAAGAAGCACTTTCCTAACTACTAAGAGGTACTCAGGAGCTGTCCTTCTGGGCTATCAGAACTGAGGGAACCAGAGGGTCCTAGAGGGTCTGAGACATATCTCACTGGCCAGAAAGAGGGCTCTGCTGGTAGCCACACCCTGTCCCCATGGCAAGGACATCTCTCTCCAGCCACCCCAGCCCACTACTCCTCCTCCAGTGACTTCTAACCTTGAGAAGTCATCTGGATTAACCTACAGGCCTCTCAAGAACTTTTCTGTCTCCTACTAACCTCCCTTGAAGCCTGTCCCCTGACTCAGCCCCCAGGGACTCCCTCACCATGAGCTTCACTGTATTTCAGGAAGGCGTTCAGCTCTAAACTACAAGAGCCCTCTGGCTCTCAAGAGCCTGCAGTACACACAGGGTGAGGACGTCCCACAAGCTTCACTCGAGGGTAGTTTCCACCTGGCACCCCAGGGGCTCATCCATTCCTACTCAGGACTGATTTGAGAATACACTTTGAGCTCTGTCCTAATAGTCATGCAGGGCCAGACTGCTCTGAGGTGGCCATCAGAGGTCTGAATGGGAATACCACGCCCTGGATATCTCCACTAGCTATTCTGGAGGCGTAGTAGCCCTTATTCACATGCTTTCATGTGCCCCACCTCTGTGTTGTCAGCAGGGGAATGTGGTCTGCAGGAGGCAGGGGGCTTTGGTGTCTCTGGCCACAGATAAGCTTTGCCCACATCTTTCTGAAGCCTTTGGGAGCCACACATTCCAGAACTTTCTCCCAGAGTCCCCACCCTCCCTATTTCGGGCCCAGAGCTCCTCCCACTGCTCACCAATTCACCCTCCCTGTAAGGCGATTCCTCCCTCCACAGGCCTCCCACGGTAGTGTCCAGCTGTCCACACAGCCTGTAGAGCCACCTGGGGACACTTTCTACTGCTCTCACTCCTTCAACCTTGTCTTCCCAGGCCCTAAGCCGTGGGATCAAGTTAGGGGGTGGGCGGAACTCCCTGCATGGCTTGTCTGGGGAACCCATCAAAACCCAGCCTGCTGTGTCTGGGTTTTGTCACTCTTTGGATTTTAAAAGAGGGTAGAAGGGGTATCATAAGGAGCCCCTCAGGACTACCAAGGACATAAGAGAGCCATGTGTCAGAGGAGAGAGGACCAGAGGGTTTGGGCTTCCTTAGGCTCTGGGGGCAGGGAAGGAACCTATCAGGACCACAGCCAGGTCTGGGGCTGGCACCCAAACTGTACTTGAAACACAGATTAATGAATCTGGTGGCAACAGTGGGCATTCAGTAGGGGATGGAATGACTGTGACAGGAGATCTGGTGTGGGCAATGATGTCTCAACCCTCAGGGAGGCATGAGTAGTAAAGATACTGGAGGGGGCCTGAGTCTAATCTGTGAGTTGTCTGGCAGTTTCGTGGGGGCTTCTCAATTTGGCGATAATCAAGAGGAAACTGCAGCAGAGATCTGTTCTCAGACTCTTCCTAGGGGCTCCCTGCACTCAGCGGCTAAGCCAGGGTGCCCAGAGGCCTCTTGACAGGTGCAGAGAGGCAGGCCACAGCTGTGTACAGAACCTACGTTTCGGGGCAATTAACTCCCCACCAGCCGAAACCTGGAGGGAGATGAGCCAGCCTCTGCCCAGACCTGCTCAGGCCCAGCCCGGCATCACCTGGGCAGCCCCACCTGCTTGCTGGAGCCCACAGGTGACTAGAGAAGGGGTGGCTTTCAGGGCTGGGTGGGGCAGGGGGCCATGAGGAACAGGGTTGAGGCTGAGTAGGGATTCACTTTCTTGTGGAAAAGATCATCAAGCAACAAGTGCTGAAATGGAAAATGGAAAAAGCTGGCAGACTTCCGCATGTGAACAGGGCAGTTGGATTCTGTGAGAACTGTCTAGAAGGCCTGAGAGTCAGCCCACTGGACAACAGGGACGTCCTGTCTTTCCTTCTTCCCTCTGTATTTGCCAGCTTCCCCACATCAACAGAACCCGCTGCTTGTAAGCCTTTAGGCAAGCCAGTTCTTCATGCTGCTGGCGGTACCTGTCTCCAAACCTGACTCCAGTGACAGGTGTAGGTATGCAGGCTGGCCCACACAGTGCCTCTGCCTCTCACACATCCTCTGAAGTATATAGGTGGCCCTGAGGCCAACTCCCAGAGAGAACACTCAGCAGAATGGGGCCTCATGGGCAGGACTGTGGTTGACTCCTGCTCAACAGGATCTGTTCCAGTGAGTGCCCACTGTTTGGTAATTGGCCCAAACACAGACCAGCCTTGCTTCATCTCCTGTTTCTTCATCTCTTATTTCACCAAACAAAACAAAAAACAAAAACAAAGAAACAACATCAAAACAGGCTGGCACTCTGTCACATGGCCAACACAAGGGAGACCCCACTCAAGTCCTTTTGGCATTGAGATCAGGCTCTGAGTTGTTCTAACCTCCATGGCAGGGCCAGGCTGCTTGCTGCTAGGGTGGGCAGCAGGACACAGACTCTGGACCATAGCATCAAGCAAGGACAAGGGTCCTGGGGTCTGCCAGACTGTTCTAGCTCTCCCCAGATCCACTGTCTTGGAGCAGACAGTGTGGTAAAAAGAAGGAGGAGGAGGAGGAAGAGGAGGAGGAGGAGGAGGAGGAGGAAGAGGAGGAGGAAGAGGAGGAGGCTGGGGTGCCAGGGGAGAAACAGCTGTCTAGGTAGAGACCAGACATTCAGCTAAAAGATGTGTTAATCAGGCAAGGCAGTCGATAAACACTTATTGAGTGCCAAATGTATACAGAATGCAAGAAGTTAGGGATGCAGCAGCAGACTGTCACCTGAGGAGACCCCCTCTGCTGGGGGTCTAGAAGGTATTTCCAGGGTTTTCAGAGGCTAAGCACCCCTCTGTGTGATGGGAAGAAGAGCTGGTCCTATCTGCCCTGGCAGTTCCTTGTGTGGACAGATGAGCCCTTGGGCAAGGTGCCAAGCTCCTTCCTACTCTATGCTTCTGTCCTTGTGTTTCGGGACAGGTCCGAGAGTCATTGTGCTTCAGTGTTCTCTGGGGAGCCAGGTGATCTGGGAGGCTGATCCCACTGCACAAAGCCTGCAGCTTCAGTGGCTTGTTAGGCACATGTGCTCCCAGGATGGGCTGGATCACAGCAGCTGGGCCCCTGCTTGTCCTGGGCCAAGGCCTCAGCAGAGCAAAGAGGAAGCAGACACGTGTTCTGGTGCAAGAGGGATGTTTGTGTAGATGACCCATGAGCTTGTGCAATGAGTGTGGGGCCCGGAAAGCTGGCTGCCTGTGACCGCACGCGAGGGGCAGCCGTGGGTCATCCAGAGCAACCTGATGGCCAGGGTGTCTCCATCAAGCCATCCCAGGGTTCTACCCACCAGATGGGTTTCTAGCCTGCAGCCTGAACTGGGTAGGGGGATCCTACCCCACAGGTCTGCCACTCCTCAGCTCTGTACCCAACCTTGATGTGGCTCTTGGGGGGTCAAGGGGCTCCTATAGGGCCTTGGGGGTCAAGACCACACTCCCCACCACACGTGCTGACACTGTCTTTCTTGCCAAACCCAGCCAATCCCTTGGTGTTTCTCAGAACAAATCTGGAGGCCTGGCCCTTAGGTTAGAACCAGGCTCTGGTCTGAATGATGGCCTGTTCAAATCTTTCAGGCCAGGTGGTGGTGGCGCACGCCTTTAATCCCAGAACTCGGGAGGCAGAGGCAGGCGGATCTCTGTGAGTTCGAGACCAACCTGGACTACAAGAGCTAGTTCCAGGACAGCCTCCAAAGCCACAGAGAAACCCTGTCTCGAAAAACCAAAAAAGATCTGTCTCTTAGAACTCCCTGTGGGAGTTGAAGCAGGTTCTTCCTCCCTCATTGGGTGAGCTCTGGAGCACCTTGGGAACAGTTAAGAAGTGGTCAGGCAAGGCCCTGAGCTAGGCTGTGAAGGAAAAGCTGAAGTAGCCTAGGAAACCTGGAGCAAGAGCTACACAGTAGTCACAGGGCTTGGCATCTTCCCTGACTAGCAAGATAAGCACCCGCCCCCACCTGATGCCTAGAGGAGGGTCTGGATTATACTGGTCATGGGGCAACAGCAGCAATAGACATAAGATGTTTTGTGGGACCCCTGCCCATCCTCCATAGAGAAGTTCCAGATGGCAGGTAGGTACCCAAGTGTCCAGTTGCCCCCAGGAGTATCAGTATCCTGAGGGATGACCCTGAGGCTGCAGGGAAGGGAAGGGAAGGAGCAGCTGATTATTGCGGTGTCCCTGATGAAGCATAGATGCAGAGCCAGGGCTCCACCCTGGCCACCACTATCAGGGCCTGTGTGTATGACCTCAGCAAGCAGGCTGGCACGGGGAGGGGTGTGGGTTCCCTCTGTCCTCCAGGCTTCATTATCTGGGGCTGCCTTGCCCTGCCAGAGATAATTGTTTATAGCTGGAGCAGATGCTGGGAACTTGTCACAGGGCCAAGGAGGGAGATTTCAGAGACATGGTCAGGGGCTGTGGTCCCTGGCCAGGGAATCCCAGAGGTCTGTAGGGGTTGAATTGGCCATGATGGCTTTTTGAGGGAAATCAAAGGCTGGGAAATGGAAGTGACTTACCCTGGGGTTGCACATACATTTGGGTGGACTACACTGGGCTCTCCTTCTCATCTCTTCATCGTGTGGCTACACCCCTGCAGGCCCTGCTAGGTGCTCTCTGGGAAGGGGGAATGGGTTGGAGGGACAGCCAGGCAGTTCCCAAGAGCTTGCCTGCAATGTTCCAAGCCATACTCTTCTACCAGAGCCCTGGCTCAAGCTGGAACTTCTTTGCAGGCCAGGCATGTGGTTCATGACTGAAGACCAGGAAGCAGACACCTGCTCCCCTCAGTCTTACCAGAGGGACACTGGCCAAGGCTTCCTAGGAGCAGACATGGAGTTGCTTCTCCTCATGGGAGGTCTCAGAAGAACTGGGACTCTCTGGGATCCCATAGAGCCCCTCTTCCCACACCAGAGCCTTCCAGTCACACCCCCCGGACCCACCCAGTGCCCGCAGTCAGCCTTCTTACTTCTCTTGCAACATCACATGAAGGCTGTGGCAGAAACCCTCGTCACTTTCAGGTCCCAACCTGCTGCCCGCCCCAGGCTCCCAGGCTCCTCTCCCACGGGGGAGGGGGTACCAGCCCAGAGACCCTGTGGAGACACGTCCCTGGGCTGCAGGTCCCTGAGAGAGTGGTGGTGGGCACTGCATGCCTCACCTACCTGAACAAAAGTACTCTGTGCCCCAATCCCAAACAACCAGGGCCCTCACCATCACCACTGGGTCCTGATGCCTTGGTCTCCAAAAGGTCATCTGCCCAAAGCCCTCATTAGTTGCCTAGGGATGGCACTTCTTAGCATTGCCCACAACTGGGAAATTTGTGTGAGCACAGGAGCACACTGCCGTTGGCCCCTCCTCCAGGTCCTCAGGTGCACCCTTGGCCTTTGGGTGGTAGAGTCCTATTCCTCAGAGAACCTGGGTGCCTGAGGGAGCTGTGAGTTTTGCCTAGGCATGCCTGGAAATCAGGAGTATGGACCAAGGTAGTTCTGGGTAGACCCACGGGTGGGGGTAGCCAAGACCCAGAACCCCCTTCTTTGCTTGCTTCTCCTGGCTGCAGGCAGGTGGGTGGTGGCCTCATGCCCTGGGCTTCCTGTTCACAGCACAGTCTGCTGCAGGTGGGGCCAGTGACAGGGTTTTCCTTCCTCTGGGCAGATGAAGCAGAGGCAGGGAGTTGGGGAATAAATAAGGAAGGGCATCTCCCTGCAGTGGCACTGCTGGAGGTGAGAAGGTCCCGTAGCTGTGCCTGGTGAAAGGTGCTGACCTGCAGACAGAGGCTCCTGGAGTTAGCAGCCTCCTCTCTGTGCTGAGGCCGATTCTTCCTTGGCCATTTGGATGTGCCTAGCAAAGCTTTCCTGTGCCATTACGCAGGTTGCACATGGCTCACAGGACTTGGCACTCCAGCCAGACCTACCCCAAGGCCTCTTTCAGAGACACTACCCTTAAGCCAGTGCAGTGTTCTACTACCCTGCCTCATTCCTTGTCTCTTTCCTGCCCCCCATCAGTGTCTGGTCATGGTAGTGTCCCTGTATGACCTCTGTATTGCATCCACTGCTTTGGGGGCTATGGCTAGGAGGGAGTTGAGTAAGTCCTCTCTGAGGGCCTCTGCAACTCAGTGTCTGGGACACAGACCTATGGAAGCTAAGTGGCTATGGCAAAGGGTTCAGAACAGTGATGAACAAAGGGTAGCAGCAAGCATGCCCATGGTGGGCCCTGGTCAGGGCCAGGAAGAGTCTGGGGCAGCAAATGCTAGCCCACACCTGCCTGTCCCTCCTTGCCTTATAGGGACACACAGCCTGGACCTTCATGGCTAAAGCTCCCTTCATGTTCCTTCTTAGCCTCTGCTCCTCAGGATTCATCTTTTCTGCCACTCCAAGCAGAGCCTGACTTTGTGATCCAGGGCATGGCTACCTCTTCCCGGAGCCTCCCCAGAATTCCCTGCCCATGACGTAATTCCCCTATGTCCCAGGACCTGGACAGGCTCTGAAACCACTTTAGAGTACAGAGGTTGGATGTCCTAGGCAAGCTACCTCTTTGTCAATGCCATGGTCACTGCCTAAAGACCACTCCTCTAGTGGCAAGTACACTTACTGATGATGTCTCTCAGGGTAGCTGCTGTATCAAGCAGGGCACATGCCCGGGCAATGCTCACTGCAACTAGATGCTAGAGATGGCTCCCCTGGCCCCTAGAGCTGGCTCTCATCCCAGGGAGCCCTCTCACTGTCTCTCTGCTGTCTAGTGGTTCATGAGGAGTCAGAGATCACCCAATGACCCTAGAGACCAGGTGCCCAGCCCTGTGTGTCTCCAGTGCAGTGCTTATTTACTTCCATTCCTGACACAGTGGCCCCGGAAAGTTCTAGAGTTAGCTCTCTATCCTTGTACTAGGGGACAGTAGCCTCAGGGGTACCTAGACTCCATAACTTTGATTTCCATAATCCTGGCCCGGTTCCCCCGCCCTAACTGATCATATGGTCAAATGGCCCAGTTCTGTCTACCTCCTGCCAGAAGCAATTACTGAGCACCAGCTGTATACTGTGTAGTGCTGATGTGGTCAGAGCTGATGGTATGAGTGAGGCTTCAGGCTGGTCAACTCAGGAGCGTAGGAGGAGGGTCCCCACCAGTCTCAGTGGAGACCTGGATAACCAGTCAGGGAGCCACTGGGGGCTGGGCAGCTTCCTTATGGCTTCCTGAGGGGCACTTGCTGGTGCTTACACCTGGCCACCTGCCACTCTTCCCTCCTCTGTTCAGCATGTTCTCACGCTCAGAGCTGGCACAGAGACCAGACCACGCTGAGACTTGTTGTCCTGATCTTGGGAAGGAAGGCGAAGCTCTTCTCTGGGCCTGGGGGCAGGAGCTGCAGCAAGTCTGGACACGGCTGGAGTAGAGAAGGTTGCAACACAGGCCAAGCAGCTCCCACATCCCAGCCCCCAGGCCAGCGAGGGCATAAGCTCTGTCCTCCCCGAAGCTAGTCTAGAGGGCTGGCCCAGGGTCCTGGCCCTCCCTGTTCCTATTCCCACCCCTTGAAGCTTGGGTGATAAAGTCGATTGAGATGTAAATGGAGCCTGACTCAGCTGCACACTCTGTCCCTACCACAGATACTGTCATCATAGGACTCTTTAGCTAGAAACATGATGATAGAAATGGCCACCTCGGGGCACAGATCTTTGTTTCCACAGTAGGTGGCTATCGCTTCAGGACCAGGAATCTTAAGATCCTAACACTAACAATCTGAAGAATGGTGGTCTGTGGTTTCTGCCTCTCTGATCTTTTCTAGTGTTGGACTGAGTCCCTGGCTATGTCTAGCCACACTGGTGTACCTCTTTGGCCCCATGAAGCCAAGAACTGGCTTGCAGCCTGGCCATGGGCCTGCACCTCCCATGGGCACCTGCTTTCTGAAATCTAGCTACACTCCTCTGGTAACAGATCTGAGGTCAGTGAAAATCCCTAGAGTCCAAGCCAGCCCCTTGGGCCCCTGAATCCTGTCTCTGTCCCACAAGGTCCTGGGATAGGCCTGTAGTTTTAAGGACATATTCCTGTCTGGGAGCCCCCAGCTAATGGAAGTCCCTCCAGGAGCAAACAGAACCCCAGCATATCCCTGAGCTGTCAGCTGTTTCAGTAGAGGGCCCTGAGAGTCTGTCCTATCACCTTTCCCCACTCTGTTGTCATTTTGGGAAACTGAGGCCCAAGAAAGCACAGGTCCACACTCAGCTTCTGGAACTACTGCTGGCAGGTCCCTTGGGTAAGTAACTTGGTCTTTTAGCTTTGGGGTGCAGATCTCCCAAAGGCTCCATCTTATGGTCTTTCATTGGGCAGGAGGATGATGGGCCTGTGAGACAGGGGTCCTTTCTGCAGGAGCCTACTACTGGTGAGGTGACAGTGGCAGCAGCTAGAAGGATAAGACAGAGGGCCCCCTAGGAGGCAGCCCCTCAACATTTACCACCCACTGGCACCCTCCCAGGCAAGCGTGGGAATGTAGCTGGCAGGAACAGGCCTCTCCCCCGGGAATCAGCACCTGGGTGCTGGCCAAGAACACTCTGATCTGAAGAGGAAGCACAGTTCAGTTGCCCAACCTGACCCAAGACCACTGCAAAGTGAGGAAGCCTTAGGTAGATGCACACTGTCCAGGCTCAGGCCCAGACTGAGCTCCAATCCAAGCCCTGGGATGATTCCCAATTCCTGCTACAGTCAGAGCCTAGATCCCAGTCACAGACTGAACCTTGAACCTAGCCACAGATGGTAGCTTTACCCTAGCCACCACGAAACCCTCCTTATTCCTGATCTCTGATACAGATTGACTAAGATGATGTACACACTGAGCCTTGATCCTATCTGCATAATAGCTTTTGACCCCAGCCATAGACAGATCCCTCGTGTCAGGTACAAGTTTGTCTCTGATTCTTGGGAGGTGTAGCACATGCCTTTAATCCCAGCACTCGGGAAGCAGAGGCGGGTGGATCTCTGTGAGTTCGAGGCCAGCCTGTTCTACAAGAGCTAGTCCAGGACAGGCTCCAAAAGCTACACAGAGAAACCCTGTCTCGAAAAGTAAAACAAAAAACCAAACAAACAAGTTTGTCTCCAATCCTAACCACAGCACCAGCACCAGCCCAAGATGAGCCCCAATCAAAGCCATAGACCAGCCTCTCATCCTAGCTACAGACTGAGCCATGGTCCTAGCCATAGCCTGAGCCTTGATATGGCACTGACTGAGCCCTGATCCCAGCCACACACTGAGCCCTGACAGCACTGACTAACCCTTGACCCAGCTATACACTAAGCTCTAACACAAGCACAGAAGGGGAGATCGACCAGGACCTGAACTGAGCATGGCTCCTGACTTCAAACCCGCTGATTCTGACTCCAAACAGCTTCATCTCTCTCTTTGCAGGCCTCCAGATCTAACTGTGTCTATCTCGGCCCTGTGTCACCTCATTTCCTAGACTGAAGCCACTGTGAGTTAGTCGCCTTAGCAGAGGTGAACAGTGGAATACAGGAGATGAAAGCCTATCCCCACTGGGCTCTGAACTTCTCTGTGTGTAGTGTATACTTTCAAAGTAAATTAGGGTAGCTATCATGAACTCAGGACAGAGCCTGGGCTGTAGTCTGTAGGAAGGTTGAGGTTGAGGAGCTAATGGCGGGGAGGAGACAGGACACTGGGCTATCTGGTCTTCTGAGCACTTGCTGTATACTTGCCCTTCTGAGCTGGCCCCAAAGAGTGAACAGGATCTACTGTGCGTTGCACAGTCTAGTTCACCCTGTGCTCACTCAAGAATGGACAGCTAGCTAGCTGTGCTGAACTCTGGTTCAGTCACACACTAGAGACAGACCCCAGCTTGACAGTTGCAGGCATGTGAGGCAGGGTGCCTGCCTGGAGTGCTCCTCAACTGGGGATAGTCAGAAGAAATCAGAGATAGCAGAAGATAGGGACATCAGAGGGACTCAGCCAATGGACAGTACCAGCTCCCCATGCCTGCTCAAGTCCCGTGCCTGCAATCTTGTGCTGAGGGAGGAAGCTGCTTATCGGAGCTGAACTGTCCCTCTAATCTCTGCACGTATCTGCCTCCTATTTGCCCAGTGAGAGTTTAAACACACAGCCTGGAGGTCAAGGGGAGTGGGGAGGGGACAGCTGATGTTTGCCCAGCTTCTCCCAGCCATGTTATAAATAGCCTGGAGCTTCTTGGCTGTGGATAGTTGCAGTGTCCCCCCCAGGCACCGCCTAGCACTTGGGCACCAGATGCCAGGTGGCAAGCCTGAGATATTGACATTCCCCAGCTCTGTGTTTGGCTTCCGATAGAGGCCCTGACAAAGGCATGGCTGGAAGAGCTCTTTCTCATAGGAAAGCCCCCTGCTCCCTGCGGCTACTCCCCCAGGCCACCCTGGACCACACCTGCATTGTGGGAAAGCTCCAAGGCAGTGTAGTCCATGCTGAGAGCCTCAGAGGGTCCAGGACTGGGCATGGCCTCAGGTGTGGGCTCTGGCCTTTGCTCTACAACTGGTTAGACTCGGAGAGTGACACTCAGGATGTAGAGCCCTGCCTGGGTCTGAGCCCTTCCTTGGAGTTCCAGGCTCCACCTGGAAGAGGGAGTGAAGCCTGCTGTCCAGAAGGTGCTACTGCCTAGAGCATCTGTGTAACCAATACACCTTGGTTTTCTAGCTATAAAAATGAGATGCTTAAAGCTGGGGAAATGGAAGTCCAGCAAAGCGGAGCACACCTTTAATCCCGAGGCAGGCAGGCAGATCTCAGTAAATTCAAGGCCAGTCTGAATTTACAGAGAGTTTCAGGACAGTCAGAACTACATAGTGAGACCCTGTCTTGAAAAAAGAAAGAAACAAACACCCCCCCACACACACACACCCATCAGAAACCCAACAAACAAAAAAGCTGGGGAAATGGTTCAGTGGGTAGTATATTTGCTGAGCAAGCATGAAAACCCAAGTTTGGATTGCCAGTACCAGGTAAGAAGCTGGAGGTGGTGCAGCATATCTGTAATCCCAGTACTAGGCGCAGACAAAGACAGGCAGATCCCTGGGGCTTGTTGGCCAGTTGGCCTAGCCAAAATGGTAAGTTCCAGATTTGGTGAGAGAGCCTGCCTCATAATATATGGTAAAGAGCAATAGAGAAAGACACCTATTAGACCTCTGATCATCACATGTACACACATGGGTGAGCACCACTGTACATCCATGCATACACATGCATATCACACACACAGACACAGACACACAGACACACAGACACACAGACACACACACACACACACACACACACACACACACACACACACACACAGGTGGAAGAAGATGAATGCTCTGTAAGACTGTCAGCACCCCTAGACTGTATACATGCCTTAGAGCTTTCCCATGGTCCCAGTGAGGGCTGAGGGCAGCCAAGCAGAGCAGGGGGGGTGATTCTCAAGGTAGAGCTACTGCCACCTCGCAGGTGAGCAGGTGAAGGAGAACTCTGGCAGGTGGTGTTGGCCCAGGCTCTACTCGAGCAAGGCTTCACAAGCCTGAAGTTTGGCGCCCAGTACTCCCAAAGCCTCTGAAGAAACTCATTTGCATCTGCATTTATTGGTTTCATCAACCTCATTAGCCAGTTTACAGGGCCTCTAGGTCACTTCAAAGCCCTCCTGGCCCCAGATGCTTTGTGAGCCCTCCTTGTACCCCTCAGGATGGGCTAAATGATCCCAAAGTTCTGTAGACTCCTGGGGCCACATGACAAGAGAGCAAGGTGGGGGAAACAGCTGGGTTTGCTGTCCCTCCAGGTCTGCCAGTCCAGCAGGGTACCCATCTCAGGTAATGACATCAGTGTAGTCAGCCTGGGATGAGAGAGTCGTGGTACTGGTGGGTGGGGGGCATGATTCGTTTTCCCATTCATTTCCACCATAGAAAGCCAAACTAGCACAGGCCAGTGGTGGCATGCACCTTTAATCCCAGCAAAGGCAATCGAATCTCTATGAGTTTGAGGCCTACAGAGCAAGTTCCAGGACAGCCAGTGTTACATGGAGAAACCTTGTCTCAAAAAAACAAAAACAAAAACAAAACAAAACAAAAGCAAGCAAACAAACAAACAAAACCAAACAAACAAACAAAACAAAGAAAGTTAAACTAGCAAAAACTGATGGTCATATTGGCATGCAGGAACTCTATTAATACTATAAATAAAGAATTTTCTTTCTTCCAAAAGTTACCTTTTCACTTCATTTTTAAAGAAATTAAGATAATTCATGTGCTATGCCTGTCTGTTGGGTATAGAACCTGAGTCTGGCTGGGCATATTGGATGTCAGAGAATAGGGAGGTCTGGCAAGATATAAGTGAGGTGGGAAACTGAGGATAAACAGTGGTCCTCTGTGATCCTGGCATTCAGTAGAGTCTAAGAAGGTATGGGCAGTGTCCATTTGGAACCTCAGAGCAGGTCAGATGACTGGACAGGAGGCCTAGGGGACAACATAATGGTGTGAGGGGTAAGGAGGTAGGGAAGAACTAAGGCCAGAGTCTGGAGCCTCAGGAAGAGGTTACTGGGGGGTGGAAGGCTATGTGTTCTACAGGCTCACTGAACAGAAAAGGCCACTAGACAGATCAAGAGATTGGTCTGCCTGGCAGGCTCCAGTCTGTGCAACAGAGACAGCCTTGGAGAGCTTCCTCAAAACCCCAGGAAGGAGGCATGGGCCTGAGGGAAAGAGGGTACTGTTCCATCTGAGGAGTCTTCACCAGCATTTCAAGACAAGGTACAGGTAGAGCTGTACCTCCACCGGCAGAGCCTGTGCACATGCTGTCTGTCCTCCCCCAGCCCCTGGGATGTCCTGCCTAGCAACCACACAGGGTCAGCCCCAAGTCATCCCTCTGCTCCCCTTGTGGATGGCAGCCCCTCCCATCCCTGGAGACATTGTGGCCACCAGTGACATCTGCTAGCTCCCTGTTCCCACAGTCCTTGCCCTCCACAGTCTCTGCCCTGGCACCTGATTTGAGCTTGCCATGCTCCACCGGGTTCTGTAGGCCCTTGGGAACACTGAGGCATGCCATCCAGGGTACAAGTCCCAGAGCTGTGGATCTGCCTTCCATCCTGTGAACGCCAGGTGAGCCAGCTCCCTCAGTCTGAAGCCTGCAGTCAGACACCTTGAAGTTGGAACTGCACCCCACTTCTCAGAAGAGGAAACTAGACATCCAAAGATCTCTGGACAAATCCTGTAAGCTGCCCTCTTCAGTCTTTGTACCTGAGTGTACAGAGCCCTAAACTGTGAGCCTCTGCTGGACACCAGCTGGGTACCTGCAGGCTCAGATGTGTCCTGCCACTTGTTAGGGACCCTGGAGACCAAGGTCCTCACTGGGCACTGCACCCACCCATTGCCTGTTCTGCACCCTGGTTTGTCTGTCAGCACAGGCACCTGTTGCCCTGGGCCAGCTGGGAGCCAGACTTGACTGTTGTGAGGGCCAGGGATGAGCTCAACAGAGGCATTAAGGCGGGGCAGGGATGGGCCTGTGATGGGACCTTGGCAGTGTTCCAGCCCACTCTTCTGGGCACACAAAGGCCTGCTGACCATATGCTGCTGCTCTGATTTGTTTGGGGCTCCGGTTGGAAGTGGCTGACATACTGTACCCTACCCACCTTGGCACACTGGAACACCTCACAGGTTGTGGGGTGTCCTTGTGCCCCATTACTCCTCAGAGGCCCCTTCAACCGGGTGCAAGCATTCCAGCTGCCCCAAGTCAAGGGAGTTACAAGCACAGGGGACCCTGTGAGGAGCTAAGGAGGGGATGCCAGGAAATGCAACCTGAGAGCAACATCATCTAATACCCTGCCCAGCTTCAGAGGCAGGAAAGTAAGGGTGGCTCCCTGCTGGCCTCAGGAGCTCCAACATACATCCCCTGACCCCATCCCTCATCTGCCTTGCCAAAGGCCTCCCCATCCCCCACTAGCTCTGGTGTGTCAAGCGCCCACCTGAAGCCCTGCTCTGACTTCCAGTCAGGACTCCCAAGCTTGTCAGCTCTTGGGGTTCAGTCTGTGTCTCTGGGGATGGGGAGCTCCCATCTGAGGGGAAGATGGAGAGGGGCCCTGGACACAGGGTGAACCCTCCTCTGCCTCTTTCAGCAGTGCTGTCACCCCGCCCCATCATCTTTTCTCTCCTTCCTTCCCTCCCCCACAGACCTTCTGGCAGCTGGTCCTCAAGCAGCTGGCACCCCTTGGTAGGCCATGAGGATACTGAAGGGTTTTCAGAGGCCTGGCCATTGAGGACCACTGGGTCTAGGGCGGAAGAGAAGCTGAGGGAGGTACAGGATCAGGACAAACCTGGAAGAGATTTGGGTCACACATGCCTGTGTACACAGTCCATGCCCCTAGCGGTTTCTAAAGCCACATTGCCCCTTTGTGGTCATCTGTGGTTCTGCATCGTCTAGGGTCACTCCCAGTCTAGAAGCGAGGTAGGTACACTGGCGCCAAGAGCTGGCAAGGACGTTGGCTACTTGGGACCTACAGGAACTGAGGAACAGAGGGGAGGGAGTTGGGGAGCCCTCTGATCTGAACACTGTGGTTTGGACTCGGAGTCCACACTTTCCTCATCCACTCCAGCACTAGAAGAAGAGGACTCAGGACCCCTATGGAGAAGCAGGTCAGGCCCAGCAGAGGAGGAGGTAGGGACCTGCTCCTCCCCAGGATCCAGGCCTATGGGGGAAGGTGTGGCAGGGCTGCCCCCTCCAAGGACTCTAGACTAAGAGATTAAATACCAACAAAGCAGAAGAAAAATGAGTAGATAGAATTGAGGTCAAAATGGACCAACAGGAGCTGCGATGTGGTGGTGCACACCTTTAAGCCTAGTACTCAGGAGCAGGTGGATTTCAAGGCCAGCCTGGTCTACATACAGAAGGAGTTCTAGAATAGCCAGGGCCACACATAGAAACACTGCCTTGAGAAACAAAAACAAACATACAAAAAATGGATCAACAGGGAGCTGGAGAGATAGTTCAGAGGCTAAGAGTACTGACTGCTTTTCCAGAGGACGGGGGTTCAATTCCCAGCAACCACATGACAGCTCACAACTCCAGTTCCAGGGGATCTGGCACCTCACATAGACTTACATGCAGGCAAAATACCAGTGTACATAAAAATAAACAAATCTTGAAAAAATAAATAAATAAAATGGGCCAACCAGTGTAACCCACAATTAAATCTAGAAAGACTTGTGGAAAAATAAAAAGTCAGGATCCAAAGACGAAGCATCTCCTCACACTCAGCAGACACTGGGATGGCAGTATTTTAGTCAGGAGTCACTGTGTGGTCAGTGCTCACAAGGATGGGCAAGAAGAGAGCTCATGGCTTGTTAGAGTACACGAATGGATGGAGAAGTGAAAGGGAGAGAGGAAAAAGAGGAAAAATAATGACTCATATATGTATATATGCATTATAGATATGATATATATATCATATATATATTCTGATGATTCAAGAATTGGAAACTAAGATGATGTGGAAGAATTCCCCAAAGGACTAAAACTGCTAACACTGACACAGAGGAAAAGAAACCAGAAAAATCCCATGCCTACTGAAGTTCAATTTATAATCAAAAGCCCTTGCACAAGGTTGGGGATGAGGCTCGGCTGGCAGAGTGCCTGCCTAGCATGCATGAAGCCCTAGGTTTGATTCCAAGTACCACAATAGACACAACCAAAACTAAAACAAGCAATAGAGATCAGGGTGAAATGGCTCAGGGGTTAAAGGCACTTACCACCAAGACCTACACCTGAGTCTAACACAGTTGGAAGGATCCTGTTCCACCCCTGAGACCCACAACGTGAAAGTGAGAACTGACTCCCAGAAGTTGTGTGGCACCCCTACCACCAGTATATACAAAAATCAATTAAAACAAAAATGTTAATGAAATACAACAATTGAAGGCAAACACAGGCCCTAGCATGGTAGACACGTTACTGACAGACTTTGCCTTCTACCCTTCTTCTGCATTCCTTCTACCTTGCTAAACCATTAGATTACATTCCTAAAGCTAGCACCAAGTCCATTCCCATATTTGGCCACTTCCTCCTCCTGAGGCTGACTACTAAGGTCTAGTTATCAAAATATTGAAGTCCAGCAATCAAAAGTCCCTTTGGCTACCCTAATTAACATATCCAATCAAAATTCCCCTTTCCCTTTATAAACTGCCATTTGCCTATGGGCCACAACTGTCTCCTCTCTATCCAGAGGCAGTCCTTTGTCCATCTGAGGCAAATTTCCTTTTCCCTTCCTCCCTCGTCCTCTATCTCCTGTCTTTGTCTCTTTCTCACCTGTCTATGTCCTTCCCTCCTTCTCCCACCCCCCTCTTGAGACAGGGTTTCTTTGTGCAGCCCTGACCATCCTGGAACTCACTCTGTAGACCAGGCTGGCCTTGAACTCAGCGATCCTTCTGCCTCTGCCTCCCGTGTGCTGAGATTAAAGGTGTGTGCCACGACCCCCTTTGGTGTAAATAAATCTCATCTGTGTTGAGAACTTGGTCTCGGGGTGTCTTGGGCTTACACCAGTCTTTTCAATAACATCTGAGCAAACATCCAACAAATGGTTGGATACTTGTCAGCTGGCTGCAATCAATATCTTGGGTGTCACTACTACAATTAGCTGTGCAGTAAAGAGACGGTGCTGTATCCAACACAGTGTGTGCCAGTAACCTATTAGTATGCTTGTTCCCACAGGGAGTGGATGACTCTGGACCCAGCACACAGGTGGACAATGGCAGGGTCCAGGCTGTCTCTACTACCACAGAAGTTAGAGACCGGCCATTGAGAGGGGCTGGGATCTGTATGCTAATGCACCTGAGCCATGATGCAGACACAGGCTCAGCTTGAGATGTCAATGGCAACACTTAAACACTTAAACCTGTAGCACCTACACAGGCCACACCCACACCTTCACATGGGGAAGCACAGTAAATTCCTTTCTTAGGGCCAGGAATGGGTTGATAGTTTACCACAGAGCAGCCTAACACAGCCTCTATCCAGTGCTCAAGGCTGAGAACAGTGGTGACAGTCTGCACTGGCATGGGTTGAGGGTGGCCTCTGCAGGTCACCACCATGGCCACAGCAGTTGTAGACTAACCAAAGGGAGTCCAGACACCCGCCCAGCTGGCCTCTGAGCTGTCAAGGCCACCAAAGGACTGAGTGTCTAAGATGCTGTCACAGCCGAGAGGAGCCCAAGGGGGCATGAAACAGGAGGTGTTCTGGAACAGAGATGGGGTGCCAAGTAAAAACAAGGAACCCTGGGTAAGCACAGCCATGGAGGCAGTGCTTCTCAGGAACCATCCATTTCATTTTCTGAAAGAGGGTCTTCCAATGGGGCATGGGCCTAATGGATTAGGCCAGGCTGGCCAGTGAGCCCCAGGTATCTTCCTGTCTCTGCCTCTCTAGTGTTGGGATTACAAACCCAACAGTACCATGTGTGATTTTTGTGGATGGTACAAGTCTAAGTCAGGGCCTTACACTTGCACTGCAAGCATTTTACCAACAGAACCCCAGTTGTTTTGTTTTTTTAATTAAAAGGATTTATACTTATTTAAAAACTTCCCCAAGAAGCAAAGTAAAGGGTCATCCCTTGCTCCATCTCAGGAAATAAGCAATGAGCTATGTTACTATTTCTCTTGCTGTCCTCTCCATGAAACCTTGAAAGGGAAGTTCACACACATGCTACACTGTGTTCAGCAGAACTGCCAGTTGTAGAAGGACAGACATTTGCAAGTACGTTTTTCACAAGTATTCATGTGTGAAGTTGATGCTCCCTAACTCCTATGTACTCAGATATAGGACACCTGTCATTGTGGATACTTCCGGATGGCATTGGAATGACACCGAGTAAAGCTGATCACCCACCCTGGTATCGGTGGGTCTTGTCTAGTCAGCGAAGGCCACAGCACAGCAGAGAGGGAACAGCTTGCAGATGTGGCTCAGTACAAGAGTACTTGCTTGCTATGTAGCAGGCCAAGTTGCATCCTTAGCACTGGGGGTGTGGTGCAATAAATGCAGAGGGACCAGTAGAGCTGATAACCACACAGCTGGGACACAACCTGCATTGGTTGTCACCCCCACATAAGGCTTGAGGTGTGAAGCTGCTGGGGGGTAGATCAGAAGTGTGTGCAGGGGGAGGTGGAGAGACACGTGAGCTTTAAGACCTTATTCTTCACCTCTGGGCAGAAGTTGGCCAGTAATTTCCAACTGCGATCAGTATCTTGGGTGTCACTTAGTTAGCTGTGCAGTAAAGAGAATAGTGTGATGAATTGGGTCAGTACTGGACACTGGCACCCAGACTTCCCTTTCCAGCCTGGTTCCAGCCAGGTTCCATCCTGAATCCTTGTCTAGAACCAGTGGTCACAGTCTCCTCTGGGCCAGTCACTCCAGCCCATGCTGCTCCTCATGGCTTGCTCAGTCTGCTTTCTTATAGAACCCTGGACCACCAGCCTAGGTGTGGCACCACCCACAATAGGTTGGGCCCTCCCATGTCAATCCTAATTAAGAAAATGCCCTACAGGGCAATCTTTTATCTCTCTTTTTTTTGGTGGTAGTTTTTTTTAAAGATTTTATTTATTTATTATGTATACAACATTCTGCTTCCATGTGTATCTGCACACCAGAAGAGGGCACCAAATCTCATAACGGATGGCTGTGAGCCACCAAGTGGTTGCTGGGAATTGAACTCAGGACCTCTGGAAGAGCAGTCGGTACTCTTAACCTCTGAGCCTTCTCTCCAGCCCCTGGTGGTAGTTTTTTGTTTATTTTAATTTTACTTATTTTATGTACATTGGTGTTTTGCCTGCATGTATGTGAGGGTGTCAGATCTTGGAGTTACAGACAGTTGTTAGCTGCCATGTGGGTGTTGGGAATTGAACCCAGATCCTCTGGAAGAGCAGTCAGTGCTCTTAACTGCTGAGCCATCTCTCCAGCCTCTGTTTTTGTTTTTTGAGACAGGGTTTCTCTGCATAGCCCTGGCTGTCCTATATAACTCAGTCTGTTGACCAGGCTGGCTTTGAACTCAGAGATCCTCCTGCTTCTGCCTCCTGAGTGCTAGAATTAAAGGCATGTGCCACCGCTGCCCAGCTACAGACCAATCTTCTGGAGGCATTTTCTCAGCTGAGGTTCCCTCCTCTTAGATGACTCTAGCTTGTGTCAAGCTGACGTAAAATTACCTAGCACACGCCCACTTTGCTGGGCTTTTCATCCCTTCAAGTGATGGATGGAGTCCAGCCCAGGCTAGCTGGTTCCATAGAGGAAGTAGAACCTTAGTAGAGATCTCCTGGGGCCGGCCCTGGCAGGCATTCGGGGAAGGGGTGTCTCCAGGTTAGCTTCCTGGGGAGGTGCCCACCTTTCAGTATAGAAGCTGTCAACCAATCAGGATGTTGTGATGTCATAACTGAGTTAGTCATGCCTTCCATCTTTGCTTCTCAAAGGCTTTTTGGAGGAGCCATGCAACATTGCGTCAAGCTATCAGCTGACAGTGTGTTGGCTGTGCTTCCCACACTCTGGTCTGGAGTCCACCCAAGGGGTGAGGGGCAGCAAGTTCTGGATTACTCCTGATTCAGGATCTTGGCCTATGTGGAAATACTGCCACCCTGTGGTTAGTTGGTGAATTACACCAGGGGTCTGTCTTTATGCCTTACCTATCGATGCTGAAGGATCTCAGGCCTGGGTCCTAGAAGAGTGTCCAGTGGTCATGAGACCAGGGTTCTCTCTGCCCAACCAATTCCATGGAGGTGACAGGTATTGGTGACTTGGGGGTGATGGTCTCCTGGGCAGGTTGGCTTAGGCTTTGTGTCTTGGGTGGGGCTCAGACCCCAGTTCCAATGAACCTAGCAAAGGGATAAGACCCAAGTATCATGGGAACCCGGAGCCCAGCTCCAGGGCTCCAGAAGGCAGGCCTTATAGAGTGTAGTGTTGGGCCTGGGCCACAATGGTCAGAAGCCAAAAAGTCCGGTCTCCATAGCTCAGCCCATGCTTCCTGGGGGACCCAGATGATGAAGTCAGCCGGGCAAGTTAGAGGCCACTGGGACTTCCTCTGATTCTGGGATTCATGAAGGCATGGCCTTCACCAGACTGAGCCAGATCATGGCCAGCATTCAGACGTGTTCCAGACGTGAGGGAAGGCCTCTCCTTGGGCCACCCCTCCAGTCCACAGGGCAAGAGTGAGCACTACTCTGCCACAAACACCATCTGCTGGATAGGAAATTGAGGCACAGCTGGGGCCGATAGTTTGGATAGACTTGGTCGGCCACCCTAGGTGGTAGGCTGGCCTTGTCCTGTGTGTTACAAGGGTAAAGAGGAAGGTCACATTCCATGGCAGAGCCAGGACTCCATCATCTCCTCAGGGTATGAATGGGTGAGCCTGCAGCCATACCTGCTAGAATAGGGCTGAAGGCAAAAAGGATTGCAAGTTCCAGGCCAGCCTTAGCTACTCCATGAGACTGTATCTAAAGAGCAAGAAAAGATAGCTAGAAACTGTGCGATGGCTCAGCAGATGCCGGTCCTACCACCATGCTGGAAGACCTGAGCTCCATTCCCACAGTGGGAGGAGACAATGGCAGGTCGTCTTTCGGCATATGTACTCATACACACGCATGTGTACAGACACACGCGATAAACAAACTATTCATTAATCAAAATAAAAAAAAGAAAACTAGAAAAGGGATAGGCCTACAAAAGGGTGAAGTCATTGGGACTAGCAGATAGTAACCACCTCCTCAGCCTGGCTTAGTGTGCTGGGTCCATCACCACTCCCCACCAGCTAAGCCTAGACGAGGGAGTTGTGATTTATGCCTGGGATGGAAGAAATGAGCTCAGGCTGCTGATCCCATTTTACACACACACACACACACACACACACACACACACACACACACACACCCACCACCACCACCACCACCACCAACACCACCAGCAACAACAGAGAGACCATCCCAGAAGGACCTAAGCAAATAACAAGGGTTCCAATCCACTGCCTGGTTTCCTCAGATCCGCCCAGGAGGGAGGGAGTGCCATGCCTCCTTGCAGCAGCCCAGCCTGCCCAGAGCTGTTCCATGTCCACTAGAGGGCAGTTGGGGGCCAGGGCTCCCTGACATCACCTGAAGTTGTACAAGGAGTGGGAGCTTGTTAGTCAATACCCCTCATTTTCAGTAGCTTCAGCTCCCCTGAGGAACTGCAGAGCTTTGGCGGCAGGGGTAGTGGTGGGAGCAAGCAAATGTGTGTTGAACTCTCTAGTTTAGTGCATCCTCCAGTGGTCACAGCTTCTCTGGGCCTTGGTTTTCTCATCTGACAAATGTGGAGCATGTTGGCTGCCACAGGGCAGCCACAAGCTGAAATGATGTCCCTGCATAGCTGGGATCTTTCTAAAGTGGTTGCCAACTGCCCTTTTCCTTTCCCTGCTGGGAGTAGGTGTTGGTCCTCTCACAGGCCTCCCCTCTCTCCTGCCCCTTGTAGCACAGGGGACAGACAGGAAGGCGGGCAGAGTAAAGCAGTATTTCCTCTTGGGCCAGGGGGCGCGAGTGCAGGCCCTGATAAGACACACATGGCTCTCTGCACGTCCGCCTTTTGTCCCAGCCCCCGCCAGCCTTTCCTGCTCAGGCCTGCCAGGGAGGGAGGACTGTGACCGGCCTGTGTCTCCCTCCCCTCTGCCTCTCTCAGGCCTTGTTTCTTTTGTCCCTGGGCTGCTAGCCCAGGAGAATTTGAGGCCCTAGCACAGCAACTGGGTGACCAGCATACCCCACAGGCATAGGGGCTTCAGGCCTGGGCGAAGGCAAAGGACAGTGTCACACTGTAAATGCTGCCCAGACTCACAAAGAACATAAAGCCCACCCTGGGGTCCTCCTCTTGCTGTGGAGTGAGGGTGGGAGATGGGCAGCCCCCTACTCTTGCTTATTCTGCCAGCATTAGGAATCCTGGCACTCCTGCAGTCTGACCCCACCCCAGGCTCCCTCAGTGGCTTTCTAGCCTGGGGACCCAGAGAGGCATGGGCCTAGAGGGCTAAGAGTCCCCAGGCTGCTCTTTCTGTCTGTCTTCCATGACACTCCAACCAAGCCCAATGACAGACTGAGGGATTGATATCTTTGCCTCCATGGTCCACAGTAGCCACACAGTACCCAGTGACCAAGTAGTAACATCCTAGAGACTACACAGTGACATCATGATTGCATCATGATCATTGAGTAACCATCTAGCTATCATAGGGACCACCCAATGACACTCTTGTTGACAGAAGTAACCACTCAATGGGTACTCAGGGGATAGAGTGACTTCAGAGTGGCTACACATGACCACATTGACTACAGTGGCCATATTGTAGGCATTCAGTGATACAGTGACCACAAGGAACACATAGTGAGCCCACAGTCCCCATGTAGTGACCAGTAACTATGGTGATCATGCATGCAGCGGGTCACTGTGTTCAATGGGAGGTCACTAGATGATCATTGCATGGTCATTGTAGTCATTGTGTGGTCACTGCATGTTTTCCGTGGCTGTTAGTGTTAACTCTAGTCATTGGCAGTCATTGTGTTCTTGGAACACAGTTTCTATAGTCACTTGGTGGTCATTGTGTGGTCATTATGTGGCTCCTGTGTTCACTTGGTGGTTATTGTGGTCATTTGGTAGTTATTGAGTGGGCACTGTACAGTTTATGTGGTCATTTGGTGGTCATTGTGTTGTCTCACCTGGTCTTTGGGTGGTAATGGGATCGCCAATGTAGGTCACTACATGATGACTACCTGGTCCTTATGTGTTTACAACACATTCATTGGACTGTGTGGTCGTTCACTGAATGGTCATTGTTGTCACTATGTGACCATTGCATGGTCACTGTGGTGACAACATGGTACTGTCAGTATGTGGTCACTACGGTCATTGGGTGGTCACTGCATAGACATTGAGATCATCATGTGATAACTACACAGTCCCTGTGGTCACTGTATAGTCACTGTGTAATTGCTGCATGGTTGTCAGGCAGTCACTACGTGACTGCAGGGTGGTTGCTAAGCGATCAGTGTGGCAACTGCAGCCGCTGTGGGGTTCTATTTCTTTCAGGCGTTACGTGATCAAGGTCATGGAACTGCCTCCCTGCCTGGTTCATTCTGGTGGTGTGAATGACAGAATCTTTCTCTTCTGGGCGGTGCTCCAATGCAAGTGCGTGTCCTCACCATCCGTCATGGGTGGACAGTTAGGCTGACAGCTGCCCTGGCTGCTGTCATAGTTCTACAGTGAACACGGGAGGGTGGATGTCCCTTCCAACACTGACCTCATGTTCTTTCCCACACCCTGTAAGGGGGCTGCTGACCTCATAGTGCATCTGCTTTCATGTCTAGAGGAGCCCCACACTCCTTCCAGGCTGTTTTCCCCCCTACCATCTCTAAGTGTCTTTCAATAGAATAAATGCACTCACAATGTGGTCATCATAACCATTCATCCCAAAACTTTTCTTGCCTAAAGTTGAAACTTTCCCCATTAGCAGCCATCCTCCTGGCCCCATGCCCAACTTCCCAGGACTACTGAGAGGCTTTATATGTTTCCTACACAGGACACTTCAGGCACATCTAGTATATCCTACACCACTGTATTCTGCCCCTGGCCAATTCCTCCATGCTAGAGCATATACTAGAACTCTGTTCCTTTGTTTTACTTATTTACTTTTGGTTTTTTGAGACCACGTCCTCACTATATAGCTCTGGCTGACCCAGAACTGGCTATGTAGACCAAACTGGCCTCAAATTCACAGAGATCCACCTGTCTCTGCCTCCCAGGTGCTAGGATTAAAGGTGTGTGCTACTACCCCTGGGCTGGTCCTTTATTTCTGTTTACTTGTTTGTATTCTGGGGATGGAAACCAGGTCCTTGTGCATGTTCTACAAACCCTGCACTGAGCCACCCCGCTGGAATAACAGTACTTTGTTCTGATTCTGCTACACACTGCTTATTTCCCATCTGTGGTGTCCCCCTCCTGGCTCTTGTAAATGCTAGTACAGACCATGTAGACAGGGAAACCACTTCCGATCTTTTTGGAGGCTACCTGGGATCAGAGTTGCTGAGTCCTTTGAACTTCCTCATCCTTTTGCCTCCTCCCAAGTGCTGGAATTGCAGGACTAGTGATGGAAGCCAGGGCTTCATGCCTACTAGGCAAGCACTCTACCAACTGGTGTCGCATCCCTGACTACAAGGCTCTTCCTTTTCATATGTGGTTTTGGAAACCAGTGGCCCCTCAAACCATGGATTCCCATTCGGAAGCAAAAGGAAGCAAACTGCGGACACACTTGTGGCATGCACCATTTTTAAGGAGCCTTTGTTAGACAGCTTTGGAGACATGAAGGTCTGGGGAGCTGTGGACATTTCAGGGGATCCCTAAGGATCAGGCATGAGGGTGCTTCTGTGGAAAAATGTTCCACAATAGGACCATGATGGTGGAGTCCCCAAACCCAACTGCACAATGCTTGAACCTACCGCTTGTGCTCTTGGGGCAGGGACCCACTCTGCCTGGTGCTCTGGGGTGGACATGTATCATCACACTTGTCCACACCCCAAGAATGCTCAGCACCTAGGCAATCTTCAAGCACAAGGAAGTTCCCCATTGATGGCTGAGTTCCTGTGGTGAGGGGCAGATACAGAAATCTCTCTCCACGTGGCTCAGGTCTACTTTGAACCTAAAACAGACCAGAAGCATAAAGCCTCTTAAAAGTCCTCAGTGAGGCTGATATGCAGCCTGGGCCCCTCTGACACCCCCCCCCCCCCGAGACTGGGAGGTGGTTTGGGATGGAGCTTGCTGACCTTTCAGCCCTCAGGACGTGCTGCCTGTTACCAAGGTGTGTGTGACTGGCACCACAGCCCTACAAATGCCAGATTTGGAGACATCTTTTTTATACTTGTGAACATTAATCTAGCTGTATCTCCTGAAGAGTCCAACCTATTTCAAAGCCCAATCAACAAACAAAAATTGATTCTAATTTTTATTTACAAAGAATAAACAAGTGGTCCCTATCCTGGAGTAGCTTGCTCCAGACACCTTCTGGGCACAGGCTGGGTGCTTCTCCCAGAAGGAAGCAGCTGTGTCTCCTACCACACCCTCTCCAGGAACAGGGCAGGAAGAGCTTGTGGCTCTGAAGGCCTCCTGGGCTGGGACCTGGACTCCACAGGGTGGTTTCCACACATGGCCGTAGCACACAGGAGGAGGCCCTTTAAAGGCATCTGGGAGGCCAGGATAACTCTCTCACTCAACCCACAGATCATCAGTTCCTCCCCACAGCTAACCAGTGCCCCAGTCAGCTTCCCATCAGCCTCCACCACCCACCAGCCCCTGTCATTACCAACATACTCTCACTAGCCCCCACTTACTCACCAACCCCAACTCACCAGCCTCTACTCACTTACCAGCATCTCTACTACTCGCCAGCCCCCACAGCTACCGGACCACACGTGCCTGGCCCTGTAGCCTGAGCTAGGGGTTTCCGGCCATTGTCCAGACCAGAGCTGGCTCAGGAAGCTGTGCTCAGAAAAGGGTGATAGTGGGGGAGGGGCTTGAGGACATCCTGGCTGAGTCCAGAAGGGGCCATGTGGGATGGCATGGGGCTTGAGTTGAGTGGGGGCAGGGGTTCCTAGTGACCGCCAAGGGCTTAAGATGGCAGGGCGTTCCACTTTCTCCTGGCCTTTTTTTCAGCCACGGCTCCTGCCTGGCATGATGAGGACTGAGAGAGTACTGACAGAGTACTAACATCCCACATGATATAAAGACTGGGTGAATGGCAGCCTGGTGTTCCCTAAGATGAAGAAACAAGACTAGAACAGGTGGAGCTGTGACTGAGACCACACAAAGACCTGGGGTTCTCAGGGCCCTAGGGAAACCCTGAGCGTAGGACTGATTGGAGCTGGTGTTGTCCTCACACAAGGTCTGCCCCCCAAACCCCATCCCAGATAGGGAGAGTGTGATCAGCCAGGCTGCGGCTGCAGAGCAGTGAAGCAGAACAGCAAGAAATTCCAAAAGGCAAAAATTCTAGGAATCATCCTTGGGGGCAGGGATAGGTCCTAGCTAGGCCAGCTTACCCACAGCAGGCCCCTGCTAGGATCTGTTCGCCTGGGGTCTGCAGAAGGACATCCCATGTATTTGGCCCTTGGAGGTATGATGGAGGCTGGTTCTTGGGGCCAGGAGAGCCTGTGCCAGTTCCTAGTCCACTCAGCCAGGACTCTTGGCTCCAGGGCCATTATGCTTAATTACCCAGCCCTGATATCCCATCATGTCAGAACTGTCACTCCCACCAGGACTTTGGGTGCTGGGATTCATTGCTCCATTGACCACCTCTCCTATAGGTAGACTTGATGCTGGAGTCCACAATCACTGCCCAGTTCACTTTGTCTGCCCCAGGCCAGGGTCTCAGCTTCTCCTCTCTATGCCTCAGTGCCCCATCTACAGCAAGGTGAGGGAGCTGACACTCTTTGTTATGCCTAAGAGCTTTACAGGGGCTGAAGGGGACATGGCTGAGATCTGTTCCCCAGAGGAGGCCGCAGCAGCAGCAGCAGCTCCCACAAGTCCCTCACTCTAACCCTGGATGGGCATCCTGATGGAATGGTGCACTGTCCCCTCCAGTTGCCTCATCCTCACTAGCTCCTACAGGTCCCCTGGAGTTGGACAGAGGCTGTGAATATAGAGGGGTAGTGCTATGGAAAACAGCTGGGGCTAGCTCTTTAAGAGAATGAAATACTGACTAGCATTTGACCCTGGCCTCCCAACCAGATGCACTGTCACAAAGGGTTGTTTATGGTCTGAAAAACAACACATCACCAGGCACAAAAGTGCTAAAAGAGGGCATGTTCCATAGACAAATGGACACTCACTATGTGTTCTAGCCATATAATGGAATTTGGTTCAACCAGAATGAAGCTGTGATTCATGCTACAACTTGGAGGAAACTCAAAACTACAACGGGAAAGACAGCAGACACAATAAATACTGTCCTAATGGGGCCAATCCCTAGAGACAGACAATACATTAGAGGGTCACCTGAGGGCTGGGGATGGCCTGGCAAGACAACTGGAGCTCTCTTGAGGTAGTGACAGTACTCTAGAGTTGACTGTGATAATGGTCACACAATCCTCGATTGTCCCCAGTGCATTGAATCGTACATGTTCACGGGTGGACTATGTTTGTGAGCATCCTCTTGCTAAAGATGTTTTGCTACCAAGAGGAAACCATCTGCTGAGCCCAGCCTGGCCCCTCATGGGCTCTCTTCCTGACTGGCCAGAGCTATGAACCAGTGTTACAAGGATCCCAGGGCTCTCTGTTAGTGGGGTCCACCCACAACAGCCCTGTCACACCATGGCAGCCAGAGTCAACATCCTTGAGGAATTAGGAAAGTGGGATTGAGAGGTGATACATGCTGCTTGTAGCCACACTTGGCTTGGCTACAGTGGCAGAACCAGGTCTGGGCTAGGAGCAGCATCTCTAGGAGATCTTGTTTGATTCCTGTAGCAAAGTGCTGGCGGAAAGGTGGAGTGAGGGGGGTAGTTAATGCCTTAGAACCCAGAAACCTCAGCTTCTTCTCCCACGGGAGCCTCAGTTTATCCATAGATGAAGGAACCCCTGACCGCCACCTGCCCCAGGACTGAGATCAGTTTCTGTGCCCCTGCCCCCATCATGGAGCCTTTGAGTTTTTCCTCAGGAAAAGACCTCAAGCTAAATTTATGCCAGGGCCCCCTCAGGCTCACAGGAGGAGAGGTCAGGCTTCCTGCAGCCCCAGGCCCTGACGTAGTTCCTCTTCCCTTCAGTGGTGCTTCCATTGTTCTCAGGGGCCCGATTCCCCATCACCCAACACACACACTTCCTGTTTCCTGACCCAGAGGAAACAGAGATTTCTGGCGGGCCACAGATGCCTGCCCCCACCCCAGCTTTTAAAGGATATTAAAAATAACAAGAGTAGACAGCTTGAAGCTGAGCAGCATGGGTGCTTGAGGCAAGAGGAATCTTAGGGCCTCTGAATTTGGGACCATGGGTCCCTTTCATAGTAGTGGGATTGAAGATCCCGATCCTCCCCAATACTCCTGATATTCTCTACACCTGTTATGTGGGGAAACCTCCATGGAAGCCCACAAGAGCCTCTCTGTATGGACACTGACTCATCGCCTCCCAGCAGTCCCTCACCACTGTGACCAACTGGCTGTCACCAGGGAGAGAGATGCCCCCCCCACTCCACCGTGGCAGAGCCTGGGGAAGCTTCAGTCCTGGCAGTCTAGACCCCATAGTGACAGACTTTGTGACCTTGAACAGACATTCCCTTGGGGCTTTGGTGTGGACGGTGAGACAGCTCCTCCCCTCCAGGCATGGCCAGTATCACAGGGCCTGCCTGTTGGCCTGACTGTTCCTCTAGCTTCTCTTCCCCTGCTTCTGAGTGCCCACTCTGGGTCTCTCTATCATGGAGAGCAGAAGAGGACAGGATGGTTCTAAATGGGGGCTGGGATGTTGACCCAATAGCCACTTCCATTAATGTGACCTAGGACCTGAGTTTTCCGGGGACTTCCCTTTTTACCCTGGAGATAGAATATTTTTTTCCCTGTTGTTAAGGGCTGTATTGCCCATTCATGAAGCTCAGCAAATTGGGGTAGGAGAAACCTAGAACCCAGAACAAGCTAACATACTCGGATACATCACCTATCTCTTCACATTCCAGTCCATGATACCTCTCTCCTTCCTTGGTGCCCTTACAATACTTCTGCCTCGATGTTGCAGACTCTGGCTGCTCCTCTGGAGTCCCCGGCACTGAGTTAGGAGCCAGGGAATCTCCTTGGGAAATGAATCTTCCCTTAGGGTGGAATTCTGTGCCTCGAGTCCTGACACTGAAGAAGCAATAACATGCACTGTCAGTGTCGACTCACCAGAACAGCTAAAATGACAGCAGTATAGACTGCCTGCTGAAGGCGTGGAGGTGACCCGGTACTCCAACAGGATAGGGAAACCTGTCCCACAGTCACTGGCTTCCTGCCTTTCCTGGAATCAGTGCCCCCCAAAGATAGAGAGATGCACAGGTGTTCAGGTCTGGGAGAAGCCTGGGCTCTGAAGGAGGCCCCATGGAATGTGTCAAGGCATGTGGATAAATGTTGGGCTGTGCCCCCATGGGCTGCAGTATGACCTGAAGTGGGGACACACAGCAGCCACAAGTGACCACAATACTGGTGAGTCTCATGACATACCATGGGCTTATAGTGGGTGGTCAGGACAGTGGGCAACCTGGGCTGTGGCAGTGGGGCTCTGTCTTCAGCCTGGGTCACTGTCAACAGGGCTGTATAAGCACACAGGCCTGCACTCACTATGTCACCAACACCTTATAATGTCAAGTGGCCACCAGCCACCCGGGGCTTTTACTTTTTCTGTAACTGCCCTGCACTGCTTCTGCTCTCCCAAAGTCCCTTGTTCCTGTCCTGCTCCCTGGAGGGTGGGGAAGGGCCATTGCAAGTAACCCATGGGTCTTTGTCCTGAATGTGGGCTTTATAGAGGTAGACATGCTCTGATTTCATCTCTGGGAGGCTTATGAGCATGATGGGGGAGGGAACTTACTGAGGTCCAGGAGGGCCTTGTGGCTTGCAGTTTGGGGACAGTGGCAGGGAGAGGATAACGATTCCTGTCATACTTTAGAAGCAAAGCTTATGGGGAAATAGTGGAGGCTGAATGAGGAGAGGCTGGATATCTTCCAGCCATGGGACACTTTGAGGGCCAAACAGGGAGACCCTGGACAGCTCTCAGCCTTTGGCCTACACATTGAGTGGAGAGCATAACCAAGGTTCCCCATGGATGTATGGTAGCCTCTAGGAAAAGAGCTGTGAGGAGGCAGGACCAAGTGTCCCCAGCAACCTCCACTGCTTATGCCTGGGCTCTTTGTGCAGGTCATTTGCTCCTATCTCCTGGTTCATTTCTGTGAGCTTCTGCAGCCCCAGCTGACCGGCAGAATTCTCAAGAAAGAGTGTCTCCAGGGGGGCGGCTGCCGTAGACATCTCTCTCTAACCCATGAAGCCTGATGGAGGGATAGGGCAGGGAGGGGAAGGGAATGGAAGCTCAGGTCATGCTGCAGACCCCACTTCTGTTCATCTAAGCCCTTTCTTCCCTCTGTGTAACTCGGTGGTGGACTACCTATCTGTCCAGGCAGCACCCTGCCCAGTCATGTCCTTTCCAGCCCTCAGTAAGGACTGGTCATTTGGCCAGGCGCATCCTTTAATGGGAAGTTGGGCCCAGGCTTGGCTGACAGAGCTATCCTGTTCCTATGTCAGCCACCAAGCTGGGAGATAAACAGGAAGCCCCATCTCTCTGCAGTGCAGTGTGCTGGTCTTTCCTTCCTGAGGTGCAGCTGGCTCATACGCCTGTGCCTGCTACCCCTCGGCCTTGTACTGTCCAAGATGCCCAGGCAGGCCTCTGTCGGGACCTAGGTCTTCCCTCTCCTGGGGCTGCAGAGGCCAGACATTCAGCAGTGAGGGGTCCAAGGAAAGTCCTGGGAGACCAGGGAGGCTCTGTTCAGCCCCTGTCCCTGCACCCTACCTGGCCTGTGGGAAGGTAAGGCAACCGTGTTCCTTTAACCATCAACCTCAGAGCATTGACAGGTAGGCCAGAAGATAGCTGAGAGACATGGGGAAACTGAGGCACAGTGTGGGGAGCAGTTTCCTGACTGCAATAGTTCCTGCCTTTAGTGACACTTTAATCAGGGCGGGGCTCCTGACCCAGGGCTTTAGGCCCACATATGGGCCATGCCCATCTGATCTCCAGTTTGCAGGAACTGTGGGAGATGGGGGGGTATGTGGGGTGCCTTAGTGGCAATGGGCGATGACAGACCAGAGTAGGAGGTCCCCTGGCTCCTTCCAAAGTTCAGTGACTGTAAACAAGTTCCACCAGTGAGAAGACAGGCCTGAGGCAATAGGCACTTCAGAGGTGGGGAGGGGAGTCCCTGAGCATCTCTCTAGACCATAGCTCCTTCAGCAGCTCCAGGGACCTGTTAGCCAGCTCCTCCTCCCCCCTGGTAGTCCCTCCTTCTTCTGTCCCTGACATACCCAGTGTCAAGGTGAGACTCCAGCCTGCCCTCTGTATCTGTGCCTGGTGTTGAGGGATGTCTGTGAGTCAGGTCCCATGGTGGGATTCGGGTGACAGTGTGGGGCAAAGCTGGCACACTGAGGCTCTGAAACAAGGATCTCTTTTCGTGGGTTTGTCCAAGCCTTGGCTGGGTAGGGAAAGACAGAGTAGTCAGGAGAGGAATCCAGACACATGGGCAACAGACCAGCAAGACTACCTACCCACACTGGCTTGTGGTCCTTCACAGGTCTCCATAGGCAGACCCGTGGAGCTCTTACTTGGAGTCTTCCCTCCACACATGTAAGTCTGGCAGTTTCCCTAAGCACTGAGCACCAGTGGGAGGGTGGATCACAACTCTGCCACACTCAGCCACTGCCGGCACAGCCAAGTCTGATGACTGCTTTCCCAGACAGACCGGAGTTCCCTGAGGGAAGGAGGGCGCTGCTCCTGAGCTAACCTGTTTCAGCTCTGCTCCATCTCACTGCTCACTTGGCCAAGTCCCTTCCCTCTTTGAGCCTCAGTTTCCCTTTTAGTATATGAAAGGATCTGAATTGAGCCAGTCCAATGATTGCTGATCCCTCTATGGACGAGGGAAAGGCAGATGGCTCAATACTTGAGCTGGGACACAAAAGGGCAGTCCCAGGTGACATGAGAGAGGGGTATCTCTAGGACCTGGCTCCCACTGCTGGTGGGATACTCTAGCCCTTGTGGACAGTATGAGCCCTTGGATGAAAGCAGGAGCCAAGTAGAGCAAGGCAATGGAGGGCTGAAGGTGTGGCAAGTGTGTGCCCAAAGGAGGAGGTGCGGATGGGGCCTCCACCTATCAGGTCTGCATTTAGGGCAAGAGTACCTTCTAAAATCTCTCTCTAGATCCTCAGACCAACAACATTTGAATGCCATGAGCCCCTTTAACCATTATGACTCTGTTGACCAACACCTCTCCTGTCCCCTTGGGACAAATGGGGAAACTGAGCTCTGAGAAGAGGCAAGTACTCTCCTAATTGCCCGGAGCCCTGTCCCCTGTGCACGGGCTGAGGACTCCAGCAGTCTCCTCCCCTGGCTGTGTTGGGGGGGGGGGTGTGCTGATGTTGAGAAGCAAGCAACAGCAGGGTGGGGGCAGCACCTCCAGCCCACCAGGAAGCTCCCAGGCTGCCCCACCTCCATCCTAGCCCAAGTTGTCCAGCTGGGTGGGGTGGGAGAGAGGTAGGGCACAGAAAGGAGATGCCCCGGGCATCACCGAGCAGGCTGAGCCAAGGCAAGGCTGGTTACCATAAGGACAGCCAGGGGTGGAAGGGTTTAGCTCTAGGCGCCCTCAGTCACTGAGGTCTGTGCACGTTCTTGGCAGCTGCCCAGTCCTCGGTGCTGCATCCTTCCCATCTACTTCCATAGGGTCTATGGGTCTCGCCTGAGTCTCCCACTGTTGAGTGTCTCACTGGCAACTGGGATCCTAGGGAATTATGGAGCCCCACTTTTGCCACTGAAAAGCCTTTCCCTTTCACAGCCTTCTGAGGCTAAGGGAGGGAGGAGAGGCTAAGAGCACCCTTTGCTCCCCCAGGGATAGTCATCCCAGGGCACCTGTGTCAACTGAACCCGGAGGTTTTCGGCTCCATCTGCACACCTCTAGAGTCACTGCCAGCCTGGGCAGCTCTCCTGGAGGGAACAGCCTGGGCTCTAAGAGAGTCTGAGCTGAGTTTGAGCCAGTGTTTGCCCCAGTCCTGGGCCTTAGGACCCACAGAAAAAGCTCTTCTCAGACCATCTGTCCTGTCTTGCCCACCCCTAGTTCCCATCCAACTGCTCACCACCAGTGCTCTTCCTTGGTCACGGCTACAGGAGAGCAGGCTTCCCCTTTCAGGTACCTACATGGCATTGCACACATCTAGGGAGGATCCAAGCTCCTGTGTCCCAAAGAACTGGAAGACCCCTTCTGTCATCCACATGGATGTATGTAGTCCTGTGGTTCCACTACCTCTGTGGAATGGGAAGGACCTGGTCACACCTCCTGTTTCATACTGTCACCAGCCAGGTTGTCCCTGAAAACAGGCTGGGGCTCTGGCTGCTTCAGGGCTAGACCCTGGAGTCCCAGGGGGACAAAACCCCCCTCCTCCACAGTTTGCTCAGCCCCCCTCCCTTAATGCCCCCCTCAGCCCCTTGGCCTCCTGTTTGTTCGCTGACGGATCCCTGTTATCAGCAGAGAACACACACAGGAAGTCCGGCGGGAAGGGCCCATCCCAATCCCGATTTACACGGGATGGAGCATAAAAAGCCACCCTTCCTCGCCCGGGAGGAGCCTCTGTGTACCAGCAGGCTGCTGTGCAAGCCACGAGGAAGGCTGAAGCTGACAGGACAGGCGGGAAGACCTCAAGAGGGGTCTTGGGCAGCAGACTCTCCCTTGAAGGGCAGGGTGCATGATTGGCTCATGGAGGCAGCAGAGATGGCCATGGCCAGGCCTGGGCGGCATCAGGTATGCAGGATGGCCCTGCAGGGTAGAAAGTGGGTGGAGTGGGCCCTGAGTGCCCCAGGACCCAAATGAAATGGTTTCGATACCCATCAGCTGGGGTTGGGTCTGCTCAACTGTGAGGTACGCTGTCCTCACTGTTAGCCATTCTTATCTAGCAGAGGAGACCTTAGGGCCTGATGGCCCAGCACTTGTTCTGGGTGGCTCAGCCAGGACTCCACACCTCACCCCTGAATGCCCAGCAGCATGAAAGGAGAAGCTGAGAGTAGCTTAGCCCCCAACCCACCTACCTCCTGACCCCACTCTTTCTTTCTTTGGAGGATCCCCTGGGTAGGTGTCAGTTCTCAATCCAGCAGTACCCTCATCAAGGCTTATGTCCTCTACCTTGCTGAGACAGGGGTGGGAGCTCCCAAGCTTGCCATTAGTAGTAAATGAGCATTCCTGGGGAATGGAAGTGCTGGCCAGGAAATCAGGCCCTAAAGTGGGAACTCTAAAGCCACGTTTGTAACCTGGATGAGCCATGCACATGGAGGGGGTAGGACGAGCCCATCTCTTTTGGGCTTTAGGCTTAGGGACAGCTTCCTGATGTGCAGTTGGGGTCACCTTGGTGATCTTATTGATCCATCTTGGCTCCTGGTGAAGCCTCTTGAGCTCCCTCTCCCTAGTACCTGAGCCCTGTTCTCAGCACCCCCTCCCCAACAACATGGGGCCTCCTGGACCCTTCTTCCACTCAGTGGCATCTCTGGGAAGCAAACCTTTTTCAGACTAGAAAATTAGTTATGTCTCAGTCTAGGTGAAGGCAGAGAAGACCAGTAAAAGCTATCTAAGTTGCCCTCTGGCCAACTGACAGTGGAAAGAGAATCACTGGTCAAAGGTGCAAATGTCCACAGCTCCAGGAGCCAAAATGGGGTGAAGGCAAGGGTTGTGCAGGTGCTCTCCCCCTCAGAGCATCAGATGTAGCTCTTGACTGCTGAGACTGAATGATAAATGCCTTGCATAGGCTCAGGGGTCCAGGAGCCCCATTTACAACAATAGGTACAGATCCATTTGCCAGGAGGATTTCTAGTTCAGGGTTATAGCCACTGAATAGAGGAGAGGCCTTGCTCAGGAACCCCTCCCTTCAGCTCCTGTACACGAACCGAGGTGGGCCAGGCTGGAGCTCTGAGCTGCAGGCCTTTCCTCTTAGTGTATATGCTCTGCACACTGCACTCAGCTTCATGAGGGGACGGGGCAGCGCTTCTACTCAGCAGGGTTTCCAGCTATCTTTAGGCAACTCAGGGATGGAAGCAGAGGTCACATTTGACAGAGGGCAGGGAGCTGGGCAGGTAAAGCCTATCCCGAGCTAGGGCATGCTGTGGTTTCTGTGGTCAGGGGCTCCTTCTGGGAGCAGATATAGGCCAGGTCAACCTGGGATGTGATGGGTAAACAGAGTGTGTGTGGGGGTGTCTGTAGGTCTAGAGCAGGTTGAAATAACATAGCTATATGGAAGCCTAGACTCCAAGCTTCTTTCCAGCCTGTGGACATGAGAGTAAACAAGGTCCCAATTCACACCCCATCTCTAACCCACAGCCTCCAGCAGCAGCAAGACTCTGGCTGTTCCATCTGCTCATAAGAATAGCTGCCACCAGCACCCAGGGGATGACTAGAGGCCAGACCACAGGTGAGTCCCCAGCAAGCCTTCTGGACAGCAGTCAGGAGTCCCGCCTTGCAGGGAGCATTCACAGGAACATGTGTTAGCCAAGGCATGGCTAGGGTTGGAGAACTTGACAAGGCTTATACACCTTAAGAGCTGGGACAACCACAGAGGCAACAAACAGAATGAATTCAGAAATGGAGACTGGGAAAGAGGAAAGATGACAAACCCAGAAGCCTGGGGGCGGGAGGGGAGGCTGTCCGCTCATAGGAGCAGCACGGGTGGTCCTGACTGTCTCCAATAAGGCAGTGACACCAACCAAAGCAGCCAAGGGATGTCAGGAGACATCCTCAGCAGGTCTCCCCATGTAAGAAAGGCCTATGACTGCCAAGGTTTGTGGTCACACCTAGATCTCCTCTGGGCTCTGCCCAGTGATCTCAGTCTAGTATTGGAGCTGGGTGTGTCATGATGCCCACCCTTTGCATGGCTGTAGGACCAGCTGACTTCACCTCTTGTCTGGTATCTAGTTGCCTGGTCAGCTGTAGTCTTTTAATGCCACCCAGCAAGCATCAGCCAGGAGGCTCAAGAGTTAGCCAAGTCCTTATGGGAGCCACTTATAACCTCCTGACTCCTAGAACCTGTTTAGTTCTATATCCCCAGGAGCTACGCGATCTGCTGCAGGGCTGAGTACAGACAGGATGCATGAAGGGGGCTCGAGGGGCAGCACTCAGAGGCTGGATCGCATCTGGACCATCAGGGTCTGGCTTACTCGCTACAAAGCTCCTGAGAGCCTCCGCCACTGAGACTCAGTTTCTCCAGCTGCGAAATGGGGATGGATGGAGCAGGGAGCCCATGGGGAGGGAGTAGGGATCCTGCTCAGGCATCAGGTGGGGCGGGGCCGAGGGCGGGACGGGGCGGTACTGGGGACCCCACAGCGCGGTGGCGGCGGCGCGTGCGAGCCCCGGACCGCGCGGTGAGTGCGGAGGGAGCCGGGGGACGCGGCGCCGGGAGTAGGGATATGGAGGTAGCCCAGGAGGGGTCGGGGTGATCGGGACTGTCGGGTGCCAAGCTTAGGGTTGGCCACCCAGGCAACGCCGAGCGATCGCTGGGAGGTGAGCTTGCGGGGGCTGCAGCTGGGCCGTGCATGGACCCCATGCTCCAGCCGGGTCCTGCAGCTGCCAGGAAAAATGAGCCCCAGCGGCTTCGAGAAATGGCGACCCCTGCTGGCGGCCGGGGCGCCTCTCCCCTTACCCATCCTGGCCATGCGACCTCCAACAGGGTCGCAGCACCGCACAGCATAGCTCATCCGGGTAGTCCTGGGGGGTTGTCACACTCTGTCCCTACCCCTATGGAGCCTGGAAAGGGGCAGGGACCAGGCCATGGAGAGGACACCCCCACCGAGTCCGTCTGGTTACCATGCCTGTCTGGTCTCTCTACACCAATCCGTGGGTGCTGATGTCCAGACACTTGTCCCGCAGCAAAGGCACCCAGGGCCCTCTCCCTGGTGTCCAGGCTCCCCCTCTGCGAACCAGTCTACCCTTCAGGGACTGTTGAGCGGTAGGTGGAGAGGGGAGATAGCTGCTAGGGACCATGGTGATACTTGAGGGTCCATGATAACTTGTCAACTTGAGGGCCACAACCACAGCCTGTGCCTGATGCCTGGCCGGGGGGCACCTAGTGGCTAAACACCAAAGGAAATGAGCTGCCGGCCCAGTGCTGTCGTCTTCTGGCCTTGGGCAAAACATGACTTTTCAAAAATTGCTTCTCCTGTTTAAAACACAGTTCTCTTTCTAGACAGCCTATCCCCAGGAAGGTGCCGTGGACTAAGATTTGTGGGGGCAAAATGACATCTGGAGAGGAACCCTCCAGGCCCCGGAGGCTAGGCACACAGGGATTGTAAACCAACACCCTCTTGCCTGTGCCATATGCTGGTTTATATCTCTTTCTGGGCACTATTCCTCAGGGCCACCTGAAAATGACCGCTCCCCGATGGTGCCCTCCCTTCAGGGTTAATTTTCCCAAGCCAGCTCAGATAGAATGCAGGACACACCCCTGCCCAGATATTTCCCTTTGGTCTTCTTGCCCCCACATTGTCTCAGGTAACTCATCTCAAAGCTCTCTGCCCTCCTTGAACAGATAGGGGGTACAGAAAGAAGGCTCCCTATCACCTTCCTGCCTATGATTCTGGTACAGGACTATGTGGATTCAGAGTAGCCCTGAGTAAGTAGGCCCGGGCTTGCTCACCCCATGAAGAGGGGCTAGGCCAGCAGCCAGAGCTCAGTAACCATTTAATGCCATCACTGGTTACTATGGAATCCACTTATGGAGCAGAGGGGCCTCAGGTACCCTAGTGGTGCCTGAGAAAACTGAGTCTCACAGAAAGGGATTGCCCTAGGCTCCTTTACACCTGTCTCCTTCCCCATTCCTTTGGGGTAGGTCTTTAGGGCTGTGCAGGGTCTGGGGAGGGGGGTGCTGCCCCTTTAGGAAGCACCAATAGGAACCTGAGTGGAACCTGGCAGCCTCCCACACTCTTGACTCTATGCAGGACAATGGGACAGCTGCCCTCCCCTTGCACAGGTCTGACTCAGCCCCTTCGGCATTGTCACAGACCATTAAGTCTGGGCTGGGGCTTCTTGCATTCCTCACCAGCCTTTCTGCTCCGTAACACACAGCCATTAGAAGTCTGGAGATGGGCTCCAAAGACTTGTTGTGGGGAGGTTCCACTATACCCTGGGCGGGAGTAAAATAGGGTCACAGCCCTGGTAGCTGGTTTATACACATACTCTAGTCCAAAAGTGGGATCCCCTGAAAGCTGTTGATCCCCTTGCTGGTCAGAGCATGCACACCTGCAGGTAGCAGACATCTGTATATATGAAATCCTTAGTGCCTTGGGGGTTTGCCGAGCATTTGACAAAGAACCTCAAGTCCAAAAGGACCACATGGGACAGCAAGTCTCCTGCTGTGCTGGCTTCAGCTCCATCCACAGTATTCCATTTCAGACGGTGGAAGATACAGGAAAGCCCTCAATCCAGCTTGGGGTGGGGGTGGGGTGAGGGAAGACTGGCTTAGTTGCTCAACCCAGGCCCCACCCAGAACTTCAGCTGCCCTCTGTCTGGGTTTCGCTCTACCTAGCAGGATTCAGGTTCCTCCTGCCCCAGGAGTCCTGGTCAGCAGGCCTGCTATGTGTTTGCTGAGGGGTCAGCTTGGCTGGCAAAGATGGGCCAGAGGCAGGAGAAAGCCAGCATTCCTTTGGATGCTATTGCCTGCGGTAGTGGTAGCCTCAGCACCCAACAAGTGGGTACAGATTCCGCTGGAAGCCTGGACCAGGGGGACTGACAGGACCCAACCTTTTTCCTTAGGCCAGCAAAAGAAGGCTACCCCACTTAGATATGCAGACCATGTGGGGCTCCCGAGAGCTGCTTGTGGCATGGTGTCTAGTGTTGGCAGCAGGTGGTACTGAGCATGTCTATAGGCCCAGGTGAGCAAGGGCTTGGGTCTTGGGGTGCTGAGGTCTTGTCTAGAGCCCTTCAACCCTGCCCAAGGTGGGGGGGGCAATACTTGGAAACAATTTCCTGTGGGCTCCAGCTGAAGATCCTGCTCACAGCAACATTGGGAAGCCCCCATACCCCATGTTTCTACATACCTGGACTGGGAGAGTCCTAGCTCTGGATCCTCTGCCGACTCCATCCCCTATAGCCGCAGAGTGTGTGCTGTGGGAGTTTCTGGAGGTCCTATCTTGGAGTCCTTTGTGCAGCGTGTGTACCAGCCTTTCCTCACCACTTGTGATGGACACCGTGCCTGCAGCACTTACCGGTGAGTACCACTGCCCATCTCACCATTGCCAAACAGGAGTAATCCTTGGAGACCAAGAGCCTGCCTCCCCTGAGCTGGGGAGCTGAGGCCAAAGCAATGAGGCATTCTTGATTGGGGATCAAGGTGGCCTCCAGCTTTGAAGGCTGGTACCCAAGGATGCTGTGTAATTATTCCCAGCACTGTCCTCTGAGAGGATGTCACCTCGGGGGACACCCCCATATGTATAGGGGCTTCTCATAACATCTGTACCCCTCTTCTTTCAGAGTTTACTCCTTCCTTCTCAGCGTTGCTAGCTAGAAGTCCTTATCCACTGGGACAATGCCCATGTGGGCCATCTGATGTCCCATCAGGCTAACAGAACAGTCTGAGCAGCACAGGACACAGCCAAGAGGGCAGGCCCTTGTTCTGATGTGAGGAGTTCAGCCTCTGCCCTGCCTAGAAACACCTGAGAAAGGATTTCAGGGACTCCCGAACTTCCAAAGTTACTCGAGTGCTCGAGTCAGAGAGCAGCTTTAGCACCTGGGGCCCAGAGTCCTGGAAAGGAAAGCAAGCCAGGCCAGCTCTAAAGTGGGCACTGCAGGAGGGGCCAGCCCTGCACTAGTCCCTGAGCTTGTGTGTCTGTCATAAGAAGCTTGGTGGATTGAGTGGCACACACAGGCTTGTATGCTGACCCCATCTATGCCAAATGAGCTGGGGCTTGGGAAGGGAACCTCAGATCCTGGGACTGATGCTGGCTAATCATCCACAAACAGATGAGGTGGGTAGGGTGCATCCTACCTGAGAAAGACTTGGCATAGGTCACCCCATGTTGGACCCCTCTGAACCACCCTTATTCACCACAGAACCATCTACCGGACTGCCTATCGCCGCAGCCCTGGGCCAACTCCCACCAGGCCTCACTATGCCTGCTGCCCTGGTTGGAAGAGGACCAGCGGACTTCCCGGGGCTTGTGGAGCAGGTGAGGGCAATGCGCACTGTGCCCAATGTAAGACCCCACTTCCAGCTGCCCAGCAGAGGCCCTGCTGCCTTCTGTCCCCCAAGTAGTGCATCCTCGCTGCAGGGCAACCCTTCCCTGGCTGTCACAGGGCTCTGGAGACCCTCCTGAGTTGGTGACAAACAGGCCTCTTCTACCCACAGCAATATGCCAGCCTCCATGTGGGAATGGAGGGAGTTGTATCCGCCCAGGCCACTGCCGCTGCCCCGTGGGATGGCAAGGAGATACTTGCCAGATAGGTAAGCACCGCTCTTCTTCAAAGACAGGTCTTCTTGGTGCCTTGTATATTCTAGGTTACTGCCAGCTGAAGCAGTTTTCATTGATAAGTTGGTCCTAACAGGGGCCTGTGGCCAGGACCTTGCCTTCTGTAGACACAACTAGATCAACACCTTCATTTCCTACAGATGTGGATGAATGCAGTACCGGAGAGGCCAGCTGTCCCCAGCGCTGTGTCAATACTGTGGGAAGTTACTGGTGCGAGTGTTGGGAGGGGCAAAGCCTGTCTGTAGATGGAATGCGCTGCCTGCCCAAGGAGCGACCCTCCTTGGTGGCCCCAAGCCCCACAGCAGGTAATCTTGCCTTTCCACCATACTGTGACTGACCTGGGTGGTTGTTGGGTTGTGAGCACTGTTCTGTGGTTGAGCTGAGCATGGAGGTCACAGGGGGCAGCTCGCCCTGGGTGGAGGTCAGCACTGTGCTGCGAGGGCTGAGCCCAGACATCCCGGGCTGGAGGGAGGTTTCTGGAAGGCATTGTGGGGAGACAGGCATACCTGGAGTCTCATCTCAGCCAACTGAGTGAAAATGAGCCCCACCCTGGGTCTGGCAGCCTGGAGACGCCGTGTCTTTGCCGGTGACAGCACATTATTACTTTTGGTACGCGCTGTGACACTTCAAACTCGTACCGTGAGTAATAATGCGCTGTCAGCAGCCCAGCGCCAGGAGTGCACCGGACCTGCATAAGGATCGCCACTGGCATGCCAGACCCAAGACCTCGGTACCTGGTGGGGGTGGGGTGGGGGTAGGCAGGGGCTGCTCTGAGTTATGTGCTCTGGTAGGGCCTGAGACTTAACAGCAACATCCAGAGGCTCATCTCCAGGCTCTGCTCCCACAGCTGTGGCAGCAGACATAGGGCTTCCTAAGGCTAAGAGCTCGTTGTGGGGCAGGAAACTCCCCTGATTAGCACCCGATCTGCCCCCAGGAGTGGACAGCATGGTGAGGGAGGAGGTACACAGGCTGCAGTCCCGGGTTGATGTGCTGGAGCAGGTGAGGCTTGGATGGGAGTGAGTCTGGCTGGTGTCCACAGACCCCATAGTCTCTGGGGCTGTGGTTCCAAGCCATATAGGATGGTTGGGGGTTTTATGGGGAAGGGCTGTGGGGATTCTGGCTTTCTTACTATGCCAGGCAGCACTGTGTGGGATTCCCCAGCCTGGGAGGAACTGAGGTTCAGAGCCCACTTAGCCTGTTGTACAGGACTCTTCCAAGTATCATCAAGCCACAGGTCCCATGACTCCTAGCTTGTCTCTGGGTCCTGAAACCATTTAACTAGGTTGTGGGTATGTTATACACCTGTGTCTACTAGGTTTTGGGCTCCCTCTATTTGTAAGCAGGGCCCCTGCTGCTACAGCTCAGTAGGGGACTTATCGCACCCTTACTGGTCCTACCTGGTCACTTGGCTTTTTGCAACCTCCCTTACAGAAACTGCAGTTGGTGCTGGCCCCACTGCACAGCCTGGCCTCTTGGGCTACAGAGCATGGGCTACAAGACCCTGGCAGCCTGCTGGCCCACTCCTTCCAGCAGCTGGACCGCATTGATTCACTGAGTGAGCAGGTCTCCTTCTTGGAGGAGCAGCTAGGGTCCTGTGAGTGCCACACCTCCCCACCCACAAAGATCCTGGGGAACCCATGGGGTGGGTGGAACTACCCCTGGGGATTGGCAGATTTGCAAGTTTGCACCCTCTTTCCTTTCCTGCTCTAGGCTCTTGCAAAAAAGATCTGTGATAGCATCTGGTCACCCAGGTTGGACTAAGCTGTCACCCTTACATCCCTGCCAGCCGGACTTCAGGTGCTATCTGGTGGTGCCTGTGAGCAGAAAGCCCTGCTTGTCTTTCCCTATTTCTCAGGTTCCTAGGACTTGGGCATGGGGAGAGGGCATGGGGTCTTGTGACTCTCCCAATAGGGCTTTCCAGGAAAGGTACGCGAGCACCCTGTCCAGAGGTGAGGTGGGGATTGTCCCCATCTTTGTCATAATAAAAGCTGGGACTTGAACTGCTGTCAGTGGGTGAATTGGGACTGGGCGTGCACTGTACTCCCATCCTGGAGGCTCCAAGTAAAGTGAAGCACCTGTCTACACACAGGAGCTGCAGCAGGCAGACTGAGGCTCAGTTTTCCCTTGGTGGCTTGCTGACTCCACTCACAGCCAGAGGCTAAAAGACCGGTCTTCAGCCTGTCCTCAAGGTCATGCCTCCAGGCCCATGATCTGTCACCCTTCAGTTCTGTGGACCCCACACATTCACTGAGAACAGCACTGCTGACTGATCACAGCTCATCCCCTGGAGGCAATTTGGGGGAGCAGGGAACTTATATACTGCAGCCCGAGAGAAGGGACATGTGGGTGGTTAGATACCATCCTTGCCACCCTGGATCCTTGAATGGAGACCTGGGAAGCGGTTCTTGCCCACCCTCTGAAAGAGACCCCTGGTCTCTAGGCACTTCTCAGAGTTCATTTATAAAAAGAAAAAAAAAAAAAAAAACGAAACAAAACAGTACAGCAGTGATCTGTGACTGAGACCATCGGACAGTGGGGGATGGCAGGCTCTGCCCTCTGGTGCTGTGTGACCCAGGCTTCCTTGAGACTGGGAGACCAAGTTCCTTCTCTTCCTAATGGCCTGATGCAGGCCATGGCCTGGGTCCTGAATGTTGATCCCACACCGTGGAGTGGGCCTTGGGTGGCATGTCGCCCACTCCTAGGTGCCTCATGGTCTTGTGGGTCAGCCCACCTGCTGGATGGCCACACCTGGATTCTGGAGGCACAGGCCTGAGGTGGGAAGTTACATGGGGTCCTGGGTCTAAGGCCTGTGTCAGAAAGGGCTTTCTATTTCCAGGCCCCAGTGAGAGCCAGGCCAGCAGGGGAGCAGGATAAGGTGTTTGGTAGATGGTAGGATATGGCCTTCTGTCCATCCTCCAGCCTCTGCTTTCCACCTGTTTTCCCCCAGCTCCCCTGCCCCTGTGGCCTGGGCTACTGGACTGGCACAACCCCAGGCTCTTTAATTGTAGAGTTCTCCTGGGGCATCTTGGAAATTTGTAGAAAGGTGTTCCTCATGGACTGGTAGCAAGTGTCCACAAGCTTAGTGACATCAGCTTCTGTAAGGCCTCTGGTAGGGACAGCATCCAGCACTTGTACCCTGATTGTTCCTGGGAAGGAAGCAGTAGCTGTCAGGGGCTTAGAGGCCCCACTGGTGCCTCCACCCACCTCTCCTCGCCTGGCTTCCTGCTGCCCAGCTTCTCTTCACCAGAGCCTGGCTACCATCAGCTCCTGGGCAGGGTGCACATGTTTGTGGTTGAGGCGGCAAACGTGCGCCTAGGTCGTTTTAGAGCTACTCTACCCTCTCCTGTAGCCACTGCCCATGACTCAGGACACCTCTGCCCCTGAAATTGCACTCAGTGAGCCCTGAGTGTCCCTTATCACACTTGCTCCTTCAGTTCTCCATGGTGCTGGGCATTAGGGGCTCAGATGCCGTAGACAGCCTAGCTCACTCCATTGCCTTTAAACATCTGATCTTACTCTGACTCCCAGGGTAAAGTCACATAACCCACATGCAGGCAGGGTCAGGGTCCTTGCCTGGAAGCTAGTGACATAATAGACAACTTAGAATTGCCACCCCTCACCAGCAGGGGTCACTACCGGTCCCTATTTGTGTTGCACATCATGAACCAACAGAGATCTCAGGAACTCAACCATGTTTAGAACCTGTTTTTCAATCTGAAAAATTGAAAAAACCCATCTAGAAAGAGCAATGAGATGATGCAGTGCTTGGCAGAGATTCATTCATTCATTCATTCATTCATTCACCACCCAGAAGTGGGAACTCCACTACTAGGGGCCCAGGACTCTGTCTGCTAAATTAGTCATCCTTTGCTACACAAGGAATTGCAGGCCAGCCTGGGGTATGTGAACCCCTGTCTCAAAATAAATAAGAGACAGCATGACAGGCTTGTGAGCTCCTGTGGCTCTGATGGTCTCACCTGAGGTAAAGAGCTTCCTCTTGACATTGTAGAAGGAAGAAAAAGACGAGTACACCACGGGGATGATGGGTACCTGTGGACAGGGACGCACGCTGAGGGACAATACTACAAGGGTGCCTTGGCTATTGCTAGGTGTCCTTGTGGCTGATCCCCCCATCCAGGCAAACATCCAGTGGCCTGGTGTTTCACAGACTCAGCCTGTCCCCCACATCTCCTACAGGAAGCCCTCTGGGCTAATATTTAGTTTGTCATGTGTGTTGTGTCCCTCCCCTACCCATGCCCTCACTGGGTCATAAAATATCCTACAAGTGGGAGGGTGGGGCTCTATTTAGCACTGGGGAGGTGGGGAAGTTGATCCTCCTCCACCCTCCCATCCTGTGTCTCATCCCCAGGAAACTAGGGAAGGGGGCTGGAGCTTGTTGGTATTCCTGGAAGGCCCCAGGGTCAACTCCAATGATGGCAGGTGGCTAGGGGTAATAATTAACTCTGGACGCCAGAGCCTGGGCAGGAAGGTAGGTAGGCTGAACCCTGGGCAGGCCCTGGGGGAGGGGCAGGAAACAATATATCTGGATTCTTCTGCCCCCACCACAGCCCCTAGTCTCTCTCTTCCCAGGATCTGCCAACACCTCAAAGCAATGAGGACTAGGACTTCAATCCCGGACCCAAAGATCATCTGGGGCTTAGTCACTAGACAGACTGGAGGTCACAGTGCAGTTTCCTGCTCCAGCCTGGACTTCCCAACCCTTGGAACTGATGGGAGCTTTAGGGAAAGGGTACATGCCATCTTGTATGGGGTTGGGCCCAGGGGCCCAGGAAGTTGCCTGCCCTATGGGCAGATGGGGCTGAGGCTTACCAGGCAGCAAACAGTAAAATGGGATAAAAATCCTTTCCCCTGTCCCCCAGTGGAGACTTCCTCATAGCCAGGGCCCCATCCCATGACAGATAGATGCTCAAGGACACTCCTGATAGACAGTCTTCCCCCAACACAGGCTGAGGGGCAAGGGAAGTCCAAGGCCCAGGATAGAGCTCACTTGTGCTACTCAGGGGTGGGTTGGTCACTATCCTGTTTCTGCTCCTCAGCCTCACCATGATCAAGCCAGAGACTGGGGCATCAGGGGAATTTCTAGGCACAATCTGCCTTATTATGCCGAGCAAACTGCCTACTCGCTGGCCTCTCATCCCTACTTTTCATGAAACCCCAAATGAAAGAGACGCCCCACCTGGCCAGCTAGGGTTTGGGGAGGCTGGTGTTCAAGCTCTCTGCTGCCAATGGTCACCAACCTGCTCAGGTGTTAGGGGCTGAGCTGGTGGGGAGGCTCTTTCCTAACAGAGAGGAGGAGATTCCTAAAGGCTAGCGGTTCCACTCTGCCTGGGATATCACCTTCAACCTTAAACCACCCTGACCCATGTCCCAGCCCCCTACCCCAGGAGGGCACAGATTGGCCTACCTGGGCCTGGATGGCCAAGTAGAACGCTCCTTTTTTAAAGGGCAACAGGTCCCCATTGTCGTTGCGTGTACCCTCTGGGTAGATCCACACTTTGATCTGCAGGTAGAAGGGAGAAAGCTGCTTAGGCTGCCCCTACCCTGCTTGGCCACCCCAGAGAGCTGCACTGCCTTCTGAAGCCTGCCTTGCTATGCCTACACTTACATTTTCCTTGACCATGAGGTCACCCAGGTCGGCCATCAGGGTCATGGCAGTTCTGGCGCGCTGGCGGTTGATGAAGTAGACACCCCCGAGGTACATGATGAGGCCCACAGGCCCCGTGAACAACAGCTCACGCTTGGCGATCTGCACACAGCGCTTAGGGAGTATCTCCATGAGACCTATGTGGATGGGAGAGAGAGGAAAAGAGGGAGAGAGAAACAGTGAGAGACAGAGACAGAAGAGAGACAATAGATGGAGACAGAAGTGTGGAAACAGTAAGAGAGGATGAGAGACATAGGAGAGATAGAGAAACAGATAGAGAAGCAGGCAGGGGAGACAGAGGAAGTGGAGACCCAGGGATGGATACAGAAAGAGGAGAGAAAAGAAGCCAGAGGTGGAAAGGCAGAGATGGAAATTGAGAGACACAGAGACAGGGATGGAAAGAAAGAGAGAAAGGGGGAGACAGAGAGAGATACAGAGACAGAGAGAAGAATGGAAAAGAGACAGGAAGAGACACAAAGGGGGCGGGGTATGGGGAAGAAGAGAGAACAGCCTCAGAGCCCAGTTTGGCACTCCCCAGGGAGGAGGGGCTGGCGGCCTACCTGTCAAGGTCCCTGCCTCTGATGCAGTCCTGTGCCTCAAGTCTGGCACAGCCTGCTGCTCTTACCGCCTAGCTTGAGGGAAGCCTGTGGCTAGAGGCACCAGCCCACCCAGGGTCTAGGATGAAAAAGGCCACCCTCTCTGTGGCCAAGCCTTGGTGGCAGCCTACCCATCATGTCTAGGATACTCTGGTGATTAGAAATGATGACACAGGGACCATCCACCTCCAGTTTCTTCTGGCCTCTGACCTCAAAGCGAAGGCCATACACGTACTTGAAGGACCGCACGAACCAGCTGATGATGCTGAGGGCAGAGATACCAGTAACCAAAATGAGCTTCTCTAGCCAAGGGAGGGGTCATACAGGGGCAAGCTGCAGGGAGGGCACAGAAGGTAGCATAGGACAGGAGACTTGGGCAGACAGAATCCTGGGGGCCAATTGGCCCTGCTGCCTACTCCCCAAGGGTACCCAAAGTGTTCTGAGTTCAGAACACCTCATTTACAAGGGACAGTCCCAGCACTGGCTACAGGGTGGCTTATTTGCAGGACATTTGCTGTGTCAGAGGGAAGTGGAGGTGCCACCACATGGACCCCAACACACTCCATTCTACATGTCCATTAGTATATGACATCACTGGGTCCCCAGCAGTCCTGAGGGAAGAGGCTCTCACAGTGTGTTATAGAGCTTCAAAGCCAGTTCTTCATGCCTACTTTTTAAAAAGTATGATAAAAGACACATGCCATAAAAATTTCCATTTTAACCCCCTTTATGCACACAGCTCAGTGTGTTAAAGGCCATCAGCGTTGGATTGCTACTGCCACTGTCTGTCCACAGAACTTTCTCCCCGTAACCCCTGACTCCACCTGGCCCTGCCCTGGAAAACTCCCGCTGCTCTGTGTCCCCAGAGCTTCTGACTTTGCGGACCTCATACAAGCCCTCCTGCAAGAACCCAGCAGTGGGGAGAGCAACTCTGTTTCCAATGGGGAAAGTGAGTCTTGGGGAGGCCGAAGCGCTAATCCAGATGATGATACCAGCCTTTGCTTTTCTAGGCCTGGAAACCTGGAACCCCTCCTCAGCTCTGCCAGCCTCAGCCAGCTCAGGCCATCTTATCTTCAGGCCAGAGCTCCCCGTCTACTGCAGGGGCAGATAGGCTGCTTTTAGACCCTCATGAGAGAGTGGTCAGTGCTTGAGGCCTCACTCATTTCCTCATTTCTAAGTCACAGCTACTGGAATCCCTGAGAGGCTCCAAAGAGACAGGGAAGGAGACTTAGAGAAGGAAATGTGTCAACACAGGAGGAGAACTGTCCAGTCTCACCACCAGCCATCAAAGGCACAGAAAGAAGCAGGAAAGCCCCTGGCCCTTTACTCAGATGCACACTAGAAAGGCTAACAGGGCTGGAACACAGGCATTTGCTTGCTCTCTGGGCTATAGCCAAATGTATCTGGAGGGCAGGTTGGTGGCTAGCCAGGTTCCTAGCAATTCCCTCTAAGGGGTGGAGATAATCAAGATTTGAATCAGGGAATCTGGAAACACCGGCACCATGAGGCAGAGGACATGCAACAGTGTCAAAACTGACTTACTGAAAAGAACACATGATTTACTGGAGAAGGTGTGTATGCTGGGGGTGGAACCCAAAGCCTCTGGCAACCAGATTCAAGAAGAAGGTTGAGCATCCATAAGGCTCATCTGAAATGCTCTGAAGTTCCAGACTTTCTAGACAGTGTCACAAGTGGAAAGTCTCACAATGTGTACTCATGTGAGGGACCACAGTCAAAGGCAGGCACACCATAGATGTTCTAGGAAGTTACCTCTGGGTATGTACAGGGCACATTTTACACACACACACACACACACACACACACACACACACACACACACACACACACTTCAAGTTACCTCATTAGAAATGTATAAATCTAACTGGGTGTTGGTGGCGCACGCCTTTAATCCCAGCACTCGGGAGGCAGAGGCAGGTGGATCTCTGTGAGTTCGAGACCAGCCTGGTCTACAAGAGCTAGTTCCAGGACAGCCTCCAAAGCCTCAGAGAAACCCTGTCTCGAAAAATACCAAAAAAAAAAAAAAATGTATAAATCTTCCCAAACCTCAAATCATCCAGAATCTAAACTTTATTTCCAAGCTTTCTTTTACTCTTTAAAAAAAATTTTTTTTTTTGATGATAGGGTCTTACCTAGCCTAGGCTTACTATAAGTAGCCAAAGATGGTCTTGAACTCTTGTCCCTCTTGCCTCTACAGCTCTAATCCTGGGCTTACAGGAATGCAGATCACTCCTGGCTTTATGCAATGGTGGCGTCACATATGCTAGGCAAGTACTCAACCAGCTGAGCTATCTTCCCTGTATCTTAGCTAAGGAATAGCCAATCAACCTGTAGTTGGCACCACAAACTCATATCCCCATGTGTTGCTGCAATGGGAATAGTGTCCAGCCACATCCAGACTGTGCCCTCCGGTAGCAGCATCCACATGTCCCCTCCTCTGTCTGTCTCCAGTACTGGGTGGTGGGGGGCAGGGCTTCATGAAATACCAAGAAAGCAACCACTAAGTTGCATCCCTCAACTCACCTTTTGGTGACTAAACAGACATAACATTTATCATCATGGGCTGAGAGCACGGCTCAGTGGTAGAAAACTGGACCAGACTGCATAAGGCCCTAGATTCCATCCATCTACCAATTAATCAATAAAGGAGTTTCTCCCAGATGAAGGGGCCAGCTAAGCTCTACAGAGATGGTATAGCTGGAAGACACCAGAAGTCTAAGCCGGAATCCTTATTCTAACAGGAGAGACACCATCAGGTACCATGCCTAGGACTTCAGGCCCATCATTCATCTCTGTTCAGACACAGCCACTGAGTAGGCCCTTACACCCTCTCTACAAAGGCTGCACAAACTCAGGTCAGCAAGGTTAGTGACCTGTCCCCAGGAATGAGGAAGCCACGTGGACCCAAGTCCACCTCCTACAGCTGCTTCCAGCCAGGTGAGGTGTATGGTCAGAGGGCACCCCAGGGTAGGGCCATGGCTCCCCATACTGCCAACTGGATTTGTTGGGTTCCAGCAGTCCATCCTGAGGCTCCTTCTGTTCTGTCTGCTTTGCTGGATTGGCAGCTTGGCCCCACCCAACCACAAAGTGACTCCCCTGAAGGGATGTGTCATTGCCAGTATGAAGACCTGAGCCACCAACCCAGTCTGGTCCTGAACGACCCTTGCCCTTTCCCCTAAAGGAGCTACAGTCCCCCAAACCCTGTACCTAGGATGAAATGCCATGTCCTTCAGCCCGTACTCCATGTTGGGTTCTGCTGCCTCTCAGGGCCAACAGGACAAGTGCTTGGGGACAGAGAGAGTGCCCAGCCTATTACTCTGGAAGCATGTCAGCCAGCTGTCAGGCAGTGTCCGCTTGGACGACTCCTGAGCTCCTGCTCTGGAGCAGAGGGCAGTCAGTCTGTAATTCAGACCCTGGCTCAGTGCACTCCATTTATGAGCTCCTTGAACTTCGTTACCATCTGTGCAAGGGGACAGATGCTGACTGATGTAGTTACTTCACACTATGGACCTGTACCAACAGTGGTCTGGTGATTGGGACACAGGTAGAAATAGGACAAGAGTAACTCCAAGAGGAGCCCTCTGACCTGCTTGGGTCCCTCCCACATCTGCCCCAGGTAGCTGGGAAGCAGTTCAAGGTCAGGGTCTGGCTGTTCTTGTGGAATGCCACTGTCTGACCTTTGCCCTCACTTCTGGTCTTAAGTATGATGGGTGGGGACTTGTTAGATGGAGAGATGGGAGCTTTGTGTGCCAACCAGGGCTACATTGCTGGGGAAGGGCATGTGGGGAACCACTGATAGGTCTGGTTTGGGAGATGGGAGAGTCTAGTAAGGACACTTGGCAGAGAAGTTTTCTGACTGGGCAAACACTCAAGAGAATGAAGGCAGTAGGTGCTAGGGATCAAGAAGAACACACAGAGGAAGTAGGAGCATGGATTGACCCATTCATTATCCAAAGGCAGCCAGAGATGGCACTGCCCTCAAAAGGTCAGGGGAGGAAAGGGTCCTTCCTGTTGGCAATGTTCTGTAGAATCCTATGCTTCTGCTTACTTTCAGATGGCCAGGACTTGACAAGATAATGCTGGCTCTTATGGCCTATGCCAGAGCTAGGCAGTAGAGAAAGGGCCAGCTTTGCTGTGGCTACTAGGGACTCAGTCAGGGCTCAAAGCTAAAAGAGTTCAGCCTAATTTTACCAAGACCAGTTTCTGCAGGTCCTAGGTATCCATCATCCCCCATACCTACCCTCACCCCAAACAAGACACAGTGCAGTCACAGGCTGCATCACTACAGCTCTGGGTGGTCATCCAAGACTGGGAAGAGAGGCCTGTACTTTTTTATGGGGGCCATGGTGTGTGTGTGTGTGTGTGTGTGTGTGTGTGTGTGTGTGTGTGTGTGTGTGAATTGTTCTTGTTAAGGTGATCCAACTTTGCAGCTGACGCTCTATATAGTGTCTCTCAGGGCTTTACTCTTCCCCTCATCAGATGGTGTAATCAAGGCCTCTGCCTCCTGCCACCTCACTCTAGTCTACACACAGGGAAGGGTTCCCTCCATTTGCACATCCCTTCCTTGGGCTCAGGCCCTAAGCCGTGTCTGAGACATGGCTCCTGTGTTCCTAATGCTGTTCCTTGCATCTCAGAACTCCAGACCAAATGACAAAGGCCTCCTTTTTAGAGGTACAGAGTGGGGCTGCCGCTCCAGGAACTCAAGATCTGGCTTACAAACCTACAGTGCCTTCAGATGGTGACCATAGACCTTAATGCAGTGGCTCTCAACCTGTGGTTGTGATCCCTTGGTGGGGGGTGGGTTGGGGGTGGGATGACCCTTTCACAGGGGTTACATATCAGATACTTAATTTCAATATATAACAGTAGCAAAATTATGAAGTAGCAATGAAATAATTTTATATCTGGGGTCACCACAACCTGAGGAACTATATATTAAAGGGTGGCAGCATTAGGAAAGTTGAGAATCACTGCCTTAGTGTGACTGTGTGCAGCCATGGGTAGCATCATCACAGCTGGGGAATGAGGAATGACAGAATTTATTACAGAATTGCCTTCTGAGGTTTGATTGCTAGTGCTCCCTGTCCTGGCTGGAGGAGCTTGGGCCCTCACTTCCCTTCCTCCTAATTTGCTCAGCCCCCAGCCTTACTTTCAAGTTGTTTCTCTGAACTTCAGACTCATTAGTTGCCCAGGCAAGTAGCATCTGCAACCCAAACTTGCCTGGCCCAGGCCAGGGAGGCTCAAGATAGGGATGGGTCCATCTATCTGCTAAGAAAGCCTCCACCTCCTAGACACCCAATCCCTTTCTCTGGCATTCACCCTTCTCTGAGCCACACCTGGAATATGTCATGCTCACAATGCTCCAAGGGGCCTGCTGTTTCTATCTCAACTCATTGCCATTATGAAGATTTAAGACAGGGACCCTGAGACAGGGTAGGGAAGTGGGGAGCAGGCCACCCATCCTGTTCACTAGCCCTCACTTCCTGCCAGCAGGGGCAGGACATCTGCTGCTATCCAGTCAATGTCTTAGGGCCACAAGGCACCAACTGGGAGAGGATGCTGGAAGGCTCACAGGACCCCAGAGGAATCTGGCAGAGGGCTAGGGGCTGGAGTGGCACAAGAGGCTCCATCCTGGTTTGATCAGTCTGCCACATCCAGTCACCAGCTCAGAAAGGCTGCCTGGGATTTGACTCCTGGACAACAGTGTAGACGATCAGGGCAGGCCATACAAGAGCACAAGTGGGAGGGACCAACTAACTGCAGATCTCTCAAGTCAGGGGCTGGTGAAAAAAATGCAGAGATCAGTCCCATAGCTGCATCCCAATGTTACAGGCCCTGGACCTGCTGGTCTTAGGACCAGACATGGCCTCCTCTGGTCTGGTTCAGCAAGGGCAGCACCTCCTCCAAGATAAACACATGTCTGGTGCTCCCAAGCCCACCATGCCTCTGGCTGCTCTCATCTGCCCTGCCCTGGGGAGACTCTCTGCTCAGTGACAGTAATGACCCCTCTGCCTTTAATCTAGGGCCAAGCAACAGGAAATGTGCATAGCCAGGGAACCCCTGACTCCATGTGCAGGGGTCTCCCTGCCTGCTCCTGGAGTCTGTTCCCTGGGAACAGACTTGATGGAGGTGATAGATGACTACAAGCCTCTGAAAAAATGACTGCAATCCATGAAATATGGCTGGTCAGGACAGAGTCCTAACCCCAAAGACTAGCATGGGCAGGTACAGCAGTGTCAGAAAACAGTCCCTGTAACCAGCGCAGGGGAGGTAGGGCGTCAGGGGCCACAAGGTCCAAAACACCCTGCCAAGGCCAAGGCCAGGACATTGCAAAACCCACCAGCTCAACAGTCCAAACGGGGCAGAGAGAAATGTAGCAACAGTCTCCTGGGAGTGTGGACTGTACTGGAGAAAGTACTGGAGGCCTTTTCTCTCTGGAAGTCCCTACTGACAGGCTAACTCAGCCTGATCCCCCTTATATGTACTCTCTGCCTATCCACTAAGCTACCTTGCTCTGGGAGATGGCCAGAGGATGATTTTGGCCACAGCCCCTTCCTCCTCCTTCTCTAGCAAGCCTGGCTCAAAGGCAACTCACTCCCCACCCCCAGAAGTTAGGACAAGGGGAACCTGTGGCTGCATCTGGGCACAGGTGTCTTCTCACCTGTGGAGAGGTGAGATTATGGACCGGAAGCCCGGTGCCAGGTCTGGGTTTCCCTGCCGGTGAAGCGGGATTGGGCCTGTCCTACCTTCGCCCGGCTCCCTCCTCCCTCTCCTAAAGCTAGCGGCGCGCGCCAACCGTCACCCCACGTTGCGTTGCGCGCAGGGGGCGCCGGAGGCTGAACCCCACTGCCATGCCAGGCGCATTGTGACGCGCGCTCCTGGGGACCCGGGACGGGAAGCCGCGTCGTCGGAGACTCGGAACCGTGAGGACAGCGGGGCGGGAGGGGCAGGAAGGAAAGAACGCGAGGAGCGCAGAAGTTAGGGAAGCGGAAGCGCGCGCCCATCCCGGCGTCCGGCCCCCTTGCCTCATGTTATCCACGGTGCGGCCGCCGTGGCGCAGCAGGCAGACGATCGAGGCCACGGCGGAGAAGGACAGGCAGAGCACGCAGTAAAGGCCGATCTTGGCGTAGAACCTGGCGGTGCGGCTAAGCTGCACAAGCAGCAGCAGCAGCAGCAGCGCCGCCGTCAGCCACGGCCACAGCTCCATGGCGGCCGCACCCCAGCCCCGACGGCGCCGCCGCCCGCCGCCCGCTGACCGCCCGTGCCCCTTTTGAGGAGCTCAGACGGTGGAGGGCTGGCCGGGCTTGCAGCCCGGAGCTAGGTGCGGCCGCCCCGCCCCATTCCCGCCCCGCCCCTCCGGGCCTGGCCCCGCCGGGGGGCACCGCACCCCGCTCCGCCCGCCGCGTCCCAGGCGCGGACCCGCCTCCTGCTGCCCTCCGGGTGTCTCCCTTTCCGCCCGCCCCGCCCCCCTGCCACCCTGCCCCTTGCGGCAGGTCATTGAGGTTCCCTCACTCGTCCGGTGGCTCCCATCTCTGAGCAGCCGGGTGGCCTGGGCTCGGAAGCTGCCTCCCACGCCCCTGCACCGCGGCCCACGGCCACAAGTCCCCAGCCCAGCACCCCAGCTCGCCAAGAGCGTGCAGTCGGTCCTAAGACGTGCCCATTATGCCTATCTTGTCACCACACAAAGGACCATTGAACAGCTACTGAGTGACCAATGGTGACCTGGCTAGGCCACCTGGCTGGCAGCCTTGGCCCTGTAGGTCGCCTTGAGCTGGTCGACTGAAGCCCCACCCCATGATGCAACAAGCTGGGGGAGGCAGAAGGATTAATGAGAGTTTTGGAGCAGGAGTGGGAGTGTTCCGGGGCAGTGTGTCACTAGGGACCTTCTGGTGCCCGGCCAGCAGTATCAGGCGATTGTGTTCCCATGCTCTCAGCTCAGCTCAGCAGAACCAGTAGCCTAGCAGGGCCTCTTGTGATTGATGCTCACTGGGACACTTGTCGCTCTCCTTGTAGTAAGAGGATATCTGCCTTGGGCTTGCAAGCCAGACATTTACACCCTTCCTGATCATTCTCGAAGTAGATGACAATGACAAAATTCATCTAGCTTCCTTTCTGGAGAGGTCAGCCTGCAGCTGGGAGAGGGGCCCAGTGATGGCTGCAGATTGTGATGTGCCCACGGGCTCCCCTGTGTCCGGGCATTCTGAGGGCTGGCCCCTGGTTTTCTCAGATGCTGGAATGATAGTTGTAACTTCCACCCACAGATCTGTGCTGAGCTTTCAAAGCAGAGCCAAAAGCTGTGCCAGCTTGAAGGGTGGATAAGGAACCATCCTGTAAGTGGCCCTCTAGGGGTGTTCTCCACCTTCAAAAGAGATTTAACACAGATTCATCACACCTGTGGGCATTTTGTGGCTAAACCTATCAGAGTAGTCGGTACTTGCTGTCAGCTGGAACAGCCTAGCTTGTCATTTTGTACTGGAGACTACCCCAGCTTCAGGGCTGAGACGGGACTGCTATGGCTCATGAGGCTGCTGGGAGGGCAAGCTCCAGGATGTTCAGCTTCTTGGGAAGAAGACCCAGATGTGCTCAGAGAGAATGCAGGGGGAGCTGACGTGCTACTGTGATCCAGGCCAGGGGGACTGAGTGCTGAGATACCCAAGGGCATCCAGTCCTCACAGCTCTGCAGCCCTTCAGGAAGTACGTGCTGCTTCCTTCTTGTTTCTTTTAAGCAGGTAGAAACAGTGGGGACAAAACCCACCACTGTTTCTGTTTTATTTATTGATCTACTGTGTGTATGTCTTTAAGTTTTTTAAGACTTATTTTGAGTCGGAGTGTTTTGTGTGCATGTATGTATGCATACCATCTGCATGCCTGGTGCCTGAGGAAGTCAGAAGACAAGAGTGCTGAGATCTGAAACTGGGTCCACTACAAAAGCAGCAAGAGCTCTTAACCACTGAACCATCTCTCCAGCCCCTGATTGGTTTTGGAGCAAGGTAGACCAGGCAGGCTTCAAACTCCCTATCTAGCTGAGGGTGACCTTGAACTTCTAAATCTCCTGCTTCCACCTCTCAAGGGCATTTGCCACCATGCCAAGTTGATGATATTGGGGGTCACACCCAGGGCTTGGAATATTCATGCATACTAGGCAAGCATGTTATCGATTGAACTATAGCCCCAACCCTGACCACTATTTAGTTATTGTTTTGAGACAAGGTCTTCCTATGTTCCCAGCTGGTCTTCTGAAGCTCCTGGACTACAGTGATCCTTGCCTCCTAGTTCCCCAGATAATCCTCCACAGCTTAATGTGGCCCTCACGTTCTTCCTTCACTTCATTCCGCCTTGTGTTTGTTATGGTCCTCCGTCCCTCCTCTGGGCTGTTCTGCCCTAGCATGTGCAGCAGTTCTCAGTAAAAGACTCCTCACGAGACCTAAGGTACTCCCCCATTTTACTGATGTGTAACTGAGGCCTGGAGGTAAGTTGCCAGCCAGGGAGTGATGGGGGAGGAGGCTGGCTGCACAGGCCACCCAGGGTTTGGGGGTTCCCCTTCCCTTCTGGTTCAGGGGAAATGGTGGCAGCTCGAAGTGGGGGCTTTGGCTGAGTCTGGCATGTCCAGAAGCAAGGCATCTCTTGACTTCTCCTCTCCAGTTAGCCCACTAGATGTTGAAAGACAGTTTCCAGCTTTCATCCTATGCAAGTGGAGAGGTTGTTGTAAAGGAAACTTTCAACAGAGTCCATTCAGAGGCTGTCGAAACTTTTTGCTTTGGAAATGAAGTTTGCAGCAAGGGCTTCTCAGGTGCTGAGAGGCTGCTGAAGGTTCTACTTTGTTTACCCAAGTGAAGGGTACAAAGGGACCCTGGTTGAGTTGGGTAGGGAGGATGGCCTCATTCCCCTGGAGGTGCTGGGGTGTGTCAAGCAGTCAGTACCAGGCAGCTCTGTGTCCCAGCCTGATGACAGCTGAGAGCCCTCCTGGGTATTTGCTGGGAGGCAGCCAGCCAACACATGACACCAAGTGGCATTGTCAGGCCTGAGCTGCCTTCCTTCCTAGAGCTTGGGGCCCAGAAGGGGAGCCACTGCTGGCAAGAGGAAACCTGGGCACTGGGTGGGGGTGTGTGCTTGCACTGGGTGGGGGGTGTGCTTGCACAAGGAGTAGACAGGCAACCAGAGGCTGGGCCTAGCCCACTTGTCTCATTTCTGCAGTGTCCTTCCTGGGACTTGGTGAGGCACTGAGGTCTGCATTTCTCTTGGGAAGCAGTGGGAGGAAAGGGCCATAAGCAGGTAGAGAGCTCCTTACTTCCTGGAAACTGAGGTAAAAGGCTGGGTGACTCCCGACTGTGGCATACCAGGCAGGAAGGGCAGGGTGGGGTACCCACTTTGAAGTCCTGTTGACCTGGCTGCCAGCTCCAGGCTATTTGGTACACACACGCAGTTTCCTCCTATGTAAAATGGAGACGCTAGCCTCAACTAGGGGGTTGAAAGAAATCAAGCTGCCCTGTGCTTCCGAGCATCAGGTGGGGGCGGGACATGCAGGGAGGGGTTCTCATGACCTTGCCCAGAAGAGAGAAGAGCCAAGAGTGATGAAGCCTTGGGTGGGACTGGAGGCAGAGTAGGGATGGCCTCTGTGAGTACTAACCTCTGGTGGGGCACTGCAGGGGGTTTGACTCCTTATGGGGAACCCGGAGGGAGCTGGAGGATAAAGAAGAGAAGGAGGAAGAGGAGGAGGAGAAGGAAAGAGAAGAAGGGAAGGAGGAGGAAGATGGGGAAAAGGAGGGGGAAGGCCATGAGAGGAAAGAGGATGAGGGGAAGGAGGAGAGGCAGCCCGATGAAAAAGAGCATGGGAGGAGAGTTGGGGGAGGGAAGGAAAGGGAGGAGGTGGGGGAACAGAGAAATGAGGTGGAGAGGGGCAGAGCCCAAGGCACTGCAGAGGAACTGGCTGTGGCCTGTCTGCTATGGGTCCTCTTGGAGACCTTGGGCTTCTTGGTGGGTGTGTCACAGGAACACTGATGCCATCCCTGCCACCTGTAAATAAAGCAGCCTGTGAATGTTTCATGGGCTTGTGCTTAAAAATAAATGAAGTGAGGAGGTATGGGGGGTTCCTGCCTTGGCAGGGAAGGGGTATTCACAAATCCCCTAGGGAACAGAGAGCAAGGGACAGTCAGGGCCAGGTTCCCTGAGACCTAGGGATATGTCCGCCGGCATCTTTGAGGTTGGTCGTACTTCTGGAAGTACTGTCTCAAGCTCTGGGTCTCCAGGCTGGGAGTGTGTTACTTCTCTTACCGCTATGGCCATGGTACTTGAAAAGAAGTAATTTAAGGAGAGAAGGGATTATTCCAACTTACAGTTGGAGAAGACACAGTTCATCATGGCATCAGGGACTTCAGGTCACATTGCTTCTGCAGGCAGCTGGTCACATTGCTTCTGCAGGCAGCTGGTCACATTGCTTCTGCAGGCAGGAAGCACAAAGAGAGTGTTGATGCTCAGCTCCCTTTCTCCTTTTTATTCAGTTTGGAATCAGGCCTGATGGGTGGGTCTTCTCGCCTCAATTAGCTTAAGCTAGATAATCCCTCACAGAAGCCTTGAGGCTTCTCCCCTGGGTGGATTTTAGATCCTGTCAAATTGACAATCAGTACTAATCATGGGGGTAGAGCAGAGTGATACCCTTTGTGACACTGAGGGATTGGCAAGAGGGGATGCTTCTTCACCCCTTCAAGAGGAGCAAGAGCTGGCCTGGCAGGAGGGGATGAGAAGGCCTTCCTGTGATCTTCTGCCCAGAAAAGCCAGATTCGCCCCACTGCCCCTAACTCCATCTAAGTGATACACTCAGGTGACTGACAGGACCTGGGGTGAGAGGTGCCCTGGCCAGTGTCAGTAAGTAGATTTTGCTACTCCCTGAACCCTGGTGGCTCACTCACCTAGCCCCATACTTGGACAGGTAAAGAAGGCCTAGAAAGGTGAATAGACCCCAACAAGTTAGGGGAACTTGTTGCATAGTAAAGACCCCAAGCCCAAAGCCAAGCAATCCAGCCCTATCACCTGTCCCCTGGTTCACCTCCAGGCAGCCAATCTCTCCTCTCTTGGTCTCAGTGTTCTGTCTTTGTAAAGGGGACAGGGGTATAGATGCTTTGGGACATTGCTCTGGACAAGATGTGACTTCTGAGGTTTCCAGCATGGGAGGAGGAGGCAATGATAGATGTGCCAAGCCTTTGGCAGAGCATGTTAAAGTCCTCAGACCACCTGACCTCTGGCCCAGCTGGCATTCCCAGTGCAGTCAGCTGTACTGGCTGCTCCTCAGGCCAGCTGGAGAGGGGCAGGAATGGAGCTTAGGCAGGCAGTGCTATCTCAACCCATTCTGCCCGTTAGGGAGGGGCTGCTTCTGTCAGGCTAGTCTTGGGGTGGTTGGCTTGGGCTGTTGTCCCCCAATGGAGCCCTGTCCTTTCTCCTCTATGCAGCCAGCACCCTGCCTCCTCCTCCCTGCTATCTGGATTCTGGAGGCCACAGTGTAAGTTCCCCAAGTTCAGGTCCCATTCTGTGACTGAGGTGGGGATGAGAGAATGGTTGGAGGGCCCTGGTCTGGTCAGCATGTAAGCATGTGGCTTGCCCCCTCCAATCCCCTCCAACTTCCCAGCAACCCTCAGGGACAGCAGGCTGTTTCCCACCCTCTTGCTACAACTGGTGCCTCCAACAGCTCTGCCCAGGAGCCTAGTCAAGGGTTCACAAGCTCTATGGGAACCACCATCCTGGCAAGGTAAGATGAAAGCTGCAACCAGGCTTTCAGCTTCGCAGTCTGAAGCCCAGCCTGGGTCCTGCACCCTTTCCCCCAGGCCACTGTCTCCTCTGTCAGGTGGGAGGAAGGACAATACTGTCCCAGCCTTGGTGATATGTGCTGAGATTATCCTGTATGTTGTTGTCTTTTCATAGTGCCCCACTTCTAGTGTGACCCCAAGTGGCTCATATAGGCCTTCCATGGAGTCCAGAGAAAAGCAGAGTAGATCTGTTGCTTTTGTTCTTCTCGTAAGCTAAGTCAGGCTCTGGGCTGTGGGACTTGTGTTGCCTGTGGGTAGGGGAGGGATAGCCTCCCCAGGGTCCTGCCAGGCCCTGTTGTTAGGTGCAGGTGTGGCTTCTTGCCCACTCTACCGCAGCCGGGGCTTATCTCATCATTTTTCTTTCTTCATCTGATTCTAAAAGCTACTCTGTGCTTCCCCCAAGAAGTCCTCCATGTACATCTTGAGCTTTGGAGAAGAATTGAATGACATCCTCTCTCCCATACACTATAGAACAGGGGGGTTGTGGGCCTGGGGGGACCTGGGAAAGTGGGAGTGTCCAGAATTGCTGAGCTGAGCCCAGGGTCCACAGAGAAGGATGGCTGAGGGATTTGAGGCCATGTGGAAGAAGCCTTAATATGGCTGGTGTGCCTCTGGGAACGGACAAGCATCCAGGCATGCTAATGCCATGCTCTCTAAAGGGGCTGGGACACAGAGGCTGTGCAGGACTTCAGGACCTCCGTCATTCTTGTCTTCTCCCCCTGTGTGAGGGCAGGTTGTTCTTAGGCAAGTAGCAACTCCCAAAGGCTATAATGGTGACTCATAGCTCCTGACTCACATCTGAAGCCCAGGGGGATTCATGACTTAAAGGACCTAGGGAGATCCCAACCACAGGACCAGACACAGATACACACACACACACACACACACACACACACACACACACACACACACACACACACACACACACACACACACCATATTGGTTTTAGGAGCCCAGGCAGGCAGAGATGAAGGAAGGTGCCAAAATGGAGAAGAGAAAGAAGCTGTATAGCCTCAGCTGTGCAAGCTGTGTGCTGTTCAAGACCATGTGTTGTCAACATGAAGTATGAATGCAGCCATTCAGAGCCAGTAGGCAGACCCACTTCTCTGGTCTTTGACCAGCACCACACCCTCCACAGCATGAAGGCCTCAACCTGAGAGTCCTTAGGGGAAGCCAATGAGCCAGGTCCTCTCTGCTCTGGTTAAGATGTGAGAGGCAAGGTCCGGGAATTTAGCCCTCACACCACCTTGCCCCACCTTGCCCCGCCCCTCCTGAGCATGCTCCAGAGTCTGGGCTGGGCTGCAGCTTCTTCCCTTTTGTGTCCCCTCCCTAATCTTCAGTCCTAGGGGTTGCCTGTACTATGTCTAGGAAGCTCGCTAGAGTTAGCAAAGAAAAGCCAGGCTTTGGTTCCAGATGAGCACACATTATTGTGTGTATCTGAAATTCGAATCCAGCCTGTTCTTACCTGGTAACCCCTTGGTTGGAGCCTGAGTCAGGGCTAAAGATACAACACACTGCCCTCTATCGGACAGGTATAGGAGAGCAGACACAGAGTCCCCCCCAGTCCTCCAGAACCCAGTGGGTCTGGACTGTCTCCATACCAAGAAACAGAGGCACCTCCAGAGTTAAGCGTTGCCTTGGAGTGAGTGGGGCCTGGGTTCTTGGTGTCTACCCTGGAGCCTCTGAGATGGTGATCAGAGATAACTGTATAGACCAGGCTGGCTTTGAACTCACAGAGACCTGGCTGATCTAACAAAGCTACAGGGATGGCTCCAATAGTTTTGGGTGCACTGGGCTGCAGAAGGCCTCTCCCCTAACCCTGTATGCTTCATTCCCCTCTTGAACTCCACCCTGCCGGTGGACAGAAAGCCCACCCTATGTCCATACAGAGGGCGATAAAACCCTGCTGCCCTCAGCAGTGCCCCGAACCTCTGGCCTCCTTCAGTCAGATCTGGAGACACTGGGCATGACCTCTGTCCTAGTTTTTACAGCTCCTAGGAGTCACCTTCCCTCCTCCTCCCTCTCTTTCCTCCTTCCTTGTCTTTACTCAGCATGGTCAATGCTCCCTACCCCTCAGGCTTTTGGCTGCTCCATAGCCAGACCTGAGGAGGCCAGAGCTGTGGTGTGACTTCAGGTGTTTATCCATGATCTGCCCTTCACAAAACAGCAAGAATGCCCCCTCCCCCAGCACATAGGTGCCAACTCTAGGCGGTCATTTCTCCTTCTCCTTTCCCTCTCTCCTTCCCTCCCTTTCTGACTCTCTTCCTCCCTCCCTTCCTCCCTTCTTCCCTCATCCCTCCTTCCTTCCCTTTTCTTTTTTCTTTTTCTTCAAGACAGGGTCTTTCTATGTAGCCCTGACTGACTTAGAACTCACTGTGTAGATCAGTCTGGCCTGGAACTCACAGAGATCCACCTGCCTCTGCTTCCCAAGTGCTGGGGTTAAAGGTGTGCATGCAATACCACCACCCAGCAAACCTTGAACTTCTGATCCTTCTGCTCCTACCTTCTGAGTTCATGTGCCATTTTTGGCTTTTTTTTTCTCTTTGATTTTAAGAGACGAAACATTTCCATCATCCATTCTGGGTTTGAATACAGCTTAAATTCACTAAGATCCGTGGAGTCAAACCAGGTTATTTCCCCCGTCTGACTGTGTGTGCCTCTGAGACGTTGTGCAGTACCCTTGTGCCTGGGTGAGGAATCACTCTGTCCACCATCCCCACCAGTCTGAAGATCTGGCTCCATTCCTCTCACTAGGTAGGTAAGAACAGCTCCCCACTCACTGCCCCCCCACAGGCCTCTCTACAACCCTGTGGGGGTTTCAGGAACCTCAGTAGATCTCCCAACCTCTGTCCTAGCCCTAAGCACCTGGGGAGGAAGTTGAGTGGCCCCTACACCTGCCTCTGCTTCTAAAATCCTGCTGAGGGGTGGCATCTTAAAGTGCCAGACTGCCGCCTAGAGATGGTATCCAGTGCAATACCATCTAGTGGAATTCGCCCAGTCCAGGCTTGCTGGTCCCCAGATCCAAAGGGCACTGGCTCCCTGGTAGCCAGCAGCCCTGGATCAATAGGGAAGATGGGATTCAAGAGTCAGTTTCGAAATGTGGTTCAATCCAGGTCTCTATGTATGGCTCCAAACAGTTGCTACCTGCTGCCTGTGAGTCTTGGTCTTCCTGTCTGCAGAATTACAGGCCAACAGACCTGAGACTGGTCACTTTTCCTATAAGTGGCTTTCTTACTCACAAAAGGTCAATCTCTTAGCTACACTCAATGGTCAGATTTTTTTTTTCTTTTTTTCCTTTGGTTTTTCGAGACAGGGTTTTTCTGTATTGTTTTGGAGCCTGGCCTGGAACTCGCTCTGTATACCAGGCTGGTCTCAAACTCCCGAGTGCTGGGATTAAAGGCGTGCACCACCAACACCCGGCTAATGGTCAGATTTCTTATACGACTAACAGGGGAGTCCTATAGGCTTATTCTCCAGGGATTGCTTTCTTTCTTCGTTCCTTTCTTTCTTATTTGTTTGTTTTTGTTTTTGAGACAGGATCTCACTATGTAGTTCTGGCTGTCCCAGAACTCACTATATAGACCAGGCTGGCCTCAAATGCACAGATATCCTGCCCGCCTCTACCTCTATCTACTTCTGCTAGAGGTTAAAGGCACGTGCCTCCATGCCAAGTTATCCAAAACTTTCTTGCCTGCTTCCTGACCTAAAGGCCCTGTGTAGTCCCCTGAACTATATTAAAAGTTAAAAAGTTGCTCAGCCAGGCATGGTGGCTCACACCTTTAATCATATCATTTAGGAGACAGAGGCAGGTAAATCTCTGTGGGTTCAAGGTCTGCAGGTTGACCAGGGCTACATAGTGAGACCTTGTCTCATAAACAAAAACAACCTGTTCTGGGGCTAGGGTTGTAGTTTGACTGGTTAGGTCATGAAGCCCTGGATTTGGTTCCTAGAACTGCATAAACAGGGCATGAAGATCCACATTCAGGATGTGGAGACAGGAGGATTCGAAATTCAAGATCATTCTTGGCTACACAGAAAGTATGGGACCAGCCTGGGATACACGAGACCCTGTCTCAGAAATGAACCTTTTTAGCAGGGTTAACCATGTCTTTTTGCCACTCCTGGGGTGTCAGGCATTCATGACTGAAATGAGCATGCTCATGAAATGAAACACTTATCTTTGACTTGGGACATTAGTCCTGAGACCTGTGCTGGCATGACTGTGCCCTGTGTGAGCACAGGGGTCCTGACTTCTAGATGGGATCTTAGCACTTCCCATCTTCCCCCCTGGGTCTTGAGCCAGTCAATGTTAGACATCCACTAGAGCCATGATTGACTTTTAAGAAATGCTGCCATTTAGCAGAGGATGGTCCCTCATATCGACTAAATACTATACTGGACACCAAGGGTCCCTTCTATTATTTCTCCACCTGGGCCCAGGACATCTGGGCTCAGAGAGAGGCAGAGAGACAGAGAGGTGGGGTTGGAGAAAGGGACAGGAGAGACAGTGAGACTCCCTGGGTTTCAGGACCCTTGCTGGCTGCCCCTAGGACTGAAATGGCCTCTGTACTTCTTTCTGTTGAGGGCATCTACTTGGTTCCCTCCCACCCCCCCAAAGGCCCACACCCACCGGTGCCTACCCATTGTCTCATTGGCTTCTTCACTTACTGATTAGAATTTCGAGAAAAAGAAGAAATTCCTCTTTGCTGCTTAGTAGCTTGGGGACTCAGAAACAGGCCAGACTAGAGCTTCCCCCTTGTCCCCAACACCCTGCTCTTCCCGAGCTTCCACCTGCTGGTTCTCAGCTATTCCTGGCCTTCTTTGACACTCCCACTGCCTGATGGAAAAAGGCAGACCCCTGATTCTAGCTCCTGTCAGGGCTGAGAGACCAATGCATCTCTGCAGAAGGTGCCCCTGGCTTCTGGGTTGATGGATGCTGGGATGCAGGGGCCTGGAGTGGTTTGTCTCAAGGGATGGAGACGGGCCAGCTGGCAGCTACTGCATCCAGCCCATGACCAGGAACCCAGGCCTTCAGAGGTGCCCACGGTCCTGGACAGAGCTGGGTTATCTGATTCTACCCCTCCTGCCTGCTTCCCTTTCCTCTCCTCTGCTTCTCCCCTCCTTCTCTTTCCCTTCTCTCCCCCACCCCCTGCATTCTTATTCTCCATGGCTTCTACCCCCAGAGACAAAATCTAAAACCCTTATCTTCTAGACTCTGGGGCTCAGGGTTCTGATCACCTGCCAGTTCCTTATCACAAATTAACCCCTTCTCCCCCCACACCCTGCCTTTTGGCCTGGGGTGACTGGTCATGGGCTGGTCCTCTGCTGCCTTCTTGGCAGGGAGAATCTCACTTACTCTGGTCAGGCAGGGACACCTCCTATGTTGACAGTCTCTGGACAGATCTTTCCCATCTGTGTCTGACATCCACCACAGAGTTCTAGTCCCTCTGTGTCACAGTGAGCCACCTGACCTGATGTCCCTGCTACCCTGTGAGGTTCTGCCTATTCATCTTTCCAGCCCAGCTGCTGAGTTATAGAAAAGAGCTAAGTTATAGAATGAGTAAATGAATGGAAAAAAGGTGGATGAACAGATGAGGGAAACCAAGGAGCAGTGCTGACGTTTCTAGGGATTGAGGGTAGAAGGGTCTGCCAAGGTCACTCACTAGGTGCGTGTTGCTACCCATGTGCTTCCCTGCCAGGGCATACACCACGCATCGCTCAGGCCTCAGAACGCTCTGATTAAACACACAGAGAGGTTGCTGCTACTCAGGGCCAGCACATGCCGCTGTCCATGCAATACACAGCTTTGTAGCTTTGTTCCAAAGGGACAGAGGTCACTTTTTCTGGGCCAGATATGAATGACTGTGACCCCTAACATGGATTCAGGTTGTCCTGAACACTCCAACATGGAAACAGTTATGTTACTTTTATGGTCACAGAATAAAAGAAAGTGGCTATTATAAGTGGCTACTATAAGGGGGGCTAAAGACAGCCCAAAGTAATTTTGCTTCTCTCTCTCTCTCTCTCTCTCTCTCTCTCTCTCTCTCTCTCTCTCTCTCTCTCTCTCTCTCTTTGTGACAGGGTTTCTTTGTGATTTTGGAGGCTGTTTTGGAACTAGCTCTTGTAGACCAGGCTGGTCTCAACTCACAGAGATCCATCTGCCTCTGCCTCTCGAGTGCTGGGATTAATGGTGTGGGCCACCAACACCCGGCTATAATTTTGCTTCTTAATCTGCAACATTCTCCACAATTCTCCACAATAACTCTCCACAATCATGAACTTCAACAGGGTTGTGACTTCTGTTTCCCCGTGTGTGTGTGTGTGTGTGTGTGTGTGTGTGTGTGTGTGTGTGTGTACATGTATGAGTGCACATGTGTGTGCATACACGGAGGCCAAAGGAAGATGTTAACATATATAAATTATATATAATAATGGGTTTCATTATGACATTGCTGCACTGGTTAGTTTCTGTCAACTTGGGGCAGATCGAATCTCAACTGAGAAAATGCCCCTATCAGCTGGCCTACAGGGAAATTTGTGTAGCAATTTCTTAATTGATGATTGATGTAGGAGGGCCCAGCCTCACTCTGGATGGTGCAACCCATGGACAGGAGTCCTCGGTTACATAAAAACAAAAATAAGTGGCTGGTGGCTTTAATCCCAGCACTTGGGAGGCAGGGACAGGTGAATCTCTCTGAGTTCAAGGCCAGCCTGGTCTACAGAGTGAGTTTCAGGACAGCCAGGATTGTTTCACAGAGAAACCCTGTCTTGAAAAACCAAGACCCCCCTCCCCCCCAAAAAAAAAACAAAACTAAAAACAAAACGGCTGACCAAGGAAGCCATGGAGAGCAAGCCAGTAAGCAGCACTCATCCATGGCTTCTGCTTTAGCTCCTTCCTCCAGGCTCCTGCTTTCTTTCTTTCTTTCCCAAAGTTGCTTTTGGTCATAGAGTTTTATCACAGCAACAGAAAGCCAATCCAATTGCTATACACGTACATAATGGGCTTATGTGCTCACTTGCCATTACCCTCTCTGGTCACCCTCTCTTTCCTGTTGCATCTCCTAAATAGGCTCCCTTCTGCTTTCATGTCTGCATGTAAGTCCTCATGGAGGGATGGGGCTTGGAAGCTCCCTCCACTTTTTTTTTTTTTTTTTTTTTTTTTTGGACAGTGTCTCCTACTGAACCTGGAGCTCAGCAATTTTGGCAAACTTGGCTGGCCACAGAGCCCCAGGGGGTCCTCCTGTCTCTGTTTCCACAGTTTTGGTGTTAAAGGTATGTGCCATATGTAGGCCTGGCTATTTCCATGGGTGCTGGAGATCCAGACTCGGGTCTTCAAGTTTGGGTAGCAAGCATTTTACCTTTTTTTCAACCTAGCCAGCTCCTCAGCTCCTCTCTCTCTCTCTCTCTTTGTATGTGTTGTGTTATGTCAGATTTCAGGTGATGAGGAAGGCAACTGGAGGCTCCAGGTCCATTGGGGAGACCAGAATTGGGGGACTCAGACTGTCTTGTTGTATGGAAGGCCTCCATGTCAGAGGTCCCAGCTAGGACTTCCAGGAGCAGGGATACTCATGCAGGAGGTGGCTCCAACAGTGTCTAAAGGCAGTGTCTGAGGCAGGTGATACCATGCCTTCCTCACAGGCTGGGGAGGGGTGGTGTGCTGTGAGCCTGTGGTCAGAGCTCCAGAATGTGGTCCCACTGGGTGGGAGCAGAGCAGCTTCTGGACTGTGCTTCAAAGTCAGCTGTGATCTTGCTGGACTGGACAGTGGTGTCTGGAGTGAAATAGATTTTTGAGACAAATTCCAATTATGTAACCTCAAACTTCAACAGTTCTCATGCCTCAACCTCCTATGTTCTGGGATTACAGGTGTGTGCCAGCATGCCCAGCTCAAACACAGCTTGTAATCCTTGCTTTAGAATTTGAGGATCTCCAAGAATATGGTGTGACCCTATGTTCTATTAAGAACAAAACAAAAACCTAGGTTAAAGAAAGGGGAAGCCATCTGTAACTCCAGCACTCAGGAGCCTGAGGCAGGAGGATGGTGACTTCATCCTGGACTGCAGAATGAAAGCTCATTTGAAGTCCAGCCCTGATGAAAGGGAGAGTAGGGACCACTTTGTGCAGTAGCACACCCACAATAAACTGGAATGCCCTGGAATGCCCTGTGCCTGTGCCTGGTGCCACAGCGACACCACTTGTCAGATTATGGAACTACAGGTGACTTGATTTTTTTTTTTAAATTTAATTTAATTTTTTTTTTTCCAGACAGGGATTTTCTGTATAGCCTTAGCTGTCCCTGGCTGTCTTGTAACCCTCTTTGTATACCATGTTGGCTTCAAACTCACAGAGATATGCCTACCTCTGCCTCTCGAGTGCTAGAATTAAATGAGTTGAGCCACCACCACCTGGCTGATTTTTTACTTTAAAAGAAATTGAGGGGCTAGAGATATGGCTCAGTGCTTAAGAGCACCAGCTGTTAGCTGTTCTTCCAGAGGTCCTGAGTTCAATTCCCAGCACCCACATGGTGGCTCACAACTATCTGTAATGAGATCTTGCGCCCTCTTCTGGCATGCAGGCATATATGCAGGCAGAACCCAGTATACATAATAAATAAATCTTTTTAAAAAAAGAAATTGAGGTGCAATTTACAAATACACAAATGACAATTTTTTTTGTCACATTTATTTATTTATGTGCATATGTGTGGGCATATACACAGTACCCGTGTGGAAGCCAGAGGACAACTTACTTGCTGTCCATGAGTTCTGGGGATGAGGTTTATCTTGTTCAGCTCACTAGTCCACTTTTCATAAAAGTGACAGTTTTTAAGTGTCACTCATTAGAGTTCAAGAACTGATATCACTTTGCTGTTAAGCACTGTCCTCACGAATCACGGCCATTGTCATCCCCATCACAGAGGTTGTAGATACTTGCAAGAGCCCCTGACAGCAGGTTTGTTGACCTTCCCTCATTGAAGGAGGGGGCAGAGAGGGTCATAAGAGAGTACCATCACTCCCTCTGGCATCCCCCTGCCAGCTATGTGTAATTCTGCCCTAGCTGCATGTGGTATGGGGCAGTGCTAGAGCCTGTGGACTGAGGAAAGTTAACTGAAGGGGTGACATTCCATCTATGCAGCTATGAAGATGTCATTATGCTGGAGTGAGCCTCCAGTCATGTGGTTGTTTGGGGGTGTGTCAACTGTGTTCCCACGAGTAAGCCAAAATGCTCTGGTTCACCAAACCAGACTTGGGTGCAGCTGTTACTTTGGTTTTCACGGTACCGATTGCTTATGTCTCCCCAGGAAAAGTTCATGTAACACACCACAATCTTCACCCACTAGGCACCCCTCCCCCTGTTATTGCCCTGGTGCCTGGTGACTGACTGCCAGCCTGTTTCGTATCTGGATCTGCCCATCCTGGACACTTCACAGCAATGGAATCCCACAGTACCCTGGCCTTTTATGTCTATCTTCTTTCCTTCAAAGTGGTGTTTGTGAGGCCCACTGGTGTGTGTCAGTGTCCCAACCCTTTTCATGGCTGAACAACATTCCACTGCAGGTACAGACAGAGCACACCTTATTTGTCACACAACACTTGTTGGACAATGAGCCTGATTTCACAGTGAAAGGAAGTGAGGGTCAGGGAGCTGAGGAAGGCTGCCAGTCCAAGTCACACCTTGTGATCAGAGGACAGGGACACCTGATTACCCCAGGCTGCCTCCTTGTATAAAAGCAGAAGGAGCTTTTTATTAAGGGATCTATCTAGTGAAAGGGCTTCTTGGGATGCTTCTGTTACATTGCTACAATCTTGATTTCCCGGGTGAGATAAACACCTCATGAGTTTCCTTGTTGGCCAGGAACAATTGTATAAACAACTCCATTTTGGCTTTTAGCCTGGCCTGCAGGGCTCAGTGATGGATCCTAGACCAAACAATGAATGGTCTTATTTTAATTTAGTAGGAGGAATGTCTGTAAGCCAGGGCCTGAGTCACCACAGGTGTGGCTACCTCTCATCACCCATCATTTACCACCCATGGTCTTTTCCATTGGACTGAGATGGGATCCCCACTGTCCCCACCCCTGCCATTTTTGAGACAGGCTTGTGTATGTAGTTCAGGCTGGCCTGGAACTCAGATCCACCTGTCTCTCCCCCAAGTACTGGAATTAAAGGTGCGCACTATCATGCCCTGTGGACCTTTGGTCTTCCTGCTTCCACCTATCAAGTGCTGAGATTACAGGTGTGCACTTGTCAGTGGGTCTCATAAGCCGCTTTGAAAGGTAAGGAAAAGACAAAATCTTTGGATGATAGTAAATATTTGAAACCTTCTTACTTTTTTTCTTTTTTAACTTCTATTGATTCTCTGTGAATTTCACATCATGTATTCTAATCCCATTTATTTCTCTGTCCCCTTGTATCTACCTTCTGTCCTTGTAACCTTCCCCCCCAAAAAAAAAACTAAATTTAGAAGAAAACCCAAAACCAAATAAAATAAAGAAATAAAACAAAAAAGAGTAGAGTCTTGTAGAAGCTGTAGCGTGGCTGTTGAGTCACACAGTTTACCCTTTAGTACATTCATCTTTACTTGCCAGTGTTTATTGCCATGAGTCATGGTCTGCCATGAAGCCTCTGGCCTCTGCTATGCCTCCACCACCCATAATAGGCTCACTGGGGCTCCTCTTGGGTATCCTGTTGTTGTCCTGTGTCGTGGGGATCCTGCTGCTTTGTATCTGTAGATTTGTCCCCTTCACTTGCTCCAACAGTTTATGGGTGAGATGGATGTTGAGGTGGGTCAACTCAGCCTTGGTTCTGGGCCTGGGTGGTAGCTGTGTTGGTCAGACTGCCAGCTTTCTTTCATCTCACTACCTGGGCGAGCTCTCCAGTGCTGCCTCCAGCTAGCTCACCCAGTGCAGCCTGCAGCAAAGAGCAGGACCAGTTCTGCTCTCAGGTCCTCAGATCTGGGTCACTCACTTGTGTGAGGCCAGCTGACATGTCCTCTCTTCCTGATTGCTGGGGGCGGGTGCAGATGAGATTGGGCGGGGTCAACTCTCCTGCTCCCATGCCCTCAGGACTGGCTCCCCTGTGCACCTGACAAAAGGGTCAGCTCTAGTGTGCTACACAGGCCAGGTGCAGGGCCCTCTCTCCTGTGTGCTGCAGCTGGTGAGGGGCAGGGCTAGTTCTCTCAGTCTCATGACTCCAGGGCCAGCTCTCTCACCTGCTGCAGGTAGCAAGGGGTAAAGTGAGGAGGGCATCTTTCCTCACCCATGCTACCACGTGGCAGACAAGGAGGGTGGTTCTGCTCTGTTGCTTTCACACCCTCAGGCCTGGCTCACCTGCATTCCTGACCATAGGGTCAGCTCTAGTATGCTGCCCAGGTAAGGTGCTCTCCTGTGGTGAGGAGTGGGACCATTTTTCCTGAGTGTGGGCGTGGGGGTTGGCTCTCCCCTAAGGGGTGGGGCAATCTCTCTTGCGGTGGTATCCAGGGCCAGTGAAGAGGAGCTGGCTCAGCACAGCATGGTTCCAATGACTCCCTGTGCTAACATGGGACACAGATCCCAGCTACAGTAGGACCACAGACCCAGACATGGCCCTTGGCAGTATCTCTGGCCTGGACATCACTTTGGGCCTCTATGGCAGCATGGCCCTCAGACACTAACATAGTTTCAGGCGGCCAACCAGACCCAAGTCATCTGCACAGCCCCAGTGGTAACAGGGGCCATGGACATCAACTCAGACCCTGGATGCCCTAGGCACGCAGATATACACATGGCCCTCAGTAGCAGCCTGGCCTGGGCCAGAATGTCACTATGCCCCAGGTGAAAGCACAGGCCATTCAGATTAGCATGGCTCCTTTGGCAGCATGGCTCTCGGACACCAGCATGGCTTCAGGTGGTGGCCCATACTACAGGCCTCTGTACAACCCTCAGTGGCAATGGGAGCCACAGACATCAATACAGGTGCCCTCGGCTGCCCCAGGGCCCTGAACCAAGACCTTGGCAATAGCCCAGAACCAGACATCGTCCTGAACTCAGATGACCAGTAGGCCATGACAACAACCTGTTCCCCACCACCCCCACCCCTTCAGATCCACCTCTCTCCCAAGTCCATGAACCATTCTATGTCTCTCTCTCTCTTCTATTTCCCCGCCCTATACTACTCACTCACCACCTTGGTGGCACTTGACAAAGACGGTCTTGACCACCTGGTACCAGAGACTTCGGGCAGGCTCCTAGTGGGTTGTGCCCTGCCCCCCTGCAAGGAGTCTGGGGGAGCTATCTGTGTTCTCCACTGGCTCGGGCCTCCTATTTTACTTAATCTTTAAACTTGGAGATAGATGGGGATAACCCACCAGACACAAAACTATCACCAGGCTTGCTTTCTAAGTAATTAGTCATGTGATTTTCTTTTGACCAACCCTTTGTGAGAGGCAGGCTAAGGCTCAGACAGAAGGGTCTAGAGGGCTAGTGGCAGGTAGCACCCACCCTCATATCACACCAAAGCATTACCTTACTAAGGAAGTTGCCTGTGGGTGGGCTGAGTAATGGGGCCTCCTGGGAATAGGCTAAGCACAAAAAGAGGCTGCAGAGATGGGCTGGGTCTCCCTCCCTTCTCTGGAGATTGAACCTAGGGATTTGGACATGCTAGACAGGCACTCTACCACAGAGACACATTCCCAGCCCTTGAGGCTGCTTCGCTGCTTCCTTCCTTCCCTCCCTCCCTCTCTCCCCCCCTCCCTTCCTTTCCTTCCTTCCTTTCTTTCTTTTCCCAATAATGAAAATAATCTTGACCACTCAGGAGCTCAACGTTGCAGGCAGGACTTTGTAGGACACCTTCTTTTGATCCCAGAGCTGAGGAACCAGAGGCAGCAGATCTCTGTGAAACACTGAAGCAGAGCCCCTGCTCCAAGCTCACCCCTAAGTGGCAGCTCTCAATGACAGCAGTTTCCCAGGCCAGATGCATCTATGCCAATACATACAATTTCAGCAACAAAAATTGCAAGTGTTTTACCAACCAAGCAACTGAACTATTTCCTGGGTCAAGAAGAGGGTCTTTAGATGAGCTCATCTGGGGTGAGTTTCACCCTAAATCCAATGTCCTTGAGGAGAGAAGACATTGGGGAGCCGTGGCCACAAGCCAGGGGACACTGGGAGCCACTAGGCCCTGAATAAGTAGGATGGGTCCTCTTCTAGGCCATCAGTGTACATATGGTCCTGGACACACTTGACTTCTGGCAAAGATCCTTTTCCCAAATGAAGTCACAGCTCAGGCCCTAGGGACTAGGATGTGGGAGAGGCTTTTGGAAGGCAGCCACTGGATCATTCCATCTGCTTAAGGGCTGGGGGTATGGCTCAGGAACAGAACACTTGTCTAGCATTCACAGGATCCAGGATTCCATCTTCAGTACCACACATGTACATATGTAAACACACAAACGCATACATGTGCATGCATGAGCACGTACACACAAACATACATATCCAAACACATACCCACACAAATCACATAGCTCAAATGGCAGTGCTGAGATGAACCAGATACTGATGAAGGCTCAGTGCAGACAGGAAATAACGAAGGGCAAGCACGTAGCACACTCAGGCACATGACGTGCAGTAGGTACCTGTGCAAAGGCCCTGCTGATGTGGACATGCCACACCTAGACCATAGTTCACATGTCAGTCATGATGTTGCAGTGTCACCCACCATTCTGCTGAAGGGGGCTGGCGGCCTGAAAGCACAAGCTCTTGGAGTCTGAGGAGTTTATTTCCTGGAGTTTCTCCTTGTCATTAGCTGTCTTGGCAGTCAATTCTTGGGGTAGGGAGGGATTCTGCCTGTTTCAACCAAATTCCTTCCCAATATACGTAGCAATATTATCAATGTACACAGCATTTAGTTGAACCATGCAGTTGTCATAGCAACTACAACTTAAGTACAACGGCACAGATGAGTCACTTCCGCAACCTGGCTGCCGTCTTCAAAGGTCTGGGGACTTCGGACAGTGGCTGTAAAGCTTGAACAGGAGCAGCTCAGACAATTGGCTGGGGAAAGGAGAAGCCTGATTCCAAATCGGTTTGTCTTGTCATCAAGTGGAGGCTCTTGGAGATTAGTCATTTCCTAGTTTTGGGAGCAAGTGTTTTCATTTTTGTGGAGGAAGTTGGAGGCTCACCGGTTAGGAAATCCACAACAGGTCACTGCAGAGTCAGGCCTGGAGTGCAGCGTGCAGTGGCTCACACCTAATGCCAGTGCTTGGGAAGCAGAGGCAGGAGGATCAGGAGTAATGTACAGCCTTAGCTACATCCTGAATTTGAGGCCAGACTCAGTCATGTGAAAACGTGTTTCAGATCCCCACCTCCCCAAAAGGTTATTCCCACATCTTGATGAACTCAGGAAGAGATAAACAAATGCCAAGGAGATGTATTTTGTTTGTCTCCAAGACAAGGTTTCATTTTAGATAAAGATTTATTTTGATTTTATGGGTATGGGTGCTTTACCTGCTTGTAATGTAAACGTGCCGTGTGTAGTGCCATCCGAGGTCAGAGGAAGGTGCTGGATGCCTTGGTGCTGGAGTAACAGATGGTTGTGAGCCACCATGTGGGTTCTGGGAAGCAAACCCAGGTTCTCTGGAAGGGCAGCAAGTGCTTTTGAATGCTGAGCCACCTCTTCAGCCCCAAGGTCTCATTTTCAGCCCAGGTGGCCTTGGACTTCCAGCTTATGTGCCACCATGCTTGGCCAAATGCTATGTGTCTGTCCAACACCAGTGAAAGAGAAAAATCCATATAAACAGATGTTTCCAAATGTTTCCCTCGCTCAAAGTCCTGCTCTGGTGTGAAAGTCAGCAAGAGTGGCCATTTCTCAAAAAAAAAAAAAAAATCAAACAGGATTACCAACTTATATTACAAGTTATAGTTCTGGGTATAGAATGAGAAGAACACAGCTGGCTATGGTGGCGCACACCTTTTAACCCCAGCACTCGGGAGGCAGAGGCAGGCAGATCTATGAGTTCAAGGCCAGCCTGGTCTATAGAGCGAGTTCCAGGACAGCCAGGACTACACAGAAAAACCCTGTTTTGAGACACCTGCCCTGCAAAAAAAAAAGCACTTATTGCTCTTTAGGAGGACCTGGGTTTGATTCCCAGCACCCTTATAGTGGTTCACAACCATCTGAAACTCCAGTTCCAGGGGATCTGTTACCTTCTTCTGATATCTGTGGAAATCAATCGTGCGTGCATGCAGACAAAACTCACATATGAAATAAATGAGTTTATACTTTTTTAAAAAAGGAAATTCTGACACATGCTACAACATAAACTCCAGGGATAGGGTTCTCTGTAGAAGAACCAGAGAGATGGCTCAGAGGTTAAGAGCAGTGGCTGTTTTTCCAGAGGTCCTGAGATCAATTCCCAGCACCCACATGGTGGCTCACAACCATCTGTAATGAGATCTGGTGCCCTCTGCTGGCCTTTAAAAAACAAAGCAAACAAACAAACAAAAAACCAGTGCTGGGGCTGGAGTTATGGCTCAGCGGTTAAGAGCACTGACTGTTCTTCCAGAAGTCCTGAGTTCAATTCCCAGCAACCACATGGTGGCTCACAACCACTTTGAATGAGATCTGGTGCCCTCTGCTGGCATGCAGGCAGAAGACTGTATACATAATAAAAAAATAAAATCTTTAAAAAACAAACAAACAAACAAACCAGTGCTGTAGGCTCTACTTCTGTGAGGTCCTTAGAGGTATCAGCAACAGAGAGAAAGTAGAAGGGTGGCTGTCAGGGACTGGGGAGAGGTGGCAAGGGAAAGGTTTCAGTGGGAGATGAGAATGTGGTGATCACCTGTGGTTGGTCACTACAGGAATGCGGCCTGCTGTTTTTACTTATCACAATAGGAAAAGTAAAGGAAAACAGAACTGATTGTATTTAAAAACCATATCGTGTGATCAGCAATTTCCAGCAGGTGTCCAGTGGATACCATGTGAGAAGGTAAACAAAGGGCAAGGAATAAGGAATTCCCATGGCCATTGTGTCACTTCTGAAACCTTTATCACTTACAGAAGGAAGCACAGTGGCTTTGTGGTTGGGACACCTGACAGCCCTTCCCCAAGGGACTAAGGTAGTGTGCCCAAACCAGATGGCTCCACTCTGTGCATTGATTACTCTCTCCTTCCCCTCTCAGATCTTACGTAGCATAGGCTGCCTTTGAACTCCCCTTGTGGTTGAAGATGCCCTTGAACTCCTGATCCTACTGCCTCTACCTCTGGGATATTGAGATTACAGGTGTGTACCACAAAGCTCATTTTATGTGGTGCTGGGATGGAACTCAGGCTGTGTGCCAGGTAAGCACTCTGCCCACTGAAATGACATTCCCAGTCCTTGAGGGCTCACTCCATATTCTCAACTTTTTGCCAGATAGGCACACTTGTAGCCCAGTGTAGACATGTCTAGAATCCCAGAAATTGGGAGGTGGAGGCAGAATGATCAGGAGTTCAAGTTCATCCTTGGCTACATAGGAAGTTTAAGGCCAGCCTGAGCTACATAAGATCCTGTATCACAACAACAATGACGACGACAACAATACTATAGTAAAAGACACTTGATATTGCATCCAAGTCTATCTGATCACCACTTAAAAGCCGATTCCCAGGAGCCAAAAGTTGGTGGGCAAAGGATAGTTTACACAAGGACTGGCACCCTGAGAGACTGGAAAGCAATCCTCCTTCAATGTCAGGATGGGGCATTGGAGAGATGGCTCAGTGGTTAAGGGCACTAGTTCTTGCAGAGGGCAAGTACACATGTGGCAATTCACAGCCATCCATAACTTTAGTTTCAGAGGGTCCAATGCCTTCTTCTGACCCCTAGGGCACCAGGCACACTCTCGGTGCACATAAATGCAGGCAAAACTCTCAGATGCATGAAATAAAAATAAAATAAAACCAATGGAGAGGGGAAAACACATAACGAAGACCTTTGGCTTCCACACATACACATATATGCATGCATACATGAACATATGTACCTGCATGTCATAGACATTACAGATGGTCATTGTACCCCAGACCAGACTGAGAAATAAAAATAGTTACCCCATGACACAAGTCCATGTCACCAAGCTTAATGTTTTATTTTAAAAAGATGTATTTATTTATGTGTGTGTGGGTCATGCATCTTTGTGTGCGCATGGAGCTCAGACGTGGGTGTTGGATGCTTTCTCCTATCACTCTCCATCTTTTCCTTTGAGGCAGGGCTCTCTCCTGGAACCCAGGGCTGTGTTTTTTCAGCTAGACTGGAAGCCAGCAAGTTCCCAGCAACCATCCTGGATCTGCTCCCTTCAAGCTGGGGTTACAGGTATGAGCAAGATGCCTGAATTGCTACATGGGTACTGGGATTTGAACTTCAATCTTTATGATGTTACAGTGTGTTACAGTGTTTTAGCTGCTGAGCCATTTCTCCAGCCTCCCTGTTACCAAGCTTAAATTACACTGTTTATCTGGCCTAAGAAATCAAGATTAGTGGCATAATAGACTTCCTAAACAGGTGGCATATAATTGGTGCAATAATGAAACAATCCCTGTTTCACTTCTTTCTCCTTCCTCCCCTTCTTTCCTTCCTTGATACAGGGTCTCCCTTTGTATCTGGCTAGTCTGGAACTTGAAACATAGTCTTGAATTTACTTTGATCCTTGTTTCTTCTTCTTGTGTTCTGGGATACAGACCTGGTGTTATTTTTTCTTATTTTGTGACCTGCTCTTGGCTCCAGCTTTCTTCAGCCTTTCTAGGCTATAAATCCAACCCCTTCAGCAGGGCTCATGGGACACTTGCTCCACTTTATGAAAAGAAAATTGGCCTGGTCCAGTAATTGCGAAGTAATTACAATCCTTAAACTAAAGCTGTCTTTTAACACCATTTTGCATAGGATGTATATGGGAAGAACTGGAGCACATGGGAAGGCCTTCAGCCTCCGTATTCCCTTGAATGCAAACGACAATGCCATAGAAGCCCCACCAAAGGTGTGGATGAGGATTCAGGGCAGCTGGTGCGCATGGGGGATGGTGCAGCGGGCATTCTGGATATCGTCTGTTAAGTTCAACAAACCTTTACCCCGGGATCAGCTGCTGCCTCCCTAACACCCTAAATAGGAATCACATGACAGGGCGCGTCTGTCGGTGCGTAGAAATCAAAGACTGGCTCTCAGGAGCAGTTGCTGACCGCTGGGGCTGTGGGTCCTTCCCCACGCCTCGGTGCAGCCATGGCTGCAGACGCTCGGTGCCATACAGCGGCCGTGGCCTCACTACTGATCTCACGTGCAAACACGGGAGGGCTGGGGACAGATCCCTCGTCTTTTACCCTTGAAAAGGTGTAAGAAAAGCGCAAGCGCAGGCCGGGGCCCCTCAGGTCTTCGGCGCCAGCCCTCCCCCTGCGCTCCAATCTCTGTCCGGGTCGCCTTAGCTGGTCGCGGAGCCTGCAGGGGCGAGGTCCCCCCTGCAGGAGGGCGAGACTGGACCAGGGGCCTTGCGCCGGTCCCCCGCGCGCGTGCACGCCCTTCCCAATTGCCTCCGCGCGCGCGCGTGCACGCCCCCTCCCATCCGTTTCCCCGCGCATGCACGCCCTTCCTCTCTGCTGTCTCCCCGCGTGCGCGTCGCGGTCGGCCGTCAGAAAGGCGCGCGCCTCGCTTTTAACGCGGGCCGAAGGCGCGCGGCCCGTATGGCGTGCGAGCGGCGGCCGCTGCGGGCCTGGCCGGGCCTGGGCTGAGGCCGAGCCAGCCGCGGGGTTCCACAGCCCCGGACGGCGCCCACCATGCGGCGGCTGCGGCGCCTGGTGCACCTGGTGCTCCTCTGTCCCTTCTCCAAGGGCCTGCAGGTAAGCGGCGGCAGGCCAGGTGCAGCCACACGGGGAGGGGCTGGGTGTGGGATAGCGTGGGTCGGTGGGCGTGTTGTGCCCGAAGCCCCTCCTTCGTTACTTCGATATTAGGCTGGTTTTTCTGGGGTAGCAAACTTGGGACATCCTCTGGCTATCTGGAACCAGGAACTGTGATGACCTTGGGCCAGTGAGGGCCAGCTTCTATCTGCAGAAGAGACCCCCCCGCCCCCCCTCCCTGCTTATGCTTTGGGGTGATGGGGTCAGGCCTCTGGACTCCAGCCTCTGCTTGCCAGGGTCCTCAGAACCTGCAAGAAGGAACCAGCACTTGTCAGCCCTGCCCAGGTCTCCCTGGCCTCTCTGCAGGGCCGACCTGAGGATGCTGCACCTTTGGCCCGGGGCCTGCCCTGCGTTAGATGGTTTTAGATAAAGGATGAAGACTGAAGCCTACTGGATGTAGAGATCTTCCAGGCTCCGATGCCCTTGTCTGCTCTCCTTTCCCAGGGGCCTTAGCTTGCACTATGGTCCATGCTCAGCCCCAGGTTGGGTGTGAGTTGAGGTTTTTGGGGGAACTTACTTGTGCCAGGAGATGGGGGTGTATCCATTCCCCTAGTTCTGAAGGATAGGCCCTGACTCAGCAGTGACAGGGGTTTGGCCTGGCTCATGGAGAGTACTGGCTGAGCCTCACCGGCCCTGAGCCTGTTTCAGGAAACTGAGGAAACACCAGGGCGCCTGGCACATGGCGTGGGCTTCCTAGGCAGGGAGGCCACTGAGCAGTTACCATCCCTGTAATGACCCCCTCCACCTCCCAAGTGACTTCTCTGGTGCTGGACTATTCATCCCTGCAAAATATGGGCCCAAGGCTTGTCAGCCTGTTCATCACTGAGTAGCAGAAGACCATGTAAGCTTTGAGTAGCCACCATGGTGACACCTGCCCTGGGGTGCAGATATGCAATGATTCAAGGGCCCAGGGGAAGAGATGTGTCTAACAAAGGGCCAGGTAGACCATCAGAACTAACCTGGGTCATAGTAGCCAAAGTGCTTTGGTGGAGCCACCTGTGCCAAGGCCCGGTGTTCTGAGAGGGGCCTGCCTGGAGTGTGGACCCTGTCTTGGCAGACTTCTAGCAGGCTTCTGGTTCTATATTACTTGGTCCAGCCTGGGTCAGCTGCTAGCTCAGGTCCTAGCCCTTTGCTCTTGTGTAGCTTGAAGTCCTTTATCTTGCCTCACAGCAACAGTGTCCCCTGCTGTTTCTCAGTCTTCATGTTTCATTTTGAACAAATCTGAAAGAAACAGCTGATTGCCAGGACCAAATGGGCCCCAGGAGGAGAGGTCCATAGAGCCAGAAGAGGGACCATCTCCTGGAAGAACGTTAAGAAGGGCTGGGCATTGTTCTTGTGAAGGAGGTTCCTTTCTGTTCTGACCTGAGGGAGCTAGGGCAAGAGTATAGATTTGAGTTCAGCATGACTCTCAGATCCAAAAGTGGAATGCTGGCGGGTTCCATTCTCAGACTCTCTGGCAGCGGTAAACAGGAGGCCACAGAAAGCACTTGACATTAGTAGAAGCCCTCCTCTGGGGATGCTGCTCCACAAGTCTGGCCCTCTCACTCTCCTTTGCCATTAAGCTTCAGATTGGGACATTTAACCATATGTGGCACAGGCTGTCTGCAAGAGACTGCCATTTCTCAAGTTGGGCACTGGGGAGGATGGTGGCATCTAGCTGTCTCTGGCTGTCAACTTTGGACACTGTTTGGAGTACTTAGTGGGAGCCAGTGTCCTGAGCACCTAGACCAGACCTCTTCTCACCCTCTAGTGCTCTCACCTGTCAGCTGGGAAAATGAGGACAGAGGAGTGAGGACCACAGAAGTGAAGGTCTTAGGCCCACCCTTGTTTTGGGTTGTAGACTCTCTGCCTGTTTTTGTTTTTGTTTTCTGGTTCCATCTTAAAACATTTTTTAAGACTTAGTTTATGTGAATGAATATTTTGCCTGCATGTATATTGTGATTCATGTGTGCCAGAGGAGGTCAGAAGGAGGCAATGGACCCTGTGGAACTGGAGTTGCAGATGGTTGTGAGTGGGTGCTGGGAACCGAGCTGGTTTCTTCTGAAGCAGAAATGTGTCCACTACACACACAGCTTTTTTTGTTTGTTTGTATGTTTGTTTTGTTGTTTTTGTTTTTCAAGGCAGGGTTTCTCTGTGTAGTTTTGGAGGCTGTCCTGGAACTAGCTCTTGTAGACCAGGCTGGTGTCGAACTCACAGAGATCCACCCACCTCTGCCTCCCCAGCACTGGGATTAAAGGTGTGCGCCACAACCACCTGGCCACACACAGCTTTTAAAAAGAAATTGTGGCAAAATACACAGCATGATGGGTGGTTTAATCCCAGCACTTAGGAAGCAGAGGAGGGGGATCTCTGTGAGTTCTAGGCCATCCTGGTCTACAGAGTGAGTTCCACGACAGCCAGAGCTGTTACACAGAGAAACCCTGTCTCAACAAACAAATAACCACTCACCAAACCAAACCAAACCAAACCAACAACCCTCCCCTCCAAAACACAAAAACCAAAAAGCCCACAGCATGAACTACACTATCCTGCCCACCTCTGCCCACAGCTGGTGTATGTGCATTGAGACCAGCTGTGGAGCCACTGGCATGGCCCGTCCCCAGAGAGCTCACCTTCTCACCCGCACTCTGTGTTCCCAGCCTACCCTGTCCTGACACTCACCTTCTTCTGTTTGCCTCTATGCATTTGATGTCTCCGGGGACTCCATTGGAGTCCCACAGGAGGTGCCCTTCTGTGGCATCCATCTGGGTAGTGGCAGGTACCAGGCTACTTCCTGCTAAGGCTGACTGGTGTTTCTACCTTGTGGATGGATACTGGCTGTCCACTCTTGCTGTTGTTGATACTGCTATTGTGCCTGTGTGTGCATGACCCCATCCATGTCTTCTCACTGCTTCCCAGGGTGTAAGAGAGTTGGCTGTTTGACCCTTGCTCTCCATGACCCCTTTCCTGCTAGTTTTGACTCAAGGGGACCAGTGGGAAAAATGAGGGCCACACCCCTGGGGTGGTTTAACTAGCCCCAGGCCGATGGCTCAGCTCACCTTATTTGGAGGCAGGAATGTTAGGAAAGGAGAGCATTTTAAGGGAGTGGGCTGTGAAAAGATCTTTATTCAGCTATATCTTTTCGTCATTTTGAAAGGTCTAGTTGTCTCGGATGGAGGGCCCCTGGCTGCAGACCCTGGCATACGCCTGATAATGGCGGGGTACTGAGCTAGGTGCTTCTCAGCACTGGAGGTGGTGGGCGCCTGCTGGGTTGGAAGGTCCAAAGAAGTGGAAACTGTCCTTGGTTATGGGCACAGCAGGGCTGCACATGGGCACCTCCTCATCTGCTCCCTTCCTCAGCAGGGCCGGCTCCCAGGTGTCAGGGTCAAGTATGTCTTGCTAGTCTGGCTGGGCATCGTCGTGGGCAGCTGGATGGTCTATGTGCACTACTCGTCCTATTCGGAGCTCTGCCGTGGTCACGTCTGCCAGGTGGTGATCGTAAGTCTGCCTGGACCCAGGGACCTGACCCCTGTGGGGATCTTAGAGATTTGATGGGAGGTGGGCTTGGAATTGGGGGAGTAGAGGGCTGGGGTGATCAGGGGGAGGAGGCAGGGAAATTGTAGCTGCTGCATGTGCTTGGGGTGGACTTAAATGTTGAAACATGGGCTGTTTAGCAGGGAGACAGGAATAGCCTGGAGAGGGCTGCCCTGACCAGTTCTGAAAGCAGGCCATGGGGTGGAGTCTTTTATGCCTTTCTCTCCAGGGAGCCATTGCTGCTGCTGAGTGAGGGTGTCCTTGAGAGAGCATGCTTGCATGCCAGTGCCTGTGTGAGTGTGCCCATGAGCCTCATGAAGCTGGTACCTCAGTTCTCCATTCCTTGTGACTGGTGACCGGGACATATTATCCCCAGACAGGGGACATTGCCTTTTTTCCAGAGGAGATCCTTCTCACCCCTGTCTCAGGTGCTAGCCAGACTCTCAGCAAGGAGGGAGCTACTCAGTGGATCCTTACCCTGCCCACTCTGCAGATGGAGAAACTGAGGCTTGGAGACCCAGGGACAGCAGGAGTCCTGGGGATGGCTGAATATACTGCCCACCTTAGTTTCTTTTTTTTAATTCTTTTTTTTTTTTAAAAAAGTACATTTAAGCCGGGCGGTGGTGGTGCACGCCTTTAATCCCAGCACTTGGGAGGCAGAGGCAGGCGGATCTCTGTGAGTTCGAGACCAGTCTGGTCTACAAGAGCTAGTTCCAGGACAGCCTCCAAAGCCATAGAGAAACCCTGTCTCGAAAAACTAAAAAAAAAAAAAAAAAGTACATTTATTTGTATATGTGTATATATATATGTATGTGCACACATGTGCCATGGCCTGTGTGGAAGTCAGAAGACAACTTGTGGAAGTTGGTTCTCTCCTTCCATTTTTACCATTCTGGGGTTTGAACTCAGGCCATGAGACTCTGTAGCAAGCTCCTTAACCTGCTGATCCAGCTTGCTGGGTCCTAACCTTGGTTTCTGTGGAATTTCCTCCCAGCATTCTCAGCATTCTGTGGAATGCTGAGCAGGGCCATCTACTGTGAGCAGCATGGCCTCTGGCTCCTGCAAAGCCCTCCGACCCCCTCCTGAGGAAGTCTTGTAACTGTGTTGGTGGGCTATCAGCACAGAGTCCTGTGGTGAAGGGCTTGCTTCCAGGTGGGATGACAGGCACAGCTTTACTGTTCATCTCTATCGGATGAGGCTGCTTCATGTGGCCACAGGACACACTGTCTTTGTGGCTCACATGGATGAGACAGTGCTTTAGATTGGCTCAGCTTCTTGGATGGTGGGGTGTTGGGTATCTCCCTTCCCCCATTTCCTCCAAGCCTGGCTCTAACCAGCGCCGGGCTCCATGGCAACCAGTGATGTATATCCAGGAATTTACCCAAGTGAGAGCCAGTAGGCCCTTTACCCCCAGACTAGGGGCTGGGTAGTGCTGATTTAATCTGTGCTGAGAGGCTCTCTAGCTAATGAGGCGGCCTGGGGGCAAGCCTGGCAGGAAGTAAGGTCCTGGGGCCCCAGGATGCCATTTCTTTAGGGATGGTGACAAATTGCATGACAGTGACTAGTAACTGAAGTACTGGAGCATTTGAAGTACTGGGTCTTGTTCACCCTCTCTTTCCTCCAGCAGCACCTCTTATGGGTTGGTGGCTGAGTCCAGCTGGATCCTGAGGTAGACGTCAAGGAGAGGCCCTACCATTGGGCTGCTCCTGCCTCAGCCTACTGCAGTGGCAGGCTAAGCCAGACCAGAGATCACAGCAGATGGGAAGACGTTGGATGGGGAATGTGGACACCTGCTCAGGAGTGTCCCGAGCTGCCTTGAAAGTTCCCGGCCATGCTGGGTTCCAGAGCTTGGACAGCCTCACCATAGGGAGATGAAAGGGTGGCCCAGGTGCCCAAGGGGTGCTGCTCACTAGAGACTTACCTGGGTAACACCAGAGGCCCCTTTCATCTCACCCTGGTCTAGGCTACTATCTGACTATAGCTCTGCTGCTGAGGCCCCAGCTGGGGCTGCAGTGGAAGCCTGCTGTGGGGACCTGCCTGTGGTCTGGGCCACCTCTGTGTATTCTAGTTGCAGTGCCTGGCATAGACTGGTGGCGCCCTTCTCTCAGGAGTCAAGTCAGCAAGAGGAGGGAACAGAGGGTTGCTCCAGGCTTATCCCTATGCCCATGCTGCTAGTGGCTTTTCTTTCCCTTCCTTCCTGGGGGTTCCTGGAGGGGTGTGGCTGGGCTGTAGATTCATAGGAAGTGGATAGGGCTGTGACCACCAAGTCCCATGGCCTGGGCCATACCCTGGTGCCTGTCTCCTCAGTGTGACCAGTACCGCAAGGGCATCATCTCCGGCTCTGTCTGCCAGGACCTGTGTGAGTTGCAGAAGGTAGAGTGGAGGACCTGCCTGTCTTCAGCCCCAGGCCAGCAGGTGTGCAGCTGGGCATGGTTGGCAGGCTGGGTACAGGTGGCTACTGCTGGTGGCAAGCTGGACACCTATAGGGAACATACGTGTGGCCTTGTCTAGGTGTACAGTGGGCTCTGGCAAGACAAGGAGGTGACCATCAAATGTGGCATTGAGGAGGCCCTAAACTCCAAGGCCTGGCCAGATGCAGTCCCAGGGCGGGAGCTGGTGCTGTTTGACAAGCCCACCCGGGGCACCTCCATCAAGGAGTTCCGGGAGATGATCCTCAGCTTCCTCAAGGTTAGTCTGTTCTGCTAGGGGTGCTCAGACTTTCACTGTAGCCCACAGCTGGGTGTTTACAAAGACCTGGGTAGGACACAGACAAGGAAGCATCTTTCCAGGGCTTGTGGGAACAGACAGACTGGTGGAGTCTGAGGTGTGGTGAGGGCTCAGATTGAGACTGCACCCAGTGCGGGAAAAAGTAGGGACTGGTGGGAGATGGAAGCAGGGCTCAAGGGCCAAGTGATCAGTTCTTAATGGCTCAGGCCAATACTGTGGCTTCTACTGGCATCCCTCAGTGACAGACAGAAGGGATTTCGTGTGTGGTGCAGTGAGCAGGCCTTGTTGACTTCTAGTATCTAGAGACCAGGCCAGACCCACTCAGTGCTCTGCCAGCTGAGCGGTATGCACCAGGGTGTGCTTCTCTGCCTTCCTTTTGGTCCCACATGTCAGGCGAACCTAGGAGACCTGCCCTCCCTGCCAGCGCTGGTTGACCAGATCCTTTTCATGGCGGACTTCAACAAGGATAGCAGGGTGTCCCTGGCAGAGGCCAAGTCTGTGTGGGCCCTGCTGCAGCGCAACGAGTTCCTGCTGCTGCTGTCCCTTCAGGAGAAGGAGCATGCTTCCCGGCTGCTGGGCTACTGTGGGGACCTCTACCTCACTGAGGGTATTCCCCATGGCTCCTGGCATGGGGCAGTGCTGATGCCTGCTTTGCGCCCACTTCTGCCATCTGTGCTGCATAGGGCTCTCCAGCAGTGGTTTGGACCTGCATGGCCCTGGCGTGCCAAGATTGCTATTGGTCTGCTGGAGTTTGTAGAGGAGCTCTTCCATGGTTCCTATGGTACCTTCTACATGTGTGAGACCACATTGGCCAATATTGGATACACGGCTGCCTATGACTTCAAGATGGCAGACCTGCAGCAGGTGGCACCAGAGGCTACAGTGCGTCGCTTCCTTCAGGGCCGCCACTGTGAGCACAGTTCTGACTGCATCTATGGGCGAGATTGTAGGGCCCCATGTGACAGACTCATGAGACAGTGCAAGGGTGACCTCATTCAGCCCAACCTGGCCAAGGTGTGTGAACTGCTAAGGGATTACCTGCTGCCTGGTGCTCCTGCAGACCTCCGAGAGGAGCTGGGCAAACAGCTGCGCACATGCACTACACTGAGTGGACTGGCCAGCCAGGTGGAAGCCCACCATTCGTTGGTGCTTAGCCACCTCAAGACCTTACTCTGGAGGGAGATCTCCAATACCAACTACTCTTAATGCTGCAGGCTCCAGCCATTATAGTTCAGCTGTGGGTGGAGCACCCATCTGGGGAAGTAAGTCTCCCCTACCCCATTCTCCTCCCAACAACTGAGCAGAGGAGCCATTCCTCTCAACATGTGAATAAATGGCTTTTATGTGACACCTGGGTGTTTGGATCACTTGCTAAATATGAAGCAGCCTTCAGACAAGAGGTGTTGTCTGGGCACCAATGGAAAGCATGTGGCATGTGCTGTGGGCCTCAATGCACAGCTCTAAGGATCCAGCCTGTGAACTCTTGTGCGCTGGCATCTCTACCTCCAGCACTCACTCCACAAACCAATCTTGCCCTAGACTGCTGGTGGCACACAATGGCAGCCCCACTTCCGCTCAGCTTTGCAACAATGAGTAGGCGCAACATGTTATCTTTGTGCTTTACTTCTCAGAGCAGTCATATTCTCTCCTCCCATGTCATTAGTTTAGGGAAAATGCTTGCCTACAGTATGCCAGCCACAGTTCTAGCCCAAACCCCTAGTGCTATCATTCACTCTAACAAGTTTTATTTTCCAGGGGAGATGAGGGGAAACTCAATGGGCTATTCACCCTTAGATTGGAGAACGCTGATAGCAAAGACTACAAGCTTCAAGAATTAACAAGTTTATTTGTGTCACAGCACCTACAGTTACATAATTATCCCTTCTAAGGCAATGTGCAATGCAGTTGGTTAGAGGGCCCTCCACCCCTAGAGCCACTACATAGACCTCACTTCACCATCTTGAAGGAACAGCCCAAGCCAACACAGATGTGGTCCATAATTTAGGACGTGGACTGCCAGGATACAAGTGTGCCCAAAGCCTGTATGGGTGGTTGTGTAGGTCCTTGGTGAGGTTACAGAGGCCACATCTGAGGCCCATGGCCTATAATTATATCTGCACCTGTCCTGATCAGCCATGTGACCAAGAGGTAGGCCTTATTCTTCCTGGCTTCTGGATCTGAAAAATGAAAAAAGATGGATAGTACCTTCTATTTCCTGACCTCTCTGGATGACCTCCCCCTACTCCCAAGTTCTATCTTGCTAAAATGCCAACCATGCAACCCTTTGGCAAGCTCTTGAGTTCTCTTGACATTGGGGGGCCAAGAATAAAGCCACACCCCAGTACCACCTCACCATGGCTCTGCAAGATGTTAGGCTATAAACCATTCTTAGTGCTCACTGGCTTCTGAACACTGAGCGTAGAAATAGCCACTTGCTCTTTGCCCTGATGTCACAGGCACAGCTGAGTAGCTGTGCTATGCCTGTAGTGCTGACAGATGTAGACAGCATCTTCAGGGCAGCGGCGGCACACATTCCAGAGCATGCTCCAGTGGGTCCATCCCACACCTCTTACCTCAATTGGGCCACTGCAGGCGTCTGGCATAAAGTTCACACTATGAGCAGAGCTTAATCACCAGCTTTCCTGTACCGAAGAAAAAGTATCAGTGCAGCTCCCTCTAATCCACAGGCGTTGCACTTTTAATGCATCTCCACTCCTCTAAACATGGTCTACACACAGCAATGTACTTTTAACGTTTTTCTGACTAGTATGACAAGCAGGGAAGGACACCTTGGGGAAACTGGGCAAAGGGGTAGTTTATGCCTAGGGTGGGACAACCTAAGACCTCACCTTAGTTGACCTCATGGATTTTTTTGCAACTACAGGTATCTAAACTAGTGCACAATGGAGCCCCACATGAGGGCAGCCACCCCCATATTCTGAACTCATTCCCCTTAACCTGTGCAGCACGAGCCCACTACCAGGCACCATTCTTCCCATTGTCAGTGGTGCCAGGGATGGAGACCCAGGCCTGCACCTCAAGTGAGCACTTTACCACTGAGCTGTACCCTAGCCCTGCTACTTTGAAGTTGTGGAAAAGCGAGGGCTATAGAAAAGGTAGCCTGTCTTTCCGGCAGTAGCTAGCAACCAGTGCTGCAGGACAGCCAGTTTGAAATGCATTCCCTCACATCAAGATAGCCTGCCAACAACTTCAGATCATTAGGCAGTAACTCATTTCAAAGGATAGCTTTGATGCCACTATTGTTTCCACCCACTCTAGTTTATTGAGGCAGTCTCTTGTCCTACAGCCCAGGCTGGGCGAGCATCCAGGATTTCAGAAATATATGCCATAACGCTCTGCTTCCCAGGACCTTTCTAAGGTTACTGGCTTCATGATAGCCAACAAGTCAATTTATCTCATCTCTTCACTGACTGGCCCCTCTAATGGGTTTGTGCAGGGCCATCAAATTACCCAAACCAGTTAACAAGTAGGAAGGGCTGTCCCACCTCCAGCTTCGGAGTGTAAGGCTACTAATCATTCAAATGTTCACAGGTCAGAACACTGAGCGTAGACATAGCCTCTTTCCTCTCTGCCACCTACTGACGCACATGTGACACAGCAGCCACACCTGCAACGCCTCTAGGGGCAGGATGCTGATGAACCCAGTCCATCTGAATCTTTAGTAACTTTGGGTCAACTTACCTAAGGCCACACCATGTCCTCAGCTCCCTAATTTCCAGCAAACTCCCTAGAGGAAGAAAACAATCATTCCGCACACCATCTTGGCAAGATCACAGCGGGGCCTGCATCAGGCCTGTATTTTATTCCTATTCCAACGGGTCCACAACGGTTTGGTCTCCTTGCTAAGGCTTTCTGCAAATAAAACAAAAGCCGTAACCACTCTGCTCTTTCTCCTTTATTCAGTAGCCCTGCACTAAGCTGACAGGATACTGTCTCAGGTCGGCATCACCTCAAGTTGGCTATTCAGAACGGTTCTGAATAGCTGTCCTGCATCAGCAAGCAGCAAATGCAGACAGGCCCTTTCCCTAGTGTTCCTTTGGCCTAGGAAGGGGAGACTGGGGTCGAGCCCCACACAGGGATGAACACAGATGGATGCTTAGGAAGCTCCCTGCACTGTACTAGCCCGGACGCGGAGCCTCGGGTTTCCTTCCTGGCCCTGGGACGCATCCACCCAGCCCTCGGGCACATCATGAACTGCCTGCCCTTCCTCTTTCCACAAGGTTAGTTTGCTGCACGTATTAGGGCAACTGAACCCTTGGAGGAAAAGCACACGACATACTTTTTACGATCGATAGTACGAGACGCAGTCTTCCTGCCAGCAGGCCGAGAGCTATGGAGGGTGGTCCGCGGCGTCCCGGGTCAACCGCAGAGGACATGACGATACTAAGCTGCACGCTGCCATGGCCGCCGAGAGGCTGAGCAGGGGCCGCACCACGTCTCTTATAGTAGTGCCTACGGCAGCCCGCGAGGGACTTTCGCTGTCCTCTGGCTGCAGCGCCCTCTAGTGGACCCCCCGCTCCTCGCCAGCGTTCCTCGCAGCCCCAGCCCCTCAGAGGCTCTTGGGCAACTGGCCCTGCACGACCTATTAATACTAGATCTTGCTTCATCAAGTGGATCTCAGCGACTTATTTTGCTTGTTTCCAAGCTCGCAGGGCTTTTTCAAGCCACCCATGGAGTCCTGCACATTCTCAGAAAGCTCTCTGTTTTTTTTTGGGGGGGGGGAGAGCGGGGCGGAAGCCCTGCTTCCGATATTCTTGGTTATGCCAAGGCTTCCACACAAAGAGGAAGGGCCAGTTCTGACTAATCATTTATTCAGGGGCCAAGGAGGTGACACTTTGCTTCCTCGTTTACAAGGAAGCTTTGGGGATGGATCAGGAAGGGGCCTCAGGGAGTTCGTGGGTCCCAGATGCTTCTAACTAGCCCCCCTGGGGAGTTGTGCATGCATGGCTTTGAGGTACCGGGCAGATTTTTAAGGTTGACTGTGTTCTACTTCAGGGTGGTGCTCAAAGACACATAGTGCACCCAGCTAACTGCTGGGATCTGTGTTGTGTTCAGCACAAGCACACACCACACATCTAATGAGTCCTGAAATCGTTGAGGACTCCCAGGTGGTTGAGGGTGAATTTCGGCCTGCAAGCACTGTTCTGCTGCCCATGGGGCCACTTGCTGATGGCCCCAAATTCTTGAACCAATCCTTCCTTCCTTTTCCAGACTTCCTCCATTATTTCTAGCCTGTCTGCTTCCCTCCCCATTTTCCTTCCTGTCTCCTGTCCGTGCCCACCCTGCCACTTCCTCCCCTTCTCAGTGTAGCCTTGGTTGCTCAGGAATGCACTCTGTATACCAGGCTGGCCACCTGCTTTTGCCTCCCAAATGCTGGGATTAAAGGAGTACACCACACCACCACACCACCACGGCCTGGCTCCTCAAAGTCAGAGATCCACCTGCCTTTAATCTGGGGTGCTGGGAATAAAGGCATGTACCCAGCAGTCACCTGGGTTCCTTCCTGTTTTGTTTGCTTTTTTGAGACTGGGTTTCCCTGTATAGCCCTGGCTGTCCTGGAACTTGCTATGTAGACCAGGCTGGCCACCTGCTTTTGCCTCCCAAATACGGGGATTAAAGGAATACACCACCACCTACTGGCTCCTTCCTGGTTTTTGATACAGTGTCTCATGTAGCCTAGACTACCTTTAAACTTGCTATGTGGTTGAAGATAACTTGAACTTCTGATCCTTCTGCCTCTGCCTTCCAAGTGCTAGGATTAGAGGAATGCACTATCATGCAGGATTCAAATCTTTGAATCTTTACAGTAGGTGTGAGTATGGGGCCCATCTCCACTGTCCAGAGGGGAATTGAGACTCATCAGGAGTAAGAAAATGTTCTATTGTCACATGGTTGCCGTGGTGGGCCTAGGAAGGTTCTTGGAGGTATGTCTGGGCAGCAGAGGTCGAAGGAAGCTCTCTTCAACTGTTGAGCATTGACCGGGTCCATCAGTGCCAACAGGTCTGGAAGAAACAAGAGGTGATGCTTCTTTTTGATCCACTCCTGCTGTAAGGCCCAGAAGATCCTGGTGCCCACCATATCATTTGTTCTAGCATTTGTGGTTGAGCTAGAGCCTATGCCAGAAGAGGCTTCTGCATTGGTCCCGAGTTGCAAACAGGTCTGGAGCCATCTCCAGATGACAGAAACAGAAGGAGCAACTGCTGGAACCCCATCAGCAGAGAGAGGTACAGTCAGTCCAGAACCAGCTCCTGCACCAATTCCAGATACAGGCAGTAGCACTGCCTGGGCCAGCCATAGCTCAAGGCTGGCTATTAACTCTGGATCTAGAACCAGGTCCACAGCCCACTACAGTAGTGGCACTGTACTGGCTCTGGTGTCGACCCCAGCTACAACAAGGTCTCTAAGGATGAACTAGAAGTGGCTGAATCGACACCTCTGCCTCCAAATCCACCTTCACAGATTCCTTTCAGAGCTCTAGCATCGTCTAGCACTAACTTTAGATTTAGAACCTACTCACAGCTCTAGAGAGAGATGCAGCCTGAGACTCAGATCTACCAGGAGCTGCAGAAGCACTTCTAGTCCCAGCTCCTGAGCTAGACACAGCCTTGCAGGCCTCTCAGGGGCCGGTGCTCTCTGCACAGAGCCAGTTCCAGTCAGGAGCAGCAGCCTGTGAAAGTCAGGGCAGCCTCCACAACAGAGCAGAGTCCTATCCTACATCACAGTTTGAAGAACTAGTTCCTGCCCTGTTTCTTGAAGCATTTGACCAGTCTTCAGTGTTCCTGCTTCGAGGTGGCCAGCTGGCTTAGGCTTTTATTTACCGAAGAGTTTTGAGTTACAAAATTCTTTCCTTATTATAAGGTGTGTTATTCAGGGTTCTCCATGACACAGAACCACAAGATGTAGACACAAGATACTTGGTGGGTAAATATCATCTATCTATTATACAGATAGATTTACATGGATGGGGCATTGAGAGGGACTTATTTCAAAGAATTGGCTCTTAAAGTATGTAGTGGCAACCTTTTCAAAGATTTATTTATTTTTGTTTTATGTGTATGGGTGTTTAGCCTGCACGTGTATTTGTGCACCATGTGTGTTTGGTGCCAATGGAAGTCAGAAGAAGGCATCAGACCCCCTGGAACTGGAGTCACAGATGGTTGTGAACTGCTCTCTGGATGCTGGGACCTGAACCCAGGTCCTCTGCAAGAGAAGCCAGTGCTCTTAACCATGGAGCCATCATTCCAGCCCCCAGGGATGGTTAATCTTGACTGTCAGCTTGGCTGGGGGAAGACATTTAAGAGATCAATACTGTACTTCTCTGAGTATGTTTGCTAGGATGTTTCCTAAGAGAATCAGATCATGAAGGACCCTCACCTGATCAATGTTTTAATCTATTAGTGGATTGGAAATTTGGGAGATATCCAGCTGTGGGGGTAGAGTTTCATTGGAGGAACTGGGTCACTAGGAGGGCATGCCTTTAAAAGGTATATCTTGGCTCTAAACACCCCTCCCCACCTGATTCCTGGCTACCATGAAACAATGCAACCTGTGCTGCACAGCAATGGTCCCACAAGGCATTTATCAGGGATTTACACAATCCTTCAGGTGGGCTTGGCTATTTGCCATTTAAGAGATGATTACACTAAGGCTCAGAGCTGAGCAGGACCAGGGTCTTGTGTCTGCAGTTGGCTCCAGGGTTCCTTGCTAACCTCTGTCCCCACCAAGTTCTCTTTGTGGCTGGGGTCCTGGATCCTGCACCCGAGAGACTGCACCCTCAGACCTAAAGCCCTCTCTGCCTTGACTGGGATAGAAGTGAGAAAGGGGTGGTCCTGGGCTTTGTCCTCTCCTTGTTCTGGGACCTGTCTCTCTGGGCACTATGAAAAAAGGCTCACATAAATGCACAGCTTAGGGTCCCCCTTCCCAAACATCTGAGTGCAGCCTCCTTCAGTGAGTCCCATGGGTTTCACAGGAAACCTAGTTCCTTATGGAGTCCTTGCTCCCCTCTGAGACCCCATGAGATGGGGTCTCTACTGTCCTCTAAGTGCCCATCAGAATGACCCATTAAAGTCTGCTTCCAGTATTTAAAAGCGTTTCTGCCCAAGGTTCTAAACTTGGACACATTCTTGCTGCAAACAAGTTCCAAAGACCTAAGAAACACAAGGCCGTGTTTAGCACAGCTATGATCTCACTTCCTTTTAAAATTTTATTTTTTTATGTGTATGAATATTTTACCTGCATGTATGTCTGTGCACCACATGTGTGCCTGCTGTCCGTGTCCACAGAGGCCAGAGGAGGACACCAGATCCCCAGGAACTGGTGTTACAGATGGTTGTGAGCTGTCATGTTTGAGCTAGAAATCAAACCTTGCTCACTGAAGAGCAGCCAGTATTCTTATCTTGGCCTCACTTGTTGTTACCAGTCCTTTTGTGTCTTGGTGTATTCATCTCAGTCTCCTTTTCTCTTGCTATGATCAAATTAAGGGAGAAAGCATTTGGTTCTCGGTTTGAGGTTGCAGCTCACTGTGGCAGGGAAATCACCGCAGCAGGAGCTTGAAGCAGCTGCTGACCCTGCATCCACAGTCAAGGAGCTGAGAGAGATGGATGCTGATACTCACTGTGCCTTGCCTTTTGTATTCAGTGCTGGACCTCAGGCCTTGGGACCTCAGGTACCCACACTCAGGGTAGGTTTTCCCACCCCAGTCAGCACAATCTAGGAACTGCCCCAAGTATAGGGGCATCTCGCCTTGCCAGTGAACTTGTAGTAGTGGCCACACCCTTTGGGCATGCTGCTCCTCTACCTTAAAGTGGTCCCCTCCGCACCTGAAACCACGTCCAAAGGATGTGGCCACTACTACGAGTTCACTGGCAAGGCGAGATGCCATTACACCCATGTTTGCTTCCATGGTGATTCTAAGTCTCATCAGTTGACAATCAAGATTACCCAGATGGCTCAGCAGTTAAGAGTACTTGCTGCTCTTCAGAGGACCTGGGTTCAGTTCCCAGCACCCACATGGTGATATACTGCCTTGTTCTGGCCTCCATGGATACCCACACATCTGGCACACACACAAATAAAAGTCTTTTTTTTTTGATGCAAACAGCATGAGGCTTTATTGTAGTTGTTTAATGAGCTAGGGTCTTTCATCCATCCATCATGATGGATGGCTAGAAAATACATGGCGAAGCCACGGCATAGAGATCTTATAGGGCAGCGTAAGGGGAATGTCTAGGGGTACACACAGGCTCAGGATTGGTGTGCCTCCAGTCTACTTAGGAACAGCCTGTAGTCAGCAACTGATACTCAGATGTGTCTGCCAGAAGCAGAAACCTGTTTAAGACATGTTTAAACTAGGAACGGAAGTTAAAACTTATTTACTGAAGCCCAAAGTGCAGAAAAAGAAGATATCTGGATATCTGTTCAAATAGCAGGAACATATTTATAATTTTGAGTCCTAGCAATAACTACAGATTTGGGCTAGAAGCATGTACATTTTTCTTCTGTCCAGAGAGCCAGGTATGGATTGGACAGAGGTGCCTTTGGCCTGATGAAAAGCCCTTTAAGTTTATACTTAGATGATAACCAAAATAAACTTAAAAACCTTGAGCTTGTGGCTGAACAGTAGGTAGTCACTACTTTATCAGCTAACATGCTGACTATAGTCTTGTGGACCTGCTGCCTGATGCTGTCAAGCTGACAACCATTAATATTTTCAGAGATCTGAGAAGGGTAAATTTTATTCAGTTTCCGAATCTACTAAAAAGTGACAGAAGCCAATTAGAAGCCAGTCTATATACAATTAGCCATACCCAAGTCTCTCCATTAGCATTGGAGGCAGAAGTATCAAAGACCAGCAATCTTCGCCAGGCCTATAAGGTTAGAGGTTTTTTCTCTCTGTGGAAGAGGGACATGGAAAAGACTGACCTTGCTTTGTCTAGGCAAAGGGGGTGCAATCAATTTTCCAGTGTCCAACAGTTTTGTCCACAGTCTTGGCCAGGTCCTGGCAGGCAGCCAGTGTCACATTTGAGCATCTCGCTCACTGGTCAGCGTCGTCATCATCCAGGTGCAGGAACTGGGGTGCCTCATAATCTACTTTGGAGACTTTGGGTCACTGTCAGGATCTGGCAGTCTGTCTGATATTATAAACTTTTAAAACAACGTTTTAAATGCCATATTCTGCAGGTCTCTGAAGCATTAGAGGTCTGTCTGTTCTAGTTACTTGCCTTAAGCACACATTGAACACACAGGTGGCTAGATAAGGCCTTATTTCTGTAATTAATTTTCAGTCTGACTGTAACTGGTTTTAACTTAGTAAAATATTTGAAGCTTAGAACAGTTGAATTTAAAACTGTATACAGTTACCTTATATTCTTTGAACAGTAGCTACATGTACACATTTTAGTTGCTTGCTTAAGCTTAACTTCTGAAAACATAAGCTATATTAATATGTAAAAAGTAAATCTTAAAAAAAGGATTTAGCAAAAATATTTTTGGCACATTTGTTTTTATATAAATAACTCTTTAGTGATGAGTATATAGGTAACATTAAGTGTACACTACAAGGTTACAACCTGATGAGACAAAAACACCAGTCAAAAGGCCATAGGAATTCTTGCCATAGCCATAGGAGGTGAGGGTGTATTTTGGCTATAAGCATGGCCCATAATATTGTCTGCGAGGGTCTAGTTCTGTGCAGACTCCCACAAGGTCCATGCAGAGTGGCTCCTTTCTCTTCCTATAGTCTCTCCATTCTCCTTCTGTTTCTGTCCACCTCAGGAGGAAGCAGGAGGCTGGGAGACTTCACTCAGGGTGAGAACTGAGGCCTGGATATAGACAAGCAGCTCTGGGGTGTCCTTCAGCACCAGGGCTGATCCTGGCTCCTGGGGAGGGTGGGAGCACAAGGGGCCCTTGTGTCATGCTCTTGGCTCCAGATTCCTAGGTGGGGCACTTCCCACTCTGAGAACATTCTCACTGGACAAGGGTCCTCGGAAGTGCCAAAAGCAGTCATGAGGTTAATTCCACAATTAGCTTCTCCATTCACATCCATCCAAACAAAACTGCAGTCTCCTGGACAGAGTGGGAGTGGACAATGACTTTGGTGTGTGTGTGTGTGTGTGTGTGTGTGTGTGTGTGTGTGTGTGTGTGTGTGTGTGTGCAGGATTGTGCTTCCAGAGCAAGCCACTCTTCAAGACAAGCAGCTGGAGCAGCAGCAGCAGCAAGGCTAGGAGCACAGAGCTGAGCTGGGACCATGCAGCTGCTGACATTCACTGTGGGGCTGGGTCTGCTGTTTGTGGTTCGAGCCATGATGCCTCCTCTGACTCCTGCCCGTGCTGAGCAGGTGATGGCCCTGGGGAGGGAGGTCTGAGGGTAGGAACCGGCTTCCAAAGTCAGACCTTGGCTTGGGTGAGTCTCAGGCTTACTGATGGAAGCCACAGGTGGCTGCCAAAGTAGAGCCCTGCTTTGGAGCCTGTCCTGGAACTAGCTCTTGTAGACCAGGCTGGTCTTGAACTCACAGATATCTGCCTGCCTCTGCCTCCCAAGTGCTGGGATTAAAGGTGTGGGCCACCACTGCCTGGCTTTCTTGGTGCCATTTGTTGGCTGCATGGGGTGAGGGGGTTTGTGGAGGTATACTAGCTAGCATCATACTCTCTCCCACTTGAGGAGTGCCCAGAGGCTGAGGAAAGACTTACAGAGGTTTTCCCAGACAGTCCTGGCCAGTGTGGCCAACACAGACATCCACAGACCCACTTCTTTCCTCTCAGCTTGTGGGTGGGAGAAAAGCTTCTTCATTTTTGCCAGATAGGTTTAATTCAGAAATTCTATTCCTAAGGACAGGCTCATATTTGCCCAGCTGCATAAAGCCTGAGATTTTCTAAGATTTTTTTTTGAGACAGGATTTCACTGTATAAGAGTACTGGCTGTCCTGGAACTCACTTTGGAAACCAGGTTGGCCTCAGTCTGTTTCTGCCTCCAGAGTGCTGGGATTAAAGGCATGAGACACCATGCCTGTTTAGTTTTCAAAAACTGTAAAATGTTGGAGTGTTTTTATGAGAAGACTAAGCCTTGGAGATGGCCAGCCACCCTTCCAGGACCTGTTACTGATGGGTAGTGAGCCTGCTGTAGCTTCCTTGATCTTTCGTATCTACACTCTGGAGGTGAAGCTGACTTGATTCTGAAGGGGTCTCAGGGCTAAGGCTAGTATCCCTCTAGTTCAGCTATTGGGCCCTCCATCCTGACCCCATGCTGTCTCACAATGACTTCAAGTTCCTTCAGGAGCTGGTCAACTGTTAGTCTCACCTTTTGCCTCCTGCTTCCCAGGACCTCAGTCTTCTTCTCTGTCATTTCCATTCCAAATCCCTGCTTGGATCCTTCCTGTTCCCTCACAGAGGAGCAGGACCCAGTCACCCCAGGTCTCACTCAGGCCCTGAAACCCTGGGCACAGGCCACAAATGATGTAAAAAGTGTGTGGGCCCCATGATCTAGAAGCATGGTGGTATCTGGTGCTGAGGCTGGCGTGGCATCCGTGCCAATGCTGATAGGGTCAACACTACTACTGATTGGTTTTAGAGGAACTTGATGAATTCAGTCCTTAGAAAACTGGCAGCCACAGGAGAAAGACAGGCACTGCACTTTGGGCTGGCCACACCCTGGCAGGGTGACTGTGGCAGCAGGCCCCACACAGCGAGAGCACTCTTGGGCTGTCACCTGTAACTAGGCAACTCTGGAGCTCAGTCCACTCTGATCCATGCCCTGCCCTCCTAGCTCATCCTCTTAAACATAAAGGTTAGCCTGCTCCTTTGGATGACTCTCCTCAACATCCGCTAGGCATCTATGTGGGGTCTGGTCAGGGTCCCTCCTAGAAGGCCATGCTTCAGGCCAGCTTGGCTCTGTTGATGATGGAGAGGGGAGGTCATGACCAGGACTCCTCCTGATCATCCAGTGTCTCAGGCCCTTCCAGCCTGCACCGAGACCCTTAGCCAAGCCTCTGTTGCCACTTTAGCTCCAGTTTAGGACCACCTTTCCCTGGCTTCTGACACTGTCACCCTCTCACAGACAGCTTTCCTCTTCAGATTTTAGGAAAGTGGTACATAAGGAGTTGGGCAGGAAACATGCCAATTCCTTCATGGAAGTGGAGTGATCCACTGCCTCCTTTTGCATTTGAAAGGAACAGTCTTGGTGATCTGGAGTTCAGGATGAACCTCACGTAAGTGGCTTGGCTGCAGACTCTGGTCTCTGCTTCGGTGTTGTCTGACCCCAACCCTCCCTTCCCACATGCTCCCCGACTAAAGCTAGCCTCCCTACACATCACTATGAAATCCTCTTGTATTATCTTAGCAAGCTGACAGACAACCCTCATAACCAAGAGAATGATTTTCACGTTGACACGAGGATGAACCCAGGAGGCTCAGGGAACCAACCTATAGTGTTCTAGGCCTTGCCCATTGGAATGAGATAGCCGCTGTTGGATGGCTCCAGAGAACCCAGCATGAGCTGTATGGGGTTTTGCTGGTGCCTGTGCTTCCCTGGCCAGCTACAGCTTCTGTGCCTGTCATAGGACCCTCTGTTGCTATCCTCAGCATCCCTTGGTAGCTCTAGGCTCCAGGGCTTTGGGCACCCGAACGTGTATCTCTTGGGGCCTCTGCCACAGAGCTGGAGAGTCCTGGCTTGTTGGAGGGGTCATGCATCAGGAAGTAGTAGGAGGTGACCTCATGGCTCTGGCCCCATGACTGGAAGTAGAGAAAAAACTATGGGTGCCCAGGGAAAGCCATACTCGGACCCTGCCTTCTAGGAAGCCCATTGGCTGCATTCCATTCAAGCTGGCACTGTATGAGGGAGAGGACCTTGGCACACTTCTTACCTGTAAGTAGCTGGGTTCCAATTCTTATTTCAGTAAAGGCTCAAAGGGAGACCTGCTGGTCACATGTCTGTGTTGCCCACAGGGTGGAGACACGTCATCCACATCCACTTCCTGCCCGGGAAGAACTTCGCCATTGCCTACTTCAGGGGCAAAATGAACCATCAGTACTACCAGATCATGATGCTCATGGGTGCGTTCCAGATCCTTCTGTGTTTGAGCATGGACTCTTGCTGCCCAGCTTGCTTCATTCTTCTCCTGGGGAGCCATTCATGCACTGCCTGAACTCACCAGGAGGGGGATTTGTAAGCACTTGGCTTATTTTATTTTATTTTTTTTTGCTAATATCAGAAGTCACATCTACTGCTGACCCAGGCAGTCCCTGGCCACTCCCTTCCCCGCTGGTCAGCCTTTGTGTGGTTCTGCTCTGTACAGGGGTCTGATTGTTGCCCATTTGTCACTGGGACATTGGGCAGCATGTGCAGTTATCATGGTGGGAGGATTGCAGTATTTAGAAAATGAATATAGGGATCCAACCCAACACCCTGCTGTGTGTGGATGCTCACCCAACGAAAGTCCTCTTTTCCAAGGTCAGTAGTGCCAGGTGGAGATGTGACCTCTACCTGTCAACACTGTCAACACAGAACAATGTGTCCATCCTGCAGAAGTGTCCTCACCATACTTCTCACCTCTGCCAGAGTTCAGCAACTCTGCACCCATGATCCTTCTTAACACAGGGTGGCCCTGAGCTGCCTCCTTCTCTTTCAGTCTGCGTTCTCTGCTCACCTACTCTTCTCCTCCCATGCTGGCCCCATTGAACCCACCAGTTGGAGGCTCTGGTGGCCCATGCAGGGTCTTAGGCTATAGCATGAGCCGAAGCACCCTGCCCTTTTGTTCATAAATAAGAATTTCAGGAGCCTTGGAGCTGCCTAAACTGTCCTTGGTATCCTTAGGTCACTGCTTACTACTCTAGTAGACAGAATTTCTCATGTCCTTTCCTCTTTGTGGCCACTGTGATATCGTCGGAGGCACAAACCTCGACAGCAAGCAGGGTTTTGGTGACACTGTGATGGGAAAGTCCCTTGGGTTGGATTTTGGGAGTGAATGTGCATATGTCCCATCAGGAGGGAGCCTGGGTACAGCATCTAAGATACAGTACCCCAGGGGAGAGACCTGGGCCAAGGACCCCCCGGGGGCCCTAGAGGAGCAGAGGACATGCAGGGACTTTCCCACTGCAAGATGAGCCTTTATGGGGGAGGGGATGGGCCTGGGGACTGGTTTTCAGGAAGGACAAACTGAGCACTGAACCCTGCTTTGTCTTCTCATCCGATGATCTCTCGGTCTCGGAGCTCAGGGCTTCTGTCCTGGAGGGGCTGGCACAGGGTGGGGCAGGGCATCCCTGAACCCAGGAAGAGTGCTGTACAGAGACTTCTGCATCTGTCCCCTGCTCACCAGGACTTGGAGGATGGAGCCTTAGAAGGGAGCTATCTTGGGGGTTTCAGTCCCACGGCATGCTCCTTCAATCTAGCAACTGGTATTCCTAGTAAGAGGCAGGTGATTTCCCCCTGACGGCTTCCCCTCAGGTCTGGGTTAGAAGATTAGCTCTTAGGAGGAGCTGCCTGCTTCCAGCCTGGAGTGAGGCTCCTCCCCTCTTCTCTGTGTGGATTTGGAGGTCCTGCCTTCCTACCACTTATCCTCACCCCATCTGCCCTGCAGGGCGCACCCTGGAAGCAGACCCAGATGCCGTGAGGATCTTCAAGGAATTTGTGGAGAGTAAAATCCCAAAGACAGGAGAGATCATTACCCCTCCCCATGTTGGTGAGAAAAGGTTTCCTCACTTCCTCTTTTGTCTATTCTCCTCACTCAATGTGCTCTGATCATTTCTTCTGTAAAATGGTGACCAAATAAACAGCCTGGTTTTTCTCGTAGCCCACCTAAGTTTGCCCTGCCCTTTGTCCCTTTTGGGTCTACAGAAGCCTGTGAGTTGGTTCAAGATTCCTAGTGCAGAGGGAGTGCCCGCAGAGTCCATGCAGGAGGAAGTGGAGCTGGGACCCTGGCTGACCTCTGCTCCTGCAGGCAGAACTCATAATGTCAAAGAGCACAGGGCCCAGCAGCTCCGCATCTACACCTCCTCCAAGAACCTTCGCTCAATAAATTTGGTGGATATCCCCTGATCACATGTGTCTCACGGGTCCAATGGGCCCAGTGTTGTGTTAATCAGGTGCGGGCAGATGCTCAAACATGACTGTAGTCATCAGAAAGGAAAGGGTTTTCATTTACATCCCCAGGTCCCCAAGCAGGTGCCATACCACAGCACACAGGGCCACAACAGGGGACAAACTGGGCAGATGGAGAGAGGGATAGGGGCAGAGCCTACGTGGTGGTTAGTGGCTGATGAAAGTGTGGGCAAGGTACAGGGAGGCAGGGGTAGGTTGGTTAATGTAAGTCATTGCAGAGCTTGGGACCTCAGGGTGTCCCTAGTGATCTGGGCACCCGGTGAAGGATGGTGGCTTAGGCGTGAAGTGATGGGGCAAGGTGGATGTAGTTCTGTACACATGGTAGGAAGGCCTTGCAAGTGAGGTATTTACTAGCTCTAGAAATTAACTATGTGGGGGTTAGGTCCTCCACAGTCAGAGAGATCTAGAGACAAAAACTCCAAAAATTCAGAAAATATAAGACATAACACATGTACACGGCTCAGCCCTGGTTACACAAGATGAGAAATTTGATTAACACCTCCACAGAAGTTTCCACAAATATGCCTAATGTTTTCACATACTGTAGCCTTTCTTCTGGGCACAGTCAGGCTACATTCAGAGGACAATCAACAGCTCCTGAGACTATCTGCCCAATCCCAGTGAATGCAGGAGGCTATGACAGAAGGACTCTGTTTGATCTGTAATGAGGTTCCTTTTTTTTTAAAAGATTTTATTTATTTATTATGTATACAACATTCTGCTTCCATGTATATCTGCACACCAGAAGAGGGCACCAGATCTCATAACGGATGGTTGTGAGCCACCATGTGGCTTGCTGGGAATTGAACTCAGGACCTCTGGAAGAGCAGTCAGTGCTCTTAACCAATGAGGTTCCTTTGGGGGCATGGCCTTGGACAGTTGGAGCCACTTAAGAAGCCCCTGCAGTGGAGACGCTGAGTAGAGGAAGGAGGACCTCAGAGGATCAGGGCCGACCTTGGGAGAGCATATCCATGGGCCAATCTGGGAAGTGGTTCTGTTCAAGAGGGACTAGAATCACAGAGAGGAACCTCCTCTTCCCACTGTGCTGTCCTTTCCAGCTGTTCCTCCCAAAGGACCAGTGACACTGTGAGGCAGGACGTCCCTGAGTCCAGGATGGGTCTGTGTAGGGAATTCTGCACCCTTTCCTTGACACAGGGATGGGAACTCTAGAAATAAAGTTTCCAGGTTTGAACTGTCATTTCCCCTTATCTGCTGGGACAGGATGTTGACAGTAGATGGTGCTGGAGGGACTCTGCTTCATAGCCTGCCTTGCTTTTTTTGGTCCTGCAGAATCCGGAGAACAAGTGTGATGACTACTTTCCTTCCACCCTGTGTGGAGTTGCCTCTGGTTCGGTTATTTCTACCTTCCCCCGTGTTAGAAATAAAACTCTGCAGGGCAGTGTGGAGCACACCTGTAATCCCAGCACACAGGAGGCAGAGGCAGCCTGGTCTACAAAGTGAGTTCCAGGACAGCCAGGGCTACACAGAAAAACCCTGTCTTGAAAAATAACAACAACAACAAAAACAAAACAACAAATAAATAAATGAAATCTGACTCTATTCAAAGACACCTTGAGTCAGCTTAAGTCCAACTACAAGTGAACAGAAAAACATCAGACTCCTGCTAATGCAGACTGGTCTAGCTACCCCCTCCCCAAATCTGACAAGCTATCCCAACACACCCAAACTGTATGTTTGGAGTGGAAAATTACTAACATCTAAATTTGCCTGCAAAGTCATGCATCTGGACTCTGGTCTGATCATTCTTTGGTCTGTTGTTGGTTCCTGATTTGGGATGAATAGAGAAAAGTCTCACAAGGCAGCTTGTCTCCCAGGTGATTCTAGATCTCATCAGGCTGACAATGGAGATTAACTATCACATTGCATCTGGGAACATCAGCTAGTCATTCATTCTACAGTCACACTGTAAGCATGGTCCATAACATTGTCTGCGAGGGTCTAGCTCTGTGCAGACTCCCACCAGGTCCCCACAGAGTGGCTCCTTTCTCTTCCTGCAGTCTTTTCATTCTCCTTCTGTTTCTGTCCACCTCAGGAGGAAGCAGGAGGCTGGGAGACTTCACTCAGGGTGAGACCTGAGGCCTGGACATAGACAAGCAGCTCTGGGGTGTCCTTCAGCACCAGGGCTGATCCTGGCTCCTGGGGAGGGTGGGAGCACAAGGGGCCCTTGTGTCATGCTCTTGGCTCCAGATTCCTAGGTGGGGCACTTCCCACTCTGAGAACATTCTCACTGGACAAGGGTCCTCAGAAGTGCCAAAAGCAGTCATGAGGTTAATTCCACAATTAGCTTCTCCATTCACATCCATCCAAACAAAACTGCAGTCTTCTGGACAGAGTGGGGTGGACAATGACTTTGGTGTGTGTGTGTGTGTGTGTGTGTGTGTGTGTGTGTGCGCGCGCGCGCGCGCGCGCGCAGGATTGTGCTTCCAGAGCAAGCCATTCTTCAAGACAAGCAGCTGGAGCAGCAGCAGCAGCAAGACTAGGAGCACAGAGCTGAGCTGGGACCATGCAGCTGCTGACATTCACTGTGGGGCTGGGTCTGCTGTTTGTGGTTCGAGCCATGATGCCTCCTCTGACTCCTGCCCGTGCTGAGCAGGTGATGGCCCTGGGGAGGGAGGACTGGGGGTAGGAACCAGCTTCCAAAGTCAGACCTTGGCTTGGGTGAGTCTCAGGCTTACTGATGGGAGCCACAGGCGATGTTGAAGAGATACCCTCTCTTGTGGCCTTGGTGGGACCTTTTGTGGTGGGAGTGGAGCTTGAGCATGCATCCAAGGCCACAGTTATGCCTTTCTTCTCACTAAGGATGCTTAGCAGCTAAGAGGCTTGGTATATGGCCCCTGACCTGGCTGTAGCTAGCACTAATATCCAAGAATAGGCTTCCTTCCTCCCAATTTGTGGACTTTAGAGAAACTTCATATTTTTCCAGTAAGTTGATTCCAGGTTTTCATCCATTTCAAGGAAGGACTCTGTGTCGTGTGTATCTGTGGAGGCAGTTGATTGGTTTCAGGAGAACATTGATCAATCCATTTCGTAGAGGAGCAGCACAAGCTGGGGAAGGAATCAGAGGCAGGGTTCTCTGGGAGTGTCACACCTTAGCGATTTGACTCTGGACAGTGAGGCAGTCCATGCTCAGTTGGTGTAGTCATGTTTATCTCTGGTCCCCTCCTCAGCCCCAACCACTCTGCCCTGTCTTCCTGCTCAGCACTCTGAAATTAAAGATCAACTCTGTCGTCCAGATCACATTTCTCAAACCCCTCTGAGTGGCTGTGCAGGAACCCTGGTCAGAGCTCATCCCAGGAGGTGTGTCCTGCCAGGAGGCATCTGACCTGCCTGCCTGGTGCTATCTACTGATGATGGAGAGGGCCAGCCACGATCAGGACTCTAGCCATTCCAGCACCTCAGACTCCTCCACATTCTTCTCCTGCCTCTGACCCTTTTCCTGGCTCCCTCTCTCCCTGCAACTGTGTGTACTCTCGGCCTCCTATTCCAGCTTTTAGGGAAGTGGTACATAAAGCGCTGGGCAGGAGACATGCCTATTCCTGAGTGGAAATGGAGAGACCCGCTGCCTCCCTTCACTTTCGAAAGAAACAATTTTGAGGAGCTGGAGTTCAGGATGAACCTGACGTGAGTAGTCTCTGTGGAGGCAACCCTTTCTGCTGCTGCTAAACAATTCCAACCCCTGCTACGCACATGCTGCCTGACCTCAGCTAGTCACTTAAGGAATATGGCATCCTTCTGTGTTGTCTTGGCAACACACCAGGTGACCTCTAACCATGGGAACAATGCTTTCAGGACATTGAACTGAGTTCATGATCTCAGGGGTCTCACCTGCTGTGTTCTGCACCAGTGCTGAATATGGTAAGAGGAGTTTTCTAGCATAGCATTGCTCATTTCTGGAGAAGCCAGCACGGGCTCCAGGATTAAGAGTAAGGAAGGACCGTGGGTGTCCCGGGGAAAGCCATACTTGGACCCTGCCTTCTAGGAAACCCATTGGCTGCATTCCATTCAAGCTGGCACTGTATGAGGGAGAGGACCTTGGCACATTCCTTACCTGTAAGTAGTTAGGTTCCAACTCTTATTTCAGTAAAGGCTCAAAGGGAGACCTGCTGGTCACATGTCTGTGTTGCCCACAGGGTGGAGACACGTCATCCACATCCACTTCCTGCCCAGGAAGAACTTCGCCATTGCCTACTTCAGGGGCAAAATGAACCATCAGTACTACCAGATCATGATGCTCATGGGTGCGTTCCAGATCCTTCTGTGTTTGAGCATGGACTCCTGGGCACGGGCGTGGACCAGGTCCATGTCTTCCTGCCCAGGTTGCTTCCTGCCCTTCCCTCACTGGGAGCCACTCTTGCACTTCCTGGACTTGGTGTGGTGGGTTGTAAGCTCTTGGTCATCTCACTTTCAGCTCTCACATCATCAATCACTGTGACTGAGTCTTTGGTCCACTTTGATCCATCCAGCACCTTTATTGCCTCCTGCACTCCTGACCCAGTCAGTCTTCGGTATGGTCCTGCAGGGATCCAGTTGGGGCCCATTTGGGACATTGGAACATTTGAACATCTAGACATCTGAAGACACGTGCGGTTGTCATGGTGAAGGGGTGGAGATATGATATCCAGAGGGTGGATCTTAGCCCGTTGTCCAATACCCAGGTGCTCCCAGGAAGACTACTCTTTTCCAAAGGCCAACAGGGATAATCTTAGAGATCCACATGTCCATCCTGAGCCCTCCGGCTTTCACCACACTTTTAACCTCTGCCAATGTTCTCCAATGCTGTGCTTTGGACCCTTCCTGACATATAACTTCACAGGGCTGCCTCTCTGACTCTTGTCTAGCATTCTCTGTTCATCTCCCCATTCTACTTCTTGTCTTACTACCCTTGGCCTTAACCTCATGGAGGCTTTGGGCCCACAGGTTCCAAAATGACTTGTGCTGGGTCTTGTCATGGCTCAGGGAGATAGGGACAGAAGCATTGTTCACTGGCCCTGCCTTCAGATTATGAAAAGGACTTTAGGTTGGATTTTGGGGTGATGCAGATAACTCTGGTCAGGAGGGACTCAGCCTCTGAGACATAGTATCCCAGGGGAGAGGCCCTGACCAAGGATGTGCCAGGGGACTCTGCGGGAGCTGCATGATGAGCCTTTCTTGGATACGGGATGGGCTCTTATGGCCCAGAAGATAGGGTTCCATTAGCGGGGGCTGGGGCCTGATTCAGGGAAAGGAGTGACTTATGGCTTGACTCTCTGTCTTCTCACTTGATGCTCCTTCAGTCGCGGAGCTCAGGGCTTCTGTCCTGGAGGGGCTTGCACAGGGTGGGGCAGGGCATCCATGAACCCAGGAAGAGTACTGTACAGAGACTTCTGCATCTGTCCTCTGCTCACCAGGACTTGGAGGACGGAACCTTAGAAGGAAGCCATCTTGGGGGTTTCAGTCCCACAGCATGTTCTTCTGGTCTAGTGACTGGCCTTGCAGTAAGAGGCATGGTGATTCCAGACAGAGAGCTTCCTCCTGGCTGTCCTTTCTAGGTCTGGGCTTTGGAGATAGATGCTGTATCTGGGTACTCCTAGGACAAAATCTCCAGTCATCACAATGTCTGGGGCTCTTGGGAGGAGCTGCCTGCTTCCAGCCTGGAGTGAGGCTCCTTCTAGGGGCTTGGAGGCTCTGCCTTCCTACCACACACCCTCACCCCATCTACCCTGCAGGGCGCACCCTGAATCCAAACATAGAGTCTCTGAAGATCTTCAAGGAGTTTATGAGGAGCAAACTGGGGCAAACAGCCAAGACAAAAAAGCCTCCCCATGCTGGTAATGAAGCAGCCGTCCCTAACTCCCTCCCCAAGCCTTGCAAGTTCTCTGTAAGGTAGCCACTGCACACTGCCTTTCTCCCCTTCTGGTCTATAGAAGCCTGTGAGTTATCCAGAGACTTCTAGTGCAGAAGGAGTGCTGCAGAAGCAGGAGTGAGGATCCTCACCACTCTCTCCATCTTGGCCAGAACACTTAGTGTCAAGAAAGGAAAAGGCAGGGCTCAGAGCCTACACCTCTTCCCAACAGACCTCTGCTTTAAATAAAGCTGGTCAATGTCCCCTGGCCACAACATCTGATGGACCCAGGCTTAATTTTTAATTTTAATTTTTTTGTTTATATGCATTTTCCTGTATGTGGATGCACACCTGTGTGTGGGTGCATGTTCAGTTTGTGTGTGTGTACATGCAGAGGTCAGAGGTCAACTTTAGGTGTTGTTTTCAGGTGCTGTCTGCCTTAAAAATGACTTACTTTATTTTTACTTATCTGTATTCATGTGTCTGTATGAATACGTGCTACATGTATGTGGGTTCCCACAGAAGCCAGAAAAGAATATCAGATCCCCTGGAGATGGATTCTAGGCAGTTGTTGAAAAGTTTCTGCACCGGGATTAGCCTCTCCACCGATGCAGGAATCCAAATCAGACCAAATCAAACCAAATTAGAAAAAGCCCACATTTAATGGATACAACACTCCTGGATGGCCTTCCAGCCCCCTAGAGAGGAGACGGGAAAGAGAGACCAGAAAACCACACGTCTATTTTTCTGGGGGGCAGTTTAAATACCCTGTGGGAGTGGTCTTGAGCATCTCTGGGGGAGGGGTCATCATTTGTTGGGCTTTCTAAGATGCAGCAGGGTTTGGAGGGAGGGCTTGGGTGGAACTTCCACCACAAGATTCTAGACTCTTTGGGTATGTGGGACTGGGGTGAAGCTTCCACCATAAGTTGTGAACTGCCAGCTATGGGTGCTGGGAACCAAACTGGGTTTCTCTAGAAGAGCAGAGCTGAGTCAAGCCATCTCTTCAGCCCCCACTTTGATTTTTGAGACAGGCTCTCTCATTGTCCTGGAGTTCACCAATTCGACTAAGCTTTCTGAGTAGCACGCCTCAGGGATCCTTCATCTCTGCCATTCTAGCATTTGGACAGATAGACCATCAGAGGCTCTGCGGCTCAAAGGAAGGTGATGCCAATACACAAAACATACTGGGCCCAGGATGCCCAGAGCAGGCACCTGCAAGCCAGGTGACTATGCTTGATGCAAGGCCATCTTGATGGCCAGAGGTGTTCAGGTGAAAGAGATGAAGAATAATCCGACACAAAAAGGCAGAGCAGGCACAGGCCAGGCACATGATGTCCCACAAGAATGGCAGGTGCCTGCAGCACTGTAGGAACCACTGCATATGGAGGACTTCAGGACCCCCCTCAGAGAAGAAGCAGATTGCATGGCTCAAGAATTCTGCATGTGGTGCCTCCAGTGTCCCAAGACTGATCCAGCCTGCCAAAATCCTTAAGCCCAGGAAGTGCAAGGTCATGTTGGAGTTACCCTGATACCCACGGAGTTTTCGTTGATTTCTGGCTCCACTAGGGGAAAAGAGCCCCTCACCACACTTGCTTTTCCATACTACTCAGTGCAAGCTTCAGGATGATTTGGGGAAGTACACTCACGATATTAGAGTATGTTGGCATGGGAATTCCATGATGAAGGTCTGTGGTGTCCCCTTTTCCCTCCTGCTAGAATGGTCACTAGTCCACAAGGAAAAGGGGCAGAAGCATCAACAGAGAGGTTTGTATAGCCCATGGACATGATGGAAATTGCCTTCCAGGAGACTTCTTCAGTGAGACAGCTCACTTTTATTCCAGAGTATAGGGGATATATAGGACTGGAAACATTAGATGGAGAATCACCTAATTTTCATTTAACAACACACCCCTATCTTTTTTTTATCCCCTACTTCTTCCTTTTTTATTTTTATTTTTGATACTGTATTTTAATTGCACAATTCTCCCATCTTTTTTTTTTAATTTATTTGTTAGTTCCAGTTAGGGAACAAGCTTGTTTCACATGTAAGTCCCTTCTCCCTCTCCCTCCCCCCACCTCCATCCCTCCTCCCCCACCCCCAGACCTACCCCCCACCCCATCCACCCACCACTCCCCAGGCAGGGTAGGGCCCTCAACGGGGGCTCTGCAAAGTCCACCAAATCCTCCTGTGCTGGTCCTGGGCCCTTCCCCATGAGTCCAGGGCCAGAGAGTAACCCTTCATGTGGGATGGGCTCTCCAAGTCCCTTATTGCACCAGGGAAAAATACTAATCCACCAACAGAGGCTCCCTGGAGTGCAGAGGCCTCCTTATTGACATCCATGTTCAGGGGTCTGGATCAGTCTTGTACTGGCCTCCCAGACAGCATCTGGGGTCGATGTGCTCTCGTTGTTCAGGCCAACTGTTCCTGTGGGTTTCTCCAACCTGGTACAGACCCCTTTGCTCTTCATTCCTCCCTCTCTTAAACTATTTCAGCTCAACACACCCCTATCTTAAAGCTCCTTCTACACTTCTTAGTTATCATCTGTGAAACCAAAGTCCTATTATAACACTCCTAGCACAATGTCTAATTACCATATGGGCTTCAGAGGGAAAGCCTCTGCAGGGAACTGTGTCAAGAGTCATACTAAAAGTAAGTGAGGCATCCAGGCCTAGAGACAGTCTCCAAATAAGGTCAGGGTGAGAACAGGATGCCTTATGGCAAGGGAAGGGAGTGCTGCATGTTGTCAAGCTAGGATAAAGCAGCCAGACCAGGATAGACTGCAACCTCTGTTGAGCAGGCCAACCCAGCAATGGGCCACCTTCAGAAACAAAGGATTTTGTCAAGGAGGACTGCATAGACTAGTCACACCACTGTCCATTCTTCCAAATGAGTCCCTGATATCATCCTGTCCCTATCATGAATCAGTACACTAAAGGATGACAACCCCCACTACTGCCATGGTCACCAGGTGATCACCACCTGCCAGTAAGCTCTATTGGGACCTCACTTCTGGCCTGGAGCCCCATAAACTCTTCTGCACACTCATCCCACCACACCCATCCTCTGGATTAGAGAGGAAACAAGCAGGAGTCACTAAAGGTGCCTGAGATGGAGGAGCTTTTCACCCATGCACCCAGCACTTTGTGGTCTTTGTCTTGAAAAAAACACCATGAGACCCAAGAGGAAACTGGGCAGAGGCAATCATCCTAGGCTCTATATTATTCCTCTTTCTCTGAAAATTGCCACCAAGTCTGTGGACCATGTGAGAGCATCCTGCCTAGTCCCCTCACCAGCCACAGCATGGAAAGACACCAAGGAATGACGAAGTTCTTTAATGAGAAGCAGGAGAGTAGGGAACAGAGGGAAGGGGTGGGTGAAGCCAGAAGGGAGAGTGAGGGTTCTCCTTATGTGTCCCTCGCTCAGATGGCCTGGGTGGAGCAATGCTGTGAGGCAGGCCTGGATCCGTGCATCCACTGCAGAAGAAAGGAGGAGAGTAATTAGAGCCAAAATGATTCATGCTGGGAAAATATTGGAATGTCAGGGCTAGACTCACCAGATCTAAGCAGGACAAACGTCATTATATCTCTCTCCCTGCAAAAGAACTTCCCAAATCCTCCATACCCATGTGGGGAGAAGGGACAGGGGACTTCAGGGCAACCACATGACCAAGGGAGGACAAGGATGCTGTTGAACTCAGGTTTTCTCACACTAGGGCTATTCATCTCAGGCAGTTCTCTGAATGACAGCTCCCAACCATCACACAGAAAAGAGGGATTCAGAAAAGTTGCTAGACCCCAGACATGGCTGCCACATCCTTAAAAGCAACCCATGCCATAAATGGAGTCAACATGGTAATGGAAGGGAAGGGACTGGCAAAGGAGGAATTTCCCTTCTGCAGAGAACTGCAGGGGGTACCGCAGAGAGGCATTCTCTCTAGATGCAAAGCAACTGCACAGTATCAGTGAGGGCAGACTCCTGATGTCCAGGATATAACACCCATGAAAGAATCCTGAAAAAATACCCACAGGTGGAGTGCACCCCAGTAGCACAGCCTATACCTGTCTGCACAGCTAGGGAAGGTTAGAACACAGGGTCTCCTGAAGCCCTGTTGACCCCAGGACCAGAATTTCCTCAACTGTCCCCAACACTAGCCACTTACCTTAATTGTTTCCTAGAGAGCAGGTTTCTGTCCAAGAAAGAAAAACAAACATGATTCAGAAGAGGCAGGGAATTCAGTCAGAATGCCAAGGCCCCTCATCAGCCAGCATGTCCCCCAGTCCCAAAGGACAAAGCTGGATGAGAAACAGCCTGTTGTGCTGAGTGACTTGCTGGCTTCCCAGCATGGGGCTGGAGAACATGGAAGTTTGTTTCCTACCACTCTGCTCAGGGATGAAGATGTTCTCTGCATTGAGGCCTGCATATTTCACAATATTCCGAAAATCTTCCAGGGCCTCCGGGTTGATGTCAGGGTCTCTACCTAGAGGTGAGATCAGGAGCAACACACTGTCAGGGACAGAGGTGGGGGAGCTGATTGAATTTCCTTCCCAGCCCAGAGGACTAAGCAACTTTGGGGTTAAGAGTGAGACAACGCCCACTCAGGTGGGGACATGACCCAGAGGCCTAGGTATGAGAGGAGAGCCCAAGGGAAGGAGGACCAGAACACCATGTTCCTCCCTCCATAACTTCTGAACTAGAAGACACAGGGCAGTGCCTTCCTCTTAACTGAGTTTCTCTCAGGGCAGTGTGGCCAACCTCCTTCTTGAGGAATATGTCACCATTGGCTGAGGGTTCCATGTTGTCTCCCTGCCTGTGGACAAGTGCCCAGCCACAGGGAGACCTCAGAGGCTCTGAGCCTTAATCTCTGGGCAAGAAGGACAATGATACTGCTGTGATTGGGGTGGGTCGTCATATGTTGGCTGCTGTTTCTAAACCCATCTTTCATAGCGATTGCAAACCCAACAGTGGTGAGGGCCCCCCCAAGAGCCCTTGGCCCACCTCACAATAATGGGACTCACCTAGCAGTTTTACCACTCGGAAAGGAAACTTGAGATTTTTGTTCTCCCAGTAGTAGATGTAGTGGTCCTCCACTGCAGATGGTATGAGGTAGAATACCATGGTTCCCCCATCTGTAGAGGTACCGTGACACAGATCCTGAATAAGTCCCTAACCTTTCAAACGTGGCCTGGCACCTCGCCTGGCACTTCTCAATCTGATTCTCACAGTTGCTCAGGTCTTACTGTCCCAGCTTCTCCACCAGCCCGGAGACTCAGTTACAAGGACCCTCCATTTCCATGGGGCCCACACTGGGCCATGTTTCAGTCCTTGTGTCCAACAGAAGAATCTGCCTCTGGAGCCAAACACATCCCTCCTCTGACTCCTTCCATGAGTTCAGCCATAGCCAATGAGACATCACTGGCAGTTGTATTGACTAGGCTTATGTCAACTTGACACAGCTAGAGTCATCAGAAAGGAGGAAAGCCCAATTGAGAAATGCTTGCATAAGATCAGGCTGTAGGGAAGCTTGTTGGGAATTTTCTTAATTAGTGATTGATGGGAGAGGGTCCATCCCATTGTGCATGGCACCAACTCTATATGAAAGCAAGCTAGCAAGCAATGAAGAATAAGCCATTGAGTAGCTCTCTTCCGTGGCATCTGCATTAACTCCCATTTCCTGCCCTGTTTGAGTTCCTGTCCTGACTTCCTTTGATGATGAACAGTGATGTGGAAGTACAAACAAAATAAGCCCTTTCCTCAACTTACTTTTGGTCATGGTGTTACATCACAGCAATAGTAACCCTAACTAAGACTATAGCCAGTTCTCTACTAGGGACAAGTCAACCACACCTGATGCAGTTATTTGGTGTCAGCTGTTCCCATGTGTAAGGAAAACTGCTGTATGGGTATTAGCAGGGTAGGAAGAAGTAAAGGTTCTCAGGCTATGGAGCACCCTGGGACAGCCATGCTGGCCTCACATGTATCATGGGAGGTTGGGTACAGCCCTCTCAGGCTTAGGGACTCACAGGCTGTGTATTTGTCAGGTTGATCTGTCTTCTCTATGTCAGTTCTCATCTCATGGCACTCTCCTGAAATCCTGGAAGATACAAAGTCTGTGACACACTGTCCAGCCACACAGCTCCCCTTCTGGCAGCACCTGTAGCACAGCCTATGTGCCTGGCTCCAAGGTGGCCGAGGAACTGCAGGTTTTAGGGAGTCCTAAGTGTATTACCAGCAGGCTCCTGAGTCACATGTTCTAGCCCCCTGAATCCCGCAGTCGTCCAGTTCTGCATCATGCCACCTGCTGCCTGCATTCTGGAAGCCTCTGCTCACTCCCTTGGAGAGCCTGGCTCCTAGGTTTGTAGATATTGTCTGAAGCAAATCCTCTCCAATCTGAGGCACCCTCAGTGGTACTGTTGGACCCAGAACCCCAGCTTCCTCTGTGTACCCCACTTAGCCCCCAATTCTCCTGTGTGTGGGAAGCTAAGGCCAAGAAGAATGCTACCAACTTAGCGGTCACACTCACAGAGCAGTGAACTTGACTTGCAGGTTGTCCCCTTCTAGGGCCGTGATGGTCATGGGAGTCACAGACGAAGACCGAAGTTTTTCGGGAATCGCCTTGTTAGATGCTGTAGCTTTTATATACCATGTTCCTGTCACCTGCAGATAGTACCCTCCCATCAGAGCTCAGGTAGACTCCAGGACTGCTCCTAATCCTTAGCCCCTGCCTCTAGTTGTATCCCAAGTTCTGGACAAGTGAAACATTTCCCAGACTCCCTTTCTATCAATGCATTAAATGTGGCCTTCACCCCTTGCAGGTGTGACACTATCACAGATCCCTGTACTCCTGGAGAATAGTGAAGAGGGCTGGACATGGACTCTGGAATCCTCCAGCCCTCTGCACCCAGAACTATCTGTCCAGAATCTTTGTGCTATGCCTGACATTCCTTCAGAGCAGAAATTCAAGCCTGACTCTAACATGATGTCTCTTTAGATGAAAAAGGAATGGGGGCCTCAACCATCAACCTCAGCCCCCCTCTCTCTGCCATAAACCCCCTTGAAGCCCCTGCCCATCTCAGCCTCACATCTTGAGGTCCTTTTGTGTCAGGGAAGTCCTGGGACTGCAGGGCAGCAACGAGGCCGAGGCCAAAGCTCAGAAGCAGGGCCTTCATCTTCAGAGTCTGTGCTCACAGGTGCCCAACAAGTCACTCTGCAGGCTGAGGAGGCTGTGCTGGGCCTTCACTCAGATGCTCTTTATACTGCTCAGCCCAGGGTCTTCAGGGAATTTGGCAAGGAGGGCTGCCAACCCCTTCCTGGCCATTCACCATGGCCAGATCTTCAGTGGACCAGATAAAATGTCATCATTGCTGGAAGTTGGTAGAGAACACTCATAGCCCAGAGGCTAATGGGACAGGGCTACTTGCAGATTTTTTTCTGGCAAGAAAGTGAGTCTGAGTTGGAGGTGCAGCCTCCCATGTCAGGGTCTCTGAGGGTGAGTAGAGATAACCCTTCCTGCACACACTGTGTGTTCATCCAGCTGGCTGATATGCTCTTTGACACAGAGGAGGCCACTGAAGCAAGACAGTCTTGTGCTGCATTTTCAGGGGTCATCTTCAGTCCCATGGCAGGACACTGAACCTTAGATTCATCTTGGAAGAAGAGGAAAGTGGGAACCTGCTTTGTGACTGCCAAAATGTGTGCTTAAATATGTGTCCCTTCTTGGGCTGGTAAGATGGCTCAGGGGTTAAGAGTACTGACCGTTTTTCCAGAGGTCCTGAGTTTAACTCCCAGCAACCACATGGTGGCTCCCAACCATCTGTAATGTAGTCTGATGCCCTCTTCTGGACTGCAGGGATACACGCAGGCAGAACACTGTGTACACAATAAATAAATAAATAAATAAATAAATAAATAAAAAGATGTGTCCCCTTTTCAGTTAGTCCATAGGCATAGCAATGATGGGTGAGTCATAGACAGAAATCAAGAAGGCTTGTGTGGGCACCTATGTACACAGGTTCGCACGTACACACAATGAACCATGGGACAGAATCACAGGCTGTAATTGGAAATGTGGCTCAGTAGTTAAAAGTCATTTATGCTCTTCCAGAGCTGTTTCATACAGATACAGATAAATAAATATTTAGAGAAAAAAGACAACACTAAACAAAACAGAACAGAACAAAACAAAAAACCTCTGCATATGTTGCCCTAGTTACGGTTAGTATTATTGTAATGAAATCCTATAACTTATAGAGGAAAGGGTTTATTTGGTTTATACTTCAGTATCACTCCAGTCATCATTGACAGAAATCAGGACAGGAACTCATGCAGGGCAGGAACCTGGAGGCCGGAGCCGATGCAGAGGGCATTCTTTAACATCACTTACTTAGTCTGTTTTCTTATGGAACACAGTGCCAGCCCAGGTTTGGCCTCACCCACAATGGTCTGGGTGCTTCCCGGACAATCACTACTCAAGAAAATGACCTACAGGTACATGGTTGCCTACAGCCTGACCTTTTGGAGGCATTTTCTCAGTTGAGACTCTCTTCTCTTCAGTGACTCTAGTTTGTGTCAAGTTGACATAAAACTAGCCAGTAGTATTGACCCCCTGTCAACTTGACACACAAACATTATCACTGTTAAGCCATAACCTTTCCTTTCTTGTTTATCTCCAAGTAAAATATAAGCTAAATACTCTCCTACTTGAAGCGGGAAGTACTAGGGCACAGTCTGAATAAAGGAAAAATGAAACTCCATTTGTGTGAACAACTCAATGTCTGATGTCTGGGATCCACTCACAATCTTCTGGGCTTCTCCAAAGGACTTAGGTCACTCCTCCAGCTCTGCCCTCTGCAGCATACATAGCTGGTCTTTTAGACTCCAGCTGGCTCCACTCCACTGCTGCTGCTGTTCTTGGTGGTCATTCCATGGTGCTGGCATCTCCAAAATGCTGGGTCTTCTGATGTAACTGGGTTGCACCTTCACTAAAAGCCTCTCCTGAGCTCTCCTCAGGGACCCCTGTCCTGCTACATTGTGCCAAGTCACAGCTGATCTCTATGACCCTTTTATGCCTTGAAAAGTAGTATTCCTGGGTGACTCTTACACTATGAAGTTTGGCTGCCAGCATGAGGTACAACCTGAGTTATCTCTGAAACACTGTGTGCTGTGTTTCAGAGATAACACTTCAGAGATACAACTTCTATGTGCTGACTCTGGGGAAACAGTTCCCAGAACACTTTGCCTCAGTGACGCTGCTCTCTTCTAATTCACTGCTAATTTCTCAGCTACACCTGATTCTCAGCTACACCACAGATTCTTCACACAAATGGTCCAGTAGAGTCTTTGCCTTCCTCTGAAACTTCACAAGCCACATTTCCATCATCTGTACTGCTCTCAGCATTCTTATTTTCCAAGCTCCCACAGAACATCTCACTAATTTTGAATACTCAATGACTTTTCCAGCCCAAAGTTCCAAAGTCTTACCACAATCCTCCCCAGACATGGTCAGGTCTGTCACAGCAATATCCCCATAATCTTGGTACCATAATCTTAGCTAGTGTTATTATTACTTTGATGAAACACAGTGACCAAAAGCTACTTGGGGAGGAAAGGGTTTGTTTGGCTTACACCTCTATATCAATGTTCATCATCAAAGGGACTCAGGACCGGAACCTGGAGGCAGGAGCTGATGTAGAGGCCATGGAGAAGTGCTGTTTACTGGCTTTTCCACATGGCCTGTTCAACATATTTTCTTTGTTTTTTTTCTTCTTCTCTTTTTTCCAGGGGAAAGAATGAATGCAGTCCTCTGCTACCACAAATGCAGTTGAGTTTCCCTAATTTGGGGAAATCACAGGGGTCAGTACATTCAGAGTGCAATGCATCAGCCTCGCCCTGGGAAAACTACCTTTGTGATCATTGTACTCCCCACCCAGCCAGGTAAGTTTTCCAAGTATTCCACCTGTTTTCTTACAGAACCCAAGACCTCCCACCCCAGGGATGGCCCCGCCTACAATGGGCTGGGCATGGACCCCATTGATTACTAATTAGGAAAATGCCCTACTGGCTTGCCTGCAGCTGGATCTTAGGGAAACATTTTCTCAATTGAGGTTCCTTTTTCTCCAGTGACTCTAGTTTGTGTCTAGTTGATATAAAACTAACCAGCACAGCAGGGTCTGTCTTTGTAGGAGTAAGACATAGTCTTCCTGACTGCAGAAAAGGGTTGGGCAGCCCTTCCTGATAGTTCCTTGGGGTGAACAGACTAGTCACCACACAATTGGGGTCAGAGGAGGGGGAATTCCCTCCTCCCCTCCTGAGCCTGAGACAAGGGAAGATACAGGTACAGCCTCTAGTGCAGGCAATGGGACAAGCCAGTCTACGACAGGTAGCAAAGTACATGAAGAATTTTCTACACATGATTTGGAAAAACTCAGAGAAACGGGAGCCAAGGGACAAAATTATTGAGAAGGTGAGAGAAGAGGATACCCAGAATGCAGAGCCGTGTGAAGAGATCACAAATTGACACAAAAGACTGGCAAGACCTCAGGGCCCTGAGGCAGACACAGTGTGATGAATGTTGACAAGAAGAGGTGGCCAGAGAGAGAGAGAGTCCTCATCTGTGAGCTTGCTATGGTGAGGAGACAGACCTAGGACCCCAGGTTCTGCTGTCTCCTACAGACTCTAGACTGTTCCCATGTGGGCCCTTCCAAGAACAAGCAAGGCATCCATTTCTCACGTGATTTGCCACAGCCATCTGTCTCTGTGGTGTAGGTTTGTAGGTAACAGGGTGGGTGAAAACCAACAGCCGCGTCAGATTGCAGCCATCTTTACCAAATGTTCTCAGCTTTTGGGAACATTTCCAACAGGCTTTGTGCCAGAACACCAGGTACCCTATCCTAAGGGCATTGGAGCTTGAACCATGGGAGGATCTCACCGTATGGCCTCAGGCTGATGGGATGTTATGAAATAGAGTGGTCACATTTCTTATTTACTGGTAGAACTTACAAGGACATCTGTGCCAGAAGCTGCATGCTTCCCTCATCCTCTCAAAGAATGATGAGAAATAAATTTGATTTGCACTCCACAGCAGAGCAAAGGCTAAAACAGTTCTGTTCTACTTATAGGAAACAGTATCATGTCAGTTCATAGGAAGTCGGAATCAAGGAGTGGTGGTCAGAGGGCTGAAGGAGTTTCAAAGAGGCTAGCCAGGTCATGAAAGTTAGAAATGATCCACCCATGTTATCCTGTTTGTGGGAATTCTAAGCTTTCTTTTAAAATTCACTTATTTTTATGAGTGTCTGCCTACATGTGTATATGTGTAGCCACATACATGCCTGGTGCTGAAAGAGATTTATAAAGGATCCTCTGGAACTGGTGCTACAGATAGTTATGAGATGCCACGTGAATGCTGGGAGTCAAACCCGGGTCCTCTAAAAGATCAACAAATGCTCTTAACTTCTGAGCCATCTCTCCAGCCCCTCCATGTGCTGTGTTTAATGGCTTTTGAAAAGCTAATGTCCCAAAAGCCACAGAGGGCAGCAGAGGATCAGAGACTCATTGTGAGGGGGTTCCCTCCCACACCAGACATACACAAGTGGCTGATAGGACAGACTTTAAACAAGAAATCTTAAATTGCTGAGGACAAGTCATGCCAGTACAAGGGTAAAGACCTTGTTCTCCTTCTCAGACACAATTTCCCCCAGGAAGCCTCAAATGGACTTCAGGGTCCTAGCTGAAGGTTGTTCTTAATTCTGTAGCTGACACATGACCACACAGGACTGAGAGCAAGCTAAACATGAGCAGCTATCATTCTACTTCTCAAGGTCCACTGGGCTCCTAACTCCACTGGGCAGTCCGTGTCAGTGTCTCTGTCAGGTGTCCTGTTTCCTGCCTGTCCCCAGAGGAGTTCAGAGTCCTGAAAGTGTGTCTCACAGTTATGTCAACAATGTGTGTCTTTCTATTACTTTCTGCAGCCCTTTGCCACCACAACACATTGTCTAGCACAATCACTCCCTCGAGTCAGGAAGGGCCTGGCTATCCAATCTTCAGGGAACTTAGATCCAGGATCAGTCCCACCCGTTCCCCCACCATACCCCCGTCCCCATCACAGGTCTTGCTTCCTGTCCCAAGAGGCACTGCCATGTGGGCAGGTCAGGACCAGCACCTAGACCCCTCATCTTTCCAGGCGGAGGCTCAGTAAATGCTGTTTGGACTTCTTTGGACTGAGTTGCAGGTGGCTGAGGGGATGGGATCTGCACTTGGCTCCAAAGCTGAGGGTGGGGGCCAGAGGCCAGAGCATGTGTGTGTACAGAGGAAGTTGTGTTCAGGGAAAGGCTGTGTTTGCTTTCCGGCTCGTTCTCCTCCAGTTCCTCCCAGACCATGGCTAATCTGAACACAGGATGCTTTGTAGAATGGCTTGTGCCATGTCACAGTAAATGTCACATAAGTGGGAGCATGCCTGGATGTTACTTCACCCAGGAGCCACAAAATGTCCTTGGATGTGGTCTGGGGGAAGCTGTGCCAGCCTCACCCTGGGTACCTCATTCTGGGACCTCACTTAAAACTCTGTTCTAGAAGGCTGGGCACCTTAGCCAGAATCCCCAGTTGGGTCAACCTGACCCTTTGGCATCCAAGCCCTGCAAACCAGTGGAGAGGGAGGGAATGCACTTCCTTTCCTTGGTTTCCTGGAGTTCCAGATTAATAACTACCCTACTCCAAAGTGTTATAACCAGGGAGACGCTGGAGTCCCCAGGAGTAAGGAGAGAGAAGCAGAGGGAGGGAGGCAGGGAAGGAGCCACTAAGAAACCAACATTGAGCCTCTCAAGGGTATCTCCTGGGAAACTGAGGCTCAGTGGAGCCTGACCCTGGCCTCTTCCATCTGGCCTCCACCTCTATACACAGACAACTGTTCTGTGGGGGATGGAAGTGGCCACGGAGGGCCCTGCACATCTTGAGCCATATGGAAGAAGCCCACTTTGTGCATCCTGCCACCTGAGCTGGTCCCCAGACAAACACCAGTAAGTCCTCTCTGGGGCAAGCCCCATGAATGTGTCTAGATAGGCCTATGGAAGCGGGGGTGGTGGTGGCAAGGAATACGGCTATTTAAGCACCTCATTGTCTATTCAGGCCTCTGTCATCCTTGACCCCTTATCCAAAAAAAAAAAAAAAAAAAAAAGGGAAGGGAAGGGAAGGGTGAAAACAGTGAGTAAGGTGCTGGTCCACCCAGAGGCTAACCAGACTCCAGATTCACCATTGATCAGCACACAGAGGAGACTTGACCCTTGACAGATGCTGCCATGCAGGTCCTCTGCCCCATGTCTTCCACAGTAGGCCCCATGTCCCCATTCTGGAGGCATCCAGGTGCTGAGCACGATGGAGGTTCCCACTCCCCCTACACACTCATCCCACCCCACACCCACTGGTCTGAATTGCCCCATCTTTTGAGACCATTTCTCTCCTTTCTTCTGATTTTGTGAGCCCTGAGTTGTGACCATCCACCAAGTGATTACTATAAACCAAAGTGCTCATGGGACAGCTGCCTGTCACATGGTGAGGGGCACATAGACAACCTTCAGTTCCCATTGATGAAATTTCAGATTTCCTAGTGACTTGTACAAACAAACACAGAAAGTACTGTTTATATTATATATATTTGTATGATAGATAATTTTAGATTTTTAAGAGAAAGTGAGCCGGGCGGTGGTGGTGCATGCCTTTAATCCCAGCACTTGGGAGGCAGAGGCAGGCAGATCTCTGTGAGTTCGAGACCAGCCTGGTCTACAAGAGCTAGTTCCAGGACAGCCTCTAAAAGCCACAGAGAAACCCTGTCTCGAAAAACCAAAAAAAAAAAAAAAAAAAAAAAGAAAAAGTGAAAATTGTTTGTAAACCTAACATACTCCAAACTCTCCCCTGAGGCCTAGCTGGGTCAGCATTGAACATGTGGTTCATTGGGAACAGTTTACCTTTCTATTGTAGTTCCTTGCTGACCTCTTTGCTCTCCACTCAAGTTGTGGCCCCACAGCCACCTCCAGGGCCACTGGCTTCTGCCATTCATTTACTGTGTGCACTTTGGAGTTTCCCAGCATCTTGTTGACCCTTGAATGGGGCACACACAGAAGTACTGAGCAGATGTGCATATTGGGATTGTGTAAGTGCAGGAAGCAGGGTCTCTTTGGGGCTGATGGTGGCACTGTTGGTGTCTGCCTATCATCCATTTCTTTTCTCCTTCCTCCCACACAGGCCAGTGTCCTCATGGATAATGATACTCTCCCATCTACAGGGAGGCTCTGACTGACACACAGTGACCTGCCCCTCTGTCTATGGTGGGGCTGGCCAGAAAGACAAAGAGAAACACACGGGATGTCTGAGAACCCCAGACGAAGACCTGTGAGAGAAGCCCACCAGTGAACCCTCTCACAAAGTTGGGAAACATTTAGGTCCCACATGGCATCATGAAAGCTGGCCCAATACCTGAGCAGGGGCTCAGGCTTTGGGCTAAGTTTGTGAGGCAAGCCGTGCCCTGTATGGAGGCTGTGTGTCAGAAGACAACTGTACCACCACAAGGAACAGTTAGGGTGATATGGATGTCAGGAAAAGGGAGGTGCAGGATAGTGAGGAGTCAGGGGAGACGTGGAGCTCAGAATGGCTGCCTGCACCATCATAGGCAGCACCACTGTGATGCCAGCCCTGAGAAAGGAGCCGTGACAGGCAACGAGACGTGTCTTTAAAGCTGTAGCGATGACCTTTCAAACAGCAGCAAAACACACGCTCATCACACTGTGGAAGTCCTCGCCCAGACAACTGTGCAGTGATTTCAATGAGAGCCAGCCTCAAATCCATGTCATTCTGGCCTCAGCTGGCTTGGCCCTTCTACAGGGAAGTGAGTTTCCATTACACAGTTATCTGTACCTGCGGAGAGCCAGCCTCATGTCCGTGCCATGCTGGCTCCAACTGGCTTGGCTCCTCTATGGAGAAGTGGGAATCAGACAATTATTCCATTTTCTGCATCACCAGAGAGCTGGCTTCATATCTGTGTTATGCTGACTTTGACTGACTTAACCATCTTGAGAGGAATTGAAGCTTCGGAGCTGGCTTTGAGCCTTCAATTCTTGCTTGGCCAACAGGGTACCAAGAATACTCACGATGTTCACGATTCTGGACAATAAGCACAACTTTTCTGTGTGCCACCATTATTAGAGATCAGCAGATACTTAGGAGGGAGCATCTGTGCCCTCAGCTACAGAAGGCCCCTGTGGTAGGCTGGCAGGTGGTTCCTTACAATCCCTTGGCGTTGGGCAAGGACTCTAGAAGCCATTTCTGAAAATAGTCTCACAACCTATCATGTAGGCCTACAGCGATTGTGAATCTTGCCTATAGATTGGATTAGATGGAGAAGGGCCCAGGACATTAGCAAAATGTATCAAAGCCAGGGTGTGTCTGCTAACATCTTAGGGGTTGGTTTCTGAGGCTTATCCCAGCTTCTATGGCCACACTGTGTGATCCAAGATCTGGGCATAGATTATAGGATTTAATGATTTCTCCTCTGGGTTTCAGTCTTGCTTTGATCCCATGCTTCCTTCTTCTTCTTCTTCTTCTTCTTTTTTTTTTCTTCCAGACAGGGTTTCTCTGTGTAGCTTTGGAGCCTATCCTGGCACTCACTCTGGAGACCAGGCTGGCCTTGAACTCACAGAGATCCGCCTGCCTCTGCCTCCCGAGTGCTGGGATTAAAGGCGTGCACCACCAATGCCTGGCGCCCATGCTTCCTTCTTATGACCCCTTGGGAATGGGGATGCCTCCTCTGTACTATGTTATCTTGGTAGTATGTCATTTTCTGTTTTTCTTTTATAGGGATACAAAGCTAAGGATTTGCCTTGACTCTCAAAGGGAATTTTGCATGGGAGATTTTGAAGAATTCTACAACTATCAAGACTCTTGGATGCATTTTGTACTATGAAATACTCATAGGTCTTTGGGATTCAGGGGTTTGAATATGAAGTATCTTCCATAGGCTTATTTGGTATATAATCTTGGTCCTTACGTGTTGATATTATTTGAGAAAGTTCTGGAAGCCGTAGGAGAATGGGCCTAGTTAAAAGAAGTAGGTTACTAAAAGGTATCTTTGAGGAATAGATCTGGTTCTTCTTCACTTTCTCTGCTTCCTGTTTTCAGGAGCTGGAAACCTCTTCTACCATAAGCTCCCACTGCCATGGTGCTCAGCTTAAACACATGGGATTAAGAAACCACAGAGTGGCACAGGGCAGTGGTGGCACACATCTTTAATCCTAGCACTCAGGAGGCAGAAGCAGGCGGATCTCTGTGATTACAGCCTGGTCTATAAAGCCACACAGAGAACCCTGTCTCGAAAAATCAATCAATCAAACAAACAAACAAAAAACTGCAGAGAGAACCCTCAAAAACCAGGAGGTAAAATAATTTCTCAACAGTCTGATTTCATTTCTATTGCTGTGATAAAGTATCCTGACCAAAAGTCAACTTAAGACAGGAAAGTTTCATTGTAGACAATATGGAAAAAAAAAAATGAAGCAGAAAAAAAAAACCCAAGAGAGTAAGGGGTTTATTTGACTTACAATTCCAGGTTATAGTCCACTATTGAGGGAAAGTCCAGCAGTTCAGTCACATCACATACACAGTCTATAGCAAGGAGAAATAAATGCACTTATGCTGCCTGCTTGCTTAGTACACAGCTAGATTTCTTTACTAATACACTTCAGGGCCAGCCTCGGGAATGGTGCTACCAGAAGTGGGCTGTCAAGTAACAATGAATACAATACCACAGACAGGGTCACAGGTCAACCTGATCTAGATAATTCCCAAATTGAGATTTTCTTCCCAGGTGATTCTGGGTCATAGAAAGGTGGCATTTATTGCTAGCTAGTAAGTCAACCAGAAGTTGCTCATCACTCCTTAGAAAAATACCCCTGGCCATCTGCTACCTTCAGGGACAGGAGCCTATGTGTGCTGGGGGAAGTGCTTCTGTGTATGTGTTTGTCTTATTGGATGATAAATAAAGTACTGTTTGGCCAATGAGGCAGCAAGTTAGGCGGGTCTAGGAGTCAAGGAGGATTCTGGGAAATGTAGTAAAGAAGTGGTGATCCTCAGGAAGTGACATGGCAGGGGGACTCATATATAAACAAGGGCAAGAAGGAAGTGGGCCCCTTCTCTCTTCCTCCTGAGTCACCATGTGATCCCGGGATGAGGATGACAATGGAAGGCATCATAAATAAGTCTTATAAAATATATAGATTTATGATAATTAAGACTGAGCTAACAGATGAGAAATCCTAGTTATTGGCCAAGCAGCATTTGTACCTAATAGAAGTCTCTGTGTATTATTTGGAGCCCTAACCCAGTGAGCAGAACTCAAGCAGGTGGCAGAAAGATTTATTGTAACACATGTGCCTTAGACTGTAAACCTGTTTGAGTTCATATGTACCACATGCATGAAGGTTAACTGAAAGCAAGAACCAAGTATTCTATCCCCTGGAACTGGAGTTACAGGAGGGTGTGAGGCACTATATGGTATAGGAACTGAACTCAGGTACTCTGCAAGAGCATAAACGACTTATAACTGCTGAGCCACATTTCCAGCTACAGCCTGTGATTCTGTCCCATGGCACAATGTGTGTACAGGCGAGCCTGTGTTCATAGGTGCCCACACAAGCCTTCTTCTTCTTCCTTTTTTTTTTCAGACAGGATTTCTCTGTGGCTTTGGAGGCTGTCCTGGAACTAGCTCTTGTAGACCAGGCTGGTCTTGAACTCACAGTGATCTGCCTGCCTCTGCCTCTCAATTGCTGGGATTAAAGACATGTGCCACCCACCACTGCTCAGCCACACAAGCCTTCTTGATTTCTTTCTATGACTCACCCATCTTTGCTATGCCTGTGGTCTAGCTGAAGAGGGAACAAGTTTTTAAGCCACACTTTGGCGTCACAGCAGGTTCCCAATTCCTCTTCTTCCAAGATGAATCTAAGGTTCAGTGTCCTGCCCTGATTTGAAGATGACCCCTGAAAATGCAGCACAAGACTGTCTTGCTTCAGTGGCCTCCTCTGTGTCAAAGAGCATATCAGCCAGCTGGATGAACACACAGTGTGTGCAGGAAGGGTTATCTCTACTCACCCTCAGGGGCTACTGACATGGGAGGCTGCACCTCCAATTCAGACTCACTTTCTTGCCAGAAAAAAATCTGCAAGTAGCCCTGTCCCATTATCCTCTGGGCTATGAGTGTTCTCTACCAACTTCCAACAATGATGACATTTTATCTGGTCCACTGAAGATCTGGCCATGGTGAATGGCCAGGAAGGGGTTGCCAGCCATCCTTGCCAAATTCCCTGAGGACCCTGGGCTGAGCAGTATAAAGAGCAGCTGAGTGAGGGCCCAGCACAGCCTCCTCAGCCTGCAGAGTGACTTGTTGGGCACCTGTGAGCACAGACTCTGAAGATGAAGGCCCTGCTTCTGAGCTTTGGCCTCGGCCTTGTTGCTGTCCTGCAGTCCCAGGACTTCCCTGACACAAAAGGACCTCAAGATGTGAGGCTGAGATGGGCAGGGGCTCCAAGGAGGTTTATGGAAGAGAGGGGGGCTGAGGTTGATGGTTGAGGCCCCCATTCTCTTTTCATCTAAAGAGACATCATTTTAGAGTCAGGCTTGAGTTTCTGCTCTGAAGGAATGTCAGGCATAGCACAAAGATTCTGGTCAGATGGTGCAGAGGGCTGGAGGATTCCAGAGTCCATGTCCAGCCCTCTTCACTATTCTCCAGGAGTACAGGGATCTGTGATAGTGTCACACCTGCAAGGGGTGAAGGCCACATTGCTGTGGCTCTGGTAGAGCCTATTTACTTAATGGATTGATAGAAAGAGAGTCTGGGAAATGTTTCACTTGTCCAGAACTTGGGATACAACTAGAGGCAGGAGCTAAGGATTAGGAGCAGTCCTGGGGTTTTCATGAGCCCTGATTGTGGGGGTGACATGCTATCTCTAGGTGACAGGAACATGGTATGTAATAGCTAGAGCTTCTGACATGGAGATTCCTGAAGGGTTTTGGCCTTTGTCTGTGACTCCCATGACCATCACGGCCCTGGAAGGGGACAACCTGCAAGTCAAGTTCACTGCCCTGTGAGTGTGACCGCTAAGTTGGTAGCATTCTTCTTGGCCTTAGCTTCCCACACACAGGAGAATTGGGGGCTGAGTGGGGTACACAGAGGAAGCTGGGGTTCTGGGGCCAACAGTACCACTGAGGGTGCCTCAGATTGGAGAGGATTTGCTTCAGACAATATCTACAAACCTAGGAGCCAGGTTCTCCAAGGGAGTGAGCAGAGGCTTCCAGAATGCAGACAGCAGGTGGCATGATGCAGAACTGGACGACTGCGGGATTCAGGGGCCTAGAACATGTGACTCAGGAGCCTGCTGGTAATACACTTAGGACTCCCTAAAACCTGCAGTTCCTCGGCCACCTTGGAGCCAGGCACGTAGGCTGTGCTACAGGTGCTGCCAGGAGGGGAGCTGTGTGGCTGGACAGTGTGTCACACAGACTTTGTGTATTCCAGGATTTCAGGACAGTGCCAAGAGATGAGAACTGACATAGAGAAGACAGATCAGCCTTACAAATACACAGCCTGTGAGTCCCTAAGCCTGAGAGGGCTGTACCCAACCTCCCATGATACATGTGAGGCCAGCATGGCTGTCCCAGGGTGCCCCATGGCCTGAGAACCTTTACTTCTTTCTACCCTGCTAATACCCATACAGCAGTTTTCCTTACACATGGGAACAGCTGACACCAAATAACTGCATCAGGTGTGGTTGACTTGTCCCTAGTAGAGAACTGGCTATAGTCTTAGTTAGGGTTACTATTGCTGTGATGCAACACGATGACAAAAAGCAAGTTGAGGAAAGGGCTTATTTTGTTTGTACTTCCACATCACTGTTCATCATCAAAGGAAGTCAGGACAGGAACTCAAACGGCAGGAAATGGGAGTTAATGCAGATGCCACGGAAGAGAGCTACTCAATGGCTTATTCTTCATTGCTTGCTAGCTTGCTTTCATATAGAGTTGGTGCCATGCACAATGGGATGGGCCCTCTCCCATCAATCACTAATTAAGAAAATTCCCAACAAGCTTCCCTACAGCCTGATCTTATGCAAGCATTTCTCAATTGGGCTTTCCTCCTTTCTGATGACTCTAGCTGTGTCAGGTTGACATAAGCCTAGTCAATACAACTGCCAGTGATGTCTCATTGGCTGTGGCTGAACTCATGGAAGGAATCAGGAGAGGATGTGTTTGGCTCCAGAGGCAGATTCTTCTGTTGGACACAAGGACTGAAACATGGCTATCTCCCCTGTGTGGGCTCCCATGGAAATGGAGGGTCCTTGTAACTGAGACTCTGGGATGGTGGAGAAGCTGTGTCAGTAAGACCTGAGCAACTGTGAGAATCAGATTGAGAAGTGCCAGGTGAGGTACCAGGCCACATTTGGATCCTTGTTGAAGGGTTACGGGCTGATTCAGGAGCTGTGTCACTGTACCTTCACAGACAGGGACACTCAGGGGGTCTACCTCATAGCATCTGCAGTGGAGGACCACTACACCTTCTACTGGGAGAGCAGCAATCTTTCATTTATTTCCTTTCCAAGTGGCAAAACTGCTAGGTGAGTCCCATTATTGTGAGGTGGGCCAAGGGCTCTTGGGGGGGCCCTCACCACTGTTGGGTTTGCAATCGCTATGAAAGATGGGTTTAGAAACAGCAGCCAACATATGATGAGCCACCCCAATCACAGCAGTATAATTGTCCTTCTTGCCCAGAGATTAAGGCTCAGAGCCTCTGAGGTCTTCCTGTGGCTGGGCACTTGTCCACAGGCAGGGAGACAACATGGAACCCTCAGCCAATGGTGACATATTCCTCAAGAAGGAGGTTGGCCACACTGCCCTGAGAAAAACTCAGTTAAGAGGAAGGCACTGCCCTGTGTCTTCTAGTTCAGAAGTTATGGAGGGAGGAACATGGTGTTCTGGTCCTCCTTCCCCTGGGCTCTCCTCTCATACCTAGGCCTCTGGGTCATGTCCCCGCCTGAGTGGGCGTTGTCTCACTCTTCACCCCAAAGTTTCTTAGTCCTCTGGGCTGGGAAGGAAATTCAATCAGCTCCCCCAGCTCTGTCCCTGACAGCATGTTGCTCCTGACCTCACCTCTAGGTAGAGACCCTGACATCAACCCGGAGGCCCTGGAAGATTTTCAGAATATTGTGAAATATGCAGGCCTCAATGCAGAGAACATCTTCATCCCTGAGCAGAATGGTAGGAAACAAACTTCCATGTTCTCCAGCCCCATGCTGGGAAGCCAGCTAGTCTCTCAGCACAACAGGCTGTCTCTCATCCAGCTTTGTCCTTTGGGACTGGGGGACATGCTGGCTGATGAGGGGCCTTGGCATTCTGACTGAATTCCTTGCCTCTTCTGAATCATGTTTGTTTTTCTTTCTTGGACAGAAACCTGCTCTCTAGGAAACAATTAAGGTAAGTGTTTAGTGTTGGGGACAGTTGAGGAAATTCTGGTCCTGGGGTCAACAGGGCTTCAGGAGACCCTGTGTTCTAACCTTCCCTAGATGTGCAGCAGGTATAGCTGTGCTACTGGGGTGCACTCCACCTGTGGGTATTTTTTCAGGATTCCTTCATGGGTGTTATATCCTGGACATCAGGAATCTGCCCTCACTGATACTGTGCAGTTGCTTTGCAACTAGAGAGAATGCCTCTCTGCGGTACCCCCTGCAGTTCTCTGCAGAAGGGAAATTCCTCCTTTGCCAGTCCTTTCCCTTCCATTACCATGTTGACTCCATTTATGGCATGGGTTGCTTTTAAGGATGTGGCAGCCATGTCTGGGGTCTAGCAACTTTTCTGAATCCCTCTTTTCTGTGTGATGGTTGGGAGCTGTCATTCAGAGAACTGCCTGAGATGAATAGCCCTAGTGTGGGAAAACCTGAGTTCAACAGCATCCTTGTCCTTCCTTGGTCATGTGGTTGCCCTGAAGTCCCCTGTCCCTTCTCCCCACATGGGTATGGAGGATTTGGGAAGTTCCTTTGAAGGGAGAGAGATAGAATGACCTTTGTCCTGCTTAGATCTGGTGAGTCTAGCCCTGACATCCCAATATTTCCCCAGCATGAATCATTTTGGCTCTAATTACTCTCCTCCTTTCTTCTGCAGTGGATGCACGGATCCAGGCCTGCCTCACAGCATTGCTCCACCCAGGCCATCTGAGCGAGGGACACATAAGGAGAACCCTCACTCTCCCTTCTGGCTTCACCCACCCCTTCCCTCTTTTCCCTACTCTCCTGCTTCTCATTAAAGAACTTCATCATTCCTTGGTGTCTTTCCATGCTGTGGCTGGTGAGGGGACTAGGCAGGATGCTCTCACATGGTCCACAGACTTGGTGACAATTTTCAGAGAAAGAGGAATAATAAAGGGCCTAGGATGAATGCCTCTGCCCTGTTTCTTCTTGGTTTTCATGGTGTTTTTTTCAAGACAAAGACCACAAAGTGCTGGGTGCATGGGTGAAAAGCTCCTCCACCCCAGGCACCTTTAGTGACTCCTGCTTGTTTCCTCTCAAATCCAGAGGATGGGTGTGGTGGGATGAGTGTGCAGAAGAGTTTATGGGGCTCCAGGCCAGAAGTGAGGTCCCAATAGAGCTTACTGGCAAGTGGTGATCACCTGGTGACCATGGCAGTAGTGGGAGTTGTCATCCATTAGTGTACTGATTCATGATAGGGACAGGATGATATCAGGGACTCATTTGGAAGAATGGACAGTGGTGTGACTAGTCTATGCAGTCCTCCTTGACAAAATCCTTTGTTTCTGAAGGTGGCCCATTGCTGGGTTGGCCTGCTCAACAGAGGTTGCAGTCTACCCTGGTCTGGCTGCTTTATCCTAGCTTGACAACATGCAGCACTCCCTTCCCTTGCCATAAGGCATCCTGTTCTCACCCTGACCTTATTTGGAGACTGTCTCTAGGCCTGGATGCCTCACTTACTTTTAGTATGACTCTTGACACAGTTCTCTGCAGAGGCTTTCCCTCTGAAGCCCATATGGTAATTAGACGTTATGCTAGGAGTGTTATAATAGGACTTTGGTTTCACAGATGATATCTAAGAATTGTAGTAGGAGCTTTAAGATAGGGTTGTATTGTTCAACGCAAATTAGGTGATTTTCCATCTACTGTTTCCAGTCCTATATATCCCCTATACTCTGGAATAAAAGTGAGCTGTCTCACAGTTCAGAGAACTGCCTGAGATGAATAGCCCTAGTGTGGGAAAACCTGAGTTCAACAGCATCCTTGTCCTTCCTTGGTCATGTGGTTGCCCTGAAGTCCCCTGTCCCTTCTCCCCACATGGGTATGGAGGATTTGGGAAGTTCCTTTGAAGGGAGAGAGATAGAATGACCTTTGTCCTGCTTAGATCTGGTGAGTCTAGCCCTGACATCCCAATATTTCCCCAGCATGAATCATTTTGGCTCTAATTACTCTCCTCCTTTCTTCTGCAGTGGATGCACGGATCCAGGCCTGCCTCACAGCTCACTGAAGAAGTATCCTGGAATGCGATTTCCATCATGTCCATGGGCTATACAAACCTCTGTGTTGACATATGTGCCTCCTTTTCCTTGTGGACTAGTGACCATTCTAGCAGGAGGGAAAAGGGGACACCACAGACCTTCATCAGGGAATTGCCATGCCAACACCCTCTAATGTCATGAGTGTACTTCCCAAAATCATCTGAGGGTTGCACTGAGTAGTATGAAAAACCAAGTTTGATGAGGGGTTCTTTTCTTCTAAGGGAGCAGGAATCAACCAAACTTCCAGGAAGTGGAATCAACCAAACTTCCAAGCCCATGGCTTTGCACTTCCTGGGCTTAAGGATTTTGGCAGGCTGGATCAGTCTTGGGACACTGGAGGCACCACATGCAGAATTCTTGAGCCATGCAATCTGCTTCTTCTCTGAGGGGGGTCCTGAAGTCCTCCATATGCAGCGGTTCCTACAGTGCTGCAGGCACCTGCCATTCTTGTGGGACATCATGTGCCTGGCCTGTGCCTGCTCTGCCTTTTTGTAACGGATTATTCATCTCTTTCACCTGAACACCTCTGGCCATCAAGATGGCCTTGCATCAAGCATAGTCACCTGGCTTGCAGGCGCCTGCTCTGGGCATCCTGGGCCCAGTATGTTTTGTGTATTGGCATCACCTTCCTTTGAGCCGCAGAGCCTCTGATGGTCTATCTGTCCAACATGTAGACAATGGACTCTAATGGACAGAACTGAAGTCTAGGGTCCATTAGGCGGAAGCACTCTTAAATGGTGGATCTGATGAACTGGCTTGACTTAGAGGCTTAGTTGTTTCTGGGCTTGGTGCCAGGTCCTGCAGAAGAGGTGACTGGACCCAAGACTGACCTGGACATGGTGATATACAAGGGATCAGAGTTTTTTTTTTCTTTTTTGGTTTTTGAGACAAGGTCCATCTCTATAGCTCTGGCTAGTTTCTATGGACCACGTCAGCTGAGATGCAGCTGACTCTACTCACAGACATTAAAGGCATTTGCCACTACACCTGGCTGAAAGATCAGAGATTCTTTTTTTTTTATGTGCATTGGGTTTTGCCCTGCATGTATCTTTGTGAGGGTGTTAGATCCCCTGGACCTGGAGTTATAGATAGTTGTTTATGGGGGATGTCCTTCTGTATATATGTTTCTATTATTGGTTGATGAATAAAACACTGTTTCACCAATGAGGCAGGAATGAGGTCTGTCTAGGAAACGAGGAGGATTCTGGGAAAGGTAGGCAGAGACGAGCTGGAAAGTGTTGCCATGTGGAGACTGGGTGGAAAGTATGCACCATGTATTCTCTGATAAGATAAGACCACGTGGAAATACACAGAATAATAGAAATGGTTTAGTAATTAAGACAGAACCAGCTAATCAGAAGCCTTAGACATTGGCCAAGGGATTTATAACGAAAATGGCGTCTGTGTGTTTCTTTGGGGTTGAGGCAGCTGTGGGACCAGGCTGGCGGGACAAAGATAATTCAGCAACAGTTGTGAGTTGCCATGTGGGTGCCAGGAATTGAACCTGGGTGCTCTGGAAGAGCAGTCATTGCTCTTAACTGCTGAGCTACTCTCCAGTTGCCAAGAGCACAGACTCATAGGAACGCTTCCCAACAGGATCTTCTACAGAAAGACTTCCATAGCATAAGACCAGTGAGAGCATCATAATGCCATGGGTTCTTCTAACATAGACAGCTTTCAAAGTGGTTCTGAGAAGTGCCCATGGTTGCCACATTCCTGTCCAGCACCTTTACTGGCATCTTTATTCCTCCCAGGAGACCCTAGCAAAATGAGCAATGGTGGTCAGAGCATACAACTTCCTCCAAATTTATTTGGTTGACTTGTGTAGTCCAACTGTTTCAACCCTTTCACTTTCCAGGGAACTCTGTTTGTCCTGAGACCTTGATGTCCCTTTCATGCCCGATCTGTGGGCAATCATGGCAACACTGCCTTGTCTCTGCTCTCAGCATGTATGTTTAGGAAGAGGCATGGAATCTCCTCAGCTCCCAGGACTTGTACCCAAAGCAGCCTTCAGTTCAGGTCTGCTGAGTGTTCATGATCATGGAAATTCAACCCTCATTTCTAAAATGACTAGAGCTGGGGCAGACCTATGGACGGTCATTAACTCCATCCACACATTTCTTGTGGGATCAGCTGTGATGGTGTCCAGCCACAGTGAGGATGATAACTATATCTGCCAAAGAATGATAATGACCAAGGCATCCTCAGGAACCTCAAGACATCTTTCCTTTTCCTTCTCAGAGATCCAGCTCAACTCATCCAGCCTTCTTACTCTCTATATCCAGCTCTTCCCTCCCCCTTGGCTCCATAGCCCCCTTGGGTCAGAACTTCATTCTTTTCATGGCTGAGTATATTTCCACTGCATGAATCAATCACTGTTTGTGAGGTGGGTGACACTAAGACTTTTTCTGAATAGTGGAGCCCTCAATAAACCCTACAACTTCATTTTTACGTTTTTTTGTTTTTCCTTCCATTTTTTATTTAATTTAGAAACTTGATTGTTTTACATGTCAATCCCAGTTCCCTCTCCTTCCCCTCCTCTCCTGCCTCCCACTAACACCCTACCTATCCCATACCCTTTCTGCTCCCCAGGGAGGGTGAGGCCTTCCATAGCGGGTCTTCATATCCTTTGGGATAGGTCCTAGGGCCTCCCCCATGTGTCTAGGCTCAGGGAGTATCCCTCTATGTGGAATGGGTTCCCAAAGTCCATTCCTATGCTAGGGATAAGTACTGATCCACTACAAGGGGCCCCATAGATTTCTGAGCCCTCCTCACTGACATTCATGGGGTCTGGATCAGTCCCATGCTGTTTTCCCATCTATCATTCTGGGGAGCAAGAGCTCCCCCTTGTTCAGGTCAGCTGTTTCTGTGGGTTTCACCATCTTGGCTTGGACCCCTTTGCTCATTACACCTTCTTCTCTGCAACTGGATTCCAGTTTCAGTTCAGTGTTTAGCCATGGGTGTCTGCTTCTACTTCCATCAGCTGCTGGATGAAGACTATAGGATGGTATATAATTGAGTCATGAATTATCAGTGTGAGCATTTAAGGTAGCCTCTCCTCTGTTGCTTACATCGTTAGTTGGTGTCATCCTTTTAGATTTCTGGGTATTTCCCTAGTGACAGATTTTTCTCTAAACCTATATTAGCTCTCTCTATTAAGGTATCTCTTATCATGTTCTCCTCTATTCTTCCCCTGACTCAACTTTCCTGCTCCCTCATGTTCTCCTCACCCCATCCTCTTCTCTACTTCTCATTCTCCTAGCTCCCTCTCCCTCCCCTCATGCTCCCTATTTGTTCAGGAGATCTTATCCCTATGCCTTCTTGGGGACCATGTATGACTCCTCCTTGTTTCCTAGATTCTCTTGCAGTGTGGATTGGTAATCCTTTGCTCTATGTCTAAAATCCATATATGAGTGAGTTCATACTATGGTTATCTTTTTGTGATTGGGTTACCTCACTCAGGATGGTTTCTTCTAGTTCCATCCATTTGCCTGCGAATTTCAATATTCCATTGTTTTTTTTCCCACTGAGTAGGACTCCATTGTGTAAATGTACCACATTTTCTATATCCATTCCTCAGTTGAGAGGCATCTAGGTTGCCTCCAGGTTCTGGCTATTACAAACAATGCTGCTATGAACATGGTTGAACATATGTCCTTGTTGTATGGACGTGCATTATTTGGGTATATGCCCAAGAGAGGAATTGCTGGATCTTGAGGTAGACTGATTCCCATTTTCCTGAGAAACCACAATACTGATTTCCAGAGTGGTCTTACAAGTTTGCACTCTTACCAGTAATGGAGGAATGTTCCTTTTTCTCCACATCCTCTCCAGCACAGATTGTCCTTGGTGTTTTTGATTATAGCCATTCGGACAGGTGTAAGATGGTATCTCAGAGTTGTTTTGAGTTGCATTTCTCTGATGGCCAAGGATTTTGAGCACTTTCTTAAGTGTCTTTCTGCCATTTTAGATTCTTCTATTGAAAATTCTCTATTTAGTTTTGCTTTTTAATTGGATTGTTTGGTGTTTTGGTGGCTAGCTTCTAGAGTTCATTGTTTGTTTTGGTGATCATCCCTCTGTCCAGATGTGGGGTTGGTGAATATCTCTTCCCATTCTGTGGGCTGTCTTTTTGTCTTTTTGACTGTGTCCTTTGCCTTACAGAAGCTTCTCAGTTTCAGAAGGTCCCATTTATTAATTTTTATTCTCAGTGTCTGTGCTATTGGTGTAATGTTCAGCAAGCAGTCTCCTGTACCAATTCATTCAGGGGTACTTGCAATTTTGTTTTCTAATAGGTTCAGTGTGGCTGGATTTATGTTGAGGTCTTTGATCCATTTGGACTTAAGTTTTGTGCAGGGCAATAGACATGGATCTATCTGCAGTCTTCTAAATGCAAGCACCCAGTTATGCCAGCACCATTTGTCGAAGATGCTTTCTTTATTCCATTATGTAACTTTAGCTTCTTTGTCAAAAATCAGGTGTGTGGTTCATAGGTGTGTGGGTTAATATCAATTCGATTTCATTGGTCTACCTGTTTATCTTTGTGCCAATACCAAGCTGTTTTCAGGATTATAGAGTCTATAATAGAGCTTGAAGTCAGGGATGGTGATGCCTCCGGAACTTCCTTTATTTTATTTTATTTTATTTTATTTTATTTTATTTTATTTTTTTATTAGTTCTAGTTAGGGAACAAGCTTATTTCAAGTCCCTTCTCCCTCTCCCTCCCCTCACCCCCAGACTTCCTCCCCCACCCCCAGCCCACCCCCCACCCCATCCACCCACCACTCCCCAGGCAGGGTAGGGCCCTCAACGGGGGCTCTGCAAAGTCCACCAAGTCTTCCTATGCTGGTCCTGGGCCCTTCCCCATGTGTCCAGGGCCAGAGTGTAACCCTTCACATGGGATGGGCTCTCAAAGTCCCTTCTTGCACCAGGGAAAAATACTAATCCACCACCAGAGGCTCCCTGGAGTGCAGAGGCCTCCTTATTGACATCCATGTTCAGGGGTCTGGATCAGTCTTGTTCAGGCCTCCTGGACAGCATCTGGGGTCGATGTGCTCTCCCTTGTTCAGGTCACCTGTTCCTGTGGGTTTCTCCATCCTAGTACAGACCCCTTCGTTCTTCATTCCTCCCTCTCTTCAACTAAATTCCCGATTTCGGCTCATTGTATATCTGTGGATGTCTGTCTCTGTTTCCATCAGCCACTGGGTGAGGGCTCTAGGATGGCATAAAGAGAAGTCATCAATCTCATTTTAGGGGGAGGGTTTTTAGGTTATCCTCTCCACCATTGCCTGGATTGTCAGATCATGTCATCCTTGTAGGTCTCTGGAGATCTCCCTGGTTCCTGATCCCTTCTCGGGCCTACAGTGGCTCCCTCTGATATCGTATCTCTCATCTTGCTCTCTTTCCTCTATTCTTCCCCCAACTCAATGTTTCTGCCTCTCCGTTTCCTCTCCTCTTCTCCTCTTCTCTTGCTCTTATTGTAGCAGCTCCTTTCCCCCCCACCCTCATGCCCCCAATTAGTTCGGGAGTTCATGCTACTTCCATTCCTAGGGACCATTTATCCCTTAGAGTCCTTCATGTTTCCTAGTTTCTTTGGTGAAGAGCATTATATACTGGTAGTCTTTTGTTCTATGTCTAAAATTCATATATCAGTGAGTACATACCTTGTTTGTCTTTTTGTGACTGGGTTACCTCACTCAGGATGGTTTCCTCTAGTTCCATCCATTTGCCTGCGAATTTCAAGATTCCGTTGCTTTTTTCTGCTGAGTAGTACTCCATTGTATAGATGTGCCACATTTTCTCAATCCATTCTTCAGTAGAAGGGCATCTAGGTTGTTTCCAGGTTCTGGCTATTACAAACAATGCTGCTATGAACATGGTTGAACAAATGTCCTTGTTGTAAGTACATGCCCTATTTGGATATATACCCAAGAGAGGAATGGCTGGATCTTGAGGTAGACTGATTCCCATTTTTCTGAGCAACCGCCATACTGATTTCCAGAGTGGTCTTACAAGTTCGCACTCCCACCAGCAATGGAGGAGTGTTCCTTTTTCTCCACATCCTCTCCAGCATAGATTGTCATTGGTATTTTTTATTTTAGCCATTCTGACAGGCGTGAGATGGTATCTCAGAGTTGTTTTGAGTTGCATTTCTCTGATGGCCAATGATTTTGAGCACTTTGTTAAGTGTCTTTCAGCCATTTCAGATTCCTCTGTTGAGAATTCCCTATTTAGTTCTGCACCCCACTTTTTAATTTCATTGTTTGGTGTTTTGGTGGCTAGCTTCTTGAGCTCCTTATATATTTTGGAAATCAGTCCTCTGTCAGATGTGGGATCGGTGAAGATCTTTTCCCATTCTGTGGGTGGTCGTTTTATCCTACTGACTGTTTCCTTTGCCTTGCAGAAGCTTCTCAGTTTCAGGAGGTCCCATTTATTAATTGCAGACCTCAGTGTCTGTGCTTCTGGCGTAATGTTCAGGAAGTGGTCTCCTGTGCCAATTTGTTCAAGGGTAGTTCCCACTTTCTCTTCTAGAAGATTCAGTGTGACTGGATTTATGCTGAGATCTTTGATCCATTTGCACTTAAGTTTTGTGCATGGTGACAGGTATGGATCTATCTGTAATTTTCTGCATGTCCGAATCCAATTGTACCAGCACCATTTGTTGAAGATGCTGTCTTTTTTCCATTGTATAGATTTAGCACCTTTGTCAAAAATAAGGTATCCATAGGTGCGTGGGTCGATATCAGGGTTTTCAATTCGATTCCATTGGTCTATCAATCTATTTTTGTGCCAATACCAAGCTGTTTTCAGAACTATGGCTCTATAGTAGAGCTTGAAGTCGGGGATGGTGATGCCTCCAGAAGATCCTTTATTGTAAAGAGTTGTTTTGGCTATCCTGGGCTTTTTATTTTTCCATATAAAGTTGAGTATTGTTCTTTCAATGTCTGTGAAAAACTGTGTTGGGATTTTGATGGGGATTGCATTGAATCTGTAGATTGCTTTTGGCAGGATTGCCATTTTTACTATGTTAATTCTACCTATCCAAGAGCATGGGAGATCTTTCCATTTTCTGGTATCTTCTTTAATTTCTTTTTTTAAAGTCTCAAAGTTCTTATTGTACAGATCTTTTACTTTTTTGGTTAGTGTTACCCCAAGATATTTTATGTTGCTTGTGGATATTGTGAAAGGTGATGTTTCCCTGATTTCTTTCTCATTGGATTTATCATCTGTATATAGTAGGGCTACTGATTTTTTTGAGTTAATTTTGTATCCTGCTACCTTGCTGAAGGTGTTTATCAGCTGTAGGAGTTCCCTAGTAGAGTTTTTCGGGTCACTAATGTAGACTATCCTGTTGTCTGCAAATAGTGAAAGTTTTACTTCATCCTTTCCAATTTGTATCCCTTTGATCCCCTTTTCTTGTCTTATTGCTATAGCCAGAACTTCAAGTACAATATTGAAGAGATATGGAGAGAGTGGACAGCCTTGTCTTGTTCCTGATTTTAGAGGAAACGCTTTGAGTTTCTCTCCATTTACTTTGATGTTGGCTATTGGTTTGGTGTATATTGCGTTGATCATGTTTAGATATGTTCCTGTTATTCCTGTTCTCTCCAAGATCTTTATCATGAAGGGATGTTGGATTTTGTCAAAGGCTTTTTCAGCATCTAGTGAGATGATCATGTGGTTTTTCTTTTTCAGTTTGTTTATGTAGTGGATTACATTGATGGATTTTCATATGTTGAACCATCCTTGCATCCCTGGGATAAAGCCTACTTGATCATGGTGGATGATTTTTCTGATATGTTCTTGTATTCGGTTGGCCAATATTTTATTGAGTATTTTAGCATCGATGTTCATGAGGGATATCGGTCTGTAGTTCTCTTTCTTAGTCATATCTTTGTGTGGCTTGGGTATCAAAGTGATTGTAGCCTCGTAGAAAGAGTTTGGTAATATCCCATCTGCTTCTATTGTGTGGAACAGTTTGAGGAGTACTGGAATTAGCTCTTGTTTGAATTTCTGGTAGAATTCTGCAGTGAAGCCATCTGGCCCTGGGCTTTTTTTGGTTGGGAGGCTTTTGATTACTGCTTCTATCTCATTAGGGGTTATAGTTCGATTTAAACTGTTTATCTGATCTTGATTTAATTTTGGTAAGTGATATTTATCCAGAAAGTTGTCCATTTCCTTTAGATTTTCCAATTTTGTGGAATACAGGTTTTCAAAGTATGACCTAAAGATTCTCTGGATTTCCTCAGTGTCCGTTGTTATGTCTCCCTTTTCATTTCTGATTTTGTTAATTAGCATGCTCTCTCTCTGCCTTTTGGTTAGTTTGGCTAGAGGTTTGTCTATCTTGTTGATCTTCTCAAAGAACCAACTCTTTGTTTCATTGATTCTTTGTACTGTTTTCCTAGTTTCTACTTTGTTGATTTCGGCTCTCAGGTTGATTATTTCCTGGCGTCTACTCCTCCTCAGTGTGTTTGCTTCCTCTTGCTCTAAAGCTTTCAGTTGTTCTGTCAATTCTCTAATGTGACTTTCCTCCAGTTTCTTCATGTGAGCACTTAGTGCTATGAACTTCCCTCTTAGCACTGCTTTCAGGGTGTCCCATAAGTTCGGGTATGTTGTGTCTACATTCTCATTAAATTCTAGGAAGTCTTTAATTTCTTTTTTTATTTCTTCCTCAACCCAGGAATGGTGCAATTGGGAGTTATTCATTTTCCACGTAAATGTAGGTTTTCTGCAATTCGTATTGCTGTTGAATTCTAGCTTTAATGCATGGTGGTCTGATAAGATACAGGGGGTTATTTCAATACTTTTGTACCTGTGGAGGTTTGCTTTGCTGCCAACTATGTGGTCAATTTTTGAGAAGGTTCCATGTGGCGCTGAGAAGAAGGTATATTCTTTTGTGTTTGGATGGAATGTTCTATAGATATCTGTTAAACCCAGTTGTGTCATAACTTCTTTCAGATCCTTTGTTTCTTTGTTAAGTTTCTGTCTAGTAGTTCTGTCCAGTGGTGTAAGGGGGGTGTTGAAGTCTCCTACTATAAGTGTGTGTGGTTTTATGTGTGGTTTGAGCTTTAGTAATGTTTCTTTTACAAAAGTGGATGCTTTCGTATTAGGGGCATAGATGTTCAGGATTGAGACTTCATCTTGATGGACTTTTCCTGTGATGGGTATGAAATGCCCTTCTTTATCTCTTTTGATTGCTTTCAGTTTAAAGTTTAATTTGTTAGATATTAGTATTGCTACCCAAGCTTGTTTCTTGAGCCCATTTGATTGGAAATTTTTTTTCCCATCCTTTTACTCTGAGGTATCGCCTGTCTTTGAAATTGAGGTGTGTTTCTTGTAAACAGCAGAAGGATGGATTCTGTCTTCGTATCCATTCTGTTAGCCTATATCTTTTTATGGGTAAGTTAATACCATTGACATTCAGGGATATTAACGTCCATTGTTCATTGGTTCTTCTTTGTTTTGGATTTATTGTTGGTGGTATCATTGCGTGTGGATTTTGCCCTCCTGTTTCTTTTTGTGTTTGGTGAAATTAGATTAACTACTGCCAGTGTTTTTGTGAGTGTAGTTATGTTCGTTGGGTTGGAGTTTTCCTTCCAGAGCCTTCTGTAGTGCTGGATTTGTTGATATGTATTGTTTAAATCTGTTTTTGTCGTGGAATATCTTGTTTTCTCCATCTATAGTGATTGAAAGTTTTGCTGGGTACAGTAGTCTGGGTTGACATCCATGCTCCCTTAGTGCTTGTAGGGTATCTATCCAAGACCTTCTGGCTTTCAGAGTTTCCATTGAGAAGTCGGGTGTGATTCTGATTGGTTTGCCTTTATATGTTACTTGGCCTTTTTCCTTTGCTGCTCTTAATATTTTCTCTTTATTCTGTAGATTTGGTGTTTTGATTATTATGTGTCAGGGCGACTTCTTTTTGTGGTCCAGTCTGTTTGGTGTCCTGTAAGCTTCTTGTACTTTCATAGGCATATCCTTCTGTAGGTTGGGGAAGTTTTCTTCTATGATTTTGTTGAATATGTTTTCTGTACCTTTGAGCAGTGTTTCTTCACCTTCTTCTACACCTATTATTCTTAGGTTTGGCCTTTTTACGGTGTCCCATATTTCCTGGATATTTTGTGTTAGGGTTTTGTTGGACTTGAGGTTCTCTTTGGTTGATGAATGTATATCCTCTAGCGAGTCTTCAGTAGCTGAGATTCTCTCTTCCATTTCTTGAATCCTGTTGGATATACTTACATCTTTAGTTCCTGATCATTTATCCAACCTTTCCATTTCCAACATGGTCTCATTCTGTGTTTTCTTTATTGTGTGTATTTCAGCTTTCATGCTTTGAACTATTTCAAGAGCTTCCTTCACTTGCTTGGATGTTTTTTCTTGGCTTTCTTTAGATTCTTTAAGAGATTTATTTATTTCTTGAATTTTTTGGTTTGTCTTTTCCTCCAATTCATTTAATTTTTTGTTTGCTTTCTCTTCTATTTCTTTAAGGGATTTTCTTGTTTCCTCTTTAAAGGTCTCTATCAACTTGCTGAGATAATTTTTGAGGTCCATCTCATCTTCATGCTCTGTGTTGGGCTTTTCAGCTCTTGCCGGAGTGGAGTCCCTAGATTCTGGTGGTGTCATGTTGGTCTTCTGTTGTTGAGTGAAATCTTATTCTGTCTTCTCCCCATATCTTCTTTTAGTGGGTGCGGGTGGGTTCTCTCTATCTCCTCTTGTGGCCCAGTGGTGTGTGGGGGCTAGGAATTCGATGTCCACAACTCTAGATGATCTCGACGCTCCTGGTGGTCTCCTCGCTAGTTCCTAGTTTCTCGGTCGTTCGGCGGAATGGAAGAGTGGGGTGCTACCAGATTTGGGGCACAGGGAGCTCCTCCCTGCCTGGGCTTGTCTGGCCCAAGCCGGCAGGCACAGGCGGGGGTGGTGGGATGGGGGTGGTGGGGTGTTCTGGCCTGGGGTCGGGAGCGGGCAGGAGCTCACTCACCTAGTTCCAGGTCAGTCTGCCGGAACTTCCTTTATTGTACAGGGTTGTTTTGGCTATCCTGTTTTTTTTTTTTTTTCCATATAAAGTTGAGTATTGTTTCAAGGTCTGTGAAGAATTATGTTGGGATTTTGATGGGGATTGCACTCAATCTATAGATTGCTTTTGACAAGATTTCAAATTTTACTATGTTGATCTTACCTATCCAAGAGCATGGGCTATCTTTCCATTTTCTGGTATCTTCTTTAATGTCTTTCTTTAAAGACTCAAAGTTCTTGCTATACAGGTCTTTCACTTGTTTGGTTAGTGTTACCCCAAGATATTTTATGTTTGTTTGTGGCTATTGAAAAGGGTGATGTTTGGACCTCGGAAATCCATGGGGCCTTTTGTAGTAGATCAGTACTTATCCCTAGCATAGGAATGGACTTTGGAAGTCCATTCCACATAGAGGGATACTCCCTGAGCCTAGAAACATGGGGGTGAGCCCAGGACCTATCCCAAAAAATATGACAGACTCTGAAGACCCTCTATGGAAGGCCTCACCCATCCTGGGGAGCAGAAAGTTCATGGAATAGGTAGGGCGTTAGTTAAGGGTGGTAGAGGAGGAGGGGAGGGAGAGGTAACTGGGATTGACATGTAAAACATTCTTGTTTCTAATTCAAATTAAAAAATGGGAAAAAGGGTGATGTTTCTCTGATTTCTTTCTCAGCCCATTTATCATCTGCATATAATAGTGCTACTGATTTTGTTTTAGTTAATCTTGTATCCTGCCATTTTGCTGAAGGTGTTTATCAGCTGTAGGAGCTGCCTGGTAGAGTTTTGTGAGTCACTTATATAAACTGTCATATCATCTGAAAATAGTGAAAGTTTGACTTCTTCCTTTCCAAATTGCATCCCCTTGATTTCCTTTTGTTGTCTCAATGCTCTAGCTAGAACTTCAAGTACCTTCAACTACAATATTGAAGAGATATAGACAGAGTGGACAGCCGTGTCTTGTTCCTGATTTTAGAGGAATTGCTTTGAGTTTCTCTCCATTTAGTTTGATGTTGACTGATGGTTTACTGTATACGTTTTTATTATGTTCAGTTATGTTCCTGTTATCCCTGATTTCTCCAGGACCTTTATCATGAAGGGGTGTTGGATTTTGTCAAAGGCTTTTTTCAAGCATCTAATGAGATGATCATATGGTTTTTCTTTTGCAGTTTGTTTATTTGGTGGATTACATTGATAGATTTTCATATGCTGAATCAACCCTGCATCCCTGGGATGAAGCCTATTTGATCATGGTGGATGATTTTTCTGATATTCTTGGATTAGGTTTGCCAGTGTTTTGTTGAGTATTTTTGCATCAATGTTCATGGGGGATATTGGTCTGTAGTTCTTTTTCTTAGCTGTGTCTTTGTGTTGCTTGGGTACCAAGGCAATTGTAGCCTTGTAAAAAGAGTTTGGCAATAAACTTTCTGCTACTATTGTGTGGAAAAATTTGAATAGTATTGGTATTAGCTCTTCTTTGAATTTCTGGTAAAATTCTACACTGAAGCCATCTGGCCCTGAGCTTTTTTTGGTTGGGAAATTTTTGATGACTGCTTCTATTTCATTAGAGGTTATAGGTCTGTTTAAGTTGCTTATCTGTTCTTGATTCAATTTTGGTAAGTGATATCTGTCCAGAAAATTGTTCATTTCCTTTAGATTTTCTAATTGTGTGGAGTACAGATTTTCAAAGTATGACCTGAAGATTCTCTGGATGTCCTCTGTGTCTGTTGTTATGTCCCCCTTTTCATTTCTGATATTGTTAATTTGCATGTTCTCTCTCTGCCTTTTGGTTAGTTTGGATAAAGGTTTGTCTATCTTGTTGATTTCCTCAAAGAACCAACTGTTTGTTTCATTGATTCTTGGTATTGTTTTCTTTGTTTCTACTTTATTGATTTCAGTCCTCAATTTAATTATTTCCTGGAGTCTCCTCCTCTGGGGTGAATTTTCTTCTATTGGCTCTAGAACTTTCAGTTGTGCTATCAATTCTCTGGTGTCAGTATTCTCTAGTTTCTTCATGTCAGCACGTAGAGCTATGAACTTTCCTCTTAGCACTGCTTTCAAAGTGTCCCATAAGTTTTGGTATGTTGTGTCTTCATTTTCATTGAATTCTAGGAAGTCTTTAATTTCACTTTCACTTTTTATTTTGCTTGATTTTAAACAACTGTCATCTTGGAGGTTATACAAGATGCAGCCCAGATCTCAATCTCCCTGTAGCTCCACTGTGTACAGGAATAGTTGGTGACAGGATCTGATAGACAGTCACAGAGAGCAAGACACACATCACAAGGAAGACAGGCAAGCCTGCTTTATTGGCAGTTCAGTGTGAGCTGACCAACTTCACCATGAACGGAAGGTGCAACCCTGTGACCTGCAGGGATTTGGCTGTTGGTGGCTTAGGTTCTGGGTTTGAGGATAGTCATGTCCTTCTCTGAGAGCACTATTTCTTGGGACAAAGCTTCATCATGCTCAAATGACAGTCAGGATGGCTAATGACAATATCTAGTATAGTCCATTCAGCTCCATGCAAACAGAGTGATGAGAACCATGGTGGGATCTTTGTGCAATGAGAGCAGGCAGGTCTTGCCTCCTGGGTCACTCAGTACAAGACAAAGCAGCTTCAGGGAAGCCAGGAGCACAGCACATACATGGAGACCATGCAGCTGCTCCTGCTGATCGAAGGACTGAGATAGGAAAGCAATGGCCTCTGATGCCTCTTGATGGCTCCAAGGAGCTGGGGAAGACTGTGGACAGGGTGCGCATCACAGACAGCTGTGGAGAGTCACAGCTGGATGTCAGTGAGCTGCCCTGCCTTACCTTCATGCTGTTGTCTGCACAGAAGGACATTGCACCAAGCAACCCACAGGGATGGGGGTAGTAGCATGGTATCTGCCTCTTCTCTGGGGGAGCATCCAGAGGCTGAGAAATTGTTTCGGGAAGCTTGCTGTGATACCACAGGCCACCTTCCCTGTTTCTTAGCTTCTCAGCCTTTGTCTTTCTTCAAAAGTGCTCTGTTTGGAATTTTTCTTTTGTAATGCAAGGCTCATGAAAAGATAAACTCCAGACATCCATGATTTGGTGAAGGAATTTTTTATGTTTATACTGTTGAGTTTGTTGAAACATGATTAATGTCTGGGCTGCATCTCAATTATCTGCATGACAGTGAGGTCCAGTTGGCACTTAGCGGAGTGGTCTTTGGCCTGGGAAATGTTCACTCTGAGTATTTGATATCCACCATGTTTGCAGGACCAGCTGTGCCTGCGCGCTAGAGATACTCACCTGAACTCAGAGCATACATGGGTTATAGCTGTGACCCTGCCTTTATCTTCCTCTCTTCTCCTGGTGGACATGGATCACAGGGTTCATGGCATGCTGTATTCTGTGACTATAGCCACTAATTCAAGCAGCAGGTGAAAGGTTAGGCTCACCGTATGTCAGGTCCTGTGGATGGGAACAGGGAAGGATGGGACAGATGTCTAGGAGACAATCATGTTCTTTTCCTGCATTCTAGGAAATCCACTGGATGAGTCAGTTCAAGCTGACCCTGGATGAATTCAAAGAACATCAGGGTGTCTTCCATGTGTGTGAGTGTTCAGGTGAAAGGTCTTCCTTTTAACAGAGCAATCAGAGAGCCAAGGGACAACTATATGGCTCAGTTTCTGTCATTGTCCTTAGGGCTGACATGCTCTGTCATCATCAAGTTCCTGTTTCAGGAGGAGGTTTCTGTTGATTACTCCATTATCAGGACAGACAGGACCACCTTTGAGATGTCGCTATTCTCAACATGAGTGTGTCTTGCTCTGCCTAACTTGTGGAAGCTGGCCTAGAAGTCGTTGGGCAGTGGATACAGAGTGAGGTGCTATCTCCTACTGCCCTTACTTTAGCTCCTACCCTGGGATCCATGACTAAGATCCTGGGCTCACTGGGAGAGGAAGTTGTTAGCTTTCGGGAGTCCTCAACCGTGGTGTGACCACCTCTGAAGTGGGAGGTTCACGACCACTCCTGACCCACCCAGCTCCAGCCTCTCTTTTACTTTCCTAGTCATCCTTTGTCATGGTTCTTCTCTGAGTAGACATCTGGTTGAAACATCTAAAGACCTATGCTTCTGCCATGAGAGTAAGGGTGGGAATCTGGTGTCCAGAGTGTGGAGGCCAGATAACTACTCAGCACACTGTCAAGTATAAGATGTCCCCTTTGACCAGACAGGTCTGAGGCCCACAAGTCACTATCATATACAGAGAAAATGGCAAGGTTTGGGGTATGACTCAGTCTTCAAGCATGAGGACCTGAATCCAGTAAAAAGCAAGCTTCACTAATGCACCTGTAATAGGACCACTGGGATTGGAGACAGGAGGATCCTGGAAAGTGTGGTGCACTGGCCAGCTAGCCTAGCTGAACTGACCTCCAGGCTTAGTGAGAGCCCAAAGTATAAGAACAATTGAGGAGCTCATGTGATCTCAATGTCTTGATTCCATGTACACAAGCACACCCATAGGTGATCTCATCATATACAAATGTATATGCCCACACAGATACACACATCTAGCATACACATAAACACAAAAAAAAATATGAAAAAAGGGTCCCCCTCTGCCCTCTGCCCCTCTGCCTGCTGCCTGAGCCTATAGTAAGTCTAGGCACTGCTCTGACCTCAACCTCCCCCATCACTTCCTGTTCGGTTCTTCCTGAGCCTCCCCCTGGACAAGAGTGGACCTGCCCAGACTGGAAGGCCCATCATGAGTCCGGACACACCTCAACCTTGTCCCCCCTCTGCCCTCCGCTCTCCAACTTCTGCCTGAGCCCTCAGCCTGCTGCCTGAGAGAGGGAGAAACCCCACCTGCACCCACTGGAAAAAGTTATGGGAAGAAGACAGAATAAGAACACACTCAACAACAGAAAGTCCAATATGACACCATTAGAATCTAGGGACTCCACACCAGCAAGAACTAAAAAGCCCAAATGCAGAGGATGAAGAATTGATGGACCTTAAAAATTATCTTATGAAGATGATAGAGACCATTAAAGAGGAAACAAGAAAATCCCTTAAAGAAATAGAAGAAAAAACAAACAAAAATTACATGACATGGAGGAAAAGACAAAAAAAAATTCAAGAAATAAACAAATCTCTTAAAGAATCTAAAGAAAGCCAAGAATAAACAACCAAATAAGTGAAGGAAACAATTCAAACAGTTCACGGTTTGAAAGCAGAATTAGAAACAATAATGAAAACACACAATGAGGGGATGCTGGAAATAGAAAAGCTGGGTAAGCAATCAGGAACCTCTGATGTAAGCATAACCAATAGAATACAAGAGATGGAAGAGAGAATCTCAGGTGTTGAAGACTCATTAGAGGATATACAGTCATCGACCAAAGAAAACCTCAAGTCCAACAAATCCCTAACACAAAATATCCAGGAAATATGGGACAATGTGAAAAGACCAAACCTAAGAATAATAGTCATAGAAGAAGGTGAAGAAATTCAGTTCAATGATACAGAAAACATATTCAACAGAATCATAGAAGAAAACTTCTCCAACCTAAAGAAGGATATGCCTATGAAAGTACAAGAAGCTTACAGAACTCCAAATAGATTGGACCACAAAAAGAAGTCCCCTTGCCACATAATAATCAAAACACCAAACTTAGAGAATAAAGAAAATTTTAAGAGAAGCAAAAGAAAAAGGCCAAGTAACATATAAAGGCAGACCTATCTGAATTACACCAGACTTCTCAATGGAAACTTTGGAAGCCAGAATATCACGGATAGATGTCCTACAAATGCTAAGAAAACATGGATGCCATCCCAGACTACTGTATCCAGCAAAGCTTTCAAGCACTATAGATGGAGAAAACAAGATATTCCATGACAAAACCAAATTTAAGCAATACATATTCAAAAATTCAGCCCTACAGAAATTACTGGAAGGAAACTCCAATGCTATGAAGATAACTATGCTAAAAAACCAAAGGCAATAGATAATCCCACTTTACCAAACACCAAAAAAAAGTGGGGAAATCCACACACAATAACACCACCAACAACAAATCCAAAACAAACAAGAATCAACAATCAATGGTCATTAATATCCCTCAATGTCAATGGTCTTAACTTTCCTATAAAAAGATACAGGCTAACAGAATGGACACAAAGACATAATCCATCCTTCTTCTGCACACAATAAACACATCTCAACTTTAAAGGCAGATGTTATCTCAGAGCAAAGGGTTGGGAAAAGATTTTCCAATGGAATGGACTTAGGAAACAAGCTGGTGTAGCAATCCTAATATCCAACAAATTAGATTTCAAATTAAAATCAATCAAAAGAGATGAAGAAGGTCATTTCATATTCATCACAGGAAAAGTCCATCAAGATGCAGTCTCAATCCTGAACATCTATGCTCCAAATACAAAGGCACCCACATTTGTAAAAGAAACATTACTAAAGCTTAAATCACTCATAAAACCTCACACACTTATAGTAGGAGACTTCAGCACCTCACTCTCACCACCAGATAGGACCACCAGACAGAAACTTAACAAAGAAACACAAGAACTAACAGATGTTATGACCCAATTGGGTTTAACAGATATCTAGAGAACATTCCATCCAAACACAAAAGAATACACCATCTCAGCACCACATGGAACCTTCTCTAAAACTGACCACATACTCAGCAATGTAGCAAATCTACACAGACACAAAAAATTTGGAATAACCCCCTGTGTCTTATCAGAGCACCATGCTTTAAAGTTAGAATTCAACAACAACATAAATTGAAGAAACGCTACAAACTCATGGAAATTGAATAATACACAATTGCACCATTCCTGGGTCAAGGAAGAAATACAAAAAGAAATTAAAGACTTCCTAGAATTTAATGAGAATGAAGACACAATATACCCAAACCTATGGGACACTTTGAAAGCCGTGCTAAGAGGAAATTTCATAACACTAAGTGCCCACATGAAGAAACTGGAGAATAGTCACACTAGAGAATTAACATCGCAACTGAAAGCTCTAGAAAAAAAGGAAGCAAACTCACCATGGAGGAGTAGATGCCAGGAAATAATCAAACTGAGGGCTGAAATCAATAAAGTAGAAACTAGGAAAACACTACAAAGACTCAATGAAACAAAGAGTTGGTTCTTTGAGAAAGTCAACAAGATAGACAAACCTTTATCCAAACTAAATAAAAGGCAGAAAGAAAGCATGCTAATTAACAATATCAGAAATGAAAAGGGGTACATAACAATGGACACTGAGGAAATCCAGAGAATCACAGGTCATACTTTGAAAACCTGTACACCACAAAATTCGAAAATCTAATGGAAATGGACAATTTTCTTAAGATATCACTTATCAAAATTAAATCAGATAAGCAATTTAAACAGACCTATAACCCCTATTGAAATAGAAGCAGTCATCAAAATCTACCAACCAAAACAGCCCACGACCAGATGGTTTCAGTGCAGAATTCTACCAGAAATTCAAAGAAGATCTAATACCAGTACGCCTCAAATTGTTCCACACAATAGCAGCAAAAGGGATATTGCCAAGCTCCTTCTATGAGGCTACAATTACCTTGTTACCCAAGTCACACAAAGACACAACAAAAAAAGAGAATTACAGACCAATATCTCTCATGAACATTGATGCAAAATTATTCAACAAAATACTGACAAATCAAATCCAAAAACACATCAGAGTAATCATCCACCATGATCAAGTTGGCTTTATCCCCAAAATGTAGGGATGGTTTAACATATAAAAATCCAAGAATGTAATCCACCATACAAACAAACTGAAAAAGAAAAACCACATGATTATCTCACTAGATGCTGAAAAAGCCTTTGACAAAATCCAACATCCCTTCATGATAAAGGTTTTGGAGAGATCAGGAATAACAGGAACATACCTAAACATGATAAATGCAATATACAGCAAACCAAAAGCCAACATCAAACTAAATGGAGAGAAACTCAAGGCTATTCCTCTAAAACCAGGAAAGAGACAAGGTCCACTCTCTCCATATCTCTTCAATATTGTACTTGAAGTCCTAGCTAGAGCAATAAGACAACAAAAGGAGATCAAGGGGATACAAATTGGCAAGGAAGAAGTCAAACTTTCACTATTTGCAGATGATATGATAGTCTACATAAGTGACCTGAAAAACTCTATCAGGGAACTCCTACAGCTGATAAACACCTTCAGCAAAGTGGCGGGATACAAGATTAACTAAAAAAAAATCAGTAGCCCTACTATATACAGAAGATAAATGTGCTGAGAAAGAAGTCAGAGAAACATCACCCTTTACAATAGCAAATAACAACATAAAAAATATTTTGGGGTAACACTAACCACAAATGAGAAAGACCTGTATAGTAAGAACTTTGAGTCTTTAAAGAAAGAAATTAAAGAAGATACCAGAAAATGGAAGGATCTCCCATGTTCTTGGATAGGTCGGATCAACATAGTAAAAATGGCAATCTTGCCAAACGCAATCTTCAGATTCAATGCAATTCCCATCAAAATCCCAACACAGTTCTTCACAGATCTTGAAAGAATAATACTCAACTTCATATGGAAAAACAAAAAACCCAGGATAGCCAAAACAACCCTGTCCAATAAAGGAACTTTGGGAGGCATCACCATCCCTGACTTCAAGCTCTATTATAGAGCCATAGTCCTGAAAACAGCTTGGTATTGGCACAAAAATAGACAGGTTGACCAATGGAATCGAATTGAAAACCCTGATATTAACCCACACACCTATGAACACCTCATTTTTGACAAAGAAGCTAAAGTTATACAATAGAAGGAAGAAAGCATCTTCAACAAAAGGTGTTGGCATAACTGGATTCGGACATGTAGAAAATTGCAGTTAGATCCATATCTATCGCCATGCACAAAACTTTAGTCCTAATGGATCAAAGACCTCAACATAATAAATTATTGAACCTCCTAGAAGTAGGTGGTATCCTGGAACAAATTGCCACAGGAGACAGCTTTCTGAACATAACACCAGTAGCACAAACATTCAGATTGACAATTAATAGATGGGAGCTCCTGAAACTGACAAGCTTCTGTAAAGCAAAGGACACAGTAAGACAAAAAGCCAGCCCACAGAATGGGAAGAGATATTCACCAACCCCACATCTGGACAGAGGGATGATCACCAAAACATACAATGAACTCTAGAAGCTAGCCACCAAAATACCAAACAATGTAATTAAAAATTGGAGTGCAGAACTAAATAGACAATTCTCAATAGAGGCTAAAATGGCTGAAAGACACTTGAGAAAGGGTTCAACATCCTTAGCCATCAGGGAAATGCAACTCAAAACCACTCTGAGATACCATCTTACTCCTGTCAGAATGGCTAAAATTAATAGCACCAATGACAATCTATGCTGGAGGGGGTATGGAGAAAGAGGAACATTCCCCTCATTGCTGGTGGGAGTGCAAACTTGTACAGCCACTTTGTAAATCAGTATGGTGGTTTGTCCAGAAAACGAGAATCATTCTATCTCAAGATCCATCAATTCCTCTCTTGGGCATATACCCAAAGTGTGTACACTCATACAATAAGGACATATGTTCAACTATGTTCATAGCAGCATTATTTGTAATAGTCAGAACCTGAAAGTAACCTAGATGCCCCTCAACTGAAGAATAGATAGAGAAAATGTGGTACATTTACACAATGGAGTACTACTCAGCAGAAAAAAACAATGGAATCTTGAAATTCCCAGGCAAATGGATGGAACTAGAAGAAACCATCCTGAGTGAGATAGCCTAGTCACAAAAAGACAAACATGATATGTACTCATTCATTTTTGATTTTTAGACATAGACCAAAGAGTCCCTAGTCTACAATCCACACTACCAAAGGAGCTAGGAAACTAGGAGGACCCCAAGAGAAGATTCCATAGTCCCTTGATGAAGGGGATGGGGACAAGTACCTGACCAAAGTGGGAGCCCTGGGGCAGAGAGAGGAAGGAGAGCCTTCATCCTGTTGCTGTTTGAAGCAGAAACAGACACCCACAGCTAAGCACTGAACTACACTACTGGAATTCAGTTGTGGAGAGAGAGGAGGGATGAGCAAAGGAGCCAAGACAGTGCTGCAGAAAACTGCAGAAACAGTGGACCTGACCTACTGATAGAATGGAGACCCTTGTCATAAAGCTGGGGAAATAGCATTGGACCAATCCAAGCCCTCTGAATGTGGGTGCCAGCTAGCAGGCCATGACAGCTTATGGGACGTTTAACGGTGGAGCCAGTCTTTATCCCTAGAACACAATGGACTTTGGGAGCCCATTCCCTATGGAGGGATACTATTGCAGCCCAGATACAGCAAGGAGGGCCTAGGACCTCTTCCGAATGATATGACAGACTTTGAAGGTCCCTGGTGGAGGGCCTCACTGTCTCTGGGGTAGAGTCTGGGTGGGTGGGTTGGGGGGGGGGGGGGGGGGTTGGTGGGGAACTTTGGAGGATGGGAGGGTGAGGGAATGGGGGATGGATATGTAAATATGAGTAGTAATTAAAGAATAAAAATATTTTTATGTAAAGAAAGAAATGAAAAAAGAATTTAAAAGGAAGAGAGCTTGTGAGATGACTCAGTGGATATTTGATGCCAAATCTGAACACTGAGTTCCCTGGAACCCACGTGGTGGCAGGAGAGAAATGATTCTTGCAAATTGTCCTCTGACCCTCATGTGTACACACACACACACACACACACACACACACACACACACACACGCTAGCATAAGCTTATGTATACTTAGCTAAGATACAGACTGACAATCATGCCCTGAAAATGATGGCTGTCTCAGTCTAAAGACCCAGGCTGTCTCCATTCTCACAGGGCAGCTCTGGACACTGTGGTTCCCAAGGAGAATACGGACCTGCTAAGTATTCTTCAGACGCTAACATCACCAGCCACTGTGGGCCAGGTGTCCCCCCTGAGCCCTGTAGCTCTCACTACACTTGGCGCCTCAGCCAGAATTCTCCAGCAACTCTGCGCCCAAGTCTGGAAAAAGACACTACAGACCCATTTTCTCTGCTTATGTACATTTGGAGCAAGAATGTCATATACATTTGCAAGCTGCCACTGGAGGAGCACTACATCTTCTACAGTGAATGGACTTTATTTGAGAGGCAAATCTATATGGAAGAGTTCATAAGTGAGGGTCCCACGGATCCCTCTTCCTGCATGGTCTCCACTACCTGGTACCAGTTCTATGTGCAACAGCTACAGCCTTGAACTGGGAACTAGGAATTTTCTTCTGATGATCTCCTGGTGCTGGGCACAGCATGCTGCCCTAGCAGGTTCCAAGATCTGATGCTGGAAGGGGTCTGCTGGAAATGTACTTTTGGTGGTGAGGGCTGATGTGACTCTCAGAGCCTTGACCCCTTAGGCTGGAGTTTCCAGGCAAAACAAATCATGAAATGCTATTAACTGGGTTCTCATGTTGCATGTCAGAGCAGTTTGAGTGGTTGTTTCCTACCTGATGCCTTTGGTGGTAAGATTCCTCCAGGCTCAGGAGACAGACTAATATACCCAGGGCAAGGATTTCTAGGTCACATTGTTACCTGCATGGTTGCTTAGTAGGTTTTGTATCATGGTGGTCGCACAATGGCTCCATGTGACCAACAGCTGGGACCTGTTCATTCCTCCCTTCATATTCCACTTCAAGGTCTTGCCTCCCCTCCTTCTCCTACTTGCTACAGAGTGAAGGCCCTAGTGCTGGGTCAATCTTCCTGTTCTTGTGTCACTGGATCCCTGCAGCGCTATGCAGTCACACCCCCACTGCTCATCTGACCTCTGCCCGTAGGGAAATGTCTGAAAGAAAACCTGGAGGTCTTTGAAAGCATGTTAGGAATCCAAACAGTGCAAAGGATTTCTTCAGGGAAACATTGTTTTCCACGAGCAGAGGATGCTCTGCTCTGCCCTTCCCACATGTTTCCTCTATGTTAGCCAGGACACTCTTGATGTTTTCTGTATCCCTGTTGTCTCATTGTGTCACCATGTGCCCTCCTGTCCCCTCACAAGGACAGCAGGTCCCAATCCATGTCTTGGTCACAGGAGCATCTAAGCTGCAAGTGTGACTGGGCCTGGGTCTTCACCCAGTGCTCTTCCTTGGCCCTGTGCTTTCTTTGTTTCTATAGAAATTGTGCCCCTGGAGATCACAATGGTAAGTGATCCTCTGGAAGGACCTTAGGACAGAGCAGACTCCTCAGTTCCTGAGGTCTGAGGTCCATCTGCTTAGGCCCTGCTACTGAGATAGGAGAGACCCAGCTTGGTTAGGCAGGACTATCCACCCCAGGAGGAGGCCCCAAGCTCAATTCCCAGCACACTTGTGAAGTCTGTCCTTCCTTTCTCTAGAATTCTTGCTTACTCTCCTGTCCATGTGGCCTCATCTCCCACCAAACACACCCACCAAAGATGCTTTGTGATCTGTTTGCTCACATTAGTCCAGGACTGTGAATAGGGACTTGCCTGGCTAGTTATTATGTCAACTTGACACATTGTAGAATCATCTGAGAGGAAGGTACCTCAAATTAGAAAATACCTCTGTAATAATGGGCTGTAGGCTAAGCTGCAGGGCATTTTCTTAGTGACTAATGTGGAAGGTTTAGTCCATTAGTGTGTGGCCAATCCTGGGCTGGTGGTCTTGGTTGCAGAAGCAAGCAGGCTGAGCAAGCCACAAGGAACAAGCCAGGTTGTAAGGAGTTTCCTTCTGCATCAGTTTCTGACTCCAGATTTCTGTTTTGCTTGATGTTTCCTCCTGATCTCCATCAATGATGAACAGCAATGTAGGAGTGTTAGCCAAATAATTCCTTTCCTCTCCATGTTGCTTTTGGTTATTCTGTTTATTATAGTCATAGAAATCCTAACTAAGACAGGAACCATGGTTGCCCAGCAGTGACTTCACAGTAATTGTGGGAAGTTCTATGATTGGCATTTTTTTCTCCTGTGTGACTACTCTCTGACTGTTACCATCATTGTAGAAGGAGGGCCCCTCACTGTTTGGAACCTCTAGATTGCCTCTTCATGATCTAGAAAGCCCCATTCCTGCCTCTCCCTCTCCAAACCCCTGCTGCTCTGAGCCTCTGAACAAAGGAAAGGGGCCAAAAAACTTAGTTCTGCATCCTTGGTGGCTACTGCAGCTTCCTCCCCTGTAGTCCTTGCCTAGGAGCTCTGTTTTTGACAATATGCAATAGAGTTAGAGAAGGCTCTTACTCCCACTGTTAGGAGTTCCACAAGAACACCAAGCTACACAATTGTAACGTATGTACAGAGGGCCTAGGTCAGTCCCATGTAGGCACTCTGGTCGTCTATGAGCCCAGGTTAGTTGATTCTGTGGTTTTCTTGTGGTGCCCTTGATCCCACTGGCTCCTAAAATCCTTCCACCCACCTCTCTTACACAGGAGTCCCCAAGCTCTGCCTAATGTTTGACTGTGGGTCTCTGCATGTGTTTCTATCAGTGCCAGGTAAAGCCTCTCTGATGATAGTTGGGCTAGATACCAGTCTATGACTATGTGAGTATAGCAGAATATCATTAGGCATCATTTCATTGACCTTTTTTTTTGCCAGTCTTGTTTGGTTCTATCCTAGGTTTCTGAGCTAACATGCTTCTGGGTCCCGGCCCCCAAGAATGAGCTCCCTTTCAAGGTATAGGTATCCAGCTGGACTAGTCATTGGTTGGTTACTCCCACAATTTCTGCACTACCTTTACCAAAACACACCCTGTAGTCAGGACAAATTGTAGGTCAAAGTTCTTGAGGCTAGGTTGGTGTTTTAGTCCCTCCACTGGAAGTCTTGCCTGGTTATGAGATGTCTGGTTCGGGCTCTGTATTACCTATTGCTAGGAGTCTTAGCTGGGGTCACCCTCATAGATTGCTGGAAGTTTCCATTGTACTAGGTTCCTAGCTTATCTCAGAGATGCACCCAGACTCCAGTTGTCTCTCCCAGTACTCTTTCCCTCCATCCTCCCCCAACCCGACCCTTCCTCTTCCCATTCCCCCACATTGAGACCCTGTCCCCATCCACTGGTGATATCTATTTTATTTTCCCTCCACAATGAGATTCATGCATCCACCACTTGAGCTGCCCTTGTTGCTTAACTTGTATAGGTATGTGGATTGTAGCCTGGTTATCCTTTACTTTACAGCTGATATCCACTTACAAGTGAGTACATACTACGCTTTTCTTTCTGGGTCTGGTTTGCCTAACTCAGGATGGTCTTTCCTAGTTCCATCCATCTGTCTTCAAATTTCATGTCATTGTTATTAACTACTGAGTAATACTTCATTGTGTAAATGTTGCACATTTTATTTATCCATTCCTCTGTTGTGGGACAGAGAGGTTGTTTCCAGGTTCTTGCTATTATGAAGAAAGCTGCTGTGAACATACTTGAGCAAGTGTCCTTGAGGTATGGTAGACTTCCCTTTGGTTATATGCCTATGAATGATATAGCTGGATCTTAAGGTAGGTCTATTCCCAATTTTCTGAGAAATCTGCATATTGATTCCCAAAGTGGCTGTAGTAGTTTGCACTCAACATCCTTGCCAGTATGAGCTGTCGTGTGTGTGTGTGTGTGTGTGTGTGTGTGTGTGTGTGTGTGTGTGTGTATGTGTGTGTGTGTTTTAAATCTTAGTCATTCTGACAGATTTGCATTTCCCTAATGGCTAAGAGTTTTGGACATTTTTTCAAGTGTTTCTCAGTCATTTGAGATTCCTCTGTTGACTATTCTCTTTTTAGACTTGTACCCCAGTTTTAATTGGATTATTTGATTTTTTGATGTCTAGTTTCTTGAGTTCTTTATGTATTTTGGAAATCAGCCTTCTATTGGATACAGGGTTGGTGAAGATCTTTCCCATTCCGTAGGCTGTTTGTTGTATTGACAATATCCTTTGCCTTACAGAGCTTTTCAGTTGCATGAGATCTCATTTGTTATAACTGTCAGTATTATTGCCTGAACAAATGGTGTTCTGTTCAGGAAGTTGTCTCCTGTGCCAATGCATTCAAAGCTATTCCTAACTTTCTCTTCTATAAAGTTCAGTGTATCTGGTTTTATGCTGAGGTCTTTGATGCACTTGGATTTGAGTTTTGTGTAGGGTGACAGATATAGATCTATTTGCATTCTGCTACATGCTGACAACCAGCATGTTGTGCCAGAACCATTTATTGACGATGTTTTCTTTTGTTCATTATAATTTTAGCTTCTTTTTTGAAAATCAGGTGTCTGTAGGTGTAGGGATTTACTTCTTGGTCTTTGATTTGGTTCCATTGATTAACCTGTCTTTTTATGCTAATACCATGTGGTTTTTATTACTATTGCTCTGTAATACAGCTTGAAATCTGGGATGGTGATACCTCTGGAAATTCTTTTATTGTACAGGACTGTTTTAGCTATCCTGGGTTTTTTTGTTCTTTTTCATATGAAGTTGAGTATTGTTCTTTCAAGGTCTATAAAGAATTATGTTGAGATTTTAATGGGAATTGCATTGAATCTGTAGACTGCTTTTGGTAGAATGGGCATTTTTCCTATGATAATCCTACCGATCCATGAGCATGGAATATCTTTCTTTTTTAAAAACATTTATTTTAGAAACAATCTTATTTCACACATCAATTCCCCCATTCCCTCACCCTCCCATCCATCCATACCCTTGACAGACTTCCCCAACCCACCCCCCACTCCCCAAGGATAGTGAGGCCCTCTATGGGGGACCATCAAAGTCTGTCACATCATTTGGGGGAGGGCCCTCCTCCATGTATCTGGACTGCAATAGTATCCCTCCATAGTGAATGGGCTCCCAAAGTCCATTTGTGCACTAGGGATAAACACTGGCTCCACTGTTAGAAGTCCCATAGACTACCCAGGCCTCCTAGCTGGCACCCACATTCAGAAGGCTTGGTTCGGTCCAATGCTGGTTTCTCAGCTTTACAAAGAGGGTATCTGTGCTCTCATTAGGTCAGGCCAACTGATTCTGTGGGTTTCTCCAGCAGGGTCTTGGCTCCTTTGCTCATCCCTCCTCCCTCTCCAAAGCTGGATTCCAGGAGTATGGCTCAGTGTTTAGCTGTGGGTGTCTGCTTCTGCTTCAATCAGCTACTGGATGAAGGCTTTAGAAATGGCAACCAAGGTAGTCATCAATCTCATTGTAGGGGAAGGGCATCAAAAGCAGCCTCTCTACCACTGCCTAGATTCTTAGTTGGGGTCATCCCTGTGGATCCCCTAACATTTCCCAGTGCCACATACTGGCTCCCTCTATCATGGCATCTCCTTTCTTGCCCTCCTCTATTCCTCCCCTGTCTTGGTCCTCCTGATCCCTCCTGTTCTCCTCCTTCTCCCCTTCTCCCCCTCTCTCCTTCCCACCTGCTTTCTCTCTCTCCCATGCTCCCAATTTTCTCAGGGGTTCTTGTCCCCTTCCCCTTCTTTGGGGGACCCTGCATTATTCTCTTGGGGTCCTTCTTGTTTCCTAGCTCCTCTGGCGGTGTGAATTGTAGGCTGGTAATCCTTTCATCTATATCTAAAATCCATATATGAGTGAGTACATACTATGTTTGTCTTTTTTGTGACTGGGTTACTTCTCTCAGGATGGTTTCTTCTAGTTCCATCCATTTGCCTGTGAATTTCAATATTCCATTGTTTTTTCCACTGAGTAGTACTCCATTGTATAAGTGTACCACATTTTCTCTATCCATTCTTCTGTAGACAGGCATCTAGATTGCTTCCAGGTTCTGGCTATTACAAACAATGCTGATATGAACATAGTTGAATAGATGTCCTTCTTGTATAAATGTGCATTCTTTGGGTATATGCCCGAGAGAGGAATTACTGGACCTTGAGGTAGACTGACTCCCATTTTCCTGAGAAACCACCATACTGATTTCCAAAGGGGTTGTGCAAGTTTGCACTCACCAGCAATGGAGAAGTGTTCCTCTTTTTCTTCATCCTCTCCATCATAGACTGTAATTGGTGTTTTTGATTTTAGTCATTCTGGCAGGAGTAAGATGGTATCTCAGAGTGGTTTTGAGTTGCATTTCCCTGATGGCTAAGGATGTTGAGCACTTTCTCAAGTGTCTTTCAGCCATTTTATATTCCTCAATTGAGAATTGTCTATTTAGTTCTGCACCCCACTTTTTAATTGGATTGTTTGGTGTTTTAGTGGCTAGCTTCTTGAGTTCTTTGTATATTTTGGAAATCATCCCTCTGTCAGATGTGGGGCTGGTGAAGATCTTTTCCCATTCTGTGGGCTGCCGTTTTGTCTTGCTGACTGTGTCCTTTGCCTTACAGAAGCTTCTCAGTTTCAAAAAGTCCCATTTATTAATTGTAGATCTCAATGTTTGAGCTACTGGTGTTATGTTCAGTAAGTGATCTCCTGTACCAATTCGTTCAAGGTACTTTCCACTTTCTCTTCTAAGAGGTTCAGTGTGGATGGATTTATTTTGAGGTCTTTGATCCATTTGGACTTAAGTTTTGTGCATGGCAATAGATATGGATCTATCTGCAATCTTCTACATGCCAGCATCCAGGTATGCCAGCACTATTTGTTGAAGATGCTTTCTTTTTTCCATTGTATAGTTTTAGCTTCTTTGTCAAAAATCAGGTGTTCATAGGTGTGTGGGTTAATATAAGGGTTTTCAATTCGATTCCATTGGTCTACCTGTCTATGTTTGTGCCAATACCAAGCTGTTTTTAGGATGTTAGCTATATAATAAAGCTTGAAGTCAGGGATGGTGATGCCTCTGGAAGTTCCTTTATTGTACAAGGTTGTTTTGGCTATCCTGGGTCTTTTGTTTCTCCATATAAAGGTGAGAGTGGGGTGTTGAAGTCTCCCACTATAAGTGTGTGGTGTTTAATATATGATTTGAGTTTTAGTAATATTGCCTTTACAAATGTGGGTGCCTTTGTATTTGGTGCATAGATGTTCAGAATTCAGACTTCATCTTGATGGATTTTTCCTATGATGGATATGAAATGACCTTCTTTATCTCTTTTGACTGATTTTAGTTTGGAGTCTAATTTGTTAGATATTAGGATTGCTACACCAGCTTGTTTCTTAGGGCCATTTGATTGTAAAATCTTTTCCCAACCGTTGACTCTAATGTAACATCTGTCTTTGAAGGTGAGATGTGTTTCTTGTATGCAACAGAAGGATGGATTCTGTCTTCGTATCCATTCTGTTAGCCTGTGTCTTTTTATAGGTGAGTTAAGACCATTGATATTGAGGGATAGTAATGACCTTGATTACTATTTCTTATTTGTCTTGGATTTGTTTTTGGTGGTACTATTGTGTGTGATTTTTTTCCTCTATTTCTGGCTTTTGGTAAAGTGAGATTATCTATTGCCTACATTTTTCTCAGTGTAGTTAACTTCCTTTGGTTGGAGTTTTCCTTCCAGAACTTTCTGTAAGGCTGGATTTGTGTATATGTATTGTGTGAATTTGGTTTGCCATGGAATATCTTATGTTCTCCATCTATTGTGCTTGAGAATTTTTCTGGGTATAGTAGTCTGGGTATAGTAGTCTGGGCTGGCATCCGTGGTCTCTCAGTGTTTGTAGAACCAGGACCTCCTGGCTTTCAGGGTTTCCATGGAGAAGTCAGATGTAATTCTGATACGTCTGTCTTTATATGTTACTTGGTCTTTTTCCTTTGCTGCTCTTAATAGTCTTTCTTTATTCTGTATGTTTGGTGTTTTGAACATTATGTGTCAAGGAGACTTTTTGTTTTTGTATTTTTGGTCCAGTCTATTTGGTGTTCAGTAAGCTTCTTGCACTTTCATAGGCATGTACTTCTTCAGGTTAGGAAAGTTTTCTTCTATGATTTTGTTGAATACATTTTCTGCACCTTTGAGCTGGGCTTCCTCACCTTATTCTATACTTATTATTCTTAGGTTTGGTCTTTTCACGGTATCCCATATTTCCTGGATATTTTGTGTGAAGGATTTGTTGGATTTAAGATTTTCTTTGATTGATGAATCTATGTCCTCTAGTTTATCTTCAGCTCCTATTCTGTCTTCCATCACTTGTATTCTGTTGGTTATGCTTGCATCTGTAGTTCCTGATCATTTACCCAGGTTTTCTATTTCCAGCATTCCCTCAGATTGTGTTTTCTTTATTGTCTCTATTTCAGTTTTCAGGTCTTGAATTGTTTCCTTCATCTGTTTGTTTTTTCTTGGCTCTCCTTGTTTTAAGAGATTTGTTGATTTCTTGCATTGTTTTGGTTTGTTTTTTTCTTCCATTTCTTTAAGGAATTTTCTCATATCCTCTTTGAGGGCCCCTATCATTTTCATGAAGCTGTTTTTAAGGTCATTCTCTTCTGTTTTGTCTGCGTTGGTATGGTCAGGTCTTGGTGGTGTAGAGTCCCTAGACTCTGGTGGTGTCAAATAAGTCTTTCTGTTGTTGGATGTGTTTGTATACTGTCATCTTCCCATCTCTTCTTCCAGTGGGTATAGGTGGGGTCTCTCCCTCTTCTGGTGGGTATGGGTTTAAGGGTCTATCCTGTCCTGTCGATCCTTCACTCACTTGCTCTACCAGAGGGTGGAGGGGGGAAGGCAGTGATGGCAATTGGTATTGGTTGCTTTGGACTTTCTCCAGGTCACTGCAGGATTCAGTGACCCACAGCAAGTCTTATAAGTGAAAACATTTAATTGTGATGGCTTACGGTGTCAGAGGTTTAGTCCATTATCATCATTGTGGGACATGGTGGCATGCAGGAAGATATGGTGCTGGAGAATTAGCCGAGAGATCTATATCTTGATCTGGAGGCAACAGCAAGTTTACTGTTTTACTGTATATAGCTTGAGCATAAGAGACCTCAAAGCCCACCTCACAGCAACATACTTCCTCCAACAAGGCCATACCTATTTCTTCAAAGCCACATCTGCAAATAGTGTGAGCCCCAAGGGGGTCATTTTCTTTCAAACCACCACACCCAGGGTGGGTCCTTGCCTCTGGGAAATAGCCTGGTGTGTTCTAGGTGTCAAGATGTCCTGAAGGGGGTCTGGTTTGCTCACCATTTCTGCACCAGTGTGTGTCAGTTGCTCTTCTCCCAGAGTGACTTGGACTGCACAGGAAGGGGTACAGTGTCATGACCAGCAGAGTCCTGAAGCTGTTGCTTGAGTTACATGTATTGAAAGGAAAGGTTGCCCTGGTCTTATTGTCAGGTTCAATGTGTCCTAAGGAAGGTGGGAAAGTGTCCTCATGAGAACAGTTCCTTTGTCTTGTCTTCCGGGAAACCCACTGGATGTGTTTTTTTTTTTTTTTTCACACAGTACTTGAATGATATGAAAGAATACCCTGGTTACTTTAAAATCTATAAGTGCTCACTCATGTGTTCTGCCTTCTCATAGAGGCTTCCAAAGAGGCCTGATGAAGCATCTTCCCACAGGGTCATGACACTACACAGATATCTTTTCCCTGATCAGAGGATGTTGCCATGAACTGTTACATGGGTAACTTTAAAAATTCCACCTACATGATGATGATGTGTGTGTGGGTTTATGAGAATTTTCCATGAACTTGTAAGGCAATGGGTCCAGAGTGGGTTTCTTCTACCTTACTTAGTCTAGTTTCCAACTGGGACAATTATTGCCATTCTTGGGATCTTTGGGAGAATGATTTGCAAGCTCTTGCCCCTTCTTCTTCTCGGCCATCACATGACCAGCCCTGAGGGCCCAGGTCCACTTTTAGTCTCCACTCACCCAGCTCTTCTCTGTTTTCCATTGTTGTGGTTTTCCTCTTAGGAGACTTCAAGTGGGACTCCCTTGATGCTGGGAGCACTGGTCCCATCCCAAGAGTGTGGTGTTGTCCTGGTGTCAGGTGTGGGGTCCTGGCACGAGGATCCCAGCATTCTCCTGAGCATCCTATTGTACATAACATGCTCCTCTCTGGCCAGACAGTTGAGATGTCCTGCAGTCACAGCCCAGCTCCTGTTTAAAAGAAAGAGGAGAGACAAACATCTGGAGGGAGAGTCAGTCTATAGATTTGGGTAGTGTGGGATGAGGGAGAGCAAGAAAAAAATTTTCTCTGTCTTTCCTTCAGATAAAAAAATTGTCAAAAGTAGGCAAGTGTACATATTTCCTGAGAGCCAGGTGTCAGTCACATCCTGGGGAAAGCAGTTGTCATGGTCTCATTCTCACTCTGTCCTCATTCTCACAGGGCTGGTCTGGACACTAAGGGACACATGGAAAGTACTTGGGTCTGAAGTTAGCTGTCTCCTCTTAAAGCAGGACTGGCCTCATGGCAGGGCCCAAGTAGCCTTGCTTAAAGACCAGTCCTCAGTTTCAGTTTCCCGGGCTGAGCTGGCCTTTCCAGGGATAACCACATCCTGCCACCTCATGGTGACTGCCCCACCCTGAAGTTGGAAAGTCCCCGACTCCCAATTAATCCCCTGTCAACTTGTTGCTGTCAGGTTCAACCCCCAATCAGCCCCAAAGTTCAATCCCCCTGCCCTGAATCCCCCTAGCTGTGCTTAAAAAGAGCTTACACACTCCTTTCGTGGTCATCACTATTTTACTAAATGTCTGACCCCTGCATGTGGGAATTTTGTCTTCGAGAAACAAACACTCTTGCTAATTGCATATGTGAGTGGTGGTCTTTGTGGAGTGATTTGCAGACCCTAACAGGTCCAAGGCCATCAGTGCCAGGAAGAGATATGACCTCCACCCGCCACAGTCCCCAAGCACTGAGAGCCTCCTGTCTGTCATTAGCTCTGCAGTTCTGACTGCACTTTACATCTCTCTTGGTGTTCTACAGCCACTCTGCTCCCAGGATCCTTCCCAACTGTGTGTGTCACAGTGCTACTTCCCTCCTGTACCCCACAGCAACCTTCCCAACCACCCCTGTCTCTCCCATGCCCCCAATGCAGGCTCTGCAGCCAAGTCACCCTAACAGTGTCCAGGGGGTATCACAGCACAGAAAAGGCAGACCCAGGAGAAATGCTTTTGGGCCCTACTTTTACATCATAATTACACTCTAGATCCTATTGCTGCCCAGACCCTGTGTGTGTTGCTAGTTTTTTTCTGACCTTCCTCGTCTGCATCAATATCACTGTTGGCCTTGTACTATGCAAAGACAAATAGGGATCTCATTAAATATATGGGATTGTGTAAGGTTTTCTTGGGAGACATAAGCATACTCTACTCACTCCATATAGATCATCAATGACAGCCTTAAGTACAGTTAGACCAATGTCTATCTTTGCCAACAAATGCCTGTGTCTTGGTTACTTGAATGACATGGGAACAGGTTTCTGAAAAGTTATTAGTGACCCCAAAGTTGACTTACCATTTAGAATTCTTACCCCAGCATGGAAAACAATTCTCCTCTAGCTGAATGGCTGGAGTTCTCTCTTTAGTTGCCACTCCATATTCTATATAGCATGTCATGGAGCCAGGAGACCATAGGCAGATGGGCAGAAGTACATAGCAGTCAGGGAGGCGTGGAAGGACCTGCCTGTAGTCTCAGCTTCAAGTTTGTGGACCTCTCCACCACCTCCTTGGTTTGGGGATGGGCACAGAGAAGGATATTGTCAAAAGACTACAAATTAGAACAAAACAACATACACATATATGAATGAATGAATATGCCACAACTACACTCATTACTCTGTAGGCTGACCTTGAAATTTGGGAAAATAAGTGGAAAATAAAATTGTTGACATCACATTCCCACTGTGTCAACACACTCCTGTTCTCCCCATTTTACCATAAAGTCCCTTGCTTGGTCTACTGTTCATCACTGTTTCTTGTATCCTTGTACCCTGGCCTCTGACCATCTTCCTCTCCCTCCCGCACCCTCCAGTCTGTTGGCGTCTCAGCCAGGCTCCCTCTGCCTCTGGCAGACTCCACTGAATGTACCTCCCACCTGGAGTCCTCTTCTACTTCCTCACTCATGGCTCATTCCCTTCACTTTCTTTAATTATGTGTTTAAATGTCCCCTTTGTGCAGCTGACTTGGGGGCAGTTCCATTGAAATTACCAGCCTCTTGTCCTCCTGGCTGCTCTCCACCTTGTTCCATTTGGGGTTCCTCATGGCACATGTCTCTCTTGTAATAATATATAATTAAATGTTCAGGAGATGGAGCACACAGTAGACTGAACAGGGATAGTGAATACAGTGAACACTTAACACAAGTGTAAGGAGAGCTGGAGACACTAACAGAGGGTTACAGGACATCAGGGGTGGAAACTGTTTTCCACCTGGTGGTTCCTACTGTGTTGCTGAAGGTATTACAGCCTGGGACCTTGGCAAAGTCACTTCTCAGTTCTGATTTGGTTTTTAGACCCAATGGGTCCTTCCACAGAGACAATCCCACCATTCCCTCATAGGGTTTTATTTTTCCTGTAAATCTATGTCTTAGATTTCCTTTTCTACCCTCACTGATCTATTCCTTGTTCATCACGAGAACTAGGTTTTGTTTGGTTTCTGTTGCTTTGATAAAAAAACTGACCCAATCACAGCTGTGGAAGAAAAGGATTTATGAACTTTCAAGTCACAATCCATAACAGAGGAAATCCAAAGCAGGAACTCAAGGCATGCACATGGACGCAGGAACAGAAACAGAAGCCATGGAGGCAGGAGTGCTGTTCACTGACTTGCTCCTCATGACCTTCCCAGCCAACTTTCTTTTTTTTCCCCTTGCATTGATCACTATTTAATGCAGCACAGTATATCAAATAATTACAAGCAAATATATTTGTCAATCAAAGTAAGCAAATACTAAAATAATAAAATGTAAACATTTTACATTTGTTTCTAGTTCCTTATACTCAGATGCTCAGCTGAGATTGATAGCACACACCTTAAATCCCCTAACTATGGAGTCAGAAGTAGGTGGATCTCTATGAGTTACAGGCCAGTATGTTATACATAGTAAGACCGTGTAATGGGGTAGAAATGTGGGGTTTTATCAGAGAAAAGTTGGGGGAAGGAGTGAGGAGTGAATACAGTAAAAATACATTATATGATATTCTCAGAAAACTAAAGAAACTATATTATTAAAACAACAAATAAGCGGAAAATATAAAAAATACCAGATTTTCTGTGGTAGCAATGTCTTTTCCTCATCATCAATGAAAACAACAAAGAATAATCTTGGTGTTGTAAACACACACACACACACACACACACGCACGCACGCACACACGAAGAAAGTTAAAGTAGCTCAGGGAGGGAATTCTTCTGCAAAGAGGGTATGCCAATGCCCAATCCAGGTGAGCAAGCACACAAGGAAAGAAAACTGACAGGCTTTTATTCCCCCATTAGCTATGGTCTGACCTCAGTCTTTCACAATTGCCAGCCTGCTTTCTTCTACTGCCCAGGACCAACTGCATACGGATGGTACTGCCCACAATGAGTCGTGTGCCCCACATCAGCTGTTATTCAAGAACATGGCTCACAGACTTGCTTACCTGCCAGTCTGATGGAGTAAATCCCTCAACTGAGATTCCTACCCGGAGAGGCCTAGGTTTGTGTCAAGCTGACCTAAAAACTAACCAGCACAAAGGGCCACTCATCAACTCAATGTCCAGACACACCAGTATTAAACCATAGCCTTTCCTTTCTATTTGTTCCCAAGCTGTCAGCTTGAAGTTAATATTACAATATAAAACCCAAACAACTTTATAAAAAGTCCCAGTCTTCAAAAATTCCAGCACTGTAAAATATCCTGTTCCCTTTAAAAACCTAGTGTCTTTTTCAAAGTCCAAAGTCTCTCAACAGTGGGGTCTTGTAAAATATATACATGTTATAGGCTCAGGCCAGCCTCCATCTCACATCTGCTGCTGTGTAGTTGTCCCGACCCGAGGGACAGCAAGATATCCAGGGAGGAGAGTGGGGACAAGAGACATGGAAAGAATGACCACAAGACAGGATTCTGATCAAGTGGCAAATTTTATTTTTTCCCAGGCTAGCTAATATATTCAGTAGAGAAGGGTAAAGGGGAGGGGGAGAAGAGGCCAAGAGCCAGGTGTTAGTTCAAGCAGGATGTCAGAAAACTATAGGAGGAGGATGTTGGCAGGGTGAAAAGTTCATGGGTGGTGGGGTGAGGGAGGGTTACCTAGGTAAGTGGTGGGGCCAGGGAGGATTGTCTATGTAAGTGGGCCTGTGGTTGGAACAAAGAATTGACATCTGGGTCATGTTGTTCCTTCTGGGTGCTCATGCTTCTAGAAGCCATGTATAATCAAAAGAGAGTTCTATAACCATGTGGCCAGCCAAGTTTGGCCTAAAGGTTCATGGCAAGCTGTATGGCTCCCAACACTGCTGTCTTTGGCAGCAGTGGTACCAGTATCTCCAGTGTCCTGGGGTCTCCATTGAAACTGAGGCTACACCCTCATTAATGGCTTGTCTTCAGGGCTCCAGCCATGCCACATAATGCCAAGCCTCAGATTCTTTCTATGACCTCTTCATACTTTCAAAACCAGCACCACCTTGGGTACTGGAGAGACGGTTCAGTGGTTAAGAGCACTTGATGCTCTTGCAGAGAATCAGGGATTGACTCCCAGTACACACATGGTTTAAAACCATCTCTAATTTCATTTCAAGGAGTTGTTATTCTCTCTTCTGATTTCTGTGGGCAAGAAGCACTTACATGGTGTAGTACGAATAATAAAGACCCAGAGACTGATATTGGGGTTCAAGCTTTAAGCTGGAGATCAGAGAAGCAAAGCAGCCAAGCCAGTAGCTCTTACCTCTACCCAGCTGAAACAACAATCCTGTCTCCACAAATGCTCAGAGGCAAAACGGTTCTGAATTCCTGTCTCCTCTTCCTTACATTCCTTTCTCCACCAGCTATGTCCTCCTGTCTCCACCTCGATAGTACTGGGATTAAAGGTGGGTGATCCCAAGTGCTGAGAACATCTTTGTGTGAGCTGTTTCTTTTAGGACTGGATCAATTTCATGTAGTCAGTGTGGCCTTGAACCAATAGAGATAGGTCTACCTGTTAATCTTGAGTCCTGGGATTAAAGGTATGCACCACTACCACCTAGTTCTATGGCTGGTGGGATTAAAGGTGTATATCACCACTGCCTGATCTCTGCAGCTTGAGGTTGGCTCTGCTTTCTGAATCCTCAGACAAGCTTTAATAAATCATAAATAATATATCACCACACATGGTGCACAGACACACATGCAGGCAAAACCCTTACATGTAAAATGAAACAAATAAATATAGTAAAACTTATATGAAACCCAGCACCACTTGGGTGGCTCTTACAAAGTTCAGATAAACACATGAGATGCAGCTTTAGCTCTCTGTGGACTACAGCTTCTGTGTGCTGACCCCGTGGGGATATTCACAGAAGACTGTACCTCAGTGATTCTTGTCTCTTTTTCAATCTGCTAATTTCTCAGCTCCAGTTAACCAGCGCAGATTGTCCGAGTGAAGCAGTGGTTTCTCTTCAGTGGTGCTGATCTCTGGCTGATCACAGCCATTCTTCCGCTCCAGCCGATCAGACACCATAGATTATTAATTAAAAATATCACAAACTGGTCCAGGTAGAGTCTCTGCTTCCCTCTGAACCTTCATAAGGAAGTCCTTCATCATCTGCCTTGCTCTCACCTTTCCTTCCTTCCTGTCTCTCATGGAAGCACCATTGAGCTTTTATCAGCCAACGGCTTTTGTAGCTCAAAGTTCCAATGCCACCACAATCCTCCCCAAAACACATGGCCAGGTCTGTCACCACAATTTCTCACTCCTGGAACCTGGTTCTACTTAGGTAATAAAACACAAAGACCACAGCCACTTATGGAAGAATGGGTGTATTTGGGACTTACAGTTTCAGAGGGTTAAGAGTCCATCACCATCATGACAGGCTGCCATGGTGGCAGGAACAGCTGTGAGCTCATATCTCAAACACAAGCAGAAAGCACTGCTAGCAACTGAAAATGCCTGCTCCACCAGTGACATGCTTCCTTCATCAAGCCTGTCCCCCCACCCCAGACAAGCTGGCCTGGAATTCACAGAGATCCACCTGCCTCTGCCTCCCAAGTGGTAGGATTAAAGGCATGCGCCACCAATACCCAGGCCAAGAACACACTGTTTATACCCACCCAAACAGGGCCACAAACTATGGGCCAAATATTCAAAATATCTGAGCCTATGGGGGTCATTGTTACTCAGAACATCACACACAATGAAAATAGTCCAGTAAAAGAAAGAAATCAAAAGGCAAAGAACATGAAAAACATGTCACCCAGAAGATAAACACTGTGGGAGACTGACTCAGTCTGCTTAATTTTTCTCAGAGAGAAAATGGGGAGAGAGAGAGAGTGGAAGAGACACACACACAGAGGGAGGGAAGGAGGGGGAGCGGGAGAGGGAGAGGTGAAGAAAAAACACAGAAACAGATTTTTTTCCTTAAAAAACCTTTTGGAGCCAGGCGTTGGTGGCACACGCCTTTAATCCCAGCACTCGTGGGAGGCAGAGGCAGACAGATCTCTGTGAGTTCGAGGCCAGCCTGGTCTCCAGAGAGAGAGTGCCAGGATAGGCTCCAAAGCTACACAGAGAAACCCTGTCTCGAAAAACAAAACAAAACAAAACAAACAAACAAACAAAAAAGACCCAAAAAACCCCCAAAACTTTTTGGAAACAGAGTCTAATGTAAGTGAGTCTGGCCTATAACTCATTTTGCATATGAGGCTTGCATTGAACACCTGTCTCCTCCTTCCAAGCACTGGGATTAAGGTGTGCAGCACACATCAGGCTCCTCTCTATGAACTGAGTATGTTAATATGGACACATGTTGGCTTTACCAGAGTGTGTCACTTGACACACAGAAGAGGGGTATGCAGCGCTGGAGGTGGGAATCAGTGTGGGTGGCCTTACTTTTGAAAACCCCAGAGATCCAAGAGGGTTGGTTATCAGCACCTTCAAGGATCCTCCACTTCTTGTACTGAGCAGTCATGCATCACATTGTCTTATTTTGGAACTGGGCATTCATTGTGGTCCAAGTGCTCCCTCAAAAATAGAGGAGTCTATAGGACAACATCTGTTGTCCCTATTGTGTAGTCTGTCTTCCAGGAGTTACTGGTATTCATCCCAGGACTGCTCCCCATGTCTTTTCAATGCACCCCAGTCCCCCCAACGCCCCATTCTGGCCTGGTGTTGTCAGTTGAGCTATCAAGACCTCCCTGTCTATAAATGCTGTGTAACACCCAGACACTGGACCTTGCAGTGAGGCACTTAGGACTTAGAAGCATCTAAAAGGCGCCCACACCGAGGTTCACATTCCAGGGCACTGAAGGATGTGACCAGAGGTGGTGAGACTGGGGGCTGTGGAGTTGGGGAACCCTGTAAGGACCACTGCCAGAATGAAATGGGGTCACCAGAAAAATGACTGTGCCATGGCACACTGTGGACAGGGAACCCTCTCTCTCCTACCTTACCATCTCTCCAGATTGTCAACCCTGGTTGACACCAGCCACCTGCTTTTTGACTCCTGAGAACATTGACTGTCTGAGGACTCCACATGATGCCCTGTCTCAGTCACCAGGGAGTGACCGCCATCCCTGCCTCACCTACTCTGGATCGATTCTCTCATTGCTTTAACTATTGGGTATCTGAGCATAGTTGGCAGAACTCGGCTCACAGGCTCACAGGGAATGACAGGTAGGTGATAGGAGTGCAAGCGGCTTCAATCATACCACGCGTGAGATTCATGATTTGTCAATCACCTGTGCCTATTGTTTCCCATCGCTTTTGTAAAGGATGGAATCACATACACCATTGTCACAAATGCTTTCATCCATGATCCACATGCTGAAGTATAAGCTATTTGATTTCAACCAGCAAGAAAACAATCAAAAGAATCCTTGGCACCACAGACCTGGAGACTGCAACCTTCTCATTATTCTTTGCTTCTAAAGAGCACAGGCCCTGCCCTTTTCTGCCCTTGGGATGACAGACTTCCTGCTCAGCAGCACCTGGCGTGCTGGGTTCAAGGTCTAGGTCATGCGAGCACCTCATCAAGAGCCAAGGCTTGTCAGAGAGTGCTCATTAAAATTGTTTATAGATATGAGTAGCTGTCTATCCTGAGTCTATATTGTTTATATGTAAGTGAGGTTATCCAGCCTGGGTCCACAGAGGCACAAAGATGCCATTGTGGGACCAGGACCTGTCAACAGATCCTGGGCCAGCTGGGTCTCCAAACAGGACATTGAGGGCCAAGAATTGCAGAATGGGTAGGCAGCAGACAGAGCTCCTGCTAGGGAGGGAGCTGGGCTGAGTCCTTAGAGAGGGCAGACAGGGCAGCTCAGCCATAGACTCTGGATTCAGGGGGCTCTGGCCACCTTGTGCCCCTCTTGCCCTTTTGATTCAAAGGGACCTAGACTTGTGGTCACCTTGGTGGCCTGTCGGTGTTCAGACAAATGGGAGTGTTAATTTTAGTTTGATGGGGACTCCTGTCTGAGAAAGGTGATGCAATTGTACAAACACTGGCTCTCAACTGCCTGCGTCAGACCTAAGACCTATCACAGGCCACAAGATGCGGAAGGGGCTTCAATTGTGCAGCATGGGCTGAGGCTCCATCACTTCTTTCAGCAGGCCCTCCGATCACCAGCACAGCAGCTTATCCTCTGTTAAAGTCGCTGCCCTTGACATATCCCTTCGTGAACACACAATCATGACCCCCTGATGTGTATGAGCTTCACTGTAACACTGTGGAGCACAGGTTTCAACTCCACACTTCTCAGGAGTTTAGAACGTGACACAGAAGGTAGATGATGGGTAGTGGTGAGGAAGAAGGAGTGAGATGCTTGAGAGTCAGAAGGGCAATAATAGAGCCCAGATGGCTCCAGGGGCAGAATGCAGCAGTTCAGGTGACTGCGGGCTTGAGAGTGGCTAGCGGCTTCTCTTTCAGGAGACCTCGAGTCATCACATGTTGACCCTACCCACATTTAGGAAGGGCTTCCAGGCATGAGCAGCAGTGAGGTGATGTCCTCGAACAATGTGGGCTCTGGGAATCAATGGGACTGTGCACGGAGAAGAAGCTCAGTCCCTTTCTGATGAGGAGGAGCTGACAAGCCACCTTCCAGAGAAGGTGGCCAGGCCAGTCACGGTGCCCAAGGGGTAAAGCAAAGCTAGCGATTGAACTCAGCATTCCCTTACTGGCCCAGAGTGCAGACTCTGTTTCCCACCCCACACCTGAGTCACTTATACTCTCTGAGGTCCTTCAGGAGCAGCACCCTTGGATGGTACAGACATTGTAGATCTTTTTTCTGGAGGTGGAAATGAATGACCACCACATCTCAAAGGTAACAGCATCCACCCCCATGATAGACATGGATTTGGCCATGACAGATGGCCAGGAGGGGCGTGGCTAGTGTCATATGGCCATAAAGGGCATCCTTTGAGGAGCCAGCACAGCCTCATTGAGTCACCCCAGTGCCATGTCTTGTCTGAGAGCACACAGCCTGGCGATGAAGAGCCTGCTCCTGACTGTCACATTGTTTGTCCTGGTGGCTGTCCTACAGGCCCAGGATGACCTGCCCTTCCTCTCAGAAGAAAACAAAGTGAGGCAGGGAGGGATGGTGGACAGGTGTATGTGGAAGGCTTGACTGCTGTCCAGTGCCTGAGGACTGGGGCTAGCACTTGTGAGGTTTAGGTCTTTGGAGTCTGAGCAGACACTGCTGTTCTCTAGCACTCATGGGCTCCTGGGCCACAGAGGTGGAGCAGGAAGGGTCCTGGAGCAGTGACACCCAGAACCAGAAAGTCTCACTTGATAGGTCCTTTGTGTGTTGTTTCTTAGGCTCCTGAATGTTTTCAGCCTTTGGAGACAGACAGCTTCTGCTTCAACTAGACCACAAAACTGTAGTTATAATTGAATTTTAAGGAGCATGGGGTTGGGGAATGGAGCCTCACCAGTTTGGGGCTGCATCTTGGTCTCTGGGATGTGTGTTCAGGCTGCATGCCTATGGACAACCTGGTGGAGACTTGGGTTGGGCAAATGTGGGCTCAGGACTCTGTCTGCTACAGCTCTCAGGCATCTGGTTCGTAAAGGCCATAGCGATTCAAAGGAACCTGGCAGAGAAGAGGAGACCTGTGGTAGTGTTCCCTCACAGAGTGACATGCCCGGAACAAGGAACTTTGGAGGTCAGGACCACTGTCATGTGAGTGTTCCCCATGTGTCTTTTCAACTTTATCTCCCCTCCTCTGTCTGTGTTTGGACACTGGTGACAGAAAAGGCCCTTCCTTTGAGGGACCACAGTCTCAGCATCCTAAAACTTGGAGGATTTGATACTGGATTTCAGGGGTCATTGTTCTAAGGCTGATGAACCAGGTGATCCCAGTAGAGCACAGGCATGTGTTCTGAAAGAGGCTGCTGGTTGGTTTCCTGTTTTCCAGGTCTGAGGGCCAGTGCATTAAGGTAGGATTTCGCATCCAGAGAACAGAGGAGCCTGGTCAATACACCACCTGTGAGTCCCTGTCTCAGTTTCTTCTCCTGTTGCTTTGATAAAACTCTCTTTGTTTTTTCCTGTTTCAAGATTTTATTTTATTTACTTTTTTCTTATTTTTGCTTAAAAACTTTTCACACAATATATTTTTTTCATTTTTTTATTTAAAAATTATTTTTCATTTTACATACCCACCCAGTTCCTCCTCCTTCCCCTTCTTCTGCCTCCCTCCAGCCTCTTCCTCTTCCCACCCCCATCCACTCCTCAGAGGGGGTTAGCCTTCTTTGGGCTAACACAAAGTCTGGCATACCAAGTTGAGGCAGGATTAAGCCCCCCCCCCCAATCAAGGCTGAGAAAGGTAACCCACCATAGGGAGTGGGATCCAAAAATTCATGCCCCTGGGTTAGGTCCTGGTGCCACTGCCAGGCCACCCAAAAGTTCAAGCCACATAACTGTCACCCACAATCAGAGGGTCTAGTTCAGTCTCATGCAGGTTCCCCAGCTGTCAGTCCATAGTCCATGAGCTCCCACTAGCTCGGGCCAGCTGTCTCTGTGCTTTTCCCCATCATGATCTTGACCCCCCTTGTTCATATGGTTCCCCCTCCCCCTCTTCATCTGAACTCCCGGAGCTCAGCCCAGTGCTTGACTGTGGGCACCACATCTGCTTCCATCAGTTACTGGGTGTAGGTTCTATGATGACAATTAGGATAGCCACTAATCTGATTAAAGGGGAAGGCCTGTTCAGACACCCTCTCCACTATTGCTGGGAGTCTTTGCTGGGGTCATCTACTTTAATCAACACTGCTTAAGGGAGAAAGGGTTTGCTTTAGCTCTCAGTTCAAGGTACAGTACAAAATAGTGGGTTATCCAGGCAGCTGGAGCATGAAGCAGCTGCTCGTCATACTACACCCATAGTCAGAAGACAACAATGAATGCATTCACACCAGTGCTCCGATGGCCTCACCATTTTACACAGTCCGGGATCTGATGCCCGAGGAATGCTCCTGCCCAAAACTGAGATGATTCTTCCACAATCTATTAACATAATCAATATCACACCCACGGTCATGGCCAGTGGAGCATCTCCCAGGTTATTACACCTGGCTGCACTTGATTATCCCTTGCTAGGCAAGCTTTGGGGTTGCAGCATCCTTGCCCTATGTACTTTTCAGGAAGACATACCCAGCTAATTCTCAGATGACTTTAGACATTGCAGACTGGTCCATAGATGAGACCATGCTTCCCTTTAGATAGTGCTGACCCACTGGCCAATAGGGAGACTGAAGCTTAGGATTTAGGAAACAAGGCATTGTAGCCTCCAGGGAACCAGTCAAGCAGAGCCTCCGTCTTCCATGACACCTGTGGTTCCAACTCCGTAGCTATGGATGACACCTTGTGATAGGGCCACAGCACATCTGTCTTGTGATAGGGCCGCAGCAAGGCCTGGAGCCAGTTAGCTGGGCGCTCATGGGTTATTGCTGAAACTTTCTAGACTGTTTCTTAGTGTCGTCTGAACATTGTCTTTGAAAAAGACACTACATACTCGTTTGTCTTTATTCTGTAGTTTCGGGCCAGATGTTCTACTACATCTATGAGCTTCCAGTGAAGGACCACTACATCATATACATGGAAAACCTTTCGCTTGAGAAAGAATCCCAAAGGGGATTCCTCATAGGTGAGGGATTCCAGAGACTCCACCTCCTGCCCATGCCCTCTACTATCTGAATGTGCACAGCTATCCCCTGGCACCCTGTGTGTCCCTCTAGCAGCTCTGCATAAGGTGCTGTGTGGTAAGTGGGCATGCTCTGAAGTGGGAAGGTGTGGATTGTGCAGAACTTCCAGGGACATGGCCAGATGGGGCCTTGAGCCCTGACTAATAGGACAGAAGTTCCAGCCAGTGACTTACTACATGGCACTTCCAGGGGTCTCAGGTTTCATAGCAGACAGGCATCACTGAAAGGCTGTGTCCTAACAGATATCTTTTATGGGCTGTTGTGGAATAGTAATTTAAGATGTGTTACATTTGTTTATGCTGTGGAACATTTATTTAATGATGCAAAGATGTGTTGCATTCTTTTATGTTGCATTTGTTTAACTCTGTGAAAGCTGTGTTACTTTGCCTGTCTAAATTGGTCTAATGAAGAGCTGAATGGCCAATAGCCAGACAGGAGAGGGATGGGTGGGGCTGCCAGGCAGAGGGAATAAATAGGAGGAGAAAATTTAGGTTTGAGAGAAGAAGGGGAGTGAGGAGTGAGAAAAGGAGGAGAGGAGGACTCAAGGGGCCAGCTACCCAGCCAACCACAGAGTAAGAAGTAAAGAAAAATATATAGAATAAAGAAAGGTAAAAAGCCCAGAAACACATGTAGTTAAAGAGAAACGGGATGATTTAAGTTAGAAAAGCTGGCTAGAAACAAGCCAAGCTAAGATTGTGCGTTCATAAGAAAGAAAAAGTCTATATATTTATTTGGGAGTTGAGATGTGGGTCCCTCAAAAAGAAAAGAGAAAAAAAAAAACCAATTCCAATGGGCAATGACCCCCATGGACAGGAGGCAGACTAGTGACCTTGAAGGTCCTTCTTAGTTAGAATGTGGGGGTAGGTGGGTGGGTGGTGGGAAAAGGGGAGGAAGAGGGAAATGGGGTTGGTATGTAAAATATAAAATAAATTTAAAAAAGAACGTGACATTATTTGTCTGCTTAGGATGTCACCTATATGTTTGGTCATACAGTGGCCCTATGCGTCAGCGATACCCACTTCCTGTTCACTAGCTAAAAACTCTGAGATTATGTTCCTGAAGCTGGCCACCTGGTCTATTCCCTTATTTGTTCACTCCCTCCTCCTGAGGCTGCCAAGGTTCAAGCTTCCAAAGTACTGAAGTCAAGCAATCAAAAGTCCCCTTTGGGCTTCCCTAATTAACAAATCCCATCTCCATGCTAACTCTAAAGTCTCCTCCCCTCTTGCTCCCATCTTCTCCAGGTTGAGTGGCCTAGTGCTGGACAGTGCTTTTGTCTTGGTGTCATTGGCTCCCAACAGAGCTGAGCAGTCACACCCTCTCTGTCTCTGCTCACAGGAAGGTGTCCAGAAGAAAACCTGGAGGCCCTGGAAGAATTTAAGAATTTCACACAGCTCAAAGGATTTTTCCAAGAAAATATCATTGTGCCTGAGCAGAGAGGTGAGAAAACGCTCTGCTCCTTCCCTACCGTGATTCTGTAACTGTTGTGTAACCATGTGCCTTCCTTCACCAGCAGGGCCCTTCTTATGATCTTAATCACGGGGCCATCCAAACTGCAGGTGTAATGTGGGTCTTCACCCTGGGGATACACTTTTTTTTTTAAACTTAAAAACTTAAATAAAAAACAATCTTATTTTACATACCAATCCCAGTCTCCCCCCCCCCCACAAGCACACATCCCACTCCCATCCACTCCCCTGGGAGGGTGAGGCCTTCTATGGGGGATCATCAAAGTCTGTCACCTCATGTGGGGCAGGTCCTACGCCCTCCCCCATGTGTCTAGGCTGAGAGTATCCCTCCGCAGGGAATGAGCTCCCGAAGCACCCCAGACACCTTCTTATATTTGATTTTTTTTTCTTGCTTTTACAGCACGCTGTGTTCCCAGACATGACAGTGGTAAGCAACCTTCTGAAGGCATCTGACAGAACCCAGAATCCTCAGTTCAGGGTTAAACTTTCTATCTGTTCTTGGCCCTCCTCCAATCCTCTCATTCAGGAGGGACGCTGTTTAGTCAGGAAGCAGTGACCGTTCCAGGAAGATAATTCCCAAGAAGTCTGCCCTTTCTTTTCTTGGAGTCTTTCCCATACCATGGTCTCCATTTGGTCTAATTCCATGCCCTCGGTACCCACCAAACACAATCAGAGGTCTACAAGGTCAAGGGAATCAGGATTGTTTAGGGGCCCAGGTATTCTCACAGGGACCTCCCAGAGGCTTGATGGAAGGAAGACCTTTAATAGGCACCTACCTACCATGTAGCTACTCTCTGACTGCTATCCTCATGGTAAGGGAAGGGTTTCTCTTTTGTGTTCCTCTCTCTGTCACAGCCCACCAGGACCACAACTGCCAAGCCATCTTTGCCACTAGTACCCAGCAATAACCTCACTGGACGACTCTTCCTCTGGACTACACTCCACTGAGCTGTGTTTCCCTTCCCTGAGACCCACTCCTTCCTTGATGGTTACTCCCCAGTGGACCATCATCCTGCTTTAGCTTTTAAGCCCTGTCTCTGCGATGTCTGAATCCAATAAAGAGTTGAGCATGTTTTCTGTGTTCAGATTTTTGCGGTAGGTCTTCTTAGTTCAAGTCTGATGAAATATTGGAATTAACAGATACCAGACACCAAGTAGCATGCCACTCAGCAGTCCTGTAGAGCTATGTTATGTGCCTCCAATGCTAAGTAGCTTCAGAAGATGTCTGACACTGGGGCAGGAGGATTTGGATAGCAACTAGGGTGGGCAGGACTGGGCCATGGCATTATCGTTGCAAATGTCTGAAGGTCCCCTACAGAGATCTTGCTGTTGTTGTTTGCTGCAGCTCCAGGCAATGAAACACAAACCACAAAACTCAACAAAACCCACGTGGAGTTCATTGGGAAAGGAAGGGGCTGGTGTCAGTGACAGGAGTGGAAATGGAGAGAGAACAAGCAGAGGTGCTTGCTTAAATGGGAAAGCTTTCACTTGCATACAAAGTCCTTATGCAGCCATGTAATGCATGAGGTAGCCACACAACGGCCCTTTGAGCTGTCTAAGTATTTGCCTGAATGCTGGTATGCATACCCTGACAATTGGCAGGGAGCAGGGCTAGCATAATGCCAGGATATCAACACTTGCTACACTGGTGAACTTCATGGAATCCCATGAGGGAGTTAGCTTTGAATAACCTAGGAGCAGTGGCAGGGGTGGAGGGAGGAGGATTGCAGGACCCTCCCTCATTACCCTCAAGCAATGAAGACCTGGATGCAGATCTCTGGGTATTTTTATTTACCTTGGCTTTTCTGTTATTGGTCCGTATTTGAGGTCTGTGTTGATATTGCCTCAGGGGCATGGTGGGACCACAGTAATAGAGGGCTGGGACAATACTTTGAATGATCAAGATAGACCCAGAATTTGCCAATCTCAGTGGGACATGTAATTCCTGGAGAATGAGCGTGCATCATCCTTTTCCTCTGAGAAACTGCCCATTGCTCTTCAATGAGCATCAGCAGCAACCTTCAGCCCAGCTCCCACCCCCATCTGTTGTTTCTCCTTGCCCCTCTCTGCCTGGACTTGGTCCCCTGGGAAGGGAGTCAACCCCTCAGGTATATGCTGGAACCTGAAGCAGCAGGGACGATTTGGAAGGAAGTGATAGCAAGAAAATTACAAAGCTGAGTATTGTGTGTGTCTCTGCTGTGTGAGACCCAAGTATATTATGGAAATATCAAAGGCCTGCATTCAAGAATATAAAAAAAATAAGTAGACATATTTCACTGAGCTCAGGATAAAAAGTGCATTTCATACTATTGAAGCAGTAAGGTAAAAAAATCTTATGTGAAAAATACATTTGACTTACTGAAGTAGATAAGATTTAAAACTGACTGGATTGAATCCAGCACTTGGGCAATGAGGCGGGCAGATCTCTGTGAGCTTGAGATTAGTTTGGTCTATGTGGGGAGTTCCACACATAGAGATGCAGTCTCAAAACAAACCAAAACTTAGCATGTGTCTAAGACAGTTGATTTTTCATTGAATTTTTTCAAGGAGTTTTAATACACGATTCCATTCCATGTTTTATGCATTTTAATCTGTGCTTCTAGCACAGTTTGTCACCCAAATCTTCCTCTGTGGTATCATTTGTGGGCAGGTCCTCCTCAACACTCCACCCATGGAGGTGCCTTTAGATTATCCTCTGGAACCGGTGCAATGTTGTATGACTTTTCCTGGGGATAATGTGAGTGTCCATTCACTCCAGACAGAGCAACGACAATAAGTAAAGAATCCATTTCACCCAAGTCTATCTGGCTGACCCATTGCATGTATTAGTACAGTGTGTCAGAGGCTATTTTGAATACTGTGTGTGACTCGGGATGCTGCATCCTCAAAACTTCCTTCTCCATTGGTGATGCCGCATGAAACACTGAGTAGCTTGCTCTCTGTCCACTGGTTCTAGACAGCTCCAGCAAAGAGTCTCCTCTTTCCTAGCAATTATTTACTATTTATAGAACATAGGTGGTAGGAAAGGGCCATGAATCTTGCACATTTCTTGTGAGTTTTATGGGCTTCCTGCAATTCTCTCCACAATGGAATGTTTCATTGTTGTCAGATTTTTCTTTGAGCTATCAGCTCACAAATTTTAATGACACAGAGTGTAACATCAATAATAAAACACCCAGAAACTGATATTGGGGTTCAAGCTTCAAGCTGAAGATCAGAAAAGCAAAGCAGCCAAACTCTACCTCAGGCTCAAAGGTCTGATCCTGTCTCCATGAGCTGTCCATCAAGCCTCAGACTGCTGCCTCTACCTCAGGCTCAAAGGTCTGATCCTGTCTGCATGAGCTGTCCATCAAGCCTCAGACTGCTGCCTCTCCTCAGTGTGGCTGAAGAATCATTGCCCGATACTGACTACTGAAGACCCTGCTCTTTTACACCTCTTTAGTACTGGGATGAAAGATGTGAGCTCTGTTACTCTTTTAGACTGATTCAGTCTCAGAAAGATCCATCTGCCTTTGTCTTCTGAGTCTTGGGATTAAAGGTGTGTGCCACCACTGCCTGGCTTCTATGGCTAACTAGTATGACTGCTTTGCTATTTTGATTTTCAGTGGATTTAATAAGTCATAAACAATGTATCACCACAATAGAGATTTAATAATTATGAAAGCTCTGCCTATAGCTTAGGCTCGTTCCTAACTAGCTTTTATAACTTAAAGTAACCCATTTATATTAATCTACTTTCCATCATGTGGTGTCACCTCTCTTCCATCTTGCATCTTCTGCTTCCTCTCCATGTCTCCTGGTGTCCTCCCTGTTCCCCAATTATCTCCTCCTACTTCCTCTTTCTGTCTGGGAGTCCCATCTATATATTTTTTCTAGCTATTGGCTGTTTAGCTCTTTATTAAACTAATCACAAGAATACATCTTTACACAGTGTACAAATATCCCACAATACTTCAGTCTGAAAGAAACAGGTACACAGTTCTCCACCTTGTTCCTCTCTTACATTCTTTCTGCTCAGTCTCCTCAGAAGCTCACTGAGTCTTGGAGATACGTGGATAGCAGACACCTTTTCTTTCATATACAGTAGTAGTTATATAGTCTCAGCAACTTGGGAAGCTATGAAGCTCTGCAGTAACCAGTACTGATTGGAAAGAAAAAGTAATGGTTTCCCTCTGTGATTGAGGCTGCATATGGCAGTAATCTATGAGCATGAACACGTATGTTTAGAAGACTTTTTTTTGGGAAAATCATTGTTGTCTAATAAAACAAGAGCACTAATCACATCCCAAGATTTTGACCTTTGTAGCTACAAGTTTTGCCCTTGCTCACAGAACTGAACAAGAGTTCCCTCCTGTGCAGCCTGTCTTGTTTTTTATTTTTTATTTTTTTATTTTTCGAGACAGGGTTTCTCTGTGGCTTTGGAGGCTGTCCTGGAACTAGCTCTTGTAGACCAGGCTGCTCTCGAACTCACAGAGATCCGCCTGCTTCTGCCTTCCAAGCGCTGGGATTAAAGGCGTGTGCCACCAACGCCTGGCCTGTGCAGCCTGTCTTAATTTCCCTTGTAAAGCGGCTGGTTGTGCCGATTGAAAGGAGAAAAAGTGACAAGGTGGGTCCCTCTGGTGGGTCCTGCCAAGGTATGCCCCTAAAAGAACAGGCCATGTGCAACAGGGTTAGTGCAAGAAGTTTATTGGGGGAGGGGGAGGGCGAGAGTGAAAGAGCAAACAGCCATCTTGGTCTTGGAGTGGGGACATGAGAGAGAGAGAGAGAGAGAGAGAGAGAGAGAGAGAGAGAGACAGACAGACAGACAGACAGACAGACAGACAGGAAAGCAAGAGGAGCAAGAGAGAGAGGACAGTGACAGACGGGCACTTTTTAAAATTGCTATTATTTTTTTATTAATTAAATTTATTTTATATTCCACCACAGTTTCTTCTCCCTCCTCTCCCCCCACACCCCCAGCCCTCTGTGCCCCCCAAATCTACTCCTTCATTTCTGTTCAGAAACGGGCAGGCCTCCCATGGGTGTTAACAAAGCATGGCATATCAAGTTGAGGCAGGACTAAGCTCCTCTCCTCATATTGTTATGCCCAGGGTCGCAGAACCTCCCCCCACCCAACAAGACCACCACAGTGCCAAGTGCCGACGCAAACACACAAGTGTTTATTAAGAACAAACTAGAGTTTGGGGCATCCATGCAGCACTCTGACACGGGATGAGAGGCAGGGGAGTGAGCTTATGATGGGGAAAACAGGAAGCCGGGGAAGTACAAGCCTTGGCCTTTTCTGATTGGTTCAGGGGAGATGCTTCCTGGGTTGATTGGTCCTGGGGATAAGTAAGCATTTGGAAATTTCCACTGGAGCATCTGGTGAGCTATTGGGACATCAGGTGACCATGATAAGATGTTTTTCCTCAGCATCAGGCTGATTTAGCAGCATTTGGGGGCCCTGAAGCAACTATTAGATGTTTGTGGTTTTTCTGGAAACTGGGTTCAGGGTCTGATCAGCAGCTTCTCAAGATGGTGTCCAGCATAAAATGGCATTAGTCTTGCCTGCTGGTGTCTGGCCGCTCAGTATTAAGGCTTGGCAAGGCAACCCAGTATGAGGAATAGGCTCCCAAAAGCCTACCAAAGCATCAGGGGCAGGTTCCATTCCTACTCCAAGGAGTCCCATAAGTAGACCACGCTATACAACTATCACACATAAATAGAGGGCCTAGGTCAGTCCTGTGAGGGCTGCTTAGCTGGCAGTCCAGTGTCTGTGAGCTCCTATGAACCCAGGTTAGTTGTCTCTGTGGTTCCCTTGTGATGACCTTGACACCCTAGCTCATGCGATCCTCTTTCCCGCTCTTCAACAGGGTTCCCAGAGCTCGGCCCAGGGCTTGGCTGTGGGTCTCTGCATCTGCTTCCATCAGTTACTACATGAAGGCTCTCTGATGACAATTAGGGCAGTCACCAATCTGATTACAGGAGATGGCCAGGTGGGCACTTCCAAGGGGTGTGGGAGTCGCATAGCCAATAGTCGACAGGCACCTGTTGGCAGGTGATGGCAAAACAGGCTGGCCAGTGAGGCAGAAGCTAACACCCGTCACAGCATTGCCACTTCAGCACTACCAGAGAAACATTGCCCGACCTGTTGGTAGTGAAGCACAAGTTGTCCATAACCAAGCAGGACAGCACATGATAATTCTGCATCAGTATGTACCCTGTAGCACTAAAAGAGCCAATCAGCTGTGGCAGGGGGTGGAGGGTTTTCTGCTCAGTTCCAATCTGATTTCTCCATGTTTGTAGCCACAGTGTTCAGGGTCTTCAGCAATAGGTTCTTATTACCTACTGTTAACATGTGGCCACGGGCAAGAGCCCTTTTTGTCTGTAGGGCCTCTGAGATCCTCTGTCAACAGACTATTAGGGAGTTTCACTGAGATTCTTAGCCAACATTTTCTTTTTGGCTCCTAGGATTGTGTTTCCTCGAGCAATTCAAGGTAACTTTAATATTTAAATATTTTGTGTGTGTGTGTGTGTGTGTGTGTGTGTGTGTGTGTGTGTGTGTGTGTGTGTGTAGAATATGCATGTATATGCAGGTGTGTTTGTGTGTGTATGTGTGGTGTGTATGCATGTGCACAGGGCAGAGCTTGTCATGGCTGTCTTCCTTTGACTCACTCCATCTCTTTTTTTGAGTCAGCATCTCTTATTGAACTTGGAACATGGAGTTTTGGCTAGACTAGCTAGCAACAAACCCACAGGATCTCTGTCTCTATCCCCCATCCCCATGCACTGGGGTTGTGGATGCATGTTTTCCTGTCTGCCTTTTAAGTGGGTGCTGGATATTTGAATTCAGGTCTTCATTTATGCCTAGGAAGCACATTCCCGCTGAATAGAGTACTCATCCCCCACATTTCAGCTCTTACAGCTGTTTTTTTTTTAAAGATTTTTAAAACATAAAGATTATTATGTGTGTGTTTACATGCCACAGTGCACGTGTGGAAAGAGGACAACTCATGGGAATAGGCTCTCTCCCCACCATGTAGATTTTGGGAACTGAACTCTTTGCAGCAAATGCCTTTACCTGCCATTCTTACAGCTGTTTTAACCATTCTTTCAGATACTTTTCGAAATCTGAAAGGCATTCACTGAGTATCATTATCTAATGGAGCCCTTCTACAGACAATGCTCAAGATCTGCAAATCTACTGCCATCCACTACAAACAAGTTCCAGTTGATCTTGGAAGGCTAAGAGGAAATAAAAAAGAAACATCAGGTCCATTGTGGCACAGAAAGGTCTCAGAATTTATAGCTATCACTCCATCAATAGATCCATGCTGGGTATTGCAGCATGGCTGCAAGCATTATAGGTCCAAAAGAAATCCCAGACAAATGGCTAACTGTGGGCTTATTAGCATACCAAAGCACAGGCTGGCCTCCAGGATCTCTGAGTGCCCATTACAGAGGGCGTGCTGGCATCCTGTCTTCTCTCTCCTTTTCTCACCCTGCCTCCTACCCTAAACTCCTGCTCATGTGCTTCCCACCCATCCCCCTCGCACTGTCTTAGTCTTCTTGGTTCTCTTGGCCTTCTCTCTCAGTCCTCCTCTCTTGTTCTTCCCTGCTCCCTCTCTTCTCACGGCCCATTTCACTCTACTGGCCATGTTTAGTCTACTGCTTTCTCTCTCTGCTCTGGACTCTTCCAGATGCTTCTGGCTGTGTTCTCCCTCTTGTCTGGGTAGAGACGGTTTGCTCAGCCCAGGGTCCTTTCACAGTGTCATGTTTTATGTATGATTTATTTTTCTATTCATAAAAGATGTAGGATCCAAAATGAAAGGAAATGTGACCTTTGTTGAGTCTGACACTTCATTTAATTGACAGGAGCGTTTATCTCTATCCACTTTCCTGAAAGCAACGTAATTTTGTTCTTCATATGGATAAACAGAGCTCTCTCTTCTTTTTTTCTTTATTCCGGCATTTGTTCACAGACACCTGGCTGGTTCCAAAACTCAGTTGTGAATGCTGCTGCGGTAAACACAGATGTGCCAGTGTCTCTATGTGTTTAACTGAGACTCCTTCAGGTGTGTTTACCAGAGTGCATGTGAGCCAAGTGGTGCTTTTTATTATCATAAAAAGTTTCCCGAGGAATCTCTGTATGGCTTGCCATAGTGATTGAACTAATTTACATTCCTACCAGCAGTATGTGAGGGTTCCCTTTTCTCACATCCTCACCAGTATCTGTTGTTACTTGTTTTCTTAATGATTGACATTGTGGCTAGGCTGAGGTGGGATTTCAGTGAGCATTTCCCTGATTGTGAACAATGAGGGCACTATCATATGTTATTGTCCATTTAGACTTCAGCTTTGAGGACCCTGCTTCAGTCCCCAATTATTGATTGGATGGTTTGGATGTTTGTATTTAGGTTTTTGAGTTCTTTATGTAGTCTAGTTATTAATCCTCTGCCGAGGTTGTCCTATTCTGTAGGCCAGTTTTCACCCATGTTATTGCTTGCTTTGGAAAAGTTTTTCAGTTCCATCCAATCTCTTTAATCAATTCTTGGCTTTGTTTCCTGAGCAACTGTGCTCATATCCAGACCTCCCCCTATGTCCATCTCTTGAAGTGTCTGTGTTTTACTTTGTCAATTTTATAGTTTCAGGTCCTACATTAAGATCTTTGACTCCTTTTGCATAGATTTTTGACAGGATGAGATAGAGACCCAGCTCCATTCTTGGGCCTGACCTTCAGGCCTCCATTAGCACCGGTTGAAGAGGCTTCCTTCCACTCATTGTATGTTTTTGGCATAATTGTCAAGAACTAGGTGTCACAAGGTGTTGCTCCATTCCTAAGTCCTCTATTCTTTCTCTTTGGTCTATGTTTCTGTTTGCTGTCAGCCACACAATGCTTTGGGAGGTGTTTCTATCTTCTAGTGTCTTCTTCAATTTGTTATTTTCAATTTAAAAATTTTGATTTTAAAGTTATTTCATCTTTTTTTGGGAAGGTTAATTGCAAGACATTAAATTCATTATTTTAAAAACTGTTTAGAATGGGATTTTCCCCTGATTATGTTATCCATGTGTTCACTACTGCACATAGTGATACAATTTATAGAAAAGTCACATGTTTTTACCTTGTTTTTTTTAACCTGACACTTGGGCAAAGAGTTAATTAGTTCTTATAGTTTCCAAAGTCTCTCATGTAGAGGATCACGTCATCAGAAAATACTGATGTCTTGACTTCTTCTTTTCCTATTTATATCCCTTTAACATCTATTTCTTGTCATATTGATTAGCTAAGATTCATGCCGTTTATTGAGTAAGAGTAAAGAATGCGGACACTCTTATCCCTGCTCACCTCCCCGCCATGCCCCCCAAAGGAAACAAATCAAAGTAATCAAGCAAGCTAACAAAAGCAAAGGTGAAAACAAAAACAACCCTCTCCCCCCCCAACTGGACCAAAACAAAAACTACAACAGAAAAATCTCTTTGATTCTCCTTCTTTTTTGTTCCTCCAACACCTCTTCATTGGTCCTGGTGGCAATGGAGGCTTTAATGTGCCATATAGAATACCCCTTGGTCCCATCAGTTTTACTGGCATATGTCTATTGCAATGAGTCAATGATCTGGTTCAAGGCCTCTGGTTTCTGGTATATCACCATCACTGGATCCCCACAGGAACTCTTCTGGGATATCTGTGGCTGCCATGAGTCTTGGAGATCTTGTGGCTACCGTTCTACAGGACAAGTCCTTTCACCAGCTCCAGCAGGTCATAGGCGGAGTAGATGCTAGGGTGGGTCAATCCAAGGTCCAGTTGTGGTCCTGGATGGTAGCCAAGCTGGCAGTCCAGGCCCCTGGGACCACCCGCCTACATGCATGCCCTCAGGGTTGGTTCACCCTGGCCTGTGGTGAGAGGAGGGGGCTGTCTCTCCAGCATGCAGGGGCCAGAGGCAAAGCCAGCTTTCCCAGGCCCAGTGAAGGCGTGGCCAGCCCAGCATGACCCTCTGATTTCATCTCACATTGTTTCTAAGGCCTCCCGAGGTGACACAGGCCACAAACATCCATAAAGACCCCAGCTGTAGCTGCGCCATGGACCCAGACATGGCTCTCAGCAGCTGCTTGGGCCTGGTTGACATCCTGGCTCTGGGTAGAGGGACTGGCTACTCAGGTGGGAATGGTTGTGGTCCTAACCTTGGGCCTTTATGTGACCTTTGGTGGCAATGAAGGACCTGGATTTCAGCACAGACCCCAGCCACAGTAGAACCATGGACCCCAACATGGTCCTCGATGCTTGTTTACATCTTGAGGGATCAAGAACTGCTTAGACCCAGAGGTGGATTCCATCAGCATCCCATGTCTTCTCATGAGGCTTCAGGGCAAAAGTTTCACACTTTTCCCCAGAAAAGTGCCTCCATCTAGTACTGAGGTGTTCAGATACAAGAGTTTTCGGGAAACACCCAGGTAACACACAGGGACATAAACACAGAAATGTATGCACAGATGCACATAGATTTCCACACACAGACCCTCTCACATGAACACACACACACACACACACAACACACACACACACACACACACACACACACAGAGAGAGAGAGAGAGAGAGAGAGAGAGAGAGAGAGAGAGAGAGAGAGAGAGAGAGGCACACACACAATCACTGATTCACAGACAGGCCCCCAAATGCACAATGACACAGGATCACACACAGGCCCACACAAACATGATACAGGCACAGATATGAACACACATACACTGATCTGCTGACACACAGACAGAGACACACATAGGTACAATGTGCACTCGTACAGACACAGACATTGACATGGAGAGATAGGCATTCACTTGTCCACACAGACAGAAATAGACTGGTGCACTCCTACATATAGCTACACAAAGACATGCAAATGCAACACACACCTATACACTGGCTCATATCTCCACAAAGCAGAACAACACATTTTTACATGTGTGGAAAAGAACGACCCCTGAGCAGCTACAGTCCATGGCCTGACTCCCAACGTCTCTTAGGGTGTGGAGAGAGGAAGGCAGGTGATCTAAGAAAAGCTGCATTGAATTTGGGGACATTGTTGGGGTCCAGGTGCTGGGTGACTGGGGGCCCACAGTGAGGTTGTGGGATCATGAGAGAGGTCTGCAGGGTTCTCATGAGTCTGATGCAGTGGGGAAGACAGGGTACAGGAGCCAGGATGCTGGAAGGAGAGGGTACAGCTCAGTTCTCGGGGGCTGTGGCTGCAGAATACAGCATCTCTGTGTGATGAGGAAATGTGGTTGTGCTTGGATCTGGGATTTCTGGGAGAGATGGGGAGGCATGGAGTCTCCCTTTCTGGTGGGAATAATGCCTGTGCACGGGAGGGTGGGAACACGGGAACCCTGGTTCTCTCCCTGGCTCTGAATTCTCAGGCAGAACTTCCTGGGATGGGGTGTCTGGCACCCATTATAGGATAAATGTGCTTCTCAGAGTTCAGGTAACAGAGGCACCATAGCAACCATGCTGCTGTTCTTGCTGACCATAGTCTTGACCCTGTTCTCTGTGGTGCAGGCTGGCTACACCAATCATGGTGAATCCGCCACAACAGACAAGGTGAGATCTCTGGGAGGTCTGAAGGTGGGAACCAGGTTTCCTGCATGACGACGCATAACTGGGTGAGAGTCTGGGTTTGTTGCTGGACTTCGGTAGGCTACCTCTACTTACATGCTTGGGTCTGCCCTCATACTCTCTGCTAGGTGGGTGGTACCCACAGGCAGAGTGACGGGTTATGAGGGTATCTGTCTGGCTATTCTGTCACAGAGACCCACTGCCTTCCTCTGTCAGTCCTGGGTCCCCAAGGACCTTCTTTTAAGCACACAGAAATGGCACTTCACAATTCTGTGATCCAGAGATAGCACTAACTAGGAATAAGTTTTTGGAAGAACATTGTTGACTCCAATCCTTAGAGTGGTCCCTGATAGTGGAAGTAGGCAGGGACTGAATCCAAGGATCAAGGCACAACCAGGTTGTGTGGGTGTGGTCTTCAGTGACCCAAAACTCAGTGGTATTGTTCACAAGGTCTCGGGGTTTGCTGGGGTGGTAGGTGGAGGTCTGGTGTCCAGCTAGTACTGGACACATTGGAGCCCTGTACCCTCCATGGGTACAGCAGTGCCCAAAGGGCCTCAATAAGAACAGAGACAGCCTGGTCCATTGACCAGGACAGTTGCCTTTATCATGACATGACTGATCTGTCTCACAACTAAATCTATACATGTACCCCATTTCTTAATTGGATTATTTGGTAGCTTGATGTCTAGTTTCTTGAGCTCTTTGTGTATTTTGGAGATCAGCTCTCTGTCAGATGTGGGGTTGACACCACTCATTTCTATGTAGGGAGTCTTTCACTCTTCAGAAATTCATTGGGTTCTGAGGTTAATGAGGACCCCGCAGGAGTATGGGCATTTTCAGGATCCTGCCATCTGGGAGAGGACTTTGGAGAAATATTTGGAGACCAAGGGAAGGGTGTAGCCTGCCCTCTTCATGGAAAATGGTCTGGGGTGTGTTGGTTGGAAGACTGTTCTGAACTCAGAATATGGGTTGGTCATTGGCTCTGCACCTATCTAACGAAGAAGAAGATGGAGCCTGAGATAGGTTATTAACTGGTAATTTATTGGGAAGTTATACTCACATGAGGAATCAGTAACCAGATTTGGCACTCCGAGAAGTCCGGTCCCAAATGCTCCCAAAAGCTGGCTGCACCCGGAGAGAGAGAGAGCCTGGCTCCTCCTCACCCTTTATCCTACCCTTTACGTACTTGTGACCATGCCCAGCCTGATGTGGTCTTTGATACAGGTATCGGGGTCTTTCCCTACACCTATCTGTATCTGCTGTTTCCATAATAGTGTGATATGGAGAACTTAGAAAATGGGAACACATGTTGCCAAACCTGGGACTATGACTGGTTGTTGCATGTATTGAGGGTGGGGTGGGGCTGAGCTCTCCTCACTGTTGGGCACTGGGCATGTGAGCTGCAAAGGACCAGGAAGGTGTGAAGTAGAGAAACATGTCTCTTCTCTGTGTCCAGGAAACCCATTGGATGTATTGAGTTCAAGATAGCCATGAGTGAAGCAAAAGACAAACCTTGCTTCTTCACTCTCTGTAAGTGCTTATATTTAATTGTTCCATTTCAAAGATGATTTTTGGGAAATTCTGATAGCCACATGGCTTGTTCTTTGTCTACAGGCTTGAGGCTCTTTGTCACTATAGTGATCCTTGGAGGTGAGAACTTCAGTGTGGCCTTCTTAAGTGGTAAACCAACAATGTACATCTGTAGGGAGCTGCAGAAAACCACACCCAAAAGATGGCGCCGGTTTCCGCCTTCCGCCAGCCCGGCGGCGAGCGCTCTCTGTGGTAAACAACTCCAAATTAGGCAAAGGTCATGTATCCTCTTAATTCTGCTTGGAGACAACCTATCCTGGCGTGCCACGTAGGGTTAGGTGATTGGTAGATGTAGGCTATATCAGGCCCCGTCTCCCTCGGCCCGGGGGCCGCTGCCGCCGCCATTATACATTGTACAAAGCAAAGAGGTTCCCGATTAAACTGTGTTTGAAGAAGATTCCTCGGTGTGGCGTCTTTCTTGCTGGTCAAGGGTGGACGCCGCGAGTGGTGGCCCGTACGGGGAATCAGAACTTCTCACAGTCGGGGGTAAGTTCCCAAGGTAAGTGGAACTGTAAAGTCCGCGGTGAATGCGGAGATAGGTCTCCGGTAAAGGAGCACCAAGGTCCTCGGGAAAGAGGCGATAAAGTCTCCGGTAAAGGAGCACCAAGGTCCTCGGGAAAGAGGCGGTAAAGTCTCCGGAAAGGAGCAACACTGTTCGCGACAAAAGCGAACCGAAAGTAAAAAACCTCGCTTCTGCTTTAATTTGCAGAGTGAGAGTAAGTTAATGGACCTCGCTATTATAGTGGTGATTTGGCTGCTTTTTGACATCGCAGTGTGGGCTTTTGTTTTCTGGTGGTGTTATCCGACTTGCAGTGAGAAATCAAAGGAGAAACAGAAAAGGGATAAGAAGCGAGTTTATCCTTCTCTAGGAAGGTTGAGAAAGGAGTTAAAAGAACCAGGAGAGGATTCAGAATCAGAGCAGGATATATGTGAGGATGAGGACATCATGCAGGAAGAGGAGGAAGAGATTATTGAGCTCATGGAAAAACATTCATTAAAAGTATCAGAAAAACAGCGTCCTAAAATGGCGACTGTAAAGCAAGGGCACCGCCCTACCGCTCCTCCCCCCTACTGCTCGAAAGAGGAAGTAGGAGGTCCTGGTTGCTCCACCTTCTGTCCGGAAGTGTGGCGTACGGTTCGCACTGAGCTTCAGGTTACTCAACCACTGGCTTATCCAGTTTTTACAGACGGTAACCAACAGAGATATCATGAACCAATAGACTTTAAAATTGTCAAAGCTCTGGCAGAATCAGTACGCACCTATGGGGTGACAGCAGCTTTTACAATTGCTCAGGTAGAAGCGCTCGGTCGCTACTGTATGACACCCAGTGATTGGACAAATTTGGTAAGAGCTTGCTTATCACCAGAACAATATTTAGATTGGAGAGCTTTTCAAATTGAGTTTGCCAATGATCAAGGTGCGATTAATCGCGCAGCTGGTGATCAATATTGGGATGTGGACATGCTTCTTGGTCAAGGACGTTTTGCACAGCAACAAACAGGATATCCTCCTCAAGTGTATGATCAGATTAATCAAATAGCCATTAGGGCTTGGAGGTCTCTGCCTAACAAAGGTGAGGTCAGTGGAAATCTTACAAAGATATTACAAGGTCCTATGGAACCCTTTTCAGACTTTGTGGCAAGAATGGTAGAAGCTGCAGGAAGAGTGGGGATCCAGATACTGCTATGCCTTTGATCAAACAGCTGATTTATGAACAGTGTACAGAAGAGTGTAGAGCTGCAATAACTCCATATAAGGGTAAAGGCCTTGAAGTCTGGATAAAAGTCTGTAGGGAGTTAGGGGGTCCGCTGACTAATGCTGGCCTAGCAGCTGCTGTGATGCAATTAACTAAGAAAGGTGGAGGTTCAGGAGCTTGCTTTAAATGCGGCAAGCAAGGGCATTTGAAAAAGCAATGCCCCGAGGGAGGAAACACTAAAGTCAATAACTTTGCTCCGCGCCCTAAGCAACCTGGCTTATGTCCTAGATGTAGAAAAGGAAATCATTGGGCTAAGGATTGTAGATCAGTAAAAGACATCAGTGGACAGCCTCTTGTTCAGGGGTATGGAGGAGCCCGTCCAAAAAATGGACGACGGGGCCCACGACCCCAGGGCCCACAAATATATGGGGCCATGGAGGATCAGAACCAGGAGCAGAGTCCCGAAACCTGGCCCTCTCTTCGTCATCCGAGGGACCGAGGAGAGCCACTACAGTCTCCGAGGGGCTGGACTTACGCTCCACCACCAGACTCGTATTAACTCCCAGAATGGGGGTCCAGCTTGTTGACACCGATTTTAAGGGACCCCTTGAGCCTGGCACAGTAGGTTTGCTTATAGGAAGATCATCTGCAGCGTTGAAAGGCTTACGAGTACATCCTGGAGTTATAGATCCTGATTACATGGGTGTAGTAAAGATCATGGTAGAATCTCCTAGAGGGATTACAGCCATTTCTCCTGGAGACAGGATAGCACAGCTACTGCTTTTGCCAAGTTTGCATGACAAGTTTCCAGCACAAGCCAGAGAGAGAGGAGAGGGAAACTTTGGCTCCACTGGATCAAACTTAACTTTCCTAGCTTTAGACCTTGATCAACGTCCAACCCTTGAGTTAATAATGAATGATAAGAAAATCTTAGGCTTATTAGATTCTGGAGCTGATAAGAGCATCATAGCCACTAAAGATTGGCCCTCTGGCTGGCCTATACAGGTTTCTTCTCAAACTTTACAAGGTTTAGGCTATGCTAAAGCTCCTGATATGAGTGCTAGACAATTGCCTTGGAAAGATCAGGAAGGGCATTCAGGGACCATGCAACCTTATGTGTTAGACTTACCAATTTCATTATGGGGAAGAGATTTGTTAAAGGATATGGGTTTTAAACTCACAAATGAATACTCAGAAACATCTCAAGGTATCATGAAACGAATGGGATACGTCCCAGGCCGAGGCCTCGGGAAACATCTGTAGGGTCGTGCCAGTCCTATTATCCCACAACCAAGACCAAAGAATCTAGGTCTGGGTTTTTCCTAGGGGCCACTGAGGGAGGTATTCCTATTACCTGGAAAACAGAGGAGCCGGTATGGGTTCCTCAGTGGCCACTTTCCTCTGAAAAACTGGAAGCTGCTAAGACTCTAGTGCAGGAGCAGCTGGATCTGGGGCATATAAAAGCCTCTGTATCTCCATGGAATACTCCTATTTTTGTCATTAAGAAAAAATCTGGTAAATGGAGATTGCTTCACGATCTTAGAGCTATTAATCAGCAGATGCAAATTATGGGCCCTGTACAACGTGGTCTTCGGGCAATCTCACTGTGGATAGTTGGGATAAGCTTGGAAAAGATCTAGATTTTGTCTGGGCACAGGGAACGCTGAAGCCAGGGACGAGGCCTATTTGGAAGATGGTTCGCAGCTGTCTAGAGGATCAAAGATGCCGCAAGGCTGTAGAAGAGGGGCAGGAGACGTTAGAACAGCTGAAGGAAATAAATAGATGCAAGTCATGGGGCCTGTGCAGCGTGGTTTACCATTGCTGTCAGCCCTACCCAATCATGAAGAACCTGATTTGTGATGTGTGCAGGATAGTGTTAGGTTTGCTTTTACTTTACCTTCTATTCTCCATACCATTATATGAGTGGGTGGTTTTACCCCAGGGTATGGTCAATAGCCCCACTATGTGTCAGCTTTTTGTGTGTCATGCTATTGCTCCTATTAGAGAGAAATACCCTGCTGTGAGATGTGTTCACTATATGGATGACATTCTCTTAACTAGTAAGGAGTTGAAATTGCTGCACTTAGCATATGGAGATTACATTGGATATCCAATCTACCCTTAATGCTCAATTGAAAGGTGGCATTATGGTTTTGAATCAACACATTGATCTATTGCAGGAACAATTGGATACTTTATGGTAACTGGCACAGTTGGGATGTGAATGGAGAATGCCTGGTTTGTGTATAACAGCTGTTTCCTATCAGAATTATTCCTTAGCAGCAAACATGTCTAAACAACCTTCATAGTATCTTCTAGGCAACTGGTCTGGGGATTTTGACAAGCTGATGCAGGAGCTGAGACTCTCCATAGTGCATGTGAATTCCACCAGGGTCGACATCTCGGTTGCGGAAGGACTGTCTGCGTGGATCACTCAAGCCATGAATCATCTGAAAGAGTGGGCAGGAATGGGTGCCCTGGGAGGAATGCTTATCCTAGTTAGTTTCATAGCGTTATGGTGTATCTGCAGGATGAGGGTCACACAGCAGAGAAGTAATACCATGATTGCACAAGCCTTTAGTTTAGTTAAGGAATGGGCTGGAGTAGGGGTTATGTTTTCCATGATGCTGTTAGCCATTTTTGTTTGCTTGTGGTGCCTATGCAGGATCAGGAAGTCGCAAAAATCCCAAGCTGCTATGTTGGTACAGGCCTTTGCTGCTGTGGAAGCAGGACAGTCCCCTCAAGCATGGTTATCCATGCTGACAGACAAATAGATGTCTGTCTCGCCCTTGCTGAGTGAGTGATGCGTATCTGAATCAGTCATGCTCAATGACGGGCACCTACCCTCATGCTGAGCGAATAAGCATACATGTGTTCCCTTCAACCTAAGACATGAGCCTGTGAGGGCGACACAGTGACTCTTTGACGGGTAAGATAGGGACACTGGGGTTGAACCTAAGACAGAGATGACTGAAATCTGACAACAGATAGATACTGCTACTCCTATAATATTAAAACAAAAAGGGGGAACTGTAGGGAGCTGCAGAAAACCGCACCCAAAAGATGGCGCCGGTTTCCGCCTTCCGCCAGCCCGACGGCGAGCGCTCTCTGTGGTAAACAACTCCAAATTAGGCAAAGGTCATGTATCCTCTTAATTCTGCTTGGAGACAACCTATCCTGGCGTGCCACGTAGGGTTAGGTGATTGGTAGATGTAGACTATATCAGGCCCCGTCTCCCTCGGCCCGGGGCCGCCGCCGCCGCCGCCATTATACATTGTACAAAGCAAAGAGGTTCCCGATTAAACTGTGTTTGAAGAAGATTCCTTGGTGTGGCGTCTTTCTTGCTGGTCAAGGGTGGACGCCGCATACATCAGAAGACGGCTGGTGGATACATTCTGCCCTGCCTGAATTTGTGGGTGTTGGCCTGGCTTCCTGAGGGTATGGAGTTGCTTTCTACTTCCTTTTCCCTTACCTCTAGTTCTGGTCTGGGATTCATTGCTGTGATTCCTGTATATTTGGGAGAAGGATTTGTTAGTTATCTCATCCTCAGCCTTCAGATGACCACTTGTGATGTCTAAGACCACATTCAAGCCCCATCCACCCATCCTCACACACTTCCTTCTCTCTCAGTCAGCCCTTGGTGCAGTCCTACTCTGAGCAGGGATGGAGTTGGGATCTTTTGTCCCTGGGTATATTGCTTATCTACTGAAGACCTGTGCTCTTATTATGGTAGCAGGACTGGGGTCCCAACATCCAGTACCATGAGGCCAGAGCCCTGCTCAACACCCTGTTGTTCACCAGATGCTCCCCTTTGTCCAGATATTTCTGAGGTCTTGAAGTCCACAGCTCACCATTAATTTAAAAGGAAAAAAAAAGGGACAGATAAGTGAAGGGGACTCAGTTTTTAGCATAGGTCAGTGCTGGGGAGAACAAACATGTGATTTCTCTCTGTCTTTCATTAAGACACTTTACAGCTTGTAGAAAGGACTAGACAGGATGGGAGTGTTAGCTTTATGGCTAGGAGTACTGTCTCTGAAAGTGCCAGGGCCTGACTTCCAACATCCAACTGTAACATGCAAAGCCGGCCACAGCTGAGCATGCCTGATACCCATGCACATCCCTAGAGTCCTTGCTGGTCAGCTAGCAGACCCTAAAAGGGGGATTCAGGTTCAGTTGAAAACTCTCTCTCAAGACAGTAACCTATCATTATCCTCTGATTAGTGCATGGACATGCACGGGTACACACACAAATATGCACACACACATACACTAACGAGGAGTAAGAAATTAAGCATGTATAGATTTAGTTGTGAGACAGATCAGTCATGTCAGGATAAAGGCAACTGTCCTGGTCAATGAACGAGGCTGTCTCTGTTCTTATTGAGGCCCTCTGGGCACTGCTGTACCCATGGAGGGTACAGGGCTCCAATGTGTCCAGTATTAGCTGGACACCAGACCTCCACCTACCACCCCAGCAAACCCCGAGACCGTGTCCTTTTTTTTTGGTACCTACAGCTTTTACCACATTTCAATACTCTGCCAGCATTCTTGTGGCACTATGCTCCCAGGATCCTTCCTGTTAACGGCTCCCATTGGGTTGTCCCTCCTGCTCTACTTCAGCATTCTTGCACATCCTTGCTTCTTTCCATTAGCTACTTCAGGCTCTGTGCCTATGAGATTCTAACAGGAGCCTGAGATGTTTCTTAGCCCAGAAAAGGAGACCACAACAGAAACACCCACTAATGCCCACTGGTCCCATCTTCACATTGTAACCAAGGACTCCAGGGGCTGTGGTACTATCCAGATCCTGTTGGTGTCTCTAGCTTTCCATCTACCATGCTAACATGAAATATCACCCCGGGAAAAGAAGGAACCAAAGGCCCTCCTCCAGCATGTATTTGGGGGAAGGCTATAGACTACTGAGGGCCTTATTGTATGATAGTGTCCTGCTAACAGGACCTGGGAACAGAACAAAGACAGAGAGGTAGTCAGTCACTGGTGGGTCCCTCCCTTTCCACCTTATGCTACCCAAGCTGTCAAACTCAGCACTTGCTTCTAGGAGGACTGGAGGAAAGTGGGTCTGTGTTCCCTGGGTTGAGGATGTCCCTGTTGAGGGGAATTCTGCCTCTGTCCTCTGCACTCCATGGCTGGCTGGCTGGGAACCTTCAAAAGAAGACATTGAAGACATACCCACTGAGTGCTCAAGTATCTCAGGAGATCTATGCCCTCAGGTGGCATTTGTCCCAAATAAGATGTGAACTTGATTTCCTCCTGATTGCTCCCATGTGGCTGGCATCCTTCTCAGGGAGTTTGGTGTGAAAACACCCTGTCTGTTCCTTGAATTTGTCTGTGTCACAGAAGAAAGATCTCCCAAGGGACTTGTGTGTGAGCTGTCTCTAGTGAGAGTTTGTCCCAGTACTTCTTGCCACCCTCACCTGGTCTTCAGGTCCCATAATCAGACCACAAACCCAATGTTGCTGACGTATTTCTAAACACTTGTGAGCCTACTATCACGAACAAAACAAGCATCACTAACCCTCCTTACGATGGTAATAGAAAGCTTTTGCTGATTTTCCTTCCCTTCTATTCATGATTTCCCTGTATGACAGTGTCCATGCCAACATGCTCCAATTCTTATCTTTTTATGGATCTAAAAATAGATTCATGTGAACTGGGCAAAGAACTTTAGTGCACAGATGAACCCCCTGCAGAGACTACACAGGATCCTGGTGCTGGGCCCTTCTTCCCTTTGCATTAGCAGGTGGAACTCCAGATGCCAAGGGAGATAAGGCTTCTTACGTATACCTCCTTAGGTGTCTTCTTTCAATAACTAGGGTAGATAGCTCCTGGCTCTGTGTCAAGAATGATTCCTTAGGCTCCAGCTCTCTATAATTAGATGTTGGCTAATGATCAGACTTGACCTTGATTGTCAGGAAGAAAGGACTTTATGTTCACAGGTCTCCATGCAGGCTGCATGCTATGGTATGTAAGGTCACTGGGCTCAGTAGTGGGCAGGTGGAGAGAGGGACAGAGGTAGGAGCCTGCATGGTAAGTAGCAAGGGAAGAAGAGGTTGAGCAGGGTCACAGGGATGCAGGTGTATGTTGGCTAATGTGGGTCATTGCAAGAACCTGAGTTCTCAGTACTTCTCTCTGGTTCTGTTTCTTGTGATGGATGGTGTCCCTGGTATGAAGCCATAGAGGAGTGTGGCTGTGACCTCTGTGCATGTGGAAGGTGGGGTTGCTACTGAGGCTTTTACCATCTGGGAATTAGCTTAAGCATAGTCATCTTCTGCAGGGACAAAGAGGTTCAGAGACCAGAACACCAAAAATGCAAACCTGAGGCCAAGCCCAGGTAGAGAGAGGGGAAAAATTCACTCCACATTTCCATTAAAGATTCAAAATCAGAATTTAGTCTTTTCAAATATAATAATCTTGTTTGCTGATGCTATTCACATACAAAATGCAATCAGATCCTTGGACTATCTTCCCAAACCCATAGCATCAGAAGGCTTTGACAACATGACACAAGTGAGCTTGGAGTAGGCCTGTGGGTTAGTTTCCTGACAGGTGATTATGAGCTGATGTTTGTGCTGGGAAAACTCAGTGCATCTGAGTTGTGCAGTGCCAGGCAGTGGTTGTCAATCACAGACAATGTGTTCCCTGGATGAGGGAAGTGGGGAGAGGAGCTCAGGGGACCCAACTCTACTCCAAGATGAACATCTCCACTGGCCAGCCTTCAAGATGGAACCTGCTCATGGAGAGCCTGGGAGTCACAGACATGAAACATCTCCTCCTACAACTGTGTTGTCCCCTTCAGATCTCCCTCATAGAGTGTTTGTGGTCAAATGAGTCAAGGTGTCCTTGAGCCTCTGATGTGTCTTGTGTGAGCATTGCCTATTGAACCATAACGAACGTCTACTTACCCAAGATAAGGCACCTGAAGGGACTCTAGCCAACTTGAACATGGCAAATGGGGCTCTGGCAGGCCTTGCCCACTCCCCTATTCTCTTTGCCTTGCTAAAAATTGTTAGATTACATTCTAAAAGCTAGTCACCCAAGAGTCTATTCCCTTATTTGGACACTTCCTCCTCCTGAGGCTGACTATCAAGGTTCAGCTATCAAAGTATTAAAGTCCAGCAATCAAAAGCCCCCTTTGGCTCATCTAATTAGCATGTCCAACTAAAGTTAAACACCTCATCCTAACATGGGGTTTCCCCTTTTACCTTTAAAAACCATCATTTGCCTATGGGCCACAGCTGTTTTTCCCCTACCCAGAGGCCCAAACCCTCCTGGGACAAATAACCCTTTGTCCTCTTCCTTGTTCCCTTCCCCTTCTCCCTTGTCTTCTATCTCCCGTGTTTGTCTTTTATTCCCTGCCCTTTGTCCCTCTGGGACAAATAAATCTCCTTTGTGCTGAGAACTTGGTCTTTGGTGTCCTGAGCCAATACTGGTCCCTACAGCAGCAGTGAAAGACCACCAAAGTCCAACTTAGTGATCAAGTGAATGCCGTGCTTGCTTGCAGTGCGTGGGTCAAGTGGTACTTACAGGGGTGCAGGTGACTCCAAACCAGCTGTATTACTGAAGTGTCTCTCACAGCTTGATAGCAACTTCCCCACAGGAACATGGGTAGCTTGTCTCCTTCAAGTAAGCTTTAGCACTCTATATATTCTAGAGCACCTCCTGAAATGAGACCATGTATAGTCTGGGGAAGAGTTACACACAGCAGGAGGCAGTGGATGGAAACTCAGGAGATGGTCTGTTGGTGTTACCTCCTCTTTCTGTGAGGATCTGGACAGACCTGGTCTTGATTTCTTGATAGCCACAGTGCTGCACACAATGGTGGTGGGCGTTATACTCAGGGACAGTTTTCCACAACTGTCCAGGAGCTCTGCATTCTCCTTTCCTAGGCAGAAAGGAGACATTTAGCCCATTCTCTGGATTCTTGGCATGTGAGAACTACCCAGGGGTTATGAGCTCCCAGGGGCTCATTCACATGGGAGTTGTGCCACAGAGTCAAATGCCTTTTGCACCCTATATCTGGAGTAAGAAAACTTGTGTTTGGTTTGTTTGGGAGTTAGGACCAGGATCATGGGTGTGGGACTTGATCGGTATCCTGACTATCTCTGTACATTGGAGCACACTGTGACGCTAGACAGCCTTTCCTTCATTGAGAGAACACAGACCATGGGATGGAAACACTGGCAGGCAGGACCCTGATGGAGGGGAACTGGCCTTTTCTTCAGAAGGGTTTTCCTCCAGCCTGGATGCAGACACAAGATTCACGCATATTGAAGAGATTCCCCCTGGGAGCCAGCAGACAGATTAACATGCTGAGCTCTCTGATGTGGAAACTCACTGGAGGTCTTTCCTGGATCAGAGTGTGTTATAAGGAGGAATGCACTGTAGTAGCCACCCCTACAGTGACCTCAGGGAAATTCGAGGCTCCTTATGGATTGTAGCCCCAGTGTATAGCACAGCTTGGGAGACTGAGTCACAGCATGGCTTGTCTGTGGGACAGGGTCTAGGAGAGTTAGATCTAATGGCCACTGGGTATGTAGCTGTTTTATTAGGCTCCATGTGTGTTGACTAAGTTGTGGGGTTCCAGGGCACAGTGTCTCTTATTCTGGTGCAATCAGAGCTATGTGTCTGTCCCCAGAATGTGAGAGCACTCAATAGCTGCTCAGGAACACAGGGAAATGACAGCTCCTAAAAGCTGAGTCAACACGTCATGCTTACACAGTTCTATTCCATTGGCTCCACCACCCATACTTGGAGAACGGAACTTCTCTGGAAGCAGAAACTTTTGGCTAATGTAGTATGATTTACATCCATGTAACCAGATCAATAAAGACTTTTTGGAAAGTGTAAAAGCAATAAAAAAGAATGAAATATGACTATTATGGGATACCCAAGGCTCTTTCTGTGGGGGACTATAACAACATAGTGTAATAGTCTGTGCACCAGGCACCAAGATCCCTGAAGGAGCTGGAGGGTGACCAGGCAAGCTACACACTACTTCTCAGGCCCCCAGGTCTCTTTGCCGCCTTCCAGGTGCCACCAATCACAGCTGAGAACCCAAGTAGGTAACCAGACTGGGAAATTGCCAAGAACACTCTGAAGTCCAAGGGGAACCCTGCAAGGCATGTAGGGCAGTGTCAGAGACCACACCTGGACAGCGGTTTGTGTGGCCATAGACATGCAGAGCAATGGGAATGTGACGGGAAGAAGGTAGCATCCACAGGGGCTCCCCCAGAGACAGCATCCACCTCACATGGGGGAAAGCTGGGATCTTGAGGAAGGGGGAGGAAGAACATGCAGTGGAAGCTGGATAAAGCCACCGAAAGGCAGATGTTCCAGCCCTTTGAATCTTCTCTGACTCTTGCTATCTTTCCATCAACTACTGGATTTTTTATTATTATTTTTTATTTTTTTATATTCTAAGGCATTGAGGTATGTCTCCACCATGACAACAACAGTCTGTCCTAGTCTTCATTTTACTCTCAGTAAAAGTGTAAGTGCCACAAGGGGGCTCCCAAATCATCACTGTTGGCTCAACCCTCTCTCTAACCTGATCTCTGGCCATCTTCCTCTCCCTGCCCTGCTGTCTGCTCCATCTTCTCGGCCCTCCAGTCTGTTCTTGGCACAGTGAGGCTCCCGCTGCCCCTCCCAGGCCCCTCTGAATGTTCCTCCCAGCTGGAGTCCTCTTCCTCTTCACTCATTCATGGCTCATTCCCTTCCCTACCTTCAATTATAGGTTTACATGCCCCCTTTGTGCAGATGACTCACACAAGTTAATTCATAACCTTTGTGTCTATAGTTGCTGTCCACTTGCTCCAATTGGGGCTTCCTCATGGAACATGCCATACGTGTAATAATATACAAGTAAGTAATTAGGAGACATCACACAGTGGACTGAGCAGGTATAGTTAATAAAATGAACACTTAACACAAGCATAAGGAGAGCTAGAGACTCTAACTGAGGGTTCCAGGAAATCAGTGGGGGAAGGTATTATAGCCAGGAACCTTGGCCAAGTCACTTGACACTTCTGGTTTTGTTTTTAGACTTACTAGATCCTTTCACAGAGACAATTGCACCATCCCCACATAGGGTCTTATTTCTCCCTGTACATCTGTATATCTTTCATTCCCCCTTTAATCTTAAATTTGTAGTTGGAAATTTCTGCGTTGCATTACATGTACACAGGGAGAGAGGACATCTTCACTCGTCCCACAGGCTACAGAGAGGGCTGTATTGCACAGGCTTCAGACCTTTTGTAGAAGCTCTTCATCTGACAGTTCTTACTCAGAATCTTGCCAAAAGATTTTCCAGCATTGATTGATTGATATGACTCTACTACAATTGTTAAATTGGTTGCCTAAAACTCAATATGAATCCAAGGCTGGCACTGGTCCTTCCATCTCTGCCTCCTAAGTGTTGGGATTGTTCACTACCACGCTACGCTGCTTTGATCCAAGTAGGAACTGTCTTAATTAGCTGTAGTAATTCATGGCACATCTGGGATTCACCAGAGTGTGTTACTAGAAACACAGAAAAGAGGACACAGGCACTAAAAATGGATCTATGATCACTGTGACAGTCACTGTCTTAAAAAATTATAAGAAGGTTGGCTGGGCGTTGTTGGCACACACCTTTAATCCCAGCACTCGGGAGGCAGAGGCAGGTGGATCTCTGTGAGTTCGAGGCCAGCCTGGTCTCCAGAGTGAGTGCCAGGATAGGCTCCAAAACTACACAGAGAAACCCTGTCTCAAAACAACAACAACAACAAAAAATTATAAGAGGGTCAAGAGAATCACCGGCCACTCAACAACAGTCCTTCTCTTGTACTGACACACTTATGCTTCAAACTGAGTTTATTCTATAGCTGCCCATTCAGAGTTATGGAAACACAGCTTCTTAATTAGTAACTGAGGGACTGGAGAGATAATAACTGTCTGTAACTACAGTTCCCGGGGATCTGGTGCCTTTTTCTGATCTCCTTCTCTTCTACCTGGAAACCATGTAGGGCACATATAAATGTATGAGAAAGACTTATACACATAAAACAAACGAATCTAAGCTGACTAAAATTATACCACTTAGGGAAACAATCCCTAGTACACTCAATGCTGGTCATCTTCTAGGTGTTACTGATATTCACACCAGACTGCTCCCCAGGAGTTTTAGATGCATCTTGTTATAGCGAGTTTGATGGCAACTCAACACAAGCTCGAGTTATTTGGGAAGAGAGAAGCTCAACCAGGAAAAGGGCAACACAAGATTGGCTGGTAGAAAAGCCTGTGGTGTATTTTCTTAATTGGTGGTTGATGTGGGAGTGTACAACTCACTGTGTACAAGGACCGCTGGGCTGGTGGTCCTTGGTGCTGTAAGAGACAAGCCAGTAAGCAGCACTCCTACGTGGCTTCAGCATCAGTTTCTACCTCCAAATTTCTGCCCCAACTTCTCTGCATGATGGATTATGAACTGTAAACTGAAACAAACCATTTCCTCCACAAATTGCTTTTGGACATGGTGTTTTCTTAAGTCGATGGAAACCTAATGAAAAGACACCTCAGTCCTAGACAATTCCCCTTCCATCTGGTGCTGTTGGAGATGCTATCAAAAACTCTATTAGCTAATGCTGAGTAAGGCCCAGACTCTGTCCCTGGCAGTGAGGTACCTAGGAATTACCCAGACAGAGAAGGGACACAAGATAGTTAGGGACACAGGTTGGAGTAATGAAAGCTAAAGTTGTGGAACTGTGGATCCCTGCAGGAACTGCCACCAGAAAGAAAGGGGTGGAATGAAGAGAGATGCCTTAGGGTATGAGAACAACACAGGCCAGGACATCTCCGTCCTGCTACCTCCCTAAGGTCTACCCAGGCGTGGCCACAGACACCCGTTGACTCCTGAGGGCATCTACCATGAATAGACCTCAACTTCCTGTCCTATCTCTTATCCTCCCACGGTTATGTGCAATACCTGCCCTTCCATCTCCTGATGGTGTTTTTAAAAAAATCACTGTAACTTAACAGGTGTCTATGAGCATAGTTTAATGAGAATGAGTCTATGGGGACACAGGGAAGAACAGGTAGATAGATAATGGGAAGCAGCTGTAGAGTGCATGAGCTGCCCTTCATATTACACACAAGACCTCGTCTGTCTATTATCTGCATGCGGCTCTCATTATTTTGCTAAGGGAAACACTACACACACCACTGCCATAAGTGCTGACATCAGTGATCCACACAGTGACGTGGAAGGTATCTATGGTGTGGTCAGCAGGACAGAGTACAGAAAGTTCTTGGCACCCTGAATGCAGACTCCAGGCTGCTCACTAATCTCTGTTCCTAAAGATCACTGGCTCCACCCTCTCACACCCAGAATGTCAGGCTTCCTGCTCATCAGCAGCTTGCAGGACTGGATTATGGCAGCTCCTCAGCAAAGTCCAAGACTTGTCATAGAGTGATCATTAACATTGTTTATAGATGCTTGATGCTGTCCAAGCTTGGTCTTCAGAGGCACAAAGGTACCTTTGTAGGACTAGAACCTCTCTCTAGAGCTGGGGTCAGATGGTTATCAGGACATCAGGATGAAGAGTTCCTGCTGGAGAGTGAGCGAGGCTGAGGCCGGAAGATGAGGTGGCTAACGCAGCTCAATTTTGGGCTTTGGGCCCATGTCAGTCCCTGGCTTCCATTTGTTTCTCTTGCTTCCCTGTTCAAAGAAAGTTAGACTCATGGTCTCCTTTAGGGCTTGCTAGTTGTTAAACTGACAAGGTAGGGAAAACCGTTGTTAGACCATGGGTTCTTGTGTTTAAGAGAGTTGCACATCTGTGGGTTCAGATGGTTTTGATGGACCTCATGGGTCCATCAAAGGCCAGAAGGTGTGGAAGGAGCCCGAGTTGTGTCAAGGAGGCCAGGAGTTCCATACGTCCTATCATGAGGTCCCTATGATCTACACAGCACATGACTTAAGTATCCTTGTTGGAGATGAAACCCTGAACTACAGTGGAGACACTTCCCATTAACAGATACAGATTTGTGGCTTCTTTACATAATAGAGCATTTCCAGTTTCTGGAATAGAGGGTAAAGCCCAGGGATCAAGGCTCCACTCCTCAGGAGCTTAGGGTGTAATTGAGTAGATAGATGGGAGTTGAGAAGGGAGAGTGGTGAGACATTGTAGAGTGAAAAGTGCTGTTAGAGCACACAGCTGCCTGGTGTGCAGGGTGAAGCTCTTCAGGGGACTGTGGTCACTAATGTTGCTATGCAGTCCCCCTCAGAGCAGTCTAGGTGCAGGACCTCCTGAGCTGTCAACTAGATCCTGACACATCAAATGTTTCCATGCTCACTTCTGGGGCAGGGCTATGTGGTGGGCTCCTAGTGCAGAGCTTGTGCCCAGGGTACTGACAGGATTGTGTGTGGCTAAGAAGCTCAGTCCTTTTCTCAGCTTCTGTGGGAGAGAAGCCAGCTTCTAGATAAGATGGCCAAGGAAGCCAGGGGTGGCTGGAGAGTGAGTGCAGGTGTGGAGAAGGAGCAGGAGGAAGCCAGGTCCCTCCCTCCCTGGCTGCCTGTTCTCTACTTCTGTCCTGGAGTCATTTGTACAATGTAGTGAGTTCTGTGTATGTGGCACCCTTGGATGGTGCAGACATTGCAGGGCATTGTGTCCTTTATCTGCAGTTGCCACAGAATGATCACCAGATCTTAACAACAATAACTTCCATCACCATGACGGACATGGATTTGTCTAGGAGGGGTGTGGGCAGTGCCATTTGTGGCCATAAAAGGCATTCTCCAAGGAGCCATCACAGCCTCATTTTGTCACCTGTGTGACCTGCCTTGTCTAAAGGACAGAGCCTGGAGATGAAGAGCCTGCTTCTGACTGTCACACTGTTTGTCCTGGTGGCTGTTCTACAGGCCCAGGATGACCTGCCTTTCCTCTCAGAAGACAAGAATGTGAGGCAGGGAGTGATGGTGGACAGGGGTAGAGGGAAGGCTTGACTTTATCCAGTCCTCGAGGACTGGAGCTAGCACTCATGAGCTGTTTAGGCCTCTAGCACTGCACCTCCGCCTAGAATTGTATCTGTTCTCTACTGCTATGCTCTCTTTACTGCTGTTCTACCAGCAGGCATGGGCCCTCTTGGACCACAGAGCTGGAGCATGGAAGGGTCTTAGTTGCAGTGATTCCAAGAACCAGAATGTTTCTCAGGGGTGGACCTTCATGCCCTGCTATAGACCAAATGACTTTGGGGACTTTGGGAACAGACACCTCCTGCCTAACTGGAACATGAGTTTTCAGGCGAACACAGGAACACAGGGACTGGGCAGTGGGACCAGACCATGTCAGGGGCTTCAGCCTGGGCTCTGGAATGTTTTTCAGGCCCCTGCCCATGTGCAGGAGCCTGGGGGAGAACTTGGCTTGGAATGGAGTGTATAGATTGTACAGGGCTTTGTTTGTTACAGGTCTCAGGGACCTGGTACAGGAAAGCCACAGTGAGTAATGTGAACATCACAGAGTCGGAGAGACCTATGGAAGAATTCCCCTTTGTAATGAGAACCCTGGAAAAGGGAAAAATAGAGATCACGGTCACTACCATGTGAGTGTTACCACCATGAGTCTCCCTAGCTTTCCCATCTCCTCTCATCTGTGCTCTGAGTGTTGATGACAAGCAGGTTCATACTTTAAGGGGACACCATCACAGCAACCATTTGAAATCACCGCTGCAGTTGATATTGGACATGGAGGTCACTGACTCATTCTGCAAGCTGAGCAGAGCACAGGTGTGGGCTCTGCAAGAGGCTGCTGGTATGTTCCCTGTTTTCTAGGCTTAATGGTGAGTGCATCCAGCGTGAATTCATGATGGATAAAAAGAAGCCTGGCCAATACACTGCCTGTGAGTCTGTCTGAATTTCTCCTCCCATTGCCGTGATAAAATTCTCTGTCCCAAAGGATTTAGGGGAAGGGGGTTTATTTTAGCTCACCGTTCAAGTACAGTCCATCATAGTGGAGAATCCATGGTAGCTGGTGCTCGAAACAGCTGGTTGCATTTCATCTACAGCAGAAAGGAATGAGGGACAGTTGCCCGCAAGTGCTCAGCTGCCTTTCTCCATGTTACACACCCAGGGTCTGCTGCCCAGTGGAAAGTCCCACCACAGTCAAGATGGGTCTTTCCATTTCAATTGTCATATTCAAGATAATGCACACATGGCCTGACCAAAGGCACATCTCCCAGGAGATTCCTACTTGTCAAGTGGATGTTTCTAACCTGAATTATCACAGCCTCCCAGGCTGCATGTGATCTTCCCTCCCAGGGACTAGTTCCCGGGGTTGGAACATCTCTGCCCTGCTTAGCTCCCATAGGAAGCTATCCAGTTAACTTCTAGATGATTTTAGAGGTTACAGGCTAGTCCACAGAAGAGACCATGTTTCCCTCTAGATTGTTCTGTCCCTGGACCCATAGGGAACCTGAGGCTTAGGATCTGGGAAGCAGGGCAGGGCAGCTGCTAAGGGGCCACATCAAACCCCAGGCTTCATCTTCCCTGACACCATTGGTCCAGACTCCATACCTGGGAATGACACCTTTTCTGGAGAGAATTTTGGTTCTGTAAAGAGACCATAGCTTGCTCAGGCTCCATAAGATTAGGAGTTCATGGGTCATTACTAATATCTTCTAGGCCAGTGGTTCTCAACTTGTGGGTTGTGACCCCTTTGGGAGTGAATATCAGATATCCTGTATATCAGGTATTTACATTATCATTCCCAATAGTAACAAAATTACAGCAATGAAGTAGCAATACAATAATTTTATGTTTGGGGGTCACCACACGATGAGGAACTGTATTAAAGGGTTGCAGCATTAGGAAGGCTGAGAACCACTGTGCTAGACAGTTCATTAGCACAGTCAGAATAACGTGTCTGGAGGAGGACACTTCAGACCTTTTTTCTCTGTTCATCTACAGTTTGGAACATGTTTCTCCTGTACATCTATGAACTGCCTGTGATGGACCACTACATCTTCTACAGTGAAATGAAGGTTCTTGAGCAGAAAGTCTATGTGGGAGAGCTCATAGGTAGGCACCTCATCTCTTGTGTGTCCTCCACAACCAGAAGCCAGAGGATGTGCAGTCACTACAGCTTGTCACAGGAGGCTAGCATGGAAGACCTGATGTGTGTCTAGCTTCTGGACACTAGGTGCTGCCTGTGTAGCGTGCAAGATCTGAGTGAGAAGGGTCAGACTGATGGGGCCTTTCAAGGAAAAGAGCAGATATGATCCTCAGGGCCATAACAACTCAGGATGGAAGTTTCAAGCAGTGAACCATAGGCTGAGTTTTCCTGTCCAGACTGTCTGTTCCCAAATAACAGGCAGCTACTTTGCAAATAATTGACTCAGAGACTTAATACCAATTATAAATGCTCTGCTGATTGCTCAGGCTTGTTACTAACTAGCTATTACAACTGAACCCATTCCTGTTAATTGATGTGCTGCCCCAAGGTTCGTGGCTTTTACCTCTATCCCATTTTGTGTGTCTGACTTAACTCCACCTGTCTGGCGACTCCTTTGACCCCACCCTTCCTCATCCCATAATTCTTAGTTTGGCATTCCTGACTAACTTTATCTTGTTCAGCTATTGGCCAGTCAGCTTGTTTATGAAACCAATCATATCGACATAAATTCACACAGTGTATAGAAGGATTATTCCATAGCAGTAAACTGCCAAGTACCATTTCTGGGGTCTCAGATTTCAGGAAGGTCAGTTTGAAGGGTTGGGTCCTAAAAGAGCCCTTTGGCTGGCAGTGTCCCTCCCTCTGGACTTGAGAGAAAGACTGGTATCCCTGTGACCCAGGGTCCTTCCAGTCGGAGTGTGATTCTGCATAGCCATTCAGGATATATAACACCCACCCGTACCTCCCTGCAGGTGTGCCCATCTCTTACATCCACACCTGCCTCCTTGTCTTCTCTAAGTACTCCCTCCTCTACTGCCTGCCCCTGGGCCAGGTTGAAGCCCCTAGTGCTGAGAAGTGATCCTATCCTTGTGCCACTGGTTCCCTGCAGAGCTGTTCAGTAACAATCTTTGTGCTCATTCCCTGGCATCTGTCCCCAGGGAAGGATCCCACAGAAAACCATGAGGCCCTAGAAGATTTCAAGAAATTCACAGAGAGGAAAGGCTTTCCACAAGAAAACATCATTGTGCCTAAGCAGAGAGGTGAGTGGGTGACTTTAGAGATCTCAAGCTAGGCCACTGAAGAGACCCTGCTTCCCCTAGTTACTTAGAGCTATCCATACCCCTCCACATGTCCTCCTGTGTCAGCCATTACTCCAAGTGACTCTTGTGTTTTTCTATGTCAGTGGTGTCTCTTTGTGTCACCAGTTGCCTTCCTCTTCCCTGACAAGCCATACTTAAGGTCTTGGTCATGATGTCATCTAAGCTGCAGGTGTGAGGTCTAGATCTTCATCAATGCACCTCTTCAACCCCGGTCTTTCTTTGTTTCTACAGAAATGTGTGTCCCTGTAGACGACAATGGTAAGTGACCTCTGGAAGAACAGACTCCTCAGTACCTCAGGACCACAGAGTTCTGTGGTCCCTCTTCTGGACTCTTAAATTGAGATCTGAGAGACCTTTCATAGCCAGTTGTGAGTGGCCTTTCAAGGATGTGGCCTAAGCAAAATTCCAGGACACTTAAGAATCTGTCCTTTTTTCATAGATTCTTTCCCATGCCATGGTCTCCATGTGGTCTCATCTCCTGCCTGACACACCCCCTATGATGCTTAGTGACCTTCCTGGTCAAGGTGGCAGTCTGTGTTTGAGGACCATGAGTGGCTAGCAGCATCTCCACAGTATCTGTGGGAAGGAAGTTCTCTGATTGGCATCTGTTTCCTATGAGCCCCACTATGCTACTCCCATAGGAGAAGGAGGGGCCCTCACCTCTGTTCCTCTTCCTGTCACAGATGCCCCTCATAGCTGCAAATCCTGAGCCAACTCTGCACCAATGCATAGCAATGCCTTTCCTGGAATACTCATCTCCCTGGACCCACAACCATGAGACACTCCCTTCAAGACCATCTCACTACCTGTCAGACCACACTCCTGCTAGGACCCTCTGCCCCGCCCCAAACCCAAGTAAAGCCTTAAGCAGCCATTCTGGATTCAGTGTTTCTTTGGAGTCTCCTGTAAGCTCCAAGAAACTCCATGACAAGGTTGAGGAGCTGTGGGACTCAGTAGGTACCAGACCCCAAGATCTATGATATCCCTCAGCCCTGTAGGATATAGAATATCTCAGTTCATTTGAGGGGACACCCCCTCCCACTTGGCTTCAGAAGGTGTTTGACTCTGTGGAGAATCTGGGAAACTACTAGGTTGGGCACAACTGGGGAGATGGTATCATAGATGCAAATGTGTGCAGGTTCTCACAGGGCTCTTGCTCCAGTGGGGACTGTGGGGATCCTATGAGAGAGCCAGTGGTGAGGGCGAAAGGGGCAGGGGTTAAGAGTAATACTGATCCTCCATCATCATCCCTCAAGCAAGACAACACTATGTACAGCCCCATTAGTCATTATTACCCACCTTGCCAACCATGAGGTTTGTCCAGTTTACAAGGTCTTTGTGGACACTGCCTCATGGGGATATGGGAATCAAAGTGAGGGAGGAGTGGCCCTGTACCTTGAATGATAAATGCAGATCCAGAAACTGCCACCTCAATGGTACATAGATTTCTGGAGGATGAGCATATGGCGGCATCTTTCCCCGAGAATCGGTCGATTGTTCCCTGCTCAGCAGCTCTTCAGCTCCCACCCTCACAAATTGTCCTTTCCTTGTCCCTCTCTGCCCGGATGTGATTCTTGTTGAGGACCAGAGATCATCCTGAGAGGAAGCAACCCCTTTCAAGTGCCTGGTGGAGCTTGAGGTGGTTGGACACATTGGAGGTGAGGGTTAGTCAGAACCCTACAAAACTAGTGAGCACAACACCCCACTCTGCAGGACCACAGAAAATATGGAAGAGTTAAAGGCCTTCATACAGAATTGTAAGAAAAGAGTATGGAAGAGGGCAATCTCATGGGGTCCCACCCCCTAGACAGAGAACTACAGGCAACTAATGAAACTAGAAGGATAATTTGTCTCTCCATGGGATGAATTCCCAATTGTGTTATACATTACAAAGCAGCCAGCTCCAAAACATATACAGCAAAGCAACACCAGACTCAGCAGTTGTAGTTATACATTATACACACTCACACATGCATATGTAATGATAATAATCAAATAAAAAGAGGCCATCAGTTTGAGAGGAAAAAGGGGGCACAGGAGGAGTTGGAGGGAGGAAAGCAAAAGGAAAATTGATGTAATATTTTAATTAATTTTTAAAAATGAAAGCAGTAGAAATCTTTCAGCAATGTCAGGAAAGTGAAGACGTTACAAAGCCCTGAAGCAATGGCTCAAAAATCTGAGTTGCAAAGTCCAAATTTACTTCTGAGAATTATCATACACATCTAGAGGAATCATTATTAATTTTAGTTTTGGTGGTCATATGCTACACTTGAGTTTTTCTTTGGATACTTTTTAATATGAATTTTAATGCTCTGTTGGCCCAGGTTTCCAGCATACTGAATACAAATACGATAATTTCAGTAAAATCTTTTCTGTGCTCTCCTTTATGGACATGCCCTCCATACACCTTAAACTACAGGGCCATTCTGCCTGGAGTTTACCTGTTGAGGTTTGAACAGAGTGAGATGGAGCCCCAGAGTCTTTCTGTGCATGTAGATACTTACTTGCCAGTACCACGTTTTGAAGGGGCCATCTTTTCTCCAGTGTATATTTTTGGCATGTTTGTTAAGAATTTCAGGGTTGTGGTGTGGGTCTGTTTTGTTCTGTCAGTAGTGTGATGAGTTGTTAGTGTGGAATCACTTGAAACCTGGGTCTGAATGTATAACCTTAAACTCAGTTTGGTGATAGCACCAACATTGTCCATGTTACTCAGGATTGCTTTGACTGTTTGGGGTCTTTTGTGCTTGCACATAAGGTTTTGAATTACATTTTTTTTTTGTATTTCTGTGAGGAAAGGTGACAGAATTTTATTGGGGATTCCATGGGACCTGTAGATTTCTTTGATAATACAGCCATTAACCTGATATTAATTCTGCCAATCTATATGCAAGGAACCTCTTCATATACCAGTTTCTTTTTTTAAAAAAGATTTTATTTTTTATGTATACAACATTCTGCTTCCATGTATATCTGTATACCAGAAGAGGGCACAAGATCTCATAATGGATGGTTGTGAGCCACCATGTGGTTGCTGGGAATTGAACTCAGGACCTCTGGAAGAACAGTCAGTGCTCTTAACCTCTGAGCCATCTCTCCAGCTCCACATACCAGTTTCTTATTCCATGTTTTTCTTTGGATTTCAAAATGTTCATTGTTTTATTTTTCACTCAACAGAAAAGTTCATTTTTTGAGGTCTTTAACTCCTCTGGCTGGGTTTATTCCAGGGTATTTTTTTTTAATCATTTGGAAGCTAATGTTAATTAAAGCATTTTTTTAAAATATTTTTTCTCTCCATATGATCCCTATTGGTATGTGGGAAAGCTGTTTGTTTTTATATGTTGATTTTGTAACCTTATGCTTTTATGAAAGTGTTTATTAGTTCTTAGAGTTTCCTTGTGGAGTCTCTGAAGTCTCTTAGTAGAGGATCATATTATCAGCCAATACTGATATTTTGACTTTTTAAATTTAAATAAAAAACAATCTTATTTGATATTGTGACTTCTTCCTTTCCTATTTGTTTACCTTTTATTTCTTGCTCTTGTCTTATTGCTGTAGCTAATATTTAAGGCCTACATTCAGTAGGATAGAAACAATAGGATAGCCCTGTCCCTCCTGACTTCAGTGACATTGCTTTAATTTGTCTCTACTTTGGATGATGCTGGCTGTATGAATCCACTCCTTCCACCAATAGTTCCTTCAGAGCTATGATCATGAAGAATGGCTGGCCTTTCTCAAAGGGTTTCTTTCCATCTCAGATGATTGTGCCATTTCTGTTCCTAAATACTTCAGTGTAATGTATCCCTTTTATTGCTTTGTATATATCCGACTGGATGGATAGTAGCAAAACATTTCAATATATTGTTAAATGCTTGGTCTAAATGTAACCAGAAGTTTTTGCCTCCAGGTTGATCAGGAAGATCAGCCTATGATTTTCTTGCTTGTGTATGTCAGGACAATATCAGCTTCACCAAAGAGTTTCGTATCATTCCCCATCCCTTTTCTGCTTTCAGAAAGGGATTCAGGAGTGTTGTATTCATTCTTGGGTGAATTCAGCAGTGAACACATTTGGTCCAGGTTTGTTTCAGTTGGAAGACATTTTATTGCTGTTTAATCTCACTGTTTGTTGTAGAACTCTTAACATTGTCTGTGTCCTCTCGTTTAATTTTTGGTGGATCATAGTGTAGAATACTATTCATTTCTTTTATATTTTCTAATTTGTTTGAAGTTCTTAAGGTGTATCATCAAGACCTTGAGTTTCATGGGTTATCAATATGTCTTCTCTTTCATCTATTGTTTTTAATTTTAGTTTTGCTTAGTTTTACTAAAGGTTAACATTCTTGATACTCTTTATTTTATTTCTCCTTAATGCTGGTGCCTGTGGAAACTTGGCCCAGATCTTGTTTGCATCTTGGTGGATCAGGAAACTGAATGCTCAGTGCAGACCCAGAGAGGTCTGCATGCTAACTGCCATTACTGCATACAGGCAGGTAATTGGCAAATCAGCAACCTCCTCGAACACTGAATTCATGTAAGAAGCAAAGATATTACCAATTGAAGCAAATGATAAATATTCTGCCATGATTTTACCTGGTAGCTTCTGCTCCAGATGCAGGAACTATCTTTGACTAGCAGGTGAGCAGGCGTTCACCTAGTTGAATCTGAAAAACACTATGGGCTCTGCACCCAAGTTAAGATCAGGTACTAGGAAGAACCCTCAAAAGGTACTGGGCAGTAATTGTGCTAGGTCGCAGAGGTTGGTGGCTTTGCCTGGAACTTGGATATCCCCGCAGCTTTTGGCAGCAGCTGGTCAGGCAAGATGGGGCACCGGCAGGGCTAAGGTCACACAGGTAGCTGCACTTAGCTGGGAGCCTGTGTGGCCTTGCGGCATCTGGGTCCTCCACGTGGACTGAAACCGCTGAGAGAGGTGTGGTTTTTCCTGCCTTTGGCAGTAAAACCCGTGGGGAAGTGTGTAGAACTCTTCCAGCTGGGCCGACTGTTCTATGAGTGACTCAGTGGCAGCGGAATGCACTTGTGTCACGCAGTGGGCGGGTGCAGCTGTGGAGAAAAGGGGGCTTTCCCGGTGGGCTAGTCCGCTGTCCTGGTGGGACCGCAGGCACTCCCAAAACAGGGCCTAGGCTTGCAATGTCCCACTCCTGACAGCCAGATAATGAGGGAATTACCAATACGGAGTTAGGTAAAAATATAAGGGTATTTATTACATAGATGTCTTACAGAGCCACTTAGCCAGCCAGCAGGGCAGTAAGTACAGCAAGCCAATGATGAAAAGGAAGAAGGGGCCTTCCATGTGCCCGCCACTCACTCTTAAACCTTCCCTACGTCACCCTGACCATGCCCTTGCAGGCATGGTCAGGCACACCTGTAGCTAGCCCCTAGCAGGCATGGTTACTGTGTCCCCTACATCATCTTTTGTGTTTCTGCCTGGTTACTGGATTTTCTTCACTTTGTAGGAATAAACTTTCTTTCCTTGTCTGAGAAACACCTTTTTTTTTTTAAATCAAAGGTTTTTAGCTCAACAGAGGCCCATATTGCCTTAACTATCCCTTCCCCTTCTCACTGATTAGCCAGTTTTGTAAGATTATGAATCATTCACCCACCAATGGGAAGATAAAAGGATTCAGGATAAAAGACAAGCTTAGTTACTTTTTCAATTGCCATGACCAAAATACCATGGCCAAGGCGACTTTCCAAGGAAATCGTTTAAAGGGCCTTATAGTTGCAGAAGGTCCATGACCACCATGGTGTGGAGCATTGCTGCAGCCAGGCAGGCATGGTGCTGGGACAGCAGTGAGAACTCATATCTTGATCCACAAGTAGGTGTCATAGAAAGAGAAAGACTCAGAATGTCATGGACTTTTGAAGCCTCATAGCCCGCCCCCAGTGACATACTTCCTCCAACAAGAACACACCTTCTAATCCTTCCCAAATAGTTCCTCCATCTGGGAGCCAAGTATTCAGACATATGAGACTATGGGTGTCATTCTTTTTATTTAAACAAAGTTTTTTTTTATTGATTCTTTGGGAATTTAACATCATGCACCCTAATCCCACTCATTTCCTACTCCCTCCATATTTGCCCTTCACCCTTGTAGCATTCCCCCAAAAGAAAATTTAAAAAGAAATAAAATTAAAATATTAACTAAAAAATAAAATAGAAAATAAAACCAAAAACAACAAGGAGCACAACAAAACAAACAAAAACCAAGCCCCTCCTCTGTCTTTCCCCTCCTCTCCATCACCCCTTCATTCATTCTAGCAGCTCTGGGTGCTGAGGTGTGTCACACAGTAGTCCCTTTTGTCCAAACAGCTTTCCTTGCAAATGTTCACCGTGTAGTGAGCTGTTGGTCAGGTTCAAGGCCTCTGGATCCTGGCGCACCATCATCCCTGGGCCCTCATGGAAACTCCTCTCATATATCCTGCTGTTGCTCTGAGTCATGGAGGTCCTGCAGCTATAGTTCTGCAGGACCTGTCGCTTAGCATGCTCCAGCAGGTTTTAGATGGGTTAGATGCTGGGGTTGGCCAACTCAGACCCTGGATGTGTGCCTAGATGGTAGCTGAGTTGGTCAGTTTGAGCCCGTGGGACTACCCTCTCAGGCAAGGGGTGGAGTCAGCTTTCCCATTCCCCTGGTGGGGGGTAGAGCCAGATTTCCTAAGTGTAATGGGGTGGCATCTCTCCTATGATGGGAGACATTAGCTCTCTTGTTCTGGTGGCAGGCTGTCACAGGGCTGGTGAGGGGCAGGGCCAGATCTCCTGTGAGGTGTGGGGCCAGCTCTCCCAGTGCTAATGAGGGGAGGGTCCAGCTGAGCATGGCCCTAGGACCACAACACACGTGGTTCACATGGGTCTGTATGTTAACACATGCAGCTGGTATCAACACAGACCTCAGCTGTACCAGGACCATGGTCCCAGACATGGCCCTCAGCAGAAACTTCGGCCTAGTTGTCTCCATGGCCCCGGGCAGCTGCACAGGCCAATCAGGTCTTTATGGGCCTAGCAGCAGTGTGGTCCCTGGATTCCAACATGGCCTCAGGTGGCAGGCCAGACCCCGGCATCTGCATAGCCCTTGATAGTAACAGGAAGCATTGGTATCAACACAGATCTTGACTTCAGGAATAAGATCAACATAATCCTGGCTGCAGGGCCTTGGACTGTGGGTGCCAGAGGCCATCTTGGCCATGCATGTTTTCTTAGCCATGCATGCTTGCTGGCTGCATTTGGGTTCTGTCTCACCCTTTTGACAAAAAGAAGTTGGTTTGCTGAGTTGCTTTCATTTTGTTTGTGTGTTCTTTTATGATACTACAAGCTTATTCTTTTCCAACAATTGAGTTGAGGCCACAGACCTCCCTGTTCCTTTACAGTTACAAATTCCCTCTGGTGTACACTGTAGCATGTTGCACAGTCTCCCTCACTTTCCTGCTTTGGTGACTGTGTGTGTGCATTACACCGTTTGCTCTAGCGCTACTTGACTTTGGTTATGTGCTATATCTATACTAACCTAACTCTGATAAACTTCTCTTCTCTTCTCTTCTCTTCTCTTCTCTTCTCTTCTCTTCTCTTCTCTTCTCTTCTCTTCTCTCCTCTCCTCTCCTCTCCTCTCCTCTCCTCTCCTCTCCTCTCCTCTCCTCTCCTCTCCTCTTCTCTTTTCTTTTTTTGGTTTCTCTGTGTAGCCCTGGCTGTCTTGCTACTTTCTCTATAGACATGGCTTGTCCTAAACTCACAGGGATTCACTTGCCTTTGCCTACCAAGTGCTAGGGTTAGTTGTGTGACACTTTTCAAAAGGAAGGTGGCTACACTAATGTTCTTTCCTGAGACTCCATTGCCATGTGAGGGACTTGGTGCATTTTCTGTACTGGATTGAATGGTGTCTTCGTTTCTTTTGCTGTTGCTATGATGACATACCCTGGCGAAAGCAACTTAAAGAAAAAAAAAGAGTTTATGTTGGTTCTTGGTTGTAGGGTATAGTCTATATTGGTGGAGAAGTCCTGGACATAGAAAATTGAGGTAACTGATCACATGGCATCAGCACCAAGGAAGCAGAGAACAATGCTCCTGAGCTCCTAGCTTCCTTCTTTTTATGAAGTCCAGGACCCAACCCTAGTGTATGGTTCTGCTTTAGAGTGGGTCTTCCCATGAAGGGCATGTAGCACACGCCTTTAATCCCAGCACTTGGGTGGTGGAGACAGATGGATCGCTGTAATTTCAAGGATAACCTTGTCTACGTAGCGAGTTCAGGATAGCCAGGATCACATAAATAGACCCTGTCTCAAAACAAGCAAATAGACAAAAACATGAAGTTGCTTTTTCTGCTTCAAGGAAACAGATCAGAATAAATTCTCACAGACATGGCCAAGTGGAGTTTGTCATGATAATGCCTCATAGAAGTGCCTGAGGCTGGGATCCCAGGTGACTCCAGAGCCTGCTAAGTTGACAATGCTAACATCACAAGGAGGTAATGCCAGATCCCACAAGGTGGGGGTGGGGGAGTTCTGCTTTTTGAGGTTCTTATTTCGTACAAAGCACAAAAAACCAACCACACAACAGGTAAAGAGAACTCTAGAATTGGCCAGGACAGATAAAGCCTGGTCCTCAGGTTGGGTTTGAATTGGATGCCACCAAGTGAGGTAACTACAGAATTGGGAGGGAATGCTACACATGATTGGCAGGAATCTCATGCTGGGACAAGGAAAGGCTGGGAGCCTACTGCTTTGTGCAGGGGGTGAACATGTCTCCCAGGAAATGAGTTTCATCCAGTTCTGACAACTTATTGGACCACAGTGACAAGATAGTGATGGATCAGTGATGGGCTGAACCAAAAATAACACCTCCCATGGGTCCTTGGGAAAGTCATCAGAAAAGTGGCTTTAAATACACACTCAATTCAGGGAAGGTCGTCCTCTTTGACTGAGAGTAGCTTTGGGAGAGCCACACATAAAGTGGTCAGGGAGGAAAGGGACCCCCCCCCCAGACAGCCAGAGCAGCTGAATCAACCCTGCTGATCAATGGGGTGACAGATGTCACAGACAGATCACTGTCACATCAGGAGGTAAACAAGTCACATATCTGGGAAATGAAAATTTGGAAGATTCTGGAAGGCCCCTCCCCATCTTTATAAAAGGACTAAACAGCTGTTGGAGGAGGATATTCAACCAGCCAGTCCACAGAGAGAGGATACTCCCTGACTAGAGAGCTGTCTGTAATCTGGGCAGAGAGCACCAGGGCTGCAGCGTTCTTGATTGTCACCATGCTGGGGTGGGCTTTTGAGTCTTCCCTGCTCCTGTATGTAACCCTTCATCCATACTCTGGTTAAGAACCCCAGTGAAACAGTCTTTCTCACCATGGCTTGCTCAGCCTGCTTTCTTTTTCTTTTTTCCCTTTAAAAAATTAATTTAGTTTTTACATTCCAATCCCAGTTCCCTCTCCCTCCTTCCTTCCCACTCCCTCATCTACCCCCTACTCCCATCTGCTCCTCAGAGAGGGTAAGGCTTCTCACAGGAAGCCTACTAAGTCTTTCCCATCATTTAGTTGAGGCAGGGCCAAGGTACCTCTCCACTGCCACACACCTGTGTCTAGGCTGGGCGTGGTATCTCTCCATTTAGAATGAGCTCCACTATGTCAGTTTGTACATTAGTGTTAGGTCTTGGGCCCACTGCCAGTGGCCTCAAATATTGCCCCAGTCATACCATTGTTACCTATGTTAAGGGAGTCTACTTCAGCTTATGCAGGCTCCCCATTTGTCAGACCTGAGTCAGTGATCTCTCACTAGCTTGGGTCAGCTGATTCTGTGGGTTTCCCCATCATGGTCTTGACTCCTTTGTTCATATTATCTCTCCTCCCTCACTTTGATTGAACTACAGGAGGTTGGCCCATTGGTTAGCTGTAGATTTCTGCATCTGCTTCTATCTGTTTCTGGAAGAGGGTTCTAGCTTCTCTAGGGTTATGGATTGTAGGTTGGGTATCTTTTGCTTTATGTCTTGTAGCCACTTATGAGTGAGTAATACTATACTTGTCTTTCTGGTTTTGGGTTACCTCACTTAGGATGGTTTTTTTCTAGTTCTGCCTATTTTCCTGTGGATTTTAGGATGTTATTTTTTCTTACCACTGAGTAGTGTAATTACTCCATTGTGTAATTATAGCACATTTTCTTTATCCATTCTTCAGTTGAGGGGCATCGAGGCTATTTCCAAGATCTGGCTATTACAAATAATGTTGCTATGAACACATTTGAGAAAATGTCCTTGTGGTATGAATGTGTATCCTTTGGGTATATGCCCAAAAGTGGTATTGCAGGGTCTTGAAGTAGGTTGATCCCTAATTTTCTGAGAAATCACCATACTGATTTCTACAGCAGCTGTACAAGTTTGCACTCCCACTAGCAAGGGAGGAGTGTTCCCTTTTCTCCACATACTCTCCAGTATAAGCTGTCATTGGTGTTTTTGATTTTATCCATTCTGACTGGTGTAAGATGGAATCTCAGAGTTGTTTTGATTTGCGTTTCCTTGACGACTAAGGATATTGAGCATTTCCTAAAGTGTCTGTCTTCTATTTGAGATTGTTTTGTTGAGAATTCTCTATTTAGATCTGTACCTATTTTTTAATTGGATTATTTGGTAGTTTGATTTCTAGTTTCTTGAGTGATTTGTATATTTTGAAGAATGGCCCTCTGTCAGATATGGGGTTGGTGAAGATCTTTTTACATACTGTAGGGAGCTGTTTTTGTCTTGTTGACCCATTTCTTTGCTTTACAAAAGCTTCTCAGTTTCAGGAGGTCCCATTTATTAGTATCTTGTTGCTCTTAGTATCATGTTGCTCTTAGTATCTGTGCTACTGGTGTTCCTTTTAGGAAGTTGTCTCCTGTGCCTATGTGTTCAAATGTATTTCCCACTTTCTCTTCTGTGAGGTTCAGGGTGAATTTATTTATTTGGATTACAGATTGTAGTCCATTATCAAGGGAAGTCAAATTAGGAAAAGAGGAGATTTTATTAACTATTTAGGTTATAAGATAGAATTACAAAAAATCAGGCCACAGAAGGTACAAATTTGATAGATGACTATCAAACTCTTTTTTTTTCACTATCAAACTCTTAATAGTCTTCAGAAGCTGCTAGGAGAAATTTCTAAGTTACAGACAATTGTTGGGGTAGAAGGCCATGACTTAAAACACTTAAAAATGGCTCTTAAAGGTGATAAGGACCTAAACAGTCCAGGAATATTATCCAATGAGGCAGAAAAAGAATTACAATGGGTAGAAAACAGAATATTGGATGTGCATGTAGATTGGATAAACCTTGATTTAGACTGTATTCTGGTTATCTTGCCATCCAGAGAATATCCTTCTGGAGTTCTGATGCAGAGGGAAGACACCATCTTGGAGTGGATATTTCTGCCACATAAGCAGAATAAAAAGTTAAAGACATATATGTATGAAATCAGATATATATATATATATATATATGTATATATATATATATATCTGATTTGATTTTAAAGGGCAAATTAAGACTTCATCAACTGACTGGAAAAGATCCAGCAGAAGTTATAGTACCTTTAACTAATGAAGAAATTTCCTCCTTATGGAAAGATAATGAATATTGGCAAATAGCTCTTACTGACTTTTTGGGAGTGATTAGCAACAACTATCCAAAAACTGACAGAATTAAATTCATAAAAAGACAGTCCAGATTCTTGTATTGTAAGACAAACTCCCATTTCTGGAGTTCTTACCTTCTACACTGATGCCAACAAATTAGGTAAGGTTATAAAGCAGGTGAGGTAAGTAAAGCAGTTCAAAGTCCATATACATCTGTACAGAAGGCAGAATTATATGCAATTCTCATGGTGCTTATGGATTTTACAGAATCTCTTAATATAGTTATTGATTCCCAATATGCAGAGAGAGTCGTGTTACACATTGAGACTGCAGAATTCATTCCTGATAATACAGAATTAACTTCTCCGTTTATACAATTACAGGAAACAATCAGAAACAGAAGTAATCCTATATACATTACACATATCAGATCCCATATGGGTCTGCCAGGCCTGCTAGCACAAGGCAATGATGAGATTGATCGTTTATTAATTGGAAGTGTGCTAGAAGCCTCAGAATTTCATAAGAAACATCATGTAAATAGCAAAGGTTTAAAAAAGCACTTTTCCATCACTTGGCAACAAGCCAGAGAGATAGTGAGAAACTGTCCTACTTGTTCCTTTTATAACCAAACTCTACTGCCAGCAGGCTGTAATCTTAAAGACATTCGGAGGAATGAGATCTGGCAGATGGATGTCTTTCACTTTACAGAATTTGGAGATTTGAAATATGTGCATCATACTATAAACACATTCTCAGGGTTCCAATGGGCTACTGCTCTCAACTCTGAAAAAGCTGATTCTGTTATTACACACCTGCTAGAGGTGATGGCAGTTATGGGTATACCTGCACAAATAAAAACTGACAATGTTCTGGCATGTCTCCACAAAAATGGAACAGTTTTTCAAATATTATAACATAAAGCATGTCACCGGTATACCACACAATCCTACAGGACAAGCAGTGGTTGGGAGATCTAATAGAACACTTAAGGAGATGCTCCATAGACAGGGTGGGAAGTCAAAACACCCCAAACATAGGTTGCATAATGCTGTATTGATACTAAGCTTTCTTAATGCCAATGAAAAAGGACAAACAGCTGCAGAAAGGCACTGGACTCTGGGAAAAAAACTGCTGAACTGAATAAGCCGATATACTTCAAAGATGTACTAACCTCAGTATGGAAGCCTGGACATGTGTTCCGTTGGGGTAGGGGTTTTTCATTTGTTTCCACAGGAGAAGAAAAACTTTGGATACCATCAAAGTTGATCAAGATTCGAATTGAAAAAGATAAACCTCTCGATAAGGACGACTGACAGGTATTTTACTAAGGTATATCTCATACACTAAATAGAAACCTCCCAAAGGAAAGGGAAGTGTTTTGCTTCTATCTTCACAGGAAAACTCATCTCCAGAAGTCCAAGAACACTACATGGGTAGATGCTTAAGAAGAGAAGGAAGCTATAACCATCAAACAAAAAGAAACGTGCCATACGGTAAACTTTACAGCTGTCTCTCAAATAACTCTATTCCTCTTTATCTTTCTAGTCCCTATTCAAGTAAATCAATGCTGGTTTTAGAGTTGGATTTGGCTTTCCTCCTCTAAAATCCAAGCACATCGTTTAACTAAACTTTAGAGTTTCTGTATTATATCAAGAAGTCAATTGATGTAATACAGAACGAGAGAAGAATTTGGGGACTGTCTTTGTCTTTCTTGGCTCTTTCCTTCAAGTTGTACACCATCTCAAAATCATTTATTTTTTCCATAATCATTTATTATTTGCCTTTTCCAGCATGCATACATATACAAGCAAACATTACTCTGCTAACACTTATGTTTGAGTCCCACACAGCCAATGAAGACCTGCCTGACAGCAATCCTTGGACACTCTGAAAGGAAATTGGGCCATACCTTCTAGACTGCACTGGATACAACTTACTCCATTTCAACTGACACTCCAACCAGAGCTTCAAGTACTGACTTCAGTCAAGTTGAGGATTTCAACCTAGATCTTCAATCAAGCAAATCCCATCTAACATGGACTGGATATAGTCCATTAGAGACTTTCACTATACTAACATTTTCTTCCCACAGGCCCCCACAAGGCTACTGTTGTCCGATTTCAGTAGGAAGTAACTTGGAGAATGCTACGTCCCCTTTCCCCCATTTGCCACTAAGGATAATGTACACTTAGTTAGGCTACTTTCCTATTGTTTAGGGTTGGGATTGGAAGGAGGTGTTCAGGTTTGGACACCTCTTTCAGATGACTTTAGGGTTTAGCTGAAATAGACATGGTTAGGATGTGCAATAGCAGATTATTGTATCTTCTTGTAATTCACCTTTATGATTGTTAGTTTTGGATACTTTACACTGTTAAGTTTTAATCCTCTTTTAGACCAAAAGGGGAATTGTAGGGAGACACCATAATCATGCCTCCTAAAGGCTGGCTACAGGTGTGCCTGACCATGCCTGTCAGGGCGTGGTCAAGGTGAGGTCAGGATGATGCATGATGGTTTTTAAGGGGCTGCAAGGCACATGGGAGACCCTTCTCTCTGGCCTGCCTGCCACGCTGCCCCTGGCACGCTCTGGCTTGCTTTTGGCTGGTGTTTATCTGAATAAAGATACCTTAACCATACAGACTACGGATCAGCTCTCATTATACCCTAGTGCCTGATTTCTCTGTAAACCTAAAATGTATCCCTCTATTATGGTATCTCCATTGTTGTTATCTTCTATTCTTCCCCCCAAGTCAACCTTTCTGCTCCCTCATGTCCTCTGCATACCTCCTCTTCTCCCCTTCTCATTCTCCTAGCTGCTTCCCACCCCCTGGAACCAGCTCTTCTTGATGTAGCATCCAGCAAGGGGCAGGGCCAGCTATCCCAGGGTCAATGAAGGGCAGGGCCGGACCAGCATGGCCCTATGATTCCATCACATATGGTTCCCAGGTTTTTATGGGCCATAGCCATCAACACAGACCCCAGTCACAGAAAGATCATGGACCCAGACATGGTCATTGGTAGCAGTTTGGGTCCTGATGACATCCTGGCTCAAAGTAGATGCACAGGCCACTCAGATCTGGATGGCTCCCATGCAACCCTTGATGGCAACCCAGACCCTATCTGTGGTGTGACCACAGATCCAGGCATGGTCCTTGGCAGTAGCCAGGTCTGGATGTCACTATGGCCCCTGGTGATAGTGCAGGCCATCCAGAATGACATGGCCCCAGTGGCAGCGTGGCTCCCAGACACCAACATAGCCCCAGATCTTGGGCATTCACGTGGTTTTCAATGGCAACAGGAACTTTGGATATCAACACAGACTCTAGATGCAGTAGAGCTACAGACCCAGATATGGCCCTCAGTTGCTGCTCTGGCCTGGAAGTCTCCATGGCATCGGGCAGCAGTGCAGGCCACTCAGGTCTGTCTGGCCTCAGCTGCAGCATGGCCCCCAGACTCCAAGAAGATCACATGTTGTTTCCCAGACCCTGGGCCTCTGTGTGGTCCCTGGTGGCTTTAAAACAGACCCCAGCTACAGTAGGACTATGGACTCTGCCATGGTCCTCTGCAGCAGCCCTGGTCTGGATTTCACCATTGTTGTAAGTTAAAAAAGCATTGTGTGAAAGAAAGACACATGTGACAGAGCTTGGGTGGAGGGGCTTTTGATTGGGGGAAAGTGATTGGGAAAAGGGGGGAAGGGAGAAGGGAGAGGCGAGATCAGCCTCTGGGAAAGGAGCAGCAGAAGAGAAGAGAGAGACAGATGGGGGAGGGGGAGGAGAGACAGACAGGCAAAGAAACAGAGAGAGAGGGAGAGAGAGAGAGAGAGAGAGAGAGAGAGAGAGAGAGAGAGAGAGAGAGAGAGAGTCTTTGTGTTTCCCTTTTTTTGGGTTTTGATGCTTTGAGATTATCTATTGGTCTTGTTTTTATGGGTGTAGTTAACTTCATGGAGTTGGAGGGTTCCTTCTAGTACCTTCTGTAGGGCTGGGCTTGTGGATAGATATTGTTTAAACTTGGGTTTGTCCTGAATATCTTGTTTTCTCTGTTTACGGTGGTTGACAGTCTTCTTCTTCTTCTTCTTCTTCTTCTTCTTCTTCTTCTTCTTCTTCTTCTTCTTCTTCTTCTTCTTCTTCTCCTCCTCTCTCCTCCTCCTCCTCCTCCTCCTCCTCCTCCTCCTTCTTTTCCTCAAGAGTGGGCTTCTTTATGTAACAGTTTTGGCTGTCCTGGAACAAGCTTGGTAGACTGGGCTTGCCTTGAACTCACAGAGACCTGCCAGCCCCTGTTTCCCGAGTGCTGGGATTAAAGGTGTGTTCCAGCAAGGCTGAATTCTTCTGAAGCTGTAGACCTGGGGTTCCAATATCTGGCCTGGCCTCTGGGGTTCCTGGGGGCAGCCTGGCCTCCTGTAAGGCTGCTTGGGCTGTGGGCCCTATTATGAAGTCCAGGGGAGTGGGTACAGTCTGGTGTTGCCGGGTAGCCTTTAAAGAGTGTCTGTTGGTGGGCAGTGTCTTGCCTGGATTTTCTTGATCCTATCTGGCCTCTGGTAAAACCAAAGACCTCTTACAAAGGAGTAGGCTGGGAAATGGGTCCCAGGGTAGGGGGTGCAGCCTGGGGTTGTTGGACAGGCTTAAAAGGGTTTAGCAGACAGTGGTCAGTGTCTTCACTGAGGTCCTAAGGACTGCTCTGGCTTCTGGTACAACTGCTGGAGGTTGTGAGCCATAATGTAGAATCCAGTGGAGAGGTACTTTCTTTCTTTCTTTCTTTCTTTCTTTCTTTCTTTCTTTCTTTCTTTCTTTCTTTCTTACTTCCTCCCTTCTTTCTTTTTTATTGTTTTTTTTTTGACAATTTTTCTGTGTGACAGCTCTAGCTGTCCTGGAACTCACTTTGTAGCCCAGGCTGGCCTTGAACTCACAGAGATCCACCTGCCTCTGGCTCCCAAGTGCTGGATTAAAGGCATCTGCCACCACCACCTGGTGATTTTTATGTCTTATTTATTTAATATTCATTTATTTATTTATTTGCCCTGGCTAGTTTTGTTTGTCAACTTGACACAAGCTAGAGTCATCAGAGAGGAAGGAGCCTCAGTTGAAGAAATGCCTCCATGAGATATAGCAGTAAGGTATTTTCTCAATTAGTGACCAATAGGGTAAGACACAGCCCATGGTGGGTGGTACCATCCCTGGGTTGTTGTGGAAGCAAGCCAGTAAGCAGTTCCCCTCCATGGCTTCTATATCAGCTCCTGCCGCCAGGTTCCAGCCCTGCTTGAGTTCCTGTTCTAACTTCATCCAAAGATGGACTATGATCTGAAAGTGTAAGCAAAATAAACCCTTCCCCCCAACTTACTTTTTCTTTTTTGGTTTTTTGAGACAGGGTTTCTCTGTGGCTTTGGAGACGGTCCTGGAACTAGCTCTTGTAGACCAGGCTGGTCTCAAACTCACAGAGATCCACCTGCCTCTGCCTCCCGAGTGCAGTGATTAAAGGCGTGTGCCACCACTGCCTGGCCCAACTTTCTTTCTTTTTTGTTGTGGTGTTTTGTTACAGCAATAGAAACCCTAAATAAGATGCATCCATCTATCTGTCTGTCTGTCTATCTATCTATCTATCTATCTATCTATCTATCTATCTATCTATCTATCTATCTTGGTCTTCCAGACCAGGTTTCTCTGTGTAATAGCCCTGCTGTCCTGAAACTCACTTTGTAGACCAGACTGGCCCAGAACTCAAAGATATCCATTTGCCTCTTCTTATAGAGTGCTCGAACTAAAGACAAGTGCTACTATGCCCAGCTTATTTCATGTTTTAAAGGTTGATGTTTGAAGCTTAATTGTTGAGGGTGTAGGGTACATGCACCTATTATATATGTCTGCTATTGAAAAGTGACTTGTTTTTCTTTTTTCTTTTTTTGGTTTAGTTTTTTGACACAAGGTTTCTCTGTGTAGCTTTGCAGTCTGTCCTGGAACTTGCTTTGTAGACCAGGCTGGTCTTGAACTCACAGAGATCTGCCTGAACAAAAGTGACTTTTGTTTTATTTTTTTCTAGTGTAATTTTGAGAGCAACCTTTTCAAGACAACTAATATCACACTGGAAAACTTTGAACAGTGGGGTTTTTGTTTTAGAAGTAAAAAGAATATTATTCATGTAATTCATAATATGAGCTTGAAATAATATTGCTGCACTGGCAACAAGGTTTCTGCCATAAAATGTTGACACATGTTGGAGCTGTTAATCCTTCCAGGAGGAAGAAATTTCCACTGATCTCCCTGTAGAGGTTCCTTGTTGTTAAGTACAGATACAGAAATGGCAAACTTTCTTTATGCTTGTAGGCTAAATAGCAAATACAGCAGCTGTTTAAATTTCTTATAGTAAGAGGCTAATCTGTAGGAATGTCTGTGGTTGATTGTAAACCTGGTTTCAAAGGCCCTATGGACTGCATGTAAGTCTTGTAGCAACTGCCATTTTTCTGGTCTTGTTGGTATGCTGAAAACAGGAGTATTTTGAGGACCACAGGAGGGTCCTATATGCCTTACTTTAAGATGTTCCATCTCCCACTTTTATTGGCCAGTGCTCAACTCAAATTGGAGAAACAAGTAAACCATATGATAGGAAAAGCCGACATCTAGGTTGGTGCATTATCAGTGACCATTCCTATAAATTTGGATATCCTAAACCAAATTGACCATTTTAAACAAAAATCTCAAGGTGTGACATTAAACCACCTTAATTTATTCCAATTTTAAGAGCATAGGTACCTTAATTGTATTAGAAGGGATAGTAACAACAAATCTCATCCCTATATGTATTAGTCAGTGTTCTCCAGAGCAGTGTTTCTCAATTTGTGGTTCATGACTGACCTCTTTGGGAGTTACATAGCAGATATGCTGTACATCAGATATTTACATTACAATTCATAGCAGTAGCAAAATTACAGTTATGAAGCAGCAATGTAATAATTTTATGCTTGGGGGCTCACTACAACATGAGGAACTGTATTAAAGGGTCACAAGAAGGTTGAGAACCATTGTTTTAGAGTAACAGAACTTATAGAATGAAACTCGCTCTATATAAATAAAAAGGGGACTTAGTAGAATGACTTATAGGCTTCAGTTCAGCTAATGCAACAATGGCTGACTGTAGATGGAAAGTTCAAGAATCCCATAGTTGTTCAGTCCGTGAAGCTGGATGTCTCACCTGGTCTTCAACAGATGCTGGAATCCCATAGATGTAGGCTCTGATGCTAGTGAAGGAATGGGCTTGCTAGCAATTTGAGAGCAAATGGGCAAAAAGCAAAAGCTTCCTGTTTCCATGTCCTTATATAAGCTTCCAGCAGAAGGCCTGAGCCAGATTAGATCTTTGTTAAACAAAGTTTGCTTTTTCCCAGCTCACATGATCTGGGTTAAAAGTGTGGTCTTTCCATCTCAAGATCTGGATTAGAAGTGAATCTTCCTACTTCAAATTAAGTAAAAATCCCTCACAGGTGTGCCCTCAATTGTGGGTGTTAGTTCCAAATGTAGTCTTGTTGACAACCAAGAACAGCCAACATAACATATATTCACAGGAGTATCTGCCACAAAAGGATATATGGTTTTGGTATGTCCTTTGACTTCTGTATTTTAGTATCTCAGAACTTCTTGTTTTCAGCCCAAGAGGACCATGACTAATCAAAATAGAGGATGGTGTCAGAGTAGGCAATTTCATAATCAAAAAGGAGCAGCAATAATAGTAACATCAGCATCAGAATGGATAAGACCAGAAAAGGTTTTTATCATTGAAGTAAGGAGTTAAAGAGCACTGTTTCCTAGTAATGTACTATGACCCACATGATATGATATTTTCCTGTACTTCCAACCCCTTGGTATCCACATTCTAAACTTCTTTGGTTCATGGGGTCATAAAGTAGTAACAGCAATTGGGGAATAGAGTGTTCCTTGTCAATAGACAATTTTCCTCTTGAAGACATAAGTACCTTAATTTCTCCAATATCATCTTCATCAAGTACAGCACGAACAGCAGAAACTCCTTTTAAATTTAGACTACCTTCTCCCAGACCTGATCCCACTGTGCTGGGGAATAGATCCCCCAAAACTGTAGGCACTATTTGTATGCCCACTGCAATTGTAAGAATACATTCCCAGCTGCTGGTAGGCCTAATCCTGCACCCCCTGTGGTTGCTGCTGGGAGAGATGAAACATTCCATTGTCCACTGGGTATTGTACCAGGACAAAGGTTTCTCTATCTTGTCTCAGCTGAAGCCATCTTTGGTTTCCACCCTTGTCCTGACAAATTCTGTGGGAAAGCACCCAACCCTGTTCCAGAAACTCAGGGTCAAGATGCCCCAGCTAACTTCAAGTTCTTGGTTCTTGTTCAACTGCTTGCTTGCTTGCTTTTCCATGCAACTGCCAGCCAGGATGTGGTTTTTCTGTGTTCTTTGTCTTTAAATAATCCCTGCAATATGCATTTGGGCTGCTCTGTAAGAAGAGTTTCTCCCAAGGCAGCCTCTGGTCTGCTTAATAGAGATTTCAATCCAAACTTTGGTGGTGCTGAGTGGTCTTGGTGTCCTTACCCTGTAAGAGCTATATGCCCTGAGTTATTGATAACTGCAGTTATTTCCTGGTGTCACAGGAAGACAGGCAAGGGGTTGTCCATCTTTATCAAACTTATCCTCCATTGATAAGCCCAACAAGTGCAGAATTTGCATGTTAAAGTTAACATTAGACTGTCTGGGAGCCACTGAGGCATCTCTACAGTCCTTCTGTAGGTGTCTGGGTTTCCTACATCTAAAGCAGATAGGCCTACCTAGCCTCAGTGCTTGTCTCTAATGGACAAAGACTTTGTTTTTGTTGCCTGAGCAACCACCTGTGTTTTTACTACTTTTATAAGGCATCCAAGAAATCAGCAAAAGATTCTGAAAGGCTCAGAGATATTTTGAGGAAGGTTTGGGTTGATTTCAGGCAGTTTTTTCCATGTTAACAGTGCAGTCAGTGAAATGTGTTTCTCAGATAATGCTGTCGACAACAGGCAGTGGCTGTGACAGTGGCAGCCAGGAGACAGACACACTTACCAGAAAGAAACTAAGGGAGGCAGACATGCAGCAATGCTCTTCCCTGGATCCTTCTATATCTGGGCCACTGGTGGAAGGCACTGTCCACTTAGTTAATACTTCCTGGAAATGTCTTCCTAGAGGTGTGCCTTAGTTGATTCTAGATCTTACCAAGTTGACAGTTAAGCTTAACCACCACAGCTGGTTTATATGGTTGGATTTTATGAATTCTTTATGTATGTTGGATGATAGTCCTTCATCAGATAATGTCTATTGCAATCAGTTTATGGATTGCCTTTCCTTTGCTCCGTTGTTAGAGTAGAATATTTAATTGTAATAAAGTGTAACTTTTAATCATTTCTTTCATGTACCCTGCCTTTGGTGTTGTATCTAAAATATCATCACTAAAATTTTATGGTCTCCATCTCCTCCTGAGCGATCCTCTGGAAACTGTATTTGCATTTAAGTCTGTGATCTGCACTGGAATAACTTTTATGAAGGCTGGGTGGTGTCTTGCTTGTTTTGTGTGTATGGTTCAGTCAATCCAGCACTGTCCTTTCACCACTGTATTGGCCTTCTCCTTTGCTGAAGATCTGTGGACTGATATCTGTGGGTCTATTTCTGGGCTTTTTATTCTGCTCCACTCATCTATGTCCAGTTTTTCCAGTACCATGTGGCCTCCAATAGTGTGAGTCCTCTGGCTTTATCCCTCATCACTATGTCAGCTGTCCTGAGGGCTTTTGCTTCCTCACATAAATTTTAAAATTAGTCTTTTATTTCTTTGAAACAGAGGTTGGACTCACTATATAGCCAAGGATGACCTTGAAATCTTGATTTTTCCTGCCTCCACCTCTGGCTTTGTATATGCTTAAGAAAGCCATTCTACCTTCTGAGACAAATTCTCAGCTCTCAATCAGCCTTTTGATACTTACAAAGTAACTTGCTAGGATTCTGATGGTGCTCTATTGACTCCATATAGCAGGTTGGGGAGAGCAGCTATATTCACAGCTTTGAGTCTTCTGTGCGATCTCTGTCTCTGTCTGTCTGTCTCTGTGTCTCTGTCTCTGTGTCTCTGTCTCTCTGTGTCTCTGTCTCTCTCTGTGTCTCTGTCTCTCTCTCTGTGTCTCTGTCTCTGTCTCTGTCTCTGTCTCTCTCTCTCTCTCTCTCTCTCTCTCTCTCTCTTTCTCTCCCCCAAATGGCAAGTGATGGGCAGAGGTAGAAAGGATTTCCACTTCCTTGTTTAGTGGGTCAGCTAGTTGTCAACCAGGTAGTGGAAGCCAGAGAAGGAGTGGATAGGAGAGAAATGAAGATCAATGTTGAGATAGTCTGTGGCCCTAATGCTCCAGGTTTCTGGCCCACAGTTTACTCATATGCATTACAAAATGGAGGCCCTGTGGCCCACATCCAACATGGGTTGGAAGATGAAGTCAGTTGGCTGACAGGAATTAGAGAGGACAGAGGATTAAGAAACATCAAGGTATGGGGGCTCCAAATTCCATCCTGCTCCACCATGTTGCCTCCAGGTGAGTCTGTGTTCTCTCTTGCTAAAAGTAGACTAGGACAACACCACTGAGAAGGGTGAGAAGTGTGAAGAAGTCTCTAACCAGGCATGGAAGCACCAACTGGAATAGGGCCCTATCTACACTGGGTTCCTTACACACCTGCCTCTTTTCCCCAAAGCATTTGATGTCCTTACTCTGATCAAGGAGCCATCAGTCGGAGGACAAAGTTGGTGTCTCTCTAGAGACCTTGGGGTTGGAGCTGCAGAAGCGTGTAACTGCATTCTGTGAAATAGAGTTGTAGGGTGTAGTTGGCCATGAGTGTCAAGGGCAGCCACAGGAGTTGAGGAGCCCTAGTCAGGAACTGGATGGAATGAAATCAATGAGTGGGCCATTGGAGGGATTTTCTAGACTGAGCCTTGGGAGAAAGGTTTGTAGTACCAGCTAGGGCCTCCAGGACAGCTACCTTGGTTCTGTCTTCAGAATCAAGGTCTGGGTCCCCTGGTGCATCCCTTCCAGCCAGGATCCACCCAACTGCCCTCAAGGTAGATAGTTTCTATACTGGTTACATCAATCCCAGACATATCACAGGGAGTCATGACCTGGCTACAGGAAAATAGACTGTCATCAAGGCCTGTGAACACTCACTAATGATAAGACTGAAGCATGTTGTAGACTAATACTGTTGTTTTGTTTGACTTATGTCTCCCAGCTCTCAGCCACCACATGGTCAGGTAGACATTCCTTCCTTTAACTCCCTGTTAAAACTGGTTTGCATGTGCTGATAGTTTGCACCTTTGCCCGTCTATTTGGCTGATGGGGGATGTCTTTCTGTATGCTGTGAATGTTTCTTTTATTGGTTGTTGAATAAAGCAGTTTTGGCCAATGGACAGGCAGGGTGTATCCAGGAAGTATAGGTGGGGCTTCCAGACTAGGAGGATTCTGGGAGGAGGAATACAGAGGGGAGCCATGGAGAGATACCATGAAGCTGCCCAGGGAACAAGAGATCTGGACATCACTGGTAAGCTAAGACCATGTGGAGATACACAGATTAATAGAAATGGGTTAATACTTAAGAGACAGCTAGTCAACAAGAAGTCTGAGCCATTGGCCAAACCATTTATAATTAATATAAGACTCTGTGTGTTTATTTGGGACTAAACAGCAGTGGAACCAGGTAGGACAGAAACTTCAGTCAACATCTAGCAGACGTGTCAATCCCTGATATGCTGTATCTCAGTATCCTCTTCTCCAGGATATATGCTTATGATGGTTCAGTACGGAGAAAACACACATATGCATAGACACAGGCCTTTCCAGCCTCCATGTTCATGGAAAAGCATGCAATTCCCTGCCTCCTACCTTTCATAATAAGCTTAGTGTTAGGAACAGCAGGAACCACTTTTGGCATCACTGGTACAGTAATGGCTGACATTAACTTCAAAACCCTAGGATGACTGATAACTCAGGATTTGTCTGTAGTAGAAAAACTATTGCCAAGCTAGAAAAACAGGTGGATTTATAACTCGGGGTGGGTTTATAGCATGGGAGAGTGACCTACTCTATTAACTTTACCCTGTGTGGCTGCAGGGGAAAGTTTTTTCTTTGGAAACCATTTGGAAACATTAGTGATAACTCAGTGTGTTTAAGAAAAACCCCACCTTGCAGAAATGAAGTATGCCTTAAAAGGGAAAAAACAAATGGTTCCCATTGTCCTTCTCAGGCCCTTCCTGGCTAGTAAATGTGCTGTGTGCCAGTACAGGGCCCATAGCTCTCCTGCACCTGCTGACTATAGATGGCGCCTGCATCCTCGATGCCTTAACCAGTTCTATAAATCCCCACTCCGGATCTATTAAGCTGATGGTCTTTAATTCCCAATACGAACAGGTACCCAGCACAGAGGCGAGGATTTGACTCAGGGTATAACTCAAAGGGAAATGTGATGGCTAATGCTACATCTAAAAGTTTAAAATTTCTGTGATTACTGGAAGTTGAAAGCAAAATTAGACTTGCAAATGCTAAGCGCTGTTAAGGATTAATTTCTGTAATCACGCGATCTTGTACAATTTTAACAAAACTCTTAATTACGCAAGGCAGTAGGTCTTAAGGCCAACCTCTGTTTGTGCTTCTGTAAAGAAAAACTTGTTTTGCGGGAGAGAGGAGGGAGAGAGAAGAGAGAGTAAAGGCAGGGAGAGAAAGGAAGAAAGGGAGGGAGAGATGAGAGAAGAGAAAGGGAGGGAGGAAGACTAGAGAAAAATATCATAAAACAAAAGTCAGGAGAGGAGGCCTTGATAGAGTAGGAAGGAACCTAAGGTGAAGAAGACAATGGGGGCAGATTTGGGGGACCACGGCAAAGGCAGGCTAGAACATGACAGCAGAGGGAGGCATCCACAGTCCCTGAGATCTGAGGTGGGGGTGAGATACTGCCTTGTCCATGGGGATACCTGGCAGAGGACACCTATTTCCTGTAGACACACCCAGGCAAATCAGAAGTCTGCCAGAGTTCATCCCCACCCACAGGTAGTCAGGGCTGTTTTTTTTTTTTTTTGTCTTCTGGGGGTTGGTCCTGCTGAGTGCCTGAGGTCTCAGCTGTGCCTGACAACTTGCAGCTCAGAAATTGAACCATCCAGGATCCTGCCATGGACCTCAGAGGTGAGCTGAGGGGTGAAGAAGGAGCCTGTGGGTACCCCTCAATTAATTGCTCACCATCTGGTTGGAGCTTCATTGCTGCTGGGACATAGAGATGGCAGGGCCAGGTCTGCTGGGCTGGCGGGAACCCTGAGGATCTCCGGATCTGTATCTGTACTGGTGAGGGGAGGGAAATTGGGGCTGAGGTCTAGGTCAGATTAGAAAGTTCTGATCTGACTAGGCAAGGCTGCTGCCGAAGGACATTGTGTGCAAGTGACCTGCCTATCTCTTTATGGGGCATCCTCTTCTGCACCTGCCTAGACATTCCAGCCCAGAGGTGATAGCCAGGGGCCACGAGGCTGACCTTCCAGGAGCGCAGAGGAGTCCATGTCTCCTGTGGAAAGGGGGAAGAAGGAAGCCAAGGGAAGGACTTTCCAGGTGGCTGAGTGGCCAGTAATCCTTCATGGCTAGAGACGGGCTGGAGAAGAGGTGTGTTGGGAGGAAGGGTGGGGCTGGCTCCCCTGCCCTGGCCTGGTCAAGCGTGGATTATTTTTATAGAAAAGAATGTTGTTGTTGTACAAACAAGCACAGGAACAAAGCAAAATTAATCCAGGAAGGGAATTTGTTTTTGAAAACTGTGTGCTATGTGTGATGAAGGAAGTGGGAAATGCAAAGCACACTTAGTTTTTATTCTAATACAAGTGGTGACTGTGTCTCACCCCATTGGTGGGAACAGGATCTTACAATCTGAAGTCATTGGCTCCTTACTAATCAGAACAAAGGGTAAGGGTGTGATAGAATCAATGGGCATATACACCAGAATTTTACAAGTTGGGGGAGTTTAGCCCTTGATGGGCTACACCTTAAATAGGAAAACTTATTTTCAATACTTCCTCCTCTCCCTGTGATAAAACACACAGAGGATAGTTTTCCTATTGATTTCTGTGTGTGATGTGGCGTGTGGTCATGTGTAGTGATCACAGGACGAGCCTGTGGAGATGCTTCTCTTTTACTGTTAAGCCTCGTTCAAGGGACCCCAAAAGACCACGAAGGAGCTGGCTCACTGATGCAAAAGCACAAGGTTGACTGTTCAGGTATAAACCACAGCAGGGTCCCTGTCTAGCAAACTGACAAAGCACCTGTGGGAGAAGGGTCCCTGGCCCCTATCATAAAAGGTTTTTTAAAGGGAAAATCCACAAGGCTGAAAGCCACAAGATTACAAAGTTTCCATGGTTACTTAAGGTCGTACAAAGTAAAGCAATAATCATATATTTGAGAGGATGAGGCAGGGACATGGGGTCACCCGCTTGCCAGTTATCCCATGGGTCAGGGGTTTATACAACTGGACATTAGTGGTTATCTGGTTTTCTTCAGAACAAAGGAATACTGACACAGCTTGTGGTGAGCTGTCTTTTTCTGAGAACTGGACTCAGGCCCCTAGTCACATCCTCTCAGTCAGGGGTCAAATTCTTTTCCTTTTGTGTTAGCTCAGGGGTCCAAGATTTTTAGACATTTATTAATTTTGGGTCTCTAATCTCACTACCTCCTGGGTTCTGGAGCTCAGACTCAGGTTGTCAAGCTTATGCAGAAAATCTCTTCCTACTGAGCATCTTACTGGACAAGCTTAGCAACTTTAAGTGCAAAGCTGAGTGTCTTTAAACACATTCACACTAAGGCCAGGGAGGAAGGTCAGTGCTGCCTGCCATGCCCAAGCAAGAGTCACTGAGGCCTGACAAGCGCCCTGTGCAGTGTGGGTGCTGCAGATCTGCCACACTTTCATGGCAGGGCCCAGATGGTTCAATTTCTGGGATGCAAGTTGGGATGTGGGTGAAGCTGGTGAGGAAACAAGTTATGCTTGAAGCTGTAGCCCAGGGGTCAGGCACTCTGGGGGCGGGAGGATGCCCCACGAGAGCACTGAAGACACTGTGGGGCAGGGGAGCAAAGATGATCAATGCAGTGACCAGAGCAGTAAAACCAGGGGCATGTGGAGGGCTGGAGGCCCAAGGGAGGCATTTTTTACTTCATTGGGCCAGCCATGGCCAGAGGGTAAGTCAAGGCTGCCCAGGTGCAAGGGAAGCTGCTTAGAGGCAGGGAGGGGGGATGAGCAGATAGACTGGAGAAAGGCTGGGGTTCCTGACCCAGACACATTCTTCCAGATTTTCCACAAAGTCAACGCCAGGCATGGATTGGGGTGGGGTCAGGAGGGTGGTGGAAGAAATGTCTCCATTTGTTGTCACAGAGTTTAGTAGACTTCCTGCAGTAATTTACATCCTATTCAGCGTTGGCATCTCTTATTGCTCCCGGTCCCCACCCACCACTTCCTAGTGCTTTAAAATAACTAAGTGCCTGAGCTTTTCCCTATTTTATACATCCTGGTCCAGACAAAGCCAAAATAAACACAGTCAAGATGTAAAAGGAAAAAGCTTATTGCCCACAGCAGCAGTGGAGGAATGTGAGCCTTTCACAGAGCAATGCTCTATCTGAATAAACTAAGCTTTCAGTAAGGGTGCCTGCACACAGTCATGTAGGGATTGGCCAGTTCCTGAGAATTGGTTACATGATGACACAGACTCTGTTTATTTGGTGTTATGTTTAAATGGGCAGCATTTGAGTTGTATTTTAATGATAATCTACACAATGAATGAATCACTGTGTGATAAGAGTGAATACATTGCATTGTGAGTTCCTATCGTCACACTCAGTTTTCTCCATTTCCCAATTCTGTGTGGTCCCCAGTATATCACCTCCCTTTTACCTATGTTTTTATTATAAGGATGTTTGCTAACACACCCAGACTATCTTTTTTAAATCATTTTTTATTTGAATTAGAAACAAGATTGAATTACATGACAATCCCAGTTTCCTTCTCCCTCCCTTCCTCCCCTACCACTCCCCCAACTAAAACCCTATCTATCACATATCCTTTCTTGTAATCCACACCTGACTCAACCTTTCCGCTCCCTCATGTCCTCTGCATCCTTCCTCTTCTTCCCTTCTCATTCTCATAGCTCCCTCCCCCCTCTTCCCGTGCTCTCAATTTGCTCAGGGGATGGTAACCCTTTCCCCTTCTCCAGGGGACAAAGTTTGTCTCTTTTAGGGTCGTTCTTGTTTACTAGTTTCTCTGGCAGTGTGGACTGTAGGCTGGTAATCCTTTACTCTATGTCTAAAATCCACATATGAGTGAGTACATACCATGTTTGTCTTTTTGTGATTGGGTTACCTCACTCAGAATTGTTTCTTCTAGTTCCATCCATTTTCCTACAAATTTCAAGATTCCATTGTTTTTTCTGCTGAATAGTACTCCATTGTGTAAATGTACCCCATTTTGTCTAGTTTGTGAGGTGTATGTAGGCTATTTGTTTTGATCATGTGAGAAAATCCTAGAATATCAAATGTAGCCAGACAGAGTGACCCATCATTCGCAGAGCTGTAGCCCAGGTAAATAAAAAGTGTGAGTGCACCAGGCAGAGGGTAGGAGGAAGGAACCATCTGAAACACAAAAGAGGTATGCTGTGGGAATTGTAGAATCTTATCACTGGGGTAATGATAACCGTTCTGTAAAAGGGGATAACTGTGTTAATGGAGACCAAAAGCATATAAAGAAGTAAATTGAAAGACTTCTTTTTTTATTTTTTTATTAAATTATTAATATTTTCACATGTACTTTCCCTCTCCCTCTCCCTCCCCCCACCCCCATTCCTTCTACCCCACCTCCAACCTACCCCCCACCCCATCCACCCGCCACTCCCCAGGCAGGGTAGGGCCCCCAACCAGGGCTCCACCAAGTCCACCAAATCTTCCTGTGCTGGGCCTAGGCCCCTCCCCATGTGTTCAGAGACAGAGCGAATCCCTTCAAGTGGGATGGGCTCTGAAGTCCCTCCCACCCACCAGGGCAAAACGCCAGTCCACCTCCAGAGGCTCCCAGGAGTGCAGGGGCCTCCCCATTGGCATCCATGATCAGGGGGCTGGATTAGTCCTGTACTGTCCTCCCAAAGAGCATCTGGGGTCGATATGCTTTCCCTTTTTCAGGCCAACTGTTTCTGTGGGTTTCTCCAACCAGGTACAGACCCCTTCGTTCTTCATTCCTCCCTCTCTTCAACTGAGTTCCAGATTTCAGCTCAGTGTATTTCTGTGGATGTCTGTCTCTGCTCTCATCAGCCACTGGATGAGGACTCTAGAATAGCATAGAGAGTATTCATCAATCTCATTCTAGGGGAAGGGTTTCTAGGCCAACTTCTCCTCCACTGCCCAGACTGTCAGATCGTGTCATCCTTATAGGTCTCTGGAGATCTTCCTAGTTCCAGATCTCTTCTCGGACCTATAGTGACTCCCTCTGATATGGTATCTCTCATCCTGCTCTCTCTCCTCTATTCTTCCCCCAACTCAATATATCTGCTCCTCCATTTCTTCTCCTCTACTCTTCATCTTGTGCTCTTATTGTGGCAGCACCCACTCCCCTACCCTCATGCTCTCAATTAGCTCGGGAGTTCATGCCATTTCCCATTCCTGGGGTCCATTTATCCCTTAGAGTCATTCATGATTTCTAGTTTCCTTGGGGTAGAGAACAATCAAATGGTATCCATAATGAATTGATCATTTACATCTTTTTAAATATGAGATATGAAATTCAGTTAATATACGTGGGTAACAGACCTTTGTGGTTGAGATCCAAATTTGTCCCTTTATGATGCTAAGGGCAGGAATCAATTGTGCCAGAATGCCTATAGGTAGTGAATGAAAAGGAGGGCAGGACTGCTCCTAGGTATGGTTGAGGAGAAAGTTCTCATTACAGATATGAAGAAGAAGAGTTCAGCAAGAGGTATCTGGAAGAGTCCAGACTGAACATGGCCAGTAGAATAGAGATAAGAGAGAGTGATGGGGAGAGTGAGAGAGGAAGAGAAGAGAGATGGAAAAGAAGAGAGGTAGAAATAGAGAGAGAGGTCCAGAAGTAGAGGCAAGAGGGAAGAACCAAGAGAGTGACAGCCAAAATAGCTGAGTTACACAGGAAAGAGAAGCTGGGAGGCTGGTGGGAAGTGAAGCTAAGATTAGGGGCTGGAGTTTGGGGTAGGAAGTGGAAGTGAGAAGTGCTGAAAGGAGCCTGGACTCTGCAACAGGTACTTGCAATGCTGAGAGTCTGTTCTGATATGTTAATAAGCACCCCAGTTAGCCATTTGTCTAGTTTATTCATGGAACCTACTATTCTAGCCTTTTGTTGATGATATGAACCAACACAATCTCTTCTAGAAGTGCTTCTGAGCTAAATCTGAGGCATTGCTGTCGAGGTTGAGGGTGGCAGGATGTCAGGTTTGGTGGTCAAAGGACAGGAAAGGGGAGTGCAGGATAGGGTGCCCAGACACCTGATGTCAGTGAAATGCTGGCAGCTTTGGAGCAGTCTGTGCTGCAGTGGCTTAGGCTGGTTGGAAATTTTGTCACCCAGGTCTGTCTCATTTGGAACAGCTTTCAGTCTTCACTTGATTGGAAATCTGCTTTGACAGATTTCCAATCAAGAAATTGGAAATCTCTCCCTATAGACTAGGGAGAGAAGGTAAATTTAAGGGGCTTAGGGAATTTATTTATTCATTTATTTCATCATGTCTCTATATTTGAAGCTTTTAAGCCTGTGGTCCTGGTATTTGGGGTAAGGGAAGAAGTGTAAAGTCCAGGGGAAGGTGGAGATCTCACCCTCAGGAACAGGTAGTTGGGGAAAGGTAGACTGTTGATTGACAGGCATACTTATCTGGAGTTTGGAAGCTTAAGATGACTTGCTGTAAGCTTACAAGATTTTTTTTTAAATTTACAAAAAGAGAGAAATGTTTGAGATACATTAGCATTGCCAATGTTTGCACTAAAATCCACATTGTAGAGAAAGTAGGAGGTTCACTTCTTAGAGTCATATGATGAATCAGGGGACCCAAAGAAATAATTCTGGGCTAAAAGCATTAGCACTCTCTTCTCTGTCCAGAAGGATGGATGTGTAGAGTGGACAGAGGTGTTTCCAGCATGATGAGATGCAGTTTTAAGTCACTACTTAGAAGACAACCAAAGGAGATTTAAGTTTTTGCTCTTGTGACTATGACAATAGCAGTCAGTGCTTTCCCAGGGTTAGATGGAAAACTTATCAGAACTCCATTAATTAATGTTAAAACTCTGAACTTTTGAAGTTTTAATATAACAATAATACCATCAGAGATGTAAGAAAGCTAAATAGTAGCAGGAAGTGTACCAGATGGATTATGTATTGTTGTGCCTGGACTCTGAACCCCACAAAACCACCAAGAGACCAGATCCAATGCAAAAGCAAAGAGTCTTTTTAATTGACCAGTTAACTAGGGACCTCTGTTCATCACACACAGCAGGTGGAGTAGGAGGGACTCTGAACAGCAGTGGGGCAGGGCATATATTGGGGTAGAGCAAGAGGAGTGTCTGGGGGTTCCCTAGTTGCAAAGCAGCTGTCTCAAGATTTGTGCACCTCGGAGCTGGGAGAACCTGTCCTGAGTTGATTCCTCAGCTGCAGCACAGCAGAAAGGTTCCTGTACCTAGAGCCTTCCCAGGGCAGTTGCTACACCCTGCATCCCACTGTTATCACTAAAGCACATCCCAGGGTGTTTGGTGGTTGCTTCCTAGTGATTTAGGCAAGGCTGGGCAAGGTTAGAGACTCAGCACATGTTGCTGAGTCAGGAGTGTAAGTCTTGCTGGGTCTGTTCTGCAGCCTGTCATGGGTGAGGGCCTGGGCCCTTCAGTATCAATTAAAATGACAGAAATTTACCTCTACCGGGGTTACCCTAGGCTCCCACTGAAGGGATCTGCATTGGCCCAGGAACCATAAGACCCAGTTCTCAGCATAAAATTGATTTATTTGCCACTGAGGGAGAAATGACAGCAAATAAGAGACAGAGACAGGAGATAGAGAAAGAAGAAGAAGGGAAAAGGGGCAAAGGGGCAAGAAAGAGAGGCAAGAGATATTTGCCCCAGATGGACAAAGGACTGCCTCAGGATAGAGAGGAGACAGATGTGACCCATAGGCAAATTTCAGTTTATAAAGATAAAAGGTTAACCCCATGTTAGGATGAGGTGTTTAATTTAGTTGGACATGTTAATTAGTTGAGCCAAAGGGGCTTTTTGATTGCTGGACTAATGTAATGGAAGAAGGACTAACAAGTTCAGACCCTTCTCTGGTAAGATAAGAGCATGTAGAAATACATAGATTGATAGAAATTGGTTACTAATTAAGGCAGAGCTAGCCAATAAGAAGCCCTAGTGATCAACCAACAGTTTAATAACTAATATAGAGTCTCTGTGTGTTCATTTGGGGCTGAAGCAGTAAGAACTGGCAGGACAAGAAAACTCCAGTTGCATTGGTGGGCACAGAATGCAGTTAGTATTCCCACAGTGTGGAGGGGTAAGAGGGACATGAAATAGAGTAAGGGTTTATAACAGAGTTTGGAAAAGTTTAGAGTTTAAGAGCCACACAGAGGGCTTGTAGCAGACAGAAGGGAAAGCAGAGACATGTTTCAGGTATCACAGTTATTGTTGTATGCTAAAGTGCACTACTAATGTGATTTTTTTGGGTGGAGAAGGCATTTTCATCACCTGTGAAGGCTGGTGAGCCAAAGTCAAGAGACAGGGTGTCCTCATGTCTTCAAAAATGAAGAACAGAGATCTCTGCTAGGGAGGGTGTAAGTGTTACACCTCTGTAACACTTTTCCCCTCTGAGGGGAAAGGTATTCTGGCAGTTGAGAATCAAACAGTACCACAAAGTCACATTGCACAACAATCCTCACACAGAGATTTGTTGGGTGGGAAGCACCCAGGATGGTGGCCGCCTCTGCTTGGAAAAGAAGGAGTGGAGAACTGAGCCAAGGACAGAGATTATATAGGGGCATAGAGTCTTTGAGAGTAGAGATTTCCAAGTTGGGGATTGGTGGGATTCTGAGTACAGAGCTTGGGCCTTTAACTCTATTGGGTAGGAGCTGGGTCTAGTTGTTAGGGAAGTTAAAGTGTTTTCCAGGTGGAGCTTTCTGTTGGAGGTCCTCAGGAGAAAAGGGAGAAGGGGAAGGGAAGAAGAGAGAGGGAGAAGGTGTATTTGTCCTTGGGTTGTAGAGGTTTACCTCTGGATAAAGAGGAGACATACATGATCCCTAGGCATGGTGGCTTATAAAGGTAAAAGGGGAAACCCTATGTTAGGAGGAAGTATTTAATTTAAATTGGGCATGCTAACTATAGGGTGAAAGGGCCAGGGAAAGACCCTAACTTAACCCCAGGACCAGGGTTTGTAATTGCACCAACCCCCAAGCTTGCAACAGAGTCAGGTTTCGGAATCCTACCAATTCTTGAGAACAGAATCCCACCAATCCCTGAGGTTCCTGAGCTTGAAATGCCACCAATCCATGAGCACAAAGTGCCACCAATCCCTGAGCTTGCCCCAGAGTCAGTCCACCAAAAATCCACCAATCCCAAGATACTCTGGAAAGATCTGCTCCTCAAGAAATCATAATTCAGGTCTATACCCTGTTCAGTTTGCTGCTGCTTCTCACCTGAGGCAGCCACTCTCCTGGATTCTTCCTTCCCAATAAATACCACGAGTGAGGTTTGTTGTGTGGTGTGACATTTTTTTCTTTTTCTTTTTTTATTTTATTTTATTAGTTCAAATTAGGAACAAGCTTGCTTCAGATGTCAATCCTTTCTCCCTCTCCCTCCCCTCCCCCCAACATCTCACCTGCCCCTAGCCACCCCCCCTCCACTCCCCAGGCAGGGTGTCTTGCTGTGTCTGCTGTGTCTGCTGTGTCTGCTGTGCAGTGGCAGTGGAGGATCAAAGCAGTTTGTTGGCTTCCTGCCTGACTGAGAAAACTGAGCCTCAGAAAACTGCATGTGTTTCTGTGTGGGTATATGCACTGGTTCTTGGGGAGGTTGGTGTTATCAGCAGGAATTCTTGGAGTTATAATTACAGGAGGTTGTGAGCCACTCAATGTGGGTGTTGGGAATTGAACTCTTGTCCTATGAACAGCCGAGCCATCTCTCCACCTGGCTTGAAAATATTTTTTCTTTCCTGGATTTACTCTTTAATGTTTGAGAAATTCATACATGCATAGATAGGTTTTGATTAAATCTACCCTCCATCTCCCCTCCATCTCCTTCTCAATTCTTCCCCACACATTTCCTCATGATTTAGTGTGATTTTTAAAAAACCCAAGTATCCAGTTAATGCCAGCTGGGAGTGCTTGGGAGTGGGGTCATCTGCTGGAGCATGAGTGGTTTCTCAAGGGCTGCATTCCTGAAGAAAATGGTCTCTTCCCTCCTTAGCAGCTGGGAGTTACCAACAGCTCCTTAGACAGGAGAGGGACTTCATGAGCCCCTTCACCATCCATGTTGGGCTTTCAGCCAGTGGTTTTTAAAAAATAGATGTGTGCATACAGAGGCCAGGAGAGGGCATTGCTTGTCCTCTTTTATCACTCTTTACCTCTTCCATTCAGGTAGGGTCTCTCTGAGCCTGAGGCTCAGTTTTCTCAGCCAGGCAGGAAGCCAACAAACTGCTTTGATCCTCCACTGCCACTGCACAGCAGACACAGCAAGGGGGGCTCCTTGTTCAAAGTTTATCAAACAGTATATAAAATGGGCACATTTTATTAGATATAAAATGGGCTTTAAAAGAAGTTTTTAAGCTGGGTATTGGTGGCACTCAGAGGCAGAAGTGGGCAGATCTCTGAGTTCCAGGCCAATCTTGTCTACAGGCCGAGTCCCAGGACAGCCAGAGCAACAGAGAAAAACAAAACAAAACAAAACCCCAAAGTAAAACAAACAACAATAAAGTAAGAAAAAAGAAAAAATGCACATTCCTTTCTGTTTTATCTTTAAAAAATCTTGAAATTTTCCTTTTCAATACATCAGATGTTTTGTTCTTTTTAAAATTATTTATTTTTATGTATATGAACATTTTGCCTCCATGTATGTGTGTGACTTGTATGCTTGGTGCCTGAAGAGGTCAGAGACCATGTTAGATCCTTGAAACTGGAGTTACTAATTGTTGTGAGCTGCAATGTGGGCCCTGCTCTGGAAGAGCATTCAGTGCTCTTACCTGGTGAGCCATCTCTTCTGAACCAAAGAAATTGTTTTTAAAAAGTTAACAAGTAGCAAATGATGGGGGATGTCCTTCTGTATATATATATTTCTCTTATTGGTTGATGAGTAAAGCACAGTTTGGCCAATAGCCAATAGAGGCAAGAAGATAGGTGGGACTAAGAGAGGAGGAGAATTCTGGAAAAGGTCGGCTGCCAAAGGGATAACAGGGCATTTTCAGTAAGCCAAGACAATGTGGAAATACATGGATTTATAGAAATGGGTTCATAATTAGGACAGAACTAGCCAATAAGAAGCCCTAGACATTAGTTTGATAATTATTGTATCTTTGTGTGTTTCTTTGGGGCTGAAGCGGCAGTGTGACCTGGCAGAACAAGAGGAACAAGCAACTATTTCAAAATTGGGCAAATATTACTTTCAGTTAGATTTCCTTATAGCTAAACTACTAACTCCCAAAAGGGGGAGGAGACCGTCATGAGAGCAAAGAAAGTTCAAATGTCACTTTCTCTTTGTTTCTGAAATTTTTAGAAATCAGTTGTTCCTTTGTGAGGAATTGGAGACATGGAGAGAAAACGTAAAAAGATGACTCAGTGGCTAAAGGTGCTTGCAGCCAAACTCCATGACCTGAGTTCAGTCCCTGGAACTCACATTGTGGAAAGAGAACTAATGTTTGCAAGTTGTCCTCTGACCTCCACTAGTGCTCTGTGGCATGCACAGGTGCATACACACACAACTACATAAACATAAAATAAGAAACAAAGTGCCAGACCAAGTGATTTATAGGGGAAAGTAGCTGGCTTGGACAGGAGCCTTTATAGATGCGAACCTATGAAAACATACCATGTGAGTGTGGCTGTGCATGTCAGGGTCAGAGGACCATGGTGGTGTGGGTCCTTGCCTTTCACCTTGTTTATGACAGTGTTTCTTTTGTTGTTCCTCACTGTATGCCAGGCTAGCTGGTCTGTGAGCTTTGAGATATTCTCCCATCTCCTTGTCCCATCTCATCACAGGAGTGCTGGGATTCCAGATGCCTGGTGCTTACCTAGGCTCTGGGGGTCTGAACTGAGGTCCTTATGCTTGTGAGACTATGACAAAGGCTTTACCCACTGAGCTCTTTCTTCAGATCCACCTATGAGTCTCTTTAGATATGTGTCTTTTAGGTCTATTTTGACTTAATAATGAAAATACGTACCTTCTAGAGACAGGTAGGTGAAAGACTTAAAAATTAGCAAAGAAATATAGCCCAGAAACTGTCCAAGGCTACTACTATGACTTAGTGCCTGGAATTTACCAGCCACCAGCAATTACTCCCTTACAAGGCCATAAGATAACTGGGTATATAACCCAGTTATATAACCCAGATAACCAAGAATTCCCAGATAGCCATCCTCCCCTAGGGGCTCATGAAGGAAACAGATTGCCCCACTGGCCAATGTGTCAATAATTAACAATTAAGGGTCCCTGTGAAACAAAGAGATAGCTACCATTAGTTAGCACATCCTGAGGTCTGTAGGTTTTACAACTGGTGGGGTCAGGAGGCTATCTGATTCCCAGGCCTCCCCTCAAGACAAAGGGCCTCCTAGGAACCCATGACTCATGGGTTCAACGGACGGACGGAGAGTCGAGGCCCCTCCCTAAGCTTATGGTTTTTTCCTTTAAAAATGCCTGTGCCTGGGGGACGGGGCTGCTCTCTAGCCTGCATGCTGAGAGAGCCCGTTTTGTACAAACATCCACCTTTCATTAAAGCCTCTTGCTGTTTGCATCAAGTTTCTGCCTTCTCATGGTGATTGGGGTGGCTGCAGTCCTGGGAAAAGATTATGGAGGCCTGAGTTTCCTGGGGGGTCTTACAGTAGGTATTAGGAACATAGCTCAGTGATGGAGCACTTGTCTCAGCCCTGGCTTTAACCCCAGCATGAGAAAAAGTCACTAGAACAGACCCATTGCTGTCCCCGTGTATGTAAGCATACAGGGGTCCTGGGTGGGGGGCTGGTCCTAGCCTCCTCTGATAGAGCCAGCAATGACCCCAAGGCATTTATTTTGGTTCATTTTAGCTTACCACAGGTAGGGGTGCTCAGTGGCATGAGGACAGGGGGGCTCTCAGGGACCCAGGTCTCAAGGGAGCAGCAGGAGTCATGAGCTGGAAGGAAATAGCTTTCTTTCCCTCTGGCTGCTCAGTGGGGCTGGAGCTCCCTCAGAGAATGCTGCTGCCTGAGATAGGGCAGAGCCATGTCAGCAGTCTGGAGGATGACCTCTGAGTCTCAGGAGAGGCCTGGAGGGGAGTCAGGTCCGGGAAGGGGTGAGTAACTGGATCCTGTGATGCTGTTTTTCAGGGAGACCAAAATGCTGCTCACTTCACCTTGGAATCCTTCCCCTCATAGTGCTTGCCTTGGTCTTCTTTAGGTAAGAATCCAGGCTGGCTCATGAGACCCTGATGGGGACCCTGAGTCATGAGCATCCCCATAACCATGGCGGTGCTGAGGGAGCTCTTGACCACTCACACAGTGGCATGTCCAGCTTTTGCTCATCCTCATAGTGAAAAGCTTCTCTTCTAAGCCTCCTGATTCCACAAAAGGGGTTTTGGGGTTGTCCCTAGCAATGTGTTGGGCCTAGAGAAGGAGAGGAAGGCAGGCCTAGGGATTGGAGGCAGTTCTCTCTAGGTGCAGATGGTCTGTGACCCCTCACAGACCAAAGGCACTGCCATGTCTACTGGGGCTTCTGTAGACACAGCCAGGAAATACTCCCTGGTGTGGCCTTGTGGTGTTGGTAACTGCCATTGAGAAGGGGCTGTCTGCAACTGCTACAGGAGTCCAGATGCAGGCCTTGTCCCTAGGGTCCTTCTTCTTCTTCTAGTGGGGTAGGCATGCTTAGTCCTGTCATGTGGCCCTGCACCCCCACTGGGAACCTCTGTGCTCACTGTGCTGGATACAGTGGTGTATTCTGGAGGGAGGCACAGACAGCCAGACTCAGGTCTGTGTCCTGAACAGCTGCCCCTGTGCGTGTCCTTCCCACAGCTATGGGTTCGTGAGCCACAGAAGACAGAAACTGGGAGACTCAGAAGCTGTGACTAGGTGAGTGTGTGTGTGTGTGTGTGTGTGTGTGTGTGTGTGTGTGTTAGATGTATGTGTCATATGTGTATATGTGCACGTGTGGGGGGGCAGTTAATGGCTGGGTAAAATTTCTGCTGCATGCTGTCTTGTGGCCTCTGCCTGACCCTCAGCATGGTTGGGTCATGACCTACTCTAGGCTTCCCAAGCAGCCCCAGTTGCCCCTGCTGTCTTTAAAGGGAGTGTTTTTTTTGGGGGGGGGGTAACACTGCTGAGATTTCTGTCTTCAGCCTCATCCTACCGTTTGTACCTAGCAGCCAGCTCTAAGGTCAGTTTCTGTTCCTTACCAACCTGCCCAGCAGCCTGCTGAGTGTTAGGACTTTTGTCTTCCACCACCAGACACAGGTTGGAGGTCCCTCCCTCCATACTGTCCCCAGGTCCAGTCAATCTGCCTTTTGGGAAGGCATCCTTTGACTTTGGTCTGCTTTCCTGGGTCTCCTGTGGTCTTGCATCAGCTCTGCCTGTCTGTCTGTCTCATCTCTCCTTTCCTCACAGTAACTCATGGTCCTTCAGCAAGATGGTGGGAGGCTTTCTGAAACTGGATCCTGCCTGCTGACCCTCTCCAGCAGCCAGCAGCTCTGCATCCTGCACAAGCCATGCATGCCCTTCAGCGGGGCTGGCCTTGGTCTTTGTCTATGCTGTGCTTCCCACTAGACCACACTGCTCCCACCTACTTTTTGTTGCCACAGTTCCCTGTTGTGTCAGTTTTCCAGTGCTGCAAAGTGCTTTGTCCCACCCTCATTAGGGCTGGGAGGTAGTTGCACCTTGATGACTGTCTCTCCAGAAGTGCCTGGGGGTCACTATGCAGAGCTCGGTGGGTCTCCCTGGAGGTCTCACATTTCTGGTGGTTGAGGGTGGCCCTCAGCTAAAGTGCCTATCCCTGGTGCCAACTGGGCTTCCTCTCAGCCTGGCTGGATGGTCCTGGACAAGTGACCAATTAAAATATTAGTCCAGCCTCTCAGAATCCGGGTTTGACATCATCCAGGCACTGGTGCCTCAGTTTATCCCTTCAAGGACAGGGATAGACTCCACTTCTTGAGGGGTGGGAGCTTCTGTGTTCTAGAACTCATTTTTGTTCAGTTTCCACTCAGGAGCAGCTGGTGAATGTGGGACAGAATGTTGACTACAGTGTTTGACATTTGAATCTATGGTATGACACTATTTGATTCCATGTTGTTACCATAGTGCCTGGGGTAACCGTCATGTGCTGTTCTTTAACTGTAAAGACCCAGTGTACCCTCAGGCACCGATCCCCTTCCTCCAGGCTCTGTACCTGACCCTGAAACCGTCCTGGTTTAAACCTGTCTGCTGTGTTCTCCTTCTGCAGTGTGGCTGTCGGAAATCTTGAAGCCCGGAAAGTTGTAGCCCTGTCAAGGTATCCTGCCCTCATATGGTACTCTCCAGCCATGGGCTGAGGGGTGTGGATGGAGGGGTATGTGTGTGTGTGTAAGCATGGGAAGGTGGGAAGTCCCTTCCTGCACCAGAAGTGGAGAACATAGCCCTACACTTTGTGTTGACTACCTGCATGTCACTTGCTTTTAAAGAGCCAGGCTGGCTCATCTGGTACAGAGTTGAGTTTACAGCTCTGTACCCCATGCCCAGGGCAACACATGAGTTTACCATCCTCACCATGATAACAGTTCAGTGCAGTAAGCACATTCATGCAGTGGTGCAGACATCCATCTCCACAACATTCCATCTTGTATACTGTGTCCGTAAAACAACTACTTCCCATTGCCCAGCCCTGTTGCAGGTCCTGGCACTCACCTTGCCTTTCTGTGTTGTTCCTCAGGGTATGGCCATTCTGTAGTAGTTCCTCCTAGGGATGGGGTCCTGTAGCGTTTCCCTTATGTGACTGGTCAGACTCACTTATTAAGGTGTTATCAAGCCTCATCCCTATGTAGAATTTTCCTGTTTTTTATTAAATGTTCATTTACTGCTTTAAGGAAAGATTCATTTTTGTTTTATGAGTATGAGTATTTCACCTCCATGTGTGTTTGTGCACTGCATTCATGCCTCGGCCCAAAGAGGCCATGAAAGGACTTTGGGTCCCCTGGTTCTGGAGTTACAGACTGTTGTGGTCTCCAGGTGTGTGCTGGGAACTGAGTCCAGGTGTTCTGCAGGAGTGGTCAGTGAACTCACTGCTGAGCATCTTTCCAGCCCTGCTCTCTGCTTTACAAGCCATCATAGGATATGCAGGTTATGAGCAGAGATGGCTCCTGACCCTTGGGGATTGACCTTTTGAGAGAACTTTACACTGATGTTGGGGCTGGTCTCTGACCCAGACAGAGAGCCAGGACTCTGTATGCTGTCAGTCAGGAGAGCACTAAGGCAGGCTGCAGGCCCAGGTCAGCTGGTAGGCATCTACCAGGGACAAAAGTGTTCAGAATCATTTGGCTTGTGAGTTAAAGTAGTCCTTAGCTCTCCCAGCCTTAAGTGGAGGGAGGGTGTCATGATAGGGAAGTACTTCTGTGTATGTTTATCTTATTGATTGTTAAATAAAATACTGTGTGGCCAATGAAACGGCAAGTTAGGCAGGGCTATGAGTCAAAGAGGATTCTGGGAAATGTAGTAGATAAGTGATGATCCAGGCAGGAAGTGACATAGCAAGGAGACTCAGATTTAAAGAAGGAGAAACCGGAAGCATCTCTCTTTTCCCCTTCCTCCTCCAGCGGCAGGATGTGAGCTACCGGTAAGGAGGGACGCCAATAAGGTGTCCGATAACATAAGTCTTATAAAATATATAGGTTTATGATAGTTAAGACTGAGTATTTATATATTTCCCTTCTATGGTCTTTGATAGAGTTGAAGACAGATAGTTACGGTTATAGTTTTCTTCAGTTATTATAAAAGATAAGTTATCCTTTTATTTAGACAGAAAAGAGGAGATGATGGGCAATGTACTGTGTATGTTTATCTTATTGATTGTTATACAACTTTAAGGTATATGTATATGTCTCCTCTTGTTTAGGTATTGTGTTTATACAGATCTTTTACCTAAAATAGTCAGTACTTATAATTAGGTTAGTTAGGTTTTCTAGATTTACAGAGATGTATTTGAGATGGTTAGGTATTCTTCAAACCTTTCAAAGACCTACAGAAATATGGCATTTAAATGGTTTAGGGTTTATCTTGGCAATGAGATACAACTGCTCCTGGCACACCAATTACGTCAGAAAGGAGGATGGGAATCGAAGAAACCCGTTATGGAGTTTGCTTTCAACATGGCAAGGTTAGCCATTTGGGCAAGAAACTGCTCTTGCCTGGACTGTTTGTTGCTGTATAAACTGGACATACAGGACCCACAAGAAAGTGACTGCTGAACTTACAAAACAAGACAGTACTGAAGGGTTCCTATTGAAATGGAGAAGTGTGCCAGACACACTGTGGTCTATGGGCTGAAGATGGATGTCCCAACGTTACAGAGGAACTTTGGGTGACTGTCCAGGTAGCAGATGTCTCTGTCAATTCTAGAGTTTATATATTATCCTTCTGTGGTCTTTGATTAAGTTGAAGACAGATAGTTAAGGTTATAGTTTTCTTCAGTTATTATAAAAGATAAGTTATCCTTTTATTTTAGACAGAAAAGAGGAGATGATTTGGGAAGTACTTCTGTGTATGTTTCTTGTTAAATAAAATACCAATAAGGTGTCCGATAAGATAAGTTTTATATGTAGATTTATGATAATTGAGACTGAGCTAACAAATGAGAATCCTAGTCATTGGCCAAGCAGCTTTGAACCTAATACAAGTTTCTGTGTATTCATTTGGGCCTAACTCTGGCGGTCGGCTAGCATAAAGCGTACATGTGGCGGTGGGGCTCGGCGGCTTTTGGCAGAAAGATTTATCGTAACAGTGTCATGCTTTCCTGTCCCTACCTTATGTGAAGGTGTGAAGACTGTGATCTTCCTGCTTCAGCCAATTCTTGGCTCCCTGTGTCATGGATAGACACAGTGGCTTGGTTGCTACCACACGCTCTGGTCTGTTTGCCTAGTGCACAGCTGCCAGTGTCATGCATCCTAGGGACCTTCCTGTCACCTTGAGTGCCTGTGTTTTCTATTTGCAGGATGGTCTATGCCCAGCCGAAGGTGCTAACACCCAGGTGAGTAGATTTAGCCAGTGCATGTGTAGTGCAGGAGTCAAAAAGCTACTAAAGGACGATTTGCTTGCAGTGGGGAAAAGCTCAGGAGCACAGCTGAGGCCCTGGGTCAGTCTTGAGCCCTGGAAAAAACAGAACTCAGAAAAAAACAAAAGCTTGATTATGATTGTCATTGCCCTCATTCCACCAACCCTTTCAGATTTCTTTGTTTGATTCAGATCTGCAGCCCAGAAAATCTTGTTTCCCAACCCGGCTACACTCCTTGTTTCCTGTCTCTGTCATCAGGGTTTCAGAGATGTGGTGGGTGCAGTGTTTAAACTCAGCTGCTTTTAGAGCTTGGTGGAGTGGGGGGGGGCGGGGTCAGTGAGAGCTGATGCTGAGTGACTCAGGCCCCACTCGGGGAAGGTGGGCATCCCTGGAGGAAGCTGAGGGTGTGGAATCTGAGAGGGTTCCTGCAGGCCTGTTTGGTCACATGTTGCCTGTGGCTCTCTCCCCATGTAGTAGGAACGATGTTCTTGTCTTGACTCCTTGGCTGGCTCCTATCATCTGGGAAGGCACCTTCAACATCGACATTCTAAATGAGCAGTTCAGGCTTCAGAACACCACAGTTGGACTGACCGTGTTTGCTATCAAAAAGTAAGCAGAGGGTGCTGGACAGATGGCTCATGGGGAAAGCACTTTCTTTGGGGGCATGAGGACATGATTTGACCCCTAACACCCATGTGAAGCTGGGCATGGTGGCACACCTCTGCAATCCCAGCACTGTGGGTGGAGGAGAGAGACAAGTGGATCCAGGCAGCTTTCTGGACAGCTTAGCCAAACAGTGAGCTTCTCAGTCAGAGAAGGGACCCTGTCCAAAGAACAAAAAGGTGAACAACAGAAAATGACACCCAAAGTCAATTTCTGGCCTCCACAGAGACACACAGGCAAGTAAACATGAATATATACAATGGGCATGCACCCCCCTCCACATACACACAGACACAGACACAGACACAGACACAGACACAGACACACACACACACACACACACACACACACACACACACACACACACACACACACACACACACAATGATCAGGTGGACACCAGGCAGACCAAGCTCCATTCTTGTATGTAATATGCAGTTGGGGTGCTGCTGGTTCACTCTGACAACTTCCTCAGGTCTGATGGGCTCACAGGTGAGTGAACCCCATCTCTGTCTCCTTCTAGAACTCCAGGCAGCTGCCCCTCCCTCTGTGCTCTCAGCCAGGTGACATTTGTGTCTCTCGGCACACATTTCTGGTGGGTGTCCTCATCCCCAGGGCTAGCAGCAAGTGACAGATTGCAAGCAGAGCTGTGGCCACTGATGTGTGGACCGGTCTTTCTCTTTTGGGCCTCAACCAGCTCCCAAATCATGACAACAGAGACTTACTATTAGTTTTGAATGATTGACCTTAGCTTATGTCTTATTTTAATGTGTTTCTCTTCATCTATGTTTTGCCTTGGGGCTTTTCCCTTCCTTCCTTCCTTCCTTCCTTCCTTCCTTCCTTCCTTCCTTCTTTCCTTCCTTCCTTCCCATATGTCTTACTTTCTTGTTGCCTTGTGTCTGGCTCTGGCATGTCTCTTGCTTTCTCCCCCTTTTCATGTTCTCTCCTATTTATTCTCTCTGCCCACCAGCCCTACCTATCCCTCTTTTGCCTAGCTATTGTCCATTCAGGTTTTTATTGGACGAATCAGGTGCCTCATGCAGGCAAGCTGAAACAAATGTAAGACATCTTTACATGATTTAAAAAATGCAGCATAGACCAAGGTAATACATCTTTGCAAAGATAAAATGCTATTCCACAACAGAATTGTCCTCAGATACAGTACAGTGTGATCAACAAGGGTTGGGTCATTCCTTTAACTTTAGCCCTTGGGGTGGTGAATAGCAGACCTGTGAAACCCTGAGACTCTGGGTCGGTTTGACTTTAGGCCACATTTCAGTGTGTAAGGCTGTGGGGACTGAGAGAAGCCACTGTGCGGCCTGCATATGAGGAGTGAGGGCCTTTGTCCTTCTCTGCAGTGCTGGGTGAGATCCAAGGGAAGCTCTGAGGCTTTTGTATCAATCTGACTTGAGAGAGCTTTGGGGCTCAGCTGGGGGGATCTTGGGCACCTTGAGAATGCCGGCAGCTCCTAGGGACAAAGGACTTCACAGAAACAAGATACAAACACTACATCTTCTGGGTCTGTTGGGTACATGAGCAAAGTCCTGCCAGATGTGGGAAGGTGATTGGTGGGAAGAAGCCTCTGAGGGAACCAGCTGGGACCCCATGGTCACCTTTGCACAGGGAACACAGACACTTACCTGTTTCTGGCATTGAAGAGCAGAGGCTTGGCACCCTGGCCAGGTGATGGGGATCCCTGTTTTCAAGGTGGGAGCAGGCGGCAGTCATCCAGGGAGGATCAGTTATCTGAAGCAGGTGAAAACTTCTTGGGCTGGGAGATGACATAGGACCTGGTTTGGAAGCTGTGGTGGTTTGAAAGAAAATGGCCCCCAAAGTGAGTGGCACTATTAGCAGGTGTGGCTTCGTTGGAGTGGGCATGGCCTTGTTGGAGGAAGTGTGTCACTGTTGAGGCAGGTTTTGAAGTTTCCTATGTTCAGGATAATGCCCAGTGTCTCAGTTGACTTCCTGTTGTCTGCAAGATATAGGACTCTCAGCTCCAGTACCTTTCTGCCTAATATGTTCCCCAGCATGAAGATAATGGACTGAACCTCTGAAACTCTAAGCTGTCACCTCACTTAAATATTTACCTTTATAAGCGTTGCTGTGGTCCAAAGAGGAAAACCACAGAAACATCTGATCCGAGTAAGTGGGAGCTCACAGATTCTGGACTGACAGCTGGAGAACCTGCATAAGGCTGAAATAGCCCTCTGAATGTGGGTGACAGTTGGGGGCCTTGGGTAGTTTGTGGGGCCATTGCAGTATTTATCCCTTGTGCATGAACTGGCTTTTTGGAGCCCATTCCTTATGGAGGGATACCTTGCTCAGTCTAGATACAGGGGGTAGTGTTTGGTTCTGCCTAAGTGATGAAACAGACTTTGTTGATCCCCCATGGGAGGCCTCAGCCTCTCTGAGGATTGGATTGGTGTAGAGTGGGGAGAAAATGCAGGAACTGGGGTCAGGAAGAAGAGAGAACTGGGAGAGGTATGTAAAATAAGATTGTTAAAAAAAAAAAAAAGAGTTGCTGTGGTCATTGTGTGTAGGGAGACACTGTAGCCCCACCTCCTAGGAGCTAGGTACTGGTGTGCTTGAGTAGGCCTGTCAGGGCATGGTCAGGGGAGGTTCAGGATGATTTGTGGGGAGTTCTTAAGGGGGCGGCAGACATCTGGGAGTCCCTCTCTCTGTCCTCCCTAGCCTGCTGCCTCTGGGCATGCTCTGGCTTATGTTTGGCCGGTGTTTATCTGAATAAAGATATCTTAACCTCAGGGACTCTGGATCGTCTTCGCTCACGCTATAATTGTGTGTCTTTGCAGCTATAAAAACCCTAATTAAGGCAGAAGTTGGTGCCAGGGATTGGTGTATCCCTGTGATAGGTCTGAAAATGTTTTGGTTTGGATTGATATGGACTTTGGGGCTTTGGGTTAGGAGAACAGTGGAATGATTTAAGTGCTGCTTACTGAGCAATAGTGTTAGCAGCCCTGAAGACAGTGGTGCTGTATGTGACTAGATGAACTGTTGGGGCAGAGGAGATGAATACAGCATGTTGCCTGGAGGCGGGTCTTGTGATTTTGTAGGAGATTACAGTTAGAAGATTGCCTTGAGCCACAGGAGGGACTTTGGACTTTGAAAGAAGTTTGGTACTGTGATAGACTGGGTGGATTTTTGAAGTTGAACCAAATGCATTTTTGTATTATGATATGGCTACAAGAATTTTTGGGTTGGGGAGTGGATCATGGTAGTTTGAAAGAAATGGCTCCCAAAGTGAGTGGCACTATGAACAGTTTGTTAGAGTGAGACATGGCCTTGTTGGAGGAAATGTGTCACTGTGGGGGCGGGCTTTGAGGGTTCCTATGCTCAGGATACCACCCAGTGTCTCAGTTGACTTCCTGTTGCCTGCAAGATGTAGGACTCTCAGCTGTAGCACCATATCTGCCTGCACGCTGCCATCTCCCCACCGTGATGACAACGGACTGAACCTCTGAAACTGCAAGCTGCCACTCCAATTAAACGCCTTCCTGTATAAGTGTTGCTGTGGTCATGATGTCTCTTCACAACAATTAAAACACTAAGGTGGAAGTCTTTTGCCCTTGGACCAGAGGGTTTGACTCAGGCTTGACCTTCTTTCTAGGGTGCCTGTTTCCTTTTCCCTGCCTACTCTGAGTCTGACAAGTGCTCTGGTGGAGAGCATGGAGAAAGACTCTTAGGCACATGAGAGAGTTACTGAGTAGTTGTTCACAGGCACCTTCAAGCCTCTGAGGAGGGAGGTCTGGGATACAGAAAGAAAGCCCTTCCTTTCTTGAGAAAGGGTCCTGGAGAGTGACACCAAGGAGGGATGCAGGTACCAGGTCCTTAAAAATCCATCTAGTTCCTCCTCTGCTCAGGCCAATCCCAGGGTGTGGCGTGTAGACTGTCTTAGGATGGAGCTGTTATTTTTTGGGAGGGTGACAGCTGAGGGGACTGCCAAGACAAGAGATATCTGCAAAGCATCTGCCTGGATCCCCAGGTCTAGAGTCATCTCTGCTACCTGGCTGGAAGCTTCTAGGGCTCTATCTCAACATTCCTTGCTAAGATGTGGTGCTGATGTTGCATCCTTCTGTAGTACCTTCTGCAGCAAAGGAGGGTGAGGTGAGGTACAGCCTGCAGACTGGTCAGGACAGCTGTAAAGTGGATATACTGTTGCTTCAAGCCTCTGGGTAGCCATGGTTTCTCCAGGTTAGTTTCTGCCCTCATTAGTCTTGACCTAGCTGTCCATACCACTTTGCCCTCCCTCACAGGTACGTGGTGTTCCTGAAGCTGTTCCTGGAGTCAGCAGAGCAGCGCTTCATGGTGGGACACAAGGTCACCTACTATGTCTTCACTGACCGTCCAGCCGATGTGCCGCAGGTGCCGCTGGGAGCAGGCCGGAAGCTGGTGGTGCTGACTGTGCGCAACTACACCCGGTGGCAGGATGTGTCCATGCACAGGATGGAGATGATCAGCCGCTTCTCAGAGCAGCGCTTTCTGCATGAGGTGGATTACCTGGTGTGTGCAGATGTGGACATGAAGTTCAGTGACCACGTGGGTGTGGAGATTCTCTCAGCACTCTTCGGCACCCTGCATCCTGGCTTCTACAGTAGCAGCCGAGAGGCCTTTACCTATGAGCGCCGGCTGAAGTCCCAGGCCTATATCCCCCGGGATGAGGGTGACTTTTATTATGCAGGTGGCTTCTTTGGGGGGTCAGTGGTGGAGGTGCACCGTCTCACCAAGGCCTGTCATCAGGCTATGGTAGAGGACAAGGCCAATGGCATTGAGGCCGTGTGGCATGATGAGAGCCATCTGAACAAGTACCTTCTATACCACAAGCCAACAAAGGTGCTGTCCCCAGAGTATGTGTGGGACCAGAAGCTGCTGGGCTGGCCCTCCATCATGAAGAAGTTGAGATATGTGGCTGTACCCAAGAACCATCAGGCAATCAGGAATTGATAGATACGTTTCTGTTGGAGAGCACAGGTAGTCAAGGCTGTGTAAATTGGAAGGATTTGAGAGACGTTTCCGAAGTGTCACCCTCTCCCCCACCTCAGATGCCAGCAGACCCAGTACCACCTGTCTTACCACATACTGAGCCCTTGGACTGGCAACCACCTTCAGCTCCCACTGTGTCCTTATGCTCCTTCTACTCAGTCAGATGGTAGCAGGAGCCTCCAGAACATGGGAGAAACTATGTTGTGCAGCTACCTGAGGGCCAGGGCATCCTCACTCTGGTTGTCTCTTCCTCTGCTGGAGGCTTGACAGATGGCCAGTGCCCTTAGGGCTGGGCAGGAGGGCAGGGAGGATCACATCCTGCAGGCCTCAGAGGTGCTTAGCTCCTGTTCAGCCCAGCTGGCAGATTGGCATCCTGTGACCATGGCCTCTGCTCACTTCTGGTTCATTTGGGAATAGTTAGTTATCCATCCTGGAATAAATGTATTTCTGGATGATATGGGAAGTTTAGATTTTTTTCTTTTCTTTTTTTGAGGTACTTGTGATTGAAACCAGGGTCTCATGTATGTTTGTCAGACATGCTGCCACTAGAGATAAATGACTAAACTTGCTGCATTGTTTTTATACTCCAGTTTTCATTTGAAATTTCAAATATAAAGAGACTGCTACTTTTTTTTCAATGTTGGGATCACATCAGTTCCCAGTCTCAAATTTTATATTTTTTTTGGGTGGTGGTGCTGGTGGCTATTGCTGCTTTTCTTTTTTCTCTCTCTCTTTTGTAATTTTAATTGAAGCACTGCTAATCACTTAAGTCTTTTTAAAAGCACCAAAATTTAATATCTAAGTCAATTTGGGGGTGGGGGGAGAAACACTATTAGGAACTTCTCTTCAGAACAAACAATGATGTTCATTCCTCTGCATGTCCAAATTAAAGTCTACTGAAACCAAAACTAAAACCCAAACCCCACACAGAGAAGAAAAGATACTAAAATCACATTCTAGGGGGTCAGTGCATTCTGCAGTCTGGGCTGGGCTGTGTCTAATTGTCCTTCGGCTGACTTTCTAAAATTAACACCATAGCTCATCAAAATATACATTTTTCCCATTGGCTTTTTTAAATTAAAAATAATAATTAAAATAAAAACACTTGAAGGAATTCATGACCAGTTGCCTGACTCAGTTGATGGCATATAGGGCATATGGAAGTCAGGGAAACGGCTTGCAACACATCTTTAAGGCTTAGCTTTCTTCCAGACATTGTAAAATACCCACAATTCCAAGTTTGAAGGGACACAGACAATCTCTTTTGAGAATTCCACAGGACAATACAGGCGCCCCAGCTGTTCTTCATAGAGCAACAGGGCTTCAGTCAAATTGGCACAGTTCCCCTGTGTGAAGTATTTCCCATCTTGTTTCAGAATTTTCATTGACAGGTCGAGAATTAGTCTGAGAAACTCCCATGTGGAATCTTCTTCTGGAGATGTAGAAATTGGGACAGCTGTCAAATCATTAATCACATAATCAAACTCTCTCCCTTCTTTGGCGTACCTCTTTGGTACTGGAATACAGTTTTCTATGAGAACCTGATAGCAGTCTCCTTTAAGATTGTCTAAGACATCTCCGCATGTTCTTCGCATGTATTTCTTACATCCATCAGTTACCATTTGGTCAATCTCTACCATGGTGACCATCTTTGGTTTCAGTTTGACGATTTCACATAATATGCCCCCATCTCCACCTCCCAGAATCAGTACATCTTTGCCAGTGTAATCTTCTTTACCACTGTCCTGACTCAGTTCTTTCATTTTTTTCTTCGATTTTGCTCAAAAGACTGTCAGTTTCTTGTTTGCCTTGTACGTCGCTGTCGTAACTCTGAAGGTCCAGCAACACCAATCCATGGGGATAAATCCTCAAATTGGCAAAGCTGCCATTTTTGTTCCTGTAGGTTCCTAAATAGCCATGGTCCTGCCAGGTGTGCACTGACTCTGCCATCGCCTGCTCCTGAAAAATGGACTGAAGGCCTTTCAGAATGGCCTCACCATCAGCTTTGGCGCCGAGAGTGAAGTCGAGCGTGCTGTGTCTTGCTGCTGCCATGGTGTGGCGAGGCCCTGTGCCATGCCTGGGGAGGCGACCGCGGGAGACTGAGGGACCGCGGGGCGTCCCAGGCTGCGGGCCGGCGGGGAGTGCGCTGCGCCGGGGGAGGTCAGGAGTAGGAGGTGGGCGGGGCCGCGGGGAGCGACCCCGGGCGCAGGGGCGGGGCCGACCCGCCTCCTAGAGGAGGAAGCTGGGACGCCTCCAGCCAGAACTTGGAGCACTGGGTGTGAGGCCCTGCTTTTCTTTTTATTGAGGTAGAATCTCTAGTAGCTCCAGCTGTTTTCAGCCTCATTGTGTGGCCTTGATCTCCTGATCCATCTTCCTCTACCTCCAGCGGACTGGGAGTATAAGCATGCCACCAACTACCTTTGATGTTCTTAATTTTCTTTCTTTTTTTTTTATTTAAAGAGATTTAGTTTTCATTTACATACCAACCCCAGCTTCCCCTCCCTGCCTTTCTTCAGCTCCCCTCATCCACCCCTTCCCACTCCCAATCCACTCCTCAGGGCTGGGGTAAGTCCTTCCCAGGGAGTCAAGAAACTATGGCATACCAAGTTGAGGCCGGATGAAGCTGCTCCCATCTGTATCAAGGCTGAGCAAGGTATCCCAGCATAAGGAATGGGTTCTAAAAAGCCAGTTCATGTACCTAGGATAGGTCCTGTTCTCACTGCCTGGGGTCCCCCAACAGATCAGGTCAATTAACTGTCACCCACATTCATAGGGGCTGGTTCCGTCCATGCAGGTTCCCCAGTTCTCCGACCATAGTCCTTAAGCTCCCACTAGCTTGGTTCAGCTTTCTCTGTGGTTTTCCCAATCGTGGTCTTGACCACCTTGTTCATGTGATGCCTCCTCCCTCTCCTCAACTGACCTCCAGGAGCTCAGCCCAGGGCTTGGCTGTGGGTCACTGCATCTGCTCCCATCAGTTACTGGATGTAGGTTCTATGATGACAATTAGGATAGTCACTAATCTGATTATAGGGAAGGCTCATTCAGACACCCTCTACACTATTGCTAGGAGTCTCAGCTGGCTGGGTCATCCTTGTGGATTCCTGAGAATTTCTCTAGCACCAGGTTTCTCCCTAACTCCAAAATGGCTCCCTCCATCAAGATATCTCTTTCATTGCTCTCTCCCTCTGCCCTTCCAGTAACTTGTTCTTTTTGGTCCTCCATGTTCTTAATTATCTTAAAACCCCATTGATCTTGTTCCAAATGGTTTCTGGGCTTTGAAGTTCTCTTCGTCCATGGTTGGTTTTCCATTTCTCATATTGTGAGAATTTTTTTTCCTGTGACAGGATCTCTATATATCCCTGGTTGTCCTGGTATTAGCTGTTAGAACAGGATGTCCTGGAACTCAAAGAGATCCACCCACCTCTGCCTGTCACAACACCTGGATAGAATTTTTTTTCTCTATAAAGTTGGATAAACCACCAAATGGCCAATATTCCATAAACCTCCCACATTTTGACACTCTTCCTATGTGCTGTCTGACAAGTCCTGGACACTCCTAAGACTTGACTTCCTATCCCAGCCTTCCCTCTCAGCAATTATGAATTAGCCAATCATATAAATTCTGAGGCCTGGCTCCCACCAATGGGATAAGCCCGAGTCATGACCTATGTTACCACAAAAAAAGAGTGAACTTCCTGCCTGGTGTGCTTGCTCACTCTGTGTGCTGGAGCGCTCTGCTTTGATAGGTTGATTTGAATTCTTTGTGTGTTTGTGAGACACTGAGAATGTTCTCCAACAGCACACAAAGTAGAGCATGGTGTCTTACCTTCCCTTCTGTGGTTGGAAAATTTCCTGAATTCTGTCCACTTCCTAAAGGGTCTCCAAAATGATAAGATACAGGGTGTAGACAGCATACCTTGAGGCCAGGAGAGTCATTTAACCTCAGAGATTGTGGTAGGTAAGAAAGGGAGATGGGGATTTCAGTCAACCCAGAAAATCAAGGAAGCCAATTTTATGGCAGGGAGGTCATACTCTGTGGGGAAGTGAGGAAGGCGTCTAGAGGCCATGGGGGAGTCGTGAAGGAAAGTCACTTTAGGCGTTATCTCTTGATGTTGGGAGATTTGCCTTTTGATGTCTGGTCTCTAATTTCTGTGTGTCTGTCGTTTTCCTGACCCAGGACACCTAAGCACCAGCTGTTTCCTCCCCTTGTAGCATTAGGGAGCCCCTGGGAGGGGTTGGGAGAGGATTGGAGGATTGGGGAGAGAACATGAGCTGTGGGAGAGCAGGTGGTGCCCAGGGAGCCTGTCTCATGTAGTCCTAGTGCAGCACCTGCTAGTACCTGTAGTCTGCAGGAAAAAGTGGCCTGCCAGTATCTGTAGACTGCAGGAACCATGGCCTGTCACTATTTGTAGACTGCAGGAAAACGTGACCTGCCAGTATCTGTAGATTGCAGGAGCCATGGCCTGCCAGTATCTGTAGACTGCAGGAAATGTGCCCTGGCTCAGATCTAAAGCTTCACGAGTAAGAAATTCTGAAGCTCTCAGCGTGCTTTTCTATCGATGTTGGCATATTGTTCATACAAGAACAACCCAGGGGGATGTTTCTCTCTAATTAAAAATGAATCCAGCCTTACTCATGGGAGAGACTTGTGGTCAGCCCTGGCAGGAAACTAGAGCCTGGTGACTAATCCCCCTCCAGCCCCGAGGTTCCTGTTGGCAACCAAGCTGTGGAGGCTTTGGGGACACACAGTAGCCCAATCTTTCAGTTTCTATAGCCAGTGTCCTCGGTCATGATGGTCACTTTGCTCAGCCCTGAGGGCCATGCTGGATGAGTGTTCTCCGGTTTCCTGGTAGATGTTTTTATGCTGTTTTTTTGTAAAGTGATGAGCAGTTAGTCTGTGTGCCACTCGGATGCCAGTGCTCAAAATGGTTTTGAACTTGTGTCTCTATCTGGAGCCTTCTTTTCTTGGGGCATTTCTCATGGGCTGTTTGGGATTTCACAGAAGGAAGGTGAAACTCTCAGGGCCATTTGTTGTTGTCCTGCTGTATGGTTTCTGGAACAAGACAGTGGAATGGACAAGGGATCTTGGGTAGGTCTCTGCTCATGGTGTCTGTGGGCACTGGGTAGGTGCTCAGCCTCTGTTCTTTACTGGTGGGTCCAGGCAGGAGCTTCACCCAAGGGCAGGGCTGCCAATCTTGGCTGTCATGTCTTGGATCTTACTTTTTTGCTGGGTTTTCTTGTTTTACTATGAGACCCCCTGAGCCCAGGATATTGTTCTGGGCTCTGCTTTGCCTTTACACAAAATCTGACTCCATGGTACCATGTGCTGTGGGCCAACTCTGGTCCTATCCCATCAGGATGCCTGTGTCTATCCTCTCAGGCTCTGAAGATCCCTGTCCCTGTTAGGTTCCTGTCCTTCAACCCTCCCATCCACTGTTCTGGATCCTTTCCTTTGTCCCCAGTTCAGGACAAGACACTTCCTCATGCTCCAGCATTCATTGATGACTTCCCTCTGCCACCACCTACAAACAGCTCACCAATCCTGCCAGCTTGGCCCACCCTAGCTCCACTCTTCCAGCATGTTCTGTCAGTGTCATGTTTCCCTGGATGGTTGACTGTAGCTTCCTGGCTGTACTGTGTTTTCCCTGGCCCCACAGGACATCCTTTCCCCAGTGGCCAGAGTTATTCCTTGAGTTGCTCCTCTGCTGTATCCCTAAAAACCGTCACAGCCTCTGGGGGCTTCTCCGTGTCCTCTTCAACACCTCTCTGTCTTCATTTCCACTCAGGGTTGGGATATCTGGTGCCAGAAGCTTAGAGTTGGGTTCTTCAAGACAACGGGTAAAGTAAGGTACAGATCTGAATATTAAGATGGAGACAGTCCACTGCTCCTTCCTGTTGGGAGCTTCCTGGTGCCTTCCTCTTTCCTGTTTCTGCAAACTCCATACAAGCTCCCAGATCCATTTGAGAAGAACCAACATGTCTCCACAGGGATGCCATCAGTGGGGGCATGCTTTGGATTTCTTGTCAACTATACCATCCTGTTCCTGAGATTCCTCCTGGGTTTTTGTTGTGTCCTGCCTCCTTTCTTCAGGCTATGCTAATAGGTCCACATCAGAGGTGAGAGAGAAAAACAAACCCCAAACTAATAAACAAACAACCTTAAAATGCTGGATCTAGGAGCACACACCTGAAATCACAGCACCTGGCAGGTGGGAGGCAGGAGGATCAGTAGCTCAAGGTCACCCTCAGCTTCTTATCAAGTTTAAGGACAGTCTCAGCTACATGCGACTTGGTCCCAAAATATTAACAAATAGCATAAACATAAAGGCAAATATAACAGTATCAGGAGATTGAATTCCTGGTATGGAAAAGGGAGTCATGCAAGATTATCCCAGCTTCCCTCATTTGGTCCCCTCTACCTGACTGTACTGTGATGGCAGAGCCTGCAAACTGTGCTGGGAGAACATGTGTTTTCCACACTGCTTTCCCACTCTGCAAGCACATCAGTGCCGACACAGCTGGCAGGATGGCCCTGGTGGTTGAACTGAGCCCCCATCCCACTGTTTGCTCTTAACAGTTCTGGTTGCTGACACACATTCTAGGCCTGAATGTGGCAGGGCATCTAATCTGGCGATTCCCTTACAGAAGGGCATCTTGATTCTCCCAGTTTGAGATGATGGTAGCCATGAACATTTGTGTGAGCTCTCCTCAAGGATCTACCACTTCAGTTCATACCTGGGAGTGAGATGGGTGGGTTGGGGAGGGGGTGGTTAAGAGTGTGTTCAGTTTTGCAAAATGCTGCCATCTTCTGCTTCAGTGGCTGGAACATTTTGCACTCCCTCAAGGATGAACATTTCAGTTGCTCTCTTACTTGCCAGTATTGATGATGTTGGGGTTTAGGGTTCTGTCCATTTTAACGCAACATGTCCTGTTGTTTCATTTTATGGTGTGTGTGTGTGTGTGTGTGTGTGTGTGTGTGTGTGTGTGTGAGAGAGAGAGAGAGAGAGAGAGAGAGAGAGAGAGAGAGAGAGAGAGAGTGAGTTGGGGGCATGCAAATGTGTATTCATATACCACAGTGGACATTTAGAGGTCAGAGAACAACCTTTGGTACCTGATTCATTTCTCCATAATGTGGATTCCTGATACTGAGCTCAGGTCTTTAGACTTGGTGACAAGCACCACTGCCCAATGAGCCCTCTTGTCGGCCTGTGTTTTAATTTGCAGTCCCCAGATGACACTTGATATGAAATGTCTTTTCATGTACATTTTTACCTGTGTCTTTCCTCATGAGATCTCTTACAGCCCCAGCCCATTTTCCAGTTGGGTTGTTTGTTTTCTGATTGCTGAGTGGTGAGGGCTCTTTGTGTGTTTTGTGTTTTAACTCTTTATCAGAGATGTGCTTTGCCAATGTTTTCCCCTCGTTGGAGGCTTGCCTTTTCATTCTTTTCACAGCATCTTTTTCTTTTATTTCTTTTGAGACTGGCTGTTGTGTGTTGCAGGCTGGATTTGAACTAGCTATGTGGCCAAGGATGATCTTGAATTTCTGATCTTCCTGCTTCCACTTCCCTAGTGCTGAGGTTGCAGGTGTGAGTCACCAACCTGGTCAGTGTGGTGCTGGAGACGGGACTCAGGGCTTCGTGAGTGCTGGGCAAGCACTGTTCAGCCCAGCTACACCGTCAACTGCTCACAGCCTCCTTTGCAGAGCAGAGGGTTTTCAGTTCAATGGTGTCATCGCATCAGCTGTCTTTCATGGCTTGGGCTTTTGAGGTGGCATTGCCACAGTTACCTGGACTTTCTTCCAGGCATTGTCTAGGCATTGTGTGATTTTTCACTTCATACTCAAGGTTAGGACCCATTTTAAGTTTGTTTTTGAGACAGTCTCACATCTTGACTGATGCTGAACTCACTGTGTAGTGTCCTTTTCCTTTGGGCAAATTACTCTTTTTTTTTTTTTTTTTTTTGGTTTTTCGAGACAGGGTTTCTCTGTGTAGCTTTGGAGCCTATCCTGGCACTCGCTTTGGAGACCAGGCTGGCCTCGAACTCACAGAGATCCGCCTGCCTCTGCCTCCTGAGTGCTGGGTTTAAAGGCGTGCGCTAGCAACGCCCGGCTGCAAATTACTCTTGTAAAACAAACACACTGGCTGCACATTTGTGCTTCTGCCTTTTCTGTTCCATATTCTGTTCCATTATGCTCCCCGTCTCTCTCTACCAATACCACATACTCTCAATGACTAACTGTATACTTTCTTAAAATCAGGGAGAGTACCCAGGTCTGTAAAATACTCAGCGTCAGGTGTTGAAGTTTGGAGCTCTGAAAGTCTGGCACTCTTCCTAAGTCACAGTAAAAGGAAAAACTCTGAAGAGACATTTCCAGCTGTGCTCTCAGTGTTCAGTGGGGCAAAGGGAGTCAGGCAAAGAGCACCTAGGGTGATTGTGTGTTCCAGCCACCACCCAAAGGGACATGTCTCTAATATCCCAGGACCATATGAACAACATCCCTGCTGGGAGCTCTTCCTCACAAGCTTGTTTACATGATGCTGGCCGGAAGCAGTTTGCCTGCGCCTCTGCTGGCTGGGGATACAGCTCAGACCTGTATTAAAGTACTCTCTCCTGCATTGGGTGATAAAGAGGAAAAACAGGAAGAAAAGTGACTGAAAATACAGAGGGCAAGGGAGAATGGTGCCCACTTTACCAGGCAAGCAGGTCTGTGTTAGCCAGAGCTGAGAAAGAGGTCATTTCAGCAGGGACACCAAGACCTGGACAGAGCTGTAGTGGCTGTGATGGAAGCCACCATGCTGTTTGTGGAGGGAGACACTCTTACGGGTGGAATCCACAACAGCCACTTCCCTGATGGCAAATTTAAGGATCCTCAGGTGAGGACCAGCAGGCTGAAGTCCTGTGTTTAATTACTGATATGTTGGTTTCTATCAATGTGAGAATTAGCTGGTTGTGGGTTAACATGACAGCCCTGTGCAGTAGATTCTGGTGCTGCCCAGAAATGTCAGAGGCAATGAACTTCATCCCATGGAGATGGAGATACAGTGATTACAGATAAAAATGACAAGTGTGACCGAGGGGAGGAAAATTTCTTCCCCAAATATGCCCTGTGTCTATCTGTTCTATGGGTGAAACCCCAGTCAGGGGTCCCTCAGCCGCCAGGTATGACTGATGGAGATGCATCTGGTGGATGGAACTGCATATAAAGGTGCACAGGAATCCTTGAAGTCCAAGCATGTAGGCACAGCAAGCCACCCTGTACCCCTATGGCCTTAGGTATAGCCATGCAACTTGATCTGGCTTCATTGAGTTCATCAAACAAGGGGAGATGCACAAAGGCCCCAAGAGAACAAACCCCAGGATAAAGAATTGGGACAGCTTGGGAAGAATGAGTATGAATAACAGAGAACTAATCAGAGGGTACTCCTACATACGCTACTGTAGTCAACGCTGACATCCCGAGGAAGCAGCCGAGACAGCTGATGGGATCTTGCATAAGGTGTTAACTTTGCTAACATGTTACTCTAGTACCCACTTAGTCGCTGACTCCTGGTTGGAGTGAACTACAATGGACTTCAGAGTGCTTGTCAGAGGTTTCCCCACAGCCCCACTACTTGTCCTGGATGGGGTCCTCGGCCTTGCTTCCTTACCTTTTTCATCCTCTGGAATGAATTCTCACTATGTAGGTGACATCGTGATAACCTGGAGTGTTTAACAGATTTGGAAACTCATTTGAGAGACATGCAATTGCCCCTGCAGGTGCAAGGGTGGGAAAAGGAAACCTTGAGGATAGGAGGGAACAGGATGATAGCTGGTGGCTGAACCACAGTGTTTACCTGTTTCTCTTACAGTAGAATGGCTGCCTGCCACACGAGGCCTTATGGGTCAGTGTTTCATTCCCAGAGTCCTTCAGAGCTGGCAGATTGGCCTGAGATTCTTGGGATTCTCCTAGTGAATTTCTGCTTTGGAGACCTGCAGTTACTAAGTTTGCACAATGGTCAACAGAAGTCTCAAGACACCAGGAGACAGCTTGTGAGTCCCCGAATTGACAGTGAAATCCCTTTGTGTGCTTACACATGTGACCTTGCTACTGTGCATCTCACACCCTTATGACCTCCTGTCACTTGGCTTCCATTTATACAGCCTGGCCCTGTAACCTTGACATCTGAGTGAATCTCACACATACAGTGCTTATCAGACATTTCTCCTGTGTGGCTCCCACCTTGTGATTTCCCACCTATTAGCTTCCTCTCAGGTGATTTGCAGCTGTCTGTGTCATATCTGTGTGCTTCCCCAGCTCGGTGGCTCCTTTCTGTGCATATGACTGCTTCATATCTGTGTGGCTTCTCCTGTGGGATCCTGTCCGTGGGACTCGTGTCTACGTATCTCCCACCTGGGTGACAGGACGGTGTCTGATCATGGAAGTGGGTACTTCAGCAGTCACTGAACCTGGCCATGATCCTGTGTTCCTTTGTTTCCCACAATTCCCAAACTGAACTTTTCTCTTTGGGCCATATGACAAGGGGCATGGTGCTGGTCAGAATGTCACCAGGGACAGAAAGCCTTTTGGAAAGCACTTGTGCAGGGTAAAGGTTAGTGTGCAGGACCATGTCCTCAAACAGTGACTGCACATCAGGCAACCCAAGTTCCCTCTCTTGGGTGCAGGGAGCTTTGAGAGGGCAGCCAGCAATGGGTGTGGCACAGAGCTCTGGCTGACATGGATGACTTGGATGGTTCAGCTGGTGGCTGTCCACGACATGCATAGAAGCCAGCTTTGCCTTGAAATTGTCCTGATGTAGCATATGTAGCTCAAGCACTGTGGCTGCTCCGAGTGAGGGAGGTGTGTTGTCAGGCAGTGTTCTACACAGAGCATCTGTTGTCCAGGATCTCAGGCCAATGTACACTGATCTAAGACCACAGGCGAGCCTGATGGTGCATATTGAATGTGGATTCTCTCTGGGCTGCATCCCAGTAATCTACAGGACAATGACACTCAGTTGGCACTCTGTAGGGTGTCCTTGGGCCTGAGAACCATGTTCTACTTTTTGACCCTATCGTCCATTTTCTGCTGTATAGCAACAGCTGATACTTGTGCCCAGGAAGGCCTGGACTGCCTAGTGCTGTCCCATAGCTAGTGAGTGAGACCCTGACAGGGTCAGGAGCAGCGCCGAATAGCTGTTCCAGATGTGACTTCTGCGAGTCTCACTCCTACAGTCCTTCCAGTGAATCACAGTTGGGAAAGGGCCACCTCTCAGGTGTGTTGGGATCCTGGGAACTGGGGACTCATCTGAGAACTCTTATTAGTGGAGGAACCTTGTGAGGAGCTCTGGAGGTTGTGGAAGCCAAGAGTTATCTAGGTTGGGTAACACAGTTGCAGGCACCCTACCACCCTCAAAACCAGGAAGCTTTAGAGAGCTTTGAGAATGTTGAGAGAGCCAGAGCCCTTACATGGAGACCATCTTCATCCTTAAGCAGAGGTATAAGAGGAGGTTGCTGTACCCACTGCACCACCCCATTCATGAGAGCCAGCAATTCACTCCAGGGCAATGCACTGCCTTTCAGTCTGGCTTTCTACTTTAGGGGCTGGGGCAACGATGGCTATTGGAGGGACACTACATTCTGATTGAATTCCCTGGCTTTCTGAATCCTTCTTGGACAGAAGCCTGCTCTCCAGGAGGCTATTAGTTCATGTGACCATGTTAAGAGGACTCTTGAGAAAACACTGGTCTAGGAGTTGGATGGATTTCAGCACGTCTGTGTCCTGGGGAAGAGAGAATCTACTCACCACATAGGCATGGAGCATTTTTCTGAAACTTTCTGTGCTTACAACAGTGTTCACATTTTTCTCAAGGATGCCGTTTCTGGGACATCTTTTGTTTGTAGCCCATTTCTAGAGATGATATCCCTCTGCCTGTATCCCCCACTCGGCTTGACACTGACTGGGAAATTCCTCCTTAGCATTTCCATCACCCCTCAGTGCTCATGGTGACTATATTCACTCATGAGTTTCTTTGTAGACTATTTCAGCCATACCCAGGAGATGCCAGAGTCCCTGGGTGTCTCTGCTGTGTGATGCTTTAGAGATGGAGGTCCCAAGTCTTGTCAAGGTCAGCTTGTCAGCATCAGACAGGTCCTTGTCTATCCTTGCCATGCTATTGTCCTGAGCTCATTTCATTCCTCTCACACATGGGCATGGGGCTCTGTGGGCAGTCGAGGCAACTGACAGTCTCTCACTGTCTGCTCTGCTGGGTGGAGCCCCAGACACCCAGCATCACCTGTAGGTTTTATCCCTCCACCGACCCTTTCTGCTGGCTTCAAATACTCTTCCTCTGTTCTGGATCATGAATGACCATGGCTACAAGCAGCCAGGGCACCCTGAATGGAGCCGCTTTCCTACTTGGCCCATCACACTTCCTCCTCACTCCCCAATCCTTCTCCTCACATTTCTATAAAGAATTTCAGCACTCCCTTGTGTCTCTATAGTGCATGTGTCAGGTACCTCTGGATCCTTTGAGGGTATGCCAAGAGGGGGAGGGTTGGAGAAACAGGCAGGAAGAGTGAGAAGATAGACTGGGATTCTTCCTGGCTTTCTAGGTGGTGCTCCTGGAAAAAGTGCAGGAGGTTCCAGATGTCAGGGGTCACAACTGGCCCAACCAGTGACACAGGACTAAAGATGTGTTTTGGGGGATGGATTTCTTACCTCTGCTATGGGGAATAAGTCATATAACCCAGTTGGGGACAGAGGCAGAGCCCTTGACCATGGCCAATTTATTGGAAGAAGTTCTTGAAGAGTGTCAGGTGACAGCCAGCATGCTGCACAGCTCCGTTTTAGGGTTCTCCTTTTTTAGAATCCTGGGTGAGTAGGTTCCTTCTGGGGCAATTGACAAGGTCACGTGTCTGGTGTTTCTGGTGTGCTGGAAGAGGGGGGAAGTTAACTTGTCAAAAGAAGATATGCATTCCTGTTATTTTTCTCAAAATAGGGTAAGTCAGGTCAAGGCAGTCACTTTGAACTGGATTAACTGGAGAATAGAACATCCTGAAAGTCGATGTTGCTGCAACATGGAGGAGCCTGGAGAACCCCTGCCTGGTGTCCTCACCAGGCTGCAGCCTGAATGCTGAGCTCTCTTGAAACCTCCACCAGACAAGTGAGCCTATGGTTGCTCAATTCAGCCCCACTCTGCTGTCAGGACAGCAGCCAGATACAGCCAGATTCCTTTCCATGATATAACGTAAGAGCCCTCCAGTCCTAATTTGGCCTCCTCAGTGTTGGGATTGTAGGTGTGCACCTCCACACCAGGCTGCTTTATCTAATTAGGAACTGCCTTAATTAACTGTAGTAACTCACAGACTACCTGGGATTTATCAGAGTGTGTCACTGGAAAGACAGAAAAGAGAGATGCAGGTTCCAGAAGTGGGAGCTATGACCACTGTGACAGGCACTGTCTTTAAAAACTGCAAGAGGAGCAAGAGGGTTGATCATTGGCCATTGAACTTCAGTCCACTTCTTGTCCTGACATACTTATACGTAAAACTGAGTTTATTTTACAGCTGAGCATTCAGAATTATGGAAACAGAGCTTGTAAAGTAATTAATGATAGGCTGGAGAGATAGCTCCTCTGTTAAGAGCATGCACAGCTCTTGTAGAGGACCTGAGCTCTCTTCATGGTATACAGGGCAGCTCACAACTGACTTTAACTCCAGTTCCAGGGGGGAATCTGATGCTTTTTTTGACATCATATATTGGATGATATGTGGGGAACAAAAATACATATAGGAAAGAAGACATACACATAAAATTGATGGATCTAAAATGTGTAAAATAATTGTGTTTAGGGAAACAGTCTCCAGTACACATAATGCAGGTGATATTCCAGGTATCATTGATATTCATATCAGACAACCCCCCCCAGGAGTTTTACATGCATCTTGTTCTAGATAATTTTATGCCAAGTTAATATAAACTAGAGTCATTTGGGAAGAAAAACTTCAGTGAAGAGCAAAGGGGTCAAGACTGAACTGGTGAAACCCACAGAAATAGATGTCAAGAGGGAACTCATGGACCTCAGACCAATGGCTGGAAGGCCAGCATGGGACTGATCCAGACCCTCCTGAACATGGGTGTCAGTAAGGAGGCTTCAGCAATTTATGGGGCCTCTGGTAGTAGATCAGTATTTATATTCCTGGCGTATGAATGGACTTTTGGAGCCTATTCCACATGGAGGGATGCTCTCCCAGCCTGGACACATGGGGGAAGGCCTAGGCCCTGCCCCAGATGATATGACAGACTTTGGTGATCCCCCATGGAGGGCCTCACCCTCTCTGGGGATGGGGTGGTTGGTTGGTGGGGGACGGGGAAGGAAGGGAGGGAGAGAGAGCTGGGATTGATATGTGAAGTGGACTTGTTTCTAATTTAAATAAAAATAATTTTAAAAAAGGAAAAAAACTTCAGTTGAGAAAATAATCTTCAAAATTGGCTTGAGGCCAAGTGTGTGGTCTATTTTCTTAACTCGTGGTTGGTATGGATTTGTTCAGCTCACTGTGGGTAGTTCCATCACTGGTCTGGTTGTCTCTGGCACTTTAAGAAAGTAGGGAGAACAAGCTATAAAGAGCAAACCTATGTCAGCACTCTGACATAGTATTTGCATGCCTTGACTTCCCTGGATGATGGATTATGCACTCTAGACAGAAAATAAACCCATTCCTCCCCAAGTTGCTTCGGGACATGTAGCATGAATAATAAAAACCCAGAGACACATATTGGTGTTAAAACTGAAGATCAGAGAGGCAAAGCGGCCAGCCACTAGAGAGTTCTCACCTCTACCAATGCTCAGACCAAAGGGGTGATCGATCCATAGAACCTCAGACTGAACTGCTCCTCACCAAACCTCATACTCCCTCAGCTCCTGTCCTCTCCCATCTTGCATTCCTTTCTAGTGCTGGGATTAAAAGTGTGGGATCCCAAATGCTGAGATCACCTTTGCATGAGCTCTGTTTCTCTTTTAGAATGGATTGATTTCATGTAGCTCAGGTGGCCTTGAACTAACAGGGATCCACCTGCCTGTCTCCCAAGTGCTGGGATTAAAAGTGTGTACCATAACTATCTGGCCTCTATGGCTAACTAGTGTGGCTGTTAGGATTAAAGTTGTGTGACACCACTGCCTGGCCTCTATGGCTAGCTAGTGTAGCTAGCTTTGCACTCTGATCTTCAGGCGAGCATTATTTGTTAGACCATAAAGAAAATATCACCACAGGGTCATGGTGTTTTACCACATCAATACAAACCTAAGTAAGATACACCTCAATTCCAGCCTTCTGCATGGTGCTATAGGAGGGGATGTCAAAACCCCTCCATCTGCAAATGCTGGGTAAAGTCTGGACTCTATGCTTTGCAGTAAGGTACCTGGGAATTAGAAAGACAGACAAGGAGTGGCCAAACTGAGGTTAAAATTCAAGGGTAGTGAGGGACAGGAGCAGAATCAATGAAGGCAATAACTGTGGAGTTGGCCATCCCTGCAAGAACTGCCACCAATAAAATGGGAAGGCATGAAGATAGACACTTTAGATTCTAAGGCTTATAGTATGGGAACAACATAGGCCAGGAAACATCTCCCTTTCTGTCCTACCATCTCCATAAGGTCTACCCAGACCTGACTACCACCAACTGTTCTATTGACTACTGAGATCACCTATCATCATCAGTAGACCTCAACTTCCTGTCCTACCTCCTATCCTCCCAGGGTTGCTGGCCACACCCTGTCCTCCCACCTCCTCATGGTGTCTTTTATTACTTTAACTTAACAGGTGTCTATGAGTATAGTTGGAGAACTTGGTAGAATTCAATCCATTGGGACACAGGGAAAGACTGTTAGATGGTTGGAAGGAGATGTAGAGTGTATAAGCCGCCCTTCGTATTGCACACAAGACTCTTGTGTCAGACTTCATCTGTCAATCATCTGTGTGTGGCTCTCATGGTTTTTCTAAGTCAAGAATTACACACATCACTGCCAGAAGTGCTAATATCAGTGATTTGAACAGTGATATGGAAGGTATCTATGGTGTGGTCAGCAGGACAAAGTACACAAAGTCCTTGGCACACTGGGTGCAGAGACTCCAAGATGCTCACTAATCTGGCTCTAAAGAGAACTGGCCCCACCCTCTCACACCCAGGATTACAGACTTCCTACTCAGCAGCAGTTTACAGGCCTGGATTATGGCTGCTCCTCAGTGCAGCCCAGGACTTATCTTAGAGTGATCATTAACATTGTTTATAGATGCTTGAAGCTGTCCAAGCTTGGTCTACAGAGGCACAAAGGTGCCTTTGTAGGACTAGAACCTTGATTGGAAGCGGGGGTCAGATAGGTATCAGAGCATCAGGATGGGGAGGGATAAGACCTAGTTCCTGCTGGAGAGGGAGCTGGCCGGAAGATGAGGTAGCCAAGGCAGCTCAGTTTTGGGCTCTGGGCCCACTGGGTCCCTGTTCATCATGTGGGTCCTCTTACTTCCCCATTCAGATCAAACCAGATTTAGAGTCTCTTTTCGTGCTTCACGGTTGTCCAAATGACAAGGGAAGGAAACCCTTTGGTAAATCACAGGTCTACTGTTTTAAGTTGTTTTCACAACTGTGGGTTTACATCAGGCTTTAATGGTCCCTATATCATCAGTCCAGTGGTTGTATAAGGAGCCTGAGTTGTACTACTGGAGAACAGGAGGTCCAGTGGTTGTATAAGGAGCCTGAGTTGTACTACTGGAGAACAGGAGGTCCATAAGTCTTATCATCCAGTCCTGAGATGATCAACACTGCAGTAGATCCAAGTCCCCTTGTTGGAGATGAAACCCCTGAATTCACAGTGGGGACACTTCCTTTAGTGGACATTGATTGGTGACTGCTCTATATAATAGAGCATTTATTGGAATAAAAGGTCAAAGCTCTACTTCCCAGGAGCTTAGAGTGTCATTGAGTAGTTAGATGGGCGGTGGTTACAGCGGAGAAGGGAGAGGGGGGATGAGACACTGTAGGGTAAGAAGGAGCTCCAAAGCCATCCATGGGATCCTGACATAACAAATGTTTCCATGCTCACATCTGGGGCAAGGCTACCCGGTAGCAGAAGGCCATGTGGTGGGCTCCTAGTGCAGAGCTTGTGCCCAGGGGTCTGACAGGATTGTGTGTAGTTAAGAAGCTCAGGCCTTTTCTCAGCTTCAGTGGAAGAGAAGCCAGCTTCTAGATAAGATGGCCAAGGAAGACAAGTACATGGAGATCAAGTACAGGGGTATGAGAGAAACAGGAGGAGGCTAGGGCCCTTCCATCCTGAATGCTTGCTCTCTACTCCTGTACCAGAGCCATTTACACACTGGAGTGGGTTCTTTGTACGTGGCACTCTTGGAAAGTGCAGACATTTCAGGGCATTGTGTCTTTTATCTCCAGTTAGCACACAGAATGATCACTAGATCTCAACACAAATAACCTCCACCACTGTGATGGATAAGGATTTGTCTAGGAGGGGAGTACTCAGTGCCATTTGTGGCCATAAATGACATCCTCTGAAGAGTCATTATAGCATCATTGAGTCACCTAAATGACCTGCCTTGCCTAGAGGGCAGAGCCTGAAGATGACAAGCCTGCTCTTGATTGTCACATTGTTTGTCCTCGGCTGTCCCACATGCCTAGGATGACATGTCCTTCTCAGAAGACAAGAACATGAGGCAGGATGGGGCTGTAGACAGAAGTAGGGGAAAGGGGACTTGACAACCAGTCCCTGAGCATCCAGTCCCTGCGCTGTTAAGTCCTCTGAGTCTGACTTCTAGCACTGCACTTCTGCCTGGAGTCTCATCATCTCTAGTGCTCTGCCGTCTCTACTGCTGCTCTACCGGCAGGCGTGGATCCTCCTGGCTAACATATCTGGAACACTGAAGGCTTTTAGTTGTTTTGACACTCAAGATCCAGAATGTTTCTTTGGGACATTGTCCCGCGCGCTCTCTGTATTCCTCGCCAGCAAGAAATACACGCAGGACACTCGGATCCTTCTGCAGACAAGCTTTAATGCATTAGACTGAACAGAGACTGAGCAGAGACTAAGCAGAGACTAAGCAGAGACTAAGCAGAGACATTGAACTAAGAAAACCATTCCTATATAAAAGGCTGACCAGCCGCCTGGGACGTATTACCCTATGAATGGCTTCAGCTCCTCAGGCAAGAATGAGCCACGGGATAGGCAGAGATCAAAGGAATGGAGATTACCCAGCGCCTGTGAAGTAATTTACACCTTGGTGTCTTCAGGCAGCATTATAATGCAGGAACCGGCTTCCTACAGGACATGGACCTTCGTGCCCTCTCCTAGACCCAAAGACTTAGGGTGTTTTGGGAACAGATACTTCCTGCATAATTGGAACATGGTTTTTCAGTCACGCTTTAATAAACACAGGAGTGAGAAATGGGGCCAGTCCATGTCAGGGGCTGCAGCCTGGGACTAGGAATGTTTCTTCAGGTCTCTGTCCATGTGCTGGAGCTTGGGGGAGAACTTGGCCTGCGTTGGGATGTGCTCAGAGCTCTGTGTATTATAGGTCTTAGGGATCTGGTACAGGAAGGCCAGTGAATGACCTGAACATCACAGAACTGAAGAGCCTTATGGAAGAATTCCCTTGTGTAGTGAGAGCCCCTGAAAGGGAAACACAGAGGTTATGATCATTTCTTCCCTTACCCTTTCATCTATACTTGGAGTGTTGATGACAAGCAGATTCTTCTTTGAGGGGACACCATCCCAGCAACCATCCTAATTTGAAGCTGCTGTTGATATGGGATTCAGAAGTCACTGATTCACCATTGATGCTGAGCAGAGCACAGGTTTTGGCTCTTAAAGAGGCTGCTGGTTGCCTGGTGGTGGTGGTGGTGGTACACACCCTTAATCCCAGCACTCGGGAGGCAGAGACAGGCAGATCTTTGAGTTCAAAACCAGCCTGGTATATCGAGCGAGTTCCAGGCTCCAAAACACTACGGAGAAACCCTGTCTCGAAAAACAAAACAAAAACAAACAAAAGAGGCTGCTGGTGTGCTTCCTGTTTTCTATGTTTAATGGTGAGTGCTTGCAGGTTGAATTCCTGATGAAGAAAACAGAGAAACCTGGCCAACACAGTGTTTCTGGGCCCTGTTTGAATTTCTTCTTATTTGCTGTGATAAAACACTCTGTCCAAAAATTAGGGGAAGGAGATTTATTTTAGTTCATATTTCAAGGTATTATGGCAGGGAATTTAAGGCACCTGACACTTGAAGCAGCTGGTTATATTATATCTATAGTCAGAAGAGAATGAGGATGCATGCAGGCTCAGATGGCTTTCTCAGTGTTACACATCCAGGGTCTGCTGCCCAGTGCATATATCCACCACGGGTAAAATGGGTCTTTCCATTTCAGTTATTGTGGTCAAGATAATGAGCCACACACATGCTCAAATCACATCTCTCAGGTGCTTCTGTCAAGTGGCTGTTTAACCTTAACTGTCAGAGTCCAGTAGGCTACATGTGATCCTACCCTACAGGGACTAAGTCCTGGCACTAGAACATCCCTGCTCATCTCGATGAGGCTCTTAGGTGACCTTAGGGGTCACAGGCTAGTTCACCGAAGATACCATCCTTCCATCCAGATAGTTCTGACCCATAGAGAAACTGAGGTTTACGATCTAGGAAGTGTGGCAGAGCAGTTACCAAGGGGCCATGACAAGCTCCAGCCTCCACCTTCTTTGCCAAACTTGGTACAGACTCCATACCTGAGGTTGACACCTTTCCAGGAGAGGCTTTTGGTCATGTGATGAGACCATAGCAAGGTTAGGCTCCGTATTATTGGGAGTTCACGGGTCATTGCTGACATCTTCTAGATTGTGCCTTAGTGTGGTCAGAATGATGTGTCTGGAATAAGACACTGCAGACCCATTTTCTCTGTTTGTAGCTCACATCTCATGTACACCCATGAGCTGTCAGTAATGGACCACTACATCTTCTTCAGTGAATGCAAATTATTTGAGTGAAAGTCTATGTTGGAGAACTCATAGGTAGGATCCTCAGAACCCCATTTTTGAATGTTCTCCACTACCAGAGACCAGAGGGCTGTGCAGTAACTACATGTTGGCACCAGGGACTATAATACTTAGCATGGGATACTTGACAGATACATATGTTCTGGATACATGGTGCTGCCTCTGCAGCATTCAATATCTGAGGGAGAAGGGTCAGCTGGACAGTGACTTTCAGGGACAAATACAGGTATGGTCCTTAGAGCACAACCACACAGGATGGAGGCTCCAAGTACCGATCTAGCAAGTATCATTTCCTGGGGTCCTAGATGTCATGAATAAGTATCACTTTGAATGATTGGGACCTAACAGAGGCCTTAGGTTGTCAAAGTTCCTCGAGAGTTGAGAGACAAGACTGGTGACCCTAGAATCCAGGGTCCTTTCTGGTTGGGGTGTGATCCTGAACAGTCATTCAGAATATATGTCATACATCTCATCTCCTTGTACTTACCTTCAGGTTGGTGTCCATCTCATCCATCCATACCCTACCTTCCTGTCTTCTCTAAGGACTCCGTCCTCTTCTGTCTGCACCTGCCCCAGGGTAAAGCCCCTAGTGCTGGGCAGTGTTCCTGCCCTTATGTCACTGCTTCTTGTAGAGCTATGCATTCACGACTCCTCATGAAAGAAACACTCTGGCCCTGGAATAATTTACAAAATTCACATGTCACAATGAATTTCTATAGTGAAATATCCACCACCACCACCACCACCACCCTCGCACCTGTAGTGCTGACCATGCCACTTTTGGAGTGGTCGCAGGTGCAGACATGAAGGGAGGTAGGGCTAGGTCTTGGGTCCCGAGCTAAGCTTGCTCTCTCTGCTGCTTCTGGTCGAGTCATGGAGAGCAGCCAGTGTGGATCCTTGGAGAGGGAGTCCTCAGTGGTCATCTGTTTCATGTGTAAGTGCATTCTCCCTGAAAAACTTCACTTAACCTCTACTGAGTCTAGTGAATCCTGATTCCCACATGACAAATTTCTGCAAGAAGACGTCATTATTTTCTGAGCAGTGAGGTGAGAGAACATGGTACCCATGCCCTTTCTGTGTTAGCTATGACTCTAAGTGACTCTTTAGTTCCTAGTGTCCTTGTTGTCTCTTTGTGTCACCATGTGCCCTCTGCCTTCACAGGGACTGCAGAGCCCTGATGCAGGCTCCTGTCATGATGGCATCTAAGCTGCACATGTGAAGGGGTCTGAGTCTTCGCCCAGAGCACCTCCTCTTTAACCCTGGGTTTTTCATATTTTTCCACAGAAACATGCATGGCTGAAGATGCCAATTGTAAGTGCCCCCTGGAAGAACCTTAGGATAGCTCAGACTTCTTAGATCCTGAGGACTGTGATCCATCTGTCTGGGCCCCACTACCCAGGCAGGAAAGTTCCTGCTTGTTCAGGCACAAGCATCCACTCTAGGATGTGACCCCAAGCACAATTTCCAAGACACTTGGGTAGTGTGTTCTCCCCCCACCAGAATCCTTCCTATAACATGGACCCCAGTTTGCTTCATCTCCAACCCAACATACCCACCAAAGATACTTAGCAATCTTGCTGGTCAAGGGGAACCAGGTTTGTGTTTGGAAACTAGCAGTGACTTCACCATAACTTTGAGAAGGAAGTTCTCTGATTGACAACTGTCTTCCACCATGTTGCTACTCAACTACTGTTACTGTCATGGCAGAAGGAAGTGTCCCCCACTTTTGTTCCTCTTCCTGTCACAGCTGCCCCTCAGAACTGCAAGTTCTATGCCAACTCTGCCATCAACACATAGAACTGCCCTTCCTGGAGCACTCTTCTCCTTGCACCACACTACAGTGAGACATACCCTCACGCTCATCTTGGATCTCTATTGCCCACTGAGTCAGATTCCTGCTAGAGCAGTCGGCCCCACCACAATCCCACCTGAGACTGAGTAAAGTGTTGGGAGCCATACAGCTTGGCATGAACCTTTAGGCCAAACTTGGCAAGCCAAATAGTTATAGAACTGTCCTTTGATTATAAATGGCTTCTAGAAGCATGAGCACTCAGAAGGAACAACATGACCCAGACGTCAATCCTTTGTTCCAACTACAAGCCCACTTACCTAAGCAACCTTCCTTCTTCCCCCCACTCACCTAGGTAACCCTCCCTTTCCCCATCACCCATGAACTTTTTACCCTGCCAATATCCTCCTTCTATAGTTTTCTGACATCCTGCTTAAACTAACACCTGGCTCTTGGCCTCTTCTCTCCCTCCCCTTTACCCCATACTACTGACTATATAAGCTAGCCTGGAAAAGATAAAATTAGCCACTTGATCAGAATCCTGTCTTGTGGTCATTCTCTCGAATCTCTTGTCCCCATTCCCCTCTCTGGACTTCTTGCTCTAGGTTGCTGTCCCGAGGGTCAGGGCAACTACAGTAAAGCACTGAGCAGTCATTCTGGATCAGCATGTGAAGTTTCTTGTAAGCTCCCAGAAGCTCTAGCACAAGGCTGAGGAACTTTGAGTCCCAGCAGCAGTCACACTGTAGGATATGGTATGTACTAAAACAGTGTTTTGCAACCTGGTTGTTGTGACTCATTTGGGGGTTGAACAAGCATTTCACAAGGGTCACCTAAGACCATCAGAAAACACAATTATTTACAATTCATAATGGTAGCTAAATTAAAATTATGAAGTAGAAATGAAAATAATTTTGTGGTTTGGGGGGTCACCACAAGAGAAGGGACTGTATTAAAGTGTTATAACATTAGGAAGGGTTAGAATCACTGTTCTAGAAGTTAATTTGAACTTCTACCATCCTAGTTGGCTTCAAAAGATGTCTGACAGGGAGGGCAGGAAAATTTGGCAAGCTATTGGATTGGGCAGGACTTGGAGAATAGTATCAAATCTTCGTATGTATGCAGGTTCCCACAGGGATCTTGATCCAGGGAGATTTCATCAAATTTTGTGAGGGACCCATCAGTGAGTGACCTGGAAGCAGGGGAGGAGTGGAGGGAAGAGGATTGCTGGATCCTTCATCATCATCCCTCAAGATAAGCAAGACAGTACCAGCTACAGCCCCACTAGTTACTTTAACACATGGAGTCATGTGATCTGTCCAGTGAACAAAGTCGGTGTAGACACTGCCTCATGGAGACATGGAGGCCAAAGTGAGGGAGGAATGGCCCTGTACCTGGGCTTTTTTTGGTTGGGAGACTTCTAATGACGGCTTCAATTTCATTATCGGTTATAGGTCTATTTAAGTTGCTTATCTTTCTTGATTTAATTTTGGAAAGTGAAATTTGTCCAGAAAATTGTCCATTTCCTTTAGATTTTCAAATTTTGAGGAATATAGGTTTTCAAAGTACTACCTGAAGATTCTCTGGATTTCCTCTGTGTCTGTTGTTATGACCCCCTTTTCATTCCTGATTTTATTGATTTGCATGTTCACTCTTTGTTGTTTGATAAGTTTGGATAAAGGTTTGTCTATCTTGTTGATTTTCTCAAAGAACCAACTTTATGTTATATTGATTCTTTGTATTGTTCTCCTAGTTTCCATTTTATTGATTTCAGCCCTCAATTTGGTTATTTCCTGGTGTCTGCTCCTCCGGGGTGTATTGGCTTCTTTGTTTTAAAGCTTTCAGTTGTGCTGTTAATTCTCTAGTGTGATTATTCTCCTGTTTCTTCATGTGGGCATTCAGTGCTATGAACTTTCCTCTTAGCACTGCTTTCAAAGTATCCCATAGGTTTGGATATGTTGTGTCCTCATTCTCATTGAATTCTAGGAAATCTTTAATTTCTTTTTTTTATTTCTTCCTGGACCCATGAATTGTACAATTGGGTGTTACTTAATTTCCATGAGTTTGTAGGTTTTCTGTAATTCATGTTGTTGTTGAATTCTAATTTTAAAGCATGGTGGTCTGATAAGACACAGGGGGTTATTTCAAGTTTTTTGTACCTGTTGAGGTTTTCTATGATGCCAAGTATGTGGTCGATTTTAGAGAAGGTTCCATATGGCGCTGAGAAGAAGGTAAATTGTTTTGTATTTGGGTGGAATGTTCTATAGATATCTGTTAAGTCCAATTGCGCCATAACTTCTATTAGTTCTTTTTTTTCTTTGTTAAGTTTCTGTCTGGTGTTCCTGTCCAGTGGTGAGAGTGGGGTGTTGAAATCTCCCACTATTAAGTGTGTGCGGTTTTATGTGTGATTTGAGTTTTGGTAATGTTTCTTAAAATTTCTTCTTAGATGTCCTATTCTTCCACAGTTAAAACATCTGGTATTTCAATGTCTATTTAAACCTTTGGAGATTGCTCCTCCTATCCAAGCTTCTTTGTCACTACAATTAGGGCATCTGGCCTCTTGGTGTCTTCTTAGACCTTTGGAGATTGCTTCTCCTACCCAAGTTTCTGTATCTGGATCGTCATTTTCTAGTCTAGTTGTATGCAGAACCCATTCATCCAGGGGTGCTGATATAATATTTAAAGGCCAAGCACCCCTTTGCATTGTAGATTCACATTCTCATAAGCTAGAGATTCTATGAGTATCTGCCTATAGACTCTGAATCTGCTACCTGTAACTATTGTTCTAGACAATCTTTGTATGAATTCAGTGAACCATTCTCTTGGTCCCTGTACCACTTTGGTATACGGTACTATTCACTCTCCTGGTTCATGAACCTTGTCCCAAGCGTTCATGGCTGATGTATGGCATAAGAACAAGGTTTTTAAAATCATATACAGCTTGAACCTTTGGGTGAGCATAAGGACCCTCACCAAGAATCTTATCTTGGGAGCTTTGTAACCTCTCTTTAAGCCCTGAAGCTTGAGAGCGTTTGTCTCTTTCCTCCATAAAGCCCTCCATTGTATTTGAGATGAATCTTGTGGTACAGCTGATATTGAGTCCAATCCCTAGGGTTCACCCTATTTGACCTTACCCTTGAGTCCATCAATTGTCTTACGTTTCTGCTATGCATGCCATAAGAGACAACAGCCTCTTTGAAACCCTTAAGATCTTCCATTTGTATTGGCTCCCATCGATATTCAATGTAGCCATTCGGGTGTTTTTGTTGTTGCTGGTTAGTCAGTCATAGTCACTGGGAGAACCATAGGTGAGGGCATTAACAACCTTAGGAAGGTCTTCCTGGTGCCTGAAAAGTGTAGGTAATTTTAACCCTTTTTCATGTTCAAGTGTTTGTATCTCTGCTTCTGATTGAAGGTCTTCTAAGGCCTGTAATCTATTCACCATTGTTTCTCTGAGTGTTTGAACTACCTGGATCATCTAAGTTTCTAAAGATTTCATAGAATCGCTCAGTTTTCTGTTTTCTTCATTTACATATGCTTCTAAACATTTAATATTCTCATCCTTAGATAGTATCTGAATGGCATGCAAATGCCTTCCAGAAATTGTGTTTTATCTGCTAGTTGGTGAATGTCCTTCTGACATGGAACAGATTCTCTCTGTCAGATTTTCAATTCAAAGTTCCAGTCTTTGTTTTTTACTAATAGAGTCACCAGACATGGAACAAGTTGTCTCTGCTAGTCTGTTAATGCTGTCTTGTGTTTTTTCCATGTTGGTTGTTAAAACAGCAGACATGGAGCAGATTCTGTCTTCTAGTTGGCCATGATTACATTCAATTTTGTTCATTAAATCATTATGGCCACCTTCAACATCCTCGACCCTTCTAGTTAAGAGATGTCCCCTATTTTGGTGATCAGTTTGCCATTATATTTTTCAATATTCTGAATTCTCCTCTTTAACTTATCAATAGTTTGCAAAAACTCATTTTTTTGCTTTATTTTCAAATTCTCTCTTCAGGAATATTACAATGATCATAAAGCTGAATATATATATATATATATATATATATATATATATATATATATATATATCATCCATGCCACACGGGAAGCAAGAATATCCCTAATGTTCTGCATCATAAGATTATCTGCCATTGTATAGAATAGTTCTGAAAATATAAGGCTTACCTGTAGTAATTTCCCAGGACTCGGGTCTGTGGTGTGGATTTTTAGTCGCAGTAACTATGTTTGGCCAGCAGGTGGTTCAGGTGTACCGACGAACACATTTAAGCTGTGTATGGTTCATCTGTCACAATGGAATCTGAAAATTTTCTAAGTGGCTTTTACACAAAGTTAAAACGGGCAGGATTTTGTTAAAAGAGGAGTGGAAACAAGCAGGGCATTAACTGGCTCCTTCTGACACCAACTGAAAAGGAAATTGAACAGCACACTGGATAAGGGTATGTATGGTTAGTTACTTATTATGGGAAATTACTCAACAAGAGAAGCTGGTAACCCAGGTTAGCTTCTGCAGCCTTCTGAGACCCGACCAGAACCTGAAAGAGAGCATGTGTCCCTGTCCCCAGCCTTTTATTCCACCTGCCTACTAAGTACCTGTGACCATACCCTAAACAGTTATGGTCAATGCTACAAGTACTTGGGATATCTCCCTACAGTGACACATTTTCTTTTATCCATTCGTATGTTGAGGGGTATGTAGGTTGTTTTCATGTTCTGGCTATTACAAATAATGCTGCTATGGACATGGTTGAGCATATGTCCTTGTGGTGTGAATGTGCATCCTTTGGGTAAATGCTCAAGAGTGGAATTGTTGGATCTTGAGGTAGATCATTTCCCAATTTCCTTAGAAACCACAATACTGATTTCCAAAGTGGCTGTACAAGTTTTCACTCCCACTATTAAAGGAGGATTCTTCCCCTTACTCCACATCCTCTCCAGCATAAGTTTTCATAAGTGCTTTGATTTTAGCCATTCTGACAGATGTAAGATGGTATCTCTGAGTTGTTTTGATTTTTATTTCCCTGATGACTAAGGATGCTGAGCAATTCCTTAAGTGCCCTTTGGCTATTTGAGATTCTTCTGTTGAGAATTCTCTATTTAAATCTGTACCCCATTTTAAAAATGGATTATTTGGTGTTTTGGTGTCTAATTTCTTGAATTCTTCATATATTTTGGAGTTCAGCCCTATATTAGATGTGGGTTTGGTGAAAATATTTTCCCATTCTGTAGGCTGCTGTTTTGTCTTGCTGACTGTGTCCCTTGTCTTACAAAAGATTCTCAGTTTCAGGAGGTCACATTTATTAATTGTCCATCTCAGTGTCTGTGCTACTGGTGTTAAATTCAGGATGTGGTCTCCTGTGCCAATGCATTCAAGGGTACTTCCCACTTTCTCTTTTAAGAGGGTCAGTGTGTCTGTATTTATGTTGAGGTCTTTGATCCATTTGGACTTAAGTTTTGTGCAGGACAATAGATACAGATCTATCTGCAATTTTCTACATGTCAGCATCCAGTTATGCCAGCACCATTTGTTGAAGATGCTTTCTTTATTCCATTGTATAGTTTTAGGTGTTTACAGTTGTGTGGATTAATATCAGGGTCATTGATTCAATTCCTTTGGTCTATCTGTCAATTTTTGTGCCAATATCAAACTGTCTTCATTACTATATCTCTGTAGTAAAGCTTTAAGTCAGGTATGGTGATGTCTTCAGAACTTCCTTTATTGTACAGGATTGTTTTAGCTATCCTGGGTTTTTTTTTTTTGTGTGTGTGTGTGTTTTGCCATATGAAGTTGAGTAGTGTTCTCTCAAGGTCTGTGAAGAATTGTGCTGGTATTTTGATGGGAATTGCATTTAATCTGTACATTGCTTTTGGTAAGATTGCCAGTTTTTAAAATGTTGATCCTACCTATCTAAGAGCACAGGAGATCTTTTAGTTTTCTACTGAATTATTTAATTTCTTTCTTTAAAGACGGGACATTTTTGTCATACAGTTCTTTCACTTCTTTGTTTGAGTTATCCCAAGATATTTTATGTTGTCTGCGGTTATTGTGAAGGGTGATGTTTCTCTGATTTATTTTTCTGCCTGTTTATCATCTATACATAGGAGGGCTACTGATTTTTTGAGTTAATTTGTATCCTGCTACTTTACTGAAGGTGTTTATCAGCTGTAATAATTCACTGGTAGAATATTTTTGGGTCACTTATGTAAACTTTCATATCATCTGTGGGTTTCTGCAGCACCTTCTTGGCTCCTTTGCTCATGCCTCCTCCCTCTCCACAACATGATTTCAGGAGTATGGTTCAGTGCTTAGCTGTGGGTACCTGCTTCTTTGTCGAACAGCTCCTGGATGAAGGCTGTAGGAATGGTAACCAGGGTAGACATCAATCTCATTAGGGAAGAGCATCAAAGGCAGCCTCTCCACCACTGCCTAGATTCTTAGTTGGGGTCATCCCTGTGGATCCTCTAACACTTCCCTTGTGCCAGACCTCTCTCCAGATCTGTACTGTCTTCCTCTATCAAGACATCTCCTTTCTTGTCCTCCTCTATTCCTCCCCTGTCTCAGTCCTCCTGTTATCCTATGCCCTCCCCTTTCCACCTCCTTCCTCTCTCCCCTGAGCTCCCAATTTCCTCAGGGGTTCTTGTCCCCCTCCCCTTCTCCAAGGGACCATGCATTCTTCTCTTAGGGTCCATTTTGTTTCCTAGCTCCTCTAGTGGTGTGGATTGTAGTTTGGTAATCCTTTGCTCTATGTCTAAAATTCATATATGAGTGAGTACATACCATGTTTGTCTTTTTGTGACTGGGTTACCTCGATCAGGATGGTTTCTTCTAGTTCCATCCATTTGCCTGTGAAGTTCAAGATTCCATTGTTTTTTCCACTGAGTAGTATTCTATTGTGTAAAAGTACTACATTTTCTCTATCCATTCTTCAGTTGAGAGGCATCTAGGTTGCTTCCAGGTTCTGGCTATTACAAACAATGCTGCTATAAACTTAGTTGAACATACGTACTTGTTTGAATGTTCATTCTTTGGGTATATGCCCAAGAGGGGAATTGATGGACCTTGAGGTAGGTTGATTCCCATTTTCCTGAGAAACCATCATACCGATTCCAAAGTGGTCATACAAGTTTTCACTCCCATCAGCAATGAAGGAGTGTTCCTTTTTCTCCACATTCTCTCCAGCATAGACTGTCATTGGTGTTTTTGATTTTAGCCATTCTGGCTGGTGTAAGATGGTATCTCAGAGTTGTTTTGATTTCCAATTCCCTGATGGCTAAGGATTTTGAGCACTTTCTTAAGTGTCTTTCAGTCATTTTAGATTCCTCTGTTGAGTACTCTATTTAGTTCTGCACCCCACTTTTAAATTTCATTGTTTGGTGTTTTTGGGTGGCTAGCTTCTTGAGCTCATTGTATATTTTGGAAATCAGCCCTCTGTCAGATGTGGGGTTGGTGAAGATCTTTTCTCATTCTGTGGGCTGCCGTTTTGTCTTGCTGACTGTGTCCTCTGCCTTACAGAAGCTTGTCAGTTTCAGGAGGTCCCGTTTATTAATTGTCGATTTCAATGTCTGTGCTACTACTGTTATGTTCAGGAAGCGGTCTCCTGTTCCAATTCATTCAAGGGTACCGCCCACTTTCTCTTCTAAGAGGTTTAGTGTGGCTGGATTTATGTTGAGGTCTTTGATGATTTGGACTTAAGTTTTGTGCATGGCGATAGATATGGATGATCAATCTATTTGTGATCTTCTACATGTCCAAATCCAGTTATGCCAGCACCATTTGTTGAAGATGCTTTCTTTTATTTTTATTTTTTGCATTGTATAACTTTAGCTTCTTTGTCAAAGATCAAGTGTTTGAAGGTGTGTGGGTTAATATCTGCCAGAGCCCGGCTTGTATCAGTCCCATGCCACAGAAGCCATAGGGTCTGGCCTGAGTTGGGGAGCGTGGACCTGAAAACTCCAAGCTACCCAATGGCGATAAAGAACAGGCACACAGATATCTTGTTATTTTTTGGAGGGCCTCTCATTCCATCTGAAAACTGGAGTCTCCGGTTTATTGTAGCATCCTCCTAAGCTGCCTTCCAACAGTCAAGGTGACTGCCCGCTGCATCTACCATCAAGTCATCATTTTACCCTAGTGGCACACCTAAAAAGGTCTCTTGGCACATAGACAAAACCCTCAGCACAGGTGTGGCACTTTCTGGGCCTGGACCTGTTCTAATGCAAACTAGGAGACATTCTCCACTGAGGCCATGCCATCCAGCAGCAATTAGCCAGCATCTGTAATACAATGGAGGTTTAGGTTTCTGAAAGATGGAGTCAGAGGTTTGGACCCCGAGAAACTTTCTAACTGATACTTTTTGGTGCCTGACAAATATCTGGGTTTTCAACTCAATTCCATTGTTCTACCTGTCTACTTTTATGCCAATACCAATCTTTTTTCAGGATTATAGCTCTATAATAGAGCTTGAAGTCAGGGATTGTGATGCCTCTGGAAGTTCTGTTATTGTGCAGGGTTGTTTTTGGCTATCCAGGGTCTTTTGTTTTTCCATATAAAGTTGAGTATTGTTCTTTCAAGGTCTGTGAAAAATTGTGTTGGGATTTTGATGGGGATTGTATTGAATCTGTAGATTGCTTTTGGCAAGATTGACATTTTTTACTATGTTGATCCTACCTATCCAATTTCATGGGAGATTTTTCAATTTTCTGGTAACTTCTTTAGTTTCTACGACTTGCTTTAACCCTCTATAACTTTCTATATACCTTTGGTTTATTCCTCTGATTTTCTTAGACATTCTTAGACAAATTCTCTTTCCCTTTAGCTATTACTTTAGTCTCCTACATTCTCTCTCATTTCTCAGTCAACATAAAAAGTTTTATTAAAGTCCCTTTTATAGTTTTTAATAACTTTAAGGCCGTTTTTTTTTTCTTTCTTTTTTTTTTAATATCTGGATCAGGCCAGATAGTTCACCCACCCAAGCTCCATGTGCAGTTGTGCTCCGGGCACAGACCTGGGAGGGGGTGCTGCTGGTAATCCCAGACGCTCCGCCAATGCAGGGGTGGGAAAAAGACCCCCGTGGTCCCCCTGCATACCACGTGTATAGAGCACAGAGAAGGCCGGGCAGCCAGGCAGATGGCGGCCTTGCAGCCATCTGCTCAGAGCAGGGAAACTCCCCCCAAAAGTCAGGACCTACGGCAGGATGGCAGTTGGGGCAGAGACAGCCCCACTTCACATGCCTCACAGACCGGCAGGTGAAGATAGACTCACCTACATTGGCCAGGCTCAGCTGTGAGGACTGCAGCAATGGTTGGAGTTCAGAGTAGCAGCCTCAGGGGACTCCGCCGCACACTCTAACCCTAACCCGTGGCGCATGGCAGAGGAACTCCTGTCCCGCACCACGTGCTAAGGGCAGCAAGAAAAGACCCCTGACCCATGCATGCCATGTGCTTGGGCAGTAGGGACAGAAAGAGATGCTTCACAAACACACAACACAAATGTGAAATTTGGACAGACAGCACAGTCAGAAGGCTGCTGCCTGAACCTCCGCCCTAAACAATTCTTGTAGAACTATTTACAGATGCTGCTAGCGACCATATTTACAAAATTAACAGAACTGACACACCACCGAAAAGCAGGCAGGGAGGGTGTGGGCTGCAACACATCAGATAACTCAGATAACAAACCTGCTGCTCAACTGCCCAGTCACCCAGCCCATTCCAGACCTCCAGGCTTTACAGAAACAAAGACTGGAGAAGAAAGTTACCTAGTGTGGCGCCACATGACTCAACGAAAGGGGGTGTCGTGGTGGATCCTGAATTGAAAACCAATGATGAAAACACAGAGACAGAATATACAGAAAAGAACAGACGCCAACCCAATCTGCCCGTGCTGCTTATAAGGCAATGGCGCCAGGAAGACGGGCGGCAGAACCAGGCGGCTACAATCACTGCTAACTGAGGAGGGTCCAAGCATCCTTGGCCCCCGTCCGTACCTCCTGGGTGTCCTCAGGGTAGCAGTCTGTGATCCTCTGGGCACATCTGCCGATCACAGTTGAGGTGGAATCAATCCGGGGATGGGGTGGTTAGTATGGAGACTGACACAAACAGCAAAAACAGGACAGACACAACAGACAGGATAAACCGTGTGGCAGACCAAATTACAGACACAACATGGCACCAAACCAAAATTACAAACAACCCTTGGACTTTCATCCAGGGTGGAACCAAGGGTTCCCAGAACATGTCTGCTTCTGGGGCATGTCTGCTTTCCCTATGGTCCAAATCAAATGACCCTTGGACTTTCATCCAGGGCAGAACTCAGGGTCTCAGAACATGTCTGTCTCCCCCTGAGGTCCAAATTACCAAATACGAGTCCTGCGCAGGCACAGATCAAATTCAAGTCATGGCACCAAACCAACAAAACAGCAAGAGACATAACAAGCAAACATGGACATAACATTGAACATATAAGTTGCAAGCTCAAATCATCTTACCTCCTAGATCGAATCTACTCAGGTGAGGGGTAGTCACAAATCCAGGACAAGCCCCCAAATGTTAGACACCCCCCGCCCCCAGAAAGCTCAGGCCTCCAGGGTCTCAGCCCAGGACCGTGGTCACTCCAATCACCAGGCGGATTCGAAAGCTTGATGCAAACTGCATGAGGCTTTATTGTTGTTTAACAAGCTAACCCCATGTTAGCTCAAGTCTTTCATCTACCCACCATGGTGGATGGCTAGAAAAGACAGTTCGAACCAGCTGCATAGAGATCTTGTAGGGCAGCGTAAGGGGAGTGTCTAGGGTATGTACAGGCTCAGGATTGGTGTGGCTCCAGGCTTGGAGGGCTTGCCCTGTGTTGATTGGTCAACTGGTTGTTATGGCCCATAGGCCCTCCCAGGGTGGTTGCTATGCTCTGCATGTCATTGCTGTGCACTTGTCCGTAAAGCACACGCAGAGCCATAAAGCATAGAGCCGCCAGCTAACTTCTGATTGGTTCCTTGCCACGAGGCAGGCATCTGACTTTCTAGTGACTAGGACAAGGTCAGACAAGCACGTGTTCAGCTGTTATGGCTGCTGAAAGGGGCAGACATCTGACCTTAGTGACTAAGACAAGGTCAGACAAGCTGTTATGGCTGCCAAAATGGGGAGTTGGTCCTTTCAACACTTACTATACAGGTCTTTCACTTGTTTGGTTAACATTAGTCCAGATATTTTATGTTGTTTGTGGCTATTGTAAAGGGTGATGTTTCTCTGATTTCTTTCTCATTGCGTTTATCATCTGTTTCTTGAAATTTTTGTTTTGTCTTTTCCTCCATTTCTTGAATATTTTGTTTGTTATTTCTTCCATTTCTTTAAAGGATTTTCTCATTTCCTCTTTTAGGGTCTCTATCATCTTCATGAAGTTGTTTTTAAGGTCATTCTCTCCTGCTTCACCTGTATTGGGATGTTCAGGTCTTGCTGGTGAAGAGTTCCTAGGTTCTGGTGGCATCATATTGGTTTTTCTGTTGTTGAATGTGTTCTTACATTGTGGTCTTCCCATCCCTTCTTCCAGTGGGTGTAGGTGGGGTCTCTTCCTCTCCTGGTGGGTACGGGTCCAAGGTTCTCTTCCAGGGGGTGTAAGCAGGTCCAATACTTGGATGGGTCTCATGATGGGTTCAGGCGGGTCTGAGACACTCCCTCTCTTGCTAGGTAGAGACAGGACTAGACCAAGATATCAGAAGACTCTGGATTACTTGGACCACTTGGGTGAGCCTGCCCTCAGTCCCTAGGCCAGGAGATCCCAAAGAGGGCAAGCAGAAGTAGGGCCTGAGACAGGGGCACACTCTCACCTCTCCCCTGAGTGGGGGCAGGACTAGCACAGCCATATCATCAGACTCTGGTTTGCTTGAACTGCCAGGGGCGAGTCAACCTGCCTGAAGTCAGCAGGCCATAAGATTTCAAAGAGCCATTTTTATTTTTTTATAAATAAAAAAATCACAGTGTGTATGTACCTGTATAATTAATTGTATGTGTATCTCTCTCTCTCTCTCTCTCTCTCTCTCTCTCTCTCTCTGTGTGTGTGTGTGTGTGTGTGTGTGTGTGTGTGTGTGTATGTGTGTGTGCAACATGGTATACATGTGAAGGCAAGAGGACAACTTTTGGGAGTTGGTCTTCACTATCATTTGGGGCCCAGGAATCTAACTTGAGTCTTCATGATGAGTGGCAAATACCTTTTCAACTTAACCATCTCCCCAGCCTAAGGACAGCCTTTTTGTTCCGGTGAGATCCTTCGATTGACTGGGTGATGCTCACACACATTAAGGGAGCCATTCTTCTTTACCCCAAGATCACTGAACTGAACATGTACTCTAAATTGACAGGTGAACAGCAAACCTCGGCGGCGTGTGTGTGTGTGTGTGTGTGTGTGTGTGTGTGTGTGTGTGTGTGTGTGTGTGTGTGACACTGTATGTTGTGAAGACCCATTTTAAATCTATAGTTTTTACAGACTCATGTTTCAGATCAAAAATGGGCACAATAATTGCCTGCAATAGAAAGAGAGCCCAGAGGCCCACATGGGTATGCCCCACCTTCTGCTTGAATTAGCATATCCTTACCCAGAGAAAGAAAACCAGGTCACTGTCTGAGCCTTTGTCCCGGGAGCCTGAGGACTCCCATCATTGTGTGGTTTCTTAATACCTTGAGCTCCCTCTCTACATCTCAAATCATGGTTCCTCAGTCCCAAGTCCAACCATGCCCTGGATGCTGTAGGCTGTCTACCTCATGTCTAGCCTAGTACCCTGGAGTGTCAGAGAGAGTGTCTCTCAAGGCCAGCACAGTGCCCCCTGCCTGTGGTCTGGAATCACCCCCACTGTTTCTGATGCACCTGTACTCAGTTCCTGGGGCTTGGGAAGGGCACCCTCTGCTGGAGCGGGGCCATGTTGCTGGGCAGAGCTCTTCTCTGGGCAAGAGAAGCACCATGGACAGAAGGCTGCATCTCAAAATCTTTCCATGCCAGGTAGCAAAGAGGGGCAAGTTGGCCAGGATGCATTACCATCTGTCAGCCATGATGTGGACAATGACCAGCTAGAGGACAAAAGGACCCAACTTCCTTGCACATCTTTCCTCCCAGGGACACATTCTAAACCTCTACCTGTGCCCCCAGCAACTCTAGGGACTCAGCTAAGATTGGCAGCAAAATGTCAGAGACAAGAAAAGTGAGTCACAGATAGTCTCAGTCACACACTTCATTCAGGCTACACCATTCATGCCTCAGTTTCTTCATCTGTGAAATGGGGTCTGCAGTCTCTTGTCTAAAGATGCAGTACCTAGTGTCTTAGGATCACTATTGCTGCGATGAAACACCTTGATCAGAAGCAAGATGGGCAGGTTTCCTTGTCTTACACTTCCACACTGGAGTCCATCACTGAAGAAAATCAGGAATGGAACTCAAGCAGGGCCAGAACCCGAAGGCAGGACCTGGAGCAGAGTTCACTGAAGGGTAATGCTTACTGGTGACATCTTGGTGTGTTGCTCAGTATGCTTCCTGTCAGAACCCAGATCACCAGCTCAAGGCTGGTCTCACCTACACCGGGTGAACTCTCCCTCCCCATCAATCACTAGTTGAGAACATGTGTTACATACTTGCCTACAGTCCAATCTTTCGGAGTCATTTTTTTCATTGAGACTCCCTCCATTCAGATGGCTCTAGCATGTGTGAAACTGCTATAATATTACCAAGAAGTGCCTGCCATGGGGCTAGGGGTCTCCATGCATGAGGGGTGGGTCTCAGGTGGTAGAATGCTGGGCTAGCCCATGCAAAACTCTGGGTTGGATCTCTAGCCCCACAGAGACTGGGCATGGTGATGTCATCCCAGAACTAGAGGAGCTGAGGCAGGAGGACCAGGAATTCAGGGTCATCCTCAATAACAAAGTGGATCCAAGGACAACTTGGGCTACAAGAGACCCTTCTGAGAGAAAAGGAAGGAAGGAAGGAAGGAAGGAAGGAAGGAAGGAAGGAAGGAAGGAGGGGAGGAGGGAGGGAAATGCTGACAGGCACAGGTTTTCGAAGTGATCTGGGTGGGATGAAAAGAATCCAGCCTGTGGTTCTCAAAAAAGAAAAGGACACACAGAGCCAGTCACAGGGCACAGGGTGCTGCCATCACAGGGCTGCTTTGTGACTGCCCTCCTATGGTCTCAGAAAAGCTGAGGAGATGGTTCCTTGGGTAGCCATACTCCAGGCCAAGGACAAGGCTAGTCAGAAGCCCCAGCTACCCTTGCCAGAGCCAGTCACATTTTACACAATCTTGATCAGAAACACATGAGCAGCCTGGGATTGATTTCCAGAAGAAACTCAGCCCAGGTGTGTCTTCCTCGGATAACCCCTAAAGCCTCGGTTGTAAATCTGTGGGTTTCAACCCTCATGCTAGCATCTATCTCCCAAAGTATTTACATGATGATTCACAACAGTAGCAAAATTAGTTATGAAGTAGCTACAAAAATAATTTTATGGTTGGGGGTACACCACAATATGAGGAACTGTTTTAAAAGGTCACAACATTAGGTAGGCTGAGGGTCACTGTCCTAGATACAGGGGTGTCAGCTAGGTTCTTGATGGAAATGTGTTGGAGGTGATAAAAATAATTCCTATGCGTCTGGGCAGGGTTCACAGAGAACCCTGTAGAGGGTTAGGCTGAGGATACAGGGCACCTGGTGAAGCCGGCCAGCTGTTGCTAGGGACTAGGGCTCCTGGCCCAGCTGTAGAATAACTGGGTTTCTCATGCTTTATTGTCTCAGCCCCTGCTGCAACCTGCGGTTAGTTCTCCCCCTGCCCCTGCAGGACGGCATTTGAAGGAATACACTAGCTCCTTGGTCTCCTCACTATGGCTGCTGCTCCCTTGCTACCCCCTAGGACTCTTACCATGGAACTGCCTGGTTACTACAGGGATGAAAACAAGAGACTCTGGATGCTTGTAAGCTTGTTTTTTGCCTCTGACCATCCAACCCATAACAGGGTGAGTTTGGGGGCTCCAGGGAGGCTGTATCTTGACCTGTGGGTAGACTTGTGTTAGGGTGTGTGTTGGGGTAGATAATCACCCTGAACACTGCCCTCGGCTGTGGCTTTAGACCACAATGGAACCCGGGAGTCTATACTACTCTGTGATGCTGCAGGAAAAGCATTTCTAGGTATCAAAACTGCTCCCCAGGGCCGCTGGGATGTCACTTGAGGGCAAAGCCCTTGTGTAGGTATGGCAGATACTATGTGTCCTCTTCCTGGTACTGGGTGAGGTGTGTTCTGTCTTATGGCTGAGGTGCCCATTAACATATCAAAGTGGCCTTTGGCCACCAGGTTCTCCCAGCATCCCTCATTCTCTACAGGTTTCAGGGTATGGCAGGCTTACCCTGCCCTCTACCCTGAACTGTCCACCCCAAGGCCTGAGCCTTCCAACATTCCCACCCCACCCCACCTCCTCTGGCCCTTCCCTTTAAAACTCAGCCATTTTGGCTATACCAGTTTCTTGGCCCAGGCCACCCCACTTGGTCAGCATCTTCTCTCCCCTCTCTCCTCTCCTCACATGGCCAGGCTCACAGTAATGTTCACTTCAAACTCACCCAGATGTCTCCCTCTCTGACTGTGGTGTCCCTTTTATACGATAAACCTTCTCCTCCTCCATACCTAGGAGAAGTGATGTCTTTCCTGTTTCATTCCTTTCCCCCCTTCATCTGGGGCCAACTTTGATATGTTATTGGACACCAGTTTCTCCCACATTGGAAACCTGGCAAGGGGATGATTCATATGTAGTAGCATGAAAATAAAATCTTCAAGTAGACGTGTGATTTTCCTTATACCTACACCAAATAAACTGTGGAAAGGTTTTAGACCAAACATTTTCAGTTAATAAAATAAAACCCAGAGAGCAATTCTGTTAGTGTGGATGTAAATGAGACAGCTTCCATGAGAAAGTTTGTGCAGTCAATTAAAGTCATTAGAGTCACATGTCTCCCAGCATCTGCTTCTGGGGCCAGCCTTGGGTTAAAGTATCTATTGGATCCAAGTGTGCCTACAGGGCTGATGAGGCATCCAGAAGAGCTTCTTGGGCAACTGAGTTTAAAGAGGGGCAGGGAGAATCTGATGGCTCCTGTAAAAGAATCAACCCGAGGCTCCCAGGCAAAGCTGTTGCTAAGGGACACATCCCCTAGTGTGCTCCATGGAGTGACATTTGAACTCACTTTGTAGTCCAGGAGGGAGTAAGACTTGTGTTCCTCCTGCCACAGCCTCTTGAGTCCTGTGGGATTCCAGGTTGTAACACCAGGCCCAGCATTATTGTTCTCTTTTTTGTTCCTTCCTTCTTGCTTTATTCCCTCCTTCTATTTCACTCTGTGTGTCTCTCTCTTGGTTAGTTTATCAAGAAATCGTTTGCATCATTACATTTACACACACACACACACACACACACACACACACACACACACACACGGCAGAAGCAGGCAGATCTCTAAGTTCAAGGCCACATTGGCCCATTTAGTCAGTTCCAGGCTAGCCAGGTCCACACAGAGATCCTGCCTCAAACAAGTTACAAATACAAAAGTGTAGGGACACACATGCATCCCATTACGATGAATAACTAATACGTAGCCAGTAATGGTCAGGATATCTTCAATAAGTAAATGCCAACTGACAGGGAGACCAGAACAAGCAGAAGCAGCAGACAAAAGATAGCCACTATGTGCCTTGGCTATCCCTTTAAACCTTTACCATGTCACCTTGACCACACCCTGATGGGCGTGGTCGGACACACCTGTATGCAGCCCTTAAGAGGGGTGGTTACGGTGTCTCCCTACACAAAAGCAAATAAATAAATCTTAAAAACAAACAGAAACCTGTGAGTCACATAAAAAGCCCCATGTGGCTCTGTTGCCCATAACTTCAGTGCTGTGGGGGCACAGTCAGAGTCCCTACTTCAAAGGCTTAAGGGAGAAAGTGATGGAGCAGGCACCTGAGTCCTCCTTTGTCCTTTTCAGACTAGCACACACACACATATCACACACACACACACACACACACACACCACTCACCCTCTCACATCACACACTCACTCTCACACACTCACTCTAACACTTGCACACACACTCACACACTCACATACTTTCACAACTGTCATACAACTAACTATCTCACAAATTCTCAAAACTCATTCTTTCACACTGTATGAGGGTGTGTGTGAGAGAGAGAGAGTGAGAGAGAGAGACAGAGACAGAGAGACAGAGAGAGAGACAGAGAGACAGAGAGTATATGTGTGTTAAGTTTGTGTGAGTGTGTGTGGGTGAGAGTAGGTGTGTGTGTGAATAAGTGTGATTATGTGTGTGAAGTGTGTGATGTATTATGAGTGTGTGTGTGTGTGTGTGTGTGTGTGTGTGTGTGTGTGTGTGTGACTATGTGTGTGAGTGTGTGTGTGATTTCCCTCATACAGTTGCAGGCTGGGACAGGACATTCTCAGTGTGATGTCGGAAAGGATCAGGAGGTTTTTGCAATCTGAGGCCTCCAAAGGAAGCTTTTCATTTTTCAGGCACTGAGGACTTGGGATCAAAGCTTTTCATTTTGTAGACTCTGAGGACTTGGGAACACTCCCTGGTCCTCCTTGGTGCAAAGCATCCAGAGACAATGGGAGTTTCAAATAAACTGTCATTTACTGCAAGAGCAGGTGGCACGACAATGTGGGTCCTGTCCCTTCTTTGCTATCACCCTTCCCTCCCAACCTAAAGTCAGAATACCCACAGGGGACAGACTCTCAAAAATCATTAGAACAACAACCTAACTATGGCAGGAAAGTGACCTGCCACAGTGTGAAAGGTGAAAAGAAACCCAGGCATTTACAGGAAGACAGGAAGACACTGGTAGGGAGTCTGTGACCCGCTTTCTACTCTGTGGTCACAACTGGCATTTGGTTATAGTTTATACTGACTGATTCCTTTATTTTTCCCTTTTACTTTGTTTTGTTTTTCAAGACAGGGTTTCTCTGTGTAACATTCCTGGCTGTCCTAGAACTAACTATGTAAACAAGGCTGATGTTGAACTCAGAACAGCCTGCCTCTGTCTCCTGAGTGATGGAATTAAAGGCATACACCACCATGCCTGACTATAGCAACTTCTTTACTTTGTAGCTTTCTATGCTGGCTAAGGTTTCTGTTTTGCATTTATTAAAGGCACATGAAGCTCACCGTCAACACTACATTGCACTTTGTTTGGTAAAGCCATTGCCCTGGGCCCTGGTGTCTGTGTGTGTGGTGTGTGCACATGCATTGTGCTTGTTCAATGTTCAGGTGATTTGCACTTTCACTCTCTACCTTATACCCTTGAGACAGTATCTTTCACCAAATCTGGAGCTAGATTGGCAGTCAGGAAACCCCAGTGATCTCTCTTCTCAGCTTCCCACAGCCCTGGCAGATACATGACTGTGGCTGTCCTCATGTCTGTGCAGCTAGTACACTTAACCTATGGAGCCATCTCCCAGAATCTGTCTCAAGTTTTCAAAGGAGATTTTTTAAAACTCTGGAAATGGCTGAGACAGAGCCCCAGGATGCAATCCAGCATCAGCGAAAGGTGCTGTGTGGCTGGAGACTGTGGCTACAGCGTGGGAGAAGCCCAGGGATGAGCAGGGATGGGCAGAGGAGTACTGAGACAGACGAGGCAGAAGAGTACCAAACATCCCAGGTCCTGAGAAAGACCTAGGTTTTGGAGACAAGGCTGTGTTTATGGCTGCTGGAACCTCTCTTCTTGACCTTTGCAGCAAACAAGCTAGGCCAGCACCCAGGCATGACTAATGGTATCTCTCCCTAATGGACCTCTCCCATCTACTCCCTTCAGCCTGGAGCCTCTATCATTGTCAGTTTGTGGCAGGTGGGCGAATGCTGCAAGGAATCCCTGACCTACTTCCTCTCAATTATGCCATATCTCCCCGGAATGTGGGAGAAATGTTCTGTGATTTCATACAGTGGGACAGACTCAAGGATCTGGAAATTAGTGGACCATAATCACGTAAGTGTTTGGTGCCTCCCAGTGAAAGCTGCAGTAGGTGGGGTGTGGAAAGCAAATGCTTTTCATCCTCTCCCACCCCCAGGAAAGTTTTTTCCTCTCCTTCACTTATACTTTGTGTCCCTCACATCATACATCTCCATTCTCTTCATTTCCCTGTCCCTCCCTATACATTCTATGCCATTGGAACCCCTCCCCCAAATAAAATAAAATACAATTTAAGGGAAAAAAAGAGAAGGGGAGAGGGGAATAAGGAAAAATCAGTCTCATCATGGAAGCTGTAGGGTGACACAGGGGTCATGCAGTAACCCCTTTTATCCATATATGTTTACTTGCAAGTGTTCATTGCAGAGACTCATTGGTCTGGTTCGAGGGCTTTGGTTTCTGCTACACTGTTCATGCTGGGATCTCACTGGAACTCCTCTTGGTTATCCTGCTGGTTCCCTGTGTAGTGGAAATCCTGTAGCTTTGTGTCTGCAGGTTCGCTCCCTTCAAGTGCTCTGGCAGATCACAGATGTGGATGTTGGGGAGGACCAACAAGTGACCCTGGTTCTGGGCCTGGGTAGTGGCAAGGTTGGTCAGCCTGGCAGCCCTCCCTTGTCCTCACCCAGAGGGTCAACTCTCCAGCATTGCACTGGCTAGTTCACCCCTTGCACGGATGAGCAAGGGGAGGGCCAGTTGTCCTGGTTTCATTTCCTCAGGGTCAGATTTCCCAAGGATGCACCTAGGGCCAGATCGATTGTGTTGCCCAGGTGTGGCAGAGGGGCCACTCTCCTGAGTGCTGCAACTGATGAGGGGCAGGAACTGCTCTCCCCAGGGAGATTCTTACCTCTCCTTCATTCGTATCTTCCTTCAAGGGCTCTAACAGGGTCTTTTTTGTGGACAATTTGGGGAGTGTTGTTGTGTGACAAAACTTTTCCTGAGAAGAAAAAACTTACTCATATCCTCATCACAGATAGGGAACCCACAACAGACCAAAGTACAGATACCACCAAATTCATCTTGGTGAAGCATTCAGGTTTTTGTTTGTTTTGTTTTGGTTTTGTTTTTTGAGACAGGGTTTCTCTGTGGCTTTGGAGGCTGTTGTCCTGGAACTTGCTCTTGTAGACCAGGCTGGCCTCGAACTCAGAGATCCGCCTGCCTCTGCCTCCCGAGTGCTGGGATTAAAGGTGTGCGCCACCAACGCCTGGCGAAGCATTCAGTTTTATTGAGGTCACTTATAGGAACATGGGTGAGGGAGAGGAATCACTTCCAGGAGCAGAAATGACTCAAAGGCAGCTGCATCATTAAAGCCCACCCAGCATGGGTGGCAGAAGGCTCACAAAAGCTGGGACCCTGGAGCACAGCCTGCTGGCAGCTAAGCAGATTACAGAGTGTCCTTACCAGGTGACTCAGTTGGGCTAAATCCCTTCCAGGTAGCTAGTCTGATTTCTGCTTGGCTGGGTTGCTTCTCTTGTGTGAGAGTCTTTGCTGTTTGGCTCTGCTTCCTCTGGCAGGGAGGGGCCTAGTGAATCTGGTCAGTTCCAGGGAGTTCTTGAAGAGATTTTTGTTGTTGACCTCTCTACTTCAGGAGGCTATCAATACAACAGATGGGGGACAGGATGGAGAGGGAGAATGTATGCATGCACACATGTGGGGACCTCTGCACAGTGACAGGGGTGGAAGTAATGCTTCCATCTGACTATAGAATCCACACCCCAGATCTCCTTCTGCCCCTTTCCCCTCTGTGCTGGCTCAAGTCTGAATGGTCATTGTCTTAGAGCTGGCTAGATGTGTGTCACCCAGGATCCTGATGGTTCTTCCCTCTCCTGCAGCTTGGCGACACAGAGCAACTGGTCCTAGAGACGGAGGCCCAACTTGGTAAGATAGGCACCAGAAGGCTTTCTCTCTGTATAGGAAGAGAGTGCTGGTGGCTTTCCCTGGGCTTTCCTTATGTGGCCACCAGTGATGCCTGCACCATGAGCAAGTCTAATGTATTGGGCAAAAGCCTGGAGATTTAAATGAAAGACGAGACATCCGGCCATTTGTGCTAAGAGAATGTGTGTGTCTGTATTGCAGGGAGGGAGCAGCCTTATATACAGACTTACAACACAATGGGAAAACCCCAGGTGTAAGAGCTTGTGTTTCCACAGGTGGAAGTTGATGCCAATGGGACAAGGCCAGGGCTGTAAACCAGGACTAGAAAACAGGATGCATCTGTGGTTATTGGCTGACAAGCAACCCACAGAGACCCCATGGGGGCTGGGGCCCAACAGCCACCTTTCTCCCTTCTCCTTTGGATATAAGTGCTTACTGGCTCCACAGTAAGCACAGAGGCATCCTCATTCCTGGAAACAATTCCATGTGTCCAGTGCTCCATGTCACAGCTGAGCAAACAGAAACTGGCTATTGGAATACCGGTCCCGACCACAAAGCCCTGGGATAGCAGTGATGGGACTAGAACCTAGTGACCTTGGCTCTCCAGTTTAATCACACTGGAGTGCTGTGTGGTATTGGCCCAAGAGAACCTATACTGGGCACTTCCTGAGCTTGGAAGCAAACCTACCTGTTTGAGGAGAGATTGGCCCAGGGGAAAGGCTGGAGCTGGACTGGCTGGAGCACAGCCTTTGTGTTCAGCACCCAATTCTTCTGGGATTCATTAAGTAGTTTATCCTTGATCCTCTCTAGGTGTTGGGAACTTTTAAGGCCCCTGCCCCATGTACCCCCAGTGAGGATTTTATGCATCTACTTCTCTGATTGTTTCATATGTTTCCAGTTTACAGGCCCCCCTGGTTGTATTTTCAGCCCTGAACTTCAGATTATCTGCTCCTGTGAGCCTGGCCTGTTTGTGTCCTGAGCCTTCTCCCTTCCTGGGAACAGCTTGGCTTTCTTGCCTCCTTTGTGCCTCTGATGCTGACCTCAGAGATCATCCTTCTAAAGAGCCCTCATCCATTTTAACCCCTCCTCTGGGCTCCCAGTGCAGCATGCCCTTCGGGTGGTTCTGTTCTGGAGGCGCCTGTGGAGCAGGTATGGATGGGGACTCCATGTGCTGTGGACCTCTGAGCTACCAATGTTGGCTAGAAGTTGACCTGGTGCTGGGCAAAGGATTCTGTTACTCAGCGGCTTGAGAGCACAATGGGATGTGTACAGGGAGCATCTGGTGTACTTCTCCCACATGGTCAGTACTTGGCTCCCAGAAGTGATGCTGACCCTACCCTCACCCCAAACTTGTTTTTAACTAATTAAACTTACTGCTTTCCCTTAAATTCTGTGCTGAGCTGGTCTGTGCTTATTTGGGTTCTCATGCAGGAAGTAGAAGTTGACCCCCAAACATTTCAGGAACACTATGTGACCTCTTCTGGACATTTCCTCACTGGGAGGATGGTTACTGGTCCATTTCAGCAGCAGGGTACCTGGGGGAAAGTCTAAAAGGGAAGCTGTTTGGGAGCTGGGTGAAGCTTTGCTGGGAATAGGAGAAGAAGATGTGGCTTAACATTGAGGGAGGGAGAGTGGTCAGTGACTGACAGTGTCAACACAGGAGGCACACTAATTCACTACAGACCAGAGGGAGAAAGTGCCCTTGCACTTGAAGACCCCAGATGTCAAGAGATCAGCAGAGAGGGGACAGAAGCCAGGTACTGTGAACGTATCCTTCCTTCAGCTGATCCACAGGGAAGAAAGGCACTCCCTCTGACAGAATTCACAGGAAGAAACTCTCAGCAGATGGAAGCTGTAACTTCACAAAGTGAATCTAAAGACCCTTATAGGGCTGTGACCTTAGCTCAGTTGGTCACAAGCTGACTTAGCATACACAGTGCTCTAAGTTGATCCCTCAGTATTGCATGATCCGGGTTCAAACCACCTGTGTGAGCACATGCTGGAATCCTAGCACTTGAGATGTGGAGGTCAGAGAATCACAAGTTTAAGGTAGTCCTTGTGTATGTCGTGAGTTCAAAGGCAGCCTGAGATACATGGGATCTTGAGTTTGGCGCGCGTGTGTGTGTGTGTGTGTGTGTGTGTGTGTGTGTGTGTGTGTTTATGAATTTCAAGACAGGCTTTCTCTGTGTAAGCCCTGACTGTTCTGTTCTATAGAGCAGTTTGAACTTGAACTCATAGAGATCTGGCTGCCCCTGCTTCCTGAGTGCTGAGATTCAAGATAGGATCCCCACTGCCCAGCTGAGAGCTTGTTTTTTAAGAAAGTATTTGTAGAAAATATAGACAAATATGTTCATGACCTTGGAAAGGAAAAGCCCCCAAAAGGACAAAAGCAGCAAGCTGTAAGACTAGCAGTGGGATGCAAGTTCACAAATGACTCTGGGGATTCTCTGAGGACAGAAAAGTGAGAGAGCAGCAACTCACACAAGAGGAGAATGGAGCACAGGGAGGAGGAAGGCAGGCATGAAACCTAGACATGTTTACCTGTGTTCTGGGCAGAACTGCTTGGGGTGTTGAGACAATATAGGGAGATGTATGGTGGCTTCATGTGCTAGCTGGGCCTCTCTGGGCCACCACCTGGAGCAGGTTTCCTGAAGTGGACTTCAAATGCATTTGGGTCAGATCCTGCATTGTCTTGGGATGTCCTGAGTGAGCACACAGGGTGAACAGCAATATCCATCCCTGACATCTGCCCACTGGACCTAAGATGTCTCCAGGTACTGCTACATATCTGGGGTTTGGGAATTGAGATTGCTTCCAGCCTAGAGGTCAGTACAGGGAAGGTGCTCAGAGTCCTAAGGGTACCATGGAGGAGAGATCAAGCCCAGAAGCATGATACTGCTCTGTCCCGTGAGACGCTGAGTTGATCTGGGACACTGGTCCCTAGGAAACTCCTCTCTCCTGGGTATCCTAGTGGTCAACTTGACTAGGTTCAGAATCACTTAGATTGTTATTGAGGCATGCCAAGGTCTATCTTGAGTATGTTTTCAAAGAGAGCTGAAAAGAAGACCCACACTGACTGTGGGTGGCACCCTCTCCACAAGCTGCAAGTGTGGATGGAACAAAAATAGGGGAAATATGGGGTGTGTGTTGGGCTGTCAGTGGGGAGCATGGGAGGGAGGGCAAGGAAATGGGGGATTTATATGTAAATAAGAGTGCTAAAATAAATAATAATAATAGGGGAAGGAGAAAGCCCAGCAGATATCCAGCTTCCTACATCTTTGCATTCTGGTCCTCCATGAAACAATAATTTCCTTTGCTGCAGGCTCCTACTGCCTGGATGTCCTGTTCAAGTGATGGAGTTACCCAGCCTTGGGGTGTGGTACTACTACTTTTCTTTGAAACAAACTGGAACACTGAGACTGGTGGGGGAGTAGTGCATTCAAGCCTGGACTTGTAGAAAATAGGATTGACACTGTCTATCGTAAAGGGACAAATCTAGGCATATGTTAAAAGAGAATGGCATCTACTACAATAAATAAGACCTAGCAAAGGCAGCGGTGGGACAGAAGAATTAGATGTCTGCATTAGTTCACTGCTATGACCAAAATGCCTGGTGGAAATGACTTACAAAAGAGTAAGACCTTGTTGGGTGTTGCTGGTGCACGCCTTTAATCCCAACATTCCGAAGGCAGAGACAGGCAGATCTCTGTGAGTTTGAGGCCAGCCTGGTCTACAGAGTGAGTGCCAGGATAGGCTCCAAAACCACAGTGAAACCCTGTCTCGGACCCCCCCCCCCAAAAAAAGAGTAAGACCTTGTTTTGGCTTGTGTGGGGCGTGTGAGAAGCACTTCAGTTCATAGCCAGGTGGGCCAGGGAGTGGAGAAAGGCACACTTGTTCTCTTTCCCCCACATTTTTATTCAGACTGCATGTCACAGCACATGGGATGTCATACCTACATTGGTGTTCCACCCAAAAACCTTATATCCTCATAAACACCCCAGAGGTGTGCCTCACTCTCCCAGTGTGATGAATCCAGTTAAAGAGGAAAACATTCAGAGGATGAGAGAGAGGCAACCAAGGCCCACTTCATTTGTAGCATGAAAAATAACAGACCCAGAGACTTATATTGTTGTCAAGCTTCAAGGTGAAGATCAGAAAAGCAAAGTGGCTGGGCACTAGCTCTCACCCTACCTCAGACTGAAAGGTGATCCTGGCTCCACCAAACCTCAGACTGCTGCTTCTCCTCAGTGTAGCTAGAGAATCCTGAGACTTCAATGTTTTTCTATCCTCTATGAGGCTGGAGAAGGAATCCTGATTCTGACGACTGAAGACCCTACTCCTATCTTTTATACCCTTCTAGAGCTGGGTTAAAGGTGTGTGATCCCAGGTGCTAAGATCATCTTTGTGTAATCCGTTTTTCTTTAGGAGTAGATCAATCTTGTGTAGATCTGGTTGGCCTTGGACTCACACAGATCCTTCTACATCTTAATCCTGTGTCCTAGGATTAAAAGTGGGTAGCATCACCTCCTAGCTCTATGGTTACTGGGATTAAAGGAGTGTATCACCACTGCCTGATGTCCATAGCTTGAAGCTGGCTTTGCTTTCTGAATCCCCAGGCAAGCTTTAATAAATCATAAACAATATATCACCACATTGTTCCTGAGTGGTTAGGCTTGAGAGATATTTTGAGCAAAAATATGGTTTGGTAATTGTACAAAAAAGTCCCAGCACTAGGGAGGTAGAGGCAGGCGGATCTATGTGAGTTCAAGACCAGCCTGGTCTACAAGAGCTAGTTCCAGGATAGCCTCTAAAGCCATAGAGAAACCCTGTCTCGAAAAACCAAAAAAAAAAAAAAAAAAAAAAAAAAAAAAAAAGTCTGCTACAGAGTGAAGGCCATATGCTTTATTGTGAGGAAAATAACCTCAAATACCATTGAACTTACAAGGGAACCCAGCAAGGTAAATGTTCATAATAATTCAAGGTGTTAATACCCAAGCTTTCCTTATATAGAATCAAAATGAAAGCCAATGGAAAGTCACTTAAAATGCTCTGTGAAACAAATTTAAAACACTAGTAAGGGGTCACAAACAAGCCTTAAACAGAAAGACAGGCTGTGTTGTACACTAGTCCTGCAAACTCTGCAGGGCTTTTTTTTAAATTTTAGAAGCACTCTTATTAACATATTCATCCCCCCATTCCCTCGCCCTCCCATCCTTCCATGCTCCCCACCAACTCCCCAACCTACCCCCAACCCCTCCCCAGAAGACACATCATTTGGGGGAGGGCCCAGGCTCTCCTTCCTGTATCTGGGCTGCAATAGTATCCCTCCATAGGGGATGGGCTCCCAAAGTCCATTTGTGGTCTAGGGATAAAGACTGGCTCCACTGTTAGAGGTCCCATAGACCGTCTTGACCTCTTAACTAGCATCCACATTCCAAGGGCTCGGTTCAGTCCAATGCTGGTTCCAAGTCTTTATGACTAGGGTTTGTGTGCTCTCACTAGATCAGGTCAAATGTTTCTGCGTGTTTCTCCAGCATCTTCTTGGCTCCTTTGCTCATCCCTCCTCCCTCTCTGTAACTGGATTCCAGGAGGATGGCTCAGTGTTTAGCTGTGGGTGCCTGTTTCTGCATCGATCAGTTACTGGATGAAGGCTCTAGGAATGGTAACCAAGGCATTCATCAATCTCATTATAGGGCAAGGGCATCAAAGGCAGCCTCTTCACCACTGCCTAAATTCTTAGTTGGGGTCATCCCTGTGGATCCCCTAACACTTCCCCTGTGCCAGACCTGTACTGTCTCCCTCTATAAGACATCTCCTTTCTTTTCCTCCTCTATTCCTCCCGTCTCAGTCCTCCTGTTATCCTGTGCCCTCCCCTTCCCACCTCCTTCCTCTCTCCCCTGAGCTCCCAATTTGTTCAGGGGTTCTTGTCCCCCTCCCCTTCTCCAAGGGACCATGCATTCTTCTCTTGGGGTCCTCTTTCTTTCTTAGCTCTTCTGGTGGTGTGGATTGTAGGTTGGCAATCCTTTGCTCTATGTCTAAAATCCATATATGAGTAGGTACATACCATGTTTGTCTTTTTGTGACTGGGTTACCTGGCTCAGGATGGTTTCTTCTAGTTCCATTCATTTGCCTGTGAATTTCAAGATTCCATTGTTCTTTTTCTGCTGAGTAGTACTCCATTGTGTAAATGTACCAATTTTCTCTATCCATTCTTCAGTTGAGGGGCATCTAGGTTGCTTCCAGGTTCTGGCTATTACAAACAATGCAGCTATGAACATTAGAGGTCTATTTGAATTGCGTATCTGTTCTTGATTGATTTTTGGTTAGTGATACCTATTCAGAAAATTGTCCATTTTCTTTAAATTTTCCCAATTTTGTGGAGTACAGGTTTTCAAAGTATGACCTGAAGATTCTCTAGATTTCCATCGTCATGTCCCGTTTCATTTCTGATTTTGTTAATTTGCATATTTTCTCTGTCTTTTGGTAGTTTGGATAAAGATTTATCTATCTTGATTTTGTCAGTGAACCAACTCTTTGTTTAATTGGTTCTTTGTATTGTTTTCTTTGTTTCTATTTTATTGACTTCAGTTCTCAACTCAATTATTTGCTGGTGTCTACTCCTCCTGGGTGAGTTTGTTTCATTTTGTTCTAGAGCTTTCAGGTGTGCTGTTATGTCACTATTCTGGGAAGTCTCTAGTTTCTTTATGTGGGCACTTAGTGCTATGAAATTTCCTCTTAGCACTGCTTTCAAAGTGTCCCGTAAGTGTGGGTATTTTTGTGCATTCATTTTCATTAATTTTTGGCTGTCTTTAATTTCTTTTTTTTTATTTCTTCCTTTACCAAGGAGTGATGCTATTGAGCACTGTTCAATATCCATGAGTTTGTAGTTTTCTGCAGTTTGTGTTGTTATTGAATTCTAACATTAAACCGTTATGATCTGATAGGAGGTTATTCCAATTTTTTGTATCTGTTGAGGTTTGCTTTGTTGCTAAGTATGTGGTCATTTTTAGAGAAGTTTCCATGGACTGCTGAGAGGAATGTATACTCTTTTGTGTTTGGATGGAATATTCTATAGATATCTGTTAAACCCAATTGAGTCATAACTTCTGTTAGTTCATTTATTTCTCTGTTAAGTTTGTATCAGTGTTCCTGTCCAGTGGTGAGAGTGGGGTGTTGAAGCCTCTTACTATTAGTGTGTGGGGATTTATGTGTGATTTAAGCCTTAATAATGTTTCTTTTACGAATATTGGTACCTTTCTATTTGGGGGATAGATGTTCAGAATTGAGACTTCATCTTTATGTGTTTTTCTCTGTGACAAATATGAAATGGCCTTCTTCATCTTTTTTGATTAATTTTTGTTTGAAGTCTAATTTGTTATGTATTAGGATAGCTACACCAGCTTGTTTCTTAGGTCCATTTGATTGGAAAATCTTTTCCCAATCCTTTACCCTTTACTCTGGGGTAATATCTGTCTTTGAAGTTGAGGTGTGTGTCTTGTGTGCAGCAGAAGGACATATTCTATCTTCATATCCATTCTGATAGCCTGTCTCTTTTTTTGGTGAATTTGAATTGAGACCATAGATATTAAGAGATACTAATGACCATTGGTTGTTGATTCTTGTTAGTTTTGCATTTGTGGTGGTGATGGCATTGTGTTTGTGTTTCCCCTTTTTGGTGTTTTGGTAATGTAGGATAATCTATTGCCTATGGTTTTTTTTTTATTATTGTTGTTCTAGATAACTTCCTTTGGTTGGAGTTTTCCTTCCATTACTTTCTATAGGGCTGGATTTGTGGATATGTGTTGTTTAAATCACATATTTTTTTGTGTTTTGTCATGGAATATCTTGTTTTCCTCATCTTTAGTGATTGAAAGCTTTGCTGGATATTTTGTGTTAAAGATTTGTTGTACTTAAGATTTTCTTTGGTCAATGAAATGAATCCATTTCCTCTAATGTATCTTCAACACCTGAGATTCTCTCTTCCATCTCTTGTATTCTCTGTTGGTTATGCTTGCATCTGCAGTTCCTGATCATTTATCCAGGTTTTCCTTTTCCAGCATTCCCCCAGTTAGTGTTTTATTTATTGCCCCTATTTCAGTTTTCATGTCTTGCACTGTTTGAATTGTTTCCTTCACCTGTTTGATTGTTTTTTCTTGGCTTTCCTTGCTTTCTTGAGGGGATTTGTTGATTTCTTGGATTTTTTTGTTTGCCTTTTCCTCCATTTCTTCCATTTTTTGTTTGTCTTTTCTTCCATTTCTTTAATGGAGTTTCTCATTTCCTCTTTAAGGGCCTCTATCACCTTCATAAAGTTATTTTAAGGTCATTTTCTTCTGCTTCATCTGGGTTGGGATGTTCATGTCTTGCTGGTACAGAACCCTAGTCTCTGGTGCTGTCACAATACTCTTTATGTTGTGGAATGTGTTCTTATACTGTAGTTTACTCATCTCTTTTTCCAGTGGGTGTGGGTGGGGCTTGTGATTCATGGGGTCTCTTTTCCTCCAATTGGTGTAGGTGGGGGCCTGTGGCTTAGGCGGTTGCTCTTCCTCTCCCAGCAGGGGTGAGGCCAAGGCTCCAATGTTGTCAGATGTGTTGATCTCTCAGAGGTGGGGTACAGGGCTCCCATAGTGGCAGCTATGGTGCTGGATGTTTTAGGGTGTTGGGACACTGCCCCCAGGTCTTTGGGTCTTCTCTCCTGGTGGGTGTGTGGCCAAGACTTTGATGGTGACAGATGTGATGCTGGATGGTTTGAGGTTGCCCTCAGGTCTCTGGGGTTTCAGTGGGCAGGACAGGACATGTGACTTGTCCCAGGCAAGTAGGGCCTAGAGATTAAGGGCCTCAGGCAGGGCATTCACCTTTCTTGGTGGGGGTGAGACCAAGGCTCTGATGGTGGCAGATGCAGAGCTGGATAGTTTAGGGCTGCTCCCAGGTCTTTGGGGTTTCAGTGGGTGGGATGGGGTTCAATGTACCAAAGTTAAGGGCCTCCAGTCATAATAATTTATTTTCTAAAGCTTCCATTTTATCAATAGTAAATCTTTCTAAGTTTTATATCTTATCACTCAAATTTTCATATTTGTCATAATTATCAAACCATTTTAAGGAATAAAATGTGAATTATCAAACTGATAGTTATTAAAATCAATATTATGTAAAATACAGCTAAGTTGTTTATCTCTGTATTTATTTATTTTCCATCAGCAAGCCATCCATGGTTGCACTTAACACGGTCCCTACTCACTGCATTGTGATATTTCTGATTCTCAACATGGGCAATTTTCCACTCCCTCTTTTAAAACCTAATTTCTCCTTTAAGAATTCCCAGGTGTGTCACCAGATCTGCTGACAGCATAGGCAGAGCTCTGTATGTGTAATCAGTGGCTGTGGCTTTGCTTGACTGTGCCTGACATTTGGGTGTGTAGGCAGGGTAGTCGGGAATTGTGGGGATCCCTGAGCCATGCTAATTGGGATGGAATACCCAGAACAGCAGAAGTGGCTGGTAGTGGTGGGTGGGGATGGCATGGCTGCTTTGGCTTTGCCAGCTAGATGTGACCTAAGGCCACATGTTGGATGCCAGGTATAATGTTTACCTAAATGGTTCTAGTATTAATAAAAACTTCAGAGTCAGAAATTGAGATTCAAAAACTGACAAATCAAAGGAGCAATGGAGGAGAAATTGACTGACCCTATTCTCTATGTTTATCTGATCCAAACACCCCAGAAATACCCCTCATTCCCACTTCCCCTTTCTCTCTTCCTGTCCCTCTCTCTGGCTTCCTCAGTCTCCCAACAGTCTATGGATAATCCTGGTCAGCTAATTACTGACTTCAACCTTAATTCAAGGTGGCTTTATTGGTACAGTGGGGTGGCAGTGCAAACAATTGTCCTGCAATAGGACTGAGGTCTAGCTACTCAGAAAGACAGTAGGATTATTTTTCTCCAGGCAAGCCTTAATACTGGGTCAAATGGCCATGTCTGTATAATTTTATTTTACCCGAGTGCTGCCTTTCTTGTCTTAGTAATTGTCTTTCCCCCTTTTCTATCACTGTAACAAAACCCAGTGACCTTCTTAAGGATTGCATCTCATTGGACTTACGGTTTCAGACGGTCAGAGTTCATGATTGGGTGCTGTGGAATACGGAACTGTGGAAAGATGTGTTGTATTTGTTTATGCTGTACACCATTGCTTTAACTGTGTAAAGATGTCTTACATTTGTTTTTGCTGCCTCTGATAACTATGTAAAGTTGTGTTACTATTGTTTGTGCTGCATATTTAATTATGTAGAGGTGTATTGCTTTAGTTTCACCTTGCCTACTTAAGGCACCTGATTGGTCTAATAAAGAGCCGGGCAGAGAAAGAATACTTAGGGCTGTCAGGGAGAGAGAGTAAATAGGGGGAGAAATCTAGACTCGAGAAGAAGAATGAGAGAAGAAAAAGAGATGTGAGAATTAGAGAAATGCTTGGGGCTGGCCAGGCAGTTACCAGCCAGCAGACACAAGAAATAGTGAAAGTAAGATATACAGAAGGAAAGAAAAGTAAAAAGCCCCAAGTCAAAAGGTAGACAAATAGTAGCAGGTTAATTTACATTTAGAAAACTAGCCAGAAATGAGTCTAAGCTAGGTCAAGCATTCAAAACTAGTAATAAGTCTCTGTTTCATGATTTCAGAGTTGGTTGGTGGCCTAAAAAAAAAGCCTGGTATAACTGGGCCAAGGGCAGGATGGAAGGAACAGCTCGGAGTTCACATCTGATCCATAAGCAGGAAGTAAGAGGGCAAACTGGGAATGACTCGAATTGAAATTTCCATGCCTGCCCTGGGGACACATCACCTCCAACAAGGCCATACCTCTAATCATGCCCCAAAATTTTACCAACTAGGAACAAGAAATCAAACATATGAGCCTATTGGGGCCATTTTCATTAAAACCACCACAATAATGGAGAGTCAGAGAGGTGTGCAGAACTCTGAGGAGAATGGAAAGCAGAAGGGGAAAACAGGACACAGGGGTCCGGGTGTTGCAGGATGACACCATAGATGAGTTATCAGGGGCCTGTGGCCGCAGAGCACACGCCTGTGTCCGGTTCTGCTGTGGAATACAGGTTGGTTGCTGCTCTTGGAACTGGATATTCTCAAAGGGAAGAGAAAAATGTTGTGCCATTTTTTTGGTGGATATACAGCCATGCACAACAAGGCTGGGAAACCTGGAACTCTTGAGATTCTCCAGGCTCTGGGTTCTCAGGTGTCACTTCCTACTCTGATAACATTCTCCCTCATGACAAAGGCTTCCTGGGAATGAATTAAAGCACAGACAGGTGGGTGATAACAGAAATTAGCACCATGTAGTCATGAAGTCCAAACAAAACAGCATGAATAGGGGCTTCTGCATGTGCGGTGTCACCTGGTGAAGGGTGTACATGCTTCAGGGAAGCCAGGAGCAGAGAGACACCATGGTGACCATGCACCTGCTCCTGCTGACTGTGGTTCAGATCCTGCCCTCTGTGGAGAAATTATCCTACAGGAATCGTAAATACGGTGCCACTGCCGACAAGGTGAGAGATACTAGGCTGACTGCGTATGTAAACAGGGTTTCCATGGATTGAGTGAGAGCCCCAAGGCTCCTGAGAGGGGCCAATGGACATTAGTGACATGCATTGAATTATAATTTGCTGTCTCTTCTCCAGCATGCCTTTTGTTGATATCTGATATCTTGGGTACCCAGAACACAAGGAACGTTTATGGAAGCATCTGTCTCCTCAGTGTGACCCAGAGAAACTCTACCTTGCCTGTCACCCTGTGGTCTTCTTAAAACCTTCTTATAGGTCCACAGAAATGATTCTGTTGAGAGTTTCTGTTTCTCAACAAAAGCCTCATGAAGGACAATGTGCACAATACAGAGCTGCTGTTTACAGAGGGCTGAGCACCGCTGGGTATGGGGAGGTCTGGAGGGATGGACTTCCTAAGATGTTCTGATGTTTAAATTGATGATGTGTTTTGAGATGAGAGACTCTGGCTCTAATGGATAAAGATGCCTGATGTGGCTTCCCTGATATTTCAAGGTCTCCTCCTGGAAACTCAGCTGATCTGGAGGCCAATATACCCATGGACCAAGCTGGTATCCAGGTACCTGCCTTCCTCCAGAGACAACTCCAGCTCCTTCTGGCCCCACAGTCTCCCTATAGCAATCCCAGCCCTTTCCCCTCTTATTCTTAGAATTAAGGAAGGTGGCCAGCCCCTGATCATGGTCTTAGCCTGGTCCTCTTAGTGACTTTTCTTTGCTGTTTATGTGGGACATTTGCAGGAGTCCAGGAATAAATCTGTCCCAGAAATGACATCTCATGCTCAAATTCCTGTCCTAGCCTGCCTGGATCTGACTGTTCATGACAGAGAGCCTGCCCATGACCAGGACTCTTCTTGATCCTTCAACATACCATGTCCCTCCAGATGGTATAGGGACTCTACTCCAGGCCCCTTCTTCATCTCCTCCCATCTCACCTTCTGCCTGGACCCCCTTTGCTTGGCTTCCTCTTTACATACTCTCCCACTCAAGGGTGACTTCCCTCTCTAGCTTTTAGGAAAATGGTACATAACTCGCTGGGCAGGAAACATGCCTATTTCTGCAAAGAATAAGGTCATCCCACTGCCTCCCTTCAAGTTCGTCAAGAACATTATTGGCAAGTTGGAGTTTAGGATGAACATCTCGTGAGTACCCTTCCTCAGGCAGCCCTCTCTGCTCTTGGCTCCATTTGCTCCCCACCCTAACCATGAGCATGCTCCTGACCTCAGCTAGGCACTTCATATCAATGTGGAATCCTCTTGTCTTGTCTGGGTAATGTATCAGGTGACTTCTGTAAGCACAGGAGAAATGTTAACTGGATACTGGATGCAAAAAGAAGGTCCAGTTCTTCACATGCTATTCTCCTATGACACTCCCTGGTGGATCGAGGCTTTCCTTTCTAGTGCTGCCTGGTTCCCTGGAGCCAGTGTCGATGCTGTGCTTTTTTCTGTGCAGGCACAGACCTCATCCTTGTAAGATTTCAGTGAGTTCCAAGTGCAGTGAGAACCCAGGAGTAAAGAGAGCAGGTCAGGGCTCTGTCTTGTGGAAGATACCATTGAAGATACATTAGCAGAATCCGGGCAGGACCTGGTCTCTGGGAGAAAATGGCCTGGGTTGGCAGGAAGCCTGTCCAAACCTGGGCAATTATTTAGATATGTACCATCTCTTTCTTGTCTTCCCACTTACCATGTCAAGGAGGTGACACAGGTGTTGTGAAATGTAATACAAAAACCAAAAGACCCTGAGACTAATATTGGGTTTCAAGCTTTAAGATGAAGATCAGAAAAGCAAAGCAGCTGGTCACTAGCTCCTATGCTACCTCAGACTGAAAGGCAATCCTGGCTCCACCAAACCTCAGCGTGGCTGGAGAATCCTGAGACTTCAGTGTCTTCCTATTCTCAATGTGGCTGGACAATGAATCAAAGCTCTGAGACCTTGCTCCTATCTTATATATCTCCCTAGTGCTGGAATTAAAGGCATGTGATCTCAGGTGTTGGGATCAAAGGCATGAGCTCTGTCATGATTCTCTGCTGTGTAGGCTATGGTGGCCTTGAACTAATAGAGATCCATCCACTCTTAATCCTGAGTCCTGGGATTAAAAGTGTGTGCTACCACCACCACATGACCTCTATAGCTTGTGGCTGAGTTTGCTTCCTGAATCCTCAGGCAAGCTTTAATAAATCATAAATAATCTATGGAAAAGCAAATGACAACGCTTGGCTAACTGTTGTATGTTTTAGAAGGAAGGCCTGTGGACAATTTAATGTATAGCTCAAAGATGACAGCAAGGAAGTATACAGCTGGTGTCAGGAAGAAAGCCATGCTTTTATCCTGTGTTGCAGAAAACCCATTGGGTGTGTTGAGTTCAAGAAATATATGGATGAAGAAAAACCAGGTGTCTTCTACATTTGTGAGTGATGGGGATCATGCCCTTCTTTTTCTGGAGTCTTCAGCAAGAGATGTTAAAATCATATGGTTCATTTTCTACCTCAGGGCCACGGTTCCAGATCTGCATTGCATTCCTAGGTGGAAAGGACTTTGCTATTGCCCTTCATGAGAGCAGAGGCAGGAACCCAACCCACACGGCAACAATGCTCATGGGTGCGTCTCAGACTGCCTATGGTTGTGAGAACTGGGTATGGCTTTGGGGGATAGTAGGTTTAGGATGGGTTGCTATCTCCTGCTCTCATGCTCTATTCTCTACCTTGTGATCTTTCTTTCCTGAGATGCCTGGGTCTTTGAAGAGAAGTATGTAAGTTGTATCTATGTTCATTTCTCTCCACATTACTCCTGAAGCACAAGGCTCACAACCACTTCTCACCCACAGTGCCCCAGCTCCTCCCTTCTTTTCTTAGCATTTCTTCTGGTCCTGTTCTCAGAGGGGATCTGGTTAGAATTCATTTCCCTTTGGGAACACTGAGAAACATTTGGAGATAATGTGCTGTTGTCATGTTATCAGGGCCTGGCTGGTCTGCATTCAGTCTGTGGAGGAAAGTCCTACGCAACAACTGATGTACACAAGTTTACCTCTTTAACCACACAGGTCTGAGGTACTGAAGTCCACAGTTTCTATGATATCTAAAGAGAAGAGATGGACAAGTAGATGAAGCTCCATGTATAATATATGTTTTGCCAGTGCTAAGGAGAGAAAAATGTTTCATTGTTCTTTCTGCTTCCTTCAAACAATTAAGAACTTAATGAGAAGCTTAAACAATACTTAGGAAAACTCAGTGGTTAAGAGTTCTTGCTTTGTAAGCATGAAAACCTGAATTCCTATCACAAGAGCTCACATAAGTTTCTGGACATGGCTGAGTGTGCCTGTAACCCCATTATTATTGAAGGGACAGTGGGTCCTCAAAGCTGTCTGCCCAGAAAACCTAGCCACAATGACCAAATTCTAGTCCAATGAAATACTGTGTCCCAAGGCAGCAATATGGAGAGTTGTAGAAGATGATGATGGACATCTTGCTCTATTCACCATGGTTACAAACAGACACACCCATCCATCCACCCTACACATGCACATAGTTAGGCAGAAACACATAGATGCACTTCTGTGTGTGTGCGTGAGCGTGCATGTGTGCGCGTGCGCGCACACACACACACGCACACACTGCCAGGGTGCAGGACAAAACAAGGGCATCTGTGTATTTGCTGTGAGAATTTTTCACTAACATCCTGGGGAAAGCAGGTGTCCTAATCAAGTGTCTCATGCTGTCTCTGTTCTCACAGAGGAGTTCTGGACATTGGGTCACACTTGGAGAGTACATCTGTACAAATTCACCGGTGCTAGGTAGAGACCTGGCGTGTGTCCTCCACCATCACCATGCCCTGAGAGCCTCTGCTTGTATTCTCCAACCACTCTTCTCTCATGATCCTTCTGAACATTGGGTTGTATCATGCTTGCCCCTCTCTCTCCGTAGGTCAGGCCCTATGAAGACTACAGGTCTTCATCCTGTAGTCTGTGAACTCACGAGTTTCCAAAAATGGCCTAGGAGCTCTCTCAGCCTAGTCAGGGAGACTCTGGACAGAAACAATTATGTTGTCCACTGGCTCCACACTCCCATCTTGACCAAGGGCTCCAGGAGTCATGGTGCTTTCCAGAAGCTCCAGGTATTCCTGGTTTACTCTCTGAATTCAAATATTTCCCTGGGCCCTGGAGAAGTGCCTCCAAAAGATGGTCCTGTTTCAAGATGTGTTCGAAAAGCTGATGGTCTACTGAGGGCAATGTTGGGAGATAGAACCCTGATGGTAGGTGATGGCAACATAACTATGACAGAGTTGGCCAATCACTGTTGAATCCTCTCCTTCTCTGCCTCCAGCTACTGTGAAATTTTACACTTCCCTCTAGGAAATAATGAAGAAGGGAAAATCAGAGTGGGTCTGGGATAAGAATGTGCTTTGTATGGAAGTGCAGGGTGGAAGGGCAGGGATTATTTTCACATGACTTCTGCACTCATTGGATGACCATGTGAGAGCCTTATGAGTAACCTTTATGAGTGTATTGGAGGTTCCAGCCTCATGGGAGACCCGTGTGCTCAGGCAACACTTGTCCCAAATATGATGTAAACATGATTCCATTGAATGGCCCACCTGACCCTCCTCCTTCTCAGGAAAATTCATCTGCAGATGCTTTCTAAGGCTTGAAATCTCTCAGGTCACATAAACAATCTTTTGGTGAACTGTCTACAGTATGAGTCTTTTTAGCCCCCTTGTTCCATACCCATGTGGCCTTCAGGTCGAAACATGTCTCCAAAACGAACAATGTTACTGGATTTTGAAGATACTGTGAAATACTTTGGGCTGAAAAGAACAGACATCGTCAACCCTGGATGTGATGGTAATGAGACTGAGCTTTTGTTTATTTCTAATTCTCTTCTGTTCACCATTCCTTGTAAGATAATGACCATACAAAGACCCCCCTTTGAGACACCTCTTTCTCTGTTTGTGAATAGACTATTGTGAGCTGTCCAAAGAAACTTAGTACATGGAGAGGTACCACAGTCTTCACAGGAACTGGGAACTGGGACCACTGCACTTACCCTGTCATCCTATGTATAGAAGGCCAGAAGCCAAGAGAAGATGATCCCACAGCTACACTCCCCCATGCCTCATCTTTCAGTAAAGGTGGCAGGTATTACCTGCTCTATGTGTCAAGTCTGGTCAAATGGCTCCTGGGTTGTGTTACTCATTTGAGAGCAAACATACAGACATGATCTTGATCATCAGCATGCATGGGTCCATACATAAGTGACATGCCATGGCACACAGGGTCAAAGATATCAACTATGATAGCTGGGGAAACTGAAGAGAACCACTGGGTAAGACCATGCATGTTGCCTAGTGAGGACAGGGGAGGGTGAAGAAAGTCTCAGGCAAGTGAGGGTCCTTGCAAGAACCTGGGGTCTCAGTATTTTACTCATGTTCTTGTGTGTGATACTGTTATATCATTGCCCTGTTGTGAGTGCCATGAGGAGGGTGCCGGCATGGGATCTATGAATGCAGAAGGCAGGGCTTTCAAGCAAGGCCTTTACTATATCAACTAGGTAACCTGTGGCTCAGGCTGCCAGAAGCAGAGAGGTATAGGCACGGGAACTCCAGATATGGAGTTCCACAAGCCTACTTAAAAAGAAAGGGAAAGTGTACCCATATCTCCACCAAATTCCAAAACTCATTTCCTTCTTTGACATATCACTAGTCTTTTCTTGGGGCCAGTTAACATCATACAAAATGCAGACAGGTCCTCTTTCTGTTGTCTTCCCAAATCTGTGGAAGCAGGTAGCTTTGGTGTAATGAATCAGGTCCACCTGGGGTCAGCTTCTGCATCAGATTCCTGAGGGCCTTGCTACCATGGTCATGATCCATGTGCAGTGAGTAAAAGGTTTGCCATCTGGTCCCTGGACCTTGTGTATGCCAGCCAGTGATTCACAGCCACACAGGATGTGTGCCCTGAGGAGAGAATGGAAGGGAGGACCTCAGAGAACACAGCCTTCGTTCAGAATGAACACATCCATTGACTGGGATACAGTTTGGATCCTGTTCATGGAAGTCACAGCAAGGGTACGTGTTGTGCCCTCTAGCTGTCCCACATAGGCTTCTGGGACAGGATGAAGTTGCTCTGCTCCTGAGCCTCTGTTGTGTGATTGGACAACACCTTCTCACCATTGACTGGATCATACAACAGAACTAAGTGCAGTTCCACTGAAAACCAAGTCTGATCCAAAGAGTAGTGTGATTGTGTAATGATCAAGGGTGGGGTGTGTGGTGGTTTACAGGGGAATGGGTGACCAGTCATCAGCCACACCTCTGAAAAGCCCCATCCTAGTATAGACAATTTCTTCGCAGCTGGGTAGCTGGAGATTTCCTACAGTTGACCTTTTATCTATTTCAAAATGAGACTAAGTGTACTTCCTACAGAGTTAACACTTTATTTGAGGGAATGTGTCTAGACCTATCAAATTGTTATGAGGACGTGTTTTCAGTGTGTTGGGAATCTTTCAGTGGTCTTAGGCTTGTTAGACCCCCCATGGACCAGGTCTGGTCCAAAGTGCAGAGGCCTGAGCTTGTTTGCTTCAGAGACTGGCAGCCCAGCGATGGAGGGGACATGTGGTTGCCTGCTTGGAGGCCAGCCAATGGTCATACTGTAAACCACAGCTGTGATGCACCCAAGACAAGGTATCAATCTTGATAGCGTTATGGGGAAATGGCAGAAGGAACTGCTGTAATGACCATGCCCAGTTTTTGCCTAAAAGGGGGACTTCTGGACTGGTAAAAGTAGTCTCATTTTGGGCAAGTGATGCTATCCTTACATAGGTGTGACTGGGGTTTGCAGGTCTCTTACTCTGGTGCCTAGTTGTTCTTACTGTACAGAAATTGCCCTAGGTTGCTTGTGCCATGCCATGTGCACCTCATGGGGCTCAGAAGCAGATTGGCAGCATGCAAGCCAGGCCTAGCCCTGCTAATGGGCTCATAACTTACTTCTCAGTTCCTGATGAGAGCAAACAGGTATAGATGGGCACTCCTAGTCAGGTGGGCTTTAGTGGTGTAGGTTGTTTTTGAAAAATGGAAGGAGCCCTAGCTTCAACATCTTAAATGAGGGAAGGGCTGTTCTGGAGTTCTTTCTACAGAGATTGGGGGCCTGTTTTTCAGGCTGTTATCTCAGGAGCCATAGAGTGAGGACAGGTCCCTCTCTTCTGTTGTCCCTTCAAATCTAGGTGGAAGGCAGGTAGCTTTGGTGTCATGTGTGATCAGGTGGGGCCCTGGGAGTCCTGTTTCTAGCATTCAATCTCTTGTCCTGAGGGAACTGGTGCACACATGGATCAGGATCATTGTTTGAGTAAAAGACTTGCCATCTGGTCCCTGGGCCTTACCTCTATGTCCATCCAGATTGATTCACAGCCCACAGGATGTGTGTTCCTTGAGGAGAGAATGGAAGGAGGAAACTCAGAGAACAGTAGGTCCATGGTGTCTTTGAGCAGTGAACACTACATCCACCAAGGGGAATGCCTGGTCCATGGCAGCACACGAGTCCAAGGCTGGAAGCTCAGGAGCTTTGGGCTGTAGTCTATGTCCAACAGGACATCTGGCAGTCTGGGGCTTGTCTAGGGCCTCACTCTGCTGCCTTTTATTGTTAAGTCCAGGGAATTCAGGGAACTTGGTAAGAAACCACCAAGTCTGATGCAGATGTATCTATACACTGTGAATATGTTGTTGCTCCTCATTTGTTGGAAATAAAACACTGGTCAATCAACACAGGTTAGAAGGGGGTACCATCAAACTACAGAGGTGAAGAAGGTCAGAGTCAGGGCGATACCAGCCAGCTCCCGAGGAAGCAAGGCATGTATAAAAAGGGATAATGGAACAACCACTCAATACATATTCATACAAGTTAATTTGAAATGTGAAGCTCTAGCTATGGTAATAAGCCTGAGCCATCAGCTAAATAATTCATAATTAATATAAACCCTCTGAGAGGAATTTTATAAGGTGGCTGTAGGACCAGGCATAACATAAAAGTTCTGGCTACTTTGCTACCTAATGTGGGCTGATGATTCTATGGTGGAGATGATAAAATGTCAGCTGAAAGTTACTAAAAATGATTACTTGGTCAATTTGGCCCCAAAACTAAAGCAAAAGCAATTTGTCCAAGAATCATTGTTTTGAAATAATGCATTGTCAGGTAGCTTGTTTAGTACATGAACATTGATCATACTTGGTTCTCTAATTCTGCTCAGGCTTTTCTATGATCACTATACTAATAATTTCCCTCATAATAAGGTTCAACACTTGGATTGGGGAAACAGGTAGAAATTAGCACAACAATGGCCCATTTTGCCATAACATCAGCTGTTGGAGTATGTCATGTAGTAATGCACATAGGTTTCCCATGGTTTCCCATAAGGAAAAGTCAATATAGGGTATCTGTTGATATTGAATGGCATGCTCCACCTGAGTAGCACTTGCTCAGCAGCATTTGTAAGATGCCTCAACAGCATTCCTCTTCCCTGAGGGCTCAAGATGCTAGACCACAGGGCGAGTACTAAGCTATTTTCATTTCTATGTTCTTACTTATTTAATTTCCCTGCTTGGAGCTCAAATATAATGAACAATATGCTGTGGAAATTTGTTCTTTTCATATAGCTTGAGCCACAAATTTCTCCACAAATAGCACTATCAGTCATAACTTGAGGCAAAACTTTCCAATGACAATATCATTGGTTCTTAGAAATTAACCGATGGAAATGTCAAATCTAAAAATGACAAATTAATGGTATAAAATCCTTTAAGTTTAGAATGATTTTATAAGGATTCTTTGGTATAACTGTAGGAGAAGACTATCCAGGCTGAAGGCTTCCATTAAAACATCCAGTCTTTTCTTAAATCTTATATTAATCTCTCCAGACTTCTTTTTAAGAAAAATAGGAAAACTCCAGAATTAGAGGGTACAATATGGCCACTATCCAGCTGTTCCTAAACAACTGCTGGGCAGCTTGTATCTTCTCTTATGTTAGAGGCCAAATAATACAGGCTACTCAATTCCAAATAGAAGGTCTCTGGAGTGTACCTCTCAGTGACCTCTCTTAAAAATTCTTATCCTGGTTAGGGAGGCCTCTTGCTGGCATGATAGGTCATTTCTTCCATCATTCTCTTACCTAGCCCATGATTGGGCAACAAAGCATGTTGAATGTTTGATTGCAATAACTGCGTTGGGGTTATACAAATATACTCCCATTTGGCTCATAAAATCTCAACCCCATAGAATTAAGGCAAAGGGGAACAAAATGGCTTAAAGTTCCTTCATGACCTTCTTCATCTTTCCAGGAAAGCTCACTGATACTCAGGACTTCAGTCTCACCAATCCACAGCAGTTGTTGTAATAACCCAACTTTGTGGGGCATCAGTCAGACTTGCTTGGTTGGTACCTGAGAGGGGAAGCATGGAGAAATGGCAGGTAATGATACTAAGGAAAAGACAGAGACACAGAATAGAGTCAGGAGGGCAATTCTGTGAATGCCCAAATTTTATTTTTCAACCCAAACCAAAGAGTTCCTTGAAACATTTAGTAACCACACCTTAGACTAAATCTCTCCTTATCTGGCCTTGAAGGTTAAGAGTAACCACACTTTAGACCAAATCTCTTGTTATGTAGATAAGACAACCACACCTAAGACCAAATACCCTATAGTAGCCATGCCATAGAAATTTAGGTCTTATGACTTTAACCTTGGAAGAGTAGGGATAGTTTTGAACTGAGCCCCACAGTCATGTGTGAGCTTTATGCCAGCTGCCCGCCCGAGTTAGGCCCAAATGAATACACAGAAACTTGTATTAGGTTCAAAGCTGCTTGGCCAATACTAGGATTCCTCATCTGTTAGCTCAGTCTTAATTATCATAAATCTATATGTTTTATAAGACTTATCTTATTGGACGCCTTATTGGTGTCCCTCCTTGCCTGTGGATCACATTGCGCTGCTGGAGGAGGAACAGGAAAAGAGGGACGCTTCCTGTTTCTCCATGAGTCTCCTTGCTATGTCACTTCCTGCCTGGGATGTAGCCAGTAAGAAGGTGCTAAATCCCTTCATAGAGATTTCATACTAGCAACTGAACCCAAACTGCAAAGATTCAACAAAGAAATGAAAATGGAGTTTCTATCCTGCCTGGTCCCACAACTGTTTAGCCCAAAATTGTCTATTAATTACTAAACTGTTTGTCTGATGGCTAGGGCTTCTTACTGCCTAGCTCTCTCTTGAGTTGTGTTTCATTTTTTTTATTCCTTATGTTTGAGTTTCACAGAAAAATCCCCATCTTAAGGAATAAAATGTCTATTGCAGACAAGAAACTGCTCTAGGCCATGCTCTGATGACTTCAGGGCTGCTGTATGGGGGCAGGAAGAAGCACTGAGGGACACTGAAGCAGATGTCACAGCTCAGATATTGATGTGGCAGGTGTACAGTGCAAATAATGAACAGCAGTAGAAATAATTATCATGCCTCCATTGATGGTGACTTCAGACATCCCTGTATGAGCTCCCTCACAGAAAGTCTGTTTTATGGATTGTAAAAGTTACAAAAATGCAATGAGGCCTGCAAGACCAAGTAAGAGTCCCTGAAGCCAGGCCTGACAAGTTGAGTTTAATCCACACATGTGTGCATATATGTTGCACATACAAATAAATAAGCATCAATAAAAGTTAAAAACTTGCACAGCTATCATTCATTTTTATTGAATGCTGGGAATAATTCATTTCTTTCCTTATTTGTTCCTTGACACAGTAGTCACTCAGTAGAGAGTTGTTTCAGTTTCCATGAGTTTTAGGATTCCTGTTGTTGAAATCCAGCTTTAATCCATGTTGGTATGATAGGAGGCAGGGATGTTTTCAATTTTCTTATATCTGTTGAAACCTTCTTTGTGACTTAGTATGTGGTGAATGTTCTGTGAGGTTTTAAGAAGCATGTGTATTCTTTTGTGTTTGGGAATGTTCGTAATTAGGAGCATTTGGTTCATAATTCTGTTAGCTCCGTTATTTCACTGTTTAGTTTTTGTCTGAACCATCTGTCCATTGATGAGAATGGGATGAAGTCTCCCACTATTAATGATGAGAATCAATGTTTGATTAAAGCTTTAGTAGTGTATTCTTTACAAACATGGGTGCCCTTATGTTTGGCCAGATGTTCAAAGTAGATGTCATTTGGGGATTTGTTCATTTATGAATGTCATCTTACTTCCATTTTTTCTATGAAGGGTACTTCCCCATTTCTTTTTATTAATTTCAATTGAAAGTTTATTTTGTTAGAATTAGAATTGCTACACTTTTTTTCTTGGGCCATTTTCTCAGAAAATCTTTTCTGACCATTAACTATGAGGTAATGTCTTTTTTGATTTGAGGTGTGGGCCTTTTTTATTTGTTTATTGTCATTATATATATTGTATGAGTGTGTAAATAAGTATACAAATACAATTGTTGAGTCCGTTTGGTATTTCTTTGATGTTTATTATTTTGGAGTTGATTGCTTTGTAATGGATAACACAATTATGAATTCATTAAGGGAGAAACTAATTCTTCCTCTTCCACAATCATTTGTTCCTGTAGTTCTCTGTCCAGGAGTAGGCCCACATGAGATTGCTCCCTTCAACATTACTTGCCTATTGGTATTGCCATTGTTCAAGAGTTTTCTTACAATGCTGTATGAATGCCTTTAACTCTTTGATATTTTCTGTTATTCTATAGAGTGGGGTTCTGTGTTTGCTAGTTTTGTAGGGTTCTAGCTAACCTTTACCTTCAGTGTCTCCACCATGTACTTAAAAGGGGTTGCTTCCTTTCAGCATGACCTATGGTCTTCAACAAGAATCATATCCAGGCAGAGGGGTACAAGGAAAGGGCAATATATCAGGTTGGGAGTGGAGGAGTTGCTGAGTTTGGAACAATCAACAACCTCTCAGAGGAAATGGTGCTATATGTTCATGTTCCAGGAATCTAGGTATCATTTAGATGGCTGTTCATGGGTCTGCCTGTATTATTGAAGGTATGGGGGCCGCTCCTCCCTCACTTTGGCCCCCATATCCTTATGAGTCAGTGGTTGCACAGACTTTGTACATTGAACAAATCAGATGGTGGGCAGAGTGTGTCAAAATGACTAGTGGGGCTATAGCTGGTTCTGTTTTGCTTTGGGGGTGGTAGTGGAGAATCTACCCATCCTTTTCCTTCCGCCTCTCCCCCTGCTCCTAGGCCACTCACTGATGTATCTTACACATTTTGATGAAGTCCCCACTGGAGCAACATCCCTATGGGAATCTCCACACATATGAAGATGTAGTACTATCTCTCTAATCCTGCCCAATCTAGTATCTTCCCAAATTCTCCTGTCCTCTCCTTAGACATCTTTTGATTCCATGTTGGGTGGTGGCTCCTCAAATGAACTTCCATAACAATGGTTCTAAATCTTCCTAAGGTTGCAACCCTTTAATACAGTTCCTCATGTTTTTGTGACCCCCAAAGTTAAGATTATTTTCATTGTTCCTTCAAAACTATAATTTAGCTAGTTATTAATTTTAATGTAAATTACCATGTTAGGTGACCCCTGTGAAAAAGTTGTTCAAACCCAAAATGGGTCACAACCCCCAGGTTGAAACCATTGTTGTAGTATGTCTTGTATCCAACAGGAATTGTGGGGTGTCATAGCTCATAGGGTCTGAAAGCTGCTGGGTCTCAAGTTCCTCAGCCTTTTTTTAGAGCTTCTAGGAGCTTACATGCTGATCCAGAATGGCTGCTCAGTGATTTACTTGGATTCATGCTGGATTAGGTTGAGTCAGAGAGCTCTAGCAGGAGGTTGCTCCAGTGGGTAGTAGGGATCCAGGGTGAGAAGGAGGGTGTGTCTAAGTAAAGTGTGTTTCAGGGAGAGGAACACTCCAGAAAAGGCAGTTCTACGTGTTGATGGTAGTGCTGGCCTAGAAATTGTAGTTCTGAGGGGAAGCTGTAACAGGAAGATGAACAGATGTGCAGGAGCCTGTCTTCTATCATAAGAGTAGCAGTTTCTTCATGGGAGACAGATGTCAGTCAGAGAACTTCCTTCTCAAAGTTATCATGAAGTTATTGCTGGGTAATTATGATTCCCAAACACAAACCTGGTTCACCTAGACCAGCAAGATTTCTAAGTATCTTTGGTGGTCATGTTAGGTGGAAGATGAGGCAAAGTGTAGACCATGGTATAGGAAGGACTCTGGGGCAAAAAAGGACATACTTCCCAAGTGTCTTGGGAATTGTGCTTGGGGCTACATCCTGGTGTAGACATTCATGTCTGTACAACAGGTACTCTTCTGCCTGGGTAGCAGGGCCAGGCAGATGGATCACAGCCCTCAGGAACTAAGGAGCCTGATCTGTCCTAAGGTTCTTACAGGGAGTCACTTCCCATTGTGATCTTCAGGGTTGCACATTTCTGTAGAAAAAAATGAGAAACCCAGGGTTGAAGAGGAGGTGCTCTGGGTGAAGTCCAAGACTCCATAACAACTGCTGCTTAGAAAGTTCATGACTGAGACCTTAATGTAGCTCTGCATGTGAGGAGAGAAGAGGGCACTTGGTGATGCAAAGAGACAACATGGACACTAAGAAACAGAAGAGTCAGTTAGGGTCATGGCTGACACAGAAAGGGCATGAGATAGGGGCGTGGGCACTGTGTTCTCTCACCTCACTGAACAGAAAATAATGATGTTTTCTTGCAGAAATCCTTTGTGATATGTGAATTTTGTAAATTATTCTAGGGCCAAAAGTTTCTTCAAGGTCCTTCCCTGTGGGCACAGGACAGAAATGTAGAGCATTCATAACTGCATAGCTCAAAATGGAGCAGTGGCATTAGGGCAGGAACACTGCCTGGTACTAGGAGCTTCACCCTGGGTCAGGTGCAGGCAGTAGAAGAGGGAGCACTTACAGCAGACAGGACAGTAGGTTATGGATGGAAGATAAGTTTGCAGGTAGGTACAAGGAGAACACATATTCTGAATGACTGTGCAGGATCACACCCTGAACTGAAGGACCCTGGGTTCTAAGGCCACTAATTTTCTCAACTCTGGAGGGACATTGCCAAGCTAAGGCCTCTTTTTTCACTCTTTAAAATTAAATACAAAACAATCTTATTTTACAAAAAAAATCACATTTCCCTCTAACTCCTGCCCTCCTACTCCCTTCAACCCCACCCTCTCCCCATCTTACCCCCATCCACTTTTCAGAGAGGGTGAAATTTTCCATGGGGAATCACCAAACTCTGTCACATCATTTGGGGCAGAACCAAGGCCTTCATCCCTGAATCTAGGCTAAGCAAGTTGTTCATCCTAGGGAATGGGCTCCAAAAAGCCAGTTCTTGCACTAGGGATAAATACTGGTTCCACTGCAAATGGCCCCTTACATTGCCCAAGCCCCCCAGTTGACACCCATATTCAGGGGGCATGGTTTGGTCTTATGCAGGTTCCCCAGCTGTCAGTCTGGAGTCTATGAGTTCCCAAATGCTCAGGTCAGCTGTTTCTCTGGGCTTCCCCAAGATGATCTTAACCCCTTTTCTCATCATTCCATCCTCTCTACAATTGGACTCCAGGAATTTGGCTTAGTGCTTAGCTGTGAATCTCTGCTTCTGCTTCCACCAGCTACTGGATGAAGGTAATATGCTGCATTTAAGATAGTCATCAGTCTTATTATAGAGGAAGGGCATTTAAGGTATCCTCTCCACTATTGCCTAGATTCTTAGTTGGGGTCATCCTTGTGGATTCCTGGGAATCTCCCTAGTGACAGGTTTCTCCATAATCCCACAATGGCTCCCTCTATCAAGGTTCTACTTGGGAGATCTTGTCCCTTTTGCCTTCTCTTGGCATCCATGTATGTGTCTCCTAGGGTCTTCCTTGTTTCCCAACTTCTCTGGGGTTGTGGATGGCAGTCTGGTAGCATTCTTTGCTCTATGTCTAATATCCACTTATGAGAGGAGACCATGTTTGTCTCTCTGTCTGGGTTACCTCACTGAGGATTTTTTCCCTAGTTCCATCCATTTGCCTGTGAATTTCAAGATGTCACTGTTTTTTTTTTTTTAAACAACTGAATAATACTCCATTGTGTATATGTACCACATTTTCTTTATCCATTATTTGGTTGAGGAGCATCTAGGTTGCTTCCAGGTTCAGGCTATTACAAATGCTGCTATGAACATAGTTGAACAGATGTCCTTGTGGTATAATTGTGTATCATTTAGGTATATGCCCAAGAGTGGTATTGCTGGGTCTTGAGGTAGACTGATTCCCAATTTTCTGAGAAATTACCATACCAATATCCAAAGTGTCTGTAAAAGTTTGCATTTCCACCAGCAATGGAGGAGTGTTCCTCTTACTCTCCATCCTCTCCAGCATAAGCTTTCATTAGTGTTTATGATTTTAGCCATTCTGACAGGTGTAAGATGGTATCTCAGAGTTGTTTTTGTTTGTCTTTTCCTCCATTTCCTCCATTTTTGTTTCTTCCTCCATTTCTTTAAGGTAGTTCCTGGATTCTTCTTTAAATGCTGCTATCATCTTCATAAAGTTATTTGTAAGGTCATTTTCTTCTGCTTTATCTGGGTTGGGATGATCAGGTCTTGCTGGTACAGAACCCCTAGGTCTTGTGGTGTCATATTACTCTTTAAGGTGTTGAATGTGTTTTTACACTGTGGTTTACTCATCTCTTCCTCCAGTGGGTGCAGGTGGGGCTTGTGATTCAGGGGGTCTCTCTTCCTCCAATTAGTGTAGGTGGGGCCTTTGGCTTAGGTGGTTTCTCTTCTTCTCCTGATGGGGGCTGGGCTAAGTCTCCAGTGGAGGCAGACAGAATTGGTGCTGTATTGCTATGGATGTGGGAAGGCTGCCCCAGGTGTTTGCTGCTCAGTGGCAGGGGTGGCGAGTTCGATTTTCTCTGAGCCTAAAGGTTAGGGGTCTCTGAGGGGAGAAGGCACTCACCTCTCTTAGTTGTGGTGGGCGCAATGCTCTGATGAGTTGCTGGATGTTTTGGCATGTGGGGAAGCTGCCCCCAAGTGTTTGTGGTTTCTGTGGGCAGGATGAGGCTTTCAGTATGCCCAGGGAAATTAGGGCTTAGAGGTTAAGGGCTCCATTGGGGGTGTGGTGGTGGTGGTGGGACACCCAGTCAATCATCTCTCCTGATGGGGTTAGGGTCAAGGCTCTAATGATGGCAGATGCAGTGCTTGATTGTTTAGGGTGTGAGGAAACTGCCCCCAAGTCTCTGGAGCTTTGATGTGCAGGGGTTGGGAGCACCATGTACCCAGGGCAATTAGGACCTAGGGGTTACGAGGCTCTAGTGGGGGGTGAGGTGAGAGGTGGGGGCCCAGGAACTCACCTCTTCTGATGTAGGTCAAGGCACCATTGGTGACAGATGCAGTGCTGGATGTTTGGGTGTGTATGGAGGCTGTCCACAGGTCTCTGGGGTTTCAGCAGATGGATGGGATAAGCAATGTGTCCCAGGCAATTAGGGCCTAGTGCTAAGACCTCCAAATCTATGGAGGTGGATCTTGCTATGATCTCATCATGGGACCAAAGTTTTCTCCTGGAAAGGTGTCATCTTTAGCTATGGAGTCTGGACCAAGTTTGCAGGTAATATGGAAGCTGGAGCTTGCCATGGCCCCTTAGTAACTGTTCTGCCATGTTTCCTAGGTCATAAGTCTCAGTTGCCCTGTGGGTCAAGCAACAGAACTATCTGGATGGAAGGATGGTATCTTCTGTGAACTAGCCTGTGACCCCTAAGGTCATCTAAGAGCCTCATCGAGATGAGCAGGGATGTTCCAGTGCCAGGAGTTAGTCCCTGTAGGGTAGGATCACATGTAGTCTACTGGACTCTGACAGTTAAGGTTAAACAGCCACTTGACAGAAGCACCTGGGAGATGTGATTTGAGCATACCTGTGGCTCATTATCTTAACCATGATAACTGAAATGGAAAGACCCATCTTACCCATGGTGGATATATCCACTGCGCCTCTGACCCTGGATGTGTGACATAGAGAAAGCCACCTGAGCATTAGCTTGCATGCATCCTCATTCTCTTCTGACTACAGATATAATATAACCAGCTGCTTCAAGTGTCAGGTGCTATGATAGACTCTATCTTGAACTGTGAACTGAATAAATCTCCTTTCTTTAATCCTTTGGACAGAGTGTTTTATCACAGCAAATGAGAAGAAATTCAAACAGGGCCCAGAAGCACTGTGTTGGCCATGTTTCCTTCTTTATTCCATCAGGAATTCAAACTGGATGCATTCACCATTAAGTCTGGAATACAGGCAGCTCATCAGAAATCTCTTGCAGATCTCTCACCTGTTCTCTGCACAGCTTGCATAGTGAATTAGTGACCATATCCCATATCAATGGCAGCTGTGATTCAGAAAGATTGCTGTAATGGTGTCCCCTTACATTGTCATCAACACTCAGTGCATTGATGAGAGGGGAATGGACAGCTGGGAAGATGCGTAGTGGTGGCATTCACGTGGAAATATTCATGACCTCCATGCCTCCCCTTCCCAGGGCTCTAACTACAAAAGGGAATTCTTCCATAGTGTTCTTCCACTCTCAGATATTTCAGTCATTCACTGGCCTTTCTGTACCAGGTTCCTGAGACCTATAACAGACAGAGCCCTGAGCACACCCAGTCAAAGCCATGTTCTCCTTCAGGCTCTAGCACATGGGCAGGGACCTGAAAAAACTTTTCAGAGGCCAGGATGCAGGTCCTGACAAGGACTGGCCCCAATTATCAGTCCTGTGTTCATGAAACTGTGCCTAAAACCCATGTTTCAGTTAGGTGGAAGGTGTCTGTTCCAAAAGCCCCCTAAGTCTTTGGGTTTAGGACAGGGCATGAAGGTCCATGACCCAGAGAAGCATTCTGGCTCTTGTGTGTCAAAGCAACAAGACCACTTCAGTGTTCCATCTATGCTAGCCAGGAAGACCAATCCCTGCTGGTGGAAGAGTAATAGAGGCAACAGAGCAGTAAGTAGAGAGCAGATAAGACTCCAGGTATAGGTGCAGTGTTAGAGGACAGACTCAGAGGACTTAAAAGGGCATGGGTGACAACTCCAATCCTCAGGCACTAGACAGTAGTCAGGAATTCAATCTACTCCTGTCCATCATCTCTTTCTGCCTCACATTCTTGTCTCCTGAGAGGGAAAGAAAGTCATCCTGGGCCTGTAGGACAACCATGGGGACAAACAGTGTGACAGTAGGGAACATGCCCTTCATTTTCAGGCTCTGTCCTCTAGACAAGGCAGATCACTTGGATGACATGATATGGCTGTGCTGGTACTTCAGAGAATGCCCTTTATGGCCACAGATGGCACTGACCCCACCCCTCCCTAGTCAAATCCAAGTCCGTCATGGTGTTAGAGGTTATTGTTGTTATAATCTAGTGATCATTCTGTGCCAACAGCAAATAAAAGATGCAATTCCCTGCAATATCTGCACCATCCAAGGGTACTACACAAAAAGAACCCACTATACTGGGTAATTTAATCTGGTACATGAGTAGCGAAGAAGCATCCAGGATGGGAAGGCCAGGGTCTCCTTCTGTTACTTTTACACCCCTTGCTATCTACCTTGTCTTCCTTGGCCATCTTATCTAGAAGCTGACGTTTCTTCCACTGAAGCTAAGGCAAGAACTGAGTTTCCTATCATACACAATCCTGCCAGTGTCCTGAACAAAAGCAGTGAACTAGAAGCCCACCACATTGCCTTCTGTTATTGTATAGCCTTGCCCCAGATGTGAGCATGAAAAAATTTGTTGTGTTAGGTTCTAGTGGATAGCTCTGGAGCTCATGGACCTTGTCTTCTATGAGAGGGAGGGGCTTCATAGCCACATTAGAGATCACACTTACCAGAACATATTCACTGTCTAAATCAGGCAGCTGTACTCTCTCAGAGCACTTCTTACTCTACAGTGTCTCATCCCTCTCCCTTTAGCTCATCTGTAACAATCATCCTTCTATCTACACAATTATATTCCAAGCTCCTGGGGAGTAGTGCCTTGGCCCCTGTTCTTCACCCTTTATTCTAGAAGCTGAAAATACTCTATTATGTAAAGCAGTCAACAATCAGTGTCCAGTAAAGGAAGTATCCCCACTGTGATTTCAGGGTTTTCATCTCCAATAAGGGGACTTGGGTCTACTGCTGTGTTGATCATCTCAGGACTCAATAATAGGACATATGAACCTACTGTTCTCCAATAGTACAACTCAGGCTCCTTTTACAACTTCTGGCCTGATGATGCCCATGGGATACATTAAAGCCTGTTGTAAACCCACAGTTGTGCAACCATCTTAAGTTAGTAGATCCCATGATTTGCCAAAGGCTTTTCCTCCCTTGTCATTTTGACAACTGTGAAGCCCTCAAGGAGACTCCATGTCTGGTTTGCTTCAATGGGGAAACAAGAGGAACACATAGAAGCTAGGGACCCAATGGACCAAGAGCACAAAATTAAGTTGCTTTGGGCAGCTCATCTTCTGGCCATAGCTGAGTTCCCTCCCCAGAAGAAACTAGGACTTGTCCCTTCACATCCTGATGTCATGATACCCATCTGACCCAGCTTTTGATCAAGGTTCTATTCCTACAAAGGCTCCTTTGTGCCTCTGTAAACCAAGCTTTGACTGCTTCAAGAATTTATAAACAATATTAATTAGCACTCTGTGACAAGTCCTGGGCTGTGCTGAAGAGCTGTCATAATCCATTCCTGTAAACTGCTGCTGAGCATGAAGACTGACTGACCTTCTAAGTGAGAGGGTGGAGCCAGTGATCTTTAGGACCAGTCATTAGTGAGCAGCCTAGACTTTCTGCACTCAGGGTTCCAAGGACTTTGTGTACTTTGTCCAGCTGCCCACACCATAGATACCTTCCACGTCACTGTTTGTATTACTGATGTTGGCACTTATGACAGTGGTGTGTGTAATTCTTCCTTTAGCAAAACCATGAGAGTCACACACAGATGACTGATAGATGAGGTCTGACACCATGAGTCTTTTGTGGAATATGAATGGCAGCTCATGCATTCCACATCTCCTTCCAATCTTCTGATAGTCTTTCTCTGTGTTCCAGTGGACTGAATTCTACCAATTCTGCAACTTTGTTCATATATACCTGTTAGGTTAAAGTGATAAAAGACCATCAGGAGGTGGGAGGACAGAGGATTGTGGGCAATCCTGGGAGGACAAGAGGTAGGACAGGGAGTAGAGGTCTACTTGTGGTAAATGTTCACAGCAGTCAATAGAAGAGTTGGTGATGGTCAGGTCTGGGTAGACCTTATGGAGTTGGTAGGACAGATGAGAGAGTTTTCCTGGCTCATGTAGTTCCCCTGTTCTGAGCCTTAGAATGTGAGGCATCTATCTTTTAAATTTTTATTATTAATTAATTGATTGATTTTACTTTGTGACCACAGTCTACCCTCCTTCATCTTCTCACACTCCCTTTCCTCATCTCCACTCTACACCCCTCAATCTACCCCTCTATATTGATTCACAAGTGGCAGGCCTCCCATGGGCATCAGCAAAGCATGACATATCAAGCTGCCATAAGACCTTCCTCCTGTATTCAGGCTGGGCATGACAATCCATCACAAGGAACAGATTATCAAGAGCCATTCAAAGCATCAGGAACAGCCCTGCTCCCATGGCCATGAGTCCCACAAATATACCAAGCTACACAACTGTCACATGTATGCCGAAGGCTTTGCTTGATCATATGCAGGCTCCTGGGTTGTTGATTCAGAATTTTTGCATTCCCTTGAGCCAGGCTTGCAGTTTCTCTTGATTTTCCTTTGATGTCCCTGTTTCCTCTGGCTCTGGGTCTCTGAACATGCTTGTCAGTTTCTGCATGAAGGCTCTCCACTGAAAACCTGTAGTCACCAATCCTATCACAGAGGATAGCCCATTCAGGCTATTAATACACTGCTTCCAGGAGTCAGCTGAGGCCGTCCTTGTAGACTCACAGAAGTTTACCTTAAATCAGGCTTCTATATGACTCCATTAAGTCCCCTTTCCAGTCATCTTTCTCAGCGTTCTCTCCCTCAGCACCCAACCTCCAAACTGATCCCTGAAGTTCCCATCTACACTCACCCACAGTCCACCCAGGGGATATTCTCTATTTATCTTTCCCTGGGAAATTCATGCATCCCCTTGTGCCCTCCTTTTTATCTAGCCTTTCTGGCTCTGGTTATCCTTTACTTTGAAGTTAAGCTCCACTTATGAGAGTACATACCATGTTTATCTTTCTGAGTCTGGGTAACCTCACACAGTATGATTTTTTTCTAGTTCTATCTATTTGTCTTTAAATTTTCTTATGTCATTATTTTTAATAGGTGAGTAGCACTCCATTGTGTAAATATACCAACTTTTCTTTATCCATTCTTCTGTTGAGGGGCATCTAGGTTGTTTCTAGGTTCTGGGTATTCAAATAAAGCTGGTATGAACATGGTTATATAAGTGTCTTTGTGGTATGATTGAATATTCTTTGGGTATATATCCAAGAGTGTTATCATTCAATCTTGAGGTAGATTGATTCCAAATTATCTAAGAAACCACCACACTCATTTCCAAAGTGTATGCACAAATTTTCACTCCCACCAGCAATGTAGGAGTGTTTCCCTTGTTCCACATCCTCTCTAGCACTTTGTTGTTTGTGTTTTTGATCCTAGCCATTCTGATATGTGTAAGGTGGAATATCAGGGTTGTTTTGGTTTGCATTTCTTTGATGGTTAAGGATTATGAACATTTATTTAAGTGTTTCTCTGCCATTTGAGATTCCTCTGTTGCGAGTACTCTGTTTGGATCTGTATCCCATTTTTAAAATTGGATCATGTGGTTTTGTGATTTCTATGTTCTTGAGTTCATTTTGTGTTTTAGAGATCATCCCTCTGTCAGACGTGGGAATGGTGAAGATCTTTCCCCATTCTGTAGACTGTAAGGCACCTATCCTCATGTCTTCCCATTTTTTCCCAGCTTCACAGTTATAGCCTTCATTGCTTTTGGTCATGTCCCTCACTACCTTTAAATTTAACCTCAGCTTGTCCAAAACTTTTTTGTCATGATAATTCCTTCTGTCCTGCAAAAGAGAGAATCTTGAGTTTAGCCAGCATTTTCAGATGAAGGTTTGTTTGTTTTTTGTTTTGGTTTGTTTTGGTTTTTTTTGGTATCACCCCCTACAGCACCACGTAGAAGGCTGGAATTGAGGTGTGTCTCAGTTTCTATTGATGTGGTAAAAATGGTCCCAAACAACTTGGGCATATGGGTTTATTTTAGTTTGCAGTTCATAGTATATCAACCCAACCAGGGAAGTTAGGCCATGCAAAGACCATTTAGGAGTGCTGCTTACCAGTTTGCCCCTTATAACTTGCTGAGTCTGCTTTCTTTTTTTCCACTTTTTAAAAATTTTTTTGGATTCATTCTACATTCCAACCACAGTTCTCCCTCCCATTCCTCCTCCCACCCTGCCTCCTACCTCTCCTCCCATCCCCTTGCCTCCTCCCACCCCCACTCACCTCCCCCTAGCCCATCCCCAGTCTACTCCTCCTTATGGGTAAGGACTCTCATGAGGAGTCAATAGCTGGCACAATAGGTTGGATCAGGGCCTGGCCCTTCTCCCATTCACTAGGACTGAGCATGGCATCTCACCCTAAGGAATGGTCTCCAATAAGCTAGCACGTGTACCAGGTTTGTATCATGATCCTACTGCCAGGGGCCCCTCTGATCCTCCAAGCTTCACAACTGTCTCCCACATATGGAGGGTCTAGTTTGGTCCCTGGAGTCTTCACAATTGTAGCTCTAGAGTTCATGAGTTTCCGTGAGCTTGGTTCAGCTGTCTCTGTAGATTTCTCCATCATGACCTTGACCACCTTGCTCATATGCTTTCTCCTCCCCCCCCCCCTTGGACTGGATTCCTGGAGCTCAGCCTGGTACTTTGTTGTGGATCTCTGTGTCTGGTTCCATCAATTACTGGATGAGGGCTCTATGATGATAGTTGGAGTATTCATCAATCTGATTACAGGGGTAGACCAGTTCAGGCATCTTCTCTATTATTTCTAGGAGTCTTAGTTGGGGTCCTCCTTGTGGATTGTTGTGAGTTACCCTAGCACCAGGTTTCACCCTAAACCCATAGTGGCTCTCTCTATTAAGGTATCTCTTTCTTTGCTCTTCCACTGCATCCCTCCCTGCCTAGGCCATCCCATTCCCTCCTCTGCTCTCTCCTCCTCCTTACCACTCTCACCCCCAGTTTACCCTGTAGATATCATCTAATTTCTCTTCCCAGGGTGATCCATGTGTCCCTCTTTGGGTTCTCCTTGTTGCCTAGTTTCTTTGGAGCTGTGGACTTTAGTCTGGTTATCCTTTGCTTTACATCTAATTTCCACTTATGTGTGAATTCATACTGTGTTCATCTTTCTGAGTCTGTGTTGCCTCACTCAGGATGTATTTTTTCCTAGTTCCAACCATTTGCCTGAAATTTTCATGAGTCATCATTTTTTTTTTTTTTTGCTGAGTAGCACTTCATTGTGTAAATGTACCACATTTTCCTTATCCATTCTTCAGTTGAGGGGCATCTAGGTTGTTTCCAGGGTCTGACTATAATAAATAATGCTGATGTGAACATTGCTGAACAAATGTCCTTTTGGCATGATTGAGCGTCCTTTGGGTAAATGCCCAAATGTGGTATCCTTGGGTCTTAGGGTAGAATGGTTCCTAATTTTCTTAGAAAATGGCTGTACAAGTTTGCACTCCCAGGAGCAGTGGATGAGTGTTCCCCTGATTCCACATCCTCTCCAAAGTAAGCTGTCCTCAGTATGCTTGATCTTAGCCCTTCTGACAAGTGTAAGATGGTATTTCAGAGTCATTTCAATTTGCATTTTTCTGATGATTAAGGGTGTTGAGAACTTCTTTATTTGACCATTTGAGATTCTTCTGGAGAGAATTCTCTGTTTATCTCTGTACCTCATTTTTCAATTGAGTTATTTTGTATTTTGATGTCTAGTTTCTTGAGTCCTTTATATATTTTGGATATCAGCCCTCTGTCAGAAGTGGGATTGGTAAAGATCTTTTCCCATTCTGTGGGCTGGCATTTTGTCTTATTGACAGTGTCCTTGGCCTTACAGAAGTTTTTCAGTTTCAGGAGTTACAGTCAGTAGTGAGTCTCCCCATGGGTACCGTGAAGAGAGGTCAGGTCCTCTACAAGAGATTTACATGATATTAACAGATGAGATATCTCTCCAGCTCCTCATTCCTTTAGAGGCTCTGTTTCCATAACTCTGAATGATCAACTATAGAATAAATCAGTTTTAGGCATAAGTGCATCAGTACAAGAAACGAAGTTGAAGATAACTGGCCCTCTTGGACTTCTTGCAGTATTTGAAGACAGTGCCTTTCATAGTAATCACAGTTAGCTCCACTTTTGGAATCTGCATCCCTCTTTTCTGTGTTTCCAGTGACATACTCTGGTGAAGCCCAGATGTTTCTTAAATTACTACAGTTAATTAAGGCATTTCCTAATTGAATAAAAGCAGCCTGGATATACCTGTAAGTGCTACAGCTCTGAAGAGAAAGGCCATTGCAAGCCTATCTATGCCTGTATGTGTTATAGCTCTAAAGAAAAAGACACCCTGACCATTGGAAGCCAGGCTATCCCTGCAAATATTAAAGCTCTGAATGGAAAAGTATCCTGAACTTCAGAAGCTAGGTTATACTTGTAAATATTATAGCTCTGAAGAAAAAGGTGTTCTGATCATTGGAAGCCAGGCTACATCTTCATGTTACAGCTCTGCTCTGCTAAGGGGGTTTCCCTGGAGAAATGTCTAACAGAGATGCTCCACTCTGGTGAAGAAGCTAATACACCTCTGTTGTGCTCTGCTCTGCTAAGGGAGTTTCCTCACAGAGAAGTAGCAGTTCTGCTCTGCTAAGGCAAATGTTGTTACTTCTCTGCTCTGCTCCACTCAGGCAAAAAAAGTTTTCACTCAAACCTCATTCAAGATATTTATTGGGAGGGAAGAATCTAGGAGAGTGACTGCCTTTGCCAGGGTGAAAAAAGGTAGCTTCCAACTGAATGGGTGCAAAGCTCATATAGGGTTTCTTAAGAGCATAGTTTTTCCAGGGTGAAGATTTTGGCTATGATTTCAGAACCAAGGTATGTTCCTATCACTCTGGTTTCAGGTCCAGAGTGTGTTTCTTTCACTACCTCCTTTTAACCTCTTGGCTCTGGTTTCAGGGCCAGTGAATTGTCTCTAGTCTCAGGGTCAGGGTGTGTTTCTTTGTCTCTGGTTTCAGGGTCAGGGTGTGTTTCCTTGGCTCTCTCTTTTTCCCTACACTTACCTTTTTCTGTCTTTTCTTCATACAATTTGAACTCATAGTAAAATTTAACAGAATCCAGAAAATAGGCATGTATGTATTTACTGAGAGACAGGTTGTCAGTCACAGCCTGGGGAAAGCAACTCTCCTAGTCCAATGCCTCCCATCCTCTCCATTCACACAAAGAACCCCTGGACAGTGCTCAAAAGTCAGTAAGATGTGATCTCTAGCTGCCACTCATACCAACCCCAGGAGATATGTGTCAAAGCTGTGTCCTACTTTCACACTTCTCACCAGCCCTGACTCCTCCAGCAACAGCCCCCATGATGCTGCCCAGCATGGGTGAAACTGTGTGGCTTCCCTTGCCTTAATCCAGCATTCCCATCTATCCTCTCCTCTGCCCTTATTCCATCCCCTTGGAGACTCCCTTAGCAGAGCAGAGCACAACAGAGGTGTATTAGCTTCTTCACCAGATGGAGCATCACTGTTAGACATTTCTCCAGGGAAACCCCCTTAGCAGAGCAGAGCTGTAACGTGAAGATGTAGCCTGGCTTCCAATGATCAGAACACCTTTCTCTTCAGAGCTATAATATTTACAAGTATAACCTAGCTTCTGAAGTTCAGGATACTTTTCTATTCAGAGCTTTAATATTTGCAGGGATAGCCTGGCTTCCAATGGTCAGGGTGTCTTTTTCTTTAGAGCTGTAACACATACAGGCATAGCTTGGCTTGCAATGGCCAGGATACCTTTCTCTTCAGAGCTGTAACACTTACAAGTATACCCTGGCTTCTGATGGCCAGGATAACTTTCTCTCCAGACCTGTAACACTTACAACTAGGAGTTCCTTCCTTCTCAGCACTCGATGGAATTCCATGTAGACATTTTCTTTATCTATTTGCCTCTGATTTATTTTGATAGGGTGATATTCTGTGGACATCATGACCTCAAAATTGTCTGATCAGATTGGGGCATCTTATGTATAAATGTGTAATAGGGAACTGAACAGGGTTCTGGTCTCCACACTCTGTGTATCAGGTCCCTACCATTGCTACTATAATAAAAGCACATGTCTCCTGTGACTTCCTAATATACTCAGAAGTGGAACAGTCCAGAAGATCACTGCTCAAAGCAGAACCACAAAGGAGCTGACAGAGAGAGAAGGAGGGCAAGAGTTGGGGACAATGAACAGTCACGGATTTCAGACCTCAGGAATGGTCTTGTTAGGGCCGAGTATGCCATAGGCCTAGAGCTTACAACCCCCTTTCAAAAGAGACCAGAAATCTCACAAATGACTCCACGTTGGAAATAGAAGAATGTGGCAAGAAATTGTAACACATTCTGTACCAGTGCCCCACAAGGTCATGCCCAGCTCCCACAAACTCAAAGAACTTGGTACATATCCACAAGAATGTTTATGGTATGGTTGAGTTCTTGCAAGCTGTCACATACTGGATGACACTGGTATCCTCTCCCTCCATTAAGTAAACCATGAAGTAGTGCCTTGATCCTGAGGACAAAAAGGAGCCATGTGTTTGTCAGGCCTCTCACTGAAGGCTCCATTATGGAGAATATCCATGAGAACTTTTAGGCATGGCAGGCACCAGGAAGTATTTTTGCTGTAATCCAAGTCCTGTAATATCGCAATACATCTGACATATTTCCTGGAACACAAGAGGAAATCATGGTTCTTTTGTAGACATTTGTCATATCCTTCCCTGCTCCACTCCATACACTACCTTAGTGAATGAGTACAGACTTTCCTCCTGACCTGCAAAACAGCAGCCAGAGCCACAGCACACAGCTTTCGAGGGGCACTGTGTTACTATCCTGCTTGTTTCAGAAAGAGAACAGCAAAGACAGATTGGGTAGAGCTGATGAACACCCCAATGATCTGAGACCAGCACTGGCTACCACCCTTCCCTCCCCACAGGCTATTCTTCCCAAGGAGGTCATGCCTTGCCCTGGGCTTCCACATGATTCTCCAAAGGACCTACCCTTTAATAGGGATGCATTAGTTGTGGATGCCCCCAGTGGGAAAATGGCATGCAGGAAGGAAGGACTTCAAGGCAAAACACAGGGCATTCCACTGATGTCCACCAGTGGATCCCATCAACAGACCTGATTCTAACACCCAGTTTATGGTCATGGCCGTGGACACCCATATTCCACCCTCATTCCTCCCAGGGCTCAACCTTTCAACTGGGGCAGAAACCATGAGATGCCACTCATCTGCTTGCACAGCAAAAGACAGGGTATGGTCCACAGCAGGAGCAGCTGCATGGTCACCAGAGTACCTCTGTGTAACTATCCTCCCTGCAGCAATACACCCCTCCCTGGGTGGCATTACGTATGCACAAAGCCTCTATCCACGCTGTAGGTGGTTTCACTGATTTGTTTGTACTTCTTAACTACCTGGTGCTGTTCCTGTAATAAGCTACCTGCCTGTGCTTTCACTCATTCTCCACTCATTCTCAGCAATCCTTGTCAGGAGGGAGAATGTTATCAGAGTGGGAAGTGACACCTGAGAACCCAGAGCCTGGAGGAAAACAAGGGTTCCAGAGGACCCACCCTTCCTATGCGCAGGCCCAAGTTCCACCAGAACCTGATCCTTTCACAGCCACGTGCCTTTCCCAGCATCTGGCTCCTCTCCAGATAATGTGGCTATGGTGAACTTGGGTTTTCCCCACACGCTTTCCCCTGTACCCTGGCTCCTGTGCTGTCTTGCTTTCTGCATTCAGCACCCACTTTCAGCATCTAGCCTGCTGCTCCACAGCCACCTGAAAGTTGGTCCTTTAGAACGTCTCCAAAGCTAAATTCACCTTTCTCAGATCTGCTCCCTTCTTCTCTCTACAAAATACATCTGGAATCAGGCTGGTCTAAAGCTGCATGTGGTCCCCACCTCTCCAATCTCTGTTCTATGCCACACCACAGGATAAATGCACTGTCCTGTTACTCTGCCCGTGTGTATCTCTCTATTGTGTGTGTGTGTGTGTGTGTGTGTGTGTGTGTGTGTGTGTGTGTGTGTGTGTGTGTGTTTTGATTGTGTGCATGTGTGCCTGTATAGCTATGTGAGAGTACACATTGACATATGTATCTGTATGGTCATGCGTACAACTGACTATTCATTGCAGTGTGTGCCTATTTGTGTAAGTGTGTACCTTTGTACCTTGATGGATGTAAAGTTTTGTGTGCACATTTCTGAGGATACAGGAATGCATGTGCGGTTGTGTGTCTCTGTGTGGCCTATGCCGTTGGGAGTGTGTGATAGTTTCTGTGAGTATGTGGATGTGCTGGCATTCTGTTTCTGTGTGAGTGCCTGTGTACCTTGGTTGAGGGTCTTCAGGTGTGCTCAACTGTGCCTATGTACAACTGTCTTTTTGTGTTTGTTCGTTTCCAATGTTCCGATTGGAAACTGAAATGTCCCCCTACAGCATCAGGGGTTTGGATATTTGCTCCCCAGCTGGGACCACTTTGTTGGGAAATGTGAGAACTTTGTCGCTGTGGCCTCAGAGAACACATGGGATAGCAGTGAATCCACCTCAGATCAGCCATGAGCACTCTGCTTCCTGATCCACCAAGGTATGAACAGGCCATGGGCCAAGACCCACAGCCATGGATGAGCTGTTTCAGGCACCCTGCCTTCCCCAATATCATGGTCAGTATCTCACAAACCATGAGACAGATAAATCCCTCCTCTCTTAAGTTGTGTCTGTCCCATTTTTGTCATAGTGGCAAAAAGAACTATCATAGGAAATTGTTCTACAAAGTTCAATCTTTGCGCTGAGAAGACTGAGCATGTGGATCTGAGGCCTCAGAAATGGGTGCAGAGGAAAGAAGGGAGGGTTGGGAGCCGTGGACCTGTGAGACCCCACAACAATGTACACACAGCTCAGTGGATCATTCTGGACAGTTCAGAAGAACAGAATCTCCAGACAGGAAAGACTGGGCTTCTGAGGTTTAGGAGCTGAGTGTGGATGCTATCCTTAGCTGAACTAGAAGGCCCTCATGTCACACCGTGGAAAAGAATCTAGTTACATTCTCCTAATGTCCTGTTTGACTGAGGCTGGATGGAACAGTGCAGACTCACTTGTCTGGTGGAGGTTTCGAAAGTGCTCAGCATTCTGGGTACTGCCTGGTGAGGACACCAGGTGGGGATGCTCCAGGCTCCTCCATGTTGCAGCAACATCAACTTTCAGGCTGGGTCTATTCTCTAGTTAATCCAGTTCATAATGACTGCCTTGACCTGAATGTCCCCATTTTGAGAAAAATGACAGGAAAGTATGACTCAGCATCTTCTTCAGACAAATTAAAAATCCACCCATCTTCCAGCAGAGCTGGAGTTAAAAACTGATGAGAGATTTCAGTGTGACAATCGACAAAGACACAGTTGTTTCAGAAACATCAGACATGTGACTTTGTCAATTTTCCCAGAAGGTGCCTACTCACCTGGGGCTTTAAGAGAAGGAACACCCTAACATTGAGCTGTGCATGACTGAACATGACACTCTTCAAGAACTTCCTCCAGGAAAATGGCCACAGCCAAGGGCTTGATGTCCCTGCTGGGTTAGATGTACGCTCCCCCTAAGTAATTGATCCTCCTGAAGACATCATTAGTCCTGTATCAGGTCAATTATGACTCCTGACATCTGGAACTTCTGCACTTCCTGTAGGAGCACTATCAAGAAAGCCAGAGGAAATCCTCATCTGTCCTTCTACTCTTCCTGCCTGCTTTCCTAAGCTTCTGCTTCTTGGCAGATCCTCGAAGGATCCATAGATGCCTGGCCGAGACACAAGGGAGTGGTGAAGTTCTTTATGGAAAGGTGGGGGTGGGGATTATGCTGTGAGGAAGAAGTGTGATAGGCCAAGATGGGGGCTCATTTTATGTCCTATAGTAAAGCAGCTTCATCTGCTGTGTGCCCTGGCTGCTTAGAGCCATGGTCATTCACGATCCATAACAGAGGAAGAGTGTTTGGAGCCAGCAAGGAGAGTCAGTGGTGGTCTAGTGGTTTGGATTCAGCACTCTCACCACAACTGATGAGGTTGGGGCAGCTCTTCCTCATCCTCATAAGGGGTCACATCTGCATACCTGAAGCTACGCCCATAGCACGTGGCCACCACCACAAGTTCACTGGCAAAGCAAGAAGCCACTACAGAGGCTGAAGTCCTAGAGGTGATGCTGGGATCTCATGAGCTCCACCCAGCAGAGGAGACAGTGAGAGAAATGTCAGTGTCACGTGCTGCCCACAGGGCCCCATGCCCATGTGCAAGAGGGACGAAATGGATGGAAAAGGATGCTGCCTAAGTCAGGCAAGCTGACCTTGGCAAGAGTTGGGACCTCCATCTCTAAAGCATCACACAGCAGAGGGACCCAGGGACTCTGACATCTCCTGGGCATGGTTGAAATAGTCTGCAAAGAAACTCATGAGTAAATGGAGTCACCATGAGCACCGAGCAGGATGGAAATGCTAAGGAGGAATTCCCAACTTACTGCCAAGCAGAGTCGGGGATACAGGCAGGGGGATATCATCTCCAGAATTAGGCTATGAACAAGAGAGCTCAGGATGGGAGTTACTTCATATTCCAGAAATAATAGCTATGAAAAAATATAAACACAATGTTTTTAGGATGAGAACGTTCCAGAAGCATGGTGCACACATGTCTGGAGAGTAGATGCTCTCCTACATAGTTCACAGAACACAGGACCTCCTGAAATCAACCAACCCTAGATCAGGGTTTTCTCAAGAGTCCTTTGAACATGATGACATGGACTGTTGCCTCCTGGAGAGGAAGCTCTGTTCAAAAAGGAAAAATGCAATTCCAAAGACCCAGGGAGTTCATTCAAGACCCCAGGGCCACTCCAACAGCCACTATTGCCCCAAGCCTTAAAGGAGAAAGAGAAGGAGAGGCAGCCTATTTCCCTTCAGTGAATTGCTGGCTTCTGTGTATGTGGTTGTGGGGGTGTACACAGCAACCTCCTCTTACACCTGTGCTTAGAGATGAAGACAGTCTCCCTGTAAGGACCCTGACATTTGCAACATTCTTAAAGCTTTCTAGAAATTCTTGGTTTATTGGGGGTTTGTGTCTGCAGCTGAGGCCAAGGAGTTGTGGCCATAGGGGGGACATGGATGGGGAGTTGATGGAACTTCCTTCCTAGCCTGTAGTACTGACAAGATGTTTGCATGGGGAAGACAAAGGACAGCTTTCTCGTGTGTGTGTGTGTGTGTGTGTGTGTGTGTGTGTGTGTGTGTGTGTGTGTGTGTTGCTTGTGGCTTGTAGGCCCAACTAAGCAAGGAGAACCTGTAAATACTAACTCCAGGTCCTCAAGGCAGCTGAAATGGGAGACCCAGGTCACTCTTTTCAGCATACCTCAGCCTCCCTCTAAGCAGGATTGTAATGCCAGCAATGACCCCAAACTGTAGGAGCCCATCTCCCTGTGATGAGGGCTCTATTCCATGACTTATTCTGGGTTCATATGTTTCTGGCCATTGTGAAATCTCAGGAATCTTCAGGGCCTTCACCTCCATATGGATGATAATGACACTAAGTCTCTGCTTGGGACTGGGCTTTACATGCTGGTTCCTGTTTCTGTCCCTGTCCCTTTCCTCTGTTAATGCCCCCACAGTAATCAGGTGCTTTGTCTGTAATGAGATCTTGACTACAATGGTGATGTTTGTGGCATCTGTTTTATTGTGAACAGTCAGTAATTTCTACCTTTCCACTGAAAGAGAGTAAGAATGTGGAACCTCAGATACTAAGTTGTGAGGTAGGACAAGATGTGTGTATCTTGGATGTCTGTGGATTATCCCACGGGAAGAAAAGAAAGCCAGGGGACAACAGAAAACTTGAGTCCCCACACGTGTTGCTATTCAGATCCGAAACTACTTCAGATCTGATACTACTTCTCCCCACCATAAAGGATAAAGAAGTCCTTTGCTGGATACTTTATTATATACACAGCATGCTTGGGGCTGTCTTAACATTTCAGAGGGCTAATCCATTGTCTCTGTGGTGTGGAGCATGGAAATATACAGTCAGACATATACAGTCAGATCAATGGAACAATTGTCTCCCCAGCTCTCCTTTTTCAAGGGGTACTCTGAAAGGGGTCCATCCTGCCAACTGTCTAAAACCTATGACCTATACTTGGTTGATTGAGCAATGCTAGCCAGGCTTCCCAGAAGGTCAAGTGTGCACAGATATCACAGACACCAGAAATTCTTCCCACTTATCATCCAAATGACTAAAGGAAGTCAAGAGTCACTCATCTCACATCAGAGGGATAGTAAAGAGGGGATTTGAGTTTCCTTAGGGATGGGATCACCAGGGTCCTCAGAGGATTACAGTTTGGGGTGTTTCACTCACACCAGGGAACCACAACAATGATGACACCCAACACACTCATGTTCTGTTGAGGACTGTACAAACTCCTGATCTGGCCTGTGTAGAACTCTGTCCACCAAGCTTAACATCCACAATGTCTTCTTTCAGCAGCTGTGATAATCAAAACACCATTGAGATCAAGTCTATAGATGTTCCTTCAAATAAGCTCGGGGGTGAGTCCTTACACTTTCAGATGAAATTTCATCCACTCCCTACTGGACCTCCTTCATGATGCATGTAGCTCTGTACAAACTACACATGCTCTCATCTTGGAATATACCAAAGGTTAACTGAAGAAAACTCCACGTATACAGCTGGGGGGAAGTTGTCATCCATTCCCCGGGTGAGTCTTTCCAGTGGTGTGGCTTCTTATACGTCAGTCATGCCCCTGTAAGCAACCCTTCATTCTTGATAAATACATAATCAAATTACTTTTTGCTTTACCTAGTTGCTTTTCAGTGGAACTGTACTTTATCCTTTTGTATATGATAGTAAGGTGTGAGTAGAGATTTGCAAATTCACACAATACCAGGGCTCAGGTGCCCCCGTCTTTTCCTCTCACAGAAGCTCTATGTGGGACAGCTAGAAAGCACAATAGATACCCTATCTGTGACTTCCATGAAGAGTGTCCATACTTCATCCTTGTCCATGAACATGCTCATCCTGAGATATCGTGTGTTTTCTGAGGTCCTCTCTTTCATTCCCTCCTCAGAGCACAAATACACTATGGCTGACAATATATAAGGCTGGCATACACAAGGACCAGAGTTCATATGGGCTGATTTTTCATGCACACATTTTGTAGTCATAGTAGCCTGGCCTTCAGGAACCTCATGTAGAGGTTGGCACCAGGCTGAGCTGAGTCAGTAGAGTAAAGCCACCTGTTTGCCTGGATTTGGGAAGACAGCAGAAAGAGGATTTCTGCTTTTTGCATAAAAATATATTTCTACAAGAAAAGGCATGTGGTGTGCAAAATAAGATTGTTTGATGGAACTAAAGTGGAGATATAGGTTAACTTTTCCCTTTCTTTTTTATCTCGGCTGGCGAGGAGGATGCTTATGTTTGAGTTCCTGTGTCTGGATCTGTCTGCTTCTGGTGACCTCAGCCACAGATTACCTAATTGATATGAATAGTAAAGCCTTTGCCTGCAAGCCCTGCATTCCCAATTTACAGAGCACACCCTACCTCCTTCATGGCCCTTTCAATAAGGCAACATTAGACACCAGAACAGGGGGTAAGTACTGAGACCCCAGTTTCTTGCACTGACCCTCACTTGCTAACTGACATCTGCTTGCTGTGACTCTGATAGCCCTTTCCTCCCCTCACTAGCCATAATGCATGTTCCTATCCTGTACCTATCCATAGGTGCTCTTCCTTCCAAAGCTGAGACCTGTGAACCTGTGTGCCATAACATGTCACTTATATTGGGATGCTGATGATCAAGGTCAGCTCTGCATGCCTTTTTGTACCAGAGTAAAAGAAAACATGGTGCCATTTGATCACACTTGACACATACAGAAGGGAATATCTACCACCTTTACTGAAAGCTGAGGCATTAGAGGGGTGTGAATGTGGGGGTCTACCTTCCCTCAACACCTGGCATTGTATCTACAAGACGAATGGGTGAGTGCAGTACTCCCAGATCCAAGGTCCTGTGCAGACACTAGTACTTCTCCATGCATTAAGTTGCTTTGCACAACTTACAGGAATCTATTTAAAAACAGAAATAGGTGTCTCAGAGGGGTGTTTGATAGTCCTTGTCTTATAGTAAAATCTTGAATGTAAGAGGCATAGATAAGAGAAATATCTATCTCATTACCATCACATCTAGGGTTGATGATGTCTGTTCGGTTCAGCCGTAAGTATGTCACAACATCTTCAAAAGCAAATTGAATTTTCCGACTTGGAGCCATGTTTCGACCTGTATTGAACAAGTACATGGAAAACACTCTTGCTATAGGCAGTTAACCCACATATCATTCAGGTATTTTCTGTGACCTTTGAGATTTCAAGCCATGGAAAGAGCATCTCCAGCTGAATATTCCTGAGCAGGAAGGGAACCAGGTGGGAGCAGAGCATAAGCACACCAGTGGGTGTTTCTGTCTAGAGCCTCTACGTCTAGGCTGAGAGACTCCTAGGCCACTGTTGGAATGTCTTGTGTGCAGAAACTACTGGCTGAAGACTGTGGGTGGCCAGGCTGACCTAGAGAGAGGGAGGAAACACAGTGCAACCTGATGTTCAGAAAGATCACGAGTGCAGAGCTACTGGAGAGCACACCAGTGGCTAGAAATGTGCTATCAGAATTGGAGCTCTAAGTGCCTGGTGATGGTGGCAGGTCACTTTTCCAGGTAACGCTGGTAACTTTGGACCCATATACTTTTCATGTGCATGTCAACATCCAGATCTCCCCTGTGAGAACAAACACAGCATGAAACACTTGATCAAGACACCTGCCTTGCCCAGGATGTCACTGAAAATCTGTCTTCAGGAAATACACAAATGCCTTGCCTAAGTTCTGGTTTTGCTCCCACCTGGTAAGTGTGTGTGTGTGTGTGTGTGTGTGTGTGTGTGTGTGTGTGTGTTGAATGGCTGGGTTTGCGTGTTTGTAATCATGGTGTCCAGAGAAGGATGTCTATCATCTTCTTCCACAGCTCCCAACACTGTTTCCTTGAGACACATTGTCCCATTGAACTTGAATTTCACTGTTGTGACCACATTGTTTGGGCAGCCAGCTCTGAGGAACCACTGTCTCTTCTACAATAATTGGGTTACTGGCATGCTCAAGCATGTCTGGCTCTTTAATTTAGCTCTATGACATGGATTCAGGTCTTCATGCTTGCAGAGCAGGAACTCCTAACCATTGAGATTCTCTAAGCCTGTTTGAGTTTCTCCTAACATTTTAAACTATCTGAAGGAAGGAGAGAGCAATGAAATATTTTTCTCCACTTAGCAAGGGATGAAACTGTACATGAAAGCTTCCTTCACTAATTTGTCTAACATTTCTCATTTGATATTATGGTAAGTGTAAATTTCAGGACCTCAGGTCTGTCTGGGTATATGGGATCAACTTATGCACAACAGATGTTGAGTACAACTCTGTCCTCCACAATCTGGATTCAGACCAGGCACTAATATAATGACCACAGCACATTGTCTCCAAATGATTCTCAATGTCCCCATGGGAAATGATTCCAAGCAGATCCCTTCTTAGACTAGGCCAGGAAAAAGGCTGACTGAGAAAGGAATGGAGGAACCAGAGCTCAGTGTGTGGTTGTGAGCCTTGTGTTTCAGGAGTGATCTGGAGAGGGCTGAAGGCACTTCAAGAGCTTACGAACCCCTCTACCAAAGACCCCAGGCATTGCAGAAAAGAGTCCAAGGTAGTGGACTAGAGCATGAGAGGAGGAGATAGTGACCCACTTTTACTCACTGCCTCCCAAACCTGTGTCCATCTCTTATAACCTTAGGCAGGGTAAGACGCACCCATAAGCATTGTCATAATGTCATCTCTGATGAGGACATGATTCACATAAACAGCAATAGCGAAGTCTTTCCCATCAACAAAGATGAAAACAATGCGGTGCTTTGGCCCTGTGGAGAAAAATATATCATATAGCTGAAGGGCGATGACACCAGAAAAGGAAGACTATAAACCTAATCACTTACAGATGTAGAAGACACCAGGTTGATGTTTAATTTCATTCAGATATATCTTGAACTCAATACACCCAATAGGTCTTCTGTAACACAAGATAAAAGCATGGCTTTCTCTATGACATCAGCCCTATCCTTCCTTTTTGCCATCTTTGAGCTAATTAGTGAGTTGACCCTAGATCCTTCTGATACAGATAGCAAGCAGTAGAGCAAACATCAGCACATGGCTTTCCACAATCTTTGTGTGCTCCACTTTACAGAAGGTGAGAAGACCAGAAAGATGTGGTGCATATCTGAAGACTTGCCCATTTTCCCAGTTCAGAACGGGATTCCTGCCAGTCCAGGCAATTTTCCCTAGGAGACCACGTCCTGTAGTCATTCTGCTACTGTGTCTCCAAAAGTATCCCCCAGAAGCCACAGTCCTGGACCTGCTGTCTCTACCCCTGCGTTCTCACTGGATATGGAGCTGAGTGAAATCTGAGGGGCCTGAAGTTCTGTGCCTGCACAGATATAAGCACAGCAAGTACACTGACTCCAGAGGGCAAAACAGCACTGGAAAGGAAAGCTTCAACCTTCCAGGGAGTGTTATAGGAAAATAGAATATTATGCATCGGACCTTCTGTTTGTATCTCATGTCCTGTGAACATCTCTGCCATGCTTACGGAAGTCACCTGACACATTGCCCAGAAAATATAAGAGGATTCCATGTTGATATCGAGTTCCCAGTTGATGTTAGGGGCATGCACATGGCTAGTGTGTTGAGTCCAAGGAGCCTAATGCAAGGAGGGCTCTCTGAGGGCGGGTACTCACGAGATGTTCATCCTAAACTCCAACTTGCCAATAATGTTCTTGACGAATGTGAAAGGTGGCAGTGGGCTGAACTTCTTTTTTTCAGGAATAGGCATATTTCCTGCCCAACGATTTATGTACCACTTTCCTAGAAGCTAGAGAGCAAAGCCACTCTTGATGGGGAAGCATGGGAAGGGGAAGACAGACTAAGGGGTTCTAGGAAGTAATTGAGATGGGAAGAAATGAAGGCAGGGACTGGGGTAAGGTCCCTGTACCATTTGAGCAATAATGATACATTGAAGCATCAAAAAGAGTCTTGGTCATGGTTAGTTCCTCTCTGTCATGAATGGGCAGATCCAAGCAAGATAGTACCGGGACCTTGAATGAGAGATATCATTCCTGGGACAGGTTGGTTCTGGAGTTCCTGCACAGTTCCTACATAAAACAGGAAAAAAAAAACACCAACAACCCCACACTATGCATGATAAGGAGATGCCCAATCCCTTTATTCTAAGACTGAGAGGGACTATTGAGCCATATTGAACTGTAGTTGTCAAAGGGAGGCAGGGCACCCAGACACCAGCTTAATTCATGGGGCATGATTGCCTGTAGGTAAACTGAGTTACCAGGAACAGGCCACAAAAAAACAGAGAATCCACAACAGGCATCTTTATCCATCGGTACCAGGGCCTTGGAGGAAGGCTGATCATCTCCTGAGTCTCTCATCTTCTCAAAACACATCATCACTTTAAGCATCAGAACATCTTAGGAAGTCCATCCCTCCAGACCTCCCCATACCCAGCGGTGCTCAACCCTCTGCAAGCAGCAGCCCTGCATTATGTATATTGTACTGCATGAGGCTTTTGTTCAGAAATAGAAACTGAACAGAGTCATTTCTGTGGAGTTAAAGTTTATAAGAAGACCACAGGCTGACAGAGGTAGCAGTGGGTTTCTGTGGCATACGATGAGACAGAATTATCAGTAAGCCATCATTCTGCTCTCAGTACCCCTGTGATGTCAGATATCAGGAAAAGCCATGCTGGAGGGCAGACACTGAGTTAAGAAAACAGCATCTCAAGGTCTCATCAGCAGCATGAAAACTCACCCAATCCATGGGAACCCAGTGTACAATTCAGTCTGCCCAGCACTCTCACCTCATCAAGAGTGACATTCTGTTGATAATTCCTGTAGGATGATTGCTCCACAATGGGTAGGGTCAGAACCACAGTCAGCAGGAGCAGCTGCATAGTCTCCATTATGCTTCTATGCTCAGGGCCTCCCAGCAGCACATATATTCTGCACTGGGTGACTCCCAATTTGCACAAAACCCTTATCTGTGCTATAGTCCAGTTGCACTGTTTTGTTTGGACTTCATGAATACATGGTGCTAATTTTTGTAATTAATCACCTGCATGTGCTTTCACTCATCCTTAGAAAATCTTATCAGAAAAGAGAATGTCATCAGAGTGGGAAGTAACACCTGAGAAGCCAGAGCCAGAAGGATAACAAGGGCTGCCGTGTTCTCAACCTCCCCATGACTGGCTGTTTTCCCATTAAAAGATGCCACAACACTTTCTCTTCCAACTCAGAACCTCCAGTTTCTAGAGCAGCCAACAGCCTGTCTCCACACAGTAGTGCTGGACACAGGAGTGTGCTCTCCAGCTACAGTACCCTGATAACTGAGCTATGGTGTCACCCTTCAGCACCCTAGCCCAGTGTCCTGCCTCCCCCCTTCTTTCCATCCTCTTGAGAGTGCTGCAAACCTCCCTAACTCTTCACACTCTCACAGCTGAGCTCTATCAATGGGGTCCTACAATGCACCTAAATCCCAACGCACCTTTTCATAGAACAGCTGCCTTCACTCTTTCCAGGCGTCAAGATTAATTGGGAGTCAAGACTCTGACAAAAGTTTCTGGGAGTTCCTACATCTTGCTTCTCTTCCATTCTCTGCCACAACACAGTGCAAACACACTGTGTGCCTGAGTGTATTGAATGTGGGTCTATGTCTAGGCAGCTGTGAGAGACTGAAATCAGTATTTTGATTATGTGTTAATGTGTGTAAATGTCTCTGTGTGCTGATACCTTTGCTTGCTTGTGTAAATTTGTGCCTGTGTAGTTCTTTTATGCATTTTTATCAATTTGAGATGTTTTGAATACATAGATAGATGCATGTCTGTGGGTTTTTCTCTGTGACTTGTACCATTGTGCATATGTGGGCATGTCATTGTATAAATCTTTTTTCTGGTTGTGAACCTGTGTCTGTGTGTGTTCCCGCCAGTGAGTCTGTGTGTTTTGTGTATAATATCTGTTTATGTACGTTTGTGTTTTAGTTTCTTTCATATGATGTTTGGGATATGAAGTGGTATACACAGGATCTGGGTTTGAATGCTTTGTCACTTGTGAAGGCACTTTTTTGGGAAATGTGGAATTTTGGCACTGTGGCCTCACTAGGTAACATACATATCAATGGAATCCCCTTCTAGGTCTTTACTGAGCACTCAGGTCCCTGCTCTGCAATGATAAAAACAGGATCAGGGGCAATATCCCACAAGTACCAACATTAAGAAAAAATGAAATAAAATTGGCATTTTGAAAAGAGAATGATAAATATCAACCTTTAAGCTAAATAAAAACTAAAATTGAAAACAATATATGAGGTTCAGTGTGGCTGGATTTATTTTGAGGTCTTTGATCCATTTGGACTTAAGTTTTGTGCATGGAAATAGACATGGATCTATCTGCAGCCTTCTACATGCCAGCATCCAGTTATGCCAGCATCATTTGTTGAAGATGCTTTTTTTTTCCATTGTATAATTTTAGCTTCTTTGTAAAAAATTGGGTGTGTGTAGGTGTGTGAGTTAGTATCAGGGTTTTCAGTTCGATTCCATTGGTCTACCTGTCTATTTTTGTGTGAACACCAAGCTATTTTCAAGACTGTACCTCTATAATAGAGCTTGAAGTCAGGATGGTGATGTCTCTGGAAGTTCCATTATTGTACAGGGTTGTTTTGGCTATCCTGGATCTTTTGCTTTTCCATATAAAGTTAATTATTATTCATTCAAGGTCTGTGAAGAATTGTGCTGGTATTTTGATGGGGATTGCATTGAATCTTTAGATTGCTTTTGGCAAGGTTTCCATTTTTAGAAGAGAAAGTGGGAAGTACCCTTGAATGAATTGGTACAGGAGACTGCTTCCTGAACATAACACCAGTAGCACAGACATTGATATGAAAATTAATAATTGGGACCTCCTGAAACTGAGAAGCTTCTGCAAGGCAAAGGACACAGTCAAGAAGACAAAACGGAAGCTGGCAAAATAGGAAAAGATATTCAACAACCCCACATCTGACAGAGGGCTGATCTCCAAAATTTACAAAGAACTCAAGAAGCCAGTCACCAAAACACCAAATAATCCAATAAAAAAATGGGGTACAGAACTAAATAGAGAATTCTCGATAGAGGAATCTAAAATGGCTGATATACACTTAAGAAAGTGCTCAACATCCTTAGCCATTAAGGAAATGCAAATCAAAACAACTCTGAGATACCATCTTACTCCTTTCAGAATGGCTAAAATCAAAAACACCAGAGACTGTTTATGCTGGAGAGGATGTGGAGAAAGGGGAACACTAGTTCACTGCTGGTGGGAGTGCCAACTTGTACAGCCACTTTGGAAATCAGTATGGAGATTCCTCAGGAAAATGGGAATCAGTCTACCACAAAGTCCAGCAATTCTACTCTTAAGCATATACTCAAAAGATGCACATTCATACAACAAGAACATCTGTTCAACTATGTTCATAGCAGCATTATTTGTAATAGCCAGAACCTGGAAGCAACCTAGATGCCCCTCAACTGAATAATGGATAAAGAAAATGTGGTACATTTACACAATGGAGTACTTCTCAGCAGAAAGAAAAAAACCCAATGGAATCTTGAAATTCAAAGGCAAATGGATGGAACTAGAAGAAACCATTCTGAGCGAGGTAAACCAGTCACCAAAAGACAAACATGGTATATACTCATTCATATATGGATTTTAGACATAGAGCAAAGAATTACCAGCCTACAGTCCACACCACCAGATAATCTAGGAAACAAGGAGGACCCTAAGAGAGACATACATAGTTCACCAGAGAAGGGGACAGGGACAAGATCTTCTGAGCAAATTGGGAGAATAGGGTGGGGGGAGAGGGAGCTAGGAGAAAGAGAAGGGGAGAAGAGGAGGGGAGAGGAGGACATGAGGGAGCAGAAAGGTTGATTCTGGGAAAGAATAGAGAAGAGCATGATAAGAGATACCATAATAGAGGGAGTTATTGTAGGTTTAAAGAGAAATCTGGCACTAGGGAAATGTCCAGATCTACAAGGATGATACCAACTAAGAATCTAAGCAATAGTAGAGAGGCGACCTTAAGTGCCCTTCCCCAGTAATGATACTTATATGCCATCCTAGAGCCTTCATACAGGAGCTGATGGAAGCAGAAGCAGACACCCACGGCTAAACTGAACTGAACTCCTAGAATCCAGTTGCAGAGAGGGAGGAGTGATGAGCAAAGGGGTCAAGACCAGGCTGGTGAATCCCACAGAAACAGCTGACCTAAACAAGGGTGAGCTCATGGACCCCAGACTTATAGCAGGTAAACCAGCATAGGACTGATTCAGAACCCCTGAAAGTGGGTGTCAGGAGGCCTTGGCAATCTATGAGGCCTCTGGTAGTAGATCAGTATTTTTCCCTAGCATATGAATGGACTTTAGGAGCCCATTCCTCACAGAGGGATACTCTCTCAGCCTAGACACACACTGGAGGGCCTAGGCCCTATTCCAAAGAATATAACAGACTTTTAAGATCCCCCATGGAAGTCCTCACCCTCCATGGGCAGCAGAAAGGGGATGGGATGGGGGTCATTGGGGAGCAGGCGAGGAGCGGAGGGAGAGGGAACTAGGATTGACATGTAAAACTAGCTTGTTTCTAATATAAATTAAAAAATAGAAAAACATAGAATAGATGAAAGAGAAAACATATGGATAAAACATGAAAATCAGAGGACCTTCAGGATACACCTTAAAAACTTACACTCAAATAAACTAGAAAATATAAAAGAAATGAACAATATTCTACACTATGATCCACAAAATTTAAAGTGAAACCATGGGCAACTTAAAGAGTTCTACAGTAAGCCGTGAGATTAAACAGCTATAAAATGTCTTCTAACTTCAACAAGCTGGGCCAAGTGTGTCCAATGCTGAATTCTCCCTAGAATGAACACAGCCACTCCAATTTTTCCAGAAATCATAAATGGGGGAGAGGATGCTACCAAATTCATTGATGAAGATGGTATTGTCCTGACATACACAAGGAAAGAAATTATAGGGTGACCTTCCTGATCAACTTGGAAAGAAAATCTGTCAGTTATATTATAGAAAGCATTTCAGAATATATCAACATATTTTACAATTATACATATGGTCCAATATATACAAATCATTACATGGGATACATCACATGAAGTATTTAGGAATAGAAATGGCACAATCACCTGAGATGGAGAGAATCCCTTTGAGAAAGGCCAACCATCCTTCATGACCATAGCTCTGAAGGAACTACTCGTGGGATGACTGAATTCATACAGCCAGCATCATCCTAAGTGGAGACAAATCAAAGCAATGTCATTGAAGTCAGTGGGGATGGAAATGTCCTCTTTCTCCTAACCTATTGAATATAGTCCTTACAGCTATAGCAAAATACAAGAGCAAGAAATAAAAGGGATACAAATAGGAAAGGAAGAAGTCAAAATACCAGTATTTGTTCATGATATGATCCTCAACATAAGACAGCTCAGAGATTCCACAAGGAAATTCTAAGAAATAATATTTTCACAAAAGCATCAGTTTATAAAATCAACGAATAAGACCCAGCAGCTTTCCCCTGTACCAAGAGGGTTCATGTGGAGAAAGAATTCAAGAAAATGCACCAGTTAGCATTGATTTCCAAATGAGTAACAAAATACCTTGGACTAAGTACAGCCAAGGGAGTTAAAGGCCTCAACAGTAAAATTTTCTGTGGAGTGAAGAATGAAAGAATGAACATTTTGAGTCACAAAGGGAAAAACTGAAGAAGAAACAGAAATGTGAATAGCTTCCTTATGCATAGATTGGCAGAGTCACTACTCTGATAATGTATTATCAAAGCAAGCTACAGATTCCATGCAGTCCTCATCAAAATTACAACATGTTTGCTCACAGAAATGGGAAATGTGACTCTAAACCATAATAAAATTCCAAACAATCCAATCAATAAAGGTGCTGTTGACATGAACAGATTGTTCTCAAGAATTGATGGAATAATGACAGATAACCACGTTTTCAAATGCCCCAGTTAGGAGAGTATTGCTTCTATTTAGGTAATTGCACACGGTATGCCTGTCAAATGTCTTTTAAATGCTCTTGTTCATGCCTATAGATCACTGCTGCTGTCAGCATCACTCCAGTGAGAATGTTATTTGTGCTGTAGTTGGTCTTTACAACAACTCGTAACTGGTCAAACTGCTGAGAGTGTCTGTTGCTGTTCTATAGCAGCCAGTGCTCATCAAGAAATGAAAGAAGGTCTTTGCTAGCCATCCACCATGGTGGGTGGATGAAAGACCCGAGCTAACATGGGGTTAGCTTGTTAAACTATAAAGCCTCATGCAGTTTGCATCAAGCTTTAGACTCAGCCTGGTGATTGGGGTGGCCACCGTCCTGGGCTAAGATCCTGAAAGCCTGAGCTTTCCGGGGTTCTTTCATTTGGGGGCTCGTCCGGGATTTGAGACCACCCCTCACCTGAGTGGAGTCCATCTTGGAGGTAAGCGGATACCCTGTATTGTCTGTCTTTGTGTTTTTGTGCCGGCTGAAATTTGGTTCTGTGCTTTGCAGTTGCTCATGTCTCGGGAAGAGACAAGAGCTCTGGTCTCGGGAGGAGACCGAGTGTGATCAGCAGACATGCTAGATCACCTACTGCCACCCTGGAAGTCGTTCCAGGAAGTCTGGGAACCTCAGGGACGATTGGGAGATTGCCGTCTGGGAGCCGGTGAGGGTACCATAGTTCTCCTGGATTGGAGAAGTTATATGCCCTCCCGGCCATCTGTATTTCTGGAGTGGTTTTGTCTGTCTAGGTGGAGACAGACATCTGGTAGTTTTTGTCTGTGTGTCTTGGGTTTCTGTTTTGTCTTTGCAGTCCACACCCTCCCCACCTGCTTTTCGGTGGTGTGTCAGTTCTGTTAATTTTGTAAATATGGTCGCTAGCAGCATCTGTAAGTAGGCCTACAAGACTTGTTTAGGGCGGAGGTTCGGGTGACAGCTTCTGCAGTCTGTAGGAGCAGGACTTGGTAGGACCAAGTTGCTTGCTCCATCTGTAAGGGGACCCAAGCGGGTAGCCCAATCTGTAGGACAGGGACTTGCTGGGAGCAAGTTGCCTGCTCCATCTATAAGGTGACCTAGGAGGGTCTCCAATCTGTAGGGGAGACTTGGTTTTGTATCAAGTTGATCTCCATGGGGCTAGTCATCTGAAATTCCGAATAGGACCCTAGTCTGTGTTAGTATACTGTCTGTCCACGTTTCACATTTGTGCTGTGTGTTTGTTAAGCATCTCTTTCTGTCCCTACTGCCCATGCACATGGCATGCGTGGGTCAGGGGTCTTTTGTTTCCCTGAGCACATAGCGTGGACAGGAGTTCCTCTGGCATATGTCACGGGTTAATATTGCATTGGAGTCCCCTGAGGCTGCTACTGAACTCCAACCATTGCTGCGGCCCTCACAGCTGAGTCTGGCCAAGGTGAGTCTGTTTTTCTATCTTCACCTGCAGGTCTGTGAGGCATACGAAGTGGGGCTGTCTCTGCCCCAACTGCCATCCTGCCATATTTCCTGGCTTGCATCGGGAATTTCCCTGCTGTGAGTACATGGCTGCAAGGCCGCCATCTGCCTAGCTGCCCTGCCTTCTCTGTGCTACACACAGGTGGTATGCAGGGGGACCTCAGGGGTCTTCTTCCCACCCCTGCATTGGCCGAGGGTCTGGGATTACCAGCAGCACCCCCCTCCCCCAGGTTTCATGGAGCTGGGGAGGATCAAATTATCTGGCCTGATCTGGACTTCTAAAAAAAAAAAGTTATTAAAAAAAAAAACCTTAAGAAGAACTTCGATAAGAATTTTTATGTTGACTAAGAAATGAGAAAAAAATGTAGGAGACTAAATAATAAAGAGAAAAAGGAAAAAAGAAATTTGTCTAAGAATGTCTAAGGAAATCAAAGAAATGAACTAAAGGTATATGGAAAGTTATAGAGGGTTAAAGCAAGTCGTAGAAGGTCAGAGGAAAATTGTCAAAGGTCAGAGGAAAGTTTGTTACAAGTCAGAGAAAAATATAAACTGTTTAGTGTTTGTTATGGTTTCTCGTGTCTACAAATAGTAAATTTTAAAAATTGGTAATATAAGTTAAAATTTCAACCATATTAAGTTAATTCTGTTTTTAAAATTCTGTTTATTTCTCAAGTAAATTATGTATACTTGTTTTAAAATGTTCTGTTGCCTGGCATAACCTAAGTTTTGTTACATGGCTGACTGGTCGCCATTTTGCTGAAGTTGAAAAAAAGATACTTAAACCGCCATCTTGACTAAAGATGACCACATGGAAATTAGAGGAACCATCTTAGAAACAAGCTTTTCAGTGAAGATTTAAAATGTTAATGCTTCTATATATTACAGAAAGACATTAAGGGAATTTAAATTTCTTTTTAAAACCAGTTTTTTAAATGTTTGATTTTATTAATGTTTGTACTTAAAGAGCTTCAATTTAGAATTATTTTTAAGCAAAGCCTGACAATGTAAAGTTCTTGTTTTATAAAAGATGCTGATCTATTATAAGATGTTACAGCTTATGTTTTCAGAAGTTAAGTTTAGGGTGTTGGTGGCACACACCTTTAAGTTTAGGGCATTGGTGGCACATGCTTTTAATCCCAGCACTTGGAAGGTAGAAGCAGGTGGATCTTTGTGAGTGTGAGTTCAAGGCCAAGCCTGGTCGGTAGAGCGAATTCCAGGACAGGCTCCAAAGTCACAGAAAAAACCTGTCTCAGAAAAAAAAAAAATATGTACATGTAGCTACTGTTTAAGGAATAAAAGGTAACTCTATGCAGTTTTAAATTCAGCTGTTCTAAATTTCAAATATTTTACTAAGTTAAAGCCAGTTACAGTCAGACTGAAAATTAATTACAGAAAAAAGACCTTACCTAGCCACCTGTGTGCTTAATGTGTGCTTAAGAAAAGTAACTAAAACAGACAGACCTCTAATGCTTCAGAGACCTGCAGAATGTGGCATTTAAAATGTTATTTTAAAAGTTTATAATACCAGACAGACTGCCAGATCCTGACAGTGACCCAAAGTCTCCAAAGAAGATTATGAGGCACCCCAGTTCCTGCACCTAGATGATGGTGACGCTGACCAATGAGCGAGATGCTCAGATGTGATACCTGCTGCCTACCAGGTCCTGGCTGAGACTGTAGACAAAGCTACTGAAAACTGGAAAATTGATTGCACTACCTTTGCCTAGACAAAACAAAGTCAGTCTTTTCCATGTCCCTCTTCCACAGAGAGGAAAAAAACCTCTCACCCTATAGGCCTGGCTAAGATCGCGGTTCTTTGAGACATCTGCCTCCAGCGGTAATGGAGAAACTTGAGTGTGGCTAACTGTATATGGACTGGCTTTTAATTGGCTTCTGTCACTTTTTAGTAGATTCAGATAAAATATGCCCTTCTCAGATCTCTGAAATATTAGTGGCTGTCAGCTAGACAGCATCAGTCAGTCAAATCCACTGTAGACTATAGTCAGCATGTTAGCTGATAAAATAATGACTATCTACTGTTCAGGCACAAGCTCAAGGTTTTTAGGTTTATTTGGGTGTCATCTAGGTATAAACTTAAAGGGCTTTTCATCAGGCCAAAGGCACCTCTGTCCAATACCATACCTGGCTCTCTGGACAGAAAAAAAAAATGTACAGGCTTCTAGCCCAAATCTGTAGTTATTGCTAGAACTCAAAATTATAAATATGTTCCTGCTGTTTGAACAGATACCCAGATATCTTCTTTTTCTGCACTGTGGGCTTTAGTAAATAAGTTTTAACCTCTGTTCCTAGTTTAAACCTGTCCTAAACAGGTTTCTGCTTCTGGCAGACACATCTGAGTATCAGTTGCTGACTACAGGCTGTTCCTAAGTAGATTTCCAACCCTGGACTTGCTGTGGATGTGAACCAGTCCAGCTGATATGGATACACCCCGTCTCTGCAACAGAATCTGCCAACCAGAAGCTCCTGATGGAATCCCCATTGCCTAAATTCCCTTTTTTGCTTTTGACGAGCATTTCAGCCTTTTGGGGGTCCCTAACTTTGTCCCAAAGTTAGCAGGAAGTAGCATGAGAAAGAATTCGCCGCCCATTTTCCCTGGTTGAAATGCTAAGTCAGAAGGAACTCCCTTGCATGGGGATGCCAATATCTCTCTCCCTGATGAGGACAAGGGAGAGAGAGCAATTCCATGATTGGAATTTCCAAAAAAGAAAATGGGGGAATGAAGGGACCAGCTCCCCATTTCGGCAGCCATAACAGCCGGACACGTGCTTTTCTGACCTTGCCTTGGTCACTAGAGGTTAGGTGCTGCCTCCTGGCAAGGTACCAATCAGAAGTTAGCTGGTGGTGGGTATGCTTTATGGGTGTGCTTTATGGACAAGCACACAGCAATGACGCACAGAGCATAGCAACCACCCTGGGAGAGCCTATGGGCCATAACAACCAGTTGACCAATCAACACAGGGCAAACCCTCCAAGCCTGGAGGCACACCAATTCTGGGCCTGTGCATACCCCTAGATACTCCCCTTATGCTGCCCTATAAGATCTGTATGCAGCTGCTTCAAACTGTCTTTGCTAGCCATCCGCCATGGCGGGTGGATGAAAGACCCGAGCTAACATGGGGTTAGCTCGTTAAACAACAATAAAGCTTCATGCCGTTTGCATCAAAAAAAAAAAAAAGAAAAGAAATGAAAGAAAATAAGACATCTGTCTCATGGTTCAGGGAAGAATGCAGAAGAAAAGACAGATAAAATTGAAGAACCCAAGAAAGGAATGGAGTTCATTACAGCTATTTCCTCTAGATGGAAAGGAAATATTCTCTCTCTCTCTCTCTCTCTCTCTCTCTCTCTCTCTCTCTATATATATATATATATATATATATATATATTAATTTATTTTACATTCCTCCCATCCTGTCTTCCCTCTCCACTCAACCTTCATCTGTTTCTATTCAGAAAAGGGGGCCCCCATGGATATCAACAAAACGTGGTATATCAAGTTTCAGTAAGACTAAACAAATCCCCTCTTATTAAGACTGGACAAGCCAACCAATTAGAGTCAGAAATAGCCCCTGCTCCCAGCTATTAGGAGTCCCAGAAGACGACCAAGTTACACAACTGTAACAAATGAGCAGAGTTGTCCATTCAGTCTCTGAGCCCCTAAGAGCCCAGGTTACTTGCTCTTGTGGGTCTTCTTGTGGTATCCTTGATCCCTGTGATTCCTATAGTCCTTCTTCCCACTCTTCTGCAGGACTCCCCAAGCTCTGCCTAATGCTTGTCTGTGAGTCTCTGAATCTATTTCCAACCATTGCTAGATGAAGTCTTTCTGATGACAATTGCATCAGGCACAAATCTATGAGCAGAGCAGAATATTATTAGGCATCATTACATTGACATTTTTTTGCCAGTCATGTTTGGTTCTTTCCTAGGTCTCTAGCCATTCAACCTATGGGTCCTCTTGCTCCAGTCAGTGTCAGGGGTGGGCTTATTCTTGTGGCATGGGTCTAAGACTGGGCCAGTCATTAGATGGCCACTCCCACAATCTTTGCACCACCCTTACCTCAGGACATACCACAGGCAGAGCAGACTGTTGGTCAAAAGTTATGTGCCTGGGTTGGTGTTCCAATCTCCCTACTGGTAGTCTTGCCTGGTCACAGGACATACCAGTTCAGGATACATATCCACTATTACTAGGAGTCTTAACTGGCATCATGATTGTAGATTCCTAGAAGTTTCCCTTGCACTAGGTTTCTATCCACCTTAAGTGCCCCCCCCCGTTTCCACTCATCTCATTTAGTATTATTCTTCTCCATCCCACCCCACACGATCCCTCATGTTTTCTTCTTCACCTATTCCCAGTCCACCCACAAAATCTATTCTATTTCCCATCCCAGGAAGATCCAAGCACACCCCCCAACTTGAGCCTTTCTTGTTAGCTAGCATCTCTGTGTCTGTGAATTGTAGCATAATTACCCTTTACTTTACAGCCTTGATCCACTTATAAGTGAGTGCATACCGTATTTGTCTTTCTTAGTTGGGGTTACCTTGGTGGAATAACACCGTCACTCTGGGTGGCAGCAGAGGCCACAGATCTGTATTGTCCATGCTAAGTCATGGTCCCCAGACTCATACAATGCTGCAGGCTGCAGAAGATAACCAGGGGCTCTGGGCCATATTGGAAACCTGAGCCACAGTGACCACTGTATTGGAATATTCAGTGCTTTCTGTAAGTAGGAGAGCTTGAAATGCCATATTACCCTGGGTATTTCCAATTGTGTTTTTTAAATTTTCAGAACAATTTTACTTTGCATACCAATCCCAGTTCCCTCTCCCTCCTGTCTGCCCCCCTATTCTCCCCAACTTCTCTCCATCCACACCCTATCCACTTCTCAGGCAGGTAAGTCCTTACATGGGGAATCAAGAAAGTCTTTCCACTACTAGAGGCAGCACCAAGTCCCTGGCCCCTGTATCTAGGCTGAGCAAGGTGTCTATCCATAGGGAATGGGCTCCAACAAGCCAGTTAATGCACTAGGCATAGATGCTGGTTCCCTCTAGTGGTCCCAGAAACTGCCCAAGCTGCCTGATTGTCTCCCATATTCAGAGGACCTAGTTCAGTCTTACGCAGGTTCCCCAGCTATCAGTCCAGTGTCGGTGAGCCCCTACTTGCTCAGGCCAGCTGTTTCTGTGGGATTCAACATGGTCTTGACCCCTTTGCTCATATTATTCCTCCTCTCTCTCTAACACTGGACTCAAGGATGACCATGTGCTTAGCTGTGGAACTCTGCATCTGCTTTCATCAGTTATTGGATGAAGGTTCTATGGTGACAATTAAGGTAGTCTTCAATCTGAAGACAGGGAAATAGCATTAAGGTATCCTCTCCACGATTGCTTAGATTCTTAGCTGGGGTGATCCTTGTGGATTGCTGGGAATTTCTCTAGTGCTAGGTTTCTCATTAACCCCATATGGCTTCCTCTATCAAGGTATCTCTTTCCTTGCTCTCACTTTCTGTCCTTCCCCAAACTCGACCTTCCCAATCCCTAATGATCTCCCCCTCCTATACGTCTCTCCATGCTCCAATCCCCTCTTCCTCCATGCTCCCAATTTACTCAGGAGATTTTAGCTATTTCCCCTTACTGGGAGGATCTGTGTATGTCTTGCTTAGAGTCCTCTTAGTTTCCTGTCTCCTTTGGGGTTGTGGTCTATAGGGTGGTTATCCTTTGTTTTATGTCTAATATCCACTTATGAATGAGTAAATACCATGCTTGTCTTTCTGGGTCTGGGTTATCTCACTCAGGATGTTTCTTTTTTTTTCTAGCTCCATTCATTTGCCTTTTAATTTCAAGATGCCATTTTTTTTTAACTTCTGAGTAGTACTTCGTTGTGTAAATTCAGCACATTTTCTTTATCTATACTTGGGTTGAGTGTCATGTAGGGTGGTTCTCAGGTTCTGGCTGTTACAAATAATGTGGCTGTGAACATAGTTGAGCAACAATTCCTTGTGGTATGAGTGTTCATCCCTTGGGTATGTTCCAAGAGTGGTATGGCCTGGTCTTGAGGTAGACTGATTCCCAATATTCTAAGAAACCATCATACTTATTTGCAAAGTGGCTGTACAAGTTTTCAATCCCACCAGCAATGGAGGAGTGTTCCCCTTACTTCACACCCTTTCCAGCATAAACTTTCATTAGAGTTTTTGATCTTAGCCATTCTGAGAGGTAAAACATGGTATCTCAGAATCATTTTGACTTGCATTTCCCTGATGGCTAAGGATGATGAATAATTCCTTAAGTGCCTTTCTGGTCATTTGAGATTCCTCTGTGAGAATTCTGTTTAGCTTTGCACCCCATTTTTAATTTTGATTATTTTGTATTTTGATATCTAGTTTCTTTCCCTTCTTTGTGTTTTGCTGTTGTGGGATTGCCTATTGCCTGATGGGGAATGTACTGTGCATGTTTATATGTTTATCTTATTGATTGTTAAATAAAATACTGTTTGGCCAATGAGACAGCAAGTTAGATGGGACTAGGAGTCAAAGAGGATTCTGGGAAATGTAGTAGAGAAGTGGTGATCCAGGCAGGAAGTGACATAGCAAGGAGACTTATATTTAAGCAAAGGAGAAACAGGAAGGGCCCCCTTTTCCCCTCCGCTCCTGCTCCAGCGGCACAATGTGATCCACCGGCAAGGAGGGATGCCAATAAGGCATCCGATAAGTCTTATAAAATATATAGGTTTATGATAGTTAAGACTGAGCTAACAGATGAGAATCCTAGTCATTGGCTAAGCAGCATTGTACCTAATACAAGCTTCTGTGTATTCATTCGGGCCCTAACTCAGGTGGGCGGCTGGCATAAAGCTCACATGTGGCGGTGGGGCTCAGGCGGCTATGGCAGAAAGATTTATCCTCACAATTGCCTGTGGTTTTGTGGATGTAGGTGAGTTCCTTGTGTTGGAGTTTTCCTTCTAGTACATTCTATAGGGCTGGATTTGCAAATAGGTATTGTTCAAATCTGTTTTTGTTATGGAATATCTTATTTTTTCCATCTATGTTCATTGAAAACTTTGCTGGATATAGTAGTCTGGACTGGCATCCAGAGTCTCTTAGTGTCTGTAGAACATCTATCCAGGACTTTCTGGTTTTTAGAGTTTGCATTGAGAAGTCAGGTATAATTCTGATAGGTCTGCTTTTATATGTTACTTGGTCTTTTTCCTTTGCAGCTCTTAGTATTCTTTCTTTATTTGGTATGTTTATTGTTTAATTATATGTCAAGGGGATTTGTTTTGATCTAGTCTATTTGTTATTCTGAAAGCTTCTTGTACCTTCATATGCATATCCTTTCCGGTTGGGAAAGTTTTCTTCTATCGTTTGTTGAGTATATTCTCTATGACTTTGAGCTGGATTTCTTCTTCTGTCCCTATAATGCTTAGGTTTGGTCTTTTCACGGTTTCTCAGATTTCCTGAATGTTTTATGTTAAGAAATTTTTCATTTAACATTTTCTGTGACTAATGAATCTATTTCCTCTATTCTATCTTCAACATCTGAGATTCTCTCTTTCATCTCTTGCATTCTGTTGCTTATGCTTGCATCTGTAGTTCATGTTAATTCATCCATATTTTCCATTTCCAGAATTCCCTCAGTTTGTGTTTTCTTTATTGCCACTATTTCAAATTTCAAGTCTTGGACTTGTTTGATTATTTCTTATTGGTTTTCTTTAAGGAAATTGTTGATTTTTTTTCTATTTTGTTGTTTATCTTTTCCTCCACTTTTTAAAGTTAGCTTTTCATTTCCTCTTTAAGGGCTTCTATCATCCTCATAAAAATATTTTAAGGTTGCTTTCTTCTGCTGTAAACTACTGCTGATGCAGAACCAGTAGATTCTGGTGCTGCCATATTGCTCTTTGTGTTTTTGAATGTGTTCTTATACTGTTGTCTACCCATCTTTTCCTCTAGTGGGAGCAGGTGAGTCCTGTTTTTCAGGAGATCCCTCTACCTGCAATTGGTGAAGGTGGGGCCTGTGACTCTTCTTCCAGGTAGAGGCAAGTTCATACCTCTGGTGGACACTGATATGGCCCTGGGCCTTCTCCATGTGTAGGTAGGCTGAAGGTTCTGGTGGTCGTAGGTATCATGGGGGATGGTTGAGGGTGTGGGAAGGCTGCTCCTAGGTGTCTGGGGCTTTCCTGCTTGGTGGTGGCATATGGGATGTTCCTCTGGGGCCAGGGCCTAAATAATAGGGTCCTCCAGGCAGGAACCCAGACACTCACTTCTCCAGGTGCATTCAGAGCCGAGGCTCCAGTGGTTATAGGTAACATGGGGGATGGTTGGGCTCTAATGTGTTCTTATGCTGACTTCTAGTCATCTAGGTTTGGGGTTACTATTAGCTTAGGTGATTATTTCTGAGTTTATCCTTGTTGAATGGATGCTTTATGGATGATTTTCCATCTTGTTTTCTATGTACTTTCTGGTTTTCTGATCTGAGTGGCCTTTGGCTCTGGTGATCAGTAAGGCTTCAGGAAAAGTGGTGTGTCTTTGCCGGGATATTGATAGCCTACTTGGCCTCTAGGGTTTTCGGTACTCACTAACCTTCAGAGTTTCTGGGGTTCTGGGTTATAGCATGGCCTCTAAGGTTCTGAATACCAGTGTGGTCTCTTGGGTCCAGGTACCTGGAATTCCTAGGGTTCCTGATACCAATGTGGCCTCCAGTATAGTGGGTATCTTCTGGGGTTTCTAAAACCTGTGTAGCCTTCAGTAGAGCAGGAGTCCTCTGTAAGGTGTTGTGGGCCAGGTTATGGGGTCCAGGGGAGGAGATGCTATTGGTGACTGCTGTACAGGGCTTAAGGATTACTAGTGGGTGGTGGGCAGTGTCTTTTTTTAAATTAAGTTTTATTTAAATTAAAAACAATCTTATTTTATGTACCAATCCCAATTCCCTCTCCCTCTCATACCATCCTCCCATCCCATCCCCCCATGCACTCCTCAGGTTAGGTGAGGCCTCCCATAGAGGATCATCAAACTCTGTCATATTATTTGGGGCAGGACATAGACCCTTCCTGGGATACTCTATCTAGGCTGAGAGAGTATCCCTCCATAGGGAATGGGCTCCAAAAGCACATTCATGCACTAGGGATAAATACTATTCCACTTCCAGTGGCCCCATAGACTGCCCAAGCCCCCCAACTGACACCCACGTTCAGGGGGCCTGGTCGAGTCTTATGCTGGTTCCTCAGCTATCGGTTGTGTCTTCATTCTCATTGAATTCTAAGAAGTCTTTAATTTCTTTTTTATTTCTTCCTTGACCCAGGAATGGTTTAATTGCACATTATTTAATTTCCATGAGTTTGTAGGGTTTCTGCAATTTGTGTTGTTGTTGAATTCTAACTTTAAAGCATGGTGGTCTGATAAGATAGAGGGGGTTAAACCAATTTTTTTTGTATCTGTGTAAGTTTGCTATGTTTCCAAGTATGTGGTCAATTTTAGAGAAGGTTCCATGTGGTGCTGAGAAGAAGGTAAATTGTTTTGCATTTGGATGGAATGTTCTATAGATATCTGTTAAACCCAATTGGGTAATAACATCTGTTAGTTCTTTTGTTTCTTTGTTAAATTTCTGTCTGGTGGTCCTATCTAGTGGTGAGAACAGGGTATTGAAGTCTCCTACTATAAGTGTGTGAGATTTTATGTGTGATTTGAGCTTTAGTAACGTTTCTTTTACAAATGTGGGTGCCTTTGTATTTGGGGCATAGATGTTCAGGATTGAGACTTCATCTTGATGGACTTTTCCTGTGATAAGTATGAAATGCCCTTCTTCATGTCTTTTGATTGACTTTAGTTTAAAGTCTAATTTGTTAGATATTAGGATTGCTACACCAGCTTGTTTCTTGGGTCCATTTGATTGGAAAATCTCCCAACCCTTTATTTTGAGGTACCATTTGTCTTTGAAGTTGAGATGTGTTTCTTGTATGCAGCAGAAGGATGGATTCTGTCTTCATATCCATTCTGTTAGCCTGTATCTTTTTATAGGCAAGTTAAGACCATTGACATTGAGAGATATTAATGACCATTGATTGTTGACTCTTGTTTGTTTTGGATTTGTTGGTGGTGGTGTCATTGTGTGTGGATTTCCCCACCTTTTTTGGTGTTTGGTAAAGTGGGATTATCTATTGCCTATGGTTTTTTGAGCATAGTTATCTTCATTACATTGGAATTTTCCTTCCATTAATTTCTTTAGGGCTGGATTTGTGGATATGCATTCCTTAAATCTGATTTTGTCATGGAATATCTTGTTTTCTCCATATATAGTGATTGAAAGCTTTGCTGGCTACAGTAGTCTGAGCTGACATCCATGTTCCCTTAGCATTTGTAGGACATCTATCCGTGATATTCTGGCTTTCAAAGTTTCCATTGAGAAGTCAGGTATAATTCAGATAGGTCTGCCTTTGTATGTTACTTGGCCTTTTTCTTTTGCTGCTCTTAATATTTTTTCTTTATTCTGTGAGTTTGTTGTTTTGATTATTATGTGGCTAGGGGACTTCTTTTTGTGGTCCAATCTATTTGGTGTTCTGTAAGCTTCTTGTACTTTTATAGGCATATCCTTCTTTAGGCTGGTGAACTTTTCTTCTGTGATTTTGTTGAATAAGTTTTCTGTACCTTTGATCTGAATTTCTTCGCCTTCTTATTCTTAGGTTTGGTCTTTTCACAGTATCCCATATTTCCTGGATATTTTGTGTTAGGAATTTGTTGGACTTGAGATTTTCTTTGGTCGATGACTGTATATCCTCTAATGAGTCTTCAACTCCTGAGATTCTCTCTTCCATCTCTTGTATTCTATTGGTTATGCTTACATCAGTGGTTCCTGATCATTTACCCAGCTTTTTTATTTCCAGCATCCCCTCATTCTGTGTTTTCTTGGAAAACACTTCCTTGGAAGTAGGACTATGGACCCAGATGTGTTTCTAATTGTTCTTTCAAACTGTGAACTCTTTGAATTGTTTCCTTCACTTGTTTGGTTTTTTTTTTTTTAATTTAGATTCTTTAAGGGATTTGTTTATTTCTTGAATTTTTTGGTTTGTCTTTTCCTCCATTTCATGTAAATTTTTGCTTGTTTTTTCTTCTATTTCTTTAAGGGATTTTCTTGTTTCCTCTTTAATGGTCTCTATCATCTTCATAAGATAATTTTTAAGGTCCATCTCTTCTTCATTCTCTACATTGGGTTTTTCAGTTCTTGCTGTTGTGGAGTCCCTAGATTCTGGTGGTGTCATATTGGTTTTTCTGTTGTTGAGTGTGTTCTTACTCTGTCGTTTTCTCATCCCTTCTTCCAGTGGGTGCAGATGGGGTCTCTCCCTCTCTTAGGTGGCAGGCGGAGGGCTCAGGCTCAGGTGGCAGCCGGATGGCAGAGGGCAGTGGATGGGCAAGGGTGAGGTGTGTCCAGACTCAGGGTGGGCCTTCCAGTCTGGGCACGACCACTCTTGTGAGGGGGGGTTCAGGCAGAAGGTAGCAGGGGTTAATGGGGGAGTTTGGGGGCAGAGCAGCACCCAGACTCACCTGAGGCTTGGCCGCCAGCCAGAGGACCGGGGTTCCTTATATTGACATGACCTCATGTAGAGTGATAGTCTTCCACCAGGAATAGTGAGTCAGAATGGAAATATTGTCTCATTGAAAGAAAAGGGACAACCTCAGAAAAAAATCCCTGGGCCAGTGAAAGGTGTGGTCCACTCAGCATGGCCCTCTGATTTCATCTTGCATGGTTCCTAAGGCTCCCTGAGGTGACATGGGCCACAAACATCAACACACACCCCACCTGTAAATGGACCTCAGACTCAGACATGGCCATTGGCAGGAGCTTGGACCCAGATGAGATCCTGGTTGTGGGTGAAAACAATAGACACTCATGTAGGGGTGGTTCTGGTAGCAGCATGACCCCCAGACTGTGTAAAGGCCTCAGGTGGTGGACCCAACCCTAGGCTTCTCTATGAGCTTTGGTGGGGACAAGAGACTCAGACTTCAGCACAAATAACCTTGGAAGTAGGACTATGGACCCAGATGTGGTCTTCATCCCCAGGTCTGGATGCCACCATGGCCACAGGTGGCAGTGCAGGCTACTCTGATCAGCATGGGCCTCGGAAGCAGTGTGGCCCTCAGACACCAGCATCCCCATGACCTTGAGAATCTGCATGATCTTCAATAGTAATAGGAGCCTCAGACATCAGCACAGACCCTGGTTGCAGTAGTGCAGTAGACACAGTCATGGCCCTCAGGTGTATCTCTAGCCTAGACATCACTGGCATAGGTAACAGTGCAGGCCATTCGGGATCTGCATGTATCCTGGCCTGCATGTATCCTGGCCTTTGGAAACCAGTCAGGTGGCTGACCTGATAATGGGCACTCTCATGGCCTTCATTGGGCAACAGGATCCATATACATAAATCCATACAGTGGTTGCAAGAGGGCCATGAACCTAGCCATGGCCCTTAGCAACAGGTTGGCCTGGGATGACACCATTGCCCTGGCTGGCAGCATGGGGCACACACATCTGTATGAACCATGGTGAAGCATGGCCTCCAGACTCCTACAAAGCCACAGGCTGTGGAACAGATCCCAGGGCTCTGTCGGGGCCATAGTAGAAACCTGTGCCACAGACTTCAACATAGACCCCAGCTGTATCTTCTCCATGAAGTCAGTCATGGACTCAGGAATCAGCTCATCCCATTCAGTTGTCATTGTTTTTAACAACCGAGTAACAGTTCATTGTGAAAATATATCACATTTTTAACCCATTATTCTGTAGAGTGATACCTATATTGTTTTCAGTTTCTGGCTATTAATAATAAAGCTGCTTTGAACATCATTGAGCAAGTGTCCTTGTGATATGATTGAGCTTTCTTTGGGTATATGCCTAAGCATTGTATAACTGGGTTCTGAGGTCGATTCCAAATTTTCTGAGAAACTGTCATACAGATTTCCAAAGTGGCTGTACAAGTTACACTCCTACAAGAATGCTCCACAGCCTCTCCAGCATGAACTGTCACTTGTGTTTTTGATCTTAGCCACTCTGACAGGTGGAATCTCATATTTATTTGATTTGCATTTTCCATGATAGCTAAGTATGTTCAACATTTCTTTTTTAATTTATTTATTTAATTTAGAAACAATCGGACACAATGCGGGTCATTCGGTAGAAGCGAATGCCATCAGTTTATTGCAGCCAGCAGTTTATGTAATAAGAGAAGATGGAAAACACTACCTGCTAGCAGAATATATTCCCACGCACTATCATAAACAAGGACACCACAACCCCCACCCACGGCCAACAAAGCAAGAAGGGGATGGGAAAAGGCATAACGTTTCAAAACAAGAAAGGTTCAGAACAGGATGTTGATGCTAGTGGGTCAGGCCAGGAAAACAGGAGGTACCTGTGGCTATGCTGGAAAACAACTCACAGAGACCCCGTGGGGGCTGGGTCCCAACACTTCAGAGTGAGACCCAGTCTCCAAAAGCAAAGAGGCATGGGCTAGACACTTATTGTTCTTACAGAGGAAACCAGTTCACTTCCCAACACCCAAGTAGGGGCAATTCAAAACTGCCTGTAACTCCAGCTCCAGGAAAAAGAACTCCCTCTTCTGGCTATGGGTATCTGCTCTCACACAAACACACAAAATTATTAACCTTTAAACCATCAAACAAAAGTATAGTTGTAGTATACTGTATCTTATATTTATTTTATCTTGATTTATTGGTCAAAAATTTCAACTTAAATATCTCTATTGTACTCATTTAGCATGACTCCCCCCCCCCAAAAAAAACCCAGTATGGTAGCCCTCAGTAGCCACATTTTATAGATATGGAAATGGAGCCACAGATAATTAAATAAGCTGCCCAAATTCCTGTGATGGGTAATCTTGGTTGTCAGTTTGACACATCTGGAAGAAGAAACCTCAACTGAGGACTTGCCTCCCTCATATTGGCCTGTGGGCATGTCTGTGGGGGCATTTTCTCCATTTCTAATTGACGGAGGAGGGCCTAGCCAACTGTGGGTGTTAGTATTCAGGCATCTGTACTGGCCTGTCCTTGGGGTTCTGACAGGATACACCCTCAGTTTCAGCCACTAAGAGCACCACCTGTGTATATTCACTGTGTTCCCTTTTAAAAGGGCCCTGCCCACCTCTCATCCTTCTCCACCTCCCATCCTTCTCTCTTTCTCCCCCTCTGTCTGTTCCTCTCCCTCTCTCCCTCCCTTTCCTTCACCCTCCCTCTCTCCATCCACCCTCTTTCCTCTCTCCTGCTGCTCCTGTCCCTGGAGGTTGGTCTCCCCCTTCCCCTTTCCCCTTTTTATGATCCCTTTCCCTAATTAAAAAAAAAAAAAAAAAAAAAACTCTGCTTGAACCCTGTCACATGTCTTCTTTCTCTTGAGTGCCATTTTTCTTAAATTACAACAGTGGGTGGTTCCATCTCTAGGCCAAGTGGGTCTAGTCTCTGGAAGAAAGCCAATAAGCAGACATGGTTCTTTCATGGTTCCTGCCTCAGCTCCAGCTTGAATTCTTGCTCTTGACTTCTCTCAATAATGGACTGAGGTCAGGATGTGTAAGTCTTTCCTTCTCAAAAAAATAAATAAATAAATAAAAATAAACCCTTTCCTTCTCAAAAAAAAAAAAGAAAATTTAGAAATAATCTTATTTTACATATCAATCCCCATTCATTCTCCCTCTCATCCTCCCATGCCCCTCCCCAATCCCATCCCATCTCACCTACGGTGAGACCGTCCATAGGGGATCATCAAAGTCTTTAATAAGTGTTTGGAGTACTACTATTGAGAATTATCTGTTTAGATATTTATTCCATTTTTAATTTGATTATTTGGGGGTTTGATGTCTAGTCTCTTGAGGTAGGTGTGTGTGTGTGTGTGTGTGTGTGTGTGTGTGTGTGTGTGTGTGTGTGTCTGTGTGTCTGTGTGTCTGTGTGCCTCTGTGTGCGTCTGTGTGTATCTGTGTGTGTGCGCGCGTAATGAGATATCCACCCTGCCCACACCTGTAGCACTGACCACGCCCATTTGGGTGTGGTCACAGGTGCAGACGTGACAAAGAGCAGGACTACATCTGGGTTTTCAGACCCCAGCACTCTCTCTGGCTTCTGGTCGGGTCACAGAGAACAGCCTGGGTGGATCCTTGCTGCTGGAACCTGTGCCGGTCACCGCCCCCGAATAAATTTCACTTAACCTGTACTGAGTCTAGTGAATCTTGATCCCCACGAAATATCTGGCGTCTGTGGGAAAATTCACTGGATCCACAGTGGCCACACACGTGTGGAGAGTAAGTTACTTTCCCGGTGTTGCATATTTGCGCTCTGGCGCTGATAACTGCCCCTGCTGCAGCTTAGCAGTACCCACCGTGAGCACCAGCGCCCCCACTCCCATCCTCTTGCCAGCACACTCTGTCCCTAATAACCGCCAGCGATTTAGCTGTGTCCATGCGCTGCCCCCACGGCACGCCTGTCCCCCTACGCTCCGGGAGCTGGTGCAGCAGTCCGCACCGCACACACGGATTCAATTTTGATTTGATCGCTCTGTCGTTGTGTTTTGCCACGCTCCTACGCGCGTGTCCACCAGTGACACTACCGTGGTGATCGCTCAGTTTCCCACACTTGCCAGCTCTGCGGTTCCTTACGATTTGCGCGGGGCTTGTTTTCATCCTCTTAACAAAATCTCACTTGTTTAGAATTTGTTGGGAGTTGCTAAGAATTCACAGATTCCACTTTGGGACCATCCCGGTGCCGAACCCTATCTGGCAGTACACCTGCGTCTCCTGCTGGCTAAACATAGATACTACAAGTTGAGATCTACAAGTAAAATGGAACACCGAAGTTCTGGGACAAGGATATTTCTGAAGGTAATTGCTGAATTCTTTGTATTTTAAGCTATTAATAATAAACAAGAGTAACTACTCTATACCTATGGTGGATAATCTTACAATGCAGGACGTTAGGAATCTTTTTGTTTCTTATATGGATGAGATATGTTTTCTATCTGCTGTAGTGGCTATCACTTTGGTAATCCATATAATTCATTAAATAAATGGTTTGATAATAGGGCAAAAAATGAAGAACTTATAAAAATCATACATTCATTACAGAATGGCAATGAAAATTTAGTAAAAAGGATTTAGACAAGAAGATACCTTACAGACTGCTAATGAGAACTTAGTAAAAAGGATTCATACAATAGAAGATACTTCACAGACTGGTAATGAGAAGCTTAGTAAAAAGGATTCAGACTATCAAAAACAGTAGTGATGATTTGACAAACAGAACACGAAAAATGGAATATAGTAACAAATTAATAAAAAAATGTGTTCCATGTCTGAGACTAATGACAAGCTAGCAGATAGAATGTTGTTCCTGGAAGGCAGTTTACATGCCATTCAGATAATATCTAAGGATGAGAATATTAAATGTTTAGAATTATATATAAATGAAGAGAACAGGAAACTGACTGATTCAATGAAATCTTTAGAAATTTACATGGTCCAGGAAGTTCAAACACCCAGAGAAACAATGATGAATAGATTATAGTCCTTAGAAGACCTTCAATCCAATACAACAGAAGCAGAGATACAAATAATAAGGCATGAAAAAGATTTAATATTACCTGCACCTTTCAGAGTCAGGGAAGATCTACCTAAAGTCATTATTATCATCTCCTATGGCTTTGCCCATAGCTGTTACTGAAAAACCAGCAACAACAACAACAACAACAACAACAACAACAACAACAAAAGGTTTTGTTGATTGTCATTGGGAAGCAATAAGCATGAGAGATTTAAATGGTATAAAGGAAACAGTTGTCTCTTATGGCATGCACTCACCATATGGGGGGCAATTAGTAGAGTCATGGGCAAAGAGTAATAGGGTGACCACCAAGGATTGGAGCCAATTAATATCAGCTGCCTTGAAAATTCATCTCAAATTGAATGGAGGGCTTTATGTAGGGAAGAGCTAAAGCTCTTGAACTTCAAGGCTTAAAGAAAGGTTATAAAGCCCCCCAAGATAAAATTCTTGGTACGGGTCTTTATACTGATCCAGAAACTCAAGCTGTGTATGATGAACACATCTTGTCTCTATGCCATACAGCAGCTTTGAATGCTTGTGGTAAGGTTCATGAATCAGGGGAGAGAATTGGACACTATACCAAGGTGTTGCAGGAACAGAGGGAACGTTATACTGCATTTTTGCAAAGATTGTTTAGAGCAGTACAAATAGGGGTAGCAGATCCAGAAGCTGGGTGAATACTCATAGAATCTTTAGCTTATGAGAATGTGAATCCACAATGCAAAAAGGTGATTTGGCCCTTAAAGACCAGATCAGCACCATTGGATGAATGGATCCTGCACACAACCAACATTGAGTATAACGGTTATGACACTGAAACTTAAGTAGGAGACGTGGTCTCCAGAGGTTGGAAAAGACGTCCAAATACTAGATGGTACTTGTGGTAGAACAGGACATCTAAGAACAAGTTGTAGACAAGGCATTCCTAGGAATGCATCAAACAGAAGGCCTCAACCTTCTGGATTATGTAGAGGATTTGGCAAAGGCCAACACTGGACCAATAAATGTAGATTGACCAGGGACAAGCAAGGAAACCCTTTACGATCAGGAAACTCCTTGGGGGGACTCTCGAAGGCCCCCACATCAAAAGTGATTCAGTCATTCCCAGTCACTCTGGAGGACAATACTCCTCAGGATGATCAAAAAATTCAATGACTATCGTAAAAAAATCATACCACTCTAGATGGTAGATTAGCTACAGAGGATGAATCAAACATACCTGGATGAATAAAAAAAACTGTATATTTTGGCAAACTTCTATAAATGATCAATGACCTAAATTAAGAGTTCAAATAAACCTTGGTACCCAAGCCACACAAAGATACAACTAAGAAGGAGAACTACAGAACATGAACATTGATGCAAAAATGCTCAACAAAATACTGGCAAGTCAAATCCAAGAGCACATCAGAAAAATAATTCACAATGATCAAGTAGGCTTCATCCCAGGGATACAGGGATGGTTCAACATACAAAAAATATCATGTAATACATCATGTAACAAAACTTCAAAAGAAAAATGACATGTTTATCTCACTAGATACTGAAAAAGCCTTTGACAGAATCCAACATCCCTTCATGATAAAGGTCTTGGAGAGATCAGGGATAACAGGAACTTATCTAAACATGATAAAAGCAATATACTGTAAACTAACAGCCAACATCAAACTAAATGGAGAGAAACTCAAAGCCATTCCTCTAAAATCAGGAACAAGACAAGGTTGCCCACTCTCTCCATATCTGTTCTATATTGTACTTGAAGTTCTTGCTGGAGCAATAAGACAACAAAAAGAAATCAAGGGAATACATATTGGAAAGGAAGAAGTCAAACTTTTACTATTTGCAGATGATATAATAGTTTATATAAGTGACCCAAAAACTCTGCCAGGGAACTCCTAAAGCTGATAAACACCTTCAGCAAAGTGGCAGGATACAATATTAACTTAAAAAAATCACTAGCCCTACTATACATAGACAAGAAATGGATGGAGAAAGAAATCAGAGAACCATCACCCTTTATAATAGCCACAAACAACATAAAATATCTTGTGGTAACACTAACTAACCAAGTGAAAGAACTTTGAGTCTTTAAAGAAAGACATTAAAAAAGATACCAGAAAATGGAAAGATCTCCCGTGCTGTTGGATGGGTAGGATCAACATAGTAAAAATGGCAATCTTGTCAAAAGTAATCTACAGATTCAATACAATCCCCATCAAAATACCAGCACAGTTCACAGAACTTGAAAAAACAATACTCAACTTTATATGGAAAAACAAAAGACCCAGGAAAGCCAAAAGAACCCTGTTCGATAGAGGAAACTTAGGGGGCATCACCATCTGTGACTTTAAGCTCTATTACAGAGTTATAGTCCTGAAAACAGCTTGGTATTGGCACAAAAATAGACAAGTAAACCAATGGAATAGAATTGAAAACCCTGATATTATGAATACCTGATCTTTGACAAAGAAGCTAAAACTATACAATGGAAAAAAGAAAGATTCTTTAACAAATGGTGCTGGCACAACTGGATTCTGGCATGCAGAAGACTGCAGATAGATCCATATCTATTGCCAGATGTATCAAAGACCTCAACATAAATCCAGCCACACTGAACCTCTTAAAAGAGAAAGTGGGAAGTACCCTTGAATGGATTGGTACAAGAGATTGCTTCCTGAACATAACACCAGTAGCATAGACACTGAGATCGACAATTAACAAATGGGACCTCCTGAAACTGAGAAGCTTCTGTAAGGCAAAGGACACAATCAACAATATAAACTGGCAGCCCACAGAATGGGAAAAGATATTCACCAGCCCCACATCTGACAGAGGGCTGATTTCCAAAATATACAAACAACTCAAGAAGCTAGTCACCAAAACACCAAATAATCCAATTAAAAAGTGGGGTACAGAACTAAATAGAGAATTCTAAATAGAGGAATCTAAAAATGGCTGATAGATTCAACATCATATATATATGATTTTTCCCTTTTTTATTTATATTCTTTCCCATTTTTTAATTTATATTAAAAACATGATTGTTTTACATGTCAATCCCAGTTCCCTCTCTGTCCCCTCCTCCCCTGTCCCCCTGACACCCTACCTATCCCATACCTTTTCTGCTCCCCAGGGAGAGTGAGGCCTTCCATGGAGGATCTTCAGAGTCTATCATATCGTTTGGGATAGGGCCTAGGCCCTCCCCCATGTGTCTAGGCTGAGAGAGTAACCCTCTATGTGGAATGGGCTCCGAAAGTCCATTCCTATGCTAGGGATAAGTATTGATCTACTACCAGAGGCTCCATAGATTTCCAAGGCTTCCTCCCTGATAACCACATACATGGAGTCTAGATCAGTCCTATGCTGGTTTCCCAGCTATCAGTCTGGAGTTCATGAACTACCCCTTGTTCAGGTCATCTGTTTCTGTGGGTTTCACCAGCCTGGTCTTGACCCCCTTGCTCATCACTTCTCCCTCTCTACAACTGGATTTCAGTTCAGTTGCTTAGATACTTAGTTGGGGTCATCCTTGTAGATCTCTGGACATTTCCCTAGTGCCTGGTTTCTCTTTAAATCTATTATGGTATGTCTTTTCTTGCTCTCCTCTATTCTTCCCCCAACTCAATCTTCCTGCTGTCTCTTGTCCACATCAGACAGAGGGCTGATTCATAAAATATGCACAGAACTCAAGAAAATAGTCACCAAAACACCAAGTAATCCAATTAAAAAATAGGGTACAGAACTAAATAGAGAATTCTCAATAGAGGAATCTAAAAATGGCTGAAAGATACTCAACATCCTTAGCCATCAGGGAAATGCAAATCAAACCAACTCTGAGATACTATCTTACTTCTTTCAGAATGGCTAAAATCAAAAACACCAATGACAAGTTATGCTGGAGAGGATTAGAGAAAGGGGAACATTTCTCCACTGCTGGTAGGAGTGCCAACTTGTACAGCCACTTTGGAAATCAGTATGGTGGTTCCTCAGGAAAATGGGAATCAGTCTACAACAAGTTCCAGCATTTCCACTCTTAGGCATATACCCAAAAGATGCACATCAATACAACTAGGACATCTGTTCAACTGTGTTCATAGCAGCATTATTTGTAATAACCAGAACCTAGAAGCAACCTAGATGCCCCTCAGCTGAAGACTGGATAGAAAAAAAGTGGTACATTTATACAGCAGAGTACTACTCAGCGGGGAAAAAAAAAAACAATGGAATCTTGAAATTCACAGGCAAATGGATGGAATTAGAAGAAACCATTTTGAGCCAGGTAAACCAGTCACCAAAAGACAAACATGATATGTACTCACTCATATATGGATTTTAGACATAGAGCAAAAGATTAGCAGCCTAAAGTCCACTCTGCCAGAAAAGCTAGTAACAAGGAGGACCCTAAGAGAGACATACATGTTCCCCCAGAGAAGGGGAAAGAGACAAGATCTCTTGATCAAATTGGGAGCATTAGAGGAGGAGAAGAGGGAGTTATGAGAAAGACAGGGGAGAAGAGGAGGAGAGAGGAGAACATGAGGGAGCAGGAAGATTGAGATGGGGGAGAATAGAGGAGAGCAAGAAAAGAGATACCATAATAGAGGGAGCCACTAAGGGTTTAAAGAGAAATCTGGCACTAGGGAAATGTCCAGAGATTTACAAGGATGACCCCAACTAAGAATATAAGCAATAGTGGAGAGGCTACCTTAAATGTCCTTCTCCAATAATGAGATTGATGACTACCTTGTATGCCGTCCTAGAACCTTCATCCAGTAGCTGATGGAAACAGAAGCAGACAGCCACAGGTAAACACTGAGCTAAACTCCTGGAATCCAGTGAGCAAAGGGGTCAAGACCAGACTGGAGAAACCCACAGAAACAGCTGACCTGAACAAGGGAGAGCTCATGGACCACAGACTGACAGCTGGGAAACCAGCATAGGACTAATCCAGACCCCCTGATCATGGGTGTCAGTTAGCAGGCCTGGCCAATCTATGGGGCCTCTGGTAGTGAATCAGTATTTATCCCTAGTATGTGAATGGACTTTGGGAGCCCATCCCACATAGAGGGATACTCTCTCAGCCTAGACACATGGGGGAGGGCCTAGGCTCTACTCCAAATGATATGACCAACTTTAAAAATCCCCCATTGTAGGCCTCCCCCTCCCGGGGAACTGAAAGGGGATGGGATAGGGTTTTGGTGGGGGTCAGGGGAGGAGGGAAGGGAGAACTATGATTGACATGTAAAACAAACTTGTTTCTAATTTAAATTTTAAAAGGAAAAAAATTTTAAAAAGATAACAAATAAATAACATTATGATAATGGGCTTGGAGGACACAAGGGTGGATGTCACTATTATAACTCAAAAATCTTGACCTGCAAGATGGCCCCTGCAGGAGACAAATGTTCAATTCTTAGGGATTGGAACCCTATCTCAAGTAAAACAAAGCCCAAGATAGGTTGAGTGTATAGGGCCAGAAGGACAACGAGGAAGGCTGAGACCATATATGGCTGATATGGCAATAAATCTATGGGGTCATGATCTATTGCAACAGTGGAATGCCCAAATTAACATCCCTCCAGTATTATATAGGAACTATAAACAAATTCATGGATGTAGAAAAGTATTGTAAAGCACTATATAAGACAGAAGACAAATATCCAGGCTGTACAAAAACAGAATACAAGTGCCAATCTAATAAGAGCAACCAAAAGACCTACCCTTAAAGTGGCTAACAGATGAAGCTGTCTAGGTAGTGCAATGGCCTATGACCTCTGAGAAGCTAGAGACTCTAGAAAATTTGGTTCAGGAACAGCTAAATGCTGGACATATCAAAGAATCTACGAGCCCTTGGAATTCTCCTGTATTTTTATCAAAAAACAAATATGGAAAATGGAGAATGCTTACAGACCTGAGAGTCATCAATAAAGTAAAGAGCCTGGAATGTTCTTGCCTTCTCTGATAACTCAAGAATGGCCTATTATAGCTATTGATTTAAAAGATTGCTTCTTCACTATATCTTTACAAGAAATTATAGGTAAAAATTTGCCTTCACAGTGCTTACTTACAATTCTCAGCCAGTCAAGAGATATCAATGGAAGGTTTTGCCACAGGGAATGTTAAATAGTCCCACCCAGTTCCAGTATTTTGTGCAAAAACTATTGGAAATAATTCATAAACAGTTTCCACAACCTGTAATTTACCATTTTTTGATTGTGAGCCTAGCCTTTAATGACTGAGCCATAATTTTCCATTATATGGATGATATATTGTTGGCTGACTCTAAGGCAGAAATGTTAGAAAAAATATTTGAGGAGGTAAAGGAATTTTTACCTCACTGGGGATTACAAATTGCCCTGGAAAAAAATACAAAGAGGAGATTCTTTCAATTACTTAGGATATAAAATAGATCTACAGAAAATTAGACCACAAGAAGTACACATCTGGAGTGATTGATACCAGACTCTCAATGATCTCCAAAAATTACCAGGAGAGATTTCTCAACTACACACCATTATTGTAGAAGGGCATGATTTGGAAAACTTGAAAATGACCCTAAAAGGGGACAAGGACTTAAATAGTCCACAGATATTGTCAGACGAAGCTGAAAAGGAATTAGAATGGGTAGAAAAGAGACTACTAGAAGCAAATGTGGACCATGTGGATCCAGAACTAGACTGTATTCTGGTTATATTACCATATAGAGAATACCCTTCAGGGATTCTGATGTGAGGGACGATACCACATTAGAATGGATATTTCTGCCACATAAACAGAATAAAAACTAAAGACATATATAGAAAAGATCTCTGATTTGATTTTAAAAGGTAAATTGAGACTTTGTCAACTGACAGGAATGGACCCAGCAGAAATTATAGTAGCTTTAAGTAATGGAAAGATAATGAATATTGGCAAAGAGCTTGCAGTAACTTTTTGGGAACAATTAGCAACAATTATCCCAAAAGTGAGAGAATAAAATTCATACAGAAAACTATTTGGATCCTTCCATGCCTTGTAAGAAAAACACCAATCTCTGGAGTCCCTACATTCTACAGTGATGCAAACAAATCAGGTAAGGCAGTATATAAATCAAGAAACACAAGTAAAGTAGTTCAAAGCCCTTATAACTCTGTACAGAAGGCAGAAAGTATTGTATGCCATTCTTGTGATAGTTATGGATTTTACAGAACCTCTCAATATAGTTACCAACTCTCAATATGCAGAGAGGGTTGCCTTACACATTGAGACTGCTAAATTTATTCCTGATGATACTGAATTAACTTCACTGTTTATGCAATTACAAGAAAAAATCAGGAATAGGACATATATATATATATATATATATATATATATATATATATATATTTGATATATATATCACATCAGGTCCAATACAGGTCTGCCAGGTCCTCTAGCACAAGACAATGATGAAATTGTTTATTAATAGGAAGTGTGCGGGAGCCTTGGAATTTCATTTAAAAACAACCATGTAAATAGCAAGGGTTTAAAAAAGGAATTTTCCATCACTTGGAAACAAGCTAAGGAAATAGCAAAAAAAATGTCCTACTTGTTCCTTCTATAACCAAACCTCTTTACCAGAAGGTAGTAACCCTGAAGGTACACATAGAAATGAAATCTGGCAAATGGATAGGTTTCACTTTGCAGAATGTGGAAAATTAAAATATGTGCACCATACAATATTTTCAGGGTTCTAATGGACCACTGCTCCGAGACCTGAAAAGGCTGATTCTGTTACTGCACACCTATTAGAGGTAATGGTATTACAGGTATACCAGCACAAATAAAAACTGACAATGCTCCAGCATATGTCTCTACCAAATTGAACAGTTTTTTTTTAATATTATGACATAAAGCATACAACTGGTATACCACACAATCCAACAGGACAAGCAGTGGTTGAGAGATCTAATCACACTTTAAAGGAAATGCTCTATAAACAGGCAGGGGAACAAAGACCCCCAAACACAGATTACATAATGCTTTACTAACATTAAACTTTCTTAATGCTAATGAGAAAGGAAAAACAGCCGAAGAAAGACACTGGACAATAGAAAAAACTTCTGAACTAAATCAGCCGATGTATTTCAAGAATGTATTGACCTCAGTATGGAAACCAGGATATGTGTTATGTTGGGGTAGGGGTATTTGCCTTTGTTTCTACAGGAGAAGAAAAGATTTGGATACCATCAAAGTTGATCAAGATCCAGTTTGAACAGGAGAAACCTCTTGATGAGGAGAAATGATAGGTCATCCACCAAGGGATATCCGACAAATTGTATGGAGTCCTCACAAAAGTAGGGTGAATATTTTGTTCTTGTCTTTACAGGGAAACCCATCTCCAAAAAGCAAAAGGACACTGAACATGTAGATGCCTAACGAAGAGAAGATAGCTATCCAGAAAGAACCATCATACAAAGAAGAACCTGACTATGGTAAAATACTTATACTAAACTTTTCTGTTTTCTGTTTCCCTCCTTCCCAGCACTATCATAGTCCCTATCCACATAAAATTCAAACCTAGCTTTGAAGTTGGACTTGGCCCTCCTTCTCCAAACTCAAACATGTTGTTTAAATGAAATTCAGAGTTTCTGTCTCATATCAAAAGGCCATTGGTGTAAGACAGAAGAAAATAAAATGTAAGACTATTATTGTCTTAACTCTGTATTCTCTAAAATCCTAATTTTCATCATTCTTAATTTCGTCCTTATTTTTACCTTTCCCTGTATGTTTACCTATGGAAGTTAAACTTTCTGTGCTGATATTAATTTTTAAATCCTCCACAGTGAATAAAAATTTCCTAACAGCAATCTCTGAACTCTGCGGAAAGATGAAGGGGCCCCACTTCATTGATTCCACTCTATTCAGCTTGATGCCTCTGAACTAACAAACACCACCCTAAAATTGTCTTGGGACTATAAGGCTCAAGACAACTCCAGACTAGCTAGCTGAAATGGTGCCCCTTTTTATTACACTCTGGCCAGAGCTTCAAATAAGAACTTCAGTCAAGCATCTCCCGCCACGCAGAGACTATCTACAAATGATACGGCTAGTCCTCTAGAAACTTTTTATTGCTCTAATTTCTTTTTCCCTGCGGGATCCCATGTAGTTATCATCATCCTATTTCAGCAGGAAGTAATCCTAAGAAAACAATGCCCCTTTTCCCTAATATTGGCTTTAAGGGATAGTATTCATCGGCATAGGGTTGGTTTTAGTCATTTAAGGTTGAGTATGGAAGGTGATGCTCAGACTCGGGTATCTCTTTTAGATAAGTTTAAGGGTATGGATGGGAAAGGTATGGTTAAGATGGGATAGGTAGATTAACATATTTTCTAGTGAACTAGCTTTAGCAACTGTTAGCTATAGATAAATTGTTAGATTATAGTATGTTGAATGTTTAGTGTCTTTTTTTGTTTCCAATGTTTTACACACAAATATAAAACTATCTTGATGTATATACATTTTGTATATTGATACAGCTTAGGAAATTTTAGAATTTCCAGTTCTACCTCTAGTCAGGACATTTCAGCTCTATCTCTGTTAGTGAGAATTATATATATGTATATAGTTACATTTTTGGAGTCATTGTCCTTGCTAAATTATTTTTGGGAAGCTTCTGTCTTTGTACAACTATGTTTTTGAGAATTACAGACTTTTACCACCCATGTTTCTTTTTTCTTTTTTTTTTTTTAAAGATTTTATTTATTGGGCAGCATGTCAGCGGGCGGCGGCTGGGAGCAGCCGCGGCCAGCGAGTGGCTCTTGTGCATGACGGGGGACCAGGCAGAGGCGGCTGGGAGCTGTCTAGGAGCGGAGCGGTGGCCGGGCTCTCGGGGTGCCCGCGCTACATGCCGCCCACCGGTGTCGAGTCCTCCAGGATGAACAGGAAGAAGGGAGACAAGGGCTTCGAGAACTCACGGCCGTACAAATTAACCCATCAGGTCATCTGTATCAACAACATAAACTTCCAGAGAAAATCTGTTGTGAGTTAAAGGTTCTGAAGATACATATCAATTTTTCTTTGGATCAGCCGAAAGGAGGTCTTCTTTTTGTGGTACCCAGTGTAGAGAGAAGTATGGCAGAGAGAGGTGCTCGTGTCTTCTCTTGTGGATATCAAAATTCTACAAGATTTTGGTTCCCATGTGTTGATTCATACTCTGAGTTGTGTAGATGGAAATTAGAGTTTACGGTAGATGCTGCAATGGTAGCCATATCCAATGGAGATTTGGTGGAGACAGTGTATACCCACGACATGAGGAAGAAGACTTTCCATTACATGCTTCCTATTCCTACAGCAGCATCCAATATCTCCTTGGCCATTGGACCTTTTGAAATACTTGTAGACCCATATATGCATGAGGTTACACATTTTTGTTTGCCCCAGCTTCTTCCATTACTCAAAGATACCACGTCAGACCTTCACAAAGTTTTTTAATTTTTTGAAGAAATTTTGGCTTGTCGCTATCCATACTCCTGTTTTAAGACTGTCTTCATCGATGAGGCTTTTGTTGAGGTGGCTGCTTATGCGTCTATGAGTATTTTCAGCACAAACCTTCTGCACAGTGCCATGATTATAGATGAGACGCCCCTGACCAGGTGGTGCCTAGCACAGTCGTTAGCGCAGCAGTTCTTTGGATGTTTCGTATCCAGAATGTCTTGCCCCTCATCTCACCTTCACTTTTCAATAAGGCATCCGCATACACTGTCCTGGGAATACTACACTATGTTTCAATGTAAAGCTCACCTCGTGATGATACGGATTGAAAACAGAATCAGCATGGAATTTATGCTACAATGCAAATTGGATGCAGTGTCCAGTTGGAAACAGTGTTATGTGAGCGTCTGTCCTTACAGGTTTTCAATAAACTACTAAGCCTGGCCAGTACTGCTTTGTCTCAGAAGTTCCAGCCGCACATGTGAAGTTAGATGCTGGTTTCCACCTATGGGTTTTTGAAGTCCATTTCCGACATCTCTGGCAAAGACATCCAGCCTTTAATAAAGCAGTGGGTGTATCCTTTTCAGTAGCAGCTCAGCAAAGTGGCAGGGAATAAGTTATGTGAAAGATGGAAAAAAGGGAGGGACCACTTAAAGTAACAGTGCAAGAGTTAGACGGATCCTTCAACCACACCTTGCAAATTGAAGAAAACAGCCTTAAACACAATATACCCTGCCACTCTAAAAGCAGAAGGAATAAGAAGAAAAAAATCCCACTGATGAATGGGGAAGAAATTGACATGGATCTTTCTGCAATGGACTAAGTTACTTAAAACGCCGATTCCCCGTTGCTATGGATAAGGATAGACCCGGATATGTCAGTCCTGAGGAAGGTGGAATTTGAGCAGGCTGATTTTATGTGGCAGTATGAGCTCCGCTATGAAAGATGTCGTTGCTCAGCAGGAATCCATCCTGGCCTTGGAAAAATTCCCCACCCCGGGGCCAGCATCATGTCTCTCGCTCACTGATATTCTAGAACAAGAGCAGTGTTTCTACTGAGTGAGGATGTCAGCGTGCTTCTGTCTTGCGAAGATTGCAAAGCAATGGTGAGCACATGGACAGGACCACCAGCCATGAAGTCTCTCTTCACTAGAATGTTTTGTTGTAAAACTTGTCCAAACATTGTGAAAACAAACAACTTCATGAGTTTTCAGAGTGGACCAGAGTTGTGAAGAACTTCAGTGGCCACTTAATATGATTCAGACTGACCCTGTTCCATATGTAAGGCATAAGATTCTAAACATGTTGTCTAAGAATCCACCATTTACAAAGAACATGGAGTCTCCATTATGCAATGAAGCCCCAGTAGATCAACTATGGAAACTAATGAATTCTGGACAGTGAGTGAGTGAATGTAGAACAAGAGATGTCCTGTAGTTTTAAAGACTGCATATTTCTGTTCTCCATCTCAGAGAGCATGCCATCTTATCATACTGACTCAGGAGCTGTATCAAGATCAAGATAATCCCTCAGCTACTTAGCGAGCCCAGACCAGCCTGAGCAGGATGAGACTCTGTCAAAAACATACCAGCTGGCATCCAGGTGTATATGCCTTTAATCACAGCACTTGGGATTTCTGTGAGTTCAAGGCCAGCCTGGTCTGCAAAGTACTGCACATGACTGGAGGTTACAGTGTGGTGCTGTGGACTTGTACTTCACTCTCTTTGGCCTCAGTAGACCTTCCTGCTTACCCTTGCCAGAACTCGGGCTTGTGCTCAATCTAAAAGAGAAAAAAGCCGTCTTGAATCCTACCATAATTCCAGAAGCCGGAGCAGGCAACCAGGAATCCTCGAGTAACCCAGGCTCTCATGCTCAGCTCGCTGGATTTCAGAACCCTTTTTCAAGTTCTCAGGATGAGGAGGAGGTTGATATGGATACTGTTCATGATAGTCAGGCCTTCATTTCCCATCATCATGCTTGAAAGGCCATCATCTCCAGGGCTTTCTAAATACCGCCCATCGAGCTCCAGGTCTTCCCTAATGCCCCAGCATTCATTAGGCTGTGACATCATACCAACTACAAAACCCCAGTGGACTATGGAACTGTCCCAAAAGAGAATAGGTAAGGAGCAGCCTTTGGAGATGAGTGTGCATTGCATGGGAGCAGCTCTGTTCTCGATGTTTGCTAAGGAGTCTACGTCCTCTAGACACAGCGACCACCATCACCATCATCACCATGAGCACAAGAAGAAGAAGAAGAAGAAGAAGAAGAAGAAGAAGAAGAAGAAGAAGAAGAAGAAGAAGAAGCACAAACACAAGCACAAACACAAGCATGACAACAAAGACAAGGACAAGGAGCCCTTTGCCTTCTCCAGCCCCGCCAGCGGCAGGTCTGTGTACTCCCCATCACTCTCAGACTGAAGCGCCTGCCTGAAGAGCCCTTTCCAAAGTCGCGATCAGAAGAAGGTGTTACTGCAGCCTGGTCCTCTACAGCCTGGTCCTCGGTGGAGCATGATCCAAGAGGGAATACAGAGAAACCTGAGAGTGCTCTGGAGTTCTGGGCTTCAATTTCTGTTATTTGTGTAACTGCGATCTAAGTAGGAACTGTTTTGTTGTTGTTGTTGTTGTTGTTGTTGTTGTTGTTGTTGTTGTTGTTGTTCTGGTTGAACTCCTCCGTCTCTTGTTTCTTCCTGAAAACACAGAGCAACTTCTTTTTACAAAAGCCTTCATATCCACTGCAGGCCCGTTCACATCCTGGTCTCCTGTGGAATACCAAGGTCAGGTATGATTGAAAGCCTTTGATGGATGTCATGGGCAGAAAGACATTTCAACAGAAGCAACTGCCAGATCTGTATTACCCTGTGTTTTCATGAAGTGCTGAATAACCCCACTCGGAATTGCTGGAAAGAGGCTTTTCTATAGAACTCATCCCTCTTGACTGCTTTCTGTGTTAGCCATAGAAAGTAAGTACTGTCATTTATGAGCAAAGACTCATATTTCCTTTTACCCCTACAGTCCAAAAGTTTTGAAAAAATTATTTTTAAAAATATTTAACATAACTATCTTTTGATAGTGCATTTGGTGACTTTGATGTTGCAATTTAGCAGAACAGCCAGGTCCACCATTATTCTCAAATCAAGATGTTGAAATGAAATTTTGTTTTGTTTTGTTTTCCATTAAGTACAAGTGAATGTGTTCATGTGTAAAATACGTGTTGCTGAATGTGGGCAGTGTATACACGTAACATGCACTCTTTCTAAAATTACTCTGTATACAAGGCAACCTGGTGTTGCTTGCCTGTAGTCCCAGCATTTGAGAGGTAGGAGGAGGAGGATCATTTAAGACCAGCCTGAGACACATGAGAATCTGTATCAAAAAAGCAGAATCACAAAAATCACCATAGATGACAAAATAGGATGCTTTAAGAAGGTGTGACTATTTGTTGTTCATCAGCTTGGACAGAGGTAATTTGGCCCACGTTGGAGTATACCAGCAACAGTTTTAAAATACATGTGCAGTGTTTTGGTTTCATATTTAACAGTTTGTATGATTGTGTGTTTTATTTTGTTATTTTATTTTTTGTTTTTCTGAATTTACCAGGTTCTCTGTTTAATTTTTTTCCATATCTGGTTTTTATCATTTCCCTTGTTACTAAAATGTTTGACAAAATTCTTGTTCTCAGAATAAATATTTCAAAAGGGAGCCAATAATGGTGAACTTTGAAATAATAAATAACTTTCTAAATTGAACATTCAAAAAAAAGATTTTATTTATTTATTATGTATACAGTCTTCTGCCTGCATGCCAGCAGAGGGCACCAGATCTCATTCAAGGTGGTTGTGAGCCACCATGTGGTTGCCAGGAATTGAACTCAGGACCTCTGGAAGAGCAGTCAGTGCTCTTAACTGATGAGCCATCTCTCCAGCCCCCCATGTTTCTTATCTATGATATTAATCATACATAGATATTTGATCTTCAAACACTTCATAGACCTGCTGAATATGGCATTTAAATGTTTTAATATTAGTACTCCATTGACATGAGACACAATTGCTCCTGACAGCACCAAGCTTTCCCAAAAGAATGTTGGGCACTGATGACACTCTTGAGTCTGTTCTTTCCTTGGCTAATGGCCTCTTGGGCAAAGACCTGCCCCCTTGCTCCCTGACCGCTTACTTTGAACATGCTATCCTACTGTGCTTGCAGTTGATAAACTTAGAAGACTTCTGAACCTTGCCAAGTCAGGGTAAGACAGCCTTCTACCTTCCTGCTTCTGTGTTGGTCTGTCAGATACTAATCTTTAGCCAAAGCTGGTTGCCCCCATGCTACTATGAGACTTCAGGTGGCCTGCTCTTTCTGTCATCGCTGCACCTTTGGAAGTTGTTTGCCTGCACTTCCTACCTACCCTAGTATTGTTATCCTCCTTCCCAGGTCTTTGATGAGGTTGAAGATTAGACTATCACAATTATTATTCTCTCTTCCTAGATAGATATATTAGATACAAGACTTAAACTTTCCAGATTAGGACAACACTATAGTAATCTCTGTTATGTTTACTTTAGGACTGGATATGTAGTTCTTGCCATTTGCTCTTGTTGCTTCACTGACAATAGGTCTTAAGTGTGTTTGTTATTACTTTTTCTTTGCCTAAAGCATACTTGATATTTACTATCTTTGTATATAGTTTTGTATCAAGCCTAAATATTTTTCTTTAGACTAAAAGGGGAAGTTTTGCGAGTCTTTTCAGTGGTGTGACATCTTACAGTCAGTCATGCCCTGTAAGCAACCCTTCACCCTTGATCGTTCCATAATCAAATCATACTTTGGCTCACCTAGTTTCTTTTCAGTGTAACTGTACTTCATTCTGTTGTATGTGCCAGTCATGTGTGAAAAGATGTTTGTCAATTCACATAATATGACTGATTTATCATGGTTCAGGAGCACCCTGCCTTTTTCCTGTCCTAGCAGCTAAAAGGTACAACAGATACCCTATATGTGACTTCCATGATGAGCACCTGTCCTTCACCCTGACCCATGAACATGTTCATCCTGAGCTATGGCTGATTCCTCTAAGGTCCTCTCTTGCATTCCCTCCCCAGGGCACAAATCCACAATGGCTGATAAACTATGGCTGGCATACACAAGGGTCAGACGCCAGATGGACTCAGTTTTCAAGTACACATTTCATGGTCATAGTAGCCTGGCCTTCAGAAGCCTCACGTAGAGGCTGACCCCAGGCTGAGCTGGATCATTACAGTAAAGTCACCTGTTTTCCTGGATTTGGGAAGACAGCAGAAAGAGGATTCTGTAGTTTGTAAGAAAATATCTTTTCCAAGAAAGGGCATGTGATGTGCAAAAGGAGGAAACTGTTGGAACTAAAGTGGAGATGTAGAATACATTTTCCGTTCATTTGTATCTGGGCCTGGGGAGGAGAACGCATGTGTTTGACTTCCTCCATATCTGGAACTCCTGTGTCTAGACATCGCTGATTCTGGTGACCTCGGCCCCAGGTTAACTAATTGATAAAGATGGTAAAGGCCTTGCCTTCAGGCTCTGCTTTCCCCATTTACAGAGCCCACAATACCTCCTCCATGGTTCTCTCAACAGGGTTATGATCCAAATTTAGGCACCAGAACTGGAGGTTATGTACTGAGACCCCACTTTCTTGCATCCCCTCACTTGCTAACAGACATCTGCTTGTCTGTGACTCTGATAACCCTTTTCTCCCCTCACTAGCCATAATGCATGTCCCTTTCTCTAGATGCTCTAGCTGCCAAAGGTGAGACCTGTGACCCTGTGTGCATGACATTTCACTGAGGTGGGGACCCATGAATGCTGATGTTCACGGCCAGGCCTGTGTGCTTTCTTGTACCAGAGCAAAACAAAACCAAGTGCCATTTGATCACACGTGACACATACAGAAGGGAATATCTACCACCTTTACTGGAAACTGAGGCATTAGAGGGATGTGCATGTGGGGCCTTTTGTTGGTACCTGGCATCGTATCTAGAGGAAGACAAGGTCAGTGCAGTAGTCCCAGATCCAAGGTCCTGTGTAGACCCCGTAGTACTTCTCTATGCATTAAGTTTCTTTGCACAATGCACAGGAATCTATTTAAAAACAGAGATAGGTGTGTCAGAGGGATATTTGTGTGGTCATTATCTTACAGGAAAATCATGAATGGGAGGGAAATAGAAATAATCAGAATATCAATCTCATTACCATCACATCTAGGGTGGATGATGCCTGTTGTGTTCAGCCCTAGGAACACCACAACTTTTTCAAGAGCCAACAGCATTTGTCAATTTGGAGTCATTTTGCAACCTGCAGACCACATAGATATGAAACAAGTGGATGGGAAAGACAGTTAATATCATTCAGGTATTTTCTGTGACCTTTGAGATTTTAAGCCATAGAAAGAGCATCTCCAGCTAAATATTACTGAGCAGGAAGGGAACCAGGTGGGAGCAGAGCATAAGCACAGCAGTGGGTGTTTCTGTCTAGAGTCTCCACGTCTAGGCTGAGAGACTCCTAGGCTACTGTTGGAATGTCTTGTGTGCAGAAACTACTGGCTGAAGACTGTGGGTGGCCAGGCTGACCTAGAGAGAGGGAGGAAGCACAGTGCAACCTGATGTTCAGAAGGATCACGAGTGCAGAGCTACTGGAGAGCACACCAGCGGCTAGAAATGTGCTACCAGAATTGGAGCTCTAAGTGCCTGGTGATAGGCACAGGTGGAGGTCATGTCTCTACCTAACACCGGTAACTTTGGAGCCACATATTTTCCATGTGTACATCAATGTTCAGAACTCCACTGTGAGAACTGACACAACATGGAACACTTGATCAGGACACCTGCATTCCCTAGGATGTGACTGAAAATCTCTGTACAGGAAATACATGCCTAATTCCTATTTTTGCTCCTACGTGGCGTGTGTGTGTGTGTGTGTGTGTGTGTGTGTGTGTGTGTGTGTGTGTGTGTGTGTGTGTGTATGTATTTGTGGGCGTGTGGTGGATGGTTTGGTGTGTCTGCTTGTAAGGATGTTGACCAGAGCAAGACATCATCTTCCTCCACAGCTCCCAACACTGTTTCCTTGAGACACAGTCTCTCATTGAACTTGAACTTCATCATTGTGGCCACATTGTCTTGGCAGCCAGCTCTGAGGAACCACTGTCTCTTCTACAATAACTGGGTTACTGGCATGCTCAGGCATGTCTAGCTCTTTATGTTAGCTCTTATGACATGGATTCAGGCCTTCATGCTTGCAGAACAGGAACTCTTTTATTGACAAATCATATATTTATTTCATAAAGATTAGTAAAAGATTATAAATGACAGACTAATTCACTGCATAATCTTCTTATATGCATTCTTAGCACTCTCATGTTGGAAAAAGACAAAGTAAAAGTTAAACAGAAGCTTTAAGCTTAAAAAAAATGAAGCAGTAGGCTTCATTGAATAGGTAAGTCTTTTAGTGGGGGGTGGAATATAAGATTAGGTTATTAACAAAAGATAATACTCTTGGCTAGAAGTATATAGAAGGTATCCTGTGTATAGAAAAGAGCTTGCAGAGTCTTAAACATCAGCACTTTCTTTAAGAGGAAGATTTACAAAGGCTGTAGTCATGTAGAACTGGAGAATGAAGAAAACATCAGATTTAAAATTAAAATAGTTAAATTATGGCTCTCCTGATGAAGCATATAAATAGCAGTACATATTTAAGAATCAAACAAAAGGCAGATGAAAGGCTCTATCGGTCTGCAACAAACCTTTCCATTCTCTCTAAATCTGCCTGCATGTTACGGGATAATATTCACCAGTATAAAAATAGAATGCATTGTAAACTGAGAGAAGCCAATTATGATTTTTTGAAAGGACAGCAGAAATTTGCACAAAGTTTACAGCTATGGCTGCAAATCTTCACAATAAAAGCAATGAGATTATAGTAGACTCACTAAAAACAGACTCTCCCATGCCAGACCGGGGACAGAAATAACTGTTTGGGCCCGGAGCCAAACTGAAGCAACTAAGAGAGGAGAGGAAGGCATGTTGTAAGATCTCAGTCCCCAGGCTTTGGATGTCCTATGCCCATCCCAGTCCCCTATCCCATCACTCCTCAGCCCCTGCCTCCAGACTGCAGCATACCCTTCCCTTCCCAGTTATGCTAACCCAGCCCTTTCCACAGTGGCTTCTGAGGAGAAGCAAACTTAGTTGATCAGCCAAGGAAGAAAGTGAATCCCAATTCTGTCATCAGTACAGTGTGAAAATCCAAGTTTTCTAAAGTCCTTTCCAGCTCTAAAGGTATGCTTTTTTCATTTCCAGCACTTATGTACCAGATTTAGAGAGACCTGCTGTTAACGGTTCTCTTAGAGGTGGCTGTTTCCAGCACCATTCATCATCTTTTGATACACGAGCTTTCACATTCTCTTGTGTTGTGTTCTCTGTGTTTACGTTACTAGCTTCCCTCTTTTTCTTGGCCAAACCCCTGGTTTTGCTAGGATATAATCTCTAATAAACAAGCAGACCAACCAACCGCTTGGTGGTAGAGGTTAACATACTGCCTTGCAGTGTGGACATATCGTACTATGCCATATCCCTAACTGACCGATTAATTCATACTTAGGTTAGAATACACTCATTTGTCCTGTGAATTTTGGCTTACTTCTCTTTGGTCTCATGGTACCTGGGTTACAGTATTAATTCTCTCATCTTGGTGTGATATTTTTCCTCTCTGAAGTTTTTTAAAAATTTTTTATTATTTTTAATTACTCATATTTACATGTCCATACCCCCCATTCCCTCGCCCTCCCATCCTCCCATGGAACTCTTAACCACTGAGATTTCCTAAGCCTTGTTCAAGCTCCTCCTAACATTTTAAACCATCTGAAGGAAGGAGAGTGCAATGGAATATTTTTCTCTATTTAGCACTGGACGAAACTGTACATGAAATCTTCCTTCACTAATTTGTCTAACATTTCTCATTTGATATTATGATAAATGTGGATTTTAGTACCTCAGATCTGTCTGGGTAAAGGGAGGAAACTAAGTACAATAGTTGTTAAGTACAACTCTGTCTTCCACAGTCTGGTTATTAGACCAGGCCCTGATACCATGACAATAGCACATTGTCTCCAAATGTTTCTCAATGGCCCCATGGGAAATGATGCCAAGCAAATCCATTTTTAGAATAGGACAAAGAAAAATACTGGCTGAGAAAGGAAGGGAGGCCAGGCTTAAGTGAGCCTTGTGCTTCAGGAGTGATCTGGATAGGGCTAAAGACACATCAAGGGCCTACAAACCCTCTCTCAAAGACCCCCAGGCATCTCAAAAAGACCACAAGTTGGAGTGTTAGTGCATGAGAGCAATAGATAGTGACAAACTTTTTATCTCTTACAATCTTAAGCAGAGTGAGACTCACCCATGAGCATTGTCATCGTGTATTTTAGACCTCTGATCATGTTGGCATGTGCAGCAATAGCGAAGTCTTTCCCACCCGAAAACCTGATCAAGACGGTATGTCGTGACCCTGTGGGGAAATATAAATCATGTGACTGAAGGCTGACAGCATCAGAAAGGCTGAATATGAACCCAAGTACTCACAGATGTTGAAGTAACTAGTATGACCTTAAACTTTATCCAGATGTGTCTTGAACTCAGTACACCCAATAGGTTTTCTGTAACACAGGACAAAACCATGGATCTCTCCATGACATCAGCCCTGTCCTTCCTTGTTACCATCTTGGAGCTATATAATGAGCTGACCACAGACCCTCCTTCTGATACATATAGCATCTAGCAAAGCTACCAGCACATGGTTTTCCACAACCCCTGTGTCACCTCCTTCTGCATTCCACTTTATGGCAGGTGGGAAGACTAGAAAGAGATGGTATATATCTGTAGATTGCCCATATTCCCAGTTCTTAAGAGGATTACTGCCAGCCCAGGCCATTTTCCCCAAGAGTCAGGTCCTGTCCTGATTCTACTATAGTGTCTCCAAAGATATCCCCAGAAGACCAAGTTCTGGGCCTCCCCTTCCTGCCCCTGGCTCCTCTGTGCCTGCACAGAAATAAGCACAGAATCTATACTGGCTTTGTGCTGTAAAGAGGGACCAGGAATGAAAGCTTTAGTCCTTCTGGGAGTGTCATAGTAGAATAATAGCATATGATGTACTGGGTCATCTGTTTTTGTCTGATGTCCCATGAACATCTCTCCTTTGCTTACAGAAGTCACCTGACACATCACCCAGACAAGACAAGAGGATTCACATCGAGTGCCCAGATGATGCTAACCATGTAGGTGGTTAGGACAGTGAGTCCATTGATCCTAGTGAAGAGAGGGCTATCTGAGGGCAGATACTCTTGAGATGTTCATCCTAAACTCCAACTTGCCAATAATGTTCTTGACAAATGTGAAGGGCGGCAGTGGGCTGAACTTCTTCTTTTCAGGGATAGGAATGTTTCTGGCCCAGTGAATTATGTTCCATTTTCCTAGAAGCTAGAGAGCAAATTCACCCTTGAAGGAGCATGGAAAGGGAAATCCAAGCAAAGTGTTCTAGGAAGTAATTGAAATAGGAGGAGATGGAGTAAGGAATATTTGAAGGGAAATGATACATTGAGGCATCAAAAGATTCCTGGTCATGGTTAGCCCCTTTCTCCGTCATAAGTGCCCAGATCTGGGCAGGATAGTATAAGGGGAGATATCATCCCTGGGACAGGTTGATTATAGGGTTCCTGCACAGGTCCCACAGACATTAAAAGAGAAACAAAAAGAGCACCAGTCTAAGAGAATGAGCACGAACTGACCAATCCCTTTATTTTAAGATTAAAAGGAACTATTGGGCCAGATGGAGCTGTAATAGTCAGATGGGGGCAGAGTACCCAGACACCAGCTTCATCCATGGGGCATGATTGCCTCCGGGTCAACGGAGTTACTAGGAAGGGTCCATCAAAGACCATAGAAGCCACATCGGGTATCTCTATCAATCAGTGCCAGGGCCTGGGAGGAAGGCTGGCCATCTCCAGAGTTTCTCATCTTCTCAAAACACATTGTCAATTTAAACATCAGAGCATCTTAGGAAGTCCATCCCTCCTGACCTCCCCATACCCAGCGGTGCTCAACCCTCTGCAAGCAGCAGCCCTGCATTGTGTACATTGTCCTGTGAGGCTTTCATTGAGAACTATGAGCTGAACAGATTCATTTTGTGGAATTAATAGAAGGTTATCAGAAGACAACAGGCTGAAAGAGGAGACCATGGGTTTCTGTGGCAGATGATGAGAATGAGGCATCCTTAAACCATCACTTGACCTCTGGGTGCCCCTGATGTCAAATATCAAAAAAAGTCATTCTGGAGGACAGACACTGAGAGAAAAAAACAGAGCATCTCAGTGATGTTCACCTGCAGTTCTCATCAGCAGCCCTGAAACTCTCAGCCAGCCTGTGGGTACCCAGTTCATACACTCAGTATCCTCAGCACTCTCACCTCATCGGCAGGGCAGGGGAACTATGTATGATACTGGAATAATGATTGCTCCACGGAGGGCAGGGTCAGAATCACAGTCAGCAGGATTAGCTGCATGGTCACCATGTTGTCTCTATGCTTCCTGGATTCCCTGCACCTTGTATTTCCTGCACTGGGTGGCACAACATCTGCCCAAAGCTCCCATCCATGCAATAGACTGGTATCACTGTTTTGTTTGGAACTCAGGAATACATGGTGCTAATTCTGTAATCAACCACCTGCCTATGCTTTCACTCATTCTCAGAAAGCCTTGTTAGGAAAGAGAATGTTATCAGAGTGGGAAGTGACACCCAAGAACAGAGCCAGGAGGATAACAAGTGTTCCTATGTTCTCAACCTCTCTATGCTTGGCTGTATTTCCTACTAAAAGATGCCACAACACTTCCTCTCCCCACTCAGAACCTCCAGTTTTTAGAGCAGGCACCGGCCTGTGTCCACACGGCAGTGCTGGGTACAGGAGTGTGTTCTCCAGCCACAGCCCAATAAGAACTGAGCTATAGTGTCACACTTCAGCACCCTGGTCTCTGTGCCCTGTCTTCCCCAATGCTTCCCATCCTTATAACACCTCCCTGACTCTCCACACGCTCACAACTGATCTCTACCAAGCTAGTAGTCCCTACAATGCACCTAAATTCCAACCCAACCATTTATTAAGCAGTTTCCTTCACGCTTTCCAGGCTCTAAGATTAGTTGGGAGTTGGGTCTATGATCAAAGTCTCCTGGGGGTACCTACTGCCCACTTCTATTTTCTGCCACACCACAGTGAAAATACATTGTCCTACTCCTTTGTATGTATATACCTGTCTGTGCCTGTGCACACTGAATGTCCATGTATGTCTGGGTAGCTGTGGAAGATTGCACATGAGTTTATGTATTTATGTGTTAAAGTGTGCAAATGTCTTTGTGTGATGGTATCTTTGCCTATGTGTGTGAATTTGTACCCGGGAAGTTCTCTTTGTACATTTCTATCAGTTTCTGTATGTTTTTGACTATGCAGATACATACAGAAACTGATACAGATGTACAAATTCGTGTTTGTGTGTTTTTCTCTGTAACTAGAGTCATTGTGTATATGTGGGCATGCCATTGTGTGTGTGTGACTGTGTATACAACCTTTTCTGTTTGTGCACACATGTCTGTGCATTACTATCAGCAGGTGCATGTCTTTTTGTGAATGTATTCATAATGTCTGTTTATTTATGCTTGTGGGTTAGTTTCTTGGATATTATGCTTGGGGTATGAAATTATGTACCCAGCATCTGGATTTTGAATTCTTGGCCACTGTTCTTTAGGAAATGTAGAATTTCGACACTGTGCCCTCACTAGAAGACATAGATGTCAGTGGAATCTCCTTTTGTGTCTCCCCTGAGCATTCAGCCTTCTGATCCACCAAGGTGCAAACAATATCGGGGGTAAGTTCCCACAAGTACCAGCATTAAGAGGAAATAAATAAAAATGGTATTTTTAAAGGGAGTATCATGAATGTTAACCTTTAGGAAACTAAGAAAAAAGCCTAAAAGTAAAAACAATAAATGAAAGAGAAGACACATGGATAACACATGCAATTCAGAGGATCTTCAGGATACACCTTAAAAACTTATACTGTGGAAAATGGAAAAGAAATGAACAGCATTCTACACTATGGTCCACAAAAGTTAAAAAGGAAAACATGGGCAACTTAAATAATTCTACAGTAAGCAGTGAGATTGAACAGCTCTAAAATGTCTTCTAACTTAAACAAGCCTGGGCCTAATGTGTCCAATGCTGAGTTCTCCCAAGAGTGAACACAATACTCCAAGATCTTTTCCAGAAATCATAAATGGGAGGCATGATGCCATTTTTTAATGAAGCTTGTATTGTGCTAACATATACAAGACAGGGAATTCTGTGCTGATCTTTCTGATCAGCATGGAAGCAAAAACTGTCAATTACATTTAGAGGAAAGCATTTAACACTGTATCATTAAGTTGTACTACTATCAGTTTGATTTAATGCAGACAAAGCAATAAATGGGATATATCATACAAAAGTATTGAGGGACAGAAATGGCAAAGTAATCTGAAATGGAGAGAAGCCCTTTAAGAAAGACCAAACACTTGCATGATCATAGCCCATGATCATAGCCCTGAAGAAACTATCTTGGAGGAGTGAATTAATACAGCCAGCATCGTCCTAGGTGGAGACAATTCAAAGCAATGTCCCTGAAGTCAGCAGGGACAGTGCTTCCCTCTTTTTTCTAGTCCTTAAATATTAGCTAGAGCAATAAGACAATGGCAAGAACTAACAGGGATACAAATAGGAAAGGAAGAAGTCAAAATGCCAGTATCTGCTGATGATGTGATCCTCTACATAAGAGACTCCACAAGACAATTCTAAGAATTAATAAACACTTTCCCAAAAGCAACTGGTTACAAAATCAATGAATAAGACCCAGCAGCTTTTTTCTGTACCAAAAGGGATCATATGGAGAGAGAAGTCAAGAAAAGGCTCCAATTAGCATTGGTTTCCAAATGATAAATATAATACCCTGGAATAAGACCATCTAAGGTAGTTAAAAGCCTCAACAATGAAATTTTCTAGAGACACATCAATAAAGGGAGCCACTATAAGTTTTAAAAAAATCTGGCATTAGGGAATTATACAGAAATCTAAAGGATGATCCCAACTAGGACCCTAAGCAATAGTGGAGAGGCTACCTAAGTGCCCTTCCCCTATAATGAGAATGGTGACTACCTTAAATGCCATCCTAGAGCCTTCATCCAGTACCTGATGGAATCAGAAGCAGATCCACAGCCAAGCACTGGAATCCAGTTTCAGAGAGGGAGGAGTGATCAACTAAGGGGTCAAGACCATGCTGGGGAAACCCACAGAAACACCTGACCTGAGCAAGTAGGAACTCATGGACCCAAGTCTGACAGCTGGAGAACCAAAATAGGACCAAACAAGGTGCTCTGGATGTGGGTGTCAGTTAGGAGTACTGGGCAGTCTATGGGACCTCTGGAAGTGCAACCAGGATGTATCCCTAGCACACGAACGGACTCTGGGAGCCCATTTCCCATGGAGGGATACTCTCTTAGCCTAGATACACAGGGGAAGGCCTAGGCCCTGCCCCAAACGACTTCACAGATGATGATCTCTCATGGAAGGCCTCACCCTCCCTGGGGAGTGGATGGGGGATGGGATGGGGGTGGTGGTTGGGGGGTATGGGAGGATGGGAGGGAGAGAGAACTGGGATTGATATATAAAATAAGATTATTTCTATATTTAAATAAAATCATTTATTTTTGTTTTGTTTTTTATTTCTTTTTTCCATTTTTATTTAAATTAGAAACAAGATTGTTTTACATGTCAATCTCAGTTCCCTCCCCCTCCTCTCCTGCCCTGCCCCCCACTAACACCCTACCTATCCCATACCCTTTCTGCTTGCCAGGGAGGGTGAGGCCTTCCATGGGGGATCTTCAGAGTCTATCATATCCTTTGGGATAGGGTCTAGGCCCTCCCCCATGTGTCTAGGCTGAAGGAGTATTGCTCTATGTGGAATGGGCTCCCAAAGTCCATTCCTGTGTTAGGGATAAGTACTGATCTACTACAAAAGGTCCCATAGATTTCCGAGGCCTCCTCACTGACACCTACATTCATGGGGTCTGGATCAGTCCTATGGTGGTTTCCCAGCTATCAGTCTGAGGACCATGAGCTCCCCCTTGTTCAGGTCATCTGTTTCTGTGGGTTTCACCAGCCTGGTCTTGACCCCTTTGCTCATCACTCCTCCCTCTCTGCAACTGGATTCCAGTTTAGTTCAGTGTTTAGCTGTGGGTGTCAGCTTCTACTTCCATCAGCTGCTGGATGAAGGCTCTAGGATGGCATATAAGTTAGTCGTCAATATCATTATTAGGAGAGGGCATTTAAGGTAGCCTCTGCTCTGTTCCTTAGATTGTTAGTTGGTGTCATCCTTGTAGATCTCTAGATATTTCCCTACTGCCTGATTTCTCTTTAAACCTATAATGGTTCCTTCTATTATGATATCTCTTATCTTGCTCTCCTCTATTCTTTCCCTGACTCAACCTTCCTGCTCCCTCATGTCCTCCTCACCCCTCCTCTTCTCCCCTTCTCTTTCTCCTAGCTCCCTGCCCCTCCCCCATGCTCCCAATTTGCTCAGGAGATCTTGTCCCTTTCCCCTTCTCTGGGGGACCATGTATGTCTCTCTTAGAGTCCTTGTTTCCTAGCTTTTCTGGCAGTGTGGATTATACTCTGGTAATCCTTTGCTCTATGTCTAAAATCCATATATGAGTGAGTACATATCATGTTTGTCTTTTTCTGAATGGGATGTGGGGTTGGTGAATATCTTTTCCCATTCTATGGGCTGCTGTTTTGTCTTGTTGAATGTGTATTTAAAAAATAAGTAAAAAAAATAAAAAACAATGAAATTTTCTGTGGACTGAGAAATGAAGGAATGAACATTTTGAATCACAAAGGGAAAAACTGAAGAAGAAATAGAAATGTGAATAGCTTCCTTGTGTATGAATTGGCAGATTCAATACAATGTCTGTATTATCAAAGCAATCTACAGATTCCATAGATTCCCCATCAAAATTACAGCATCCTTGATCAGAAAAATGGAAATGCAATTTTAATCTATAAATAATAAAATTCCAAATAATCCAATCAACAAATGGGCTGTTGACATGAACAGATTGTTCTCAAGAATGTTTTAAAATGCCTCTATGTAGAGAGTATTGCTCTTCTTTTGGTAATTGTACATGGTATGCCTGTCAACTGTCATCTAAATGTTTCTGACCATGTCCATAGATCACTGCTGCTGTCAGCATCACTCCAGTGAGAATGTTATTTGGTCATGAGTGGTGGTTACTCTAACTCAAAACTGATAAACTTCTGAGAGTAACTAACTGTTGGTGTGGTATATCAGCCAGCACTCATCAAGAAGTGTGTAACAATAAGTCTTTACTCCAAAGCCGCTTGAGCCCTGCTGCCACGTGGGCACTTTCTGCCAGGCTGCCCAAGTTCCGCCCACCACCATGTTATGGTCCCAAGTAACACAGAGAGACTTCTATTAGGTACAAATGCTGCTTGGCCAATGACTAGGATTTCTCATCTGCTAGCTCAGTCTTAATTATCATAAGTCTATATATTTTATAAGACTTATCTTAGGGAGGATGCCTTCCGCTGGGATCCTCATCCCGGGATCACATGGTGGCTCAGAGCAGAGAGCAGGAAGAAGAACAAAAGGGGCGACTTCCTTCTTGCCCTTGCTTAAATATGAGCCTCCCTGCTATGTCACTTCCTGCCTGGATCACCACTTGTTTACTACATTTCCCAGAATCCTCCTTGACTCCTAGTCCCGCCTAACTTGCTGCCTCATTGGCTGAACAGTACTTTATTCAACAATCAATAAAATGAGCATACACAGAAGTACATTGCCCAACAGAAGCAAAAGAAAATCAGACATCTGTCTCTTTCTTCAAGTACAGAAGACAGGCCAGGTAAAGTTGAAGAGCCCAAGAAAGGAGTGGAGTTCATTGTAGCTATTTCCTCTAGGTGGAAATAGTCTTTCCCTTTATTCATTTATTTTACATTCCTTCCATCCCTTCTTCTATGCTCCTCTCCCAACCTCCCCTTTGCTGCCCCTACCATTGACTCATCTGTTTCTATTCAGAAAAAGGGGGCCTCCCATGGTTATCAACCAAACATGCCATATCAAGTTTCAGTAAGACTAACACCTCCCTTCTTATTAAAGCTGGAGAAGGCAACTATGTATGAGGAATAGAGTTCAAAAAGCTAAAAGGGAGTCAGAGACAGCCCCTGTTTCCCACTGTTAGGAGTCCCAGAAGAAGACCAAGTTACACAACTATAACAAATGTGCAGAGGGCTAGATCAATCCGGTGTAGGCTTCCTGGTTGTCCATTCAGTCTCTGATTCCTTAAGAGCCCAGGTTACTTGATTATGTGGGTTTTCTTGTGGCATCCTTAAACCCTCTAGTTCCTATAGGTCTTCCTCCCACTTTTCTACAGGATTCCCCATGCTCTGCCTAATGTTTGGCTGTGGGTCTCTGAGTCTATTTCTATCAGTTGCTAGATGAAGCCTCTATGGTGACAATTGCACTAGGTACAAATCTATAAGTACAGCACAATATCATTAGGTATCATTTCATTGACAATTTTATTTTTTGTTTGGTTCTCTCCTAGGTCTCTAGGCCATCAAGCCTATGTGTGGTGATATATTATTTATGATCTATTAAAGCTTGCCTGAGGATTCAGAAAGCAAAGTAAGCCTCAAGCTGTAGAGATCAGGCAGTGGTGGTACACACCTTTAATCCCAGGACTCAGGATCAAGTGGTAGATGGAACTCTGTTAGTTTAAGGCAACCATGACCTACACAAGAGAGAGGAGTAACAGGGATCATGCCTTTAATCCCAACATTAGGGAGGTATATAAGATAGGAGCAAGGGCCAGGCGTCGGTGGCACATGCCTTTAATCCCAGCACTTGGGAGGCAGAGGCAGGCGGATCTCTGTGAGTTCAAGGCCAGCCTGGTCTCCAGAGCAAGTGCCAGGACAGCCTCCAAAGCTACACAGAGAAACCCTGTCTCAAAAAAACAAAAAAAGATAGGAGCAAGGTCTCAGAAATCACATTCTTTCTTCAGCCACATTGAGGAGAGGAAGACATTGAATTCTCATAATTCTCCAGCCACACTGAGGAGAGGCAGCAGTCTGAGGGTTGGAGGACCCAGGAGTGCCTTTTAGTCTGAGGTAGAGTGAGAGCTAGTGCCTGGCTTCTTTACTTCAGGTTGAAGCTTGAACCCCAACATCAGTCTCTGGGTCTTTTAGAATTCATGCTACAGGTCTTGGTGCTTTAAGCAGTGTCATGGCTGGGCTCATTTGTGTGGCATGGGTCTCAGGATGACTTTTTCTAGTTCCATCCCTTTACCTTAAAAGTGAATGATGCCATTGCTTTATTTGTGTTTATTTGTTAAATTTAAATTCATATTTGATTTTTGGGGAGTTTCATATCATGCACCCCAATTCTACTCACATGCCCCTCATATCCCTCCCCACCCCTGCAGCACCCCCATAAAAAGAAAACAAAACTAGCAGCAAGCAAACAAAAACAAGAACAAAACTGACAAAAAAACTCTCTTCCCTTCTCCTTTCTATCCTCTCCAACACATCTTCATTTTTTCAGGGTGACATTGGGGTCCTTGGTGTGTCAAGGACCTTTTGTCCTATCAGCTTTACAAGAAAATGTTCATTGCAATGAGTCATTGCTCTGGTTAAAGGCCTATGGTTTCTGGTATACTACCATCAATGAATCTTCACCAAACTCCTCTTTCATATCCTGTGGATACCCTAGTCTTGGAGATCCTGCAGGTTGTGTTCCACAGGACCAGTCCTTTCACAAACTTAAGCAGTTTCTAGATCAGGTAGATGTTAGGGTGGATCAACCCAAGGCCCATCTGCAGGCCTGGATTGCAGCTGAGCTTGTCAGTCCTGGCCACTGGGACCACCAACCTCAGGCGAGAGTGTGGAGTCAGCTCCCCTATGCCCATGCTCTTGGGGTCAGTTCACTCTCAACTATGGTTAGGGTTGGGGCTATCTCTCCAGAATTTAGAGGTCAGCTCTGCTGTGAGGTTCAGGGCCTCTTGGTACATCTCACTTGGTACAATGTCCAGCAAAAGGCAAGGCCAGCTTCCCTTGTGCCAGTGAAGTGTTGGGTCTGCTCAATATGGCGCTCAAATGTCATCTTGCTTGGTTCCTAAGGACCTCTGAGGTGACATGAGTGTAAATGGAGTTCTTAATTGGTCTAGATAATTAAAAGCCAGAGTCAGATATAGAGGAAAATGCTGAGAGATCAGAAAGGAGAAAGTCATAGCACACCTTACCTCCTTAGCTTCTCAGCAGACAATAGAGGAATTTCCTGTTTCTCCCAGCTACCTCACTTCCCATCTGTCTGTACAGACCTCCATACCTCTATGATTAGCTGTGGTAAGCTCCATTCTCTGACCCCCCAGACAGGTTTTATTTGTACAATCAAGATATCACCATCACATATCCCCCTTTTTGTCTAAAATTGTAAAAAGGTTATAATTAATATAAGAAAAATTATACAATAAGTACTATATACAATATATACATGGCAAAAGTACATTAACAATGTCTAGTCCATAAGCATATGATGATTCTGAGAAAATACTCCATTATCTATTCTTTCTTGATGAGTCCAATGTCTTGTACCTAATTTACTTTCTATTCTAATTTGCATTATCAAAATATCTTGTAATGTATTTTAAACCTATTACACCTAATACATCTATAGTGAGTGACTTTACTGATTCTGGTAAACAGGGAAAACTGTAGCTATATTATTTAGTCTTCAGCTCCCTCAGAGACACAAAAAAGGAAATAATATTAGCTGAGTAAAGAGAAAGTGCAAGTAAGTGATGTTCAAAAACTGTACCACATTTTCTCTATCCAATCTTCAGTTGAGGGGCATGTAGGTTGCTTCCAGGTTCTGGCTATTACAAATAATGCTGCTATGAACATAGTTGAACAGATGTTCTTGTTGTATGAATGGATAGAGAAAATGTGGTACATTTACACAATGGAGTACTACTCAGTGGGAAATAAAAAACAATGGAATCTTGAAATTCGCAGGTAAATGGATGGAACTAGAAGAAACCATCCCAAGTGAGGTAACCCAGTCACAAATATAAACATGGTATGTACTCACTTATATATGAAATTTAGACAAAGAGCAAAGGATTACCAGCCTACAATCCTCTTCACCAAAGAAACTAGGAAACAAGAAGGACTCTAAGAGAAAAATGCATGGACCCCAGAGAATGGGAAGGGGCAGGATCTCCTGAGCTAATTGGGAGCATGAGGGTAGGGGAGAGGGAGCTTGGAGAATGAGAGGGGGAGAAGAGGAAGGGAGAGGAGGAAATGGAGGAGCAGAAAGGTTGAGTCGTGGGAAGAATAAAGGAGAGTGGGATGAGAGATACAATAACAGAGGGCATAGGTTCGAGGAGAGATCTAGCACTAGGGAGATTTCCAGAGATCTACAAGGATAACACCAACTGACAATCTAGGCAATGGTGGAGAGTACCCTAAATGCCCTTCCCCTATAATGAGACTGATGAATGCCTATATGCCATCCTAGAGCCCTCATCCAATGGCTGATGGAAGCAGAGGCAGACACCCACAGCTATACACTGAACTGAACTCTGGAACCCAGTTGCAGAGAGGGAGGAATGAAGAGCAAAGAGATCAGGACCAGGCTGGTGAAACCCACAGAAACAGTTGACCTGAACAAGGGGGAGCTCATGGACCCCAGACTGATGTCTGGGAGGCAAGCACGGGACTGATCCAGACCCCTGATCATGAATGTCAATGAAGAGGCCTTGGCACTCTATAGGGCCCCTGGCAGTGGATCAGTATTTATCCCTGGTGTAAGAAGGGACTTTGGGAGCCCATCCCGCATGGAGGGCTGCTCTCTCAGCCTGGACACATCGGGGAGGGCCTAGGCCCTGCCCAGGATGATATGACAGACTTTGGGGGAACCCCCATAGAGGGCCTTACCCTCCCTGGGGAGCAGAAGGGGATGAGGTGAGGGGCTGGTGGGAGCTTGTGGGGAGGGGATGGAGAAGGAGAAGGGATTGACATGTGAGGCAAGCTTGTTTCTAATTTGAACAAATAAAAAAATAATCTTTTGGGGAAAAAAAAAGAATAAGAATCTTCCTATCTTCCGAAAGAAAAAATGAGTTAGCAAACTTGAAAAAAATGTGAGAAATGACAGAAACAGCTTGCTGCCTGGACAGTCACCAAGATTGCTCTGCAACTTTCTGGAATCCATCTTCGTCCTATAGGCCTAGCATATCTGACAGATATTTCTGTGAACCAGAATAATCCGAAGGACTGGACCACCTTGCCTTGGTAAGGTTTGCAGTCACTCTTTTTGGTTTCTTGTTTGTCAAATTTGGACAGCATACTGTCAGCAGTTGAGGCAAGGGCACTTTCTTGCCCAGTGGCTTACCTTTACCTCAAAGAACTTAAACTCCATGTGGGTTTTTTTTTTTTGATGCCCATCAACTTCTCTGATGTAGATTGGTGCTGCCAAGAACAGACATGTCTCATTGTCATAAAAAAGAACCTATGTTATTAAAACATGTTAAATGCCATATTATGTAGATCTCTGAAGTGTTTGAAGATGACCTGTCTTTCTAATATGTCAGTTTGACCTTGTAAACACTCCCAAAGTGACTACAAGTTTGATTGTTATAGTTGACTAATTTCTAAACTACATTTCCTTGTTGTTCTATATAGTTGATAATAGTAACTTTCAAGGACTGGAAATTTGTATTACATTGCTAAATGAGCTGTATAGATACATTACCTTGAATATTGGAAATGTTTGTACAGTATGTTTTAGCAAAATTAATATCAAATTTGTGTCAAAATACAGCAAACAGAGTTCCAATCCTGTGTAAAGTATTTAAAGCTAATAGTTGCTTTTAAAGAGTATATTAAGTAACCTACCTTTTTACCTCAACATTTCTATATCCTCCCTTTATTCCTTTCAGAGTAGATTCAGTAACCTACCCGTTTTTTTTTAAGTTTTTTTTCCTATTTTTTTTATTAAATTATTAATATTTTCACATGTACTTTCCCTCTCCCTCTCCTTCCCCCCACCCCCATTCCTTCTCCCCCACCTCCAACCTACCCCCCACCCCATCCACCCGCCACTCCCCAGGCAGGGTAGGGCCCCCAACCAGGGCTCCACCAAGTCCACCAAATCTTCCTGTGCTGGGCCTAGGCCCCTCCCCATGTGTTCAGAGACAGAGCAAATCCCTTCAAGTGGGATGGGCTCTCGAAGTCCCTCCCACCCACCAGGGCAAAATGCCAGTCCACCTCCAGAGGCTCCCAGGAGTGCAGGGGCCTCCCCATTGGCATCCATGATCAGGGGGCTGGATTAGTCCTGTACTGTCCTCCCAAAGAGCATCTGGGGTCGATATGCTTTCCCTTTTTCAGGCCAACTGTTTCTGTGGGTTTCTCCAACCAGGTACAGACCCCTTCGTTCTTCATTCCTCCCTCTCTTCAACTGAGTTCCAGATTTCAGCTCAGTGTATTTCTGTGGATGTCTGTCTCTGCTCTCATCAGCCACTGGATGAGGACTCTAGAATAGCATAGAGGGTATTCATCAATCTCATTCTAGGGGAAGGGTTTCTAGGCCAACTTCTCCTCCACTGCCCAGACTGTCAGATCGTGTCATCCTTATAGGTCTCTGGAGATCTTCCTAGTTCCAGATCTCTTCTCGGACCTATAGTGACTCCCTCTGGTATGGTATCTCTCATCCTGCTCTCTCTCCTCTATTCTTCCCCCAACTCAATATATCTGCTCCTCCATTTCTTCTCCTCTACTCTTCATCTTGTGCTCTTATTGTGGCAGCACCCACTTCCCTACCCTCATGCTCTCAATTAGCTCGGGAGTTCATGCCATTTCCCATTCCTGGGGTCCATTTATCCCTTAGAGTCATTCATGATTTCTAGTTTCCTTGGGGTAGAGGATTATAGGCTGGTAAACCTTTGCTCTATGTCTAAAAATCATATATGAGTGAGTACATACCATGTTTGTCTTTTTGTGATTGGGTTACCTCACTCAGGATGGTTTCTTCTAGTTCCATCCATTTGCCTGCGAATTTCAAGATTCCATTGCTTTTTTCTGCTGAGTAGTACTCCATTGTATAAATGTACCACATTTTCTCTTTCCATTCTTCAGTTGAGGGGCATCTAGGTTGTTTCCAGGTTCTGGCTATTACAAACAATGCTGCTATGAACATGGTTGAACATATGTCCTTGTTGTATGGACAAGCAGTATTTGGGTATATACCCAAGAGAGGAATGGCTGGATCTTGAGGTAGATTGATTCCCATTTTTCTGAGCAACCGCCATACTGATTTCCAAAGTGGTCTTACAAGTTCACACTCCCACCAGCAATGGAGGAGTGTTCCTTCTTCTCCACAACCTCTCCAGCATAGGTTGTCATTGGTATTTTTGATTTTAGCCATTCTGACAGGTGTGAGGTGGTATCTCAGAGTTGTTTTGAGTTGCATTTCTCTGATGGCCAAGGATTTTGAGCACTTTCTTAAGTGTCTTTCAGCCATTTCAGATTCCTCTGTTGAAAAATCTCTGTTTAGTTCTGCACCCCACTTTTTAATTTCATTGTATGGTGTTTTGGTGGCTAGCTTCTTGAGCTCCTTGTATATTTTGGAAATCAGTCCTCTGTCAGATGTGGGGCTGGTGAAGATTTTTTCCCATTCTGTGGGTGGTCGTTTTGTCTTACTGACTGTGTCCTTTGCCTTACAGAAGCTTCTCAGTTTCAAGAGGTCCCATTTATTAATTGCAGACCTCAGTGTCTGTGCTTCTGGCGTGATGTTCAGGAATCGTTCTCCTGTGCCAATTTGTTCAAGGGTTGTTCCCACTTTCTCTTCTAAAAGATTCAGTGTGGCTGGGTTTATGGAGAGATCTTTGATCCATTTGCACTTAAGTTTCGTGCATGGTGACAAGTATGGATCTATCTGCAATTTTCTGCATGTTCGAATCCAATTGTGCCAGCACCATTTGTTGAAGATGCTATCTTTTTTCCATTGTATGGATTTAGCACCTTTGTCAAAAATAAGGTGTTCGTAGGTGCGTGGGTTAATATCTGGGTCTTCAATTCGATTCCATTGGTCTATCTGTCTATTCTTGTGCCAATACCAAGCTGTTTTCAGAACTATGGCTCTATAGTAGACCTTGAAGTCAGGGATGGTGATGCCTCCAGAGGATCTTTTATTGTAAAGAGTTGTTTTGGCTATCCTAGGTTTTTTATTTTTCCATATAAAGTTGAGTATTGTTCTTTCAATGTCTGTGAAAAACTGTGTTGGGATTTTGATGGGGATTGCATTAAATCTGTAGATTGCTTTTGGTAGAATTGCCATTTTTACTATGTTAATTCTGCCTATCCAAGAGCACGGGAGATCTTTCCACTTTCTGGTATCTTCTTTAATTTCTTTCTTTAAAGTCTCAAAGTTCTTATTGTACAGGTCTTTCACTTTTTTGGTTAGTGTTACCCCCAGATATTTAATGTTGCTTGTGGATATTGTGAAAGGTGATGTTTCCATGATTTCTTTCTCATTGAGTTTATCATCTGTATACAGTAGGGCTACAGATTTATTTAAGTTAATTTTGTATCCTGCTACCTTGCTGAAGGTGTTTATCAGCTGTAGGAGTTTCCTGGTAGAGTTTTTCGGGTCACTTATGTAGACTATCATGTCATCTGCAAATAGTGAAAGTTTGACTTCGTCCTTTCCAATTTGTATCCCTTTGATATCCTGATCTTGTCTTATTGCTCTAGCTAGAACTTCAAGAACAATATTGAAGAGATATGGAGAGAGTGGACATCCTTGTCTTGTTCCTGATTTTAGAGGAAATGCTTTGAGTTTCTCTCCATTTAGTTTGATGTTGGCTATTGGTTTGGTGTATATCGCATTTATCATGTTTAGATATGTTCCTGTTATTCCTGTTCTCTCCAAGATCTTTGTCATGAAGGGATGTTGGATTTTGTCAAAGGCCTTTTCAGCATCTAGTGAGATGATCATGTGGTTTTTCTTTTTCAGTTTGTTTATATGGTGGATTACATTGATGGTTTTTCGTATATTGAACCATCCTTGCATCCCTGGGATGAAGCCCACTTGATCGTGGTGGATGATTTTTCTGATATGTTCTTGGATTCGATTAGCCAATATTTTATTGAGTATTTTAGCATCAATGTTCATGAGAGATATTGGTCTGTAGTTCTCTTTCTTATTCTTATCTTTGTGTGGCTTGGGTATCAAAGTGATTGTAGCCTCATAGAAGGAGTTTGGCAATATCCCATCTGCTTCTATTGTGCGGAACAGTTTGAGGAGTATTGGTATCAGCTCTTGTTTGAATTTCTGGTAGAATTCTGCAGTGAAGCCATCTGGTCCTGGGCTTTTTTTGGTTGGGAGGCTTTTGATGACTGCTTCTATTTCATTAGGGGTTATGGGTCGATTTAAATTGTTTATCTGATCTTGATTTAATTTTGGTAAGTGATATTTATCCAGGAAACTGTCCATTTCCATTAGATTTTCGAATTTTGTGGAGTACAGATTTTCAAAGTATGACCTAAAGATTCTCTGGATTTCCACAGTGTCCGTTGTTATATCCCCCTTTTCATTTCTGATTTTGTTAATTAGTGTGCTCTCTCTCTGCCTTTTGGTTAGTTTGGCTAGAGGTTTGTCTATCTTGTTGATCTTCTCAAAGAACCAACTCTTTGTTTCATTGATTCTTTGTAATGTTTTCCTAGTTTCTACTTTATTGATTTCAGCTCTCAGGTTGATTATTTCCTGGCGTCTACTCCTCCTTGGTGAGTTTGCTTCTTTTTGCTCTAGTGTTTTCAGTTGTTCTGTCAGTTCTCTAATGTGACTTTTTTCTAGTTTCTTCATGTGGGCACTTAGTGCTATGAACTTCCCTCTTAGGACTGCTTTCAGAGTGTCCCATAAGTTTGGGTATGTTGTGTCTGCATTTTCATTAGAATCTAGGAAGTCTTTAATTTGTTTTTTTATTTCTTCCTCAACCCAGGAATGGTGCAATTGGGTGTTATTCATTTTCCAAAAGTTTGCAGGTTTCCTGCCATTTGTATTGTTGCTGAATTCTAGCTTTAATGCATGGTGGTCTGATAAGATACAGGGGGTTATTTCAATTCTTTTGTAACTGTGGAGGTTTGCTTTGTTGCCTACTATGTGGTCAATTTTGGAGAAGGTGCCATGTGGTGCTGAGAAGAAGGTATATTCTTTTGAGTTTGGATGGAATGCTCTATAGATATCCGTTAACCCCAGTTGGGCCATGACTTCTTTCAGATCCTCTGTTTCTTTGTTAAGTTTTTGTCTGGTGGTCCTGTCTAGTGGTGTAAGGGGGGTGTTGAAGTCTCCTACTATAAGTGTGTGTGGTTTTATGTGTGGTTTGAGCTTTAGTAATGTTTCTTTCACAAATGTGGGTGCCTTCGTATTTGGAGCATAGATGTTCAGGATTGAGATTTCATCTTGATGGACTTTTCCTGTGATGAGTATGAAATGCCCTTCTTCATCTCTTTTGATTGATTTTAGTTTAAAGTCCATTTTGTTAGATATTAGGATTGCTACACCTGCTTGTTTCTTGAGGCCATTTGATTGGAAAATCTTTTCCCATCCTTTTACTCTGAGGTATCGCCTGTCTTTGAAGTTGAGGTGTGTTTCTTGTAAACAGCAGAAAGATGGATTCTGTCTTCGTATCCATTCTGTTAGCCTATATCTTTTTACGGGTAAGTTAAGGCCATTGACATTTAGGGATATTAATGTCCATTGTTCGTTGGTTCTTGTTTGGTTTGGATTTATTGTTGGTGGTGTCATTGTGTGTGGATTTTGCTCTCCTGCTTCTTTTTGTGTTTGGCAATATTAGATTATCTATTGCCTGTGTTTTTGTGCATGTAGTTATGTTCCTTGGGTTGGAGTTTTCCTTCCAGAACCTTCTGTAGTGCTGGATTTGTGGATATGTATTGTTTAAATCTGTTTTTGTCATGGAAAATCTTGTTTTCTCCATCTATAGTGATTGAAAGTTTTGCTGGGTACAGTAGTCTGGGTTGACATCCATGCTCCCTTAGTGCTTGTAGTGTATCTATCCAAGACCTTCTGGCTTTCATAGTTTCCATTGAGAAGTCGGGTGTGATTCTGATTGGTTTGCCTTTATATGTTACTTGGCCTTTTTCCTTTGCAGCTCTTAATATTTTTTCTTTATTCTGTAGATTTGGAGTTTTGATTATTATGTGTCGGGGGGACTTCTTTTTGTGGTCCAGTCTGTTTGGTGTCCTATAAGCTTCTTGTACTTTCATAGGCATATCTTTCTGTAGGTTGGGGAAGTTTTCTTCTATGATTTTGTTGAATATGTTTTCTGTACCTTTGAGCAGTGTTTCTTCACCTTCTTCTACACCTATTATTCTTAGGTTTGGTCTTTTCACGGTGTCCCATATTTCCTGTATATTTTGTGTTAGGGATTTGTTGGTCTTGAGGTTTTCTTTGGTTGATGAATGTATATCCTCTAGCGAGTCTTCAATAGCTGAGATTCTCTCTTCTGTCTCTTGAATTCTATTAGTTATACTCACATCTTTAGATCCTGATCGTTTATCCAACCTTTCCATTTCCAGCATCGCTTCATTCTGTGTTTTCTTTAATGTGTCTAATTCAGCTTTCATGTTTTGAACTGTTTCAAGAGCTTCCTTCACTTGTTTGGTTGTTTTATCTTGGGTTTCTTTAGCTTCTTTAAGAGATTTGTTTATTTCTTGAATATTTTGGTTTGTCTTTTCCTCCATATCGTGTAATTTTTTGCTTACTTTTTCTTCTATTTCTTTAAGGGATTTTCTTGTTTCCTCTTTGAAGGTCTCTATCATCTTGCTCAGATAATTTTTGAGGTCCATCTCTTCTTCATGCACTGTGTTGGGCTTTTCAGATCTTGCTGGAGTGGAGTCCCTAGATTCTGGTGGTGTCATATTGGTCTTTCTGTTGTTGAGCGGGTTCTTATTCTGTCTTCTTCCCATATCTTTTTCCAGTGAGTGCAGGTAGGATCTCTCTATCTCCTCTTGTTACTCTGTAGTGTGTGTGGGCCAGGAATTCAATGTCCGAAGCTCTGGATGGTTTTGCCTCTCCTCGTAGCCTCCTCACTCTGATGGCGTTAGGCCTCTTGGTGGATCGGTCGCCGGGAATGGAATGAAGAGTGGCCTGTACCCAGATTCGGGGAGCTCCTCCCTGCCTGGACGTGTCTGTTTCAAGCAGGGACGAGCCTGGAGGGATCTGGGTGGATGGCGCTTAGGACAAGAATTGGGTAAAAGCAGGGGGTGGCTCACCTGGTCTGCGATGAGTCCACGGAAAGGGAAGGAAGAGTGTCCTGAACCAAGCCAGATTCAGGAAGCTCCACCCTGCCTGGGCGTGTCTGTTTCAAGCAGGGACGAGCCTGGAGGGATCTGGGTGGATGGCGCTTAGGACAAGAATTGGGTAAAAGCAGGGGGTGGCTCACCTGGTCTGCGATGAGTCCACGGAAAGGGAAGGAAGAGTGTCCTGAACCAAGCCAGATTCAGGAAGCTCCACCCTGCCTGGGCGTGTCTGTTTCAAGCAGGGACGAGCCTGGAGGGATCTGGGTGGATGGCGCTTAGGACAAGAATTGGGTAAAAGCAGGGGGTGGCTCACCTGGTCTGCGATGAGTCCATGGAAAGGGCTAACCTACCCTTTTTATCCTATCATATCTGGATATAATCCTCTTTGTTCAATTTTCTTCCTGACTGTAAGCAACAACATTTTGTAACCAATCCCCCTAAACAATAACAAATATCCATAACCCAATGAATGACCAAAAACCATCCACTCCACCTCTTGGGAATGTGGGCATCATGTTCTTAAAGTTATTTCCTGCTGTCTGGGGGCAATGACATCTTTTGGGGACACACTGGGGTTAATTGTCGTGCTGTATCATTTGTTGTCCAGTCTCTGTATAATGAACGAGTACAAGGCTTGTTTCAAATGCTGGCTAAAGTAGTCTGTGAGGCTGGATACCTCAGCAAGTCATCTCAAAACTGTTATGAGCAGTTTGTAGTCAAAGGTGATCTTTAGTTGGTGTTGTTCAGTGTAATGGTTTTGTGATAGTTGTGGTGAAATTGTCAATATGGGGCCCAGCCCTCCTTTGGAGACTTCAATGGTTGCTGTTAGGCATGGTCATGGTTCACTGTAGAAAACTGATAGAGACCCAAACCAGAAATCATGTACATAAATGTAGAAAACCCTTTTTCTAGAATTTGTTAGTACTGTATATGACCATTAATATCATGACAAAAATGATGTAATTAGTATCAATACAATAGTCCTAAATATTTGTTTTCCTTGTGGTCCAAATCAGACGGTTCTTATGACATGAGATAGAGATTTTAGTATTTTAATTTAACAAGCATGCTTGGGTTTAGAGAAGGAGAGAGACACACTCCAACTCCAAAGCCAGATTTAATCTTTAATTGGACTGAGACTACAAAATGATCAATCATATTATATGTTTGTATAGAAATAAGAAACAAAAATTTGGGAAGATTTATGAAATTTTACCCTATTGTAAGTGTGCTATACCAATGGGACAATTTACTATTTTCTTGGGACAATTTTTCTAGATGATTTGTCCTTTTTCTCCAGATGTCTCATTTGTCGAGTGGTCTCTGGATTCCTTAGCTGGATACCTTTTATTTTCTTGGAAAGACAAAAATAAAGCCCTTCCTCAACCCTAAATTTTGGGGATGTTTTCCTTGGCAAGTTATATCTGATCAATTGAAAAATGTTTGCTAGTTTTATAGGTTAGTTTAAACAACCATGCTGTTTGATGAACTATCATCTCTTCTAATTAAGAGGTGTCTTGTTCAAATCAAATCTTTATCAATTTTGATGGTATCCATATTTTTTCTTCATCTGTGGAAACAAAAGCAAAACCTCTTCCCCAATGTAACACGTGTCCCAGTTTTCATTTGAAGGTCAACACATCTTTGAAGTACACTGGTTGATTTAATTCCATAGTTTTATTTCTATTATCCAATGTCTCTCTGCAGCTTTTGTTCCTCTGTCATTTGCATTCAGAAAATTCAAAGTTAATAAAGCACTATGCAGTCTATTTTGGGGGTTTTGTTATCCCTTTCTGTTTATTTAGAGTTCTATTTGATCTTTCTACAACTGCCTGCCATGTAGGATTGTGTGGTATACCTGGAATATGATTTATATTGTAATAAGTTAAAGCTGTTTCATTTTCTTAGAGATGTGCAGGAGCATTGTCTGACTCTATTTGTGCAGGTATACCATTGATGGCCATAACTTCTAGCAAATGTGTAATTACCATATCAGCATTTTCTGAATTCAAAGAAGTTGCCCATTGAAAACCTGAATAGATGTCAATGGTGTGGTGTACATATTTTAATTTTCCAAATTCTACAAAATGGAACATATCCATCTGCCAGTTTTCATTCCTTTGAGTACCCTTTGGCTTACTTCCTGCAGGTAGTGAAGTTTGGTTGTATAAAAAACAAGTAGGACATATTCTTATAATTTCCTTGCTTGTTGCCAAGTGATAGAAAAGTCTTTTACTATTGACATGGTGTTTTTATGAAATTCTGATGCCTTTACCACATTTCCTATCAATAGTTGATCAATCTCATCACCTGTGCTAGAGGGCCTGGTAGACATATATGGGGTCAGATTCATGTTATGTATATTAGATGATTTGTGTCCCTGATTATAGGTTGTAACTGAATAAATAATAAAGTCAATTCTGTTTCATCTTTATAAATTCAGTATGTAAAACAATTCTTTCTGCATATTTACAATATTGTAAATATTGTATTGTAAATATTGTAAATATTTACAATATTGTAAATATTGTAAATCAGTAACTATGTTGAGAGGTTCTTTATAACCCATTAATACTATCAAATCAAAAACAAACAAGGATAAACAGTAATCAATGGTCATTAATATCCATCAACATTAATGGTCTTAACTCCCCTATAAAAAGACACAGATTAGCAGAATGGATAAGAGGACAGAATCCTTCCTTCTGCTGCTTACAAGAAACTCACCTCAACCTCAAAGACAGATGGTACCTAAGAATTAAAGGTTGGGGAAAGATGTTCCAATCAAATGGACCCAAGAAACAAGCGGGGGTAGCAATCCTAATATCCAACAAATTGGACTTTAAACTAAAATCAGTCAAAAGAGATGAAGGTCATTTCCTACTCATCACAGGAGAAATCCATCAGGATGAAGTCTCAATTCTGAACATTTATGCCCCAAATACAAAGGCATCTACGTTTGTAAAAGAAACATTACTAAAACTCAAATCACACATAAAACCGCAGACACTTATAGTGGGAGATTTCAACACCCCACTCTCACCACTGGACAGGAACACCAGACAGAAACTTAACAAAGAAACAAAAGAACTAATAGAAGTTATGGAGCAATTGGACTTAACAGATATCTATAGAACATTCCACCCAAATAAAAAGCAATTTACCTTCTTCTTCAGCGCCACATGGAACCTTCTCTAAAATCGACCACATACTTGGCAACATAGCAAACCTCAACAAGTACAAAAAAATTGAAATAACCACCATGCTTTAAAATTAGAATTCAACAATAACAAGAACTACAGAAAACCTACAAACTCATGGAAATTAAGTAACACCCAATTGCACAATTCATGGGTCCAGGAAGAAATAAAAAAAGAAATTAAAGATTTCCTAGAATTCAATGAGAATGAGGACACAACATATCCAAACCTATGGGATACTCTGAAAGCAGTGCTAAGAGGAAAGTTCATAACGCTAAATGCCCATATGAAGAAACAGGAGAATAATCACAGAAGAGAACAGCACAACTGGAAGCTTTAGAAAACAAAGAAGCCAATACACCCCAGAGGAGCAGATGCCAGGAAATAGTCAAATTGAGGGCAGAAATCAATAAAATGAAAACTAGGAGAACAATACAAAGAATCAATATAACAAAAAGTTGGTTCTTCGAGAAAATCAACAAGATAGACAAACCTTTATTCAAACTTGCCAAACAACAAAGAGTGAACATGCAAATTAATAAAATCAGGAATGAAAGGGGGGTCATAACAACAGACACAGTGGAAATCCAGAGAATCACCAGGTCATACTTTGAAAACCTATATTCCTCAAAATTTGAAAATCTAAAGGAAATGGACAATTTTCTGGACAGCTTTCACTTTCCAAAATTGAATCAAGAACAGATAAGCAACTTAAATAGACCTATAACCTCTAATGAAATTGAAGCAGTCTCTCAATCAAAAAAGCCCAGGACCAGATGGCTTCAGTGCAGAATTCTACCAGGAATTCAAAGTACAGCTAATACCAATTCTCCTCAAAGTATTCCACACAATAGAAGCAGAAGGGTCATTACCAAACTCTTTTTATGAGGCCACAATAACCTTGATACCCAAGCCACACAAAGACACAACTAAGAAAGAGAACTACAGACCAATATCCCTCATGAACATTGATGCAAAAATTCTCAATAAAATATTGGCAAATTGAATCCAAGAACACATCAGAGAAATCATCCATCCCGATCAAGTAGGCTTCATCCCAGGGATGCAAGGATGGTTCAACATATGAAAATCCATCAATGTAATCCACCATATAAACAGACTGAGGAAAAAAATCACATGATCATCTCACTAGATGCCGAAAAAGCCTTTGACAAAATCCAACATCCCTTCATGATAAAGGTCCTGGAGAAATCAGGGATAACAGGAACATACCTCAACATAATAAAAGCAATATACAGCAAGCCAGCAGCCAACATCAAATTAAATGGAGAGAAACTCAATGCAATTCCTCTAAAATCAGGTACAAGACAAGGCTGTCCACTCTCTCCATACCTCTTCAATATTGTCATTGAAGTTCTAGCTAGAACAATAAGACAACAAAAGGAGATCAAGGGAATACAAATCAGAAAGAAAGAAGTCAAACTCTCACTATTTGCAGATGATATGATAGTCTACATAAGTGACCCAAAAAACTCAACCAGGGAACTCTTACAGCTGATAAACACCTTCAGCAAAGTGGCAGGATACAAGATTAACTCAAAAAAATCTCTAGCCCTACTATATACGGATGACACATTGGTGGAGAAAGAAATCAGAGAAGCATCACCCTTTACAATTGCCACAAACAACCATAAAATACCTTGGGGTAACACTAACCAAAAAAGTTAAAGACCTGTATAGTAAGAACTTTGAGTCTTTAAAGAAAGAAATTAAAGAAGATACCTGAAAATGGAAAGATCTCCCATGCTCTTGGATAAGTAGGATCAACATAGTAAAAATGGCAATCTTGCCAAAAGCAATCTACAGATTCAGTGCAATCCCCATCAAAATCCCAACACAATTCTTCACAGACCTTGAAAGAACAATTCTCAACTTTATATGGAGAAACAAAAGACCCAGGATAGCCAAATCATCCCTATACAATAAAGGAACTTCTGGAGGCATCACCATCCCTGACTTCAAGCTCTATTACAGAGCTATAGTCCTGAAAACAGCTTGGTATTGGCACAAAAATAGACTGGTAGACCAATGGAATAGAATTGAAAACCCTGATATTAACCCACACACCTATGAACACCTGATTTTTGACAAACAATCCAAATTTATACGATGGAACAAAGAGAACATCTTCAACAAATGGTGCTGGCATAACTGGTTGCAGACATGTAGAAGACTGCAGTTAGACCCAAGCCTATCACCTTGCACAAAACTTAAGTCAAAATGGATCAAAGACCTCAACATAAATCCAGCTACACTGACCCAATTAGAAGACAAAGTGGGAAATACCCTTTAATTAATCGGTACAGGAGACCGCTTCCTGAACATTACACCAGTAGCACAGACACTGAGGTCAACAATTGATAAATGGGACCTCCTGAAACTGAGAAGCTTCTGTAAGGCAAAGGACACAGTCAGCAAGACAAAATGGCAGCCCACAGACTGGGAAAAGATATTCACCAACCCCACATCTGACAGAGGGCTGATCTCCAAAATATGCAAAGAACTCAAGAAGCTAGTCCCTCAAACACCAAACAACCCAATTAAAAAGTGGGTTACAGAACTAAATAGACAATTCTGAAGAAGAATCTAAAATGGCTGAAAGACACATAAGAAAGTGTTCAACATCCTTAGTCATCAGTGAAATGCAAATCAAAACAACTTTGAGATACCATCTTACTCCTGTCAGAATGGCTAAAATCAAAAATACCAATGACAGTTTATGCTGGAGAGGATGCAGAGAAAGATGAACACTTCTCCATTGCTGGTGGGAGTGTCAACTTGCACAGCCACTGTGGAAATCAGTATGGCGACTCCTCAAGAAAATGGGAATCAGTCTACCACAAGATCCAGCAATTCCACTCCTAGGCATATACCCAAAAGAAGCACTTTCATACAACAAGGGCATATTTTCAACCATGTTCATAGCAGCATTATTTGTAATAGCCAGAAACTGGAAGCAGCCTAGATGCCCCTCAACTGAAGAATGGATAGAGAAATTGTGGTACATTTACACAATGGAGTACTACTCAGCAGAAAAAAACAATGGAATCTTGAAATTTGCAGGAAAATGGATGGAACTCAAAGAAACCATTCTGAGCGAGGTAACCCAATCACAAAAAGACAAACATGATATGTACTCACTCATATGTGGACCTGCTTTATGATACATAGCAGTGACCATGCTTTATCAGAGCTGTTTTTAATGATGTTGCTCAGAATTGCTTCCTCCCAGATGATGACTGAGAAACTAATATTAAAAAAAATGGTGCCAAGTACCACAATAGTAACAGAACTGTGCTGTTTTCTGGGATTCTGTTTTTTACTTTTTTGTTGTTGTTGTTTGTTTGCTTGCTTGTTTTTGTTTGTCTTTTGTTTTTTTTAAAATGGAGTGTGCTGGATGTCTCTACAATTTTGTTCAAAGGACTGCAGAACCTGGAAAAGCTGTTGCTGCAATTAATGCATAACATATTGCCATTATTGCTCTCTCTCTCTCTCTCTCTCTCTCTCTATATATATATATATATATATATATATATATATATATATATGTTGAAACTCAAATATGTGATGAATCCAAGGTGTTTCAGTGAGTGTTCACCTGTGCATGCAAATTTGATTTCATCTTTAGTAAGTAGTAAAGTTATATGCTTGCCAAAAAAATAAGTGACACATCTGAAGACAAATGTCACACAATTTCAATTTTATGTATAACCTAGAAATGATGAACTTATGGGAACAGAGAGCAGAATTGTGGCTATTAGGCTTCAATGTGGGACTTTTAACAATGGGGAAATGATTGGTTTAAGGATATAAAGCTGCAGTTGGACAAGAGGCATGGACTCTCTGAAGTCTTGAGGTCTACTGAGAGCATGATAAATATGGTTGATAACAATATGCTATATTCTAAAAGTTGTGAGATAGTATACTTTAAGTGTTCTCAAAAAAATGATGAATATGTGTGATATAACATGTAATTGGTTTAATTTAGCCATGCCATTGTGAACATACTGTATTCTGTATCATAATTGTGCATGACTTTATTTATGAACTAAATAAATGAATGGAAAAAATAAGTGAGTTTTGATATTACCAAAAAAAGAATATTAAGAGCAGCAAAGGAAAAAGGCCAAGTAACAAATTAAGGCAGACCTATCAGAATTACATCTGGTGTCTTCATGGAAACTCTAAAAGCCAGAAGGTTCTGGATAGATGTTCTACAAACACTAAGAGACCACAGATACCATCCCAGACTATTATACCCAGCAAAGCTTTCAATCACTATAGGTGGAGAAAACAAGATATTCCATGACAAAACCAGATTTAAATAATACATATACACAAATCCAGCCCAGCAGAAAGTACTGTAAAGAAAACCCCAACCCAAGGACATAAACTACACTCACAAAACATAGGCAATAGGTAATCCCACTTTAACAAAAGTCAAAAGAAAAAAGGGGGTTCACACACAATTCCACCAATACCAACAAATCCAAAACAAATAAGAATTAACAATCAATGGTCATTAATATCCCTCAATATTAATGGTCTAAACTCGCCTATAAAAAGACACAGATTAACAGAATGGATATGAAGACAGAATCCATCCTTCTGCTGTGTACAAGAAACACACCTTGCCTACAAAGATAGATGTTATCTCAGAGTTAACCATGGATTGGGGGAGAACAAGAGGGATCAGGAAGACTGAGACAGAGGAGGAACAGAAGAGAACAAGAAAGGAGATACCTTGATAGAGGGAGCCAGTATAGGTTTAGAGAGAGGTCTGGCACTAGGGAAATGCGCAGGGGTCCACAGGGGTGATCTATGCAGTAGTGGGGAGGCTGCTTTGATGCCCCTCCCCTACAATGAAACTGATGACTGCCTTGATTGCCATTCCTAGAGCCTTCATCCTGAAGCCGATGGAAGCAGAAGCAGACACCCATAGCTAAACACTAAGTCAAGTCATACTCCTAGAATCCAGCTGTAGAGAGGGAGGAGGGATGAGCAAAGGAGTCAAGACCTTGCTGGAGAAACCCACAGAAACAGTTGACCTGACCTAGTGAGAGCACAGATACCCTTTTTGTAAAGCTGAGAAACCAGCATTGGGTGGAACCAAGCCCTCTGAATGTGGGTGCCAGCTTGGAAGCCTGGATAGTCTATGGGACCTTTAACAGTGGAGACAATGTTTATCCCTAGTGCACAAATGGACTTTGGGAGCCCATTCCCTATGGAGGGATACTATTGCAGCCCAGATACATGAAGAAGGGCTTAGCGCTTCCCCCAAATGATGTGACAGACTTTGATGATCCCCGTGGAAGGCCTCACTGTCCATGGGGAGTGGGTTGTGGGGGTTGGTGGGGGGCATGGGAGGATGGGAGGGCAGGAAAACGGGGGAACTGCCCCCCCGTTATGTAAAATAAGATTGTTTCTAATATAAAAAAGCTGAAAAAGAAAACAATAAATAAATAAAAGGTTAAAGTATGAAAAAATATTTTAAATGGCACTAATTATTGATTTAAGGAGAGTAAATAATAAAAGTAAAATAGAATTTGAAAAAAAGAAACACACCACAACTTGAGAGACAGATGTTACCTCACAATAAAGGGTTCAGAAAAGATTTTCCAATCAAATGGACCCAAGAAACAAGCTGGTGTAGCAATCCCAATATCTAACAAATTAGATTTCAAACTAAAATTAATCCAAAGAAATTAAGAAGTTCATTTCATATTCATCACAGGAATAATTCACCAAGATGATGTCTCAATTCTAAACATCTATGCACCAAATACAAAAGCACCCACATTCGTAAAAGAAACATTACTAAAACACAAATCACACATAAAACCCCATACACTTATAGTGGGAGATTCAACATCCCACTGTCACCACTGCACAGGACCACCAGACAAAAACTTAACAAAGAAACAAAGGAATTAACAGAAGTTATGACCCAATTGGGATTGACAGACATTAATATAACATTCCATCCAAATACAAAAGAATATACCTTTTTCTCAGGACCACATGGAATATTCTCTAATATCAACCACATACTCGGCAACAAAGCAAACCTCAACAGACACACAAAAAGTGGAATAACCCCCTTTATATTATAGGATCACCATGCTTTAAAGTTAGAAATCAACAATGATACAAATTGCAGAAACCCTACAAACTCATGGAAATTGAACAATGATCAATTGCATCACTCCTGGATCAAGGAAGAAATAAAGAAAGAAATTAAAGACTTCCTAAAATTCAATTAAATGAAGACACAACATACCTAAACTTATGGAACACTTTGAAAGCAGTGCTAAGAAGAAAGTTAATAGCACTAAGTGCCCACCTGAAGAAACTGGAGAATAGTCACACTAGAGAATTAACAGCACACCTGAAAGCTCTAGAACAAAAAGAAGCAAACTCACCCAGGAGCAGCTGTCAGGAAATAATCCAATTGAGGGATGAAATCAATAAAGTAGAAACAAAGAAAGCAATAAAAAGAATTAATGAAACAAAGAGTTGGTTCTTCGAGCAAATCAACAAGACAGACAAACCCTTTATCCAAACTAACCAAAAGGCAGAGAGAGAACACACAAATTAACAAAATCAGAAATGAAAGAGAGGACACAGGAAATCCAGAATATCATAGGGTCATACTTCAAAACCTGTACGCCACAAAATTGGAAATTTTAAAGAAATGGACAATTTTCTGGATAGATATCACCTATTAAATCAAGAAAAGATAAGCAATGTTTTTATTAATTTTAATTAGGAACAAGCTTGCTTCACATGTCAATCCCTCCTTCCTCTCCCTCCCCCTCCCTCTCCTGCCCCATCCCTTCCCACCAGCCTCCACCAACCCCCCCACTCCATCCACCCTCCACTCCCAAAGCAGGGTAGGGACCTCAACGGGGGCTCCCCAAAGTCCAACACATCATCCTGGGCCGGGCCCAGGCCCTCCCCCAGGTGTCCAAGCCGAGAGTGCATTCCTTCACATGGGATGGGCTCTCAAAATCCCTTCTTACACCAGAGAAAAATAATAATCCACTACCAGAGGCCCCCTGGAGTGTGGGGGCCTCCTAATTGACATCCATGTTCAGGGGTCTGGATCAGTCCTGTACTGGCCTCCCAGACATCAGTCTGGGGTCCATGTGCTCCTCCTTGTACAGGCCAGCTGTTTCTGTGGGTTTCACCAGCCTGGTACCCATCCCTTTGATCTTCATTCCTCCCTCTCTGCAACTAAGTTCCAGAGTTCAGTTCAGTGTATATCTTTGGATGTTTGCCTCTGCTTCCATCAGCCACTGGATGAGGGCTCTAGGATGGCATAAAAAGTAATCATCAGTCTTATTATAGGGGAAGGGCATTTAGGGTAGCCTCTCCACCATTGCCTAGATTGTCAGTTGGTGTCATCCTTATAGGTCTCTGGAAATCTCCCTAGTGCCAGATCTCTCCTCAGACCTATAATGGCTTCCCTCTAATATGGTATCTCTCATCCTGCTCTCCTCTATTCTTCCCTCAACTCAATATTCCTGCTCTTCCATTTCCTCCTCTCCCCTCCTCCTCTCCTCCTCTAATTCTGGCAGCTCCCTCTCCCCTACCCTCATGCTCCCAATTAGCTCATGAGATCCTGCCCCTTCCCATTCTCCAGGGTCCATGCATTTTCCCTTAGAGTCCTTCTTGTTTCCTAGTTTCTTCGGTGAAGAGGATTGTAGGCTGCTAATCCTTTGCGCTATGTGTAAAATTCATGTATGAGTGAGTACATACAATGTTTGTCTTTTTTGTGACTGGGTTACCTCACTCGGGATGGTTTCTTCTAGCTCCATCCATTTGCCAGTGAATTTCAAGATTCCATTGTATTTTTTTTCTGCTGAGTAGTGCTCCATTGTGTTTCTTTATCCATTCCTCAGCTGAAGGGCATCTAGACTGCTTCCAGGTTCTGGCTATTACAAATAATGCTGCTATGAATATAGTTGAACAGATGTCCTTGTGGTATGAATGTGTATCCTTTGGGTATATGCCCAAGAGAGGAATTGCTGGATCTTGAGGTAGACTGATTCCCATTTTTCTGAGCAACCACCATACTGATTTTCAAAGGGGTCTTACAAGTTTGAACTCCTACCAACAATGGAGAAGTGTTCCTCTTTCTCCACATCTTCTCCAACATAAACTGTCATTGGTGTTTTTTATTTTGGCCATTCTCACAGGAGTAAGATGGTATCTCAGAGTTGTTTAGATTTGCATTTCCCTGATGGCTAAGGATATTGAACACTTTCTTATGTGCCACTTTTAGATTCCTCTATTGAGAATTGTCTATTTAGTTCTGCACCCCACTTTTTAATTGGATTGTTTGGTGTTTTGGAGACTAGCTTCTTGAGTTCTTTGTAAATTTTGGAGATCAGCCCTCTGTCAGATGTGGGGTTGGTGAAGATCTTTTCCCATTCTGTGGGCTATCGTTTTGTTTTACTGACTGTGTCCTTTGCCTTACAGAAGCTTCTCAGTTTCAGGAGGTCCCATTTATTAATTGCAGACCTCAATGTCTGTGCTATTGGCGTAATGTTCAGGAAGCAGTCTCCTGTGCCAGTTCGTTCAAGGGTATCTCCCACTTTCTCTTCTAGAAGATTCAGTGTGGCTGAATTCGTGTTGAGATCTTTGATCCATTTGCACTTAAGTTTTGTGCGTGGTGACAGATATGGATCTATCTGCAATCTTCTGCATGTCTGAATCTGAAAGACCCCCGTGGAGGTACTTTCGTAGAAGGAGACCCGTACCCAGGAATCAGCGAGACCACGAACTTGGATGCAAACTGCAAGAGGCTTTATTGGAGACACGGGTATCCGGGGCGACTTAGCTTCTGTGAGGCCAAGCGCGCCGAGCCAAGGGAGAGGGGTCCTTATATAGCAAAAAGCGCAAGCGAGAAGCAGGGATTCTATTGGATAATTCAAATGAGGCGCAGTACAGAGCTATTCCCATTGGTCAATGTAAATGAGGCGCTACACAGGGTTATTCAAATGAGGCAAAGTACAGAGTCATTTCTATTGGACGGTTCAAGTGAGGCACAGAGCCATTCCAGACCAGCATATTCTCAAGGTCTGGTGTCTGGTACAACAGACTCAATTCCCCCCTCCGCGTCCAGATGGCTGACCTTGGGGGCGAGGGCCTTGGGACAGAGTGTTCCCCATCGGGCGGGGGCGCGGGGGCGGGGCCCCAGGCCGGCCCACCTGATGCTCGCCCTCGGGCCAGCCCACCTGGTGTTTGCCCTCGGGCCGCCTCGCGGGCTCCTCGCTCGGCCCCAGCCCCGGGGCGTGGTGCCAGGCGGACGGGCCGGGGGCTCGGGCCCCGCTGGGGTGGACCAGCTTTGGAGGGAACCGGCGGCCGGACGTGCGGCGGCGGGGGAAGTGGAGGCCGGCGGGGGTGGGGATCGGGGAGGCGCAGGAGCGAGGCATCCGCCGCGCACCCCATCAGCTGCCGACCAGAGGAGGAGGCAAACTTAAGAGCTAAGGGGCAGGGGTCTTTCAAATCCAGTTGTGCCAGCACCATTTGTTGAAGATGCTATCTTTCTTCCATTGTATAGATTTAGCATCTTTGTCAAAAATAAGGTGTTCATAGGTGTGTATGCTAATATCAGGGTTTTCAGTTCGATTCCATTGGTCTATCTGTCTATTTTTGTGCCAGTACCAAGATGTTTTCAGAACTATGGCTTTATAATAGAGTTTGAAGTCAGGGATGGTGATGCCTCCCGAAGCTCCTTTATTTTACAGAGTTGTTTTGGCTATCCTGGGTGTTTTGTTTTTCCATATAAAGTTGAGTATTGTTCTTTCAAGGTCTGTGAAGAACTGTGTTGGGATTTTGATGGGGATTGCATTGAATCTGTAGATTACTTTTGGCATTAATGCCATTTTTACTATGCTGATTCTACCTATTCAAGAGGATGGGAGATCTTTCCATTTTCTGGTATCTTCTTTAATTTCTTTCTTTAAAGACTCAAAGTTCTTACTGTAAGGTCTTTCACTTTTTTGGTTAGCATTACCCAAAGATATTTTATGTTGCTTGTGGATATTGTGAAGGGTGATGTTTCTCTGATTTCTTTCTCATTGCATTTATCATCTGTATACAGTACGGCTACTGATTTTTTGAGTTAAATTTGGATCCTGCTACTTTGCTGAAGGTGTTTATCAGCTGTAGGATTTCCCTGACAAGCAATTTAAATAGACCTATAACCCTCAATGAAATAGAAGCAGTCATCAAATGTTTCCCAACCAAAAAAAAAAGAGCCCAGAGCCAGATGGTTTCAGGGCAGAATTCTACCAGAAATTCAAAGAAGAACTAATACCAATACTCCTCAAAATGTTCCACACAATAGAAGCAGAAGGGTCATGGCTAAACTCTCTTTATGAGGCTACAATTACCTTGGTCCCCAAACCACACAAAGACACAACTAAGAAAGAGAAAGAACTACCAACCAATCTCCCTCATGAAAATTGATGCAAAAATACTCAATTTAGTACTGGCAAATCGAATCCAAGTAGATATCAGAAATATCATCTAACATGATCAAGTAGGCTTTATCCCAGAGATGCAGGGATGGTTCAACATATGAAAATCTGTCAATGTCATCTGCCATATAAACAACCTGAAAAATAAAAACCACATGATCATCTCACTAGATGCTGAAAAAGCCTTAGACAAAATCCAACACCCCTTCATGACAAAGGTCTTGGAGAGATCAGGGATAACTGAAACATACCTAAACATAATAAAGGCAATATATAGCAAGCAAACAGCAAACATCAAACTAAATGCAGGGAAACTCAATGTAATTCTTTTAAATTTGGGAACAAAGCAAGGTTGTCCACTCTCTTCATACATCTTCAATATTGTCTTTTAAGTCCTAGCTAGAGCAATAAGACAACAAAAGGAGATCAAGGGGATACAAACTGGAAAGGAAGAAGGCAAACTTTCACTATTTGCAGATATAATAGTTTCCATAAGTGACCTGAAAAATTCTACAAGGGAACTCCCACAGATGATGAACACCTTCAGCAAAGTGGCAGGATACAAGATTAACTAAAAAATTGGTATTGGCATATAGTAGCCCTACTATACACAGATGATAAATGGGCTGAGAAAGAAATCTGAGAAACATCACCCTTCACAATAGCTACAAACAACATAAAATTCCTGGGGTAATGCTAACCAAACAATGCTAACCTGTATGACAAGAGCTTAGTGTTTTAAAAGAAGATAACAGAAAATGGAAAGATCTCCCATGCTCTTAGATAGATAGGATCAACATAGTAAAAATGGCAATCTTAACAAAAGCAATCTACAGACTCAATGCAATCCCCATCAAAATTCCAGAACAATTCTTCACAGACCTTGAAAGAATAATACTCAACTTTATATGGAAAGACAATAAAACCTCAGGATATCCAAAAACAACCCTTTATAATAAAGGAACTTCCATACACATCACTATCCCTGACATAAGTTCTACTATAGAGCTATGGTAATGAAAACAGCTTGGTATTGGCATAAAAACAGAGAGACCAATGAATGGATTGAAGACCCTGATATTAACCCACACACCTACAAACACCTGATCATTAAAAAAAGCTAAAATTATACAATGGAACAAAGAAAGTGTCTTCAACAAATGATGTTCGCATAACTGGGTGCTGGCATGTAGAAGATTGCAGATAGATCCATACCTATCTCCATGCACAAAACTTAAGTCCAAATGGATCAAAGACCTCAACATAAATCCATACACACTGAACCTCTTAGAAGAGAGAGTGGGAAGTACCCTTGAATGAATTGGTACAGAAGACCACTTCTGAACATAACACCAGTAGCTCAGACAGTGAGATCAACAATTAATAAATGGGACTTCTTGAAACTAGGCTGCTTCTGTAAGGCAAAAGGCACAGTCAACAAGACAAAATGCCATACCATGGATTGGGAAAAGATATTCACCAACCCCATATCTGACAGAGGGCTGATTTCCAAATATACAAAGAATTCAAGAAACTGGTCACCCAAACACCAAATAATCCAATTAAAAAGTAGGTTACAGAACTAAATAGAGAATTCTCAATAAAGGAATCTAAAATGGCTGCAAGACTCTTACAAAAATGCTAAACATCCTTAGCCATCAGGGAAATGCAAATCAAAACAACTCTGAGATACCATTTTACACTGGCCAGAATGGCTAAAATCAAAAATACCAATGACAGGCTATGCTGGAGAGGATGTGGAGAAAAAGGAACACTCCTCCATTGCAATGGGAGTACAAACTTGTAAGACCACTTTGGAAATCAGTATGGCAGTTTCTCAGGAAAATGGGAATCAGTCTACCTCAAGATCTAGCAGTTCCTCTCTTAGGCATATACCCAAAAGATGCACATTCATGCCACAAGGACATCTGTTCAACTATGTTCATAGCAGCATTATTTGTAATAGCCAGAACCTGAAAGCAGCCTAGATGCCCTTCAGCTGAGGAATGGATAAAGAAAATTTACACAATGGAGCACTACTCAGCAGAAAAACAAACAAACAAACAAACAAACAATGGAATCTTGAAATTCGCTGGCAAATGAATGGAACTAGAAGAAACCATACTGAGTAAGGTGACCCAGACCCAGAAAGAAAAACATGGTATGTACTCACTCATAAGTGGGTATTATACATAGAGCAACGAATAGCCAGCCTACAATTCACAACTCCAGAGAAGCTAGAAAGCAAGGAGGACCCTAATGGAGACATACATCAACACCTGGAGAAGAGGAAAAAGATATGATCTCCTTAGCAAAGTGGGAGCATGGGGAAGGGGGAGGGAGGTACGAGAATGGGCAGGAGTGGAGGAGAACATGAGGGATCAGGAAGATGGAGGTGAGGGAAGAATTGAGGAGAGCAAGAAAAGAGATACCATAACAGAGGGAGCCATTATAGGTTTCAAGAGAGATCTGGCACTAGGAAAATGTCCAGGGATCCACAATGATGGCCCCAACTAAGAATCTAAGCAATAGTGGAGAGGCTACCTTAAATGCCCTTCCTCTATAATGAGATTGATGACTACCTTATATGCCATCATAGAGCCTTCATCCAGTAGCTGACGGAATCAGAAGCAGAGATCCACAGCTAAACACTGACTCGATCTCCTGGAATCTAGTTGTAGAGAGGGAGGAGTGATGAGCAAAGGGGTCAAGGTCATGCTGGGGAAACCCACAGAAACAGCTGACTTGAGAAGGGATCCCAGTCTGACAACTGGGAATCCAGCATAGAACCGAACTACGCCCCCAGAATATGGGTGTCAGTTGGGAGGCCAGGGCAGTCTATGAGATCTCTGGGAGTGGAACCAGTATTTATCCCTATTGCATGAGTGGACTTTGGGAGCCCATTCTCTATGGAGGATACTATGTCAGCCTAGATACATGGGGGAGTGCCTAGGCCCTGCCCCAAATGATGTGACAGACTTTGATGATCCCCCATGGGAGGCCTCATCCTCCCTGAGGAGTGGGTGGGGGGTACAATGGGAGGTTGGTGAGGGGCACAGGAGGACAGCAGGGAGAAGGAACTGGGATTGGTATGTAAATAAGATTGTTTTAATTTAAATAAAAAACAGAATAAAAAAGAAGAGTTAATAATATACTACTTGGGGCATGGCAATATTTATGGGGTTGGCTTGAAGGTTGTTTTGGTCTAGTGTTCTTGTATCCACAAAAGCTACCAGCCTGAGAAAGATTGTCATATGTCTCTATATTGTTAAAAATTGGGTTATGTGGTTGATGAATAAAAATGGTTAGGAAAGATAACCATGATGTCAATGATGTCAAAACTTGAGGGAAAATAATTGGAAATGATAACTCTGCTCTGTCGCAGTTTATTAATGATGACTAAAAGATAATTTAGAGAAAATTTTAAACACATGCCCAAAAGCAAAAATGATATGATCTATGTTTTGCACAAAATGAATATATCCCTGCTTACTAAATTCTATATAAATAAAGAAGCACTCTGGCTGCTAGTCAGTCAGGCCTCGAGATTCTCCCGACCACCATGGCCTGGCTCACTCCCTTCTCTCACCTCCTTCTTACATCCCCTATTGGGACCTGCAAATCTGCAGTCTTCTCAGTCCTTCTCTCCTAAAACGAAACTAAGAAGTTCCCCTTGTCTGATTCCTCCCATCACCACTCTTGCATACATCCATCTTCAGGCCCTGGCCCCGTCCAGAGCTGGACTCCAGCAAGTTTCCAAGTCTGTAAAATATCAAGTTCATGTGCTAGAGTTGGGGACATAGAAAGTCTGGCCCACTCCCCAAATCACAGTAAAGGGAAAAAAATGTCTGAAGAGAACTTTCCATCTCTGCTCTCAGTGTTCAGTGGAAAAAAGGGAATCAGATAAGAGTGTGTATGGTGATTTGTGTTCCAGCTCCCACCCAAATGTACATAATTTCTAAAATCCCAGAGTTACATGACCAACATCCCAGCTGGGAGCTCTCCCTCAGTATCTCATTCCCATGATACTGGAGGATGCATTTGCCTGAGCCTCTGTTGGCTATGGAAACAGCTCAGGTCTGTGTTAAAGTGCCCTCTCTGAGATCTGAAAACTTAGGACCTCTGGAAAAACTGGGTTGTAAATATGAAAAACAGGAGCAAAAGGGACCATGAATAAACTGATGGTGAGGGAGAATGGTGCCCACTTCACCAGGCAAGCAGCTCTGTGTTAACCAAGTTAAGAAAGAGGTCATTTCAACAATGACATCAGGACCTGGACAGAGCTGTAGTAGCTTTGGTAAAAATCCATGCTGGATGGTGACACTCTTACCAGTGGAATCCACAACAGTCACTTTCCCAATGGGGAATTTAAGTGTCCCTAGGTAAGCTCATGCAGGGTGACAAGAAGTCCCATGATTAACTATTCATTTGTAGGTCTATAAATGTGAGAAGTAGTTGGGCGTGGGTAAATCTGGAAGCCATGTGCAGTAGATTTTGGTGCTGCCCAGAAACATCAGAGGTAATGAGTTTCATCTCATGCAGATGGAGCTCCAGTGGTTACAGGTAAAAATAAGGAGGTGTGATTAAGTAGAAGAAACTTTCTACCCTGAATATGCCCTTTCAACAGTCAGGAATGGCTGAAGGAGATGCATCAGGTGGTGGGAGCTGTGTGTGACAGGAGTTGGAAACCTTTGAAGCCCAAGCATGTGGACTTACAGTAGCTGGAAGGCAAGCAAACTACTCTCTACTCTTTTGGTCTTAGGCACGACCATGCAACTTCACCTGACTTCACTGAGTACATCAAGGATGGGGAGATACACAAAGTCCCCCAAGGGAATAATCCAGGGATAAAGACGTTGGACAGCATAGGATTAATGAGTGTGAATTACAGAGAACTAATTCCGGAGTACTCCTATCCTTGCCGCTGTAGCCAAAACTGACCTCCTGAGAAAGCAGCTGAGACAGCTGATGGGATCTTGCATAAGGTGTTAACTTTGCTAACATGTTACTCTAGTATCCACTTAGTTGCTGACTCCTGGTTGGAGTGAACTACAATGGACTTTCAGAGTGCTTGTCAGAGGTTTCCCCACAGCCCCACTACTTGTCCTGGATGGTGGCCCTTGCAAAGCCTTGCTTTCTTACCTTTCTCATCCACTGGAAAGAGTTCTCACTATGTAAATGACATCACACTAACCTTGAGTGTTTAACAGATTTGGAAACTTTTGAGAGACACACAATCATCCCTGGGAGGTGCAAGGGTGGGAAACAGAAATCTTGAGGAGGGGATGGAACAGGATGGCAGCTGATCTTGAATGATTCTCTCTTTCAGAGAACGGCTACCTGTCACATAAGGCATCAGGGGCCAAGTGTTTCATTCCCAGAGTCCTTCAGAGCCTGCAGGTTGGTCTTGGATTCTGGGAATCTCCTAGTAAATTTCTGCTTTAGAGACTTGCAGAGACTGAATTTGCAGAATGGTCAACAGGGGGCACAAGACACCAGGAGATGGCTTGTCAGGTCCCACATAGACTATGAATCCCCTTGTGTGCTTACACATGTGACCTTGCTACTGTGTGCAATTCACACCCTCATGACCTCCCATAATTTTGCTTTCACTTTTACAACCTGGCCCTGTAAAGCTGACATTTGAGTGAATCTCATACATACAGTGCCTATCTGTGTGACGTCTTACCCGTGTGGCCCCATCTTGGGATTTCTCACCTATCAGCTTCCTCTCACGTGATCTATAGTTGTCTGTGTCACACCTGTGTGATCCCCCAGTTCTGTGGCTCCTTCTGTGCATATGACTCCTATGTGCTTCATATCTTTGTGGCTTTATCTGTGTCAGTCTGTTACTGGGACTTACATTTATATGTCTCCTACCTGGGTGAGAGGACAGTGTCTGATTATGGAACTGGGTCCCTACCACCCGCTTACCCTAACTATACCCTGTTATTTACTTTGTTCCCCACAATTCTTTTTTTTTTATTAGAAAGAAGATCATTTTACATGTCAATCTCAGGTCCCTCTCCCTCCCCTCCCCCCCCCCCCCAACTAACACCCTACCTATCCCATACCCTTTCTGCTCCCCAGGGAGAGTGAGGCCTTCCATAGGGGTCTTCAAAATCTGTCATATTCTTTGGGATAGGGCCTAGGCCAACCCCCTTGTGTCTAGGCTCAGGGAGTATCCCTCCATGTGGGATGGGCTCCCAAAGTCCATTCCTGTGCTAGGGATAAGTACTGATCCACTGCAAGGGGCCCCATAGATTTCCAAGGTCTCCTCACGGACACCCACATTCAGGGGGTCTGGATCAGTCCCATGCTGGTTTCCCAGGTATCAGTCTGTGGACCAAGAGCTCTCTCTCCCTTGTTCAGCTCAGCTGTTTCTGTGGGTTTCACCAGCCTGGTATGGACCCCTTTGCTCATCAGTCCTCCTTCTCTGCATCTGGATTTCAGTTCAGTTCAAGGTTTAGCTGTGGTGTCTGCTTCTACTTCCACCAGCTGCTGGATGAAGGCTATATGATGGCATATGAATTAGTCATCAATCTCATTATCAGGAGAGGGCATTTAAGGTAGCCTCTCCTCTGTTGCTTATATTGTTAGTTGGTGTCATCTTTGTAGCTCTCCAGACATTTCCCTAGTGCCTGATTTCCCTTTAAACCTATAATGTCTCCCTCTATTATATTATCTCTTATCTTTCTCTCTTCTGTTCTTCCCCCCAACTCAACCTGCCTGCCCCATCATGTCTTCCTCAGCCCTCTTCTTCTTTCCTTCTCATTCTCCTAGTTCCCTCTCCCCTCCCCCATGCTCCCAATTTGTTCAAGAGATCTTGTCCCATTTCCCTTGTCCAAGGGACCATGTATGTCTCTCTTAGGGTCCTCCTTGTTTACCAGCCTCTCCAGCAGCGTGGTCTGCAGGCTAGCAATCCTTTACTCTTTGTCTAAAATACACATATTAGTGAGTACATACCATGCCTGTCTTTTTGTGACTGGGTTAACCCGTTCAGAATGGTTTCTTCTAGTTCCATCCATTTGCCTGCAAATTTCAAGATTCCATTGCTTTTTTTCCCCACTGAGTAGTATTCCATTGTGTAAATGTACCACATTTTCTCTATCCATTCTTTGGTTGAGGGGCATCTAGGCTGCTTCCAGTCTCTGACTATTACAAATAATGCTGCTATGAACATCGTTGAACAGATGTCCTTGTTATATGAATGTGCTTCTTTTGGGAATATGCCTAAGAGTGGAATTGCTGGATCTTGTGGAAGACTGATTCCCATTTTCCTGAGGAAACACCATACAGATTTCCAAAGTGGCTGTACAAGTTGGCACTCCCACCAGCAGTGGAGGAGTGTTCACCTTTCTCCACATCCTCTCCAGCATAAACTGTCATTGGTGTTTTTGATTTTGGCCATTCTGACAGGAGTAAGATGGTATCTCAGAGTTGTTTAGATTTGCATTTCCCTGATGGCTAAGGATGTTGAACACTTCCTTTCAGCCATTTTAGATTCCTCTATTGAGAATTGTCTATTTAGTTCTGTAACCCACTTTTTAATTGGATTATTTGCTGTTTTGGAGACTAGCCTCTTGAGTTCTTTGTATATTTTGGAGATCAGCCCTCTGTCAGATGTGGGATTGATGAATATCTTTTCCCAGTCTATGGGCTGCCGTTTTGTCTTGTGGACTATGTCCTTTGCCTTACAGAAGCTTCTCAGTTTCAGGAGGTCCCATTTATCAATTGGTGACCTCAGTGTCTGTGCTACTGGTGTTATGTTCAGAAGCCGTCTCCTATACCAAATCCCACAATTCTTTTTTTTTTTTATTTTATTTATTAGTTCTAGTTAGGGAACAAGCTTGTTTCACATGTAAGTCCTTCTCCCTCTCCCTCCCCTCACCCCCATCTCTCCTCCCCCACCCCCAGCCTACCCCCCACCCCATCCACCCTACTCCCCAGGCAGGGTAGGGCCCTCAACAGGGGCTCTGCAAAGTCCACCAAATCTTCCTGTGCTGGTCCTGGGCCCTTCCCCATGTGTCCAGGGCCAGAGTGTAACCCTTCACGTGGGATGGGCTCTCAAAGTCCCTTCTTGCACCAGGGAAAAATACTAATCCACCACCAGAGGCTCCCTGGAGTGCAGAGGCCTCTTTATTGACATCCATGTTCTTGGTCCTTTGAAGATCTCCCCAGAGGAGGAGAGTTGGGAAAGCAAGCAGGAAGAGTGGGAAGACAGCCCTTCCTCATGGCTTTCTTGGTGGTGATCTTGAACAAAGTGTAGGAGGTTCTAGATGTCAGGGGTCAGTATTGACCCAACCAGTGACACAGAACTAAAGATGTGTTTGGGAGGATGGATTACTAGGCTTTCTATGGGGGGACAAGACATCTAACCCAGCATGGGAACAGAGGCAGAGCCTTTTCCTGTGGCCGTTTTACTGGAAGAATCTCATGAAGAGTGTCAGGTAACATTCAACATGTTGCACAGCTCAGTGTTAGAATGTTCCTTCTTTGAAAGCCCTCGGTGAGGGGGTTACATCTGCAGCAATTGTCCAGCTCACATGTCTGGTGTTTCTGAAACACTCTGGCATGATTCTTTGTCATTACTGATTGTCAAACAGAATTCTCTCCTCAGTGTTTTCCTCTTGATCTGATGAAAGGGGAAGGATGTAAACGTGTGTAAACATGATGTGGTATCATTCTTTTCCGTCATTTTTCTCAAAGTGGATTAATTAAAGTTTGACAGTCACTATGAATTAGTGACTTAACTAGAGAATTAGTAGATTAACTAGAAAAGAAGCCCAGTATGAAAGTTGATGCAGCTACAATATGGAGTAGCCTGGAGCATCCCAGCTTGGTGTGCTCAACATCTTGGTGTTCATCCTGAATTCTTAACTCTCTTGAAACCTCCATCAGACAAGTCAGTCTATAATTGTTCACTTCAGCCTTGCTCAAACTGGCATAAGGCCAGCAGAATGTAGACATATTCTTTGCCCTGGTGTGACATGAGTGTCCTCTAGTTCAGGTCTGTATAGCGTCTTCACTCACCTCCTAAAACTTAGAAGCCCAGTTTTTCTTGCCTGGGTACCTGCTCTTTTGAATGATAGACTGAGCTGTGTGCATAGTGTTGTTGGGTCTCTCTACTCCATGGCTCCCAACCCTCCCTGCTTTTCTGCACCCATTTCTAAGGCCTATGATCCACATACTCAGGCTTCTCAGCACAAAGACTGAGCTTCATAGTAATGGTTTCTTGGCACTGTGACAAAATTGCAACAGACACAACTTAAGGGAGGGGGGGTTTATCTGGCTCATGGTTCAGAAGATACTGACCATGATGGTGGGGCAGGTAGGGTGCCTGGAACAGCTCGATATTTTGTTTGTGTTCTGACAAATAAAGCTTGTCTGGAGATCAGAGGGTGGAGCTAGCTACTAGTTAACAATATAAGCTGTGTGGTGTGGCTCATGCCTTTAATCCCAGCACTCAGGAGGTGGAAACAGGAAGTGATAAGGTGGGGTGAAGACGGGATTTCATCCATTTTTGGAGCAAGAAATGAGAGAGGAAGGAAGCAACTGTTCTGGTGGCTGTTCCCAATTCTTCTGCCTTCCAGGTTTTTACCCCAATATTTGACTCTCAATTTCTTATTGATTAAGATTAATTAGATCTATACTTCAAACCATGGCTGTGGAAGCATGGCCCATGGCTTGTTTACATCTTGGTGGATCAAAAAAACAGAATTCTCAGGGTTGACTCAGAGGTGGATTCCATTGGCGCCCCATGTATCCAGTGAGGCCACAGAGCCAAAGTTTCCACAGTTCCCAACAAAGTGCTCCCAGCTTAAGATCAAATGTTCAAACTGCTAATCCTGTTGAGGGGACATATTAGAATCAACTCAGAACATCTAGGAAACTAACACACAGAGAGACAATTGTACACAATCAGAGATGTACACACAGGCAGATCTTCACACAAGATACATATATGCTCACGCAGAAACAGAAATGCCCACACAGTTACTACCATACACTCCCAATGGTATAGGTCAGGCACAGACACACACCCTTACATAAACATGCATGACAACCACTATATTGTCTTTGTGTACAGTCAGAAATGTGCATATACACCATTGCATACATGAAGGCACAAAAGTACATACCACTTGAACAGGCACAGACTAAAATGCAGAGTCAGTGTTACGCATAATGAAGCAGTCACAAATGTCAATGTGCCTTCTCACACAGTTACACACATACACACATGCATATTCATTACACACAGGTACACACAAGCACAGCTACACACGCGCACAGAAGCAAGATAGTGCATTTATTATGTGGTGTAGCATAGAACAGAGGACAAATGAGGTAGGGAACCCCATGCAGCTATTATCTGGCCTGACTCTAGAACTCTTTTGTGTAAAGGTGGAATGGATCAGACCCAAGAACAGGCAAATTTAGTTTTGCAGGACATTCCAAGGGACTTATTGCCAGGTGGTTGTGGAGCAGCAGGCTAGATATTGAGAGCCAGTATAGAATGCAGAAAGCAAGACAACACAGGATCCATGGTGCAGGAGGAAGAGATAAGTCACTTTCAGAGTGTGGGGCAAACTAGTCACCATATGGATAATATCTAGAGAGGAGCCAGATGCTGTCCTTTGGGTCGGAAGCTAGGAGAGCCATGTGGACATGGGAGGATCAGTTTCTGGTGTGAATGAAGACTGGGCATGGGAAGGGTGGGTCCTCAGGAACCCTTGTTATCCTCCAGACTCTGGGTTCTCAGGTGTCACTTCCCACTCTGACAACATTCTCTCTCCTGACAAGGCTTCCTGAGAGTGAATGAAAGCACAGACAGGTGGCTGATTACAGAAATTAGCACCATGTATTCACAAGGTCCAAACAAAACAGTGCAATCACCCTATAGCATGAATGGGGGCTTTGTGCAGATGGGGTGTTACCCAGTGCAGATATACATGCTGAAGGGAAGTAGGAGCATAGAGGCACCATGGTGATTATACGGTTGCTCCTGCTGACTGTGGGCCTGACCCTGTCCTTTCTGGTGCAAGCAGTTGAATGGCCTAACATAATTTCTGCCTCTGCTGACAAGGTGAGGTCCCTGGAAGGACTGAGTGTGGGTGGGATCTGGGTGTCCATGGTCATACCCTAAACTGGATGATAGACACAGGTCTGTAGATGGGATCCACTGGTGGACATCAATGGGGTGCCTTGTGTTATGCCCTAAGATCTGCCTTCCTGCATACCATTTTCCTATTGTCTATAGAATAGAGATGTCCACAGGCTGGTGTGTGTGTGTTGAAGACACGGTTCTCACTTTTCTGCCACACTGGGACCTGTTGCTTCCTGCTGTTAGCTTTCGGGTTCCCAAGAAGTTCCACCGAAAAAAAAAAAAAAAGTCTTTTTAGAATTTCTATTTTACAATGGATGGAAGATCTTTATATTAGTATATGTACACATATTACATGTATACATATTACATGAAGAATGATGTGTGCAATGAAGTGCTGCTCTTTACAGAGTGTTGACATGGGAGGGGGACCATGGAAGGGGTGGCCTTCTAAGAATCTTTTAAATTTTTTTTTATGTGGGGCCATAGAGGTGAAAGAAGTAGATGGATGCCCCATCCCTAACTCAGAAGCAATCTCCAGTTGGTAAAGACTTGCATACACAAATTCTGTTTTTTAAAGGGAGTTTCACTGGGGAAACAAAGTACTCTTGAACACTGGATTCTGAATGCAAGGCCAGCAGTAGATGGCCAGCAGGAAACTAACTCAAGGGCATCTTCTTTCAAAATGTAGTGTCAGTACTTCTTTCTTTCCTTTATTTTAATTTTCCATCTTTTATTCTAATTTTATTTCATTTATATATTTTTTCTTCCCTCTTTTTACCCTATGGGTCTTTTGGGTATATATTGTGGCTTCCAGTTTTTTATGGAATTCCTGTGTGTAAAAATTGAGTGGATCCCTGTTTCTTGTGCTTCTCTTGAGCTCTTTCCTTTCTGCTTTTGTCCTATTTCAAAATGTTAGCTTTTAATCTTATTTTATTAACAAGGATCATGATATTTTTTATGAAAGTCATGAGGCTCTGGAGATGATCAGCCATGCTTCCAGGTCTCTTCAATGATGGATAAAGCTGTCTGGTTGTAGCTCCCTTTATCTTTGATGCCCTCCTGTTAGAATTTAAGCTGAGCTAAAGGATAAAAGATTCTAGGGGCAGGTCTGGTGTTTAGGAACATTGGCACCCACTAGTGACACCGCCAACTCATTGGGTTTTGTATATTGGACCTACATTCTCACTTTTCTCCCACTCATAGACCTGGGCAGCTGCTGTTCATGCTCTTTACCACATATGCCTGGAAGGTCAACTCTATTCTCGGTCCTTTCCATAAGACCTCCATGGTATATGTCACATCTCATGGTCACATCTCAAAGAGACAAGGATCAGCCATCCCAGGTCTCAACTTGGCCCTGAGTCCCTAGGCATGGAAAACACACATGTCCAGGGAGTGTGGATATTAGGAGCCAGAAAATTGGCAGCAGATCACTTGAGGTAGCTTGATAGTCACATGTTGAAGGCACCTAAATCTATTGTGTCACTGTATTGACGGGGACAGCAAGCACTAACTAAGGATAAGATTTAGAAGAACATTTATGATTCTAAACCTTATGCAAATCAGCCATGGCTGGATAGCAGATAGGGAGTGGACCCGGAGACAAGTCACACCCCAGCAGGGTGTCTGAGGTCATGAGTGAGCCAATACTTAGTGGGTGCATGGCAGTACTCTCTACCTATGATTGGTCATCTCTGAGCCCTGTCTACTTAGACACCTACTTGCTCCTCTGGGTGATTTTTCTCAGTTCCTTATGTGGATCTTGTGCAAGGAGCCTGGCCATAACCCGCTCCAGGAAATATGACTCTTGGGAGGTCCCTGCCAGGCCCGAGTAGATTTGACTGCCTATGGCCCAGAAATGGCTTCTGACCCTGGAGCATCTCAGGCTCCTGCAGTCTGTATTGAGACCTACCCAATCTCCCTCCTGCCTCTGCTTCTACTTCTGTCCAGCCTGGATCCCCTTACCCTGAATTCTATTTATCTGAAGCCTCACTTATCCATAATTTCCATCTCCAGCTTTTAGGAAAGTGGTATATACACTACTGGGTAGGAAATTTGCCTATTCCTGAAAATATAAAGGCCAGTCCATTGCCGCCCTTCACATTTGTCAAAAACGTCATCGGGCAACTGGAGTTCAGGATGAACATCTTGTGAGTACCGGCCACCAGACAGCCCTCTCTGGTTCTTGACTGGATGTTCTCCTCACACGTTCTCTGGCCTCAGTTAGTCAATCCATGACAACTGGAATGTCAGGAGAGTGCCAGCATAGTTCTGGTTGCTTCTGGAGAAGCCAATGTGGGCTTTATGCTCATCTGTGTAAAAGGACAGAGCCTTGAAGGCCTTGAGGATTTCACTGGGTTCTATGGTCGGTGAGGATCCCAGTGGTGATGGAGGGCAGGTCCTTTGGAGAATCATGTGGAAACCCTAAGTAGAGCCTGGTCTCCTTAGGAGGAATAGCTTGTGGTGGGCAGTGTGCCAGACCATGCCGATCTTGGATCTGTACCAGATCTTCTCTTCCTGGTGCATGCAGGGAAGCTACACAGTTTCCCACATCAAGATGTATTCACTCTTTCACCTGTCAGGAGGAAGGGCTTTGCTCACCTCACTGCTGGAGTGCATGGAGTGGAGCAGGGAAGGAGGGGGCAGATGTCTGCAAAAGAACCATCTTGTGTTCCAGGAAACCCATTGGATGTATTGTGTTCAAGCAGGCCCTGGATTATAGTGAAAAATTGCCTGGTGCCTTCTATGCCTGTAAGTGATCATGGGTACCCTCCCTAATGAAGATTCCAGAGAGAGGTCTGATGAACACATGGCTCCTTTTTGTTCTCAGGGTCAAGGCACTATATCGAGATTTACTTCGTGGAGCGAGATGATGTCAGTGTCATCCATTACGTGGACAATTTGAAAGAATTCAGCCATACCATGATGATGCTCGTGGGTATGTACCCCACTCACTGAGTTCGTGGGAGATGGGCATGAACTTATGGGGCACTGGGTACAGAGTGGGTTACTGTTTCCTGCCCCACTTGCTCTACTTCACACTTGGCAATCTGCACATACCACACATTTTTCATTCCTAAGATTTCCAACTCTTTGGGAGTGAGGTTTGTAAGCTCTTGGCATCTTGCATCCTCAGCCCTCACAAGACCAATCATGAGGTCTGAAGTCCGTGTCACTTTCCACCCTACTCCACCCCTCCCCTCTCTTTCAGTCAGCTCTTGTGGTTCTTCCCTGAGGAGGACTCTAGTGGACTTTGGCTGCTGAGTATATTAGGTAGCCACTGCTGTTATGGTAGCATTGGTGGTGTACTGACATGGCAAGTGTGGAGAATAGAGCCCTGCCCAGGACCCTGTTACACATTTACACTTAAGATGCCCTAATTCTGACCAGACAGTTCTGAGGTCCTAAAATCCACATCATATCGCCCTGTCAAAGTAAATCACAGCAAATAGGTGAAGGGAAATTCTATATAAAGTTCTGTCCTGTGCTGAGAAGGGAGAAACTCCTAATATCGCTCAGCATTTTCTTCAGACAAATCTAAACTCATAGAAAAGATTAAACAGAATCTAGGAAATAGGCAATTGTGTGTTTACTGAGAGTCAGGTTGCCTGTCACATCCCAAGGAAGGCAGCTCTCCTAGTGTAGTGCCCCATATGTCTCCATCCATGCACATAGAGCAGGTCTGGACACTATTGTACCCAAGAAACATACAGGGCTCAAAATTCAGTATCAGTAGAAAACTGATTGCCACCTGCTACCAACATCAACCCCTGAGATTCATGTATCCGAGCTATGCCCTGCTCTCCTGCTTCCTACATGCACTATCTGATCTAGTAACTGCTCCCATGATGCTTTTTACCATGGGTGACAATCTTTGGCTTCCCTTGCCTTAATCCAACATTCCCAATCACCCATCTCCCCCTTCCCTCACTTCTCTCAGCCCCTTGGAGACTCTGAATCCTGAGATCCTAGCAGTGTCCTTCGAGTTGTCTGAGCATAGGCATAGAGACCTTGACAAAAACCTTCACATTGTGACCCAGGACTGCAAGGATGATGGTGCTGCTCAGAACTGTGTACACTTAGTTTACATACCACCTCCTTCTGCTATATTATATATCAACCTGGGACCTGAACTAGCCAAGGATACATGTAGCCCATGACAACCTAGCATGACAATCTCCTCTGGGAGAGGCTGCTACACAGGAAGTCATGTAGGCTCTTCTCTGAGCTCAGGCTGTGTCTGTACATGGAATTCTGCATCTGTCCTCTGCCCTCCAGGACTAGGTATGGAAAAGTTCTTTTTAGAGAAGCCTTGATGGAAGACCCATGGCTTAAGTGGTACTTGTCCCAAACAAGGTGCAAACATGATTCCCTCCTGACTAATCTCTCCTGGAAGGCTCCTGCATAAGAATACTGACTAAAGAGTCCCAAACTTGAACTTTCCTAGGGTCAGTGACCTCTGAGGGACATGTTTGTGACCTGTCTATAGTGAAAGTCATTTGCAGTCCCCTCCTTCCATACCTATGCTGATGGAGCCTAACAATCTCTTCATACCCTTGCCTAATGTGACCTGCAGGTCGGAGTCGAAATAAAGAGCCAAGATTTCTGGAGCATTTTAAAACCTTTACAACATTTATTGGACTGAACATAACAGAAATCATCAAGCCATCTTATGACGGTAATGAAATAAGTTTTTTTTCCTGTGTCCTTCTCCCTCCTATATACAGCTTCTATGTAAGACGGTGGTTTCACACTGTTCTCAGCCCCTCTTTCTCTGTGGGTGTCCAAACAGATTCCTGTGAGTTGTCCAGAGAATCTTAGTGAGTAAAGGAACTACCACGGAAACCATGCAGGAACCAGGAGCTGGGATTCTACCATTTCTACAGCAACAGGTTGAGCCTCTGTTTCCAAGAGAAGAAAGGACTTATTACCCACACTTTCCCCTTCCTCTGCTTTCAATAAATCTGCAATCTCTGTGTCTCAAGAATAGTTAAATGGGCTCCAGCGTTGTGTTTCTCAGGTGGTGACCATGACCATCATGAAGGATGAAGTATCTGAAGGTCCAGCTACCATGACCCGAAATATGTGCAATGCAAAGGCAGTGCATCTGGCCTCCAGCTCCTTTTGCAATGCCAACTGCCCATTGCCAGCCACATGGAGGGCTTCCTGCAGGAAGAAAAGGAGGGATGCTCTCAGAGAAATATGACAAGCATGCCTATGGACCAGGCTGCAGTATAGCTCTGCTCACGGAGGATCTGGGAGTCAGACATATCTGAGTCCTCCCTTCCAGGTGTATTATGCCCCCAGATGTCCTTTACAAAGGGCCTGTGCTGAGTGGTGCAGGATGTTTGTAGCCTCCTATGGATCTCTTTGTGTGATCTTTATCTCTGGAGTCAAAATCAAGGACAGACCAGTGTGGAATTGCCCCAGAGTCACACTTAGAGAAGTAATAAGTGTATTGCCTTTACACAGCTTGAATGAGGGTTCCTTAAAGGAGCAGGGGTGATCTCAGAATAACTATTCTACCAAAAGGTATCTTGAACATCTATCTCAACTTCCCCATAACTTCATACATAGATGGTGTTCCCCTCTTCAGTTTTCCTTCCACACTCAAGTATTCAAAAGCACCTCCTAAGACCACAGTGGGGACAGAATTACATGCAGCTGTGAGAGATATGCAAGATGGAGGGGCTGGGACCACAAGAGAGGGTCTGTTGGTGCCACCTCCTCCTTCTATGAGGATCCCTGGACTAACCTGATCTCGATGTATTCTTGAGTAGACACAGTTGCCACTGATAGTCATGGTGGGTATTATGTTTGGGGACAGCAGCCTGCAACAGGCCTGTTCAGCAGCTCCAAACCCTCCTATGCTGGCAGGAAGCAAGGAATCAGCCCATTCTTGACATGACAGCACTACCTAGGGTCTTTGAGCCTCCCAGGAGGCTCATCTACTTGAGGGCTATGTCATACAAAGTCAAATGCCCTTTCACCCTACCTCTAGGATGAGACTATTGGCGTTTGGTTTCCTTCAGCTTTGGGACCATGAGTGTGGACCTGAATATCCCTGCACACGAGACCACACCATGAATTCAGGTTGGCCTTCTCCATTGAATGAAAACAGACCTTTGGATAGAGAGTGTGGCAGAGTAGACACCCTTCTGGGTCTACGTGTCATGTTTACACAATTCTATTCAATGGGGTTTCACCTTTCATACCTCAAAAACAGAACTTCACTGAAAACAGAAGCTAAGCTAACATGGTGAGATTTACACACGCATAACTAGATCAATAAAGCTCCTGCTTAATGATTCTGTAAATTTGATTTTTATCTGTTGGAACACAACCATTTTATCACTGATTTCATGAGTTATTCCTATGTCTCTTTGTTTTTCTCTCTGAATTTCTGTATCTCTGTCTCTTTCTATCCCTCATCTCTCTCTCTCTCTCTCTCTCTCTCTCTCTCTCTCTCTCTCTCTCTCTCTCTCTCTCTTGGATAGTTTGGCTAAGGGATTCACATCTTTTTTAGTTTTCAAAAAAGGTTTGTTTCATTGATTCTTGCATTTTGCTTTAATCTCTATTTCATTAATTTCGTCTCTCACTCTTGTATCTTTCCATCTACCATGTTTTTTCTTTGACTTTCCCCATTCCACCAAGACAGGGAGGTATGTAACAAATGTGACAATAGTCTCACCATGTCTCCTTTTTACTTAGAATAGAAGATAAAGCACCACTGTGAGTTGTAATTTTTAAAAAAAGGTCATGAGAAGAAGTCACGTCATACAACAGGAGGAGAGAGAAGGGGCAGAAAAAGGGGCAGAGAGGGGTGCAGAGGCTGGTCACTGGGGACAAGAGTGGTAGAATAAAGAGAGAGGGAGGGGCAGAGGAAGAGAGAGACAGAAAGAGGAATATGGGAGATGGCTAGGACCCTTTTAAAAGGGAATGTAGTGAATGTGCACAGAAAGTGTTCTTAGTGGCTGAAGCTCAGGGCATATCCTGTCAGAACTCCAAGTCTGGCCAGTACATATGCCTGAATACTAACACTGTAGTCCACAGATCACCACTGTTTGCTCAACCCTTTCTCTAACATGGTCTCAGGCTATCTTTCTCTCCCTCCCCTGCAACCTGTTCTATTTTCCTCACACTCCAGTCACTTCCTGTCACAGCCTGGCTCTCAGTTCCACTTCCAGGTCCCACTGAATGTCCCTCCTACCTAGAGTCCTCTTCCACTTCACTCATTTATGGTTCATTCATTTCACTATGTTTAATTATGTGAAATCACACTTGTATGACTGACTCAGACAATATCAATGAATCTATAACCCCTTGTAGAGAAACATTTCTTTCTTGCCTGCCAATTTTCAATTAAACACTTATGGACTTAATATTACTTATGAAAGCTTAGCCAAGAGCTCAGGCTTATCACTACCTGGCTCTTATATTTAAATTAACCCATATTTCTTGTTTATGCTTTGCTATGTGACTCATGGCTTGCTCTATGCATCTTGCTTGCTTGGCATCTGACTGGCTTCTCTCTCAACTCCTCATTTCTTTATCCCAGTCCTCAGTTTCATTGTCCTGCCTAACTTTATCCTGCCTCACTATAATCCAAACAGCTTTTTATTAACAAATTATAGTAATACATATTTACAGAATCAGAAGGATTATCCAACAACACCCACTCATACCCACAGTTGCTATCCACCTTGTCCCATTTGGTTCTAATTCATAGTTTGTGCCACACTCATAATAATATATAATTAAGTGTTCAGGAGACATGAGCACAGAGTAGACTGAGCAGGCATAATGAATACAATGAGCACTTAATACAAATACAAAGAGAGCTAAAGATACTAAGTAAGGGTGGCAAGAGAATAGTGGAGGAAACCATTTTGTACTGGGATCTTTTCAACATGGCTGGTTCTACCATGGTGGGGAAGGTGTTACATTCAGGGACCTTGACCACATCACTTGCCAGTTCTGGTTTTGTTTTTAGACTCATTAGATCCTTCCACACAGACAGTCATAGCATCCCCATAAATGGTCTTGTTTCCTATAAATCCCTAAGTCTATAGTTGGAACTTTCTGCATTGTGTTACATGTATGCAAGGAGAGTAGACACCCTTGCTGTCCTTGATGATTCAAAGTGAACATTGCACAGAACAATATCTGAGGCTGCAGATTTCTTGTAGATGCTCTTTATCAACATAAAGTAGAGGCTCTTTTTCCAACAGTTCTTACTGAGAATCTTACCAAATGATTTACTTGCAGAGATTTATTGATACATCATAATTTTTTTTACTTCAATAGTTAAAAATGATTGGTTATTTTGAAGACAGAATATAATGTAGCTGAGGATAGCCTAAATCTCAGTAGGCATCTGAGAATAACATTGAACTCATGATTCTCCTGCCTCTGTCCCCCAAGTGCTGAAATTGTAAGTATGTATCTCCACAACAGGCTTTTTTATCCAATCAGGAACTGCCTTAATTAAGTGTAATAATTCACCCCACATCTGGGCTTCTCCAGAGGGTGTAAATGGAATTACAGAAAAGAGGAATTGGGGCATTGTCTTCAGCAACTGAAAGAGAACAAAGAGCGTAGACATCTTCCACTACTGCAAGAGTTGGTCTCTTATACTGACACACTTATGCTTAAAACTGAGTTGACTCTATACTAAGCATTCAGAGTTATGGAAACAGAGCTTCTAAAATAATTAATGAGGGACTGGACAGATATCTCATTGGTTAACAGGACATATAGCTCTTGTAAAGGGCTTGGCCTCCATTCACAATATACATACAGCAGTTTACAACTGACTGTAACTCCAGTTTCAGGGGAAATGACTTCTTCTGACTTCATCCTCTACCTGACAACCATGTGGGTCACATAAATACATGTAGTAAAAAAGGCATCTGTAGCATAAGTTCTAACTGGTCTTAATAATAAAAACCTGGAGTCAGATATTAAGGGTTGAAAGCTGAAAGATCAGTGTAAACAGATATTGGGGTATAAACTTCAAGCTACAGATCAGAAAAGCAAAGCAGCTGGCCACTAGCTCTTACCTCTACCTCAGACTGAAAGGTGATCCTGGCTCCACCAAATCTCAGACTGCAATCCCAGACTGCTGTGCTCTCCTTAACGTGGCTGAAAAATGCTAAGGCTGACTAATGAAGACCCTGCTCCTATCATTTATATCTCTCTAGTGCTACGATTAAAGGCATGAGCTCTGTTACTCTTTTAGACTGATTCAATCTCATATAACCCTGGGTGGCCTTAAACAAACATGATCATCTACCTCTTAATCCTGAGTTCTGGCATGAAAGGTGTGTACAACCACTGCCTGATCTCTATAGCTTGAGGCTGACTTTGCTTTCTGAATCCTCAGGCAAGCTTTAATAAAGCATGAATAATAAATTATCACAATTCCCCCTTTTTGTCTAATACAGAAAGAAAAACTACCAGCAATAGAAAACTATATAGACAGTAAGTATATACAATATATATAGGTAATAAGTTTGCCAACAATGTCTAGTCCATTTGCATTTGGCAAATATAAGATATTTGCATATAATAAATTAAGAGAAAATATCTAGTCCATTTGCATTTACAAAGTCAGAAAAAATATCTAGTCTATTTGCATTTGACAAATTCAGAGATAATGCTTGATTACAAATCATATCTTAATGAGCCCAAAATCTTGTATCTAATTTACTTTTTATTCTAATTTGCATTATCAAATTATCTTCTAATGTCTCTCAACCTTTTAAGTTTACATTTCTTTAGTGAACTTCTTTTCTGAGTCTAGTAATCAGTGAAAACTATAACTATCTAGTCTTCAATTCCCTCAGAGACCCAAGAAAGAAATAACATTAATTGAGTAAGCAGGAAGTACAGCAAGTAACTTCCAAAAATGTGAGAAATGACAAAAAGAGCTGGCTGCCTGGATAGTCATTCAAGATTCCTCTGCAACATTGGGACATCTATCTTCACTCTATAGGCATAGCATCTCTGACAGACTTTCATGTGAAGCAGGATTTTGAAGGACTGCCCTGCCTTGTCTTGGCAAGGTTTTGCAGTTGCTATCTTTTGTGTCCTGTTGGTCTATTATGGACAGCATACTGTCCGCAGTTGAGGCAGGGGTACTTTCTTGCCCTGTGGCTTACTTTTACACAAAGAAAGTAAACTCCATGTTGAGTTTCTTGGATATCCATCATCTTCTGTGAAGTAGATTGGTGCTGCCAGGAGCAGACATGTCTCATTGTCATAAAAAATACCTATGTTATTAAAACATTTTAAATGCCATATTCTGAGGATCTCTGAAGTGTTTGAAGACAACCTGTCTTTGTAAACTATATCTGAAAACATACCTAATGTGATTACAAGTTCAATTGTAATAGGTGACTAATTACTCATCTACGTTTCTTTATTATCTTATATAGTTGGTAATAATAACTTTCAAGAACTATAAATTTGCATGACATTGATAAATGAGCTGTATAGGTGCAACGCCTTGAACAAGATTAGAAACATTTGTTCAATATGTCTTAACAAATTAAACTCAAATTTATATCAACATACAATATTTATATACAATATACAGAAGTCTAATCCAATGTACAATATTTAAACCTGGTGGTTGCTTTGTAAAAATAGATTCAATAATCTACATTTTATCTTATCTATATCCTGTTCCACACTACCGTCTCTCCAGCAAGAACGACGCGGCATACTCAGGATCCTTCTGCAGTAAAGCTTTAATGCGTCTTGAGAGGGAGAGCATAAGCTTACAGAGCAGAGACCCCAAACACCCAAAAACCCATCCCTTATATAGGCTGGCAGCCGCTGCCTAGGACGTGTCACCCCCTGACTGGCTGCAGCTCATCGGACCACATGACGCCACGGGAGAGGCAGAGACCAAGGGATGGAAAGTTACAAAGTTACCCAGCGCCTGCACACTAACTTGTAACGGCTCCTTACATCCTGGGTAACTTTGTAACGGCTCCTTACAATATCCTCCCTTTTTTCTTTTCAAGAGTAGATTTAATTATCCTATTATATTTGTATTCATGTATTTCAAAACAGAAACCTTGAATCTAATCCCCTTTCTTCAACTTTCTTCCTGACTATAACCAATAATATTTTGTAACCAATTCCCCTAAACAATGACAAATATCCATAACCCAATGAGTGACCAAAAACCATACACCCCACATCTTAGAAAGGTGGGCATCCATGTTCTTGCTGTCTGGGGGGGGGGGGTTGATGGCATCTTTAGGGAATCCTGAAAAGAAAAGTTTTGGATTAACTGTGAAACTGTGTCATTTTTGTCCAGTCTCTGCATGATGGGAAAGTGCAGGGCTTGTCTCAAGTCCTGGCTAAAGTAATCTGTGAGGCTGGCTCATCTCAGCTGGCCACCTTGAAATTGATCTGAGTAGTTTGCAGTCCAAAGCTGATCTTCAGTTGGAGTTGTTTAGCTTGATGGTGTTGTCATAGTCCTGGAAAATTGACATTGTGAGGCCCCCATCCTCCTTTTGGAGATGTCAAAAGTCACTGTTAGGTGTAGTCATGGTTCACTGTAGAAAACTGGTAGAGACAAACCCTGAAATCATGTACATGAAGGTAGATGAAAACTTTTACTAGAATCAGTTAATATTCTTTATAACCATTAATATCATGACAAAACTTTAGAATGCATATATATTAATTTTATAAATTTTATATAAATATAATATTTATGCTTTAAGAAAAGCTGTTAAAGTCTGTTTTTGAAGTTGAGGTGTGTTTCTTGTATGCAATTGAAGAATGGATTTTGTCTACATATCCATTCTGTTATCCTGTGTCTTTTTATAGGCAAATTGAGACCATTGATATTAAGGGATATTAATGACCATTGGTCATTGACTTTTGTTAGTTTTGGATTTGTTGATGGTTGTGATATTATGTGTGTGTCCTCCCCCTTTTGGCTTTTGGTAATGTGGGATTATCTATTGCCTAGGTTTTTTGTGTGGAACTAACTTCCTTGGGTTGGAGTTTTCCTTCGAGTACTACTGTAGGGCTGGGTTTGTGGATATGTATTGTTTAAATATGGTTTTGTCATGGAATATCTTGTTTTCTCCATTATTATTGATTGAAAGATTTGCTGGGTATAGTAGTCTTGGCTGGCATCCATGGTCTCTTAGTATTTGTAGAACATCTATCCAGGACCTTCTGGATTTCAGAGTTTCTGTTGAGAAATCAGGTGTAATTCTGATAGGCCTGCCTTAACATGTTACTTGGCCTTTCTCCTTTGTAGTTCTTAACTTCTTTCTTTATTCTGTATGTTTGGTGTTTTGGTTATTATGTGGTGAAAGGACTTTTTGTTTTGGTCCAGTCTATTTGGTGTTCTGTAAGCTTCTTGCACTTTCATAGGAATGTCCTTTTTTAGGGTTGGGAAAGTTTTCTTCTATGATTTTGTTGAATATGTTTTTTACACATTTGAGCTGGGTTCTTTTTCCTTCTTCTATACCTATTTTTCTCAGATTTGGTCTTTTCACAATGTCCAATATTTCCTGGATATTTTGTGATAGGGATTTGTTGGAATTAAGATTTTCTTTGGTTGATGAGTCTATTTCCTCTAGTGTATCTTCAGCACCTGAGATTCTCTTTTCCATCTCTTGTATTCTGCTGATTATGCTTGCATTTGTAGTTCCTGATCATTACCCAGATTTTCTATTTCCAGCATTTCCTCAGTTTGTGTTTCTTTATTGTCTCTATTTCAGTTTTCAAGTTTCCTTCACCTGTTTGTTTTTTCTTGGCTTTCCTTCTTTCTTTCAGAGATTTGTTGATTTCTTGCATTGCTTTGGTTTGTCTTTCCCTCCATTTCTTTGATATTTTTGTTTGTCCTTTCTTCCATTTCTTTAAGGAATTTTCTCATTTCCTCTTGAAGGGCATCTATCATCTTCATAAAGTTGTTTTTAAGGACATTTTCTTCTGCTTCAGCTGTGTTGGGATGTTCAGATCTTACTGTTGTAGAACTCTTAGACTCTGGTGGTGTCATATTACTCTTTATGTTGTTGAATGTGTTCTTATACTGTTGCCTTCCCATCTCTTCTTCCAGTGGGTGCAGGTGGGGCTACTCCTGGTGGGTGCAGGGCCAAGGTTCCAATGGCAGCACATGCTGCTGCATGGTTTGGTCTGCAACCCTACATTTGACACATGGCTGATTTCCAAAATATACAAAGAACTCAAGAAGCTAGTCACCAAAACACCAAATAATTCAATTAAAAAGTGAGGTACAGAACTAAATATAGAATTCTCAATAGAGGAATCTCAAATGGCTGGTAGATGCTTAAGAAAGTGCTCAACATCCTTAGCCATCAGGGAAATGCAAATCAAAACAACTCTGAGATACCATCTTACACCTGTCAGAATGGCTAAAATCAAGAACACCAAGGACAGTTTATGCTGGAGAGGATGTGGAGAAAGGGAAACACTCCTCCATCGCTGGTGGGAGTGCAAACTTGTACAACCACTTTGGAAAGCATTATGGCAGTTTCTCAGAAAAATGGGAATTAGTCTACCTCAAGATCCAGCAATTCCACTCTTAGGCATATACCCAAAGGATGCAAATTCATACCACAAGGAAATCTGTTCAACTATGTTCATTGAAGCATTATTTATAATAACCAGAATATGGAAGCCACCTAGATGCCCCTCAACTAAAAAATGGATAAAGAAAATGTAGTACATTTACATAAAGGAACCAAATACCTGGGATCATAGGGGCTCACAAAAATTGAAATGACAACTAGGGAGCATGCATGGGACCTGCTTTGGGGACCTGTTCCTCCTACCTGATAGGCTCATCCAGCCTCAATAAAAGAGGAGGTGACTAGTCTCACCACAACTTGATATACCATGGCTGGCTTATATTCTGGGAAGGCCTACCCATATCAAAAGAAAAACAGAGAAGGAAGAATGGATGGGCAGTGAGGGGCAGATGTAGTGGGGAGGAACTGGGAAGAGAAGATGGAGGAGAAACTTTAGTTGGTATGCATAAACAAAAATAAATAAATAAGCTTAAATAAAAAAAAATTAGTAAAATTTTTGAAATATGGAAGTTCTTCAAAACATTGAAGTGTAGTAAGCATGTAACCCAGACATACCACCTCTGAGTATGTTAACCTGAAGAAGTCTAGGTAGACAAACACAGACAGTTGTTTACTGCAGCCCTGTTCACCAGTTACACAACCAGCCCAGGAGTCTGTCAGAAGACGAATGGATAAAGGTGTGGTGCTCATGGACAACAGTGTGTTACTTGGCTGCAGAGCAGAATAAAATTGTGACATTTGCAGGAAACACTTTGACTTCTTCTCTTATACAATTCATGAAGGTCTTTGACCTTTGCATAATTTTCTTTGTGTGTATAGAACAGGCACACACTGTGTGCCCAGAAACTCTGTAAAGTTCTGGCTACCTGCCCCCTTCAGTATGTCCAGACCACCTCAGGATCCTCTAGACACTTGAAGGGGTGACTCCTTTTCAGGATGATGTATTGTCTACAACAAGAACCCTGTCCAGGCAGAGGGGGGTCAAGAAGAGAAAAACAGGTAAGGGTGGGTTGGGAGTTGGAATAAAATGTTAATGCTGATGTTCATTTGGAATCAGTCAACACATTCTTGTAGAAGGATAATGCTGCACACTCATGATCCAGAAATCCAGGAACCATTGAGGCTGGGAGTTTCTAGAATTGTCTTTATCATTCAATATACAATACCACTCCTCCCTCACGGTAGCACCCATGTCCCTATGATGCAGTGTCAGCACAGACCTTAAAGCCTACACAAACTAAATGCAAGACAAAGGTGAATAAAAACACCATGAGAAACTATATCCATTTCTGCCACTGGAGGGTGGAGGGGCAAGATCGGAATGGCTGCTGATGAAACTGGCTGCTTTGTTCTGCCTCCAGGTCCCTCCGAGCTCTTGTAACATGAATTCAAGTCTTCATGCATGCAGAGCAAGAACACTTAACCACTGAGTTTTCCCAAGCCTTGTTGAAGCATCTTTTTGTGTTCTAAATTATCTGAAGGAAAGAGACAGAACAATGAAATTTTTTTCTCTACATAGCACTGGACAAAACTATACATGGAGCCTTCCTTCATCTACTTGTCTCTCACTTCTCTTTTGATATAAATGTGGATTTCAGAACCTCAAACCTGTTTGGGTAAAGGGAAGCAACTTATGTACAACAGATATTGAGAACAACTCTGTCTTCCAAAGACTGGATGTCAGACCAGGCCCTGATACCATGACAACAGCACATTGTCTCCAAATGTTTCCCAATGTCACACATGGGGAATGATCCCAAGAAGATCTCTTTTTAGCACAGGACCAGGAGAAAGGCTGACTGAGAAGAGAAGGGAGGCGTGAGGGCTCAGTGGGTGGGGAGTGGTTGTGATCCTTGTGCTTCAGGAGCGATCTGGAGACAGCTGAGTACAGATACACCAGGAGCTTACAAACCCCTCTCTTAAAGACCCCAGGCACCTCAAGTAAGACTCCAAGGTAGGAAATAGATCATGAGAGTAGGAGATAATGGCACACTCCGTACACACTGCCCCCAAAACCCATTCTTGTCTCTGACAATCTTGGGCAGGGTGAGACGCATGCATGAGCATTTTCATCTTCCAATACAGGTTGTTGATATTGATCCCACGAAAGACAATGGCAAAGTCCTTTCCACCCAAGAACATGATGAAGATGTGGTGCTGGGCCCCTGTGGAGAAAAATAACTCATGTGGCTCAAGACTGATGGCACCAGAAAAATAAGAGCATGGACCAAGCACTCACAGATGAAAAGACATTAGGAGTACACTTAAATTCAATCCATCTGATGGATTTTCTGTAACATAGGACAAAAGCATGGTTCTCTCCCTGCTACCAGCCCTATCCATCCCTATTGCCATCTATAAGTTAAACTGTGAGTTGACCACAGATCCTCCTTCTGATACATATAACAGCTAACCAATAATTAGAACATGATTTACCACAACCCCTTGTATGCTCCACTTCATGGCAGGTGGGAAAACCAGAAATAGATGGTATATCTGAAGACTTGCCATCTTCCCAGTTCTGAAAAAGTTTACTTCCATCTCAGGCCTATATCCCAGAAACTAAGTCCTACCCTGGTTCTGCTAATGTATCTGCAAAGGTATCACCCAGAAGACAGAGTGACTCCTAGACCTGCCCTTCTTACCCCTGGGTCCTCACTGCTCATGGAAAAAAGTAAATCTTGAGGTTCTGTGCCTGCACAGAAAGAAGCACGGCATCTACACCAGCTCCCTGGAGCAAGCTGCACTAGGAAGGAAAGTTTCATTCCTCTAGGTAGTATCATAGGGGAACAGCATGTGATGTACTAGACCTTCTGTTTTCAGTCATTGTCCCATGAATGTCTCTCCTCTGCTTACAGAAGTCACCTGGCATAGTACCCATGCAATACAAGAGGATTCCATGTTGACATTGAGTGCCTGGCTGATGTCCAAGGCACATATGTCGTGAAGGTGGGGAGTCATGGACCCTAGAGCAGAGAATGCTTCTGGGGGCAAGTACTCATGAGATGTTCATCCTAAACTTTAACTTGCCAATAATATTGTTGATGAATTCGAAGGACAGTGGTGGCCTGACCTTCTTTGCAGGAACAGGCATGTCTCCTATCCAGTGGTTCATGTACCCACTTTCCTAGAAGCTAGAGAGCAAAGCCACCCTTCAGGGGTAGCATGGAAAGGAGAAGCAAGGCAAAGGATTTCTAGGCTAGAGCTGAGATGGGAGGAAATGAAACAGGGGCTTGTAGTCCCTGTACCATTTGAAGGGACATGATGCATTGAAGCATGAAAAAGAGTCCTGGCTATGGTTAGCCACTCTCTGTAATGAGTGAGCAGATCCAGGAAGGCTAAGGGACCTTGAATGGGAGATATCATTCCTGGGACAGGTTGATTTCAGGGTTCCTGCACAGGTCACACATAAACAACAGAGAAAATCAATAATATCACCAGGTTAAGACCATGATCATGAGCTGTCCATTCCCTTTATTCTATGACTGAGAATGACTGTTGGTTCAGATTGAACTGTAGTTATCAGATGGATGCAGGGCACCCAAACACCAGATGTGTTTGCCTCCAGGTAAACTGAGTTTCCAGGAGGAGGCCATGAAAGATCAGGGAAGGCACATTAGTGCCAGGGCCTGGGGAAGGCTGACCATCTCCAGAGTCTCTTATCTTCTCAAAACAAATCATCAATTTAAACATCAGAACACCTTAGGAAGTCCATCCCTCCAGATCTCCCCATACCCAGCAGAGCTCAGCCCTCTGCAAACAGCATCCCTGCATTGTGCACATTGTCCTGCATGAGGCTTTTATTGAGAACTATAAACTGAACAGAGTCATTTCTGTGGAATTAATAGAAAGTTATTAGAAAACCACAGGCCGAAAGATGAGGTGGCGCGTCTCTTTGGCACAGGATGAGACGTAAGCATCCTTAAACCATCACTTAGGGTTCCGAGTAAGCAGCCCTGCTTGGAGGCATCTGATGCCAAGGGTTTGCTCTCCAGATCCGAGATCGGGAGCAGGACCTGACACACCTGGACACTGACGAGGCCCCGGTGGCAGTTCTGCCTCAATCCACGACAAGAGGACAGACATCAGAGTATTGGAACTGTTTGGATCTACCAGAAGGGAACCTTGGTCCCATACCCACCAGGAGAGGAAGAGACTCCTGCTACACCCACCAGAAGAAAGATGAGAAGAGGTCAATGTAAAAGCATATTCAGCAACAGAAAACCCAATATGACGCCACCGGAGACCATACACCAGCAAGACCTGAACATCACAATGCAGATGAACCAGAAGAGAATGACCGTAAAAACATCTTCATGAAAATGATAGAGGACCTCAAAGAGGACATGAGAAAATCCCTTAAAGAAATGGAAGAAAAAACAAACCAAAAAATACAAGATATCAACAAATCTCTCAAGGAAACAGTTCAAGACCTAAAAACTGAAATAGAGACAATAAAGAAAGCACAATCTGCGGGAATGCAGGAAATAGAAAAGCTGGGTAAATGATCAGGAACTACAGATGTAAGCATAACCAACAGAATACAAGAGATGGAAGAGAGAATCTCAGGAGTTGAAGACACACTAGCAGAAATAGAATCATCAACCAAAGAAAATCTTAAGTCCAACAAATCCCTAACACAAAATATCCAGGAAATATGGGATATCGTGAAAAAACCAAACCTAAGAATAATAGGTATATAAGAAGCTTGAAGAAATCCAAATCAAAGGTACAGAAAACATACTCAACAAAATGACAGAAGAAAAATTTCCCAACCTAAAGAAAGACATGCCAAAGAAAATACAAGAAGCCTACAGAACACCAAATAGACTGAACCAAAAAAAGGTCTCCTTGTCACATAATAATCAAAACACCAAACATACAGAACAAAGAGAAAATATTAAGAGCAGCAAAGGAAAAAGGTCAAGTAACTTATAAAGGCAAACACTTCAGAATTACACCTGACTTTTCCATGGAAACTCTGAAAGCCAGAAGGACCTGGATCGATATTCTACCTACACTAAGAGACCATGGATGGCAACCCAGACTACTATACCCAGCAAAGCTTTCAATCATTATAGATAAAGGTCTTGGAGAAATCAGGGATAACAGGAACATACCTCAACATAATAAAAGCAATATACAGCAAGCCAACAGCCAACATAAAATTAAATTGAGAGAAACTCAATGCAATTCCTCTAAAATCAAGGACAAGATGAGGCTGTCCACTCTCTCCATACCTCTTCAATACTGTCCTTGAAGTTCTAGCTAGAGCAATAAGACAACAAAAGATCAAGGGAATACAAATCGGAAGGAAGGAGTCAAACTCTCACTATTTGCAGATGATATGATAGTCTACATAAGTGACCCGAAAAACTCACAAGGGAACTCCTACAGCTGATAAACACCTTCAGCAAAGTGGCAGGATACAAGATTAACTCAAAAAACTCTGTTGCCTTACTATATACGGATGACACATTGGTGGAGAAAGAAATCAGCGAAACATCACCCTTTACAATTGCCACAAACAACCATAAAATACCTTGGGGTAACACTAACCAAAAAAGTGAAAGACCTGTATAGTAAGAACTTTGAGTCTTTAAAGAAAGAAATTAAAGAATATACTAGAAAATGGAAAGATCTCCCATGCTCTTGGATAGGTAGGATCAACATAGTAAAAATGGCAATCTTGCCAAAAGCAATCTACAGATTCAATGCAATCCCCATCAAAATCCCAACACAATTCTTCACAGACCTTGAAAGAACAATTCTCAACTTTATATGGAGAAACAAAAGACCCAGGAGAGACAAAACAACCATGTACAATAAAAAAGATCTTGGGGAGACATTACCATCCCTGACTTCAAGCTCTATTACAGAGCTATAGTCCTGAAAACAGCTTGGTAATGGAACAAAAATAGACAGGTAGACCAATGGAATAGAGTTGAAAACCCTGATATTAACCCACACACCTATGAACACCTGATTTTTGACAAACAATCCAAATTCATACGATGGAACAAAGAGAACATCTTCAACAAATGGCAAAACTGGATGCAGACATGTAGAAGATGACCCAAGCCTATCGCCATGCACAAAACTTAAGTCAAAATGGACCAAAGACCTCAACATAAACCCAGCCACACTAACCCTATTAGAAGACAAAGTGGGAAATACCCTTGAATTAATTGGTACAGGAGACTGCTTCCTGAACATTACACCAGTATCAGAGACACTGAGATCAACAATTGATAAATGGGACCTCCTGAGACTGAGAAGCTTCTGTAAGGCAAAGGACACAGTCAGCAAGACAAAACGGCAGCCCACAGACTGGGAAAAGATATTCACCAACCCCACATCTGATAGAGGGCTAATCTCCAAAATTTACAAAGAACTCAAGAAGCTAGTCTCCAAAACACCAAACAATCCAATTAAAAAGTGGGGTGCAGAACTAAATAGACAATTCTCAATAGAGGAATCTAAAATGGCTGAAAGACACATGAGACTGTGTTCAACACCCTTAGCCATCAGGGAAATGCAAATCAAAACAACTCTGAGATACCATCTTACTCCTGTTAGAATGGCTAAAATAATAACACCAATGACAGTTTATGCTGGAGAGGATGTGGAGAAAGGGGAACACTTCTCCACTGCTGGTGGGAGTGCCAACTTGTACAGCCACTTTGGAAATCAGTATAGCAACTCCTCAAAAAAATGGGAATCAGTCTACCACAAGATCCAGCAATTCCACTCCTAGGCACATACCCAAAAGAAACACATTCATTCCACAAGGACATCTGTTCAATGATGTTCATAGCAGCACTATTTGTAATAGCCAGAAACTGGAAGCAGCCTAGATGATCCTCAACTGAAGAATGGATAGAGAAAATCTGGTACATTTACACAATGGAGTACTACTCAGTAAAAACAACAGCAACAACAACAACAAAAAAAAAACAACAATGGAATCTTGAAATTTGCAGGAAAATGGATGGAACTAGAAGAATCCATTCTGAGTGAGGTAACCCAATCACAAAAAGACAAACACGATATGTACTCACTCATATGTGGATTTTAGACATAGAGTAAAGGATTACCAGCCTACAATCCACACTGTCAGAGAAGCTAGTAATCAAGGAGAACCCTAAAAGAGACATACATGGTCCCCTGGAGAAGGGGAAAGGGTCAAGATCCCCTGAGCAAATTGAGAGCACAGGAAGAAGGGGGAGGGAGCTACAAGAATGAGAAAGGAAGAAGAGGAAGGATGCAGAGGTCATAAGGAGCAGAAAGTTTGAGACAGGGGAAGAATAGAAGAAAGGATGTGATAGGTAGGGTTTTAGTTGGGGGGGTGGTAGGGGAGGAGGGGAGGGAGAAGGGAACTGGGATTGGCATGTAAAACAATCTTGTTCTTAATTTAAATTTAAAAAAATCTGAAAACAACCATCACTTGGCCGCTGGATGCCCCTGATGTCAGATATCAAGAAAAGCCACGCTAGAGGACAGACACTTAGTTTTTAAAAAATGGGGAATCTCACTGATGTCCATCTGTAGCTTTCATTAGCCACCTTGAGACTCTCACCCAATCCATGGGAACCTCGTTCACACAGCCAGTCTGCCTAGTACTCTCACCTTCTCAACAGTGGCAACATGTCTATGATTCCTGTGGGATAATTGCTCCATGGAGGGAAGGGTCAGAGCCACAGTCAGCAGGAGGAGCTATTGTGCTCCTGGTCTCCCTGTAGCATGTATACCATGCGCTGGGTGACACCCTCATCTACACAAAGCCCCCATCCATGCTATATGCTGCTTCACTATTATGAACATGGTGCTAATTTCTGTAATTAACCCGTGCTTTCACACATTCTCAGGAAGCCTTGTCAGGTGAGAGAATTTTATGAGAATGGGAAGTGTCACCTGAGAACCCAGAGTAAGTAGTACAACGACGGTTCGAGAATTCCCAACCTTCCCATGCCTGGCTGTGTACCCACTAAAATATTACACATGAGTATTTTCATTTATGTGTTACTGTGTGCAAATATCTCTGTGTGCTGATATCTCTGCTTGCTTGTTTAAATTTGAGACAGTGTGGTTTTCTTTGTACATTTGTATCAGTGTGTTATGTTTTGAATACGTAGCTATATGCATGTTTGTATGTTTTTCTGTATGACTAGTGTCATTTTGCATGTTTGTGGTGATATTTTGTTTATGCTTTAACAAATAAAACTTGTCTGAATATCAGAATGCAAAGCTAGCCACTCTAGTTAGCCAAAGAGGCCAGACAGTGGTGGCACACACCTTAAATTGTAGCACTCAGGAGACAGAAAAAGATGGATCTCTGTTAATTCAAGGCTGTCCTGAGCTATTGATCCAGTCTAAAAGACAGAGCACACACAAAGGTGATCCCAACACTTGGGATCCCACTCCATTAATCACAGTGCTAGGGGTGGAAACAAGGGTGTTATAGCCTGGTAGAAAGAGGAATATAAGGAAGGAGGAGACAGGAGCTCAAGGCAGTCTGAAGTTTTGTGGAGACAGATTGCAGTCTGAGGATGCATGGAGACAGGATCTCCCATTTCAGTCTGAGGTAGAGGTAAGAGCTAGTGGCTGTCTGCTTTGCTTCTCTTTAACCCAAATATCTATCTCTGAGTTGTTATTATTAAGGCCAACTAGAAGTCATGCTGCAGATGTCAGTGTGTAAATGACTGTGTGCACAGCCTTTTCTGTTTGTGCACATGTGAATGTGTGCTTTCCTATCCATGGGTCCATGTGTGTTTTTGTGTATGTGTGTGTACTGTCTGTTTATATGTTCTTGGTGTCAGTTTTTTTGGATGTTATGTTTGAGATATAAAATATTTTACACAGGGTCTGGGTTTTGAATCCATGTTCACTTGCAGAGGTCTTTTTTTGGAAATGTAGAACCTTTGGCACTGTGACCTCACTAGAAGGCATGGATGTCATGGGATCCCCTTCTGGGTCTTCCCTGAGCACTCAACTTCCTGATCCACCAGGATGCAAATAAGATCTGCTCCAAGTCCCCACAAGTACCAGCCTTAATAGGAAATAAGATAAAATTTTATATTTTGAAAAGATATTTTCAATGTTTTGAAAAGAATGGCAATCTTTAGCAAAACTAAACAAAAGAAAAAATAGAAGCAATAGATGAAAGAGAAGACATATGGATAACCCATAAAACCTATGCTCAAATAAATCGGAAAATATATAAAAAATCAATAGTGTGCTATGCTATGATCCACTAAAATTAAACAAGAGAACACAGACAACTTAAAGAGTTCTACAGTAATCAGTGGGATTAAACACCAACAAAATATCTTCTAACTGAAAGAAATGCCAAACATATCCACTGGTGAATTCTCCCAAGAATGAACACAACCCTCCTGAATCCATTCCAGAAATCATAAAGGGAGGAGGGCATGCTACCAAATATTTTGATGAAGCTGGTATTATCTTGACATATACAATCAAAGAAATTATAGGCTGATCTTCATGATCAACATGAAAGCAAAATATTCAGTCACAGTTAGACCAAGTACTTAACAACGTATCAAAACGTATCCATCTAGCCCAACATATACAAAGCAATGAATTGGGTACATCACACTGAAGTATTTAGGAACATAAACGGCACAATGATCTGAGATAGAAAGAAACCTTTTGATAAAGGCCAACCATCCTTCCTTCAAGAACATAGCACTAAAGGAATTATTTGTGGGAGGAGTGAATTCATAAAGCCAGCATAATCCTAAGTAGAAAGAAATCAAAGCAATGTCACTGAAGCCAGCAGGGACAGGGTTGTCCTCTTTCTTCTCTTCTACTGAATCATTCCTTAAAGTATTGGCTAGAGCAATAAGACAAGAGCAATAAATTAATGGAATACAAATAGGAAAGGAAGATGTCAAAATATCAGTATTTGCTGAATATGATCCTCTACATAATAGAGTTCAGAGAATCCACAAGGAAACTCTAAGAACTAATAAACACTTTTACAACAGCATAAGGTTACAAAATAAATGTTTAAAAACCAGAAGATTTCCCACATACCAATAGGAGTCATATGAAGAGAAAAATCAAGAAAATACCCCAATTAGCATTGGCTTCCAAATGAAATAAACCCAGCCAAGGGAGCTAAAGGCATCCACAATGAAATTTTTCTTTGTAGTGAAGAAAAGAATGAACATTTTGAAAACCAAAGGAAAACCATTGCAGAAGAAACTAAGGTATGGAGAGCTCCCTTGTGTGTGGCTTGGCAGAATCAATACTGAAATAATGGCTGTATTATCAAAGCAATCTACAGATTCCATGGTATCACCATAAAATTACAGCACCTTTCCTCACAGAAGTGGAAAATACAATTCTAAACTTTATGTACAAGCACAAAAGACTCCAAGTAGCCAAAGAAACTTGAGCAACATGGGCAATACCCTTGTATCTGTGACATCAGATTTTGAGTTAAACCGCTATAACTGGCAGAGCAAAACACACCCATGCCTCACTGGTAGAAAATAGAAAAGGCCATATTACAACAACCATGTGATTTTTTTATAAAGATGCCACAAACTTACACTAAGAGGAAGACAGACTCTTCAGCATGTGCTGCTGGGTATATTACAGAAAGATACTGTGTCTCTATCTCAACTTGATCAAAACACAACAGGCAAAGCTGAGCAGCACAGCTCAATAGTGTAAAGTGAATGGAGGGTGTGTCCATAAAGGACAGCACAGAGTGGCTGACATAGTATTGTGTATTCAGTATGCTGGAAACCTAGGTCAACAATGCATAAAATTTCATATTTAAAAGTTTCCAACTGGTAAGATTTGCTGGAGGAGGCAGAAGCAGGAGGATCATGAGTTTGATGACAGGCTGAGCTGCACATTGCCTGGCATGGTGGCACATGCCTTTAATCCCAAGACTCAGGAAGCAGAGGGGGGGCAGATCTCTGTGATTTTGAGGCCAATCTGGTTTACAAAGTAAGTTCCAGGACAGCCAGGGCTATTACACAGAGAAACTCTGTCTTTAAAAAAAAAAAAGAAAGAAAAGAAAAAGTACACAAAGAAAACTCAAGTGTAGCTATGACCACTAAAACTAAAATCTATAATGAATTTTACAGATAAGTGTGTTATTTCTCACAAACAAATCTGGACTTTGCAACTCAGATTTTTGTCACCTTGCTTCAGTGCTTTGTAATTTCTTCACTCTCCTAACATTGCTGAAAGATTTTTCACTTCTTTCATTTTAAAAAAATATCAAAATATTACATCATTGCCAAACTCTTTTTATGAGGCTAATTACGTTGATACACAAGCCACACAAAGATGCAACTGAAAAAGAGAACTATAGACCAATATCCCTCATGAAATTGTTGCAAAAATACTCAACAAAATATTGGTGAATCAAATACAAGAACACATCAGAAAAATCATCCATCATGATCAAGTAGGCTTCATCCCAAGGATGCTAGGATGGTTCAACATATGAAAATCTATCAATGTATTCCACCATATAAACAAGCTGAAAAAGAAAAATCACATGATCATCTCACTAGATACTGAAAAAGCCTTTGAAAAATCCAACATCCCTTCATGATAAAGATCTTGGAGAGAACAGGAACATACCTAAACATGATAAAAGCAATATAAAAAAACCAACAGCAAACATCAAATTAAATGGAGAGAAACTCAAAGCAATTCCTCTAAAATCAAGACGAAGACATGGCTGTCCACTCTCTCCATATCTCTTCAATATTGTACTTGAAGTTCTAGCTAGAGCAATAACACAACAAAAGGAGATCAATGGGATACAAATTGGAAAGGAAGAAGTCAAACTTTCACTATTTGCAGATGATATGATAGTCTACATAAGTGACCCAAAAAACTCTACCAAGGAAATCCTACAGCTGATAAACACCTTCAGCAAAGTGGCAGGATACAAAATTAACTCAAAAAATCAGTAGCCCTACCATATACAGAAGATAAACACAATTAGAAAGAACTCAGAGAAACATCACCCTTCTCAATATCCACAAAGAGCATAAAATATCTTGGGGTAACACTAACCAAAAAAGTGAACTGTATAGTAAGAATTTTGAGTCTCTAAAGAAAGAAATTAAAGAAGATACCAGAAAATGGAAAGATCTCCCATGCTCTTGGATAGGTAAGTGGCGATCTTGCCAAAAGCAATCTACAGATTCAATGTGATCCCATCAAAATCTCAACACAGTTCTTCACAGAACTTGAAAGAACAATACTCAACTTTATATGGAAAAACAAAAAACCCAGGACAGCCAAAACTACCCTGTACAATAAAGGAACTTCCGGAGTCATTACCATCCATGAACTTCCGGAGGCATTACCATCCGTGACTTCAAGCTCTATTATAGAGTCATAGCCCTGAAAACTGCTTGGTATTGGCACTAAATTATACAAGTAGACCAATGGAATAGAATTGAAGACCCCGATATTAACCCACACACCTCAAAACACCTGATTTTTGACAAAGAAGCTAAATTTATACAATAGAAAAAAGAAAGCATCTTCAACAAATGGTGCTGGCATAACTGGATTCGGACATGCAGATGATTGCAGATAGATCCATATCTATCACCATGCACGAAATTTAAGTGCACATGGATCAAAGACCTCAACATAAATCCAGCTACACTGAACCTCCTAGATAAGAAAGTGGGAGACACCCTTGAACGAATTGGTATGGGAGACCACTTCTTGAACATAACACCAGTAGCACAGACATTGAGATCTACAATTAATAAATGGGACCTCCTGAAACTGAGAAGCTTCTGTAAGGCAAAGGACACAGTCAGTAAGACAAAACGACAGCCCACAGAATGGGAAAAGATATTCACCAACCCCACATCTGACAGAGGGCTAATATCTAAAATATACAATGAACTCAAGAAGCTAGCCACCAAAACACCAAACAATGAAATTAAAAAGTGGGGTGCAGAACTAAATAGAGAATTCTCAACAGAGGAATCTGAAATGGCTGAAAGACACTTAAGGAAGTGCTAAAAATCCTTAGCCATCAAAGAAATGCAACTCAAAACAACTCTGAGATACCATCTTACACAGGCCAGAATGGCTAAAATCAAAAACACCAACGGAAGTCTATGCTGGAGAGGATGTGGAGAAAAAGGAGCACTCCTCCCTTGCTTGTGGGAGTGCAAACTAGTAAGACCACTTTGGAAATCAGTATGGCAGTTTCTCAGGAAAATGGGAATCAGTCTACCTCAAGATCCAGCCATTCCTCTCTTGGGCATATACCCAAAGAATGCACATTCATACAACAAGGACATCTGTTCAACCATGTTCATAGCAGCATTATTTGTAATAGCCAGAACCTGGAATCAACCTAGATGCCCCTCAACTGAGGAAGGGATAGAGAAAATGTGGTACATTTACACAATGGAGTATTACTCAGCAGAAAAATGCAACAGAATCTTGAACTTTGCAGGCAAATGTATGGAACTAGAAGAAACCATCCTGAGTGAGTTAACCCAGTCACAAACAAACAAACATGGTATGTACTCACTCAAACATGAATTTTAGACATAGAGCAAAACATTACCAGCCTACAATCCTCATCACCAAAGGAACTAGGATACAAGAAGGACTCTAAGAAGAATGCATGGACCCTGGAGAAGGGGAAGGGGCAGGATCTCCTTAGCTAATTGGGAGCATGAGGGTAGGGGAGAGGGAGCTTGGAGAATGAGAGGGGGAGAAGAGGAGGGGAGAGGAAGAAATGGAGGAGCAGAAAGGTTGAGTCGTGGGAAGAATAAAGGAGAGCGGGATGAGAGATACAATAACAGAGGGCATAGGTTCGAGGAGAGATCTGACACTCGGGAGATTTCCAGAGATCTACAAGGATAACACCAACTGACAATCTAGGCAATGGTGGAGAGTACCCTAAATGCCCTTCCCCTATAATGAGACTGATGAATGCCTATATGCCATCCTAGAGCCCTCACCCAATGGAAGCAGAGGCAGACACCCACTGCTATACACTGAACTGAACTCTGGAACCCAGTAGCAGAGAGGGAGGAGTGAAGAGCAAAGGGGCCGGGACCAGGCCGGTGAAACCCACCAAAACAGCTGACCTGAACAAGGGGGAGCACATGGTCCCCAGACTGATGTCTGGGAGGCCAGCATGGGACTGTTCCAGATACCTGAATGTGGATTTTAATTAGGAGGCCTCAGCACTCTATGGGGCCCCCTGGTAGTGGATCAGTATTTATCCCTGGAGTAAGAAGGGACTTTGGGAGCCCATCCCACATGGAGGGATGCACTCTCAGCCTGGACACATGGGGGAGGGCCTAGGGCCTGCCCAGGATGATATGAAAGACTTTGGGGAACCCCCACGGAGGGCCTCACCCTCCCTGGGGACCAGAGGGGGGATGAGGTGGGGAGCTGGAGGGGAAGGAGAGGTAAAAGGGATTGACAGCCTTGTTTCTAATTTGAACTAATAACAAAATAATCTCTTGGGGGAAAATTACATCAATTCACTCTTCCCTTTCCTCCATCCAACCACTTCCATGCCTGCCTCTGACCCTCTCAAACAGATGGCCTCTTTTTATTTTATTATTATCATTGCATATACAGGTGTGAGTGTGTAAATGAATATATAAATGCAGCATCTGGGCCTGTTTGGTGTTGCATCACTGTATATTATTTGGGAACAATGACCCATGAACTCTCAAACAAATACATCCTGAACTGCTATGGTCTCATCACAGGATGAAAGTTCTCTTCTGGAAAGGTGTCATCTCAAATCATGGATTCTGGACCAAGGGAGGCAGGGAAGATAGACGCTTGAGTTTGGCATTGCCTGTTAGCACCTCCACTGCCCTGCTTCCAAGATCCTAAGCCTCAGTTTTGCTATGAGTCAAGGGACAGACCTATATAGAAGAAAGGACAGCCTCCTCTGTGGACTACCCTGTGAGCTCTAAAGTCAACTAGGAGTTAACTGCATATCCTATCATGGCAGTTAAGCAGAGTAGGGATGCTCCAACCTCGGGAGCTAGTCCCTAAAAGGGAGGATCACATGCAGCCTTGGAGACTGTGCCGACTACAGATAAAAGACACAATTCTTTACAACATCTGCACCATCCAAGGGTTCCACATACACAAAATACACTACAGTCTGTAAGTCATCTGGTACAGGAGTAAAACAGGCAGCCAGGAAAGCAGGGATCTGGACTCTTCTAGCTGATTCTCCACACCTGCACTCACGCTTCAGGCACCATTGGCTTCATTAGCCATCTGAGCTAGAAGTAGGCTTAACTCCCACATAAGCTGATAAAGGAATGAGCTTCTTAACCACACACAATCATGTCAGTGCTCTGGGCACAAACTGCACACTAGGAGCCCACCACATTGCCTTCTGCTACTGGGTGGCCCTGCCCTAGGTCTGAGTAGGGAAACATTTGGTGTGTCAGGATCTCCTGGACCTTGACTGCACTGGGAGGGAGGGGCCCCACAGCAACATTAGAGACCACAGTCCCCTGAAGAGTTTCATTCTGTACATCAGGCAACTGTGCTCTTTTACAGCACTTCTTACTCTGCTATGTCTCATCCCTCTCCCGTCACAGCTGCAATCATCACCTATCTATCTACCCAATTATATTCCAAGTTCTTGAGAAGTATGGCCTTTAGCCTATGTGTTAGCCTTTACTCCAGAGGCTGCAGAGCCTCTACTTCATAAAGCAGTCTCCTATCTGTGCCTGAAAGACCCCTGCCCCTTAGCCCTCTCTTTCTCAAGTTTGCCTCCTCCTCCAGTCGGCGGCTGGTGGGGCACGCGGCGGATGCCTCTGCTCCTGCGCCTCCCCATCCCCATCCCCGCCGGCCTCCACTTCCCCCGCCACCGCACACCCGGCCGGCCGCAGGTTCCCTCCAAAGCTGGTCCACCCCGGCGGGGCCCGAGCCCCCTGCCCGCCCGCCTGGCACTGCGCCCCAGGGCTGGGGCCGAGCGAGGAGCCCGAGAGGCGGCCGGAGGGTGAGCACCAGGTGAGCCGGCTCGGGGCCCCGCCCCCGCGCCCCCGCCCGATGGGGAACACTCCGTCCCAAGGTCTCCATCCCAAGGTCAGCTATCTGGACACGGAGGGGGAATTGAGTCTGTTGTACCAGACACCAGACCTTGAGAATATGCTGATCTGGAATGGCTCTGTGCCTCATTTGAACCATCCAATAGAAATGACTCTGTATCTCACCTCATTTGAATGACTCTGTATTTCACCTCATTTGAATAACTCTGTACTGCGCCTCATTTGAATTATCCAATAGAATCTCTGCTTCTCGCTTCTGTATTGCGCTTTCTGCTATATAAGGACCCCTCTCCCTTGGCTCGGCGCGCTTGGCCTCACAGAAGCTAAGTCGCCCCGGGTACCCGTGTATCCAATAAAGCCTCTTGCTATTTGCATCCAAGTTCGTGGTCTCGCTGATTCCTGGGTACGGGTCTCCTTCTACGAAAGTACCTCTTCGGGGGTCTTTCATGCCCACTAGAGAGAAGCCTCCTCTGTGGTTCAGGGTTTCATCTACAACAAAGATACTTGATTCTTCTGCTGTGTTGATCATCTTAGGACATTATGGTAGGACATATGAAAGCTCTGTGCCCCTGAAGGGACCAGTTCCCCATTTCGGCAGCCATAACAGCCAAATGGTCAGCTTGTCTGACCTTGTCTATTCACTAAGGTCAGATGCCCGCCCCTTTTGGCAGCCATAATAGCTGAACACGTGCTTGTCTGACCTTGTCCTAGTCACTAGAAAGTCAGATGCCTGCCTCGTGGCAAGGAACCAATCAGAAGTTATCTGGTGGCGCTATGCTTTACGGCTCTGGGTGTGCTTTATGGACAAGTGCACAGCAATGATGCGCAGAGCGTAGCAACCACCCTGGGAGGGCCTATGGGCCATAACAACCAGTTGATCAATCAACACAGGGCAAGCCCTCCAAGCCTGGAGCCACACCAATCCTAAGCCTGTGCATACCCCTAGACACTCCCCTTACGCTGCCCTACAAGATCTCTATGCAGCCGCTTAAGGCTGTCTTTTCTAGCCATCTGCCATGGCGGGTGGATGAAAGACCCAAGCTAACATGGGGTTATCTCATTAAACAACAATAAAGCCTCGTGCAGTTTTGCATCAAGCTTTCGAATCCGCCTGGTGATTGGGGTGACTGCAGTCCTGGGCTGAGATCCCAGAGGCCTGAGCTTTCCAGGGGTCTTACACCCCCTTGATACTACTCAGATTCCTTTCACACCTTATGGGATACTTCAAAGACTGATGTGAGCCAACAATTGTACAAACATCTTAAAACACTAGAACCCCTGATCTACCAAAGGCTATACCTAACTTGGCACTTTGACAACTGACAAGTGCTCAAAGAGATCCTAAATCTGGTTTCCTTTGATTGGGGAAGTTAGAGTTGTTACGATAAATCTTTCTGCCAAAAGCCTCCGAGCCCCACTGCCACATGTGTGCTTTATGCCAGCCGCCTGCTGGAGTTAGGGCCCAAATGAATACACAGAAACTTGTATTAGGTTCAAACGCTGCTTGTCCAATGACTAGGATTCTCATCTGTTAGCTCAGTCTTAATTATCATAAATCTATATATTTTATAAGACTTATCTTATCGGACGCCTTATTGGTGTCCCTTCTTGCCGGTGGATCACATCCTGACGCTGGAGGAGGCAAAGGTGAGAGAGGGACACTGTCTGTTCCTCTTTACTCAAATATGAGTCTCCTTGCTATGTCACTTCCGGCCTGGATCATCACTTCTCTACTACATTTCCCAGAATCCTCTAACTCCTAGTCCTGTCTAACTTGCTGTTTCATTGGCCAAACAGAACTTTATTTAACAATTAATAAGATAAACATACACAGTACATTCCCCATCATAGACTTATACATTGAGGCCAGGGACCCACAAGGGCCCAGAGCCCACAACAGAGCTGCCTTGTTCACTGCTTCTTCTGTCCTCAGGTTATCTCCCTTTCCATCAGAAACTCTACTTTGTTCATTCCCACCACAATATCCTAAGATCTATCTGACCAGAGGTCTAGAGAGAGGTTCTAGTTCTAAAAAGCAATCTTTTGCCTCTGTAGACCGAGTCTGGGCAACCTCAAGAATACATAAACATTGAGCAATGTTAAAGAGAAATATGATAAGCCCTGGGCTGTGCTGAGGAGCTGCCATAACCCAGGCTTGCAAATTGCTGCTGAGCAGGAAGACTAACATTTTGGGTGTGGGGGGCAGTTTTCTTTAAAACCAAAGATTAGTGGCAGCCTCTAGTTTCTTCATTCATGGTGCCAAGGATTTTGTGTACTTTGTCCTGCTGACCACACTATAGCCACCTTCCATGTCACTGTGTGGATACCTGTTGTCAGCAATTATGACAATGGTGTGTGTAATTCTTCCTTTAGCAAAACTGTGAGAGCCACAAAACAGGTGACTAACAGATGAACTCTGTCACAAGAGTCTTGTGAGCAATATGAAGAGCAGCTTCTGCACTATACAGCTGCTTCTGATTATCTACCCTACATTCCTCATGTCCTAGTGGTCTGAATTCTACGAAGTTTTCCAACTATGCTCATGGACATCTGTTAAGTTAAAGTGATAAGAGACAATATCAGAGGTAGATGGGAAGAGGGTTTCAGGCAACCATGGGAGGACAAAAGATAGGACAGGAAGTTGAGGTCCACTCGTGGTAGATGCTCTCAGAAGTCAACAGGTGTTTGTGCTCAGGCATGGGTAGACATTAGGGAGATGGTAAGACAGAAGGAGACATGCCCTGGCCTGTGTTGTTCCCATGGCCTAAAGCATCTGTCTTCATGCCTCTCCTTACTTTCTGGTGGCAGTTCCTGCAGGGAAGCCCAGATCCACAGCTCTAGCCTTCATTAGTTCTGCTGATGCCCGTCACTACCTTGAACTTTAACTCAGCTTGGCCACACCTTCACTGGTTAATACTTAGACCCCTCACGGCAAAGGACAGAATCTGGGCATTAACCATCATTAGTCTAGAGTTTTTTGTACCACCATAATGAAGGTGAACTGGCTGAAACTGAACTGTGTCTTAATTAGGTTTGTAGTGATGTGGAAAATTAAATACCATGCACAAAAGCAACTTGAGGAAGAAATGGTTTGTCGAAGCTCATAATTCCAATATCCAGAGAAGTCTGGGCAGGAACTCAAGGTAGGAACCTGGAAGTAGAAACTGACGCTAATGCTACATAGGAATGCTGCTTACTCCTCATAGCTTGCTCAGCCTGCTTTCTTGGAGCATCAAGGTGACACTACACAGAGTGAGCCCATATAAACCACCAATTAAGTAAGAAAATGCACCACTAGAGGCTTCTCCAAAGGGCAAAATTGTGAGGGCATTTTCCCAGTTGAGGTTCCTTCTTTCCAAATGACTCCAGTGTGTGTCAAGTTGACATCACATCAGCTAGAACAAGATGCATCTAAAAGCCATGGGGAGTAGTCTGATATGAATATCAACAACACCGGGAAGGTCACCTACATTGTGTGTACTAGAGATTGTTTCCCTAAACGTGAATAATTTAGTCTTTTTAGATTCATTTATTTTATGTGCTTAAGTCTTTTTTTCTATGTATGTAGCTTAGAAGAGGAAGTCAGAAAATTGTCATCACCCCCTGGAACTGGAGGAACAGTTGCCCTGCACACACTGAAAATTGAGCCCAGGCCCTCTCCGAGGCCTGAATGTGCTTTCTCTTCAATGAGCTGTCTCTCCAATCCTTCATTTATTATTTAGAACCTGTCTTTCCATAATTATGAATTCTCAGCTATACAACAAACTCAGTTTGAAGCATAAGTTGGTCAGTACAAGAGAAGAACTGTGTTTGAAGTGGGAGTGGCTTGCAGTTGTTGAAGCCAGGACCTGTCATAGTGGTCACAGATCCTGGTGCTGTGTCCCTCTTTTCTGTTCCCAGCAACACTCTGGTGAGGCCTAGATGTGCTGTGAATTATTACAGCTAGTGAAGGCATTCCGAATTGGATAAATCAGCCTAGTGTGGTAGTGAACAATCCCAACACTTGGAAGGCAGAGCCAGGAGGACCAGGAGTTCAATGCCAGCCTCTATTTCATGGACAGTTTTAGAATAGCCTCAGCTACATTAGATTCTGTCTTTTTTTTAACAATTCAAGTAGAAAAAATTCTGTGTCATGTCTATCAATCTGTCCTGGAAAATCATTAGACAAGAATTTGGATAAGAGTTGTCTCTGAAGTGTATCATAATAGAGTTATTCAAGGGTTTCTACAAAATATCTGCAGCTTCTGTCATTTCTACCACACAGTTTTGTGCATTCTGAAGCCTCTAGGACAAGTGAGCATTCCACTTTCCTTGTATACGTGTATTGTAATGCAGAAAGTTCTAACTACAGACTTAGGACTAAACGGGAAAATAGAAGATATACAGGTGTACAGGAAGAAATAAACCTTATATGTGGATGGTGTGCTTGTCTCTATGGAAGAATCCAATGAGTCTAAAACAGAATGAGAACCAACAAATGACTTGGACAAGGTTCACAGGTCTAACACCTTCCCCACCATGGTGGACTCAGCCATGTGGAAGAGATTCCAGAACAAACTGGTTCCTCCACTGCTTTCCAGAAACCCTGGGTTAGTGTCTCTACCTCTCATTATACTGTGTTGCCAAAGGCTCATTGTATTCACTATCCCTGCTCAGTCTACTCTGTGCTCCTGTATCCTGATTACTTAATTATATATTATTACAAGAGTGGCACATGCCACGAGGAAGTCCCCAAATGGAACAAGGTTAACAGCAACTGTAGGGGTTAAGGGTTTGTGTAATAAATGGAATTGTCTGAGCCAGCTGCACAAAGGGACATTTAAACCCATAATTGAAGTTAGTGAAGGGAATGAGCCATGAATGAGGACATGAAGAGGACTCCAGGTGGGAGGAACACTCAGTGGGGCCTGTAAGAGAGCCTAGCTGTGGCAAGAAGTGACTGGAGGGCAGAGAAGATAGAGCACATGGTACGGCAGGGAGAGGAGGTTGACTGGACACCATGGTTAGAGAGAGGGTAGAGCAAACAGTGTTGATTTCTGAACCACTGTGGCATTTTGCTTTTACTATGAACAAAATAGAGACAAGAGAAGGTTGATATCATAGTGAAGACACAACTCATCGTCTTATGCAGAAAGAACAAAAAATCAAAAATTAACTAAATGAAATGATAACAAGAGGATGAGGGACTAGAACAATAACCTTATGGCTGGTTTCAAGATCTTCCTCCCCCTTGCTCAGTATCTTGTATCTCCCCTTGTGAGGTGGGTGCCTTCTCTTTGCTGAGCTCCTGTAGATGCTGCCTTCTCCTTTCAGATATCCCACAGCTCCATCATCCCTAATAGCCCCCACAAACTGCTGCCCTGATGTGGTCTCTACCACTGCCCCGCATGCCTTGCTGGCTTGCCCTTGGACTTCAAAGTGTTCTTGGCAGCTTCCCTGCCAGACTATTTGCCCAGGTTCTTAGCCATGGTTGGTAGCACCTAGAAATAGATGAAGAAAACTGGAGCCTTGCGAAGGGTTGTTCAGCTTGTATGGCTCTCCAGGATGAAGGGTTCTGGGTACCCTGTGAACAGAATATTATACTAGATGTTATTACAAATTTCCACAGGAGGAGCCTCTGGTGTCCTATATTGGTCAAGATGCATTCTTTTTTATTGATTTTAACACTTTCCAAAAAATGCTTTTTGATCCAGTTGTGTGCATGTAAATCATACAGCATTAGCCAAAAGCTTCCGCTTCCCGGAAAGTTCTGTTCTTGAGATATGAATAGTGGAGCCAATGGAATAGAATTGTGTAATTATGACATGTTAACCCAGCTTTGAGGGGGACAGTTGGAAGAGGCCAACAATTCCTTTGTGTTCCTGAGCAGCTATTGAGTCCAATCCCAACCACAGACATGGTTTGCTGTCACACTCTGGGGACAGACACATACTACTGATTGCAACAGAATAAGAAACACTGTGCCTTGATGCCCCACAACTTAGTCGACACACAGGAGCCTAATAAAACGACTGCATCCCCACTGGACCTTGGCTCTAACTCACCTCCACACTGCCCCATAGACAAGCCACCCTCCCTATCTTCTCTCTACATTGGTTTTGCACACCAAAGGGAAACTCGTGGTTCCCTAGGATCACTGCAGGGCTGGTCACTAAAGTGCATTCCTCCTGAAAACACACTCTGATCCAGGAAAGACATACAGTAAGATTCCACAGCAGAAAAGTCAGACTCTTAACCTGTCTGATGGCTCTCAAGGGGCATCACTTCAACATACATGATCCTTGTCCTTGCTTCTGAGGACAAAGCCTGTTCCCCTCTCTCAGGGGCTATTAAGAACAGGGTCCACCCTGCCAGTGTCTCCATCTGATGGTCTGTGTTCTGTTGTTGGAACAAGACAAGCCTAGCTTCACAGTGATTTCCAGTGTGCAGGGATACTCACGGCACCCATCAAAGTCCACATCCATGGCCCCAACGCCCAAAGATCAAACACAAGTATTCTCACTCCAGGTGTAGGACGCAAAGGAAAATCAGCTCTGTGTAGCACAGATGCCAATTGGATGAGCCTCTGGGAGGCTCACAGAACATGGGTAGTTATGTTATGACAAGGACCCAGAAGAATGGGCTACATTCCTGTTTCCTACATAGCAGAGAAGGGTGTGGAGATCCTGGACAGGCCTGTTGTAGAGTGCTGATCCCCAAGTGTAACACCCACCACCATTATGAGTGGTAGCTGTGGTTCGCAAGAAACCCTTAAGACCAAATATGTCTAGAGATCCTTATAGAAGGAGAAAGTGGCATCTTCAGACCCTCACCTGTGTTTCTGTACACTCTACTGCAGTGTGTAATTTCTCCCAATTATACACATGGTCTCTTCATATCAAGAAGTGATTTAGAATATGTAGAGTATTAAAGCATAAGTGAAGGAGAAACTCTATCCATGTCCCTGTGGGGATATTGTCATCAAGCTATGAAGACACATTTCAGTGATGCAGCTGGTTTGGGGTCACCCATATGCCTATAAGTAACACACTCCTTATAGAAAGCACAGGAGTCACAGGATCTAGTTGGATTTTGGTGAAATTCCACACTGTTCTGTCACTGGTTCTATAGGGACCAGTATTGGCTCAGGACACCCCACGACCAAGTTCTTGGCACAAAGGAGATTTATTTGCCCCAGAGGGACAAATAGCAGAAAATACGAGATGATGACAAGAGATAGAGGACAAGAGAGAAGGGGAAGACAACAGTGAAAAAAGCAAAGGGGTATTTGTCCCTAAAGCTGTTGCGGCAGGGAGACAAATAACTGCCTCTTGATAGAGAGGAGACAGAGGTGGCCTTCAAATAAAAGGCATTTTATACAAATTAGGAACACCTTATTTTTGACAAAGATGCTAAGTCTATACAATGGAAAAAAGATAGCATCTTCAACAAATGGTGCTGGCACAACTGGATTTGGACATGCAGAAGATTGCAGATAGATCCATATCTATCACCATGCACAAAACTTAAGAGCAAATGGATCAAAGACCTCACCATAAATCCAGCCACAATGAATCTTCTAGAAGAGAAAGTGGGAGATACCCTTGAACAAATAGGCACAGGAGACCGCTTCCTGAACATTACACCAGTAGCACAGACATTGAGATCTGCAATTAATAAATGGGACCTCCTGAAACTGAGAAGCTTCTGTAAGGCAAAGGACACAGTCAGTAAGAAAAAATGACAGTCCACAGAATGGGAAAAGATTTTCACCAACCCCACATCTGACAGAGGGCTGATTTCCAAAATATACACTGAAATCAAGAAGCTAGCCACCAAAACACCAAACAATGAAATTTAAAAGTAGGGTGCAGAACTAAATAGAGAATTCTCAATAGAGGAGTCCGAAATGGCTGAAAGACACTTAAGAAAGTGCTCAAAATCCTTGGCCATCAGAGAAATGCAACTCAAAACAACTCTGAGATACCACCTCACACCTGTCAGAATGGCTAAAATCAAAAATACCAAAGACAATCTATGTTGAGGAGGAAAACCCCATGTTATGATGAGGTATTTAATTTCAATTTGGCATGTTTATTACAAGAGCCAAAGCATACTTTTGATTGTTGGACTTTAATACTTTGATAGCTGGACATTGGTGGTCAGTCTCAAGAGGAGAAAGTAGCCAAATGAGGGAATACACCTTGGTGGATAATTTTGGAATGTAATCTAAAAGATTTTATCAAGGCAGAGAAAATTGAGGAGAATGGTAAGGCCTGCCAGAGCCCTGTTTGGCATGCTCTAGATAGATAGAGTAGAATTTGTTTATATCAGGATGGGAAACATCCACACAAACACATCAGAGGCTCAGAAACAACTTATCTCACCAGACTCCAGACACTCTGTGACAGAGCTCTGGTAGTGACTACACAATTGTAGAAGGATATTTGTCGTGTCTGTAGCTCCCAGATCCTCTATAAGCAGGTTCCACCCTTAAGGCTGCCCCATGAACATATTCATCTTGGGCAGGAGTCAGGTCCTCTGAATTCCTCTTCCCCCTTCCCTCCTCCAGGGAACACATCATCTGTGATTGACAATTACTGCCTGGCGCTGCACAGGGGACAGGGACAGATGCACTGAGCTTTCTCAGCACAAATATCAGCTCATAATGGTCTGTCTATCAGGAAGCTAGTCCACAGACTGAGGCCAAGCCCACTTGAGCCATTTTGTCAAAGCCTCCTGATGCCATGGAGATGGTCCACGAAGGATCTGATTGCATTTTGTATGTGAATAGCATCAGAAGAACACATTATTACTATATTTGAAAAGAATGAACACTGATTTATAGATCTTTAATGAATATGTAAATATTTGCCCTCTCTCATAATCTGACCTGATTTGGACTTTTGGTGTTCTGGCCTTTTGTCTCTTTGTCCCTGCAGGAGGTGACTACAAGTAAGCTAATACGCAGATGGTAAATGCCTCTGTAGCAAGCTCCACCTTCCACACACTGAGAGACCAGATACACAGATCAACAGACACCCTCAACTATGGCCTCACACTGGGGTCAGCATCCATTACCAGAGGCAGAACCTCAGGACAGAACTGAGAACGTACGTTCTTGCAATGACCTATATAAGCCGAATGCACCTGCTTCCTTACAAAGCTACTCAACCTCTTCTACCTTCACTGGTTAAAACAGGCTCCTGCCCCTGCCTTCCTTGCCCTTGCCCACTGCTAAGCTCAGTGACGTTCTTTGCCATGGCATGCCACCTGTAAACATGAAGTCTTTCTTCCTGACAACAGGTCAGGACTGAGCAGTAGCCTGCACCTGAATAGCAGAGAGCAGGTGAACAAATAATCATTCTTGAAACATAGATCCAGGAGCTATTCATCACATTTATTGAAAGATCCCAGCACCAGGTGCCCATGTAGTCTCTGCAGGCTTCCTCTGTGCACTAGGATTCTTTGCCCAGTTCACAGGAATCTATTTGTAAACACAGAAAGATGGGAATTGGAGCATGATGACATGGACACTGTCATACAGGGAAATCATGAATAGAAGGGAAGGAGAATCAGCAAAAGCTGCTTTATTACCATCGTAAGGGGGGGTGATGATGCTTGTTTTGTTCAAGGATAGTTGGATCACAACAGTTTCAAAATCCTTCAGCATTGTTAGGCTTGCAGTATGATTACGGCGACCTGCAGGCCAGATGAGGATGGTGACAATTGCTGGGAAGAACTTGTACTATAGACAGGTCACACACAAGTCCCTTTGGGGATCTTCTGTGACATAGGCAGATTTAAGCAACAGACAGGGTGTTTTCACACCAAACTCTCTGAGAAGGACGCCAGCCACATGGGAACAATCAGGAGAGACAAAAAGTTTGCATCTTATTTGAGACAAGTACCACCCGAGCAAATAATTTTGCTTTGAGAGCTGAGCACCAAGTGGGTCCCTCTTCCATGGCTTCTTATGAAGCTTTTCAGTCACCCATCCATGGAAGGCAGAGGACAGATGCAGAAATCCCTCCACAGACAGATGCAGAAATCCCTCCACAGACACACCCTGAACTCAGGGACGTCCAGACCCACTGTCCTCAATCCCTCCTAGGGGAGATATTGTGTTTCACAGCTTGGGTAGCAAGAGGAGGAATCCACTGGTGATTGACTACTTCTCTGCTTTGTTCTGTTTCCAGGTCCTGTTAGCAAGACACCACCACACAATAAGGCCACAGTAATCCATCCTCTGCCTGCAAAATACATGCTGGGGGAGGTCCGGGTGTGCACTTGACTCCTCCTTTGCCCGGGATGATATTTTATATTGGCAATGTAGGTGGGATGCTGGAAACAACAACAGGGTCTGAATAGCACCACATCCCCTAGAGTCCTTGGTTGCAACGTAAAGGTGGTGCAGTGGCCATCAGTGCTTGTTTCTGTTGAGATCTCCTGGTCTAGGCTGGGATACCTCCCAAGACCCTGTTAGAATCTCATGTGCACAAAGCCTGGATATGTTGAGGGTAGGAGGGCAGAGGGAAAAAATGAGGATGCACAGGAAGCTGGAGAAGAACAGGAGAGACAGTCCAGAGGAAGCACTTGACAGGGAGGATCCTGAGAACAGTGTCAGGAGATGCTGACAGTTTTGAAATGTGGTGAAATCTTCAAAGATCAGGAAGAATACAAGGTCTCAGGGTTTGTTGATGGTGGTAGGTACAGTTCATGGGTCCAGTTGACACTGGGTTCTTTAGAGCAATGGACACTCCTGGTTACAACAGTGTCTACAGTGACTTCTCTGTGAGGACAGAGACAGCCTGGGACATTGGACCAGGAGAGCTTCCTTCACCAGCAAGTGACTGATCTGTCTCTTAGCTCAATCTATACATGTTATACATGTTTAATTTCTGGCTTCTCTTTAGTGGAGAGAGGGAGAGAGAGGGGGAGGGAGAGAGAGAAAGAGAGAAAGAGAGAGAGAGAGAGAGAGAGAGAGAGAGAGAGAGAGAATCTGTGTCTCTGTCTATGTATGTGTGTATACCAGGACATGCTCTCACACTCTTTGCTCTCACACTCTTCAGAGGACAATGGCAGGTCTCTACACATTACTGTCTTGAGGGAGACTCTCTAAATGAATGTGAAACTCCTCTTTTGGGCCCTGCTATCTGAGGTCCAGGATTTGCTGGGTAACAGGCATACTTACCTGCCACTGCCATTGTATGTTAGTGCTGGGTGTTGAAAGTCAGGCTCAGGCACTTGCACAGAACCTACTTCTAGCCACAAAGCCAACATCCTATCTCTTCTAGTCCTTACAGACGTAAGATGAGCCAAGACACACAGGGGTGGGCCTAGGCCCTATGCCAAAGGATATGATAGACTCTGATGGCCCCCCCTATGGAAGGCCTCACCCTCCCTGGGGAGCAGAAAGGATATGTGATAGGTAGGGTTTTAGTTGGGCGAGGGGGTGGTAGGGGAGGAGGGGAGGGAGAATGAACTGGGATTGACATGTAAAACAATCTTGTTTCTAATTCAAATAAAAAAAAACATCAGGAGGGGGGAAGTTACAAATTTTATTTTCCCCAGCAGTGAATAAAGCTAAAAACTGTCTCTCTTATCTGTCACTTCATTTCATTTTAAGTTGGTGATGAGCTATGGACTTCATGACCTCAGAATTATCTGGCCGAAGGGGAGCATCTTATGAACAACAGGATGTTGAGCAGGGCTCTGGCCAAATGTCACTGGATACTGGGACCATCATCCCTCCTACCCAGATGAGATCACAGGTCTACAGGGGAAAAGTAATATAACCAGTGAGAAATGATCCCACCTATATCCCTGCTCAGAGTAGGACTGCACCAAGGGCTGATTGAGAGGGCAGGATGTGAGGATGGGTAAATTGGGTTTGGATGTGTGTCCTAGATATCAGTTCTCATCTGAAGATGAAGCATGGGAGGGTTAACAAATTCCAGTCCCAAAGTGCCAGAAATCACAATGACCCCAGGCCAGAACTAGAACTAGGGTAAAGGATGCAGACAACAACTCTGTACCCAATGACACAGGAAGCGAGACCAACACCCACATACGCAGGCAGGGCATGACGTACCCATGAGCATTGCCATCTTCTGGTATGTATCATCGACCTTGGCATTTAAATAGGCGATACCAAAGTTGTCCCCTTCAAACAGCACTATGCCAATATAGTGCCACATCCCTGTAGACAGAGAACAAGCTGTGTGGCTATAAGCATTTCCCCAAAAGAGTCTGAAATGGAACAATGTAAATATAAGCACCTACAGGCAGAAAAGTAGCAAGGTTTGTCTTTTGCTTCATTCAAGGCGATCTTGAACTCAACACATCCAATAGGTTTCCTGGACATAGGCAGAAGCAAGGTTCTCTCTGCCTCATCCTTTCCTACTCCCATGCAAAGTTCCCAACCCTGACGGGAGCTCAGCAACCCCCATACACAATACATACAGCAACCAGGCACAACCCCAGGCTGCCATTTTGTGCTCCCATCTTCTGTGTTCCATGTCACACTAGCATGGAAAACACAGATACAGATAGGGGCAGAGCCAATGACCAAACCATACTTGGAGTTCAGGAGAGCATAACAAGCAACCCACCACAAACCATTGTCCATGAGGAGGCCAGGCCATGCCCTTTATCTCAAAATGTTTCTCCAAGGCCTCTCCCAGATGACATAATCATGAATGTGCCCATGATCCTCAAGACTCCTCATTGAGCTCAGAATCCACTGGAAACCTGAAGAGCAAGAGACTCCCTCTCTACACACAAATTAGTGATGTCCACAATGGTTTCTCCAAGAGACAACAACATTGTGCTGGCAAGTTCCTGTCATTTGCAGTTTGCAGTGGCACAGAATGCATCGGGTTGGACCCTGGGTCTCTTGTGCTAAGCTAAGTGTTCCTGGATATATCTTTCCTGAAGCTACTGAAGTCACCTGACACATTTGCCCAGAAAGGGTAAGAGGACTACATGTTCACATGAACTTTCCAGATAAAGTTGAGACCGTGTGTGTGGTGAGAGTTAGGAGAACATAGAGCCAAGAGCCAAGTAGACAGCCGGAAAGCAGATACTCACGAGATATTCATCTTAAACTCCAAGTAACCAATTTTGTTTTTGGTGAATGTGAAGGGTGGCAGCGGGCTTCTCAGCTTTTCTTCTGGGAGAGGAAGGTTTCCAGCCCAGCAAATTATATACCAGTTTCCTAAAAGCTAGATGTGGAGAGTCACTGCTGAGGAGGTCAGAAGAGAAAGTAAAGCCAAGACAAGGTGTTGCACACTCTAGCTGAAGGGGGAGCAGATGCAGGAGGTGTATGGGAACCATCTCAGAGCAGATTGTAGGGTCAGGGGCCCTTGGTCATGGCCAGCCCATATGTATAACTGGCAGGCTGTTCCAAGCAAACTAAGGCAGGGGTATTCTTGGAGATTCTGTTCCTGGGTTTGGACACAGCCATGGCCCTGCACAGATAAACCATAAGAAATAGAAAAGGTGCCTCCAGGATAAGGCTGGGGTGGAGTAGACAGAAATCAGAAATGACAGGTCATGTGTGGACAATACGACCACAAACCCACTGAGTATTCAGTCACTGATGACCACACCCACAAAACCTGGTTGTGCCTTACTCCTTGGGTCCAGTTCCTGCTTCGTTCCACTATCAGGGACTACTCTCTAAGGACTAGAGCAATCCATGTTCTAGCAAAGACTTATTCTTAGTTAGTGTTATCCCTAACAGAAATGATAATGTGTCATTTATGTGGGGTTAATAGAAAGTGCTTGGGAGCTCTTGACTGACAGACAGAGGTATTGGTTCTCTGACTGGCAGAATGGCCCATGCTTCTGACTGTCAGTACCACCCATGTGGCAGAAAACATGAAAACTCCATGTTGGAAGGCAAATCCTTGCTCGTAACATAAGTTACCCACAGAATCTATCAATAAACTGATGCTCTCACCCAGACTAGCATCATGATCCTGAAAATCTGGTTCCCGCCTTTAGATCTCCCAGAGATCTCACCTTGTCTGTCGTGGCACATTCACCACGATTGATGTAGCCAGCCTGCACCAGAGAGAACAGGGTCAGACCTATGGTCAGCAGGAACAGCTGCATGGCTTCCATGGTGCCTCTGTCTACTGAACTCTGAAAACCAGATTTATCCTATACCAGGTGCCAGACACTCCCATCCCCATCTCACTGCACAAAGGCTCCATCTGTGAGGTGTGCTGCAAAAGCACTGTTTTCTTTGGACCTGTTTTGTGGCATAGAAATAAGGATAATGAGAGATGGAGACTGCTGGGGACTTAAGTTAGTTCCCTGACTCCAAACCTCTCTCAAGTCTGGAAAGAGGGAGTAGCTCTGAGAGGAGATGATAATCTCTGTAGGAGACATATGGCTGTGTCTTCACTCATTCCTAGGAGGCCTGTCGGGAGTGGAGGGACGTTTTCAGAGTCAAGTTCTGCCAGATAATTCAGAGACAGAAAGAAAACCACTGTTTCTGTTCCTACCCTGCCATGGACAGGTCCCATTCCCAACAGAATGGAAGCATTCATACCTCCCCATTCCTCTCAGAACTCCCATTCCTTCTCCACATAGCAATGCTGGACACATTCCTGTGTTCTACTGCCTGAGAACTGAGCTGTGACCTCTCCCTTCAGCACCCTGGCTCCTGTGCCCTGTCTTTCCACTCTGCATTAGACTCATGAGGAACCTGTAGAACTCTCTTGGGATTGAAACATCACTGTTGTTTCCCAGACACCCAGCAGTTTGGCCCCAATAATGTCCCCAAAACCAATTCAGCTGCCTCTCCTCTCTCCATACTCGCAAGAGAATAGTGGTCAGGCCACATACTGAATCCCCTCATGCATCCCCAATCTTCACATCTCCCTTCTCTTTGACACCACAGACAAAGTTCATTACCTGCTTTGTGGAGATGTGTGTCAGTCTGTCAGTGTGTGATACCTATTCTTGTTTGAGGTCTTGAAAATATCTGGAATGAACTACAATCCAAAAATGCAGGGCACACTTGTGATCCAGATCTTGAGTCTGGAAGACATGGGCTTTTGATCTAGATCTTGAGGCAGGATGACAATGCCTTTTATCCGGATCTTGAGGCAGGAAGGCATAACTTTAATCTCGGCCACACTTTTTGGTGGAAGCCGATATAAGAACAATGGAAGAAGGAAGGGATGTTCAACTGCTTGCCCTTGCCTTGTCAGGACATCCATTCCTTCACTGGCATTGGAGCTCACTTCTTTGGGATTCCAGCAGAAACAGAAGACCAGCTGAGACACTCAGCCTCACAGGAGTGAAAAACTACTAGATTCTTGAACTTTCCACTCATACGTAGCCATTGTTGGTTGGACTGCAGCCTGAAGGGCATCATAATAAATTCATATATATATTATGTATATAGATAAATATATTGGATAGAGAGAGAGTCAATCCATAAGTACGGTGACTCTGGAGAGCCCTGAATAATGCAATATGTATGTTTGCATTTGCATGTGTTTAGGAAGCGATATGTGGACAAGTGATTGTGTACCTCTCCATGTCAGTGTCTGTGTCAATGAGTGTGGACAATTTGCCTAGATGTGTCTGTCTCTATGTGTCAACAGATCAGTGTATGTGTGTTCATATCTATAGCAGGACCATGTCTGTGTGTGCCTGTGTATAAGGCTATGTTAAAGTGCATTTTGGGACATGTCTATGTACATGCGATTATGTGTGTACCTCTGTTTCTGTGTATGCATACATATTTGTGCTTATTCATGGGAGAAGGTATGGGTACAAATCTATGTGTATCTGTGCATAAATCTCTATGCACGTCCCTGTGTGTGTTACCTACATTTTCCCCACACTCACTTTTATATGAACACCTTAGCAGTAGAGGGAGGCACATTTCTGGGAAATGTGCTCCTTTGGAGATGATGTCTCAGGAGAAGACATGGAATTTTGGTGGAATCAAGTCTGTGTCTTAAAAAGTTCTTAATCCCTCAGGATGCAAACATGCACAAGACCATGTCACACTGCCATGGTTCAGCTGTTTCAGGCACTATGCCTTCCTGCTACCATGATAGATGGTAGCTCCTGAACCAAAGGGCAGAATAACAGCTTCCTCCATTGTGTTGTTTCTGTTTTACATTTTTCCCAGAAAATTGGTACAAAAAAAAAGTGAGGCCATTACTTGAGAACCCTGAATAGGTGGGTCTAAGCTTTAAGAAATTAGGAAGGATTTAGAGATGTGAACTAGAAGGGCAAATAAGATTTTGTCAGGGGATGGCTACAGAGTTAGGATCAGTATTGTTCAAAGGATTTTGACCATGGTTGTTTGCCCATGCTTAATTTATTGGCCTTAAACACGTACACATATGCACAGCAATTTCTATACTCTGGGTTTATGGAGAGGAAAGAGAAGGGAATGAAGGAAAAGGGGATGGGCAGAAAAAGGACAAGGAAAGAGAGGACAAGGTGGATAATTTGTGAAATAATCATGAAGTTTGGAAGAGGACATAGTGTAGGGGTTCAGGGGCCATTGGGAATAATAAGGTAGGGCTGTTAGACATAAATCCATTATGTTCAAATATGAAGTTTCCAAGAAAGAAGTACTTAAAAAGGAAAATAAAGATTAGAGCATAAACTAAAGAGCTGAAAAGGAAAGAGCAAGGCAAATTGGCAAGCAAGATGTAAGACTTTAAAAAACAAGCAACATGCCGGTCGTTGGTGGCACACGCCTTTAATCCCAGCACTCGGGATGCAGAGGCAGGCAGATCTCTGTGAGTCCGAGGCCAGCCTGGTCTCCAGAGCAAGTGCCAGGATAAGCTCCAAAGCTACACAGAGAAACCCTATCTCAAAAAACCAAAAAAAAAGCAACATGAAGAAAATAAACTAATTTTACAAATCAAGAGAAAGACAAATTAATATAGTAGAGATAAAAAATTACACGAAACACTGAGTGAAATTCAAAGGATCTTTAAGGCATGCCTCAAAACTATATTCCAGGAATTTGAGAAATATAAAAGAAATAGATAAGTTCTTAGACAGCCATGACTTAACAAAATTCAACAAAAGAATGCCAACAACTCAAAGGGTCCTATACTTAAAGTGAGATAGAAACAGAGGAAAAACCTCTCCAATAATTAATGTCCATGTCAGAATGGATTCACTATAGACTGTACCAGCCCTTAAATACAACAGACACCAATAGCCTTTAAACTATTTCATAAGACAGAAAGAGGAGTGATACCAGAACTTGCAAAAGGCTGGGAGTACTCTGATTCTAATACTAGAAACACAAAAAAGTATAGGCAAATCTTGCTGATAGGCAATTCTCAATATAATATTGGCAAAGAAAATTTAGTAATACATCAAAAGGTCATATCCTATGATCAAGTTGATTTCATTCCTGGAATACATGGATGGTTCAACATATGCAAATAAAGAATGAAATACAGTCAAAAATTTTAAAAAATGAAATACAGTAAATAAATGGACTCAGTGACAGAACTGGCATGATAACGTATGATTCAGAAAAGCACTTTGACAAAGTCAGCCACATCTTTGTGTTGCCTGCCTAGAAGAAAGTAATAACAGAAAAAGCAAATCCACATAATAAAAGCTCTGCTCAAAACTACAGTCAACATTATCCTACATGGAGAAAAACATCACTAAAGCCAGCAGGAATAAGGGTGTCCACAATCCTCTTACTCCACAAAAAAATTGAATATTAAGTAGTCAATAAGACAAGAAAAAAGGTTAAAGGAATATGAATAAACAGGAACTAGTCAAAATACCAGAATTTTTGATGATATCATCCTCTACATACAGACTTCAGAGACTCCTCAAGGAAAATATAAGAACAAATAAACACTTTCACAAAAGTGTCAGAGGACAAAATCAAGGTTTAAAACAAAATACTATTGGTCTACCTGTTGAGTTTTGTGCCAATACCAAGCTGTTTTCAGGACTATAGCTCTATAATAGAGCTTGAAGTTAGGGATGGTGATGCCTCTGCAAGTTCCTTTATTGTACAGGGATGTTTTGGCTACCCTGGGTCTGTCTTTACATATAAAGTTGAGTATTGTTCTTTCAAGTTCTCTGAAAAAAAATGTGTTGGAATTTTGATGGGGATTGCATTGAATCTGTAGATTTCTTTTGGCAAGATTGCCACTTCTCCTCTGTTGATCCTGCCTATCCAAGAGCATGCAAGATCTTTCCATTTTCTGGTATTTTCTTTAATTTCTTTCTTTAAAGACTCAAAGTTCTTTCTATACAGGTCTTTCACTTGTTTGGTTAGCATTACCCCCAAGATATTTTATGTTGTTTGTGGCTGTTGTAGAAAAATGGAATTCAATTAAAAACCCTGATATGGACCCACACACCACGAACACCTGATTTTTGACAAAGAAGCTAAAATTATACAATGGAAAAAAGAAAGCATATTCAACAAATGGTATTGGCATAACTTGATGTTCTAGTGTAGGTCCATATCTATCGCAATGCATAAAACTTAAGTCTAAATGGATCAAAGACCACAACATAACTCCAGCCACACTGAACCACTAAGAAGAGGAAGTAGAAGGTACTCTCGAAGGAATTGGTACAGGAGACCACTTCCTTAACATAACACCAGTAGCACATACATTGAAATAGACAATTTAATGGGACTTCCAGAAACTAAGTTTCTGTAAGGCGAAAAGGCATGGTCAACAAGACAAAATGGCAGCTCACGGAATGGGAAAAGATATTCACCAACCCCACATCTGACAGAGGGGTGATTTCAAAATACACAAAGAACTCAAGAAACTCATCACAACACCAAATAATCCAATTAAAAAGTGGGATGCCTGGGATCTCTCTGGGCCTGCAGCTGCAGAGAGTGAACCCACCATGCACAAAACTTAGTGCAAGTGGATCAAAGACCTCACCATAAATCCAGCCACAATGAATCTTCTAGAAGAGAAAGTGGGAGATACCCTTGGAGAAATAGGCACAGGAGACCACTTCCTGAACATTACACCAGTAGCACAGACACTGAGATCTTCAATTAATAAATGGGACCTCCTGAAACTGAGAAGCTTCTGTAAGGCAAAGGAAAAGGACACAATGAGTAAGGCAAAGCAACAGCCCACAGAATGGGAAAAGATCTTCACCAAACCCACATCTGACAGAGGACTGATCTCCAAAATATGCAAAGAACTCAAGAAGCTAGTCTCCAAAACACCAAACAATGAAATTAAAAAGTGGGCTGCAGAACTAGAGAATTCTCAACAGAGGAATCTGACATGGCTGAAAAACACTTAAGAAAGTTCTCAAAATCCTTGGCCATCAGAGAAATGCAACTCAAAACAACTCTGAGATACCTTCTTACACCGGCCAGAATGGATAAAATTAAAAACACCAATGACAATCTATGCTGGAGAAGATGTGGAGAAAAAGGAACACTCCTCCATTGCTGGTGGGAGTGCAAACTTGTAAGACCACTTTGGAAATCAGTAGAGTGCTTGCTCAGAAAAATGGGAATCAGTCTACCTCAGGATCCAGCAATTTATCTCTTGGGCATATACCCAAATAATGCACATTCATACAACAAGGACATATGTTCAACCATGTTCATAGCAGCATTATTTATAATAGCCAGAACCTGGAAGCAACCTAGATGCCCCTCAACTGAAGAATGGATAGAGAAAATGTGGTACATTTATACATGGAGTACTACTCAGCAGAAAAAAAAAAAACAATGGAATCCTGAAATTTGAAGGCAAAGGGATGGAACTAGAAGAAACCATCCTGAGTGAGGTAAACCAGTCACAAAAAGACAAACATGATATGTACTCACTCATATATGAATTTTAGATGTAGAGCAAAGGATTACCAGCCTATAATCCTTTTCACCTAAGAAACTAGGAAACAAGAAGGACTCTAAGAGAAAAATGCATGGACCCTGGAGAATGGGAAGGGGCAGGATCTCCTGAGCTAATTGAGAGCATGAGGGTAGGGGAGAGGGAGCTGCCAGAATGAGAGCAGGAGAAGAGGAGAGGAGAGGAGGAAATGGAGGACTAGAAATATTGAGTGGGGGAAGAATAGAGGAGAGCAGGATAAGAGATACCATATCAGAGGGAGCCATTATAGGTCCGAGGAGAGGTCTGGATCTAGGGAGATCTCCAGAGACCTACAAGGATGACACAAACTGACAATCTAGGCAATGGTGGAGAGGATAACCTAAATTCCCTTCCCCTATAATGAGACTGATGACCACTTTTTATGCCATCCTAGAGCCCTCATCCAGTGGCTGATGGAAGCAGAGACAAGCATCCACAGATATACACTGAATTGAACTCTGGAACCTAGTTACAGAGAGGAAGGATTGAAGATTACAGGGGCCGGTACCAGGCTAGTGAAACCCACAGAAACATCTGGCCTGAACAAGGGGGAGCATGTGGACCCCAGATGCTTTCTGAGAGGCCAGTACAGGACTGATCCAGACTCCTGAACATGGGTGTCAATGAGGAGGCCTCTGCACTCCAGGGGGCCCCTTGTAGTGGATTATTAATTTTCCTTGGTGTAAGAAGGGACTTTGAGAGTCCATTCCACATGAAGGGATGCACTCTTGCCCTGGACACATGGGGGAGGGCCTAGGCCTGACCTAGAATGATGTGGTAGACTTTGGGGAGCCCCGTTGAGGGCCCTTCCCTGCCTGGGGAGTGGAGGCTGGATGGAGTGGGGGGTAGGTCGGGGATGGGAGAGGAGGGGTGGGGGGAGGGAAGGGAGAGGGAGAAGGGATTGATATGTGAAACAAGCTTGTTCCTGATTTGAACTAATTAAAAAAAAAAGGGACTTTGAGAGTCCATCCCATGTGAAGGGATGCACTCTTGGCCTGGACACATGGGGAAGGGCCTAGGCCTGGCCCGGGATGATGTGGTGGACTTTGGGGAGCCCCGTTGAGGTTCCTTCCCTGCCTGGGGATTGGAGGGTGGATGGGGTGGGGACAGGTGGGGGGTTGGGGGCAGGGCTGGGGGGAGGGGAGAGGTGGGAAAAGGGATCAACATGTGAACCAAGCTTGTTCCTAATTTGAACTAATAATTTTTTTAAAGTGGGGTTCATCCCTGACTTCAAGCTCTATTACAAAACTATAGTCCAGAAAACAGCTTGGTTTTGGCACAAAAATAGACAGGTAGACCAATTGAATAGAATTGAAAACCCTGATATTAACCCACACACCTACCAACACCTAATTTTTGACAAACAATCCAAATTTATACGATGGAACAAAGAGAATATCTTCAACAAATGGTGCTGGCATAACTGGATGCAGACATGTAGAAGACTACAGATAGACCCAAGCCTATCGCCATGCACAAAACTTAAGTCAAATGGATCAAAGACCTCAACATAAACTCAGCCACACTAACCCTATTAGAAGACAAAGTAGAAAATACCCTTGAATTAATTAGTACAGGAGACTGCTTCCTGAATATTACACCAGAAGAAAGGAAACTGAGATCAACAATTGATAAATGGGATCTCCTGAAACTGAGAAGCTTCTGTAAGGCAAAAGACACAGTCAGCAAGACAAAACGGCAGCCCACAGACTGGGAAAAGATATTCACCGACCCCACATCTGACAGAGGACTGATCTCAAAAATATACAAAGAACTCAAGAAGCTAGTCTCCAAAACACCAAACAATCCAACTAAACAGTTGGTTACAGAACTAAATAGACAATTCTCAATAGAGGAATCTAAAATGGCTGAAAGACACATAAGAAAGTGTTCAACATCCTTAGCCATCAGGGAAATGCAAATCAAAACAACTCTGAGATACCATCTTACTCCTGTCAGAATGGCCAAAATCAAAAACACCAATGACAGTTTATGCTGGAAAGGATGCAGAGAAAGGGGAACACTTCTCCACTGCTGGTGGTAGTGCCAACTTGTACAGCCACTTTGGAAATCAATATGGAGACTCCTCAAGAAAATGGGAATCAGTCTACCACAAGATCCAGGAATTCCACTCTTAGGCATATACCCAAAAGAAGCACATTCATACAACAAGGACATATGTTCAACCATGTTCATAGCAGCATTGTTTGTAATAGCCAGAACCTGGAAACAACATAGATGCCCCTCAACTGAAGAATGGATAGAGAACATGTGGTACATTTACACAATGGAGTACTACTCAGCAGAAAAAAACAATCAAATCTTGAAATTCGCAGGCAAATGGATGGAACTAGAAGAAACCATCCTGAGTGAGGTAACCCAGTCACAAAAAGATAAACATGGTATGTCTCACTCATATATGATTTTTAGACATAGAGCAAAGAATTACCAGTCTACAATCCACACTGCCAGAGGAACTAGAAACAAGGAGGACCCCAAGAGAAGATTGCATAGTCCCTTGAAGAAGGGGAGGGGGACAAGAACTCCTGAACAAAGTGGGAGCACAGGGCGTGGGTAGAGAAGAAGGAGATGGGAAGGGAAGAAGGGGAGGGGGAGGAGAACAAGAGAACAGAGACAGGGGAGGATTAGAAGAGGGCAAGAAAGGAGATGCCTTGATAGAGGGAGACAGTACAGGTTTGGAGAGAGGTCTGGCACAGGGGAAATGCTAGCGGATCCACAGGAATGACCCCAACTAAGAATCCAGGCAGTGGTGGAGAAAATGCCATTGATGCCCTTCCCCTATACTGAGATTGGTGTCTACCTTTGTTACCATTCCTAGAGCCTTCATCCAGTAACTGTTCAGAACAGAAACAGACACTCACAGCTAGGCACTGAACCCTACTACTGGAATTCAGTTGTGGAGAGGGAGGAGGGATGAGCAAAGGAGCCAGGATGGGGCTGGAGAGACCCGCAGAAACAATGGACCTGACCTAGTGAGAACATGGAGACCCTAGTTATAAAGCTTCGGAAACAGCAGGGGACCAAAAAAAGCCCTCTGAATGTGGCTGCCAGCTAGGAGACCAGGACAGTTTATGGGACCTCTAACAGTGGAGCCAGTCTTCAACCCTAGAGCACAAATGGACTTTGGGAGCCCATTCCCTATGGAGGGATCCTGTTGCAGCCCAGATACAGCAAGGGGGGCCTAGGTCCTCCCCCAAATGATGTGACAGACTTTGAAGGTCTTCCATGGAGGGCCTCACTATCCTTGGGGAGGAGGTGGAGGGTAGGTTGGGGGGGATTGTGGGGAACATGGGAGGATGGGAGGGTGAAGGAATGGGGGGATGGATATGTAAACATGAGTGCCTCTAAAATAAAATCTATTTTCAATAAAAGAAAAATATTAAAATGAAATTAAAACCTGCTAAAAATCAAAAAAGAAAAAAGAAAGTCCTCAACATCATTAGCTATCAGGGAAATGCATATCAAAATTACTCTGAGATACCATCTCACTCCTGTTAGAATGGCTGAAATCAAAAACAATAATTATAATTCATGCTGGAGAGGATGTGGAGAAAGGGGAACACACCTCCATTGCTGGTGGGAGTGTAAATTTGTACAGTCACTTTGGAAATCAGTATGGCAGTTTTCTAGAAAATGAGAATCAGTCTACCTCAAGATCTAGCAATTCCACACTTACACATATACCCAAAGGCTGCACATTCATACATCAAGGATATCTGTTCAACTATGTTTATAACTGCATTATTTGTAATACCCCGAACTTGGAAGCAACCTAGAAGCCCCCCATCCAAAGAATGAAGAAAGAAAATGGGGTGCATTTACACTCAGCGGGGGTGGGGGGTGGGGAGATGAACAATGAAATCTTGGAATTTGCAGGCAAATGGATGGCACTAGAAGAAACCATCCTGAGTGAGGTAACCAGTCACAGAAAGACAAACATGGTATGTACTCACTCATGTATGGATATTAGACATGGAGCAAAGGATTACCAGCCTACAATTCACACTTCCAGAGAAGATAAGAAACATGGAGGACCCTAAGAGTGAAATACATAGTAACCCAGAGAAAGGGAAAGGGACAAGAGCTCCTGAACGAATTGGGAGCATGGGAAAGGGAGGAGAGAGAAAGGAGGTAGAGTTGGGAAAAGAGGCAGGGAGAGGAGAACATGATGGATCAGAAAGATTGAGTCAGGGCATGAATAGAGGAGAGCAAGAAAAGAGATACCTTAATAGAGGGAGCCATTATATGTTTAAAGAAAAATCTGGCACTAGGGAAATCCACAAGGATGACCCCAAGTAAAAATCTAAACAATAGTGGAGGGGCTACTTTACATGCCCTTCCCCTATAATGAGATTGATGACTACCTTAAGTACCATCCTAGAGCCTTCATCCAGTAGCTGATGGAAGCAGAAGCAGACATCCACAGCTAAGCACTGAGCTGAACTCCTGGAATCCAGTTGTAGAGAAGGAGGAGTAATGAGCAAAGGGGTTAAGACAATACTGGGGAAACTCACAGAAACAGCTGACCTGAGCAAGTGGGAGCTCATGGACCCCAACCAGACAGTTGGGGAACCAGGATAGCACCAAACCAGGCCCCCTGAATATGGGTGTCAGTTAGGACTATGGGGCCTCTGGCAGTGGAAGTATTTATTCCTAGTGCACAGATGGACTTTGGGAGCCCATTCCCCCATGGAGGGATACTCCCTCAGCCTAAATACACAGTGGAGGGCTTAGGCCCTGACCCTAATGATGTGAAAGAATTTGATGATCCCCTACGGAAGGACTCATCTGCCTGGGGAGTGGATGGGGAGTGAGATGTGGGGATAGGGGGTAGGATATGGGAGAATAGGAGGGAGAGGGAACTGGCATTAGTATCTAAAATTATAAAAATACTGGGAAAGGAAATCTAAGAACACATCAGAAAAATTGTCCACCATGATCAAGTAGGTCTCATTCCAGAGAGAAGGGAGGGTTCAACATACCCTACCCACAGCCAACCATATGAACAAACTGGGGAAAGTCCACATGATTACCACATTAGAGCTGAAAAAAGCCTTTGACAAAAATGAATACCTCTTTATGATAAAGTTCTTGGAGCGATCAGGGATAAAAGGAGCATACCTAAACTAAATAAAGGTAACACACAGCAAGCCAAGAGCAACATCAAACTAAATGGAGAGAAGCACAAAGCAATTCCTCTGAAATCGGGAACAAGACAAGGCTGTCCACTCTCCCCATATCTATTCAATATTGCACTTCAAGTTCTAGCCTGAGCAATAAGACTACAAAAGGAGATCAAGGGGATACAAATTGGAAAGGAAGAAATCAAATTTTCACTTTTTGCGTATGATATGATAGTTTACATAAGTGACCCCAAAAACTACCAGAGAAATCCTGCAGCTGGTAAACACCTCCAGTAAAGTGGCAGGATGCAAGATGAACTAAAAAAAATTAGTAGTCCTCCTATATATAGATCAAAATAGGCAGAGAAAGAAATCAGAAAAACATCACTTCACACAATAGCCACAAACAACACAAAATACCTGTGGTAACTCTAGTCAAACAAGTGAAAGACTTGTATGACAAGAACTATACATCTTTAAAATAGGAAATTAAAGATTATATCAGAAAATGGAAAGATCCCCAATGCTCTTGGGTGGGTAGGATCAACATAATAAAAATAACAATCTTACCAAAAGCAATCTAAAGATTCAATGCAATCTCCATCAAAATCCTGCCACAAGACCTCAAAACAACAATACTCAACTTCATATAGATATAAAAAAACCCAGGATAGCCAAAACAACCCTGTACAATACAAGAACTTCTGGAGGCATCACCATCTCTGACTTCAAGCTCTACTATAGAGCTATAGTAATAAAACAGCTTGTTATTGGCACAAAAACAGACAGGTAGACCAATGGAATCTGATCAAAGACAATGATATTAATTCCCACCCCTATGAACACCTGATTTTTGACAAAGAAGCTAAAATTGTACAATGGAAAAAAGATGTGCTCAACAAATGTGCTGGCATAACTGGATGATGACATTTTAGAAGAATGCAGACACAACCTTATCTGTTGCCATGCACAAAACTTAAGTCCAAATGAATCAAAGACCTCAATATAAATCTAGCCACCAAGAACCTCTTAGAAAATAAAGTTAAAGGTACCTTTGATTACATTGCAGAGGGACAACTTCCTGAACATAACGCCAGTAGTATAGACTCTGATATTGACAATTAATAAATGGACCTCCTGAAACTGAGAAGCTTCTGTAAGGCAAAGGACGCAGTCAACAAGACAAAACAGTAGCCTACAGAATGGGAAAAGAGCTTCACCAACCCCACATCTGACAGAAGACTGATCTCCAAAATACACAAAGAACTAAAGAAGCTAGTCACCAAAACACCAATTAATCCAATTAAAAATTGGGAACACATCTAAATAGAGAATTCTCAAAACAGGAACATCAAATGGCCAAAGGCACTTAAGGAAGTGTTCAGCATCCTTAACCATCAGGGAAATGCAAATCAAACTATTATGAGAATCCATGTTACACCTCTCAGAATTACTAAGATCAAAAACACTAATGAAAGCTTATGCTACAGAGGATGTGGAGAAAGGGGAACACTCCTCCATTGCTGGAGGGAATGCAAACTCATATAGCCACTTTGGAAATCAGTATGGTGGTTTGTCAGAAATATGGGAACTGATCTTCCTCAAGACCCAGCATACCCAAAGAACACCCACACATACCACAAGGACATTGGTTCAACTATGTTCATAACAGCAATATTTGTCACAGCCAGCAACTTAAATGCCCTGCAACCAAAGAATGGATAAAGAAAATGTGATACATATACACTCAGTGGTAAAAACCAATGACATCATGAAATTCGCAGGCGAATGGATGAAACTAGAAGAAACCATCCTAAGTGAGGTAACCCAGACACACAGTTCCGACGGGTCCCACCACCCTTCAACCCCAATAAATACACTGAGACTTATAATAATTTATAAACTATTTCACTGATAGCTCAGGCTTCTTATTGGCTATCTCTGTTTTAATTATTAACCCATTTCTATTAATCTAGGTATTTCCATCTGGTGTCATCTTACCAGAGAAGGGTCTTGTGTCCTATCTTCCCAACAGTTATGTGGCATCTCTATTTGGTGGCTTATCCCTCTCTCCCCTTTCCCAAAAATTCTCCTTCTCTGGTAGCCTTGCCTATACTGCCTGCCTGACTACTGGACAATCAGTATTTTCTTCATCAACCAATAAGAGAACATATACAAAAGACATTTCCCCCTCAGTGGAAGGAGAGAGTACTGGGAGAAACAAGTGGAGCTGTATGGACATCTCTGGGCTGAACTAGAAACCTATTGCAACAGAAATTCCCTGGAATCTACAAAGGTGACCCTAACTAAGACTCCTAACAATGGAGGATACAGATCCTCAACTGGCCATTTCCTATAACCAGACAAGACTCCCAGATGAGGGATTGGGACACCAACCCTGTCACATAACCTTCATCCCAAAATTTGTCCTGCCTACAAGATGTGTTGTGGTATAAGTGACACAGAAATAACTTTTCCAGCCTGAGAATCATGATATAAGAGTTGCCTCCCCCTGACATTGCCTGGAGGGCCAAGACGCAGAAGCTGAATAGTCCAGAGACCTAGGATTAAGAAATGTTTCCTAATGATATCCTGCTATTCTCATAGACTGATGCCTAGCCCAATTGTTTTTGCAGAGTCTTCATCCAGCAACTGATAACAATAGATACTGAGACCCACAGCTAAAAATTAGGCAGATCTTTGGGAATCCTTAAGAAGAGAGTAGAAAGAATTGTAGGAGCCAAGGGGATCAAGAACCTCTCATGAGACAGAGGCAGGTGGATCTCTGTGAATTCAAGGCCAGCCTGGTCTACAAGAGAGTTTGAGGGACATCCAGGGCTATGCAGGGAAACCCTGTTTCAAAAATCCAAAAGAAAAACAGAAAAGAAAAAGTTACCAGCCTTAGATGTAGCACATGACCAAAATCAAGTGGAGCTAGAGCAAATAGTCTGAGGCACACAATCACTAAAACACAAAAGCAAGGGAGCCTGTGAAACATGGTGCAGGAGTGTGCACCCTAGGGAATTTGTAACAGAGACATTTCTGTCCAATTAAATGAAAGTTTTTAGAAGTATTAGAAGGCTGATAGAGGAGGTAGAATGTTTCTGTGTCAGACAGTGTGAAAAATTACTCACTAAGCCATCTCTAGGCCTCTGGGTGTCCCAGATGTCAGATATCAAAAGAGCAATGCTTGAAAGGGGACACAGAGTTAAGGCATAGGGCATCTCACTGATGTCCATCTGCAGCTCTCAGCAGCAGCACCAAGACTCTGATCTAATCTATGGCAACCCAGTTCACACACATATTCTATGCAGCACTCTTCCCTTCTCAGCAATGACAACATATCTGGGATTCCTGTAGGATAATTGCTCCACAAAGGGCAGGGTCAGAACCACAGTGAGCAGGAGCAGCTGTGTGGTCACCGTGGTGTCTCTATGCTCCTGGTCTTGCTACAGCATGTATGTGGTGCACTGGGTGGAACCCCATCTGCACAAAGCCCCTATGCAAATTATAGGTTCGTTACACTGTTTGGGCCCCATAGCAACATTAGAGACCACAGTCACCTGAAGAGCTTCACCCTGCACACCAGGCAGCTGTGCTCTCTAACAGCATTTTTCACTCTACAATGCCTCATCCCTTCTCAGATGTAACCACCACCCATCTATCTACTCAATAATATTCCAAGATCTTGAGAAATAGAGCCTTTCCCCCTGTGTTTCACCCCTTATTACAGAGGATGGAAAGACTTTACTACATAAAGCAGTCTCCACTCTGGGCCACTAATGAGAAGTGTCTCCAATGAGGTTGATGCTTTCATCTTCAGCAAGGGTACTTGGTTCTTCTGCTGTGTTGATCATCTCAGGACCTTAAAATATGATATATGAAACCCCTGTGCCCCATTGATACAATTCAGATTCCTTTCATACCTTCTGGCCTGATGTGAGACTCAAGGGATACTTCAAAGCCCACAGTTATGCAACTATATTAAAGCACTAAAGCTTCCGACAAGAGCTCCTGATCTATCAAAATCTTTCCTTACCTTGTCAGGTTGACAACTGAGTCCCTCAAGGAGACCCTAAGTCTGGTTCCTTTTGAATGGGGAAGCTAGAGTCACACATGGTGGCCAGTGACCCACATGTGGCCAGAGCCCACAACAGAGCTACCTTGTCCATTTCCTCTTCTGTTCTCAGCCCATCTCCCTCTCCATGAGAAACTCTACTTTGTCCTTTCCCACCCTGATATGCTCAGATCCATCTGACCTGAGGTCTAGTGAGAGGTTCTAGTTCTACTAAGCACCCTTTTTGTCTCTGAAGAACAAGTCTGGGCAACCTCAAAAATACATAGACAATGAGCAACATTAATGAGAACTATGATATGCCCTGGGCTGTGCCGAGGGGCTGCCATAAATAAGTCCTGTAAGTTGCTGCTCAGAAGGAAGCCTGACATTATAGGCATGAGAAGGTGATACCAGGGCTCTTTAGGGCCAGCGATTAGTAGAATCTCAGCACCCAGGGTTTGTCCTGCTGATTGCACCATAGATACCTTTCACTGTGTGGATCGCTGATGGAAGCAACTGTGTTAGTTGTGTATGTAGTGCTTCCCTTAGAAAAATCATGATAGCCACATGCAGAAGACTGATTGATGAGGTCTGCCACCATGAGTCTTATGTGCAATACGAAAGGCAGATCATGCACTCTACAGCTGCTTCCCATCATCTATCTACCTGTCCTTCCCTGTGTCCCAGTGGACTAAATTCTGCCAAGTTCTCAAGATATTCTCATAGATACCTGTTAAGCTAGAGTGATAAAAGACACCATCAGGAAATGGAAGGACAGGGGGTTGCAGGCAAACATGGGAAGACAAGAGGTCGGACAGGAAATTGAGACCTCCTCATGCTAAATGCTCTCAGGAGTCAACAGGTGTAAAGTAGACCTTAGGGAGATGGTAAGACAGAGGGAGACATGTCCTGGCCTGTGTTGTTCCCATGGCCTAAAGCATCTGTCTTCATGTTTCCCCTTTCTTTCTGGGGGCATGTCCTGCTGCATTCCCAGCTCCACAGCTCTAGCCGTCATTAATTCTGCACCTGTACCTCACTGCCTTGAATTTTAACCTCAGCTTGACCACATCTTCTCTTTCCAGGTAATTGCTGGGTGTCTCACTGCACGCAATAGAGTCTGGGCTTACCTAGCATTCACACATAAAGGGTTTTGACAGCACCGTGCAAAAGGTGAACAAGGTGGCTCTCAGTTGTGCCTTGTTTAGATTTCTACTGATCTGGTAAAAATACTGTGTGCAAAAGCAACTGGAGAAGGAAATGGTTTATTTCAGTTCATAATTCATCATCCAGAGAAGTCAGGGCAGGAACTCAAGGCAGGAACCTGGGAGTAGAAACTGATGCTAAGACCACATAGAAGTGCTGCTTATTGAGCCTAGATGCCCCTCAACCGAAGAATGGATAGAGAAAATGTGGTACATTAGCACAGTGGAGTACTACTCAACAGAAAAAAAAACAATGGAATCTTGAAATTTGCAGGAAAAATGGATGGAACTCTAAGAAACCATTCTGAGCGAGGTAACCCAATCGCAAAAACACAAACATGATACGTACTCACTCATATGTGGATTTTAGACATAGAGTAAGGGATTACCATCCTACAATCCACACTGCCAGAGATACTAGTAAACAAAGAAGACTCTAAAAGAGACAAACTTTGTCCCCTGGAGAAGGGGAAAGGGTCACCATCCCCTGAGCAAATTGTGAACACGGGAAGAGCGGGGAGGAAGCTATGAGAATGAGAAGGGAAGAAAAGGAAGGATGCAGAGGTCATGAGGAAGCAGAAAGGTTGAGTCAGGTGTAGATTAGAAGAAAGGACATATGACAGGTAGGATTTTAATTGGGGAATGGTAGAGGGGGAAGGGAGGGAGAAGGGAACTGGGATTGTCATGTAATTCAATCTTGTTTGTAATTCAAATATATAAAAAAATAAAGAAAGAATTGCTGCTTATTGGCTTGCTCCTTATGGCTAGCTCAGGCTTCTTTCTTAGAGCAGCAAGGAACACCATCCCAGAGGTGGCACTACACACAGTGAGCCCATATAAACCACTAATTAAAAAAATACATCGTTGCAGGCTTGTATACAGAACAGTCTTTTGGGGGCATTTTATCAGTTGAGGTTCCCTCTTTGCAAATGACTCCAGCTTGTGTCAAGTTGACATCAAATTAGCTAGAACAAGAAGCATCTAAAAACCCAGGGAAGTAGTCTGATTTGAATACCAACAATACCTGGAAGATCACCAGCATTATGTATACTAGAGATTGTTTCTCTAAGCACAAGTATTTTAGTCTTTTTAGAGTCAAATATTTTATGTGCATAAGATTTTTTTTCCTACATGAATATATGTGCCTTGCATGATTGTAAGGTAGAAGAGGAAGTCAGAAAACAAGGCATCAGATCCCCCTGGAACTGGCGTTACAGTCAGTTGTGAGTTGCCCTGTATGTACTGAGAATGGAGCCCAGGCCTTCTCCAATAGCTGTATATGCTTTAAATGAATGAGCTGTCTCTCCAATCCCCCATTTATTATTTGAGAAGCTGTGTGTCTCTGAATGCTCACCTATAGAACAAACTCAGTTAGCAGCGTAAGTTGGTCAGTACAAGAGAAGAACTGTATTTGAAGAGGGAGTGACTGACCGTCTTGATCCTCTTACAGTTATTGAAGACAGGACCTGTCGTAGTGGTCACAGCTCCTGGTGCTGTGCCCCTCTTCTCTGTTCCCAGCAACACTCTGGTGAGGCTAGATGTGCTGTGAATTATTACAGCTAGTGAAAGCATTCCGAATTGGATAAATCAGCCTACTGTGGTAGTGCACAATCTCAAAACTTGGAAGGCAGAGGCAGGAGGATCGGGGATTCAATATCAGACATATTAAATTCTGTCTTTAAAAAATACAACCAGTTTAACAATTGAAGTAGAAAAATTCTGAGTCGTGTCAATCAATTAGTGATGAAAAACCATTTGACAAGATTCTGTGTAAGAACTGTCTATTGAAGAGTCTCTCCCTTATGTTGATGAAGAACTTCTACAAAATATCCGCAGCCTGTGTCATCCCTATTGTGCTATACAGCCCCTCTCGAGCCTGTGGGGAAAGTGAGGATATCTACTCTCTCTTTGTACATGTAATGCAATGCAGAAGGTTCCAACTACAGATTTAGGGTTAAGAGGGGAATAAAAGATATATAGATGTACAGGAAGAAATAAGACCCTATAAGCAGATGTTGTGATTATGTCTGTGGAAGGATCCAATGATACTAAAACAATATCTGACGGTCAAGTGTCTTGGTTAAGATCCCTGGCTGTCACAACTTCCCCACCGTGGTGGAACCAGCCAGATAGAAGGGATCCAAGCACAAGATGGTTTCCTCCACTGATCTGCAACCCTCAGGTAGTGTCTCTAGCTCTCCTTATACTTACATTGTTAAGTGTTCATTGTATTCACTATCCATGCTCAGTGTACTGTGTGTTCCTGTATCCTGATTACTTAATTATATATTATTACAAGTGTGGTACATGCCACAAGGAAGCCCCAAATGGAACAAGGTTGACAGCAACTATAGAAGCAAGGGATTTATAGATTAAATGGAACTGTCTGAGTCACCTTCACAAAAGGACATTGAAATACATAATTAAAGGAAATGAATGGCATGAGCACTGAGTGAGGAAGTGGAAGAGGACTCTGGGTGGAAGAACATTCAGTGGGGCCTGGAACAGACTGAAGGGCAGGTAAGATGAAGCAAATGGCAGGGCAGGGAACGGAAGCTGTCCAGAGACCAGGTTAGAGAGAGGGTGACACAAACAATGGTGATTTGTGGGCCACTGTTGCATTTTTGCTTTTACTGTAAGTAAAATGGAGACATGGGAAGGTTGTTGTAGTGTAGGCATAACTCATTGTCTTAGACAAAAAGAACAAGCAAATCAAAAAATTCAGCTAAAGGAAAGGTAACAGATAGGGAATATTCAAAGGACTGGAATATCTGTCTTATGGATGCCTTTATCCGGCTTCCACTTCAGTTTTCAGGTGCTTCCTCCCCTTCCTCAATATCTTGTATCTCCCCTTGTTAGGTGGTGCTCTCTCTTTATTGAGCCCCTATGGGTGCTACTTTCTCCCCCTCAGATATTTCGTAGCTCTGTCATCTCTATGGCCAAACAAACTGGTGCCCCAGTGTGGTCTCCGACACTGCCCTGCATGTACTACAGACTTCCCCTTGGACTTCAAAGTGTTCTTGACACCTTCCCAGCCAGGTTGCCTGCCTGGGTTCTCAGCTATGGTTTGCAGCACCTAGAAACAGGCAAAGAGAACTGGAGTCATGTGAAGGTTGTTCAGCTTGCATGGCTCTCCAGGCCCTGTGAACAGACTATTACACTAGATGTTGTTACAGTCTCCCACAGGAGGAGTCTCTGGTGTCTCATATTGGTCAAGGTGCGTTCTCTTTTATTGCTTTTAACACTTTCCAAAAAATGCTTTTTGACAGTTATGTGCATGTAAATCACACAGGATTACCCGAAAGTTTCCGCTACCAGAAAAGTTCTGTTCTTGAGGTATGAATGGTGGAGTGAATGGAATAGAATTGTGTAAACTTGTTGACACAGCTTTGAGGGCACAGTTGAAGGAGACCAATCACCCTGATTTGTACCGGAAAAGTTCTGAGTCCAACCCCAACCACAGCCTAGTTGGACTTTGATGGAATTCTACACTGGTCTGTCACTGAGGCTGTAGGGACTGACATCAGCTCAGGACACCCAAGACCAAGTTCTTAGCATAAAGGAGACTTATTTGCCCCAAAGGGGAAAAGAGCAAGGAATAAGAAACAAAGACAGGAGATAGAAGACAGGGAGAAGGGGGTGGTTGAGTCAGGGGGTAAAAGGACTGCCTCTGGATAGAGAGAGCCAGACAAGACCCATAGCTGAATGGCAGTTTATAAAATAAAGGGATAAACCCCATGTTAGGATGCAGTATTTAATCTTAATTTGGCATGTTCGTTAAGTGAGTCAAAGCTTGCTTTTGATTGCTAGATATTAATGATTTGATAAAGGGAACTTAGCAGTCAGCCTTAGGATGAGGAGGTGGACTAATAATGGATAGAACTTGGAGGATAGTTTTAAAAATGTATTCTAACAGTTTTTAGCAAAGCAGAGAGAATTGGGGAAAGGGTAAGGCCTGCCAGAGCCTCATTTGCCATGTTCCAGCTAGGTAGAGTCCCTTCAGGTGCCCTATCTTTGGTGAGTAGAAGTTTATTTATAATTGGATATTATTATAAGCTGGATAGAAAATGCTCACACAAGATACATCAGAGGTTCAAGGACACCTTGTCTCATATGACTCCGGACACTCTAGGACAGAGTTCTGGAGGAGACAACACAATTGTAGGAGAAGATTTGTCATGTCTGTAGCTCTCAGATTCTCCATAAGCAGGTTCCATCTCAAAGGCTGTACCATGGACATGTTCATCTTGGGGTGGAGTTGGGTACTCTGAGCTCTTCTCCCTCCTTCACTCCTCCAGGGAACACATAGTCTGTCACTGACAATCACTTCCTGGCACTGCACAAGGGACCAGAGGCCAGCATCCATTACCAGAGGCAGAACCTCAGGACAGTCCTGAGAACTTGGGTACTTGCAGTGACTCATATTAGCCAACATACACCTGCACCCCTGCAACCCTGCTCAACTTCTTCTACCCTCACTGGTTAACATCCAGGCTCTTGCCCTTGACATCTATGCAACTGTCCACCACTGAGTCTAGTGACCCTGTTTGCCATGGCATACTACTTATATGAAGCTGTGTGACTATGAAGTCCTTTCTTCCTGACAAACAAGGTCAACTCTATGCTCCAGACTGTACCTGATTACCAGAGTGCTGTAGCCCAAAAGAAATCATTCTTGACACATGGAGCCAGATGTTATTTATCGCTTTTATTTAAAGCAGATACCTAAAGAGCACTTGGATTTCTTACTGCTGCTGCATAGAGAAGGTCCCAGCACCAGGTGCCCATGTAGTCTCTGCAGGCTTCCTCTGTGCACTAGGATTCTTTGCCCAGTTCACAGGAATCTATTTGTAAACACAGAAAGATGGGATTGGAGCATGATGACATGGACACTGTCATACAGGGAAATCATGAATAGAAGGGAAGGAGAATCAGCAAAAGCTGCTTTATTACCATCGTAAGGAGGGTTAATGATGCTTGTTTTGTTCAGTGATAGTTGGATCACAAGGGTTTCGAAATCCATCAGCATTATTGGGATTGCAGTGTGATTACGGCGACCTGCAGGCCAGATGTGAATGGTGACAAGTGCTGGGAAGGACACTCACTATAGACAGATCACACACAAATCCCTTGGGAGGTCTTCTGTGACATAGGCAGATTCAAGCAACAGACAGGGTGTTTTCATACCAAACTCTCTGAGAAGGACGCCAGCCACATGGGAGCAATCAGGGGAAAATCAAGAAGTGCACACCTTATTTGAGACAAGTACTATCTGAGCACATAGTTCTCCTGAGATACCGGAGCATGCAGTGGGTACCTCTTCAATGTCTTCTTTTCAAAGTCTTCATCCACCCAGCCATGGAGAACAGAGGACAGATGCAGAAATCCCCCCCACAGGGACATCCTGAGCTCAAGAGCACCCAGACCCACTTTCCTCCAGTCCTCGGAGAGGCAAATGTTGATTTTTGACACCTTGGGTAGCATGAGGTGGAAGGGAAGGAATCCACCAGTGACTACCTCTCTTACTTTTTCTCTTCCCAGGTTCTATTAGTAGGACACCATCATACAATAAGGCCCTCAGTAGTCCATACTCTACCTCCAAAATACATATTGAAGGAAAGCCAGCTGCACACTTGGCTCCTCCTTTGCCCAGGGTGATATTTTATATTGGCAAGGTAGGTGGGATGCTCACAACACCAACAGGGGCTGAACAGCAGCACAGCTCATGGAGTCCTTGTAATCAAGGGGGCAAGTGTGGAAGTGGGGCAGGGGGCATCAGTGCTTGTTTCTATTGAGGTCTCCATGTCTGGGCTGAGATACCTCCCAAGAACCTGTTAGGATCCCATGGGTATAAAGCCTGGAGATGTTGAGGACAGAAGAATGAAAGGAGGATGCACAGGAACACTGGAGAAGAACAGGAGAGACAGCCCAGAGGGAGCACTTGAGGGGAAGGATCCTGAGAAAAGTGACAGGAGATGATGGCAGTGTTTTGAAACATGGTGAAATCTTCAAAGATCAGGAAGAAGACAAGGTCTCCGGGTTTGTTGATGGTGGTAGGTACAGTTCGGTCCAGTTGGCACAGGATACTTTGGAGCAATGGACACTCCTGGGTACAGCAGTGTCTACAGTGTCTCCTCTGTGAGAACAAAGACAGCCTGGGACATTGGACCAGGAGAACTGCCTTCACCAGTATGTGACTGATCTGTCTCTCAGCTCAATCTATACATGTTATACATGTTTAGTTTCTGGCTCCTCTTCAGTGTGAAGTGTGTGTGTGTGTGTGTGTGTGTGTGTGTGTGTGTGTGTGTGTGCGCGCGCGCGCGCACGCACACACCAGCATCTGTGTCTGTCTGTGCATGTATGTGTATACCAGGATATGCTTTTGCGCTCTTCAGAGGACAATGGTAGGTCTCTCCACATTACTGTCTTGAGAGAGAGTCTCTAAATGAATGTGAAACCCCCGTTTTTCTCTCTGCTGTCTGGGGTCAAGGGATACGTTTGGATAACAGGTATTCTCAGCTGTGCCTGCCATTGCATGATAGTGCTGGAACTTTCACAAAACCTACTTCTAGCCACAAAGTCAACACCCCATCCTTTCTAGTTCTTTCTATAAGCTGTAAACTGTCTGAATGAAAGACAGAGAAGTTACAAGTTTTGTTTTCCCCAACAATAAACAAAGCTAAAAACTGAGTCTCTCTTATCTGTCCCTTCCTTTCATTTTAAATTGGTGTTGAGCTGTGGACTTCAGGACTGTCCAGCCAAAGAGGAGCATCTTATGAACAACAGGGTGTTGAGCAGGGCTCTGGCCACATGCCACTGGATGCTGGGACACCAGTCCTACTACCCTAATGAGATCACAGGTCTACAGGTGACAAGCAATGTACCTAGTGACAAAGGATCCCATCTACATCCCTCCCTGCTCAGAGCAGGATTGCACCAAGGGCTGACTGAGAGGGCAGGATGTGAGGATGGGTGAATGGCCTTGGATGTAGATCTTAGATATCACAAATTCTCCTCTGAAGGTGGAGGATGAGAGGGATAACAAATACCAATGTCAAAGTGCCAGAAATCGCAACAATGACACCCAGGCCATATCTAGAACTATCAGAGAAGGAATAAGAAGTCATGTAATTCAATCTTGTTTGTAATTCAAAGAAAAAATAAAAAATAAAAGAATTCTCAAAAAAATTAAAAACAAAGAAAGCAACTCTGTACCCAGTAAGCTAGGAAGCCACCCTCAATACCCACAAACTCAGACAGGGCAATACGCACCCATGAACATTGCCATCTTCTGATGTACATTGTTGATTTTGGCATTTAAAAATGCGAAACCAAAGTTCTCCCCTCCAATGAACACTATCCGAACATAATGCCACATCCCTGCAGACAGAAAACAAGCTGTGGTGTCGCTATCAACATTTTCCAAAAAGAGTCTGTAAAATGGAACAATGTAAATATAAGCACTTACAAAGGGTGAAGAAGCAAGGTTTGTCTTTTACTTCATTCATGGCCATCTTGTATTCAACACATCCAATGGGACTCCTGGAAACAGGGCAGAAGCAAGGTTCACTCCTTCACACCTGCCCATTGGCTTTCTGCTCCCATGCCCAGTGCCCAACAGTGAGGAGAGCTCATCCCTTTCCCTCATGACATGTAGCAGCCAGCCACAGCCCCAGGCTTCCTATTCTCTGATACAACCGTGTGTTCCATGTCACACAAGTATGGAAAACACAGATACAGATATTGGCAGAGCCAATGGCCAGTCCATACTTGGAGTTCAGGAAAAGGTTACAAGCAACCCACCCCAGACCATTTTCCATTAGGAGACCAGGCTATGCCTTTAGTCTCCAAATGTTTCTCTTAGGTCCTCTCCCAGAAGACATAATCACAGATGCCCATGATCCCTCAGGCTCCTCATTGACCTCAGAACTCACTGAAACCCTGCATATCTAGACTCCCTCCCACCACAGAAATGAGTGGTGTCCACACTGGTTCCTCCAGGAGCCAGCAGCATTGTACTTGGAAGTTCCTATCATTCCCAGTGTGCAGCAGGACAGAATGCATCAGGTGGGACACTGGGTCTCCTAGGCTAAGCTCAATGATCCTGGGAACACCTTTCCCACAGTTACAGAAGTCACCTGACACATTGCCCAGACAGGACAAGAGGATTCCATGTTCCCATCCACTATCCAGCTGATGTTGACAGCATGTGTGGAGTGAGGGTGAGGAGCAAATGAAGCCAAGAGCCAAAAAGACATTTTGAGGGCACTCACGAGATATTCATCCTGAGCTCCAAGTAGCCAATTCTGTTTTTGAACAATGTGAAGGGTGGCAGCGGGCTTCTCAGCGTTTCTTCTGGGAATGGAAGGTTTCCTGCCCAGCGAATTATGTACCAGTTTCCTAAAAGCTAGATGGGGGGAAGTTACCACAGAGGAGGACAGGATGGAGGGGGAGAGCCAGGAAAAGGGATTTCAGGATATAGTTGAAATGGGAGCAGAAGCAAGAGGTGTTTGGGAAGCATCTCAGAGCAGACTGGGGGGTCAGGGAAAACTTGGTAATGACCATTCCCTCTGCATCATTGGCAGGCTGTTTCAGGAAAGGTAAGGCAGAGATCTCCTGGGAAATGCAGTTCCTAGGAAAGGACACAGCCATTGCCCTGCACAGAATGCTCAAAAAGAATAGAAAAAAATCACCTACAGTATTCAGCTGGAGGTGTAGTGGGCAGAGATCAGAAATGACTGGTCACTAATGGATAATACCACCCCAAACCCACTGAGTATTGGGTCACTGATGACCACACACATGGATAATACCACCACAAACCCACTGAGTATTGGGTCACTGATGACCACACACATGGATAATACCACCCCAAACCCACTGAGTATTGGTTCACTGATGACCACACGCACACAACCTGGTTTTGCCTTGCTCCTGGGGCCAGTCCCTGCCTCATTCCACTGTCAGATACTATTATCTAAGGATTGGAGTCACCCATGTTCTAGCAAAAACTTATTCCTAGTTAGTGTGTTCCTGGACCACAGAAATTCTGAAGTGTCATTTATGTGGGGTTAATAGAAAGTCCATGGGGAGAACAGGGCTGATAGAGAGAGGCAGTGGGTCTCTATGTGGCAAAATGGCCAGACAAATACCTCCATAACCCATGCCTCTGCTGATGGGTACCACTGGCCTGGCAGAAGACATGAAAACTCCATGTTGGAAGGAAGACCTTAGCACATAACAAGAGGAAGCCCACAAAAGTCCATCAACACACCCAGACTCTCACCCAGTCCAGTATCATGATCCTGAAAACCGTGTTCTCACCTTCATTCATTCCAGATATCTCACCTTGTCTGTTGTTGCACACTCAAAATGACTTAAGTAGCCTGCCCCCAACACAGAGGGCAGAGTCAGGACCACAGTCAGCAGGAACAGCTGCATTGTTTCTCTTGCCTCTGTCTACCTGAACTCCAAGAAGCACATTTATTCTCTACCAGGTGCCAGACACTCCCATCTCACTGCACAAAGGCTCTATCCATGATGTGTGCTGATTGCACTGTTTTCATTGGGCCACTTTGTGTTATAGAAGTGAGGATAATGAGAGATGGGGACTGCTGGGGACTTGAGCCATCGCCCTGACTCCCAGCATCTCTCAGAATCTGAAAAGAGGGATCAGCTCTGAGAGGAGGTGATAATCTCTGTAGGCAACAGCTGGCTGTATCTTCACTCATTCTGAGGAAGCCTGTCAGGGAGAGAAAGTTATCAGAGTCTGAAGTTCTGCCTGAGAATTCAGAGACAGAAAGATAACCAGCATTTCTGTGTTCCCACCCTCCCATGGGCAGGTCCCATTCCCATCAGAATAGAAGCATCCATACCTACCCCATTCCTCCCAGAACTCCAAGTTCCAAGAACAGCCACCATTCCCTCGCCACATAGCAATGCTAGACACGCAACAGTATTCTGAAACCACAGCCCCCTGAGAACTGAGCTGTGCCTTCTCCCTCCTGTGAGTGGGGCACCAAATGAGGGTGGATTAAGGAAGTCCACAAATGCCTGAATAAAAGAATATCAAATATTTATTTGGGTAACATTCACACAATGGCGGTAAATAGCCACCATGGTTGCTGCCCTGGAGGTGCAGGATGCTGTGATCAGACCTCGACCACCACCTAAGAGAACAGCAAGAGAGACCACTCTTCTTCCTTATAAGTGATCAAGACTGCACACAGAAGCCACACCCTAAGATCAGTACTCCAAATCAATTGGTGGAAAGAATTCCCACTACATTCCTGCACCCTGTCTTCCCCACTGCATGAGATTCAAGAGGACCTGCAGACCTCTTTTGCTCTCCACAACCTCACTGCTGGTACCCAGTTACCCAGCAGTTGGCCCCAACAGTGTCCCCAAATTCAATTTAGTTTTTCTTACAACCACTGCCTTTCCTCTCTCCACACTCCAAGAGAAAATGGAGGTCAGGCCGTATACTGAAACCCCTCATGTGCCTCCAGTCTTCACTTCTCCCCCTCACAGAAAAAAATTCACTGTCCTGCTTTGTGGAGATGTGTGTCTGTGTGTCTGTGTGTCTGTGTGTTATGCCTATTCTTGGTTGTTGTCTTGAATATGTCTGGAATGAACTACAATCCAGACGTGTAGGGCACACTTGTGATCCAGATCTTGAGTCTGGAAGACACAGGCTTTAATCTGGATCTTGAGGCAGAATGACACCTGCCTTTAATCCAGATCTTGAGGTAAGAAGGCATAACTTTAGCCGGGCGTTGGTGGTGCACACCTTTAATCCCAGCACTTGGGAGGCAGAGGCAGTCAGATCTCTGTGAGTTCGAGGCCACCTGGTCTCCAGAGCGAGTGCCAGGATAGGCTCCAAAGCTACACACAGAGAAACCCTGTCTCAAAAAACCAAAAAAAAAAAAAAAAAAAAAAGAAGGCATAACTTTAATCTGGGCCACTTCTCTGGTGGAATTCTGTATAAGGACAATGGAAGAAGGAAGAATTCTTTTGCAGATGCCCCACCCTGAGTTACGCAGGTGTTCACATAAGACAATCACTGTATTTTTTTTAAGAAGTTGAGTGGTTCCTATGGAAGTTTAAGAACTACCAGTGGTGAGGAACAAGTCTTGTAACAGTTTAAACATCAGACAGAATTTCTACCTCTGTTGTATGAGTTTGTTACTGTTTATCTCAACCGTGATATGGTCCCCATCTTCTGTCTGTGTCAGAGGTCTTTAGAACTGGGAACTAGGATGTAGAAATATGCATGTCATGTATACAGATCCAGAATGACTTAGAACTAAAGCTGTGGATGGATAACTTGCTCAAAGTGTAGATTTATCAAGAATGTCCTTTGTTCATATATACTACATGTCATTTATGTGACAAATACTCATGGTTCCATGGAGAGGTGGTACTTCCTAGGGCGAGTAACATTTGTTGACTGTTAACTCTATAATGTTTATTTTTTCCATATTATCTGTAGCATATCAATTAATCCAAATTGTCTTATTTGATCTCCCACATATCAACTACACAAAAATGATGTAAACACATCATCTTTGGAGCCAAGTAAACGTGTTAGAGACATTCTGGGGCTGGGTATACAGCTCCGTACAGAATTTTCCTAGCATGTGCAAGGCCCTGATTTCAATGTAGAGGTTCTAAAAAGAAAGGAGCTCGTGGACCTCAGACTGACAGCTGGCAATCCAGCATAGGACCGAATCAGGCCCCCTGAATGTGGGTGTTAGTTAGGAGGCCTGGGCAGTCTGTAGGCCTCTGGTAGTGGAACAGTATTTATCTCTAGTGTATAAATGAGCTTTGGGAGCCCATTTCCCATAGAGGGATACTCTCCGAGCCTAGACACATGGGGGAGGGCCTAGGCCCTGCCCCAAATGATGTGACAGGTTTTGATGATTCCCCCATGGAAGGCCTCACCCTTCCTGGGGAGGAGAAGGGGGATAGGATGGGGGCGGGGGTTTGATGGGGAAGCATGAGAGGATGGGAGGGAGAGGAAACTGGGATTGATATGTAAAATAAGATTGTTTCTAATTTAAATAAAAAATGAAAACAAAAAGAAAAAAGAATTCTTTGCCTGTTTGCCCTTGCCTTGTCAATACATCCATTCCTTCACTAGCATTGGAGACCACTTCTTTGGGATTCCAGAATATACAGAAGACTAGCTGAGATACCCAGTTTCATGGGACTAAAAAAATTACTAGATTCGTGAACTTTCCATTCACAGGTAGCCATTGCTGATTGGATTTCAGCCTGTAAGTCAACACAATAAATTCCAGTGTGTGTGTGTGTGTGTGTGTGTGTGTGTGTGTGTGTGGTGAAGAGAGAGAGAGAGAGAGAGAGAGAGAGAGAGAGAGAGATTCTGTAAGTTCTGTGACTCTAGAGGACCCTAACTAATACAATGTTCATGTTTGCATTTGTAAATGTCTTTATGAAGCTATATGTAAGTGTACACACATCAATTTCCATCTGTGTGCACAACTGAATGCCTATCTCTCCATGTCAGTGTCTGTGTCAATGAGTGTGCACAATGCACCTAGATGTGTCTCTGTCTCCATGTGTCAACAGATCAATGTATGTGTGTTCATATCTGTGCCTACATCACGACTGTGTGTGTCTGTGTAGAATTCTGTTAATGTGCATTTCAGGTCATATATGTCCATGTAATTATGTGTGTACCTCTGTTTCTGTATAGGCATATGTGTTTGGTTTTATTTGTGTGAGAGGGTCTGTGTGCAAATCTATGTGTATCTGTGCATAAATTTCTATGTTTATGCCACTGTGTAAGTTGCCTAGGTTTTTCTCAGAATTTATTTTATCTGAGCACCTCAGCACTAGATGAAGGCACTTTTCTGAGAAATAAGTGAACCTTTGGAAATGAAGTCTCAGGAGAAGATATGGTATTTTGATAGAATCCACGTCTATGTCTTAAACAGAACTTGATCCCTCAGGATGCAAACATCCATGAGCCTATGTTGCACTGCCATGGTTCAGCTGTTTCAGACACTATGCCTTCCTGCTACTATGATGGATGGTAACTCTTGAAACATGAGCCAGAGTAAATACTTCCTCCATTGTGTTGTTTCTGTTGTACATTTTGCCAAGTGGCAGAAAGAGGAAATAACACTAGAAATGGGTACAAAAGATTAGGGCATTACTTGAGGACCCTGAATAGGAGTGTCTAAGCTTTTAGAAATTATTATGAATGTAGAGCTGTGGACTAAAAGAGCAAAGGAGTTTTTGTCAGGGGATGGCTGCTGAGTTAGGGTCAGTATTCTTCAGAGGCGTTTGTGTAACATGATAAATTAATAACACAGAGACAGATATTGGAGTTCAAATTCCAAGCTGAAGATCAGAAAAGCAAAGCAGCTGGGCACTAGCTCCCACTCTACCTCAGACTGAAATGGCTGATCCATGAGTTCTCTCAAACCTCAATGTAAAGCCTCTCCTCAGCATGGCTGGAGAATGAATCCTCTTATCCTCAATATGGCTGGAGAATGAATGGCTGATACTGAGCTTTCCTATCTTCATTGTAGCTGAAGGATGAATGCCTGATACTGACTACTGAAGACCCTGCTCCTATCCTTTTTATCCCTCTAGTGCTGAGATTAAAGGCATGTGATCCCAGGTGCTGAGATCATCTTTGTGTGAGTTGTTTTTCTTTAGGACTAGATCAATCTTGTATAGATCTGGGTGGACATGGACTCACAAAGGTCAGTCTACCTCTTAATTCTGAGTCCTAGTATTAAAGGTGTATACCACCACCTCCTAGCTTCTGGCTGCTGAGATTAAAGATGATAGACACCCGAAAAGATGAAATGAGAAGATCCATTAAAGAAACAGAAGAAAAGACAAACTAAAAAATAGAAGAAATGGAGAAAAAGACAAACAAAAAATTCAAGAAATCAACTAATCTATTTTTTAAAAAAGGAAAGCCAAGAAAAAACAAGCCAACAGATGAAGGAAGTAATTCAAACAGTTCACGACTTGAAAACAGGCAATAAAGAAAACACAAACTGAGGGAATGCTGGAAATAGAAAACCTGGGTAAACAATCAGGAACTACAGATGCAAGCATAACCAACAGAATACAAGAGATGAAAGAGAGAGTCTCAGGTGTTGAAGATACACTACAGGAAATAGATTCATTAACCAAACAAAATGATAAGTCCAACAAATCCTTAACAAAATGTCCAAGAAATATGGGAGACCATGTAAAAGACCAAACCTAAGAATCATAGGTATAGAAGAAGACGAAGAAGCCTAGCTAAAAGGCTCAGAAAACATACTCAATGAAATCATACAAGAAAACTTTCCCAACCTAAAGAAGGGCATGTCAATGAAAGTACAAGAAGCTTACAGAACACCAAATGGAATTGACCACAAAAATGTCCCCTCACCACATAATAATCAAACACCCAGGAGGAGTAGACGCCAGCAAATAATCAAATTGAGGGCTGAAATCAATAAAGTAGAAACAAAGAAAACAATACAAAGAATCAATGAAACAGAGAGTTGGTTCTTCAAAAAAAATCAACAACATAGAAAAACCTTTATCCAAACTACCCAAAAGGCAGAGAGAAAACCTGAAAATGAACAAAATCAGAAATGAAAGGGGGGACACAACAATGGACACTGAGGAAATCCAAAGAATCATCAGGTCATACTTTCAAAATGTAAATTTAAAATTCAAAAATTTAAAAGAAATGGACAACTTTCTGGACAGATAATCACTTACCAAAACTAAATCAAGAACAGATAAGCAATAAAAATAGACCTATAACCCCTAATGAAATAGAAGCAGTCATCAAAAGTCTCCAAAAAAAAAAAAAGAAAGAAAAGAAAAAAAAAAAGCCCAGGGACAGATATTTTTAGTGAAGTATTCTACCAGAAATCCAAAGAAGAGAAAATTCCAATACTCCTCAAATTGTCCCACACAATAGAAGAAGAAGGGAAATTGCCAAACTGTTTTTACAAGGCTACAATAACCTTGGAACCCAAACCACACAAAGACACAACTGAGAACTACAGACCAATATCCCTCATGAACATTGATACAAAAATACTCAATAAAATACTGGCAAATGTAATCCAAAACACATCTGAAAAATCATCCACCATGATCTAGTAGACTTAATCCCAGAGATTCAGGGATGGTTCAACTTTCAAAAATCCATCAATGTAATTAACTGTAGGAGACACTATAACCATGCCTGCTAGGGGCTGGCTACAGGTATGCCTGACCACGCCTGCAAGGGTGTGTATTGGTAATTCCCACATTAATTAACCATATAAACAAACTGAAAAAGAAAAACCACATGATCATCTAATTGGATGCTGAAAAAGCCTTTGACTACAATAGCCCTTCATGATAAAGGTCTTCGAGAGTTAAGGGATAAAATGACCATAGCCAAGCATAATAAAAGCAATATACAGCAAGCCAACAGTCAACATCAAACTAAATGGGGAGAAACTCAATTCAATTTCTATAAAATCAGGAACAAGACAAGGATGTCCACTCTCTCCATATATATTCAAAATTGTACTTGAAATTCTAGCTAAACCTTCCCCTAAAATGAGATTGATGACAACTCTTTATGCCATTCTAGAGCCCTCATCCAGTGGCTGATGGAAGCAGAGACAGACATCCACAGATATACACTGAGCTGAAATCTGGAATTTAGTTGAAGAGAGGGAGGAATGAAGAGCGAAGGGGTCTGTACCAGGTTGGAGAAACCCACAGGAACAGTTGGCCTGAACAAGGGAGAGCACATCGACCCCAGATGCTGTCTGGGAGGCCAGTACAAGACTGATCCATGACATCCTCTGAACATGGATGTCAATAAGGAGGCCTCTGTACTCCAGGGAGCCTCTGGTGGTGGATTAGTATTTTTCCCCAGAGCAAGAAGGGATTTTGAGAGCCCATCCCAAAAGGGTTACATTCTGGCCCTGGACACATGGGGAAGAGCCCAGGACCAGCACAGGAAGATTTGGTGGATTCTGCAGAGCCCCCATTGAGGGCCCTACCCTGCCTGGGGAGTGGTGGGTGGATGGGGTTTGGGGTAGGTTGGGGGTGTGGGAGGAGGGCTGGGGGTAAGGGGAGGGAGAGGGAGAAGGGACTTACATGTGAAACAATCTTGTTCCCTAACTTGAACTAATAAATAAAATTTAAAAAAAAACAAAAAGAAAAAACGAAAAAAAGAGAAATTCTAGCTAGAGCAAAAAGACAACAAAAGGAGATCAAGGGAATACAAATCGGAAAGGAAGAAGTCAAACTCTCACTATTTGCAGATGATATGATAGTCTACATAAGTGACCCGAAAAACTCTACCAGGGAACTCCTACAGCTGATAAACACCTTCAGCAAAGTGGCAGGATACAAGATTAACTCAAAAAACTCTGTTGCCTTACTATATACGGATGACACATTGGTGGAGAAAGAAATCAGAGAAACATCACCCTTTACAATTGCCACAAAAAAAAACATAAAATACCTTGGGGTAACACTAACCAAAAAAGTGAAAGACCTGTACAGTAAGAACTTTGAGTCTCTAAAGAAAGAAATTAAAGAAGATACCAGAAAATGGAAAGATCTCCCATGCTCTTGGATAGGTAGAATCAACATAGTAAAAATGGCAATCTTGCCAAAAGCAATCTACAGATTCAATACAATCCCCATCAAAATCCCAACACAATTCTTCACAGACCTTGAAAGAACAATTCTCAACTTTATATGGAGAAACAAAAGACCCAGGATAGCCAAAACAACCCTGTACAATAGAGGGACTTCTGGAGGCATCACCATCCCTGACTTCAAGCACTATTACAGAGCTATAGTCCTGAAAACAGATTGGTATTGGCACAAAAATAGACAAGTAGACCAATGGAATAGAGTTGAAAACCCTGATATTTAACTCACACACCTATGAACACTTGATTTTTGACAAAGAAGCTAAATTTATACAATGGAAAAAAGAAAGCATCTTCAACAAATGGTGCTGGCACAACTGGATTCGGACATGTAAAAGATTGCAGATTGATCCATATCTATCGCCATGCACTAAACTTAAGTCCAAATGGATCAAAGACCTCAACATAAATTCAGCCACACTGAACCTCCTAGAAGAGAAGGTAGGTGGCACCCTTGAACAAATTGGTACAGGAGGCTGCTTTCTGAACATAACACCAGTAGCTCAAACATTGAGATCGACAATTAATAAATGGGACCTCCTGAAACTGAGAAACTTCTCTAAGGCAAAGGGCACAATCAGCAAGACAAAACACCACCCGACAGAATGGGAAAAGATATTCACCAATCCCACATCTGACAGAGGACTAATCACCAAATTACAAGGAACTCAAGAAGCTAGCCACCAAAACAATTCAATTAAAAGCTGAAGTGCAGAACTAAATAGAGAATTCTCAACAGAGGAATCCAAAATGGCTGAAAGACACTTGAAAAAGTGCTCAACATCTTAGCCATCAGGGAAATGCAACTGAAACAACTCTGAGATACCATCTTACTCCTGTCAGAATGGTTAAAATCAATAACATCAATGACAGTCTATGCTAGAGAGGACGTGGAGAAAGAACTCTCCTCCATTGCTGGTGGGAGTGCAAACTTGTACAACCACTATGGAAATCAGCATGGTAGTTTCTCAAGAAAATGGAAGTCAGTCTGCCTCAAGACCCAGCAATCCCTCTCTTGGGCATATACCCAAAGAATGCACACCCATATAATAAGGACATATGTTCAACTATGTTCATTGCATTATTTGTAATAGCCAGAACCTGGAAACAACCTAGATGACCCTCAACTGAAGAATGGATAGAGAAAATGTGGTATATTTACACAATGAAGTACTACTCAACAGAAAAAAAATGATGGAATCTTGAAATTCGCAGGCAAATGGATGGAACTAGAAGAAACCATCCTGAGTGAGGTAACCCAATCACAAAAATATAAACATGGTATGTACTCACTCATTTTTTATTTCTAGACATAGAGCAAAGGATCACTAGTCTACAGTCCACACTGCCAGAGGAGCTAGGAAACAAGGAGGACCCCAAGAGAAGATTGCATAGTCCCTCAAAGAAGGGGATGGGGACAAGAATCCCTGACCAAATTGGAGCGTGGGGGCAGGGAGAGGAAGGAAAGCCTTCATCCAGTTGATGTTCCAAGCAGAAACAGACACCCACAGCTAAGCACTGAACCATACTACTGGAATTCAGTTGTGGAGAGGAGTAGGGATGAGCAAAGGAGCCAAAATGGGGCTGGAGAGACCTGCAGAAACAGTGGATCTAACCTACTGATAGAATGGAGACCCTAGTCATAAAGCTGGGGAAACAGCATTGGACCAAACCAAGCCCTCTGAATGCTGGTACCAGTAGGAGGCCAAGACAGGCTATGGGACCTCTAACAGCGGAGCCAGTCTTTATCCCTAGAGCACAAATGGATTTTTGGGAGCCCACTCCCTATGTTGGGAAACCATTGCAGCCCAGATACAACAAGGAGTGTCTAGACCCTCCCCCAAACAATATGACAGACTTTGAAGGTCCTTAGTGGAGGGCCTCACTATCCCTGAGGAGGAGTAGGGGGGCTTGGGGGTTGGGTGGGGAACATGGGAGGATGGGAGGGCGAGAGAATGGGGGGAATGGATATGTAAATATGAGTAGTAATTAACGAATTTAAAAAATAAATAAATAAATAAGGATTAAAAAAACAGTATGTCCATCCAGACAGTGACAAACATCCTCTAACAAGGTCACACCTACTCCAATAAAAAAAACATATCTCCCAATACTGAAACTCCCTATGAGCTTATGGGGGCCAGTTACATTAAAACTACCTCACACAAGCTGAGCTTCCCCAATGCACTTCTTCTCAATGCAGGTGCATTGACTCCTCCCCTTCAGGCCTCTTGAATGGAGCCTGAAATCTGGGAGCAGAGGAGTAGAGGTGGCTAAGGAATGTCCTGACAGGAACAACTGGGGGATGAGAGCAGATTGGAGAGGGAATTTGTAGAGGCTAACAATCCGATTTCAGAGCAGGAGGAAAAGTAGGCTGCTGCTGTTAGGAATAGCAAGTAGCTACCAGGTCTTTTGAGGACAAAAACCAGAGAAGTGACTGGGTCCTGAGCAGTGGAGGAGAGGTTCAACCTTGAAGGGTCTGAGTTATCAGTTGTGAGGAGCCGCACTCACATTCGCCATTACAAGATGGCACTGACATCCACTGCCGGATCAAGTAAACAACATTGGTATGCATGTGCCCAGTGTTTTTCCACTTGCCTAGCCCCGCCTATTCCATATAGGGTGATGAGTCATCCACCTATCCCAGCTGTACACGCACCGCTCAGAGCTTATGAGCCTTTATTAGGGGATGGGATTCTTGGCTCGGGGTCTCTGCTCTGTAAGCTTATGCTGTCTCTCTCAAGACGCATTAAAGCTTTACTGCAGAAGGATCCGAGTGTCCTGTGCGTTCTTGCTGGCGAGACGATCGCACGGGACAATCAGTTCCATGGTCACAGAGACAGAGTGACTCTGAATGAAATCCATCTTGCCCACTGTCTAAATCTAATATTTTATGGTCTGCTGATGGAATAAAGCCAGCCAAGCTTCACAGGGAGTAGAAGTGTACAGGGCTGTCATAGACACAGGTAATTGTTCCTATCAATGATCCAAATAGCTAAAAGAAGTCAAACATAATTAGTCTCTCCTCAGAATGATGATAGAAACGCGGCTCATCCCCCTTAGGGATGGGGTCACCTGGGTAGATGAAACTCCTCAGAGGATTACAGTTTTGTGTTGTTCCCTCACACCAGGATCCACAGCAATGATGACTTTCAACACACTCATGCATCACAGAGGACAGAGAAAACTCCTACCCAGGCCATTTGTAGAACTTTGTCCTCCAAGCATAGCACACACAACCATCTTCTGAAGCAACTGTGATGACACAAGAAACAATCCAGATCATGTCTGGACACATTCCTCAAATAAGCTTAGGGTGGGTCCTTAGACCCTCAACTGATATTTCAGCCACTCCCTACGGGACTCCCTACCAGATGCTTATAACTCTGTACCAACTGCCCATGGTCTTACTTTGGAATATATAAACGGCTGAGGGAAACCTCTACATGTACAAGGTGTGAGGAAGCTGTCATTCATGCCTCTGTGTGGCTTTTCAGTGGAATGGATGAATATGAGTCACCAAGGCTCCTGGAGGCAACCCCTCACCTTTAATCATTATATAATCACATTATTCTTTGGTTAATTGGGTTGATTTTCAGTGGAACTGTACATTGTTCTATTGTATATGCCAATCAGGGATGAGAAGATGTTTGTCCATTCACACAACATGGCCTATCAGAGGCTCAGGAGCACCCTGACCCCATCCTGTCCTAGAAGGCTACAGAGGACAGCAGGAGGGTACAACATGTACCATATCTGTGACTTCAATGAACAGGATCCATACTACATCCTGGTCCATGAACAGGTTCATCCTGAACTACTGCTGTATCCTCTGAGGTTCTCCATTCCATTCCTCCTTCAGGGCACGAATCCACTGTGGCTGAGACTCCATGGCTGCCAAAAATGAGGCCCAGGGTCTGGATGGAATGATTTTTCACTGGACACATTTCATGGTCATGGTAGCCTGGCCTCCAGGAATTTCATACATAGGCAAACCCTAGTCTGACCTGAGTTGTTACACTAAAGCTTCCTGGTTCTATGGATTTGGGAAAACAGAAGACAGAGGGCCTCTCTGCTTTTGTATAAAGATGTTGTCCCAAAGAAAAAGCCTGTCGTGTGTAAAAGAAAAAAGGACATTGTTTGTACTTGATAGCAGTCTTGCCTGTGAACCTGTAACAGTGGCTACACCCCTTTGAGTGTGGCTTCAGGCAGACTGAAGCGGAAAGAGGGAAGCTTGAGGCCTGGCATCTTTTTGTGAGGCCCTTTCTCTTAAGTCAGCTGATCCGTTAGGAAAGGCAGAGAAGCAATCCCACCGTTCTTTATATTTATCTGTGTAAGTGTTCCCCAGTAAACACCCATTTATCATTTATCTTGGGTCTAGTGAAATCTTTACACCCATGCCTTCAGTACTTCAGTGGAGATGTCGGGTACGTGTTTCCTTACAATTTATCTGGATTTGGTGAGGAGCCTGCTTATTTTCTGCTTCCTTCATATTTGGAGTACCTGTCTGGACCTCTCTGCTTCTGGAACACTTAGCTCCAGGTTACCTAATTGATATAGCAAAGGCATCTTCTACAAGCTCTGCCTTCCACATTCACAGAGCACTTTCCCCTCCCCATCCATGGCCTTCACACTGGGCAAGCATCCAACAACAGGCATCAGAGCATTAGGGGCGTACTTAGACTCCAGGTTCTTGTACTGACCTACATCTGCTTGCCTGTGACCCTGCTCCTTCCCTCACTAGCTGTCATGCCTGTTCTTACCCTTTCCCTCTCTCCAGCTGCCCCAGCTGCCAAAACTGAGCCTCTGACCCTGTGTACCATGGTATGTCAGTTATGAAAGGACCCATGAGTGCTGATGATCAAGGTCAGGTCTGTGAGCATGCTCACACCTGACTAAAACAAAGTCAAGTGTCATTTGATCACACTTGACACATGGAGGAAGGAATATCTTTCACCTTTACTGAAATCCAAAGCATTGGGGGATGTGGGTGTGGTATAAGTCTTCTCTTTGCAGCCGACATTCTATCTACAGAAGCAGATCGTACATGCAATATTCCCAGCTCCCGGTTCCTGTGCAGATGCCATGGTTCTTCGCCATGCACTAAATTTCTCTGAACTACTCACAGGAATCTATTTATAAACAGAAAGAAAAGAGTGTCTGGGGAAGTGTGTTTGTATGGTCATTGTCTTACAGGGAATCGTGAATAGCATATAATTAAAAATAAGCAAAGTCTCAATCTCACTACCATCACATCTAGGGTTGATAATATCTGTTTTGTTCAGCCCTAGGTCTTCTACAATATCTTCAAAATCCAATAGTAGTGTTCGCTTTGGAGCCATGTTTCTACCTGCAGGACACATGGGTAAGGAACAAGGGGGAAGAAAAGACTTAATATAGACAGTTGACCCACAAATAATTCAGGGATTTTTTCCAGAATCTGAGAGATTTAGGGTCATAGAAAGAACACCTCCAGCTAAATATTCCTGAACAGGAAGGGAGAAGGTGGGAACAGTCCAGAAGGAATCCTGTTTACATCTTGTTTGGGACAAATGTCACCTGAGCACATGGGTCTCCCATGAGGCTGGAGCCCCCATTACACTCAACAAAGGTGCTCAAAAAGGACTCTCACATAGTCATCCATGGAGGGCAGAAGTCATAGGCAGACAATCGCACATTCACCTACTGTACTCCCATTCAAATCACATCCTTGACCCATGGGCACCCAGCTTCTCAAAAACACATCTTGAAACAGGACTACTACCTTTTGGAGGTGGCTTCTCCAGGTCCTGGAGCCATATTTAAGTTAGGAGAGTAATCTCCAGGAAGCCTAGAGGTTTGGGGCAGCAACTTGACCACTAGAGCTGTTGGTCAAGATGTGATGGTGTGGAAGGTGGACAGCAGTCGTTGTTTCTGTCTAGAGTCTCCTAGTCTAGGCTGAGAGACCTCTAGACCATTGTTGGGATCTAATGAGAGCAAAGACTACTGGCTGAAGACTGTGGGTGGCCAAGCTGACAGGTGGGAAGCAGCACAGTGCAACCCAATGTTCAATGTTCAGAAGGATCATCAGAGCAGATCTGCTGGAGAATACAAGCAGAGGCTGGAAATGTGCTGCCAACATTGATGCTCTCAGTCCTTGGTGATGGTAGCACATGCAGGTTATACCTCTAACTAGCACTGGTGATTTTGGACTCAGTTACTCTCCATGTGTGCCTCAGTGTCCAGAACTCCCCTGTGAGAACAGACACAGCATGAAGCACTTGATAAAGATACCTGTGTTCCCCAGGATGTGACTGAAAACCTGTCTCTCAGGAAATTCACACATGCCTAAGTCCTAGTTTTCCTCCCACCTGGTCACTAGCAAGTGTGTGTGTGTGTGTGTGTGTGTGTGTGTGTGTGTGTGTGTGTGTGTGTGTGTTTGTGTGTGTGTATTGAATGGTTGGGTATGTCTGTTTGTACCTATGGTGACTACTGCAGAGTGTCAATCATCTTTCTCTACAGATCTACAGCTTTCTCTACATTGTTGCCTTAAGAGATAGTCTCTCACTGAACTGGAACTTCATCATTGTGGCTAGGTTGTCTAGGCAGCCAGCTCTAAGAACCTACTGTGTCTTCCACAGTGATGGCCCAGTCAGCCATGTCCAGTTATTTATGTGAGCTCTTGTTACATGCAAAAGGTCTTCATACTTCCAGATCAATACCTCTTACTGAGTTTTCCCAAGCCTCATTCAATCTCAGCACATTCTAAATTATCTGAAAGCAGGAGAAAAAGCATTGACAAAATTTTCTCCACTGAGCACTGACTAAAACTATGCATGAAGCCTTCCTTCACTGATTTGTCTCTCATTTCTCTTTTGATATGCTAATAAATGTGTCTTTCAGTACCTCAGACAAAGGGAGGCAATTTGTGTTCAACAGTTGTTGAGCAGGACTCTGTCCTCCACAGTATGGCAGACCAGACCCTGCTACCATGACAATAACACATTTTCTACTAATGTTTCCCAATGTCCCAAGTGCAAAAAAATTCCAAGGAGATTACATCTTAGAACAGGACTAGAAGAAAGGCTGACTGAGAAGGGAAGGGAGGAGCAAAGGCTCAGACGGTGTGGGGTAGTTGTGATCCTTGTGCTTCAGGAATGATCTGGAGAGGGCTGAGGATAGACACACAAAGAGTTTACAAACCTTCTCTTAAAGACCCAGGCATCTCAGGAAAGGCCCTGAGGATGGCAATTAGGTCATGGGAGCAGGAGATAGTAACCCACTCTATACTCACTTCCAGAAAAGCCCATGCCCAGCTCTCACAACCTAAGGTGGGAAGAGACGCACCCATAAGCATTGTCATCATGTAGGTTAGTTTGTTGATGCTGCTGACATGGAAGGCAATAGCAAAGTCCTTTCCACCCAGGAATTCAATGATGATCCTATGCTTTGGCCCTGAGGGACAAAATGATCCATGTGGTCTTCACATCACTTGCTCAAGGCTCCAGGAAAAGAAGAACATGAACCCAGGCACTCACAGATATAGAAGTTACTAGGTTCATTTTTATCTTCATCCAGACATATCTTGAACTCAATACACCCAGTGGGTTTTCTGTAAGACAGGACAAAAGCATGGCTCACTCCCTGACACCCACCCTGCTGACATCCATAAGGCTGTACAGAGACTCGACCCAAGACCCTCCTTCTTATACATATAGGAACTAGCCAAGCACCGGCACATGACCTATCACACCCCCTGTGTCACCTCCTTGTGCATTCCATTCACAGCAGGTGGGAAGACCAGAAAGAGATGGTACATATCTGAAGATTGCCCAACTTCTGGACAGGCTTCCTGCCACCCAAGCCATTTTCCCTACAAGTCCGGGTTCTGCCCTGATTCTGCTACTGTGTCTCCAAGAGTGTCTCCCAAAAGACAGAGACCTGGACCTGTCCTCCTTACCCCTGAGTCCACCCATGCAACTCAGAGAAATGTTGAAGGGACTGGGGTTCTGTGCCTGTACAGATATAAGCTAAGCATCTACACCGGTTCTTGGGAGAAAGCTGCAGAGGGAAGGAGAACGCCATTCCTCTAGGGACTGTGGTAGGAGAACAGCCTGTGGTGCACTGGGCTTTATGTTTGCAGCCAGTACCCTGTGAACTTAAAGAAATTACCTTTCACATTGTCCAGACTATACAAGAGGGTTCCATGTCAACATGGAGAGCCTAGAATTGGCCATGAGCATGTCAGAGTGAGGATTGGGGGGGAGGGTCCATAGAACCAAGAACAAAGAAGGCTGCCTGAGGCAGGGTACTCACGAGACATTCATCCTAAACTCCAACTTGCTGAGAATGTTTTTGGCAAAGGTGAAGGGTGGCAGTGGGCTGAGCTTCTTCTTTGCAGATATAGGCAGGTTTCCTGCCCAGTGAGTTATGTACCACTTTCCTAGAAGCTAGAGAGCAAAGCCACCATTGAGGGGGGAGCATGGAAAGGAAAAGCCAAGCAAAGGGATTCCAGGCGATTGCTGAGATGGGAGGAGATGCAGAGGGAATTGGGTACAGTCCCTGTTCACCAGAGGAACATGATACTTTGAAGGGTCATGATCATGGCTAGCCCCTCTCTGTCATGAGCAAACAGAGCCAGGCAGGCTATGACAGGGACCTTGAGTGGGAGATACCATTCCTGGGACAGGTTGATTCCAAGGTTCCTGCACAGGTCACACGTAAACAGGAGAGAAAAGTCACCAGTAGCACCAGGCTAAGAGCATTATCAGTATCTGGCCAGTCCCTTTACTCTACAAGACTGGGAGGAAAAGGAAGGACTTGTGATCACTGTTGGGAGACTGGAGTTGTTTTTAGAGGGAGGCAGGGTACCCGGATACCATCTTAATTCATGGGGTGTGATTGGCGCCACATCAACTTAGTTACCAGGAAGATGCCATGAAAGACCAGGAAGCCATAATAGGCATCTTTATCCATCAGTGCCAGGGCATGCGAGGAAGGCTGACCATCTCCAGAGTCTCTCGTCTTCTCAAAACACATCATCAATTTAAACATCAGAACGTCTTAGGAAGTCCATCCCTCCAGCCCTCCCCATGCCCAGCAGTGCTCTGCCCTCTGCAAACCACAGCCCTGCATTGTGCACATTGTAATACATGAGGCTTTCATTGATGAATAGAAACCCTGAACAGAGTCATTTCTGTGAAATTAATCAAAGTTTATCAGAAGACCATAGGCTGACAGAAGAGGAAGTGGGTCTCTGTGGCAGATGATGAGACAGATACCTCTATAAACCATCCCTGAAGCTCTGGGTACCCCCAATGTGAGATAAAAAAAAAAAAAAAAACACGCCATGCTATAAAACAGACACTGAGTCATAACACAGGGCATCTCTTTGATGTCCATCTGCAGCTCTTATCAGCAGCCCTGAGACTCGCATCCAAAACGTGGAAATCCATTTCCATACTCAGTCTGCCCAGCACACTCACCTTGTCAACAGTGGCAATATATCTAGGATTCCTGTAGGATGATTGCTCCACAGAGGGCAGGGTCAGAACCACAGTCAGCAGGAGCAGCTGCATGGTCACCCCCATCATGCCACCATGCTCCTGCGCCACCACCACCACCCCCCGGCAGCATGTATATCCCGCACTGGGTGACACCCATCTTGCCTATCCAAATTATAGGTTCATTATACTGTTTGGCTTGGCCCTCATGAATACATGGTGCTAATTTCTATAATTAGTCACCTGCCTGTGCTTTCACTCATTCTCAGGAATCCTTGTCAGGAGAGAGAATGTTATCAGAGTGGGAAGTGACACCTGAGAACGCAGAGCCTGGAGGATAACAAGGGTTCCTGAGGTACCACACTTCTCATGCATGGCTGTGCTCTCACCAAAAACAAAAAAAAAAAGTCACAACACTTTCTCTTCTCTTTGTGGAACCTCCAGTTCCACAAACAGCCACTGGCACATCTCCATACAGCACAGCTGAGCACAAGAGTGTTTTCTCCAGTCACAACCCCCTTCCAACTGAGCTATGGTGCCATGCTTCAGAACCCTGACCCCTGTGTCCAGTCTTCCCTTCTCCTTCCCATCCCCATGAGAGTTCCACACTTCCCTGAATGCCCACGTCCGCACAGCTGATCTTCACTGAGCTAGCAGCTTAGCCCTACAATGCATCTGAATCCCAACCCTTCTTTTCACAGAGCGGCTGCCTTCACTCTTTCCAGGCTGCAAGAGTGGTTGGGAGTGAGGCTCCAAACCAAAGTCCCTGGGGGTCCCTTCTTCTCACTTTTCTTCCATTCTGTGTGCAAATGTCTGTGTGTGCTAGTGTTCTCTGCCTATTTGTGTGAACTTGTACCTATTCATTTCTCTGTGCACATTTGCGTCATTGAGTATATGTTTGCATATGTAACTATAAGCACATTTGTGTGCTTTTCTGTGGGACTAGTGTCATTGTGATTATGGCATGTCAGTGTGTACGGGACTATGTGTACACCTTTTTCTGTTTGTGCATATGTGTCTGTGTGCACTCCTGTCAAAGGGTGTGTGTGTGTGTGTGTGTGTGTGTGCGCGCGCGTGCGCGCGCGCACGCGCACTCTGTTAGCATTTATTTATGTGTTAGTCTTTTTGGATGTTATGGTGGGAATCCGAAATGTTCCATTCAGGATCAGGGTTTTGAATGCTTGGTATTTCTGGAAGCACTTGTTTTGGGGATTGTGGAACCTTTGGCACTGTGGCCTCACTAGAATACATATCAGTGGAATCCCCCTCTTTGTCTGCCATGAACACTCAGTTTCCTGATCCACCAAGACGCAAACAAGCTCTGGGTCAAGTTCCCACAACTACCAGTATTAAGAAGAAATAGAATAAAAACTGACATTTTGAGGAGTACCAAGAATATCAACCTTCTGAGCAAATGGGAGCTCATGGACCCCAGTCTGACAGTTGGGGAATGAGCATAGGACCAAACCAGGCCCCGTAAACGTGGGTGCCAGTTGGGAGGCCTGAGCAGTCTATGGGGCCTCTGACAATAGAACCAGTATTTATCTCTAGTGCACGAATGGGCTTTGGGAACCTATTCCCTAGGGAGAGATACTCTCTCAGCCTAGATACATGGGGGAGGGGCCTAGGTCCTGCCCAAAATGATGTGTCATACTTTAATGATCCCTCGTGGGAGGCTTCACCCTCCCTGGAGAGTGGATGGGGGGTGAAATGGGGGTTTTGTGGGGTCATGGGAGGACAGGAGGGAGAGAGAACTGGGATTAATAAAAATTTATTTTAAAAAAATATAACAACACTTGCTTGGAACTGGGCCTTGGACAGATGTGATTAAAAAACTCTAGACAGAGCATAAGGATGGCAAAGTGACTCAGAAGGGTGAAAATGCAGCCATAATGCCCCCTCTTAACAAAGTAGTTGACACAGACAGATTAAGGTAGGGAACTTACATTAGAAAGGATGAGGATGGGGACAAGAACCCTTGACCAAATTGAGCCTGGGGACAGGGAGAGGAAAGAAAGCCTTCATCCAGTTGCTGTTCCAAGCAGAAACAGACACTACAGCTAAGCATTGAACCATACTACTGCAATTCAGTTGTGGAGAGGGAGGAGGGTTGAGCAAAGGAGCCAAGATGGGGATGGAGAGACCTGCAGAAACAGTGGACCTGACCTCCTGATAGAATGGAGACCCTGTCATAAAGCTGGGGAAACAGCATTGGACCAAACCAAACCCTCTGAATGTGGGTACCAGCTAGGAGACCAAGACAGTCTATGGCTGCTCTAACAGTGGAGCCAGTTGTTAACCCTAGAGCACAAATGGACTTTGGGAGGCCATTCCCTATGGAGGGATACTATTGCAGCCCAGATACAGCAAGGAGGGTCTAGACCCTCCCCCAAATGATATGACAGACTTTGAAGGTCCTTGGTAGAGGGCCTCACTATCCCTGGAGAGGAGTAGGGAGGTGGGTTGGGGGAGGGTGGGTTGGGTGGGTTGGGGGGGGAACATGGAAGGAGGGAGGTGAGGGAATGGGGGAGGGATATGTAAATATGAGTAATTAAAAATAATAAAAAATTTTAAATTATAAAAACAAAAATAAAGGATGAAAAGAAGAATGAACCCAGGACCTGCACAAAGTCTTAGGGCAGGAAAGAATACACATAAGTCTTTACCCTACAGCAGGGACACAATGCCTGACCCAGACCCCATATGCTATCAAATAATAAATGCATGCGGGTATTGGTGCCTCTTTTGAGTTACTGCTCAGTGGGTCTCATAGACCCCTGCAACACATCACAAGCAACTGTCATTGCTCTTGCTTAGCCTCCAGATCTTGATAGTAAGACCCTCATTCTGAAGACATCACATGCTTGAGTCATAGGACACAGAAAAATCAAGTTGGTGTCAATCTGGAAGCTCCATCAAAACACAGTTGCATGTATCAAATTCTTAAACAATAAAAAAAATTACATCAGCCTACCACAAGATCCAGCAATTCTACTCTTAGGCATATACCCAAAAGAAGCACATTCATACAAGGACATCTGTTCAACTATGTTCATCTGTTCATAGCAGCATTATTTGTAATAGCCAGAACCTGAAAGCAACCTAGATGTCCCTCAACTGAAGAATGGATAGAGAAAATGTGGTACATTTACACAATGGAGTACTACTCAGCAGAGAAAAAAAATGGAATCTTGAAATTTGCAGGCAAATGGATGGAACTAGAAGAAACCATTCTGAGTGAGATAACCCAATCACAAAAAGACAAACATGATATGGACTCACTCATATATGGATTTTACACATAGAGCAAAGGATTACCAGCCTATAATCCACACCACCAGAGGATTCTAAAAGAGACATACATGGTCCCCTGGAGAAGGGGAAAGGGACAAACTGGGAGCATAGGGGGAGGGGAGAGGGAACTAGGAGAATGAGAAGGGGAGAAGAGGAGGGGTGGGGAGGACATAAGGGAGCAGGAAGGTTGTGTAGGGGAAGAATAGAGGAGAGCAAAATAAGAGATACCATCAAAGAAGGAGTCAGTAAGTCGGGAATTGGTGGCGCACAACTTTAATCCCAGCACTCGGGAGGCAGAGGCAGGTGGATCTCTGTGAGTTCAAGACCAGCCTGGTCTACAAGAGCTAGTTCCAGGACAGCCTCCAAAAGCCACAGAGAAACCCTTTCTCAAAAAAATCAAAAAAAAAAAAAGAAGGAGGAGGAGGAGGAGCCAGTATAGGTTTAAAGTGAAATCAGGCACTAGGGAAATGTCCAGAGATCTACAAGGATGATACCAACTAACCATCTAAGCAACAGTGGAGAGGCTACCTTAAATGCCCTTACCTGATAATGAGATTGACGACTAACTTATATACCATCCCAGAGCCTTCATCCAGCAGCTGATGAAAGTTGAAGCAGATACCCACAGCTAAAAACTGAACTGAATTGGAATCTAGTTGCAGAGAAGGAGGTGTGATGAGCAAAGGGGTCAAGACCACGCTAGTGAAACCCACAGAACAGCTGACCTGAACAAGAGGGAGCTCTTGGCCCCCAGACTGATCACTGGGAAACCAGCATGCAACTGATCCAAACCCCATAAATGTGGGTGTCAGTGAGGAGGCCTTGGAAATATATGGGGCTTCTTGTAGTAGATCAGTACTTATCCCTAGCTAGGAATGGACCTTGGGATCCCATTTCGCTTAGAGAGATACTCCCTCAGCCTAGACACACGAGGGAGGGCTTAGGCCCTATCCCAACGGATATAACAGGCTCTGAAGATCCCCCCCGATGGAAGGCCCTCACTCTCCCTGGGGAGTAAAAATGGTATTGGATAGGCAGTGTGTTAGTGGGGAGTAGGGGAGGAAGGGAGGAAGAGAGAATGGGGATTGACATTAAAACAATCTTGTTTCTAATTTAAATTTAAAAATTAAAAATGAATAAATAAAAATTTAAAAAGATTATGAAAAAAGTACTTAGAATGTTCTAAAGGGAGATTTATTAAGACTCAGGAAGTAAACAACTCAAAAGTCTCAAGAAATCCCCAAATTTTCCTGATTCACAAAACCTCTCTTGTTGGGTAATAGCCTCTGGTCATGAGGAACTGAGTCAGTCTGCATGGGTCAATAGACCTTAGCCATATAAAAGACTTCACCCAAACCTGACTGTGTTGTTTGACCTGCAGAAACAATATTCGTGGGTATTGAAAACAACTCACCCTGCTTTCAGTCAAAGCACAAAAGATAGCTGTAACTTCTGGCAGATATCCATGTCTGTGTGTATGTGTATACACACATACCTGTCCCCCAGTCCTTTTAAGTGTACTCCACCTTCACCCCTCTGAAAGTGTGAAACCTCTGAACAAAAATTCCTGAACAGAAGCTGTGACTAGTTGTGAACAAAAACTCCTGGGAGGAGTCTGTCTGCTGAGACTGATGGACCAATTGGATTCCTACTACTGTGGACAGATTAGAATGTTGTTGGTTCAGATGCTACTTAGTTTATCTTAGGCTAGTTTTAGCCTCCTGGAACAGCCATTTCTTGTCCCACTCTATCTGAACTAACACCCCTTAATAATAAAGAAAAACATTAGAAGTGTTAGCTAAGCAGAACACTAGTTTCTCCCAATCTAAGAGCTAAGAATGTCATCAGATAGCATCATGGACATATAAAAGCTTCCCCCATCTCAGTGTATCTGCCTGTCTGGTGTGCACAACAATGTGTTTTAAACTTGTCTGGGCTTATGGTTTTCTTTGTTCTGCAACACTATAAAATCCTTGTGAAACTGCTTTCACATTCTAACATGGAATTTGTGTTCCACAGCCATAATCACTCATAACGGCTCCCAAAAAAAGTATCTCTTCTTCCCTTTAAGAGGAGAGCTGTGGTATTGATGTCAACAGGCCCCTCACTGTTCCAACACAGCAGTCTTGGCCTGTTCAGATTGAGTCTGTCCGCCTCTCTATCTCAATCTTCTTATATTTGGTGTCAATATCCAGGAAACTTTGAGGCTGAAAGCCCTCCTTCCCCCTTTGCTGGGGTCATTCCTCTCGGGAATGGACATCCTCTATACAGCTAAACAGCCACCAATCCAAGACCTCTAGTTTTTGGTTTGGTTTGGTTTGGTTTGGTTTGGTTTTTTGTGGCCTCTGCCTCCATGGGCAGTGCAAGTTCTGTGCATGGAAGCCTGGTTGTTGGAACTTTGTTGGAGCTCTGTGTAAACCCAACCAACTTGACCGCAATCTTCTCTGCTCTCCACTGAGTCTCTCCATCACCCTACTCTGACCTTTCCTGTAACTGCTTCCTCCCTGACTCTGAGAGGCCTTTTCTGGTTTGATTGCTGCCATCTCTTAGGTCTCAAAGCTGGGACAAAAGGCTAACTGAGGAGCCTATTAAAGGGGACCTAACTGCCAGGTTCTTTCAGCATTTCTCGGTCCTGTTAAAAGGTATGCCTGGCATATCCTACTCACTACCCTAAACTTCTCCAACCCAGGGGCTGGGTTACCCTTCACTTAGCGGCTCTTCCCTAAATAATCCAATCAGTCACTTTTATCACCCTCCCCTTTTGGTCTGCTACCCTTTATCCTCCTAGGCTTTTGGTCTGTGGTCTCCTGACCCTCCCTTCTCCCTCCCACTCTCCTCATTCGGCCTGGCTCAGAGTCATGTTCACTCTGGAGTCTCCCAAATGTCTCTGCCTCTGGTTATGCTCTCCTTTTTATCTACAATAAACTTTTATTTTCCACCTTACCTAGGAGAAGTCATCTCCTCCCTTCTTTTTTTCCATTCATCTGGTGCAGAAAACTCAGGATTGTCATATATCAGTTCACTTTCAAAGAAGCTTCTGATTGACTCTCCCAAGACATGCATGGATCATTTGTTCCTGCCGGCTCTCGCCATCCATCAAATTTGACTCCTAGAGTCCACCTTTTCAGCTACTTCTCCCTTCCACGTGCTCTAAACATTCCTCTCCTTGTCTACGCCATAACCGTCTCTCTGGCTCCTAGACCATTCTAAATCCTCGCAAGTCACCTATCTGAGCACTTGTCTTGCCTCTCTTGGCTCTGGTTTGCCATACCCATCTGGGTAGTTCTTCTAAAGACATTTACTATCTCCCTTTTCCCTTGCTCTCTCATCAGTCTGTACTGGATAATTGTCACTCTGAGCTGCATGCTTTGTCTACTATCACTACAAAAGCCACACCAGTATACAAGGAAGCTCCTCTGGCCCTACTTGGGTCCTGATTATGTGGGAAGGGACAAGTCTCCTTTGTGATTTGGAACATTTTTCTTTCTAACAAGTTTCACACCCAGCTTGGAGATGCCCAGGATGGAAATCCTTGTCACAGAGACACTTTATCCACCTCAGCTTAGCTAATCTCTCCTGCCTCCCCCAAGAAACTGCAGTCCCTCCTGTGGTCCCACTGTGCTATCTCTCAGCTCCTGCCTGCAGCCCCACAGCTTCTGCTCTCAGCTTTCCTAAAGTTTCCTCCCCCCATATACATGTGTGAGTGTGTACATAAATGTATAAATACAACTGCCGAGTCTGTTGATCTTGCTTTGCTGTATATAATTTTGGAGCTGATTGCCTCTCAATGGATAACACAATTTGGAAATGATCCCGGGTAGAGACTAATTCTCCATCTCTCCGTTGTAATTTGTTGCCTGTCGTCCTCCATCTAGTCCTCCATGAGATTTCACCCTTCTGCTTTAACATGCCTATTGGTATTGCCGTTGTTCAGGTGTTGTTTTCTTACACTGTTGTATGAAGGCCTTTAACTCTTCCATATTTTCTGTGGTCCTGCAGAGTGGGGTATTGTGCTCACTAGTTTTGTAGGGTTCTGACTAACCCTCACCTCCAATGTGTTCAACCACCTCAAGTTCCACCAGCCACTTGAAAGGGGTTGCTTCCTCTCAGGATGATCTCTGGTCCTCAACAAGAATCACATCCGGGCAGAGAGGGACAAGGAAAGGACATTTGTGAGGGTGGGTGCTGAAGAGCTGATGAGCAGGGAACAATCGACAGCCTCTCGGGGAAAGATGCTGCGATATGCTCATCCTCCAGAAATCTATGTACCATTGAGATGGCAGCTTATGGCTCTGCATGCCCCGACCTGCGGGGAATCACGCGAGCTCACACCCGGATGTGCTGCAGTCACCAAAGAACCTTTGTTCCCGGGTCAGGGGGAACAAAGAACAACAGCAAGACAGGTTTCTGATCAAGCTGCAAAGTTTTATTTTTCACAGGGACCTTATATAGGGGTGCCAAGCGGGGAGCTTGGCAGGAAGGGAGAGGTCATTTGAGGCTGCTTGCCTGATAACCAGGCTGAGGACTGTCCCTGTGGTGAGTCCTTGAGAGTGCAGGAGGTTACCAAGGTCGCAGGGTGCAGGTGTTAGATAATGGGTTAGAAAGGGGGGGAGGGTTGCTAGGTAACCTGACCATGAAATGTATCTTTCCTTCTATAAGCTACTTCATGAGCCCAGACATTATGTATCAGGGAAGAAAGGATTGAAGGCAGCTATTCTTCTAATTATAGTGTGTTTATACTGGCAGCTTCTGCCCAAGTCTCTTACAGGTCCAAGGTTATTTTGCCATGGCCCCCAATATCTGCATTTATCATTCAAGGTACAGGGTCACTCCTCCATCACTTTGACCCCCATAACCCTATGAGGTAGAATCACATGGAGGGCAACATGAGTAAAAATGACTAGTGGAGAGAGGAAATGGAGGGGCAGAAATATTAGTTGGGGGAAGAATAGAGGAGAGAGAGCAGGATGAGAGATACCATACCAGAGGGAGCCACTATAGGTTCGAGAAAAGATCTGGAACCAGGGAGATCTCCAGAGACCTACAAGGATGACACGATCTGACAATCCAGGCAATGGTGGAGAGGATAACCTAAAAGCCCTTCCCCTAAAATGAGATTGATGACTTATCTTTATGCCATCCTAGAGCCCTCATCCAGTGGCTGATGGAAGCAGAGACAGACATCCACAGAAATACACTGAGCTGAAATCTGGAATTTAGTTCAAGAGAGGGAGGAATGAAGAGCAAAGGGGTCTGTACCAGGTTGGAAAAACCCACAGGAACAATTGGCCTGAACAAGGTAGAGCACATCGACCCCAGATGCTGTCTGGGAGGCCAGTACAAGACTGATCCATGACATCCTCTGAACATGGATGTCAATAGGGAGGCCTCTGCACTCCAGGAAGCCTCTGGAAGTGGATTAGTATTTTCCCCTGGTGCAAGAAGGGACTTTGAGAGCCCATCCCACGTGAAGGGTTACACTCTGGCCCTGGACACATGGGGAAGGGCCCAGTACCAGGACAGGAAGATTTGGTGAACTTTTCAGAGCCCCCGTTGAGGGCCCTACCCTGCCTGGGGAGTGGTGGGTGGATGGGGTTTGGGGTAGTTTGGGGCTATGGGAGGAGGGCTGGGGATGAGGGGAGGGAGAGGGAGAGGGAGAGGGAGAAAGGACTTACATGTGAAACAAGCTTGTTCCCTAACTAGAACTAATAAATAAATTTTTAAAAAAAATGACTAGTGGAGCTGCAGCTAGTACTGTCTTCCTTGAGGGACAATGGGGAGGATCTATCTGGTGATCATTCTGTGCCAACTGCAGAAAAAGACACAATGCCCTGCAATGTCTACACCGTCCAAGGGTGCCACATACAAAGAACCCACTACACTGAGTAAATGACTCCCAGTACAGAAGTAGAGAATAGGCATCCAGGAAGGGACGGTCCTGGCTTCCTCCTGTTCCTCTTACAAACCTATACTCACTCTCCAGCCACCCCTGGCTTCCTTGGCCATCTTATCTAGAAGCTGGCTTCTCTTCCACTGAAGCAGAGAAAAATGACTGAGCTTCTTAGCCACACAGCATCCTGCCAGTGCCTTGGGCACAAGCTGTGCATTATGCAACCGGGTAGCCCTGCCCCAGATATAATCCAGGAAACATTTGATGTATAGGGACCTAATTAGATGGCTCAGGAGCTCCTGGCCCTTGACTTCTGGGGGGGGGGCGCATAACAATATTAGAAACCACAGTTACCTGAAGAGTCTCACTCTGCACACCAGGCAGCTGTGCTCTCTAACAGCACTTCTTACTCTTCAATGTCTCATCCCTCTCCCTTCTCAGCTGAAACCACCACTCATCTATCTACTCAATTAATTCCAAGCTCTGGAGGGGTAGGGACTTGACCCCTGGGTTTTACCCTTTATTCCAGAAGCTGGAAATATTATATATTATATTATATTATATTATATTATATTATATTATATTATCCAGTCACCAATCAGTGTCTACCAAAGGGAAGTGTCCCCACTGTGGTTCATGGTCTCATCTCCAAAAGAGGACTTGGATCTTCTGCTGTGTTAATTATCTCAAGACCTGATACTAGGTCATATGGAACTCCTGAGCCTCCTTGATGCCACTCAGGTTCCTTCCACATCTTCTTCCTGATGTGAAACCCCTGGGATCCATTAAAACCTGGTGGGAATCCACAATCAAGCAACTATTAAAATACTAGAGTCCCTGATATACCAAAGGCTTTCCCTACTTTGTCAGGCTAACAACTGGCAAGCCCTCAAGGAAACTCTGATTCTGGTTTTTCTCTGAGTATGTAGCAAAAGGAACACTTGGACCCACATGGGTCCATAGCCCACAACTTAACTGCCTTGGCCACTTCCTCTCTGTCTTCAGCCCAGCTCCCTCTCTATCTAGAAAGAACTCTGTCTTGTCCCACTCATCCTGATATCCTGAGACCCATCTGACCCAAGCTCTAGAGAGAGGTTCTAAAGCTACAAAGGAACTTTTTGCCTTTGTAGACCAAGCCTGGACAGCTTCAATAGTCTATAAACAATGTTAATAATCATTCTATGATAAGCCCTCAGCTGTGCTGAGGAGCAGTCATAATCCAGTCCTGTAAGCTGCTGCTGAGCAGGAAGCCTGTCATCCTGGGTGTGAGAGGGTGGGGCCAGTGATCTTTAGGAACAGAGATTAGTGAGCAGCCTGGAGTCTGCACTCAGGGTGCCAAGAACTTTCTGTACTTTGTCCTGCTGACCACACCATAGATACCTTCCACGTCTCTGTGTGGATCACTGATGTCAGCACTGATGTCAGCAGTGGTGTGTGTAGTGCTTCCCTTAGCAAAACAATGAGAGCCGCATGCAGATAATTGGCAGATAAGGTCTGCCATTATGAGTCTTGTGTGCAATATGAAGGGCAGCTCATGCACTCTACAGCTGCTTCCAGTCATCTAACTGTCCTTTATGTCCCAATGGACTGAATTCTACCAAGGTCTCATGCTATGCTCATAGACACCTGTTAAGTTAAAGTGATTTTTAAAAAACACCATCAGGAGATGGAAGGGCAGGTATTGCACATAACCGTGGGAGGATACGAGGTAGGACAGGAAATTGAGGTCTATTCATGGTAGATGCCCTCAGGAGTCAACAGGTGTCTGTGGTCAGGCCTGGGTAGACCTTAAGGAGGTTTCAGGACAGAGCAGGGGAGATGTCCTGGCCCATGTTGTTCTCATACCCTAAGGCATCTCTCTTCATTCCACCCCTTTCTTTCTGGTGGCAGTTCCTGCAGGGATCCACAGTTCCACAATTTTAGCTTTCATTACTCCAACTTGTGTCCCTAACTATCTCAGCTTGGCCACCTCTTCTCTGGCTAGTTCCTAGGTACCTCACTGCCAGGGACAGAGTCTCGGCTTTACTCAGCATTAGCTGATAGAGTTTTTGATAGCACCTCCAACAACACCAGGTGGAAGGGGAATTGTCTAGGACTGAGATGTGTCTTAGTTAGGTTTCTACTGATTCGGTAAAATACCATGTCCAAAAGCAACTTGTTGAGGAAATGGTTTGTTTCAGTTTACAGTTCATAATCCATCATGCAGAGAAGTCAGGACAGGACCTCAAGACAACAAACAACATTGAGGTAGAAACTGATGCTGAGGCCAAGTAGGAGTGCTGCTAACTGGATTGTTGTTTGTGTATTGCTCAACCTGATCTCTTATAGCGCCAAGGACCACCAGCCCAGAGGTGGCACTGCCCACAGTGAGCTGAACACTCACACAGAAACCACTAATTAAGAAAATACACCACCACAGGCTTTTATACAGACCAGTCTTGTGGGGGCATGTTCTCAATCGAAGTTCCTTCTACTCTTATTACTCCAACTTGTGTCAAATTGACATAAAATTTGCTAGAACAAGATGCATTTAAAACCCCTGTGGTGTAGTCTGATATGAATATCAATGACACCTGAAGGATCCCCTGCATGGTGTGTACTAGAGAGTGTTTCCCTAAACATTTTCATTGTTTTAGATTAATTTATTATACGTGTATAAGTCTTTTTTCTGCATGTATCTATGTTCCCTACATGGTTGTAGGATAGAGGGGTACCAGAAAAAAAAGGCATCAGATCCCCCCTGGAACTGGAGTTACAGACAGTTATGAGCTTCCCTATATGTACTGGGAATAGAGCCCAAGCCCTCACCAAGAGATACACATGTTTTTAGACAGTGAGCTATCTCTCCAGTCCCTCCATTATAATTGAGAAGCTGTGTTTCCATAACTCTGAATGGTCAGCTATAGAATAAACTCGGTTTGAAGCATAAGTGTGTCAGTATGAGAGATGGACTGTTGTTGAGTGGCTGATGACCAACCAACTTGGTCTTCTTGTAGTTTTTTAAGACAGTGCCTGTCACAGTGATCGTAGATTCCACTTCTAGTGCCTGTGTCCCTATCCAGTGACACTCTCATGAATTCCACATCGCTGTGAATTACTACAGCTAATGAAGGCAGTCCCTACTTGTGTAAGAGCAGCTTAGTGTGGTAGCACACAATCCAAATACTTAGGAGGCAGAGGCAGGAGGATCAGGAGCTCAAAGCCAGCTTCAATTTCATACTAAGTTTTAGGTTAGCCTCAGCTACATTAGATTCTGGGGGGGGGGGTAAGCAACCAATTTAACAACTGAAGAAGAAAAGTTCTGAGTCATGTCAATCAGTCAGGGCTGGAAAATCATTTGACAAGATTCTGGGTAAGAACTGTCAGAAGAAGAGTCTCTGCCAAATACTGATGAAGAACTTCTACAAAAGATCTGCAGCCTGTATCATTCCTACCGTGCAAGACAGCCCTCTCTGCAGCCTGTGGGATGAGTGAGGATGTCCTCTCTCCCTGTGTATGTGTAATGCAACGCAGAAATTTCCAACTACAAATTTAGGATTAAAGGGGGAATGAAAGATATACAGATGTACAGGAGGAAAAGACCCTATGTGGGGATGGTGCAATTGCCTCTGTGAAAGCATCCAAGGAGTCTAAAACAAAACCAGAACTGACATGTTACTTGGCCAAGGACCCCAAATGTAACTCCTTTCCCACCATGGTGGAACCAGTCACAAGGAAGGCACCCCACCACATAAAGCTTTCCTCCACTGATCTGCAACCCTCGGTTAGGTCTCCTTACACTTGTGTAGTTAAGTGCTCGTTGTATTCACTATCCCTGCTCAGTCTACTGTGTACTTCTGTCCCCTGATTACTTAATTATACGTTATTACTAATGTGGCACATGTCATGAGGAAGCCCAAATGGAACAAGGTGGACAACAACTGTAGGGGTGAGGAGTTTGTTGATTAAATGGAATTGTCTGAGTCATCTGCACAGAAGGGACATTTAAACACATAATTGAAGCCAGAAGGAAATGAGCCAGGAATGAGTGGAGTGGAGGGTACTCCTTGTGGGAGGAACAGTCAGAGGGGCCTGGAAGGGGAAGAGGAAGTCTGTATATGACAGGAAGTGACAGGAAGGTGGGGAAGATGGAGCAGATGGCAGGGGAGTGAGAGGAAGAAGGCCAGAGACCAGGTCAGAGAGAGGACAGAGCAAACAATGGTGATTTGTAGGCCACCGCAGGACTTTCACTTTAACTCTAAGTAAAATGCAGGGAAGAGTGGTACCATAGTGGAAAGACACCTCAGTGTCTTAGACAAAAAGATCAATTGAATCCAAGCTGCAGTTATGAAAAGATATCAAGAGATAGAAAAGATGGAACCGTATGGGTGGCTTTCTCCAGCTTCCACTGCAGTTTTCAGGTTCTTCCTCCCCTGTCCTCAAGATCTCAGTATTTCCCCATGTGAGGTGGATGCTCTCTCTGGGGTGAGCCACTGTGGATGCTACCTTCTCCCCTTCAGATAATTGCTCAGCTCACATGGCCACTCTCCAGCCCCTGAAGGAATCTTGGTGCCCTGTGGACAGACTGTTAACACTAAATGTTATCATCTCCCACAAGAAGAGACTCGGGTATCCCATATTGGTCAAGATGCATTCTTTTTTATTGCTTTTTACACTTCCCAGAAATTCCTTACTGGTCTAGTTATATGCATGTAAATGACACAGCATTTGCCAAAAGTTTTGCTTTGAGAGTTCTGTTCTCGAGGTATGAACGGTGGAGCCAATGGAGTAGAACTGTGTAAAACGACATATTGACCCAGCTTTGAGGTGACAGCCAGAAGAGGCCAGTCACTCCCCTGTGTTCCTGAGTCCAACAACTCAACCATAGCCATTCTTTGCTCTCAAACTCTGGGAACACTACCTTTAATTGTTTAAATGTCCTTCTTATTGCACCAGAATAAGAGATACTGTGCTCTGGAACCCCCACAACTTAGTCAACACCAATAGAACCTAATAAGCCAACTACATACCCAGTGGCCCTTACATCCAGTAAAGCTCCACCCTGTCACACAGACAAGCCTCCCTGTGACCAAGCCTCCCCAGTGCTCTACACTGGCATTGCAATCCACAAGAAGCCTCACATTTCCCTGAGGTCACCATGGGACTGGATACTACAGTGCATTCCTTCTTATATCATACATTTATCCAGGAAAAGACCTCCAGGGAGTCTCCACAGCAAAGAGCTCAGTATCTTAACACAACTACTAGCTCCCAAGGGAAATCTCTTCACTATACATGAATCTTGTCCCTGCATCCAGGCTGGATGAAACCCTTCTGAGGACAAAACCTGTTCCCCTCTATCAAGAGCTGTTATGAACAGGGTCCACCATGTCAGTGTCTCCATCCCATGGTCTATGTCCTCAATAGAGGAAGGCCAGCCTATCTTCATTGTGTGCTCCAATGTGCAGGGATATTCAGGGTACCAGTCAAGGTCCACACATGGTCCCAATTCCCAAAGGCCTTGCACAAATATTCTCACTCCAGATGTAGGATGCAAAGAACATTAGACTCTATGTAGCACAGCTTCCATGCGAATGAGCCTCTGGGATGTTCCAAGCCCCTGGGTAGTTCTGTCACTCTAAGGATACATAGGAATGGACTAAGCACCTGCTTCAAGCATAGCAGAGAAGGGTGCAGAGCTCCTGGGTGGGCCTGTTGTGGAGTGTTGTCCCTCAAGTACAGCACCAACCAGCATTGTCGGTGACATCTGTGGCTACAGAAGAAACCATCAGGATCAGGTCTGTCCATGGATCTTCACAGAAGGAGAAAGTGTCATCATCAGATCCTACCTGAGTTTCCATACACTCCCTCCTGCTGTGTGTATTTCTTCCCCAGGCTACATATGATCTTGTCGTATCAACAGGTGCTTTAGAATATATTGCCAGATGGGCAAATCTTTTGATAAAGGGCAGCAATTAAACTTATTTCATAGGACTAATCCAATTTTAAATTTAATCTTATAAATGTACAGGCTTGCCTTTTTATTCTCACACATTACTAAGTTATATTCCTTTATGTGTATGTATATATGCTTATACGTGTGCACGCTCATTTGTGCTTATATGTGTGGAGGACATAGGTCAACCTTTGATATCATGTGAATGTGTGTGCTTGTCTGTGTGCATGCTCATGTATGCTTGTATGTGCGGAAGACATAGGTCAATCTTTGATATCATCCACAGGAATGCCATCTTTGTCCTTTGAGAAGGGTCTACAATCAGCCTTAAACTCACCTGTTAAGCTAGATTGGCAGGCCTGGTAAACTCCAGGAATGCTCTTGTCTCCATCTCCATAGCAATACAAACACAAGTGTACTACAATGCTCTGTGTTTTCACATGGATTCTGGGGATGGGACTGAGGTCCTTGTGTTAGTGAGCAAGTACTTCAGAATTTCCATTTTATTCAGGAACTCAAAATAAATGGTTATAAGATAAAAAAAGAATATATAGAGTGTTTAAGGTTAACTAAAGGGAAACTCTGTCCATGCCCCTGTGGGGACATTGCCATCAAATTATAGTGAGACATTTCAGTGATGCAGCTGGTTTGGAGTCACCCATACCCCTATAAGTAACACTTTACCCACACACTGCAAGCAAGCACAGAATTCACAGGATCACCAAGTTGGATTTTGATGGAATTCTACACTGGTTTGTCCCTGGTGCTGTAGGGACTGATGTCAGCGCAGGACACCCAAGACCAAGTTCTCAGCATAAAGGAGACTTATTAGTCCCAGAGGGGAAAGACTAGGGAGTAAGAGACAAAGACAGGAAATAGATGACAAGGGAGAAGGGGAAAGGAATAAGGGAGAAGAGAAAGGGGTATTTGTTCCAGGGGGTGGGAAACAAAGGACTGTCTCTAGATACAGGGGACACAGACATGGCAAATGGCAGTTTAAAAAAGTAAAAAGGAAAACCCCATATTAGGAAGAGGTGTTTAGTTTAATTGGGCCTGTTAATTGGGTAAGCCAAATGAGGCTTTTGATTGCTGAACTTCAATACTTTGATAGGTGGACCTTGATAGTCAGCCTCAGGAGTGAGAAGTGACCAAAGAAGGGAATAGACCTTGGTGGGTAGTTTTAGGAAAGCAATGTAACAGTTTTCAGCAAGACAGAGGGAATGAGGGAAAAGGGCAAGGCCTGCCAGAGCCATGTTTGCCATGCTCAAGCTGCCTAGAGTCCATTCAGGTGCCTTATCTTTGGTGAATGGAACTTTGTGTCTCCATAGGAGATGTTCGCCCCAAACACATAAGGCTCAAGGACACCTTGTCTCCTTTGACCCCAGACACTCTATGAGGGAGATCTGGAGGGAACAACACAGTTGTATGAGGAGATGTTTCGTGTCTGCGATACCCAGGCTCTTCATGAGTAGGTTCTATCTTGGAGGCTGTCCCATAGACATGTTCATCTTGGGGTAGAGTTGGGTCCTCTGGGTTTCTCTCTTCTCTTCCCTCCTCCAGGGAACATGTCATCTGTGGCTGACAATTATTGCCTGGCACTGCTCAAGAGACCCAGGGTAGATGCACTGACATTTCAGCCCATATATCAGCTCATAATGGCCTAGCTATCAGGAAGCTAGTCCACAGACCAATCCGCCAGTGACTCCAAGCTCACCTGAGTCTTTTCTCAAAGCCTCCAGATGCCATGGAGTTTGAGAAGATGGTCCGTGAAGGATCTGATTGTATTTTGTGCGTGAATAACATCAGAAGAAGAGATTAGTATATTTGGAAAAGCTGAACACTGTTATTTTGGATCTTTAATGGAGATGTGGAGTGAATTTTTGCTCTCTGTCTGGGCTTGCCCTCAGGTTTGCATTTTTGGTGTTCTGGCCTCTGGGTCTTATTGTCTCTGAATGAGGTGACTACAAGTAAGCTAATTCCCAGATAGTAAATGCCTCAGTAGCAAGCCCCACCTACCACATGCACAGAGACCACAGCCACCCTCCTCTATGGCCTGAGACAAGGGCCACCGTCTGTCACCAGAGGCAGAACCTCAAGGCGGTACTGAAGAACTCAGATTCTTGCAATGACCCACATTAGCCAACATATACCTGAATCACTGTGGTGCTACTCAACCTCTTCTCCACTCACTGGTTACCATGCAGGTTCCTGCCCCTCTTCGTCTCTCCACCTGACAACTACTGAGTCCAATGACCAGTGTACCATAGCATGCAACCTGCATGGAGACCTGTGAACATAAAGTCTGTTCTTCCTGACAATCAAGGCCAGGTCTGAGCATGAGCCAACATTTGATTACAGAGACCTGGAGCCAATGAATCATTCTTGACACATAGAGCCAGCAGCTACCTATCCCCTTTATTGAAAGCAGTTTCCTGAGGAATTGTGAGTGTGGGTGTGAGGTCCTGTCCTCTCTTGGCACCAGGAGGTCTGCCTGTTGGTACAGATAGAGAGAGGCCCCAGCACCAGGTTCTTGTGTAGTCCCTGTAGGGATTCATCTGTGCACTAGGATTCTTAGCCCAGGTCACAGGATTCTGTTTGTAAACACAGAAAGATGGGGATTGTAGGCTGTTAACATGGACACTGACATACAAGGAAATAATAAATAGAAGGGAAGAAGAATCCGAAAAAGCGTCTTATTCCCATCATAAGGAAGGGTGATGACACATGATTGTTCAGTGATACTTGGCTCACAAGTGTTTCAAAATCCATCAGCAGTGTTGGGTTTGTAGTTTAATTATGGTAACCTGAAGACCAGATGAGGATGGCAAGGAGTACTGGAAAGGATTCTCACTATAGACAGGTCACACACAAGTCCCTTGGTAGAGCTTCTGTGACCTAGGCAGATTCAAGAACCATATGGGGTTTTCACACCAAACTCCCTGAGAAGAATACCAGTCACATAGGAGCAATCAGGAGGGAATCAAGTTGACATCTCCTATGGAACAAGTGCCACCTGAGCACATAGTTCTCCTGTGAGACTAGAGCACCCAGTGGGTCCCTCTTCAACGGCTTCTTATTTTTGCATCCATGGAGGGCAGAGGACAGATGCAGAATTCCCCCAACAGGTACATCCTGAACTGTTCAGGGGGCAATGATAGGACTCTCCACATTACTCTCTTGAGAGAGAGTGTGAAACCCCTCTTTTTGGGGTCTGCTAGCTGGCCGGCAAGACCTCTAGGGATGTGCATGGATATCAGGCATGCTCAGCTGTGGCCGGCTTTGCATGTTACAGCTGGGTGTTGGAAGTCAGGCCCTGGCACTTGCAGAGGCAGTACTCCTTGACAAAAAGACAACACCCCCATCCTGTTTAGTCCTTTCTATAAGCTGTAAAGTGTCTTAATGAAAGACAGAAAGAAATTACAAGTTTTCTTCTCCCCAGGACTGCCCAAAGTCTCCGTCACTTATCTGTCCCTTCCTTTCCTTTTAAATTGGTGGTGAGCTATGGAGTTCAGGATCTCAGAACTATCTGGACAAAGAGGAGCATCCTGTAAACAAGAGTGTTGAGAAGGGTTGTGGCCACGTGGGTCTGATGCTGGGACCCCAGTCCTGCTACTATGACAAGAGCACAAGTCTCCAGTGGATTCGCAATTTACTCAGGGACAAAAGATCCTACCTCCATCCCTGCTCAGAGTAGGACTGCACCAAGGCCTGACTGAGAGGGAAGGAAGTGTGTGGGGCTTGGATGTGGTCTTAGACATTACAAGTGGTCATCTGAAGGCTGAGGATGAGAGGGCTAAAAATAATTCCTCTCCCAAAGGAATGGCAGCAACAACCCTCAGGTCAGATCCAGAGCTATGGGAGAAGGAAGTAAAAGGTGACTGTACCAAGTGCTCCAGGAAGCCATGCCAACACCCACAAACTCAGGCAGGGCAGGATGTACCCATGACCATTGCCATCTTCTGGTGTACATCATTGGTTTTGCCATTTTAAAAGGCCAAACAGAAGTTCTCCCCTCCAAGGAACAACACTATGGTGACATAGTTCCACATCCCTGCAGATTAGGAACAATCTGTGTGGCTATAAGCATTTCCCCAAAAGAGTCTGTGAAATGAAACAATGTAAATATAAGCACCTACAGAGAATGAAGTAGCAAGGTCTGTCTTCTGCTCCATTCAAGGCGATCTTAAACCCAGCGCATCCAAAGGACTCCTGGACAGAGGGCAGAAGCAAGGTTCTCTCCTTCACACCTGCCCCATATTTTCCTGCTCTCATGCCCAGTGTCCAACAATGAAAAGAGTTCAGCCCTTCCCCACAATACATACCGCGACCAGCCACAGCCCCAGGCTGTGCAACCTGCATTCCCATCCTAAGTGCTCCATGTCACACTAGTGTGGAAACAGCAGATACGGATAGGTGCAGAGCCAATGACCAAACCACACTCTGAATTCAGGACAGTCTTCCAACCAACCCACACCAGACCATTTTCCATGAAGAGGCCAGGCTATGTCCTTCCCTTGGTCTCCAAATGTTTCTCCAAAGGCCTCTCCCAGAAGACATGATCCTGAATATGCCCATGCTCCTGCAGGGTCCTCATTGACCTCGGAACCCAAGGAATTTCTGAAGATCCAGAGACTCCCTACATAGAAAATGAGTGGTGTCCATACTGATTTCTCCAAGAGCCAGAAGCATCATGCTTGGAAATTCCTCTCATTGTACCCTGAGTCTCCTATGCTAACCTCAGTGTTCCTGGGAGGATCTTTCCTGCAGTTACAGAAGTCACCATACACATATTCCAGACAGGACAACAGTATTCCATGATTGCATCTACTGTCCAGCTGAAGGTGAGAGCATTGTGGGGTGAGGGTAAGGAGACCATGGGGCCACAAGCCAAGAAGATGGCCTGAGGACAGGTACTCAGGAGGTGTTCACTCTGAACACCAAGTAGCCAGTTCTGGTTTTGGTCAATGTGAAGGGTGGTAGTGGGCTCCTAAGCTTTACTTCCAGAAGATGAAGACTTCCTGTCAAGGGAATTATGTACCAGTTTCCTAAAACCTAGATGGGGAAGGTCACCACAGAGGAGGGCAAGAGGGAGGGGGAGAGGGAGAGCCAGGAAAGGGGATGTCAGGCTGTAGCTGAAGTGGAAGCAGATGCAGGAGGGGTTGGGAAGCATCTCATAGCAGATTAGAGGCTCAGGGCAAACTTGGTCATGACCAGCCTGTCTACATGATTGATAGGTTTTTCCAGACAAGGGAAGACATCTTCTGGGAGATGCTGTTACTGGGAGTGTATAGGTCCATGGCCCTGCACAGATTGCTCAGAAGGGATATAAAAGTCACCTACAGAATAAAGCTGCGGGTGGAATGGACAGAAATCAGAAATGATTGGTCATATGTGGACAATACCACCACAAACCTACTGGTTATTGGACCTCTGATGACCATACCCACACTACCTGGGTTTGTCTTGCTTGTGAGTTCCAGTCCCTACCTCCTTCCACTGTCAAGGAGTATTCTGTAAAGATTGGAGTCATCCATGTTCTCCCAAAAACTTATTCCTAGTTAGTCCTATCCCGAACCATGGAAATCCTGAAGTGTCAGTCTGGTGGGGTTAAAAGAAGGTCCTTAAGAGCCCATGACTAATGGAGGGAGGCAGTGGGCCTCTGTGCAGCTGAATAGCCAAGCAGATGCCTCCATAACACATCTCTCTACCACTCACCTGACAGAGAACATGAAAACTCCTTGCTGGAGGGCAAACCCTAGCTCATAACAAGAGGTAGCCCAACAAAGTCCATCAACAAACCCAGACTCTCACCCAGTCCAGCATCATGATCCTGAAAACCTGTTTCACTCCTCCCAGAGATCTCCACCTGTCTGTTGTGGCATACTCACCACAATTAATGTAGCCCGCCTGCACCACAATGAGAAGAATCAGCAGTATGGCTGACATGGGGCCTCTGTCTACCTGACCTCTGAGCACATTTAGCCTTTATCGGGTGCCAGACACCCCTATCTGACCCCCACCGAGGCTTCATCCATGCTGTGTGCTGATTGCACTGTTTTCTTTGGACCTGTTTTGTGGCATAGGAGTGAGGATAATGAGAGGTGGGGAACCCTGGGGACTTCAGTCAGTGCCCTGACAGCCAGTGCTTCTCGGGGTCTGGAAAGAGGGAGAGGATCAGCTCTGAGAGCAGGTCATACCCTGTAGGAGACAGCTCACTGTGCCTTCATTCATCCTGAGGAAGCTGTCAGGGAGAGAATGTTATCAGAGTCTAAAGTTCTGCTGAGAATTCAGAGACAGAAAGACAACCAGGGTTCCTGTGCTCCCACCCTCCCATGGACAGGACCCATTCCCACCAGAAAGGGAGCCTCCATACCTCCAAGTCTCTCCCAGAACTCCCAGATCCAAGAACAACCACCATTCCCTCTCCATATAGCAATGCTGGACACACAACTGTGTTCTGCACCTACAGTCCCCGAGACTGAGCTGTATCCTCTCCCTCCAACACCATGGCTCCTGTGCCCTGTCTTCCCCCTCTGCATTAAACTCATGTGGACCCTGTAGACCTCTCTTACCCTCTACAACCTTGCTGCTGGTCCCCATCTACCCAGCCGCTGGGCCCCAACAATATCACCAAGCCCAGCTTTTCTTTTTTTTTTTTTTTTTTTTTTTGTGTGTGTGTGTGGGTGGGTTTTTTTGCATTTTTATTAAATTATTAATATTTTCACATGTACTTTCCCTCTCCCTCTCCCTCCCCCACCCCATTCCTTCTCCCCCACCTCCAACCTACCCCCCACCCCATCCACCCGCCACTCCCCAGGCAGGGTAGGGCCCCCTACCAGGGCTCCACCAAGTCCACCAAATCTTCCTGTGCTGGGCCTAGGCCCCTCCCCATGTGTTCAGAGACAGAGCGAATCCCTTCAAGTGGGATGGGCTCTGAAGTCCCTCCCACCCACCAGGGCAAACCGTCAGTCCACCTCCAGAGGCTCCCAGGAGTGCAGGGGCCTCCCCATTGGCATCCATGATCAGGGGGCTGGATTAGTCCTGTACTGTCCTCCCAAAGAGCATCTGGGGTCGATATGCTTTCCCTTTTTCAGGCCAACTGTTTCTGTGGGTTTCTCCAACCAGGTACAGACCCCTTCGTTCTTCATTCCTCCCTCTCTTCAACTGAGTTCCAGATTTCAGCTCAGTGTATTTCTGTGGATGTCTGTCTCTGCTCTCATCAGCCACTGGATGAGGACTCTAGAATAGCATAGAGAGTATTCATCAATCTCATTCTAGGGGAAGGGTTTCTAGGCCATCCTCTCCTCCACTGCCCAGACTGTCAGATCGTGTCATCCTTATAGGTCTCTGGAGATCTTCCTAGTTCCAGATCACTTCTCGGACCTATAGTGGCTCCCTCTGATATGGTATCTCTCATCCTGCTCTCTCTCCTCTATTCTTCCCCCAACTCAATATATCTGCTCCTCCATTTCTTCTCCTCTACTCTTCATCTTGTGCTCTTATTGTGGCAGCACCCACTCCCCTACCCTCATGCTCTCAATTAGCTCGGGAGTTCATGCCACTTCCCATTCCTGGGGTCCATTTATCCCTTAGAGTCATTCATGATTTCTAGTTTCCTTGGGGTAGAGGATTATAGGCTGGTAAACCTTTGCTCTATGTCTAAAAATCATATATGAGTGAGTACATACCATGTTTGTCTTTTTGTGATTGGGTTACCTCACTCAGGATGGTTTCTTCTAGTTCCATCCATTTGCCTGCGAATTTCAAGATTCCATTGCTTTTTTCTGCTGAGTAGTACTCCATTGTATAAATGTACCACATTTTCTCTTTCCATTCTTCAGTTGAGGGGCATCTAGGTTGCTTCCAGGTTCTGGCTATTACAAACAATGCTGCTATGAACATGGTTGAACATATGTCCTTGTTGTATGGACATGCAGTATTTGGGTATATACCCAAGAGAGGAATGGCTGGATCTTGAGGTAGATTGATTCCCATTTTTCTGAGCAACCGCCATACTGATTTCCAAAGTGGTCTTACAAGTTCACACTCCCACCAGCAATGGAGGAGTGTTCCTTCTTCTCCACAACCTCTCCAGCATAGGTTGTCATTGGTATTTTTGATTTTAGCCATTCTGACAGGTGTGAGGTGGTATCTCAGAGTTGTTTTGAGTTGCATTTCTCTGATGGCCAAGGATTTTGAGCACTTTCTTAAGTGTCTTTCAGCCATTTCAGATTCCTCTGTTGAAAAATCTCTGTTTAGTTCTGCACCCCACTTTTTAATTTCATTGTATGGTGTTTTGGTGGCTAGCTTCTTGAGCTCCTTGTATATTTTGGAAATCAGTCCTCTGTCAGATGTGGGGCTGGTGAAGATTTTTTCCCATTCTGTGGGTGGTCGTTTTGTCTTACTGACTGTGTCCTTTGCCTTACAGAAGCTTCTCAGTTTCAAGAGGTCCCATTTATTAATTGCAGACCTCAGTGTCTGTGCTTCTGGCGTGATGTTCAGGAATCGTTCTCCTGTGCCAATTTGTTCAAGGGTTGTTCCCACTTTCTCTTCTAAAAGATTCAGTGTGGCTGGGTTTATGGAGAGATCTTTGATCCATTTGCACTTAAGTTTCGTGCATGGTGACAGGTATGGATCTATCTGCAATTTTCTGCATGTTCGAATCCAATTGTGCCAGCACCATTTGTTGAAGATGCTATCTTTTTTCCATTGTATGGATTTAGCACCTTTGTCAAAAATAAGGTGTTCGTAGGTGCGTGGGTTAATATCTGGGTCTTCAATTCAATTCCATTGGTCAAATCTGTCTATTCTTGTGCCAATACCAAGCTGTTTTCAGAACTATGGCTCTATAGTAGACCTTGAAGTCAGGGATGGTGATGCCTCCAGAGGATCTTTTATTGTAAAGAGTTGTTTTGGCTATCCTAGGTTTTTTATTTTTCCATATAAAGTTGAGTATTGTTCTTTCAATGTCTGTGAAAAACTGTGTTGGGATTTTGATGGGGATTGCATTAAATCTGTAGATTGCTTTTGGTAGAATTGCCATTTTTACTATGTTAATTCTGCCTATCCAAGAGCACGGGAGATCTTTCCACTTTCTGGTATCTTCTTTAATTTCTTTCTTTAAAGTCTCAAAGTTCTTATTGTACAGGTCTTTCACTTTTTTGGTTAGTGTTACCCCCAGATATTTAATGTTGCTTGTGGATATTGTGAAAGGTGATGTTTCCATGATTTCTTTCTCATTGAGTTTATCATCTGTATACAGTAGGGCTACAGATTTTTTGAGTTAATTTTGTATCCTGCTACCTTGCTGAAGGTGTTTATCAGCTGTAGGAGTTTCCTGGTAGAGTTTTTCAGGTCACTTATGTAGACTATCATGTCCTCTGCAAATAGTGAAAGTTTGACTTCATCCTTTCCAATTTGTATCCCTTTGATTTCCTGATCTTGTCTTATTGCTCTAGCTAGAACTTCAAGTACAATATTGAAGAGGTATGGAGAGAGTGGACATCCTTGTCTTGTTCCTGATTTTAGAGGAAATGCTTTGAGTTTCTCTCCATTTAGTTTGATGTTGGCTATTGGTTTGGTGTATATCGCGTTTATCATGTTTAGATATGTTCCTGTTATTCCTGTTCTCTCCAAGATCTTTATCATGAAGGGATGTTGGATTTTGTCAAAGGCCTTTTCAGCATCTAGTGAGATGATCATGTGGTTTTTCTTTTTCAGTTTGTTTATATGGTGGATTACATTGATGGTTTTTCGTATATTGAACCATCCTTGCATCCCTGGGATGAAGCCCACTTGATCGTGGTGGATGATTTTTCTGATATGTTCTTGGATTCGATTAGCCAATATTTTATTGAGTATTTTAGCATCAATGTTCATGAGGGATATCGGTCTGTAGTTCTCTTTCTTAGTCTTATCTTTGTGTGGCTTGGGTATCAAAGTGATTGTAGCCTCATAGAAAGAGTTTGGCAATATCCCATCTGCTTCTATTGTGCGGAACAGTTTGAGGAGTATTGGTATCAGCTCTTGTTTGAATTTCTGGTAGAATTCTGCAGTGAAGCCATCTGGTCCTGGGCTTTTTTTGGTTGGGAGGCTTTTGATGACTGCTTCTATTTCATTAGGGGTTATGGGTCGATTTAAACTGTTTATCTGATCTTGATTTAATTTTGGTAAGTGATATTTATCCAGGAAACTGTCCATTTCCATTAGATTTTCGAATTTTGTGGAGTACAGATTTTCAAAGTATGACCTAAAGATTCTCTGGATTTCCACAGTGTCCGTTGTTATATCCCCCTTTTCGTTTCTGATTTTGTTAATTAGTGTGCTCTCTCTCTGCCTTTTGGTTAGTTTGGCTAGAGGTTTGTCTATCTTGTTGATCTTCTCAAAGAACCAACTCTTTGTTTCATTGATTCTTTGTAATGTTTTCCTAGTTTCTACTTTATTGATTTCAGCTCTCAGGTTGATTATTTCCTGGCGTCTACTCCTCCTTGGTGAGTTTGCTTCTTTTTGCTCTAGTGTTTTCAGTTGTTCTGTCAGTTCTCTAATGTGACTTTTCTCTAGTTTCTTCATGTGGGCACTTAGTGCTATGAACTTCCCTCTTAGGACTGCTTTCAGAGTGTCCCATAAGTTTGGGTATGTTGTGTCTGCATTTTCATTAGAATCTAGGAAGTCTTTAATTTGTTTTTTTATTTCTTCCTCAACCCAGGAATGGTGCAATTGGGTGTTATTCATTTTCCAAAAGTTTGCAGGTTTTCTGCCATTTGTATTGTTGCTGAATTCTAGCTTTAATGCATGGTGGTCTGATAAGATACAGGGGGTTATTTCAATTCTTTTGTAATTGTGGAGGTTTGCTTTGTTGCCTACTATGTGGTCAATTTTGGAGAAGGTGCCATGTGGTGCTGAGAAGAAGGTATATTCTTTTGAGTTTGGATGGAATGCTCTATAGATATCCGTTAACCCCAGTTGGGCCATGACTTCTTTCAGATCCTTTGTTTCTTTGTTAAGTTTTTGTCTGGTGGTCCTGTCTAGTGGTGTAAGGGGGGTGTTGAAGTCTCCTACTATAAGTGTGTGTGGTTTTATGTGTGGTTTGAGCTTTAGTAATGTTTCTTTCACAAATGTGGGTGCCTTCGTATTTGGAGCATAGATGTTCAGGATTGAGATTTCATCTTGATGGACTTTTCCTGTGATGAGTATGAAATGCCCTTCTTCATCTCTTTTGATTGATTTTAGTTTAAAGTCCATTTTGTTAGATATTAGGATTGCTACACCTGCTTGTTTCTTGAGGCCATTTGATTGGAAAATCTTTTCCCATCCTTTTACTCTGAGGTATTGCCTGTCTTTGAAGTTGAGGTGTGTTTCTTGTAAACAGCAGAAAGATGGATTCTGTCTTCGTATCCATTCTGTTAGCCTATATCTTTTTACGGGTAAGTTAAGGCCATTGACATTTAGGGATATTAATGTCCATTGTTCGTTGGTTCTTGTTTGGTTTGGATTTATTGTTGGTGGTGTCATTGTGTGTGGATTTCACCCTCCTGCTTCTTTTTGTGTTTGGCAATATTAGATTATCTATTGCCTGTGTTTTTGTGCATGTAGTTATGTTCCTTGGGTTGGAGTTTTCCTTCCAGAACCTTCTGTAGTGCTGGATTTGTGGATATGTATTGTTTAAATCTGTTTTTGTCATGGAAAATCTTGTTTTCTCCATCTATAGTGATTGAAAGTTTTGCTGGGTACAGTAGTCTGGGTTGACATCCATGCTCCCTTAGTGCTTGTAGGGTATCTATCCAAGACCTTCTGGCTTTCATAGTTTCCATTGAGAAGTCGGGTGTGATTCTGATTGGTTTGCCTTTATATGTTACTTGGCCTTTTTCCTTTGCAGCTCTTAATATTTTTTCTTTATTCTGTAGATTTGGAGTTTTGATTATTATGTGTCGGGGGGACTTCTTTTTGTGGTCCAGTCTGTTTGGTGTCCTATAAGCTTCTTGTACTTTCATAGGCATATCTTTCTGTAGGTTGGGGAAGTTTTCTTCTATGATTTTGTTGAATATGTTTTCTGTACCTTTGAGCAGTGTTTCTTCACCTTCTTCTACACCTATTATTCTTAGGTTTGGTCTTTTCACGGTGTCCCATATTTCCTGTATATTTTGTGTTAGGGATTTGTTGGTCTTGAGGTTTTCTTTGGTTGATGAATGTATATCCTCTAGCGAGTCTTCAATAGCTGAGATTCTCTCTTCTAAGCCCAGCTTTTCTTAAATCAACTTCCCTTCCTCTCTCCAAACTCAAAGAGAAGTTGGGGGTTATGCCACACACTGAGGCCCCTCAAGGGTTCCCACTCTCCACTTCTCCTTTCTTTTGTACACCACAGTGAAAATATATTGTCCTGCATTATGGAGATGTATGCCAATGTGTGTATGTGTGTTTTTATTTGCATGTGTCTTTAGGCAGCTATGTGTAAGAGTGCACAAGTCTCTTTCTGTCTGTGTGAACAAGAGGATGCCTATTTCTCCATATCCATATCTGTGTCTTTGAACATGCTCATAGTGCCTAAATGTGACTCCATATCTGTGTGTCAACATATCAATGTACATGTGTTCATATCTGTATGTGTATCATGTTTGTGTGTGCCTGCGTATGATCTTGGGTCATTGTGCATTTGGGGATATGTCTGTGTAAATATGATTTATGTGCACCTCTGTTTTGTGTGTGTGTTTATGTGAGAGAGTCTGTGTGTGCAAATGTATGTGTATCTGAGCATACAGTTCTGTGTTTATATCCATGTGTAACATACCTGAGAGTTTCCCATAGGCTCTTGTATCTGAACACCTCATCACTACATGGAAGACTATTTTGGGAAATGCAAACCTTTGGCCCACAAGAAGATATGAGATGCTAGAAGAATCAACTTCTGGGTCTTAAGCAGTTCTTAATCCCTTAAAATACAAACAATGAGCTCTGCTCACACTACCATGGTTCAGTTGTTTCGTGAGCCATGCTTTTCCCCTATCCATGAGCCAGGATAAATCCTTCTTCTATTGTGTTATTTCTATTGTGCATTTTGCCAATGACAAGAAGAGGAAATGACACAAGAAACTAGTACTAAAATGAGGTCATTACTTGAGACCCCTGAGTATGTGGGTTTAGGCTTTTAGAAACTAGGAAAGGTTCAGAGTTGTGGGCTGGAAAAGCAAAGGAGCTTTGGTCAGAAGATGAATGCTGAGCTAGGGTCAGGTTTCTTCAGAGGAGTTTGACCATGCTTGGTTTCTCACGCCCAATTGCATGGCCTTACACCATGCTCATGTGCACAGTACTTACTGTCTGTGCTCTGTTTTTATGGAGGGGAAAGAGAGGGGAAGGAAGGAGGAGGAAAGGTTAGGAGAAAGACAAGGGGAGGAAAAGGAGTAGAAAGTTGTGAAATCATCAAAAAGTTGAGAAGAAAACATGGTGTAGGAGTCCACGGGCCATTGGAAGGGAGAGGGGAGGCTATTGAACATAAGTCCAATATATTCACATGTGAAATTTCAAAGTATTATGTGCTAAAAGAAAAATATTAGTGCAGAAACTAAGGAGGTGGTAAAGAGCAAGGCAAACAGTTAACCAAAAAGTGTGATTAAGAAAAACTGGAACAACATTGAAGAAAATTAACTAAATTAATCAAAAGAGAGAAAACAAATTAATATATTAGAGATAAACAAAAAATATTACAAGAGACACCAAATGAAATTCAAAGGATCATTAAGGCATGATTTTAAAATTTATATTCCCTGCTGGATGTTGGTGGCTTACGCCTTTAATCCCAGCGCTCGGGAGGCAGAGGCAGGTGGATCTCTGTGAGTTCAAGGCCAGCCTGGTCTCCAGAGAGTGCCAGGATAGGCTCCAAAACTACACAGAGAAACCCTGTCTCGAAAAACCAAATAAATAAATAAATAAATAAATAAATAAATAAATAAATAAATAAAATTTATATTCTAATAAGTTGAGAAATATACAAGAAATATATCGTTTCATAGACAGTCATGACTTAGCAAAGTTCAACGTGAAAACAAAACAGCTCAGAGTTCTGTACTGAGCATGAGCTGGAAACAGTAATAAAAGACTCCCCAGTAACTAAAGCCCAGTCCAACATGGATTCACTGCATAATGCTACCAGGCCTTAAATAAGAACAGACACCAATGGCCCTCAGAAAGAGGAGTGCTACCAAACATTTCACAGAGCTGGCAGCACTCTGATGCTAATACTAGAAACACCCACACACACACACACACACAGGTATAGGCAAATCTTCCTGGTGAAAATGGAGACAATTCTCAATAAAATTTTGACAAAGTAAATTTAATAACACAACAGAAATATTGTTTACTATGTTCAAGTTGACTTCATTCCTGGGATACATTGTTTGTTCAACATATACAAATAAAGAATGCAATACAGCAAATGACTCAAGGACAGAAACTGCATGATCATGTCTCATTCAGAAAAGCACTTTGACAAAGTCGGCCACCCCTTTGTGATACCTGCCCAGAAGAAAGTAGTGAAAGAAAGAGCAAATCCACATGATGAAATCTCTGTTCAACACTGCAGTCAACATTATCTTACATGAAGAAAAACATAATCACTAAATCCAGCAGGCACGAGAGTGTCCACATTCTTCACTCTTATTCAGTAAACAACTTGAATCTTAGCTAGTCAATAAGACAAGAAAAAGAGATTAAATGGATACAAATAGGAAAGAAAAAATGCAAAAAAAGTATTTGCTGTTGACATGATCAACTATATAGGAGACTTTGGAGACTCCTGGAGAAAACTAGAGAATAAAGACTTTCACGAAAGTATCAGGTTACAAAATCAATGTAAAAACCAGTAACTCAGGGGAAAAGCAAGGTGGGGGAGGAGAACATAAGGGATCAGGAAGGTCAAGTGGGGGAAGAACAGAGAAAGACAGCAAAAAAGAGATACCTTAGTAGAGGGAGCCATTATGGGCTTAATGAGAAATCTGGCACCAGGGAAATCTCCAGGGATCCATAAGAATGACCCCAACTAAGAATCTAAGCAATAGTAGAGAGGCTACCTTAAATGCCCTTCCCCTAGAATGAGACTGATGACTACCTTAAATGCCATCCTAGAGCCTTCATCCAATAGTTGATGGAAGCAGAAGCAGACATCCACAGCTAAGCACTGAGCAGAACTCCTGGAATCCAGTTGTAGAGAGGGAGGGGTGATGAACAAAGGGGTCAAGACCATGCTGGGAAAACCAACAGAAACAGCTGACCTGAGCAAATGGGAACTCACAGACTCTAGTCTGACAACTGGGGAACCAGCATAAGACCAAACCAGGCACCCTGAATGTGGGTGTCAGTTGGGGGGCTTGGGGAGACCATGGGACCTCTGGCAGTAGAACCAGTATTTATCTCTACTGCATGAATGGGCTGTGGGAGCCCATTACCTATGGAGGAATACTCTCTCAGCCTAGTAATGGGAGCATATGAAGTGCCTCAGGAAACTAAATGTCAAGAAGCCAAACTGAACGTGGACAGGTTAAAATCTGAACACTGATCCACACAAAAAGTGAAAGAAGGAGTGGGTGGTGGGATAGAGGTGAGCTTTACCCAGAGTATGCTGTCTACAGGACTGCTGAGTGCCATGCTACTTGGTGTCTGGTATCTATTAATTCCAATATCTCCTTAACCTATAAATGTCACATAAAATCTGAACCCAGAAAAACAGATAAACTCTTTATTGGATTCAGACAGGGCAGAGACCAAGTTAAAAGCTAAAGCAGTTATGGACAAGTGCACAGCAATAACGCACAGAGCATAGCAACCACCCTGGGAGGGCCTATGGGCCATAACAACCAGTTAACCAGTCAACACAGGGCACTCTCCAAGCCTGGAGGCACACCAATCCTGAGCCTGTGCGTACCCCTAGACACTCCCCTTATGCTGCCCTATAAGATCTCTATGCAGAGGCTTCGAGCTGTCTTTCCTAGCCATCCGCCATGGTGGGTGGATGAAAGACCCGAGCTAACATGGGGTTAGCTTGTTAAACAACTATAATAAAGCCTCATGCAGTTTGCATCAAATAAAGAAAAAAAAAGCTAAAGCAGGATGGTGGTCCACTGGGGAGTAACCATCAAGGAAGGAGTGGGTCTCAGGGAGGGGAAACACAGCTCAGTGGAGTGTGGTCTGGAGGAAGAATAATACAGTAAGGTCATTGCTGTGTACTAGTGGCAAAGATGGCTCAGCAGTTGTGGTCCTGGTGGGCTGTGACAGAGAGAGGAACACAAATGAGAAACCCTTCCCTTACCATGAGGATAGCAGTCAGAGAGTAGCTACCTGGGAGGTAGGTGCCTATTAAAGGTCTTCTTTCCATCAAGCCTCTGGGAGGTCCCTGTGAGAATACCTGGGCCACTGAACAGTCCTGACTCCCTTGACCTTGTAGACCTCTGATTGTGTTTGGTGATGCCTAGGGCATGGAATTAGACTAAGTAATGTGGGAAGGACTCTTGGAAAAGAAAGGACAGATTTCCCAAGTATCCTGGGAATTACTCTTGAGGATACCTCCTGAGGTGGTCACTGCTTACTGACTAAGCAGGGTCCCTCCTGAGTGAGAAGATGGGAGCAGGACCAAGAAAAGATAGAAACTTTAACCCTGGAACTGAGGATTCTGGGTTTTCTCGGGGTTCTTTTAGAGATTCAATTACCACTGTCATATTTGGGAACACATCATTCTATAAAAGCAAGAAAACATCAAATATAAGAAGGTGTCCAGCACATGGGGAAGGGCCTAGGCCTGGCCCAGGATGATGTGGTGGACTTTGGGGAGTCCCCATTGAGGGCTCTACCTTGCCCTCAACGGGGGTGGATGGGGTGGGGAGTAGGTCAAGGGTGGGGGAGGAGGGGTAGGGTGAGGGGAGGGAGAGGGAGAAAGGATTGATATGTGAAGCAAGCTTGTTCCTAATTTGAACTGATAAAAAAAATTTTTTTTTAAAGAATGGAGATACCATAATAGAGGGAGACATTTTAGGTTTACAGAGAAATCAGGCACTAGGGAAAGGTCTGGAGATCTACAAAGATGACACCAGCTAACAATCTAAGCAACAGAGGAGAGGCTACCTTAAATGCCCTCCCCTGATAATGAGATTGATGACTGCCTTATATGCCACCCGATAGCCCTCATCCAGTACCTGGTGGAAGTAGAAGCAGACACCCACAACTACTCACTGAACTGAACTGGAATCCAGATGCAGAGAAGGACGAGTGAAGAGCAAAGGGGTCCAGACCAGGCTGGTGAAACCCACAGAAACGGCTGACCTGAGCATTGGGGAACCCTTGCTCCCCAGACTGACAGCTGTGATACCAGCACGGGACTGATCCAGACCCCAGGAACGTGGGTTTCAGTGAGGAAACCTCAGAAATGTATGGGGCCTCCTGTAGTAGTTCAATACTTATTCCTAGCATGGGTGTGGACTTTGGGAGCCCATTCCACATAGAGGAATACTCCCTGAGCCAAGACACACAGGGGTGGGCCAAGGCCCTATCCCAAAGGATATGATAGACTCTGATGACACCCTATGGAAGGGCTCACCATCCAGGAGGAGCAGAAAGGATATGTGATAGGTAGGGTTTTTGTTGGGGTGGGGGTGGTAGGGGAGGAGGGGAGGGAGAAGGACACTGGAATTGTCATGAAAAACAATCTTGTTTCTAATTAAAATAAAAAAAATTTGCACAAAAAAAAGAAGGTGTCCAGGTGTCCAGGGTGAAGACCCACATTACACCTGCAGTTTGGATGGCCCCATGATTAAGATCATAAGACGGGCCCTGCTGGTGAAGGAAGGCACATGGTTACACAACAGTTACAGAATCATGGGTGACACAAAGGGGACATGGGGGAAGGGGCAGAGCATTTTCTCACCCCTCTGCTCAGGCACAATGATATTTTCTAGGAGAAATCCTTTTCTCAGTGTGAACTTCCTAAATTCCTCCAGGACCTCCAGGTTTTCTTTTGGACACTTTCCTGTCAGCAGAGGCCAGATAAGCAAGGGGGCATGACTACACAGCTCTGTTGGGAGCCAGTGACACAAAGACAAAAGCATGAAGGAGGCCCAACCCTGGGGCCTCCTTCAAGCTGAAGTAGACGGCAGAAAGAGGGGAGGAAAGTTTAGGGTGAGCATTGGATGGATACCACAGGAAGTGGGTATCACTGATATAAAGGGCTACTGTATGACCAAACATATGTGACTTCCTAAGCAGACAAGTAATGCCATGCCTTAATCAGGAAGAAGCTTGTTTCAGGGCCAGTAGTCTGCCTCCTGTCTCTAGGGACCCATGTTCATAAAAAGTATCTGTTCGGACTCTAAAGAGCCCCTATGGAAGGCCTCACCCTCCCTGAGAAAGGATATGTGATTGGTAGGGTTTTAGTTGTTGGGGGAGGAAGGATGGGAGGGAGAGGGAAATGGGATTGACATGTAAAACAATCTTGTTTCTAATTCAAATAAAAATGGAAAAATAAAAAAAAAAGTATCTGTTAGGACACAGTCTTTTAATGAAGAACCTGTCTTTTAATGCTATGAAGACTGAGAACCCAGAAAAGGACATGTAGAAGTTCCAGTGACTGGCTGTAATTTCTGCCCTATTGGTCAGTGTGTGGTGATTCCCCTGCAAGCTTTACAGTAGGCAGGGGAGAAAATGATCCACAAGGAGATAAGACTGAAACAATTTTATTGTAACTGGTGCTGATCCAGGACTTCTAGAGTCTGGCCCAGATCATGTTACTTTAGGAATATTTGAGCACAGCACAACCTTTGAAAGAAATATTCAGATAACAATTAACTCAGTCCCAAGTGCATTTTTACATTGAGATTCCTTACAAAGTACATCTGGCTTCTTTCACAAGAATGGGCACTGTTGATTCAGAGATAGTGCCCAAGATTTAGGGTCTAGGGTGCTTGATTGAGGTAAACACAGTGCCTGTGGGTGTCAGGTTTGGCCTGGCCCTAAGATAACACAGAAGTCACTTAGGATGTTGTAAAGCACAAACGACCTAACTCAAGAGTGGGTTTTATGGTCTAAAAGCAATGCTCAAGATGTAGGGAGAAAGGTCTTGGGTAACTAAAAGCCTAAATTCTGGAAGACAAGGCAGAGCCTGTCCCATCAGACAGCAAAGGATCACCAGGTTGTAAAACAACATCATCCCTAGAGTTCTAGGAAGAGCAACTACACCACATACCCTTGAAGAGGTGAGCTTTGTGTTAAACTTTCCTGGCTTCCTCCAGTGATTATCTGTGTGCACAAGGATCTTTGTTCTCTACATCAGTGCTCAAGGCCACATCTGCTCATGGAAGTTCTGCACAAATCACACCTTCCCACTTCAGAGCATGCACACTTACCACACAGCAACTCATCCAGAGCTGCTAGAGGGACACACAGGGTGCCAGGGGATAGCTGTGCACATTCAAATAGCTAACGGTAGTAAAGGGCATGGGCAGGAGGTGGGGTCTCTGAGGTCCCCACCTATGAGGTGTCTGTCTTGGAAATTTTTCTCAAACAAAAGGTTTCAGTGTATAAGATGTAGTGGTTTCTCACCAGAAGCTCATAGATATAGAAGACCTTATGGCCTGAAACTGCAGATTAAAGAGAAATGGGTGTGTAGTGTCTTTTTCAAAGACAACATTCAGCCCACACTAAGGAACAGTCTAGAATAAACCATGAGCACACAGCCAGCTGACTCCAGGCCTCGTTTTGGCCCCATGACAAGACAGATGTTCCTCCTGAAAAAGTGTTATCCATAGCTATGGAGTCAGGACCATAGGTGTCATGGAAGATGGAGGCTGTGCCTGAATGTCCTCCCAAGCAGTTACAATGCCTTGCTTCCTAAATCCTAAGCTTCAGTCTCCCTATTGGCTAGTGGACAGAGCTGTCTAAAAGGAAGCATGGTCTCTTCTGCTGACCAGCCTGTGATTTCTAAAGTCATCTGAGAATTAGCTGGGTAGGTCTTCCTGAAAAGTAAATAGGGCAGGGATGCTGCAACCCCAAAGCTTGCCTAGCAGGTATAATCAAGTGCAGCCAGGGGTACCATGTTGGATAATAACCTGGGAGATGCTCCACTGGCCATGACCATGGGTGTGATATTGATTGTGTTAATAGATTGTGGAAGAATCATTTCAGTGTGGGCAGGAGCATTCCTTGGGCATCAGATCCCAGACTGTGTAAAATGGTGAAGCCATCGGAGCACTGGTGTGAATGCATTCATTGTTGTCTTCTGACTATGGGTATAGTATGACGAGCAGCTGCTTCATGCTCCAGTTGCCTGGATGTCCCTCTATTTTGTACTGTACCTTGAACTGTGAGCTAAAGTAAACCCTTTTCTCCCTTAAGCAGTGTTAGTTTTTATCACAGCAACAGGATAAGAAACTGAGACAGGGACTCACAGGTGGTGTATTGACCAGGCTCCTCTGTTCTCTGGATGCGAAATCCTACCTTAATGCACTGGCCCTCAGACCTGGAAAACAGGAAACCAACCAGCAGCCTCTTTCAGAACACATGCCTGTGCTCTACTGGGATCACCTGGTTCATCAGCCTTAGAACAATGACCCCTGAAATCCAGTATCAAACCCTCCAAGTTTTAGGATGCTGAGACTGTGGTCCCTCAAAGGAAAGGCCTTTTCTGTCACCAGTGTCCAAACACAGACAGAGGAGGGGAGATAAAGTTGAAAAGACACATGGGGAGCACTCACATGACAGTGGTCCTGATCTCCAAAGTTCCTTGTTCCGGGCATGTCACTCTGTGAGGGAACACTACCACAGGTCTCCTCTTCTCTGCCAGGTTCCTTTGAATCACTATGGCCTTTATGAACCAGACACCTGAGAGCTGTAGCAGACAGAGTCCTGAGCCCACATTTGCCCAACCCAAGTCTCTCCCAGGTTTCCCATAGGCATGCAGCCTGAACACACATCCCAGAGACCAAGATGAAGCCCCAAATTGGTGAGGCTCCATTCCCCAACCCCATGCTCCTTAAAATTCAAGTATAACTACAGTTTTGTGGTCTAGTTGAAGCAGAAGCTGTCTGTCTCCAAAGGCTGAAAACATTTAGGAGCCTAGGAAACAACACACAAAGTCCTATCAGATAGTGAGACTTGCTGGTTCTGGGTGTCACTGCTCCAGGACCCTTCCTGCTCCACCTCTGTGGCCCAGGAGCCCATGAGTGCTAGAGAACAGCAGTGTCTGCTCAGACTCCGAGGACCTAAACCCTCACAAGTGCTAGCCCCGGTCCTCAGGCACTGGACAGCAGTCAAGCCTTCCACATACACCTGTCCACCATCCCTCCCTGCCTCGCTTTGTCTTCTGAGAGGAAGGGCAGGTCATCCTGGGGCTGTAGGGCAGCCACCAGGACAAACAGTGTGACAGTCAGGAGCAGGCTCTTCATCTATAGGCAGTATGCTCTCAGACAAGGCAGGACACTGGGGTGACAGGATGCAGCTGTGCTATTAATCTACATTCTGCCATGTGGCTCAGTTACCTCTGTTCTGTACCATATGTCCAACGTCTTCAGAGTCTCACTAGCATCCCCACCTCTCTTCTTCCCATAGTTACAGTTCCCTCCCCACAAGTCCCACCTATTATTTCCTGCCTATCTATTGACTATTCAGCTCTTTATTAACCCAGTCACAGTCACACATCTTCACACAGTGAAAGCAAATAGCTTAGGGACATCAACTTTGACAAAGGATATTGGATCCTCTACTGTGTTGGTCATTGGAGGTCCTGCTGAAAGGGCTTGTGGAGCTTCAGCCAACCCTGAACAATTGAGACTCTTTTCATACCTTGTGACCTGTGTTAGGTCTAGTGCATAGAGTTGAGAGACAGGACAATGTTTGTACAATTGCATCAATGACTAAAGCTTCCCACCACACAAGATGGCCAGCTCCCTCCCCATCAGGAGCTTTGCCTCCTTCCTACCCATTCTGCAATTCTTGGCCTTCAATGTCCTCTTTGGAGACCTAGCTGGCCCAGGATCTGGAAACAGACATTGGTCACACAATACTGTCTTTGTGCTTCTATGTACCCTGGTTGGACAGTTCCACCTATTTTCAAACAGTAAGTACCCCAGTTGGACAGCTCAACGTAGTTATAAACAATGTAGACATGGATTGGGCAGCAATACATATCTATAATGCATATTTTTAAACTACACTGATATTTATTTATTTATTTATTTATGTATTTATTTTATACAAGTGCTCTATCTTCATGTGCCCAGGCACACCAGAAGGGGGCATCAGATCTCATAATGGATGGTTGTGAGCCACCATGTGGTTGCTGGGAATTGAACTCAGGACCTCTGGAAGAGCAGCCAGTGCTCTTAACCTCTGAGCCATCTCTCCAGCCCCCTATAAAGCATATTAATGAGCACTCACTACAAACCTTGGCTCTTGCTGAGGTGCTCATATGACCTAGGCCTTGACCCCAGCACGCAAGGTGCTGCTGAGCAGGAAGTCTGTCATCCCAAGGGCAGGAAAGGGCAGGGCCTGTGCTCTTTAGAAGTAAAGAATAATGAGAAGGTTGCAGTCTCCAGGTCTGTGGTGCCAAGGATTCTTTTGATTGTTTTCTTGCTGGTTGAAATCAAATAGCTTATACTTCAGCATGTGGATCATGGATGAAAGCATTTGTGACAATGGTGTATGTGATTCCATCCTTTACAAAAGTGATTGACAAATCATGAATCTCACGCGTGGTATGATTGAAGCCACTTGCACTCCTATCACCCACCTGTCATTCCCTGTGAGCCTGTGAGCTGAGTTCTGCCAACTATGCTCAGATACCCAATAGTTAAAGCAATGAGAGAATCGATCTAGAGTAGGTGAGGCAGGGATGGCGGTCACTCCCTGGTGACTGAGACAGGGCATCATGTGGAGTCCTCAGACAGTCAATGTTCTCAGGAGTCAAAAAGCAGGTGGCTGGTGCCAACCCAAGGTAGACACTGTGGAAAGATGGTAAGGTAGGAGAGAGAGGATTCCCTGTCCACAGTGTGTCATGGCACAGACACTTCTCTGAGTGACCCCATTTCATTCTGGTGGTGGTTATTACAGGGTTCCCCAACTCCACAGCTCCCAGTCTCACCACTTCTGGTCACATCCTTCAGTGCCCTGAAATGTGAACCTCAGTGTGAGCACCTTTTAGATGCTGCTAAGTTCTAAGTGCCTCACTGCAGGGTCCAGTGTCTGGGTGTTACACAGCATTTATAGACAGGGAGGTCTTGATAGCTTAACTGAAAGCTTAACACCAAAGGGGAAAGGAACTAAGACAGAACCAAGTGCCAGGAGTGGGAAATTTCTATGACAGACCTGATTGTGTTTTGGGGAGGATTGTGGTGGCATTGGAACTTTGGACTGGAAAAGCCATTGGCTGATAAAAGCTCAATGGTGCTTCCATGAGAGACAGGAAGGAAGGAAAGGTGAAAGCAAAGCAGATGATGAAGGACTTCCTTGTGAAGGTTCAGAGGGAAGCAGAGACTCTACCTGGGCCAGTTTGTGTTATTTTGAATTAATAATCTATGGTGTCTGATCAGCTGGAGCGGAAGAATGGCTGTGATCAGCCAGAGACCAGCACCACTGAAGAGAAACCACTGCTTCACTCGGACAATCTGCGCTGGTTATCTGGAGCTGAGAAATTAGCAGTGATTGAAAAAGAGACCAGAATCACTGAGATACAGTCTTCTGTGAATATTCCCTCAGGGACAGCATACAGAAGCTGTAGTCCAGAGGGAACTAAGGCTGCGTCTCATGTGTTTATCTGAACTTAGTAATGTGTAAGAGTCACCCAAGTGGTGCTAGATTTTATATAAGTTTTATTAGATTTATTCATTTCAATTTACATGTGAGGGATTTGGCTGCATGTATGTCTGTGCACTGTGTGCTTGGTGCCCACAGAGATTAGAAGATGTCATCAGATTCCCTGGAAATGAAATTATAGATAGTTTTGAACTACGATAGGGGTACTGGGAGTCAATCCCTGATCCTCTGCAAGAGCATCAACTGCTCTTAACCACTGAACCATCTCTCTAGTTCTAGGTGGTGCTGGTTTTGAAGGTATGAAGAGATCGTGGAGAGAAGCTGAGGCTGGAGCCCTGAAGAAAGACCATGGGTGTGGGTGTAGCCTCAGTTGCAATAGAGACCCCAGAAAACTGGAGACACCAGTACCACGAATAATCACTGCCAAAGACAGCAGCATATGTAAGTTGGGGGATGGTCTGAGACTATGACGTGAGCTATTTGTTCTGGAGAATGCTGAGGCTGGGAAGTGGAGCTTTCTGTACAGGCCCCTAAGTCCAAAGAATTATACATAGGTCCCAGACATCAAGCACTTTTTGCACTGTTGAAGTTTGATTGTAGCTTGTGTTGGTTGTAATTGTGTCCTGGTTCTTCTCATGTGGAGCAGGAAGTATTTTACTGGGTATTTTCTATTCACAAGAACCCACATTTGAGCACCTTTGAACTTTGAAAGAGATACTGGGTTTTTAAAGGGAACATAATTTTTTACAATGTTGGAATTTTTGAAGACTATGGGACTTTCAAAGTTGTTTTGGTTTTATATTGTGATATTAACATCAACCTGACAGCTGGGGAACAAATAGAAAGGAAAGACTATGGTTTAATACTGGTGTATTTAGGCATTGAGTTGATGAGTGGTCCTTTGTGCTGGTTAGTTTTTAGGTCAGCTTGACACAAACCTAGGCCCCTCTGGGAAGAAATCTCAGTTGAGGGATTTACTCCATCAGACTGGCGGGTAAGCAAGTCTGTGAGTCATGTTCGTGAATAACAGCTGATGTGGGGGGACACGACTCATTGTGGGCAGTACCACCCATGTGCAGTTGGTCCTGGGCAGTAGAAGAAAGCGGCTAGGCAGGTCATGAGGAGCAAGCCAGTGAGCAGCACTCCTCCCGCCGTGGCTTCTGCTTCTGTTCCTGCCTCCATATGCATGTCTTGAGATTGCTACCTGGCTTTCTCCTATCACAGATGGTGACCTGGAAGTTGTAGGATGAAATAAACCTTTTTCTCCCCCAACTTTAATTGGGTCAGTTTTTTTTTTTTTAATCAAAGCAGCAGAAATCAAACAAAACCCAATTCTCATGATGAGCAATGAACAGGATAGTGAAAAACCAGAACTGAGAAATGACTTTGCCAAGATGCCATGCTATAACACCATCCCCATCATGGCTCGACCAACCAGGTGGAAGGGATCCATATGCAAAACGGTTTCCTCCCCTGATGTCTGTAACCCTCTGTTAGTGTCTCTAGCTCTCCTTACACTTGTGTTAAGTGTTCACTGTGTTAGCTATCCCTGTTTGGTCTACTGTGTGCTCCATCTCCTGAACATTTAATTATATATTATTGTAAGAGAGACATATGCCATGAGGAACTCCAAATGGAACAAGGTGGAGAGCAGCCAGGAGGACAAGGGGCTGGTAATTTCAATGGAACTGCCCCCAAGTCAGCTGCACAAAGGGGACATTTAAACACATAATAAAAGAAAGTGAAGGGAATGAGCCATGAGTGAGGAAGTAGAAGAGGACTCCAGGTGGGAGGTACATTCAGTGGAGTCTGCAAGAGGCAGAGGGAGCCTGGCTGAGACGCCAACAGACTGGAGGGTGCGGGAGGAAGAGGAAGATGGTCAGAGGCCAGGGTACAAGGATAGAAGAGACAGTGATGAACAGTAGACCAAGCAAGGGACTTTATGTTTACTGTGAGTAAAATGGGGAGAACAGGAGTGTGTTGACACAGTAAAAGCATGACACTGTTTTTTTACACTTTTTTAACAAATTTATAAGTTTGCATACAGAATAATGAGTTTATTTATGATATATTCGTATATGTGTGGGTTGTTTTGTTCTAATGTGTAGTCTTTTGACAACATCCTTCCCTGTGCCCGTCCCTAAACCCAGGAGGAGGTGGAGAGGTACATACATCTGAAGCTGAGACTGCAGGCAGGTCCTTCCATGACTACCTGACTGCTATATGTACTTCTGCCCAGATGCCTATGGTCTCCTGGCGCCATGACATGCTATAGAAGAAGGAGAATTGTTCTCCATGCTGGGGTGACTCCAGATTTCTCAGTGGTGGGTCAAATTTGGGGTCACTCATAACCTTTCAGAAACCTATCCCCATGTCATGCAAGTAACTAAGACACAGGCTTTTTTGGCAAAGATAGAGATTGATCTAAATGTACTTAAGGCTGTTATTGCAGGTCTGTATAAAGTGAATAGAGTATGCTCATGTCTCCCAAGAAAACCTTACACAAGTCCTATTAAGTGACATAAATACCTCAACCTATCATGCCTCAGGAACTCTGTGCAGGACAAATGGAGGGCACAACATAGAAAAGGTCATGTGCCATGTCAATGCACACCATGAGCAGGACGTTATCCTAGAGACCAACCCATGGACATTTCACCCTGGGTCGCGTGGGGTCCTCCCTTCCCTTCCCCATTCAGGGAGCACATCCACTGTGGCTGCCAAGCTACAGGTGGCCATGTATGGGGACAGGGGCAGATGGACTGACTTTTCACAGCAGACCTCTCAAGTCATGGTGGGCTGGCCTCAAGAACCTTCTCTATAGTCCAACCCCAAGATGTACTGAGTCATGACTTCAAAGCTTCCTCTTCCCTAGGGATTTGGGAAGATGGTCCAGGCAGGAGCTGGCTGTATTTTGTTTGTGAATAATGTGCCCAGGGAAAGATGAAAACAGGACACTGTCTGTCAACTTCAGTGGAGACCAGGGAAGGTCTTCCCATCCTTCTTTCTGGTTTGGGTGACACTTGTGTTTGTTCTTCTCATTCCTGCACATTGGGTTCTGGGCTCTGGGGCCCTCTTCCCCTAGAGGGCTTCAAAGCTGGGACAAGTGTTTCACAGAGACACTGAAGACTTCTCCAGACAGTCTGTCCTCCATATGCTAAGAGCAAAAAACTATGGCCTCAAACTGGACAACCACCACTCATCACCAGGGTCAGAACACTAGACACAGCTACTAATAGAGATAGCCAACCTATGCCTGTCTCCCTGTGACACCCTCAACCTTTTCTCCTGCTCTAGCTACCACAGAGGCAGAAGCTCTGTCTACATTGCACATGTCTGGGTGACCTGCTCCTGTGCCTTGTGACCCTGAATGTCCTGGGATACCCCCTATGGGGACCTGTGAGTGTGGAAACACATCTTTCCTTCTTTAAGATCATGCTCAGCTCTGATCATCTACCCTCACCCAATTATCACAAAGCTGGGATTCATTAGACTCATCCATTTTTCCAGAGATAAAACCAGATTTATTAAAAGAGGAGGCATGGCAGAGTCTGGACACTAGGATCTGTCCTCTCGGACCAACAGGAGTCCTGCATACGGGTGCAGGTGGCAGGTGATCAGCTCCTGGTGGTTGAGTCATCTCTACAGAGCTTGTTCCATGCACTAAAATCCTCAGATCACTCACAAGAATCTATTTGTAGAACCAGAAAGAGACAGAGTGCTTCTTTCATCATGTCTTACAGAGAAATGCTAAACAGAAAGGAGAAATGAGGAAAAACCCAATCTCTACCGTCACAAGGAGGGTTGAAGATGTCTGTTCTGTTCAGACCTGTTTTCACCACAAATGATTCGTACAACCTCACAGCTTGTAGGTCTGCAACTAGAGAACGACCTGTAGGACACAAAGGGTGGTGATCTGTTAGAATGACAGGCCCCAGTCCAGATAGGATAGTAAATCATGTTTGAGGAAATGAGACCACCATGATTCCTTTTGGATCATCTGGAACCTGAGAAGACTCAGGACAGTAATGGAGAGGCCCCAGTTCAAACTTCCCGTTAAAACAGGCCAGCCAGGTGGGAGGAGTCAGAAGGGAATCATGATCACATGAGGTTTGGGACAAGTGTCACAAGGGTCTGCTGCAGTGCTGGATCACCCAGAAAGGCTTCTAAGCAGAGGGCTCCCACCCCCACAGCCCTGGGGGGCAGAGGACAGGTGCTGGATTCAATGCACAGGCATAAGCTGGATACAGCCTATTCCCTCTCCTAAAGGAAAGTGCTGGGTTTCAAAGCTGGGGCAGCATGAGGGGGGTCAAGGGAGGGTTCCACCAGTGACTGTTCACATCCATATGTTCATTATGCTCTAACCCTCTCCAGGCAGGCCCACATCTGCCAACATACCCCTGAGTAGCCCATCCCCTGCCACAAAGCCATATATGAAAGAGAACATCTTTTGCCCTCACATACTTCAGGCCAACAGTGATATTTGATGAAGAAGAGGAAGGTCAGAAAAAAACCTAGCAACACACAGATGATCTTGGCAGCACTGGGACTTGGTGTGTTGGTCATGTGTGAGGGTAGGGCAGGAACGCGTTTCTCCTAGGTCTGCCTTTTCTGTGCTGTGACACGCCCCTCCCCCAGGACACTGTTATAGTGACTTTGGCCGCAGAGCTTGCATTGGGGGCACGGGAGAGAAAGGGGTGGTTGGGAAGGTTGCTGCGGGGTACAGGAGGGAAGTAGCACTGTGACACACAGTTGGGAAGGATCCTGGGAGCAGAGTGGCTGTAGAACACCAAGAGAGATGTGAAGTGCAGTCAGAACTGTAGGCTAATGACAGACAGGAGGCTCTCAGTGCTTGGTGGAGGTCATGTCTCCACCTGGCACTGGTGACCTTAGACTCAAGTACTCTCCATGTGTCCCTTAGTGTCCACATCAGTCCTGTGAGAATGAGGACAGAGACACTAGACCCTGACAGCTGCTTTCCCCAGAATGTGGCTGACACCTGTCTCTCAAAAAAAATACACACTTGATTATTTTTTTGACCTGTTTGATAGTTTCAGTACGTTTAAGTTTTCTGAAGGGAAGGCAAAGAAAAACTGAGTTTTTGCCTCTCCCTCTGCACTGCCCAAATCTATAGACTGACTCCCCGTCAGCTGTTTGTCTCTCCTCTTTCTTTTAAACAGGAGCTGGGCTGTGACTGCAGGACATCTCAACTGTCTTGTCAGAAAGGAGCCTGTTATGTGCAATAGGATGCTCAGGAGAATGCTGGGATCCTCGTGCCAGGACCCCACACCTGACACCAGGACAACACCACAGTCTCGGGATGGGACCAGTGCTCCCAGCATCAAGGGAGTCCCACTAGAAGTCTCCTAAGAGAAAGATAACAATAACAGACTGAGAAGAGAAAGAAGGCATCAGGGCTGGGTGAGTAGAGACTAAAAGTGGACCTGGGCCTCAGGACTGGTCATGTGATGATGACTGAGGAGAAGAAGGGGCAAGAGCTTGTAAATCTTTCTCCCAAAGACCCAAAGAATGACAGGAATTGTCCCAGTTGGAAACTAGACAAAATAGGGTAGGAAGAACCCACTCTGGACCCATCAGCTCACAAGTTCATAGATAATGCTCACAAACTCACACACCTATGAGCATTGTCATTATGTAGGTGGGATGTTTAAAGTTATCCTTGTAGTAGGCCAGGGCGAAATCCTCTGTGATCAGGAAAAAGATGCCTATGTAGTGCTTCGACCCTGTGGACACAAATGAGCCATATGCTCATGGGGTATCTTTAGAGGTCTCTATGAAAAAGCAGAAATATGGGTGTGAGCACTTACAGGCTTGAAAGAAACCAGGGAATTTGGGGAAATCATCCAGGTACTGCTTGAACAAAACACATCCAATGGGTTTCCTGAAATACAGGATTAAAAAATGACTCTAATTGGGGTGTTTTCCTGCCTTTCCCAGCACACATCATGGGCCCAGACAATTAGATCAGTTTTCCCTCTCAATGCACAGGACTCAGACAGCAGCCCAGAATTCAGCTGGTGGCAATCCTATACCCTCCCTATGTGCTTTCAAGTCACTCTAGGAGAAAGCAACTGATAGACACTGGTGCAGAAATGGTGAGCAGCCCAGCATCCCTTCAGGACATTCTGGAACCTCAAACACACTTGACTATTTCAAACACAACCTACACACACAACCTGAAGCACCACATGGGTCTCCAAGGACGTGTCCTAAATGACAGGGTCCTGGGCCAACATATGACCCACCTCAGTTTTTCACTAGCACAAAGACCAGGGGAATCTTAAGGAGCCTTAGCTGATCCTTGAGCAAAAATGAGCAGACCCCTACACAATTATGCTTAGCTCATTGTCCCTGTGAGCATCATTCCTGTGGTTACTGAAGATACCTGGTGCATTGCACAAACAACACGAAAGGATTCCATGATGACATGGAGAGTTAGCTAAGATCAGGGAGTGTGTGTGATGGATAAGGGGCAGATGATGCAGCAGAGACATCAGCCTGGATGTCCACACTCACATGATCTTCATCCTGAACTCCAGTTTCCCAATAGCATTAATGACAAAGGTGAAGGGCGGCAGTGGGCTGAGCTTCTTCTTTGCAGGAATAGGCATGTTTCCAGCCCAGCGAGTTATGTACCACTTTCCTAGAAGCTAGAGGGGAAGGCATACCTGAGTCAGGCTTCAAGGTCAAGAGAAGTCGGGAAAAGGGTTCCAAGGTTGGATATGAAGTGGGATCAGAGGCCGGGAGGGGCTTGGGGAGCATCTTATTGCAGACTGGTAGGATAGTAGGAAACCTGGTCATTATTGGATCTTCTCCACCATTTTCAGGCAGTCAGGCAAGCTGCAGTAAGGTGTCTTCTGGGAGATAAATTTCCTGGAAGGGACTCTATCCTGTGTACTTGAGAAGGTCCTGCACAAGGAGCTAAGAAAAGTCACCCAGAGGATGAGACATGATATAGAGTAGACAGAGCTCAGAGTGAGTCAGTCATGGGTGGAAAATACCACTAAGCATGCAGAGATTGTGGAATCAGTTGTGGCCACAGTCACCCCACTCACCTGTCAACTGAACGTGGGTTCAGTACCTGTTACCCTCCACACACACACAGTCAGGGAGAATTACCCAAGGACCTGACTCACCAATGTTCTCACACAACCAATCAGTACTCAGTACTGTCTCTGTCCCTACCTTGACACAATGGCCTCAAAGACCTTAGTTAGCATATGACTCTCACCTCAGGCACCTTGGTCCTGACCCCTAGGATCCACACACCCTTGCCCTCCTTGTCTCCTACACACAGGGACCAAGGTGAGAGTTGGGATGGGTGGCTTTCCTCCTTTTGTGAAGGACAGGCAGGATGAAGACCAGGCACTTGGTGTGGAAAGGACAGACAGTGGAGCTAGGTCTCCAGACCTGGGTGTCAAAGAGCATGAGATGCAGCTGGCCAGCTCCCTTATTGGAGAAAACACTTGTGAGTAAGCTGTGTGACCATGATGGATAGCTCAGTGAACTGGAGTTCTTCCTAGAGGGAGATAAGGTGCCTAGATACCAGCCTTGGTCCTGGGACCCATTTGGTACAGATGCTCCTTGGCTTCCAGGACAAATATATCAGTGAACAGGAAAGGCACAACCAGGCACCTCTATTCTTCAATGACAGGGCAAGGGAGCATGGCTGGTAACCTTAGGACCTTCACATTTTCTCAGGAGGTGATCCCATACGTTAGTAAACACACCTCTTGGGAAGTCCATTCTCCTGACCTTCCCTCCCAGCAATGCTCAGCCCTCTGCAAACAGCTGTGCTGCATCTGTGCACATCCTCCTGCATGGACTTCCAATGAGAACACAAGTTCTGAAAAGACTCAAGTCCATGGATTGAAAAGAAGGTTCTCTAGAGTTGACAGAGGCCGACAGAGGAGGCACTAGTCACTGTGACAGAGTGGAGAGCCAGGTAACTCTAAAAGCCACCCCTCTACTTGTGGATACAGGTCAAATAGCCCAGAATTAGACACAGGGACTGTCACACAAGTCTACATGTGAGTCCAGAAATGACCTTAGACACTCACCCAGTTCAAGGTCATGACCTAAGAACCCAGATTCCACCCTCAGTGTTCCCAGGGCTCTCACCTTCTCAGTGGTGGCAGGAAATGTGCCAGCCCTGTAGGCAGCAGGAATCACTAAATCTTCTTTGTCTACTGCTGCTACAGAAAGTAGAGTCAGGCCCATAGGCAGCAGAAGCAGCTTCACGGTGGCCATAGCGCCTGTGCGCTCCTGGCCTCCCTGCGGCATGTATACCCTGCACGGGCGACACCCAGCCTCATCTGCACAAAGGCCAGTCCATGTGTGGAGTGATTGCACTGTTTTGTTTGGACCTCGTGAACACATGGTGCAGATTTCTTTAATTAACCACCTGCCTGTGCTTTCACTCATTCTGAGGAAGCCTTGTCAGGAGAGAGAATGTTATCAGAGCAGGAAGCACTACCTCAGAATCCAGAGCAGGAGGAAAACAAGAGCTCCCAGTTCCTACCCTTTCCATGTCCAAGATCTAGTCCCACCAAAACCAGTCACAACATTTCCTCTTCTCTCCCAGAGCTACCAGCTCCAAACACAGTCACCAGCTCCTCATCACATAGCCGTGGTTGATCCAAAGCCCCCAGAGTGCTCAACTGTGGTCTCTCCCCACCACACTCTGGTTCCTGTGTCCTGTCTTCCCCCGCACACTCATGAGGACCCTGAACACCTCCCTGACTCTGCATGTCCTCCCGAAGCTCCCATGCAACTCAGCGTCGGGGTTTCTAAAAAGCCTCCAAATCCTACTTCACCTTGTCTCAGAGCTGCTCGTTTCTCTCGGTTCAGACTCCAAGAGTTGGGACTCAAACCAGACTGGTCTCCCCAGATTGCCCAACTCCCATTGGTCCTCTATGCCACAGGACAGTGCAAATCCACTGCCTTGCTTCTGTGCACATGTGGAGTTGTGTGTGTGTGTGTGTGTGTGTGTGTGTGTGTGTGTGTGTGATTGTATGTGTAAGAGTGTGCTCACACAAGCACGCCTGTGTACAAGTGTGACTGTGCATATTTGTATGTGAGAGGGCACATGTGCATGTGTGTCTCAGAGTTTATGTGTGCCTGTCATTGAATTTCGGTGTCTCCCCCTGCATATATAAATGGGTGAGTACATGCTTTGTGCCTGGGTGTGTGTCTCTGTCTTTGCATATACAAGGATACTCATATCGGTGTGTTTGTGTATTTGTGTCTGTACTTATATGTGTCTGTGGATGAGCCTGTGCCATTGGGGGACAGTTTTTGTATGGCTGCTTGGGTACTTCTATTTCTATGTGTGCATCTGTATCTCTGTATGTTCATGTGGCAGGGTCTGTGAGAACCCAAATCTGTGTCTATATACTCCTGCCTGTGTGGATGTGTCTATGTGTGGGATAGTTTCCTGAATTCTATTATAAGAATCTGAAATGATGACCCCCACAGTCAACATGCTTAAACACTTGACCACTAGTTGTAGGCACTTTGTTGGGAAAACTAGAACCTTTGGCACTGTGGCCTCACTAGAAGATGCTGGATGCCAGTGGAATCCCCTCTGGGTGTGTCCCCAAGCACTCTGCCTCCTGATCCACTAGACTGTGACAAGCTCCCACGCCCAGAGTCAGAGATAATTCACCTACCTCGCCTTCTCATAGGATGGACAGTATCTCCTGAAGCATGAGTTGAATTCAATCCCTAACATATTGTGTTATTTCTGTTGTGTATTGTGTCCAACTAGAGAAACTAACAGAAGGAATAAGTACTGATAAGTGGTGTTACTGCTGTAAGAAGCCTGAGAATGTGGGTCTCGGGCCATGGAATAGTTATGTGGGAAATTAGGAAGGGATTACAGCTAAAGGCTAAAGAAGCCCTTCACACCCTACCTGATTGACCCCACAGACTAAGTGAGTCATGACAGCCTGACTTTGAAGAAGCAGAGAGGAAGGTGAAGATACAGGAGAGGACAATGGGATAAGCTGGTTTGCCAGAAGGGGGATTGTTTGATTTTCTACAGGACAAAGGCTCTAGCGATACCCTGAGCTGCCATGGAGATGGGATTCACCTTGACATAAAAAAGAGTTTAACAGGAAGGAACCTGTGGTGATTTGAAAGAAAATGGCTCCCAAAGGAAATAGCCCTATTAGGAGTTGTGGATTTGTTAGTGTGGGTGTGGCCTTTTGGGAGACCACTTCCTGTTGCTTGCAAGATGTAGGACTCTCAGCTACTTCTCCAGCACTATATCTGCCTGCACGCCACCACGTTGCACCATGATGATAATAGACTGAAGCTCTGAAATGTAAGTGAGCCACCACGATTAAATGATTTCTTTTATAAGAGTTGTCACGGTCATAGTATGACTTCACAGCATAGAAACCCTACTAAGGCAAAAGTTGGTACCAGGGCCTGGAGTATTGCCATCATAAGCCTGACCATGTTTTTGTTTGGAGAAATTTGTGCTTTGGTTAGAAAAGCAGTTGAATGTTTTAAATGCTGCCTAATGGGCCATCCTAATAGAAGCATGGAAAACAGTGGTGCTGGGTGTGATCTGATGAACTGTTTGCGGTTGGCTCAAGAGGTTACAGAGAAGAATTTTAGTATGTTGCCTAGATATCATTCTTGTAATATTTTGGTGAAGAAAGTGGCTGCTTTTTGCCCTTGATCAAAGAGTCTGCCTGAGGCTAAAGTACAGAGTTTTAGATTATTTACATTGGAAGATGAAAACTCCAAACAGACTAATATTGGCTCTGTTGTGTGGTTATTAGTGTTAATCTGATGAAGATTTATAATGAAAAGGAGCAAGCTAAGCAAATAAAAATACAAAATGTACACATTGGGAAAAGGGGAACCAGGATGTGGAATAGAGCTAAATCCTGTGTTCAAGGAGTTAAATGGATTAAGAAGTGAAATAAAGGGAGGTGTGACCTCAGGGAAAGATCCCACACAGCTAAGTTTCCAAGTTGAGAAAAAGAACTAAAAAGCTTAGAGCCTCATGTGGTGGTACATACCTTTAATCCCAGCATTGGGAAGGCAGAGGTTGGCCGATTTTTGAGTTTGAAGACAGTCTGGGCTCCTTGAGCTCCCACTTGCTCAGGTCAGCTGTTTCTGTGGGTTTCCCAAGCATGGTCTTGACCCCTTTGCTCATCACTCCTCCCTCACTACAACTGGACTCGGCTCAGTGCTTAGCTGAGAATCTCTGCTTCTGTTTCTATCAGCTACTGGATGAAGGCTCCATGATGGCATTTAAGATAATCATCAATCTCATCGTAGGGGAAGGGCATTTAAGGTAGCCTCTCCACTATTACTTAGATCCTTAGTTGGGGTCATCCTTGTGGATTTCTGGATATTTCCCTAGTGCCAGGTTTCTTGTTAAGCCCGTAATGGCTCCCTCTACTAAGGTATCTCTTTCCCTGCTCTCCTTTTCTGTTCTTCCCCCAACTCAACTAAGGCACATAGCCCCTTCCCATCCACCGAATCCCCAGAGACCTGGGGGTAGCCCAAACCATGCAGCATCTGCCACCATTGGAGCCTTGGCCCCACACCCACCAGGAGTGGTGAGCAATGGTTCTCCCCCATTTCCCCCTTGTTGAAGGCCCTTGACCGGGGCATATAGCTCCGTCCTGCCCACAGAATCTAAGATTGCCATTTTTGATCCTACCTACCCATAGGTAGGATCAACATCCATATGTTGGTCTTACCTATCCAAGAGCATTGGAGATCTTTCCATTTGGGATATGTTCCTCAATTTCTTGTTCAAAGACTTAAAGTCCTTGTTATACTCGTTTTTCACTTGTTTAGTTAGAGTTACCCCAAGATATTTTATGTTGTTTATGGCTATTATAAAGGGTGATGGTTCTCTGATTTCTTTATGAGCCCATTTGTAATTTGTTGACCCGTCCAGCAGGTCCAGTTATTCAGGGTCTGAAGAGGTCCTGCCTGAAAGAGTCATGGGCGGGAGAAAGAAAGGAGACCAAGCTAGCATCAGTTTTGTCAAGGTCTCACTTTATTGAGGGAATAATAAGACTTATATAGGGATGTGGCAAGGAGGGAGTATAGAGGGAGGGAGTGAGGAGGGAGAAGGGAGCAAGGTCGCTGGCAGTGGGGCTCCTGAGATGGACTGTGGGGCCACATGGAGGAGGAACTGAGGAGGGAACAGGGAGTTAGTGCACCTGGTGTTTTGCATAAGCGGCTATCTAAAAAATGCCTGTTGCCTGAAAACCTCCTATGTTTCTTGTCCTTGGAGCTGCTTATCTCTTCCCGGAATAGAACAGCCAGTGGCAGCAGTTGCCAGGTGGCAAGTCCTTCAAGGACCTGTAGTTTTCCACTGCTCTGGATGGGCCCTTAACTTATGGCTCCCAACATCTCCCCCTTTCCTTTATTATGAAGAAGTGTCATGTTATTGGGTCAGGACCCCTGTCTTAGGACAACTGAGGGGTTGCGTCCCTCTCTCTGGCACCATGCCCGTTGAGCCGGCCTCTACGGCCTCTGTGTGGCGTGCTATCCATCGGAGGGTCCCTCAGGCTCCAGTCATTGAGTATCCTGCCCTGGACGTGGGGAGGCGGGATCAAGGCCAGACCTATTAACTCCAGGCTGTCCGGGCAGACAACGAACAGCAAACTTACTGATCTGGTGAGGCTATCGGTTAGTGGGGTCAAAAAAGGAAAAGAAAGGGAAGGATAGAGGGATCAGGGGCATGCTGTTCCAGTCAAAACGCGCCAAGGATTCCAAGGCGCATAGGCTGGGGTGCGTAAAGAGGAGAAGTCAAGGGCTCTCACAGGCGTTGTCAATTCCTCTGTCAGTTCTGGTTCCTCAGCTACCTCTAAATCCGGTGTCTGGAGGCGATGGTAGTGAACGGTAACAGGCTCCTTAATCATGGCATCGATCTGTGTCTTAACAAATCTGGTTAGTTTTGCAAAGGCCCAAGGGCCGAATGATATAAGGAGGAATAGACCCATAAGGGGTCCCAGGATACTTGGCAAAAGAGTTGATAGCCAGGGAGAAGTAGAGAACCAGTTCTCATACCATGATTCTTGTTGTTCCCTCTGTTTTTTCCTAATTTCTAGGTTAGTTTTTACTTTCTCTATGCTGTTTTGTACCAGTCTAGTCTTTTTCTTATAAAAACAGCATTCCTCTTTAAGAGCTGCACAGAAGCCGCCTTCTTTAAGAAAGACAAGGTCAAGACCTCTCCTATTTTGTAACACCACCTCAGAAAGAGAGACCAATGAGTCTTTTAAGTTTTATAATCCTGTTTGTAATTCCTTTATATCTTTGTGCACTGCCATAGACAGTTGTGCATATTGCTGTTTAGAGGTGACGAGGGAGGCTATCCCCGTCCCTGCCCCTGCAGCTCCTAGTCCTAAAATGACAGCCACGGTAATGGCTGAAATAGGTTCTCTTTTCTGTCGAGACCTTTCATTTCCCCTCTCCCATATTGGGAGGAGGTCTTCAGGGTCATGTATGGATAAGCGAGGCATCAGTTGGACAAGTGCACAGTAATCGCGTTCATGTAAAAACTGGGCAGTAATAATGTAGGTGGTGAGTCCCAGAGAGCAAGCAAAATAAGTTCCATCAGGTGCAGCTACATATGTAGATGACTGGCTAATGATGACAGTTTGGTTGCACATTGGCTGTAAGGGTTCTGGGAAACGGAGTTCCAGTCCTCTAATACAGAGGCCTTTGCCTGAGACCTGGCTTAAGGTCAAGCCCTCATGGTTCACGGAATGCCATCTTAGTGAGGAAGTCTCATTAGTGAAGATAAGGTTTTCGAAGGTCAGCATGCCCTCATAGAAGGGCAGCCCAGGGGAAAAGCAAATCCAGCATTCCTGATATCGAGAATTATTAAGGGACTGTAAGGCTAAAGCAGAAGCATTTACCATGGATAGAATGAGTTCCGCTGAGGAAGCAGGTCCTTGGGGTAACATGGGCTGAAAAATCGTGGTGTAGATAGAGGGACTTACAAGTCTCGAGGGGCGGGCAGCTTTAGGGAGTGAGCCATGTAAAACTTGTTGGGGCCCATCGCTATCGTCTGAGCCCAGGGAACAGATTTTATTAGTTTTATCTTAAAGGTTAAGCCAATGTCTCGACCTAGCCAGTATACACGAAGTCCCCATTCCAGCCCCTAGAGTTGACCCAATCATATCTCCTTCCTGGGTCTGTGAAAGAAATATTCAGGGGGTTGCACCATCCCTTGGTAGGGGAATCAGTATAGCACAACCTGGTGCAGGCAGCCTCTTTTGAGCTGGGAATTTTCCTTTTAACTGTAATAAAATCCCAGCTGGAGGAAGGATTCCAATATGTGTCTTCAGTGGTCTCACAGCTCCAGGAGGCGCAATAAAAATCAGTAGAGAGCCCGCATTTTGTTACTAGGGATCTATTTCTGTGGGAGATTCCAGGACAAACATATATGGGCACGTCATTTACAAGCTGTCTTTGTCCTGGATCTAAACATCCTGCAGTACCAGTCTGGTGGTACCCCTGAGGGGCTACCTCCAATGGGAGGAATTGGGTGCTTAATCCCCAGGAATCATGTGCTCCTGATTTTAGTGGAATCACTTTGAGTTTCTCTCCACTTAATTTGATGTTGTCTGGTGGTTTACTGTATATTGCTTTTATTATGTAGAGGTATGTTCATTCTATCTCTGATCTCTTCAAGACCTTTATCATGAAGGGGTGTTGGGTTTTTAAAAAGACTTTTTCAGCAACTAATGAGATAATCGTGTGTTTTTTTAACCATTCCTGTATGTTTGGGATGAAGCCAACTTGATCATGGTAGATGGTTTTTTGTTTTGTTTTGTTTTGTTTTGCTTTGCTTTGATGTGTTCTTGGGTTCAGTTTGCCAGTATTGAGTATTTTTGCATCTATATTCATGAGGGAAATTTGTCTGTAATTCTTTGTAACATCTTTGTGTGATTTGGGTGTCAGGGTAATGGTACCCTCATAAAAAGAATTTGGCAAGGTTCCTTCTATTTCTATTGTGTGAAACAATTTGAAGAGCATTGGTATTAGCGCGTCACTGAAATTCTGGTAGAATTCTGCACTGAAACCATCTGGCTCTGGGCATTTTTTTTTTATGGGAAACTTTAACGACTGCATGGTCTATTTCCTTAGGGGTTATGGATTTATTTAAACTGTTTATCTAGTTTTAAGTTTGGGATGTGGTATCTATCCAGAAAATTGTCAATTTCTTCTAGATTCTCCAATTTTGTGGAGTACAGGTTTTCAAAGTATGACCTAATGATTCTCTGGATTTCCTCAGTGTCTGTTGTTATATCCCCCTTTTCATTTATGATTTTGTTAATTTGGATATTTTCTCTCTGTCTTTTGGTTAGCTTAAATAAGAGTTTTTCTATCTTGTTGATTTTCTGGAAGAACCATCACTTTGTGTCATTGATTCTTTGTATTGTTTTCTTTGTTTCTATTTTGCTGATTCCAGCCCTCAGTTTGATTATATTCTGTTATCTACTCCTCCTGGGTGAGTTTGATTCTTTTTGTTCAAGAGCTTTTAGGTGTGCTGTTAAGCCACTAGTATGAGGTTACTCTAAGTTTTTTTTTTCTCTTATAATCTTTTTTTTTAATTTCATTTTACATTCTAAAGTTCTCTCTCCCACCATGCATCTTGCACCCCCTCACCTCCCCCAGTCCACCTTCTATCCATTACCCAAAAAAAATCATCCAACAGGGAACAAATACAAAGCAGCCCAATTATTACTAGCTGTGGTACCTTTCTTGCTCATATTGGTTAATGACCACAGGTGATGATTAATTCTTTATACCCATTTCTGCCCTCAATCTCGTGATACAAAAAACTTTTGATGACAGGCAGTGGTGGTGCATGCCTTTAATCCCAGCAAGGCAAAGGCAAAGGCAAGGAAAATCTCTGTGAATTTGAGGCCAGCCTTGTAAGGGGCCGTGGGCCCAAAACTATTCGGCTTAAAGCCCACCTTTGTAAGACTTTTAATGACCTGTAAGTTTGTGGCTTAAAGCCAGCTCTGTGAGCCTCCTGTAACCTGTAATTAGATACGGTTTGGCCAAGCAGAACTGCTAACTGCTTCTGTTCCGAGAAAGGGTCTGGAGCTTTTCTGTTCGCTGTTCCAAGAAAGACCACTAGATTTTCCGGCTGACAAGAAGAATGTTCCAGTCCCAGCAAATACCTGATGTTCCTTCTATTATTCCCCCCAATTCTATTGTTGCAGGGCTATTTAAGCCCACTCTAAGCCCCAGTAAATCGAGACCTTGACATTGCACAGATGGACTCTTGTCCTTTCTTGCGCCGCTTGGTCTCCATTCCTCTCTCGCCCTCATGACCCCTTTAGGTGACAACCCCCTCGAGACCCTCGAATAACCTGGCCTGCTGGACGGGTCACAGCCTGGTCTTCAAAGAGAGTTCCAGGACAGTCTCCAAACCTACAGAGAAACCTTATTTGGACAAAAAAAAAAAAAAAAAAAAAAAAAAAACTTTTGATGAGTACATTTAAAGATTTGAAGTAGAGCTGTTTGTTTTTTATGTATCAAAGTTTAGGTTTGTGATTCCATTAAGGTTCCTTATAATAGCCGGGCAGTGGTGGCGCATGCTTTTAATCCCAGCACAGCAGGTAGATCTCTGAGTTCGAGACCAGCCTGGTCGACAAGGGCTAATGCCAGGACAGCCCCCAAAACCACAGAGAAACCCTGTCTCAAAAAAAAAAATTAAAAAATAAAAATAAAAAATAAAGATTCCTTACAAGATTGCCTTTCAAAATAAGTAATAAAGTGATCAGTCTTACATGGGGAAGAGTCTAGGCCTGGCCTAGGATGATGTGGTAGAGCCCCTTTTGAGGGCCTTACCCTGCCTGGGGAGTGGAGGGGGGATGGGTAGGGGCAGGTGGGATGTTGGGGGGGGAGGGAGAGGGAGAAGGAATTGACATGTGAAGCAAGCTTGTTCCTAATTTGAACTAATAAAAGAATTTTTAAAAAAGTGATTGGTCCTTTCTATGTAACTGCAAAAATGCAGCCTGACAGTAAAATAATACCTTGCTTGCCTACACTCTTACTCTAAACAAATTGCTTGGGTATGAATGTATGTGGGTTCTTGGGTTATTTTGTTTTTCACCTGTAATAATTAAAATGATTAATCATGTAGGGGATATGAAAAACATGCTGTTTTTTACTTGTACTCATTGCAATCAATTCAGTTGAAAAATAGAATGTAACCATATTAAAATTTTATATTGCCTAAAATATTTTGCTGGAGTATGTAATCTGTAAGGGAAAGAATAAAGGTAGAGTTAAAATGAAAAGGAAAACATCAAGACTAAAGATAGATGGAGAAGGAAAACACCAAGAGAGACAGAAGGGACATTTGTGGATAGAGATAAGAAAAGAATATACAGAATACAGAATCAGAATATAAAAGAACAAAGAAAATGTCTGAAGGAAACCATCAAGAGTGTGCAACAGGAGACTGCTTCCTGAACATAACACCAGTAACAAAGACACTGAGATCCACAATTAATAAATGGGACCTCCTGAAACTGAGAAGCTTCTGTAGCACAAATGACATGGTCAACAAGATGAAACGACAGCCCACAGAATGGAAAAGATCTTCACCAACCCCACATCTGACAGAGGCCTGATCTCCAAAATATACAAAGAACTCAAGAAGTTAGTCACCAAACAACAAATAATCCAATTTAAAAATTGGGTACAGATCTAAATAGAGAATCCTCAATAGAGGAATCTCAAATGGCTGAAAGGCACTTAAGAAATTGCTCAACATCCTTAGCCATCAGGGGAATGCAAACCAAAACAACTCTGAGATATCATCTTACATGTATCAAAATGACTAAAGTCAAAAATACCAATGGCAGTCTATGCTGGAGAGGATTGGAGAAAGGGAAACACTCCTCCACTGCTAGTGGGAGTGCAAACTTGTACAGCCACTTTGGAAATCAGTATGGCAGTTTCTCAGGAAAACGGGACTCAGTCTACCTCAAGATCCAGCAATTTCACTCTTAGGCATATACCCAAAGAAGCACACTCATACAGCAAGGACATCAGTTCAACTATGTTCATAGCAGCATTATTTGTAATAGCCAGAACATGGAAGCAACCTATATGCCCCTCAACCAAAGAATGGATAAAGAAAATGTGGTACATTTACACAATGGAGTACTTCTCGGTGGGAAAACACAATGGCATCTTGAAATTCAAAGGCAAATGGATGGAACTAGAAGAAAACATCCTGAGTGAGGTAACTCAGACACAAAAAGAAAACATGGTATGTACTCGCTCATTTTTGATTTTTAGACATAGAGCAAAGGATCACTAATCTACAATCCACACTGCCAAAGGAGCTAATGAATGTGTGGATTATAGGCTGGTAATCCTTTGCTCTTGAAGGGACCAGCTCCCCTTTCGGCAGTCATAGCGGCCGAACACGTGCTTGTTTGACCTTGTCTTAGTCACTAGAAAGTCAGATGCCTGCCTTGTGACAAGGAACCAATCAGACATTAGCTGGTGGCGCTATGCTTTACAACCCTGGGTGTACTTTACGGACAAGCACACAGCAATGATGCAGAGCATAGCAACCACCCTGGGAGGGCCTATGGGCCATAACAACCAGTTGGCCAGTCAACACAGGGCAAGCCCTCCAAGCCTGGAGGGTACACCAATAGTGAGCCTGTGCGTACCCCTAGACACTCCCCTTACACTGCCCTATAAGATCTCGGTCCTGTGGCTTCTCAGAGTCTTTTGTAGCCATCCACCATGGCAGGGGTTAGCTCATTAAATTACAATAAAGCCTCATGCAGTTTGCAGCAAGCTCTCAAATCTGCCTGGTGATTGGGGTGACCGAGGTCGTGGCCTGGGACCCCAGATACCTGAGTTTTCCGGGGGTCTAACACTCTGTGTCTAAATATCATATATGAGGGAGCAATTATGGTACTAGAAGAAACCATGCTGAGTGAGGTAACTCAGATACAGAAAAACAAACATGGACTCACTCATGAGTGGATATTAGACATAGAGCAAAGGGTGACCAACCTGTAATCCACAAACCCAGAGAATCTAGGAAACAAGGAGGATCCTAAGAGACACATACATGGACCCCCAAGAAGGGAAAAGGGACAAGATCTCCTGAGAAAATTGGAAGCATGGGGGAAAGGGAGAGGGAGGTAGCAGAAAGAGGAGGGGAGAAAGGGAGGGAAGAGGAGAACAGGAGGGATCAAGAAGGTCATGTTGGGGGAAGAACAGAAGAGGAGAGCAAGAAAAGAGATACCTTGATAAGGGGAGCAATTATGGGTTTAAAGAGAAACCTGTCACTAAGGAAATGTCCAGGGACCCACAAGGATGGCTCCAACTAAGAATCTAAGCAATAGTGAAGAGGATACCTTAAATGCCCTTCACCTATGATGAGATTGATGACTACCCTAAATGCCATCATAAAGCCTTCATCCAACAGCTGATGGAAGCAGAAGCAGAGATCCACAGCTAAGCACTGAGTGGAACTCCTGGAATCCAGTTGCAGAGAAGGAGGAGTGATGAGCAAAGGAGTCAAGACCATGCTTGGGAAACTTACAGAAACAGCTGACCTGAGCAAGTGGGAGCTTATGGACCCAGTCCGACAGCTGGGGAACCAGCATAAGACTGAATCAGGCCCCCTGAATGTGGGGGACCAAAATATTTCCACTATGGAATATTTTGAGATCCAGCCTTTGGTTTCACTAAACAGGAATACTGGAAAGCTCCGGCCCACTATTGTATTGTTAATGCCAGTAGAGCTACTATTGTTTACCATGGCCTCAGGGTAATATGCCTCCTAATTTGCATCTCTATGCACCTAAGCATCTGAATAGGCCTGCACCTGGGCAGGGAGATGAGAGGTGTGTGAGTAACTTGTGAGAACAGAAGGTTAGGAGTTAGGGGCAATCGACCAGAGAGCAGAGAGGGAACAAAGAGAGAAATGGTTCCCTCGTGGTCATGGCAGGATGGTTAAGAAATAGCAGAAAAGATGGCTAATAAAGAAATGACTCTAGGCTAATAAAGAAACTGAGAGCTCTCTAAAGATGACAAGATGCCTGTGTTTGGTCTTTATTGCTGCTGGGTTGCTAGGCGCTTCCAGGTCCACACACCCCCACACAGGCAGAACCTCATGGATTAAGGCTGAGACATACTGGGTCACAACACTTGAACGTGGATGTCAGTTGAGGGGGCTGGGCAGTCTATGGAGCCTCTGGCAGTGGAACCATTATTTATCCCTACTGTACAAATGGGCTTTGGGATGAAGGGATAGTCTCTCAGCCTAGATACATGGGGGATGGCCTAGGTCCTGCCCCAAATGATGTGACAAACTTTTGTGGCCTCACCCTCCCTGAGGAGTGGATGGGGGTGGGATGGGGAGTTGGTGGGGGGATGGGAGGACAGGAGAGAGAGGGAACTGGGATTGGTACGTAAAATAATATTGTTTTTAATTTAAATAAAAATTAATTTTAAAAAAATGGAATACTCTTACTCACCTTCTCTCCAATCTACCTGTCTCACTCCAAAGAATGAAGTTAAATGGGAGATCCACAAGTAGATCTCTCACAAATGCTCATGGCTGCCATCATCTCAGCCTGGGGAGAATCAAAATGCCCTTCAGTAATGGAATCACCAGATTAAACAGACTGCCACATCCAGGCATAGAATGTGTGTCTGCAACCAGAGCAACTTGGCTGTTGTCAAAAACTGACACAACAGCCAGGAAGTGGTGGCGCATGCCCGGCTAGGAAGTTCACTTGTTTTGTGGTAACACAATCCATGACTGTTCCATACCTCGTTGGTGGGAGTTGGACCTCAGAATGTGATGTGATTGGCTAATTTATAATTGCTGAGAAAAAGAAGACTGTGATAGGAAGTCTCAAGAGTGTCCAAGGCAGGAGCTGAGCGTTGGTGGTGCACGCCTTTAATCCCAGTACTCGGAAGGCAGAGGCAGGCGGATCTCTGTGAGTTCGAGGCCAGCCTGGTCTACAGAGCAAGTGCCAGTATAGGCTCCAAAGCTACACAAAGAAACCCTGTCTCGAAAAACCAAAAAAAAAAAAAAAAAAAAAGTGTCCAAGGCAGGGGCTGAAGGTTAAGTGATTAAAAGCACTGGCTATCCTTCCAAAGGATCAGGGTTCAATTCCCAACACTCACAACTGTCTGTAAGCTTCAGTACCAGGGGATCCAACATTTGCACATGAAAAAAAATAAATCATTAAAAAAAAAAGTGTCCAAGCCTTGGCAGATAGCACATGCATGGGGTATCAGGATGGGAGAGGTTTATGGAATAGTGGTTATTGGTGGCTTATTCACCTTTAATAGAGGGGGAAAAATTCTTGCCCGGTATGATGACAGGCAGAGGGAGATGGATCTCTGAGTTCCAGGCTATCTAGGTCTAGTAGAAAATGCCAGGCAAGCCAGGGATACATAAGGATCCTGTCACAAAAAAAAAACAAGAACATTGTGAGATGTGGAAATGTGAGATGTGGAAAACTAGCCAAGGACACAAAGGACCCAGAAACAGTTTTGGAACAAGATAGATGAGGTTTTAAGAAAATGAAGAACATCAGAGCTAAGTGTGGTGGCATGCTTGTAATCCTGTCACTGCAGAGGTAGACCAGGAGGGTCAGGAGTTCAAGGTCATCCTTGGCCGCATAAACAAGCTGGAGCTACCAGAGACTCTGCCTCAATAAAAATCAAGTAACACCAGCTGCAACACTTGGCTCTGCACCTCACCTGGGTAGTACAATAGAGCCAACCTTGTTGGCAAAGGAGTGGGTGAGCCAGCCCTGAAGCTGCAAGCATGGGAGAGCTGTCCCCACTACTCCCCTGTCGTGTGATGGTGTGGGAGGGTGAGAGATGCTCCCCATGACCCCTCATACCTTTCCACCTACAGACAAGAGAGCTGACCCTCCATCTTACCAGCTACAGCATCAGGAAAGCAGGCCCTGCCCCTCACCTAGGAAGCACAGCAGAGCTGCTCAGTGGTCAGAGGTGAGGGTGACCCAGCCCCAATGTTATGAGAAAAGGAGAGATGTCCCCATTACTCATCAGACGTGTGGTAGCATGGGCGCCCCCTACCTACCGCCCATCAACCCGAGACAGGTGGCCTTGGGAAGCTCTGCCCCTACCTCTCATCAGCTGCAGCACTCAGAAGAGTGACCCCCTTATCTTACATGGGCAACAAAATGGAGCTGGCCCTAATGGCACAGGTGTGGAAGAGCCAACTCCGAGAACACAAAAGCAGAACTGGTCCCACCCCTCACTCATTGTTGTAAGAGGTGAATTAGCTGGGGCAAGCTGGAGGGCTCACCCTGGTGGTGAGGACAGGTAAGAACTGGCTGGTGAAGCAACCCTACAGCTGCCTAGGCCCAGAACCAGGGTTATGACTTGGCTTGCCCCAACATCTACCTCATTTATGATCTGCTGGAGCACATGAAGGGATAGCCTAGAACAGTCTCAGTGAGGGCCCAGCATGGATAGTGTAGCAGAAACCAGAGGCCTCGAACCAGATCAATGACTCTTTGCAATGAATTCTTGCAAGTAAGACATATGGACTGGGGAGGGGCCAGGTGTTGCTGCGTGACTCACAGTGTCACACTGCAGCTTCCATGACAAGATTTTTAATGTTTTTCTCTTTTTTCCCCTTTCCTCCTAAATTTTGTTTTATTTGGGATGGGGATACAGGGACAGAAAGTGGATTCAAAGGAATGGGGAAATGAATGAGATCAAGATACAAGATGGATGTAAAAGACACATAAAATAAATAAAAAGAAAAAAATAACAATAGCCCCCCCACCACCATTACCAAAAATATGTAAAATTTGATGTTGGGAACTGAGTTTGATCACAACACTGTAAAAGAAAAAAAGTAATAATCTCTTTATTTTGGAAATTTCAAACGACAATTAGAGTATAAAAATAATGTAGTGAACCTAACCCTCAGCAAGTTCAGTCATGTGTCTCTAAGAGAGAGCCCGGACTTCAGTCCTTACTAGCATCCATGAGGCCCTGGGTTCAATCCCAACAACCTCAAAAAAGAAAAAGAGGGCCTGAGAGATGGCTCAATGGTTAAGAGCACTGGCTGCTCTTCCAGAAATCCTGAGTTCAATTCCCAGCAACCACATGGGGGCTCACAACCGTCTATAATGGGATCTGATGCCCTCTTCTGGCAAGAGGGCATACATACAGACAGAGCACTCAGACCAAAAAAAAAAAACATAAATAAAATTAATTTAAAAAAGAAAATTAGAAAGTTCCTCTATCACCTAAAAATACACTTATTCCCAGGATGAATAACTAGCTATTCACAAATCAAAACTGAGCAGAGACGAGGGACACAGGATGCTGATCTGCCAGCTGGGCTGAAGAGGAGCTAAGCACCTCTGAGGCCTGCAAGCTCTGAGTCTCCCTTCCCTCCTGCCCATTCCTAAGGGCACTGGCTGTTTAGGTGGAAGCCCTACAACCATCCATATATACCCCAAAAGTTGGGATGTTAGGGATCCCCAGCTAGGGGCCCCATTCGACACACTAGTCTCACTCCTCCCATTTATCTGAGAAAGCCCACTAAAAGTCAGCCCCTCCGAGGGGCTGCTCAAGACCATGCCTACAGGCTATATAAGACCTGGTAGCCATGTTTGCCATGTGATTCCTCCCCTGCCTCCCCAAGGGTCACCCAGGAGATGCTTTGCCCTGTTCATTAGACCTGGGTTTATTAATTTGGTTTAACTTCGATTATTGCATCAGTGGCAGGGGAACCCAACAACCTCCTAGCAGAGGAGGGGGCAAGCTGAGTTAGGAAGTGCAGGTCCTTAGGTAGTGCATGATAAAGAGTTTCTCCCATGTTCTGGAGGCTCCTGCTACCATCTCACTGAATAGGAGCACAGAGACACAGTGGGAGCTGAAGGGGGCTGTCACTCCAGGGGCTCAGTGTATGCTAAACCAAGTGGTTGGTACCAGAGCTGCTGGAGACTGAGGTGGGGTAGAGGGTGACACTTCAGCAGTGTCTCTCAAATCCTTCCAGTTCCATACAGCCTGGAGTGCCCTGGATATAGGTCTGGCCTTTCCAATAGGAATTCAGCTATCGGTTCCTGATTGCCTGATGGTTCTTGGGTACAGCCACATATCTCAGCTTCTTCATGACGGAGGGCCAGCCCAGCAGCTTCTGGTCCCACATGTACTCTGGGGACAGCACCTTAGTTGGCTTGTGGTATAGAAGGTACTTGTTCAGATGGCTCTCATCATGCCACACGGCCTCAATGCCATTGGCCTTGTCCTTCACCATAGCCTGATGACAGGCCTTGGTGAGACGGTGCACCTCCACCACTGACCCCCCAAAGAAGGCCCCCATGTAGTAAAAGTCACCCTCATCCCGGGGGATATAGGCCTGGGACTTCGGCCGGCGCTCATAGGTAAAGGCCTCTCGGCTGCTACTGTAGAAGCCAGGATGCAGGGTGCCGAAGAGTGCTGAGAGAATCTCCACACCCACGTGGTCACTGAACTTCATGTCCACATCTGCACACACCAGGTAATCCACCTCGTGCAGAAAGCGCTGCTCTGAGAAGCGGCTGATCATCTCCATCCTGTGCATGGACACATCCTGCCACCGGGTGTAGTTGCGCACAGTCAGCACCACCAGCTTCCGGCCTGCTCCTAGCGGCACCTGCGGCACATCGGCTGGACGGTCAGTGAAGACATAGTAGGTGACCTTGTGTCCCACCATGAAGTGCTGCTCTGCCGTCTCCAGGAACAGTTTCAGGAACACCACGTACCTGTGAGGGAGGACAAAGTGGTACGGACAGGTTTAACACAGCTAGGTCCAGACTAACGAGGGCAGAAACTATCCTGGAGAAACCATGGCTACCCAGAGGCTTGAAGCAGCAGCATCCTGAAGATGGAGGTTCCTGTCCTGCCTGGTCCCACAGCCACTTTGCCCCAAGTAAACACACAGAGACATATTAATTACTAAACTGTTGGCCAATGGCTCAGACTTCTTATTGGCTAGCTCTGTCTTAATTATTAACCCATTTCTATTAATCTATGTATTTCCATGTGCTCTTATCTTACCGGAGAAGGGTCCAGACCTGTTACTCCTTCCTCTGCTACATGGCATCTCTTGGCCGCCACTCTCTGCTTTCCTCTCCCCAGCCTTTTCCTGGTCCAGTAGCCCCACCTAGCCTTCCTGCCTGACTACTGGCCAAACAGTTTTATTCATCAACCAATAAGATAAACATATATACAGAAGGACATCAGCATCCCCACTTTACAGGTGTCCTGACCTGTCCACTGGCTGTATTTGACCCCACACTCCTTTTGCTGCAGAAGGATGCAACATCAGCACCACATCTTAGCAAGGAATGTTGAGACAGAGCCCTAGAAGCTTCCAGCCAGGCGGCAGAGATGACTCCAGACCTGGGTATCCAGGCAGATGCCCTGAAGATAGCTCCGGTTTTGGCAATCCCCTCAGCAAGCCACCTCTCCATGAGTCTGTCACCCTCGCCCCAAAAAAATGACAGCTCCATCCCAAGACAGTCTATACCCCACACCCATGCATTGGCCTGAGCAGAGCCTGTGCTCACAGGGCCCCACATTCTAAGCCCTGGTGGAATAGATGGATTTTTAAGTGTATGGTACCTGCATCCCTCCTTTGTGTCACTCTCCAAGGCACTGTCTCAGGAAAGGAAGGGCTTTCTGTATCCCAGACCTCCCTCCTCAGAGGCTTGAAGGTGCTGTGGACAATGCACTAGGTAACTCATTTATGTCCCCAAGTGTCATCCCACATTCACTCCAACAGAGAAAGGAACAATCTCACAGAGTAGACAAGGAAGGGGAGACAGACACCCAAGAAAAAAGGGCAAGCCTAAGCCAAACCTTCAGGTCCAAGGTCAAAAGGTTTCTAACCCGGGTTCTATGTCATCTCCTAGCCCAAGAAGTTTTCACCTGATTCAGATGGCTTCTTCTCCCTTGATGACCCCCCAGGGCCATGTGCCACCACCATGGGAACAGGGGATCCCCACCACCTGGTCAGGGCGCCAAGCCTCTGTACTTCAATGTCAGAAACAGGCAAGTGTCTGTGTTCCCTGTGCAAAGGTGACCATAGGGTCCCAGCTGGTTCCCTCAGAGGCTTCTTCCCACCAAGCACCTTCCCACACCTGGCAGAACTTTGCTCATGTACCCAGCAGCACCAGACAAGGTAGTGTTTGTGTCTTGTTACTATGAAGTTCTTTGTCCCTAGGAGCTGCAGGCATTCTCAAGGTGCCCAAGATCCTCCCCCAGCTGAGCCCCAAACCTCTCTCAAGTCTGATTGTTACAAAGGACTCAGAGTGTCCCTTGAATCTCACCCAGCACTGCAGAGAAGGACAAAGGCCCTCACTCCTCATATGCAGGCCACACAGTGGCTTCTCTCAGTCCCCACAGCCTTACACACAGAAATGCTGCCCTTGTCCTGCTCCACACAGGGTCCCACAAGCCTGACCCAGAGTCTCAGGGCTTCACAGGTCTGCTACTCACTACCCCCAGGGCTGAGGTTAAATGTTACACCCAACCCTTGCTGTCCAATTAGTCCAGCATCTGAGGACACATCAGTGACCACAGCTCTGCTGACATTCTGTCCCTTACTGCCAGCCCTGGGAATGAAGACACCCACCTGAAGTGTGTGCTGAGGGACACAAATGTCACCTGGCTGAGAGCACAAAGGGAGGGGCAGCTGGTCTGGAGTTCTAGAAAGAGGCAGAGCTGGGTTCACTCACCTGTGAACCCATCAGACCTCAGGAAGGTGTCAGAGTGAACCAGCAGCACCCCCAATGCATATTACATACAAGAATGGAGCTTGGTCTGCCTGGTGTCCACCTTGACGTGTGTGTGTGTGTGTGTGTGTGTGTGTGTGTGTGTGTGTGTGTGTGTGTGTTTGCTCATGCCCATTGTATATATTCATGTTTAACTTGCCTGTGTGTCTGTGTGGGGGCCAGAAGTTGACTTTGGGTGTCTGTGTTGTTCGTCTTTTTTTGTTCTTTGGACAGGGTCCCTTCTCTGACTGAGAAGCTCACTGTTTGGCTAAGCTGTCCAGAAAGCTGCCTGAATCCACTTGTCTCTCCCCTCTGCCTAAAGTGCTGGGATTGCAAGGGTGTGCCACTATACCCAGCCTTCACATGGGAGTTAGGGATCAAATCAGGTCCTCATGCCCCTGAAGAAAGTGCTTACCTACTAGCCATCTGTCCAGAACCCACTGCTTACTTTTTGATAGCAAACACGGTCAGTCCAACTGTGGTGTTCTGAAGCCTGAACTGCTCATTCAGAATGTCAATGTTGAAGGTGCCTTCCCAGATGATAGGAGCCAGCCAAGGAGTCAAGACAAGAACATCATTCCTACTACATGGGGAGAGAGAGCCACAGGCAACACATGACCAAACAGGCCTGCAGGAACCTTCTCAGATTCCACACCCTCAGCTTCCTCCAGGGCTGCCTACCTTCCTGGAGTGGGCCTGAGTCACTCAGCATCAGTTCTCACTGACTCTGCCCCCCGCCCAACTCCACCAAGCTCTAAAAGCAGCTGAGTTTACAACCACTGCACCCACATCTCTGAAACCCTGATGACAGAGACAGGAAACAAGGAGCAAAGCCCGGTTGGGAAACAAGATTTTCTGGGCTGCAGATCTGAATCAGACAAACCTAAGACTCCGAAAGGGTTGGTGGAGTGAGGGCAATGACAATCATAAATTTTTGTTTTTTCTGAGTTTTGTTTTTTCTGGTGCTCAAGACTGACCCAGAGCCTCAGCTGTGCTACTGAAATTTTCCCCACTGCAAGCAAATCGTCCTTTAGTACCTTTTTGACTCCTGGACTACACATGCACTGGCTAAATCTACTCACCTGGGTGTTAGCACCTTTGGCTGGGCATAGACCATTCTGAAAAAAGAAAACACAGGAGCTCAAAGTGACAGAAAGGTCAGTGGGAAGCATGTCACTGGCAGTGTGGACCAAGCAAACAGACCTGAATGAGTGGTGGCAACCAAGTCATGTCTGTCCATGATCCTGGGAGCCAAGGATGAGTTGAAGCAGGAAAATCACAGTCTTACTTGATACATGGTAGGAAGAGGAAAGCCCCACCCCCCCACCACCCCACCCCCCGCCTGCGCCTGTGGGCTTGGGCCAGACACACCCAGGCAGAGAGGAGCTCCCTGCTCCCCGAATCTGCTAGCACCCCACTCTTCCATTCCGCCGACCGACCGAGGAACTAGGAACTAGTGAGGAGACTACCAGGAGCATCAAGACCATCCAGAGTTGTGGACATTGAATTCTTGGCCCCCACACACCACTGGGTCACAAGAGGAGATAGAGAGACCCCACCTGCACCCACTAAAAGAAGATATGGGGAGAAGACAGAATAAGATTTCACTCAACAACAGAAAGACCAATATGACACCACCAGAATCTAGGGACTCCACTCCAGCAAGAGCCCAACACAGAGCATGAAGATGAGATGGANCCCCACCCCACCCCCCGCTACCTCCACTTAAGGCTGGGAGAGCTAAAGACTACTTTAATTCACAAGCCAGATGAGACTGAACAAGTCTGTCTCTGGTAGATATGTTGGTCCTCTCTTGGCTGGTGGCACAGAGTCCTGGCTCTCTGTCTCTGTCAGAGACCAGCCTGAGCATTTGACTAGCCCAAACAACTGTGTAAAGTGCTTCCCACAAAAGGCCTGGGGCAGTGTGTGTCAGTGGGCTGTCCCCAAAAAAGGATGTCAAGCCCCAAGGGTCAGGAACCATCTCTGCTCATAACCTGCATGCCCACTGACCACTCCTGCAGAACACCTGGACTCAGTTCCCAGCACAAACATGGAGACCACAACAGTCTGTAACTCCAGTTCCCAGGGTCCTGGGGCCATTTTCTGGCTTCTTGGGACACAGGCATGAATGTGAGAAGCACAGCATAGACAAAGACCAAGGCCAGCCCCGCTGAAGGGCATACATGGCTTATGCAAAATGCAGAGCTGCTGGCTGCTGGAGAGGGTCAGCAGGCAGGATCCAGTTTCAGAAAGCCTCTCACCTTCTGTGTTGAAGGACCATTAGTTACTGTGAGGAAAGTAGAGATGAGACAGACAGACAAGCAGAGCTGGTGCAAGACCACAGGAGACCCAGGAAAGCAGACCAAAGCCAAGGGACACCTTCCAAAAGGCAGATTGACTGGACCTGGGGACTGTAGGGAGGGAGGGGCCTCCAACCTGGGTCTGGTGGTAGAAGACAAAAGCCCTTGCACTCAGCAGGCTGCTGGGGAGGTGGGTGGGGCATGGAAACTGTTCTTGGGGATGGATGCCTAGGCAGGTACAAAAGTGAGAATGAGACTGAATACAGGAAAAACAGTACTCCCTCCCCCAATACATTTGCCCTTTAGAGACAGCAGGGGCAGCTGAGGCTGCTCTGGGCAGCTTAGAGAAGGACTGGACCCATTCATGCAGAGGGACAGGCAGAGGCCACAAGGCAATGTGCAGCAGAAAGTTCATGCAGCCAGTAACACACACACACACACACACACACACACACAACACACATTCGACACCCACTCACCTAGTCTCAGCTTCTGAGTCTCCCAATTCCTGGCTTCTGTGGCTCACGAACCCATAGCTGTGGGAAGGACACGCACAGGGGCAGCTGTTCAGGACACAGACCTGAGTCTGGCTGTCTGTGCCTCCCTCCAGAATACACCACTGTATGCAGCACAGTGAGCACAGAGGTTCCCAGTGGGGGTGCAGGGCCACGTGACAGGACTAAGCATGCCTACCCCACTAGAAGAAGAGGGGACAAGAGGAAGGACCCTGGGGACAAGGCCTGCATCTGGACTCCTGTAGCAGTTTCAGACAGCCCCTTCTCAATGGCAGTTACCAACACCACAAGGCCATACCAGGGAATATTTCTTGGCTGTGTCTACAGAAGCCCCAGTAGACATGGCAGTGCCTTTGCTCTGTAAGGGGTCACAGACCATCTGCAACTAGAGAGGGTTACAGTCCAGCCCCCAGGTCTGTCTCCCTCTCCTTCCCCAGGCACACCCTCATGGCTAGGGCCAAATGACTGGGCACCCAGCCCCATACCTATTTGTGGAATCAGAGGGAGACAACTGTCCTGCAAGCAAACCTTCACTATGGGGACAAGCAAAAGCTGGACATGCCACTGTGTGAGCGGTCAAGAGCTCCCTCAGCACTGCCATGGTTGTGGGGATGCTCATGACTCAGGGTCCCCATGAGGGTCTCATGAGCTGTTCCTCGCCAGCCTGGATTCTTACCTAAAGAAGACCAAGGCAAGCACTATGAGGGGAAGGATTCCAAGGTGAAGCGAGCAGCATTTTGGTCTCCCTGAAAAACAGCAGCATAGGATCCAGTTACTCACCCCTTCCCGGACCTGACTCCCCTCCAGACCTCTCCTGAGACTCAGAGGTCATCCTCCAGACTGCTGACATGGCTCTGCCCTATCTCAGGCAGCCCTGAGGGAGCTCCAGCTCCACTGAGCAGCCAGAAGGAAAGAAAGTTATTTACTTCCAGTTCATGACTCCCTTAGGCCCTCAAGGTCCCCTAGGGCCCCCTTTTCCTCATGCCACTGAGCACCCCTTCCTGTGGTAAACTGAAATGAACCAAAATGAATGCCTCTATGCTGGCTCCATAGAGGAGGCTAGGAGGAATAGAGGAGACGAAGGAGATGGAGGGGAGGGATAGAGGGTAGATTTAATCAAAACATATCTATGCATGTATGAAATTCTCAAACAAGAAAAATAAATCTAAAAAAAGGAAGAATATTTTCAGTCAAGCTGAAGAGACAACTCAGCAGTTCAGAGGACACACTATACTTGCACAGCACCCAAGTTCAGTTCTCAGCAACCACATTAGGTGGCTCACAACCGCCTGTAAGTTGAGTTCTAAGCGGGCCTGCAGATACCTCTGGCCTCCACAGGTACCTGTTCACATACCTACACACAGACACACACACATTCACATAACTTTAGAATAATAAAGTTAAATCTTTAAAAAAAAAAAACTTATCTAGCCAGTTGGTGGTAGCATACACCTTTAATCACAGCACTTTGGAGGCATAGGCAGCAGGTGAACCTCTATAAATTTGAGATTAACCTGGTCTACAGAGTGAACTCCAGGATAGGCAAAGTTACACAAAGAAACCTGGTCTAAACACAAAAACAAGCAAAAAAGCCACTTAACTACACACATGTGGGTCCATTTCTGGACTCTTCATCCAGTCTATGGAACTTTGGGTCTATCCTAACTGCAACCTGCACTGACCCCCTATAAAGATACAGGTGTGAGTTGAGACTATAGGGACATATGGGCATATTGAAATCATATCTGGGAAACTGACTATGGTAATCGGAATAAGAATGGCCCCTACAGGCTCACTAGGGAGTCTCACTACTTGAGAAGGATCAGGAGATGTGGCCTTGTTAGAGTAGGTGTGGCCTTGTTGGAGGAAGTGTAATCACTGTTTTTTTTTTTGGTTTTTTTTTTCCTTTTTTTGAGACTTTAAAGTTTCAAAAGTACATGCCCAGCCCATGTCTCTGCCTGCTGCCTGGGGATCAGGATGTAGCTCTCTGTTACTGTACTAGAGCCAAATATGCCACCATGATGATAACGGACTGACTATAAGGCTCTGAAACTATAAGCAAGTCCCAATTAAATGTTTTCTTTTATAGGAGTTGCTGTGGTCACCAAGCACTGGGCCCAGCTCTAGGAGTCCAGTTGAAGAGAGAGGGGAGGGATTATATGAGCAAGGGGTGGAGTTCAAGATTGTGATGGGGAAACCCACAGAGACAGACGACCTGAGCTTGTGGGAACTCACAGACTCTGGACTGACTGACAGCTAGGAGGGAGCCAGCATGGGACTGACCTAGGCCTTCTGTATCTGGGTGACAACTGTCTAGCTTGGTCTTTTGTGGAGCATCTAGCAATGCAATCAGGACCTTTTCTTGATGCATGAGCTGGTTCTTGGATCCTACTCCCTATGGTGGGATGTCTTGTTCAGTCTTGATGGGGCAGCTGGTCCTGCCTCAGCTTGATGTGCCATACTTTGTTGATTCCCATGGGAGGCCTTACCCCATCTAAGTAGAGACAGAGGAGGGGTGGATGGGGGGAGTAGGGAGAAGGTGAGGGGAGGCAGCTGGAAGGGACAGGGGGAGGGAAAACTGGTTGGTATGCAAAATAAACTTTTTAAAATGATGGAAAAAAATCTTCCAAAATACAGGCTCTGATTCAGGCAGCCTACAATGCAGCCCAAGCAGACGCCCCCTAACAAGTTCCTAGGTGCTGCTCATGCTACAGTGGTTCTGTTACTTGGTGAGGGTGGGTGGGAGCAGAAACAGCAACAGTATTACCTGGGTGATTGTCAGGCCTCTGTCATCCACCTTAGACTGGGAAACCAGCATGGGACTAATCCAGACCCCATGGGCGTGGGTGTCAGTGAGGAGACCTTGGAAATTTATGGGGCCTTTTGTGGTGGATCGGTGTTTAACCCTAGCATAGGAGTAGACTTTGGGAGCCTATTCCACATGGAGGGATGCTCCCTGAGCCTAGACACAGGGGGGTGGGCCTGAGCCCTATCCCAAAGGATGTGGCGGACTCTGGGGACCCCCTATGGAGGGCCTCGCCCTCCCTGGGGAGCAGAAAGGTATGGGATAGGTAGGGTGTTGATTGGGGGGGCAGGGGAGGATGGGAGACAGGGGGAGCTGGGATTGACATGTGAAATAGTCTTGTTTCTAATTTAAATAAAAAATGGAAAGAAAAAAATAAAAATAAATAAATAAATGTGTCCCTCAAGTGGTCTGTGAATTATATATCTCAATAAAACAGAATTGTTTAAAAAAAAAAAAAACAGTGATTAAGACAGAAGCTGATACCAGGGAGCAGGTATTGCTGTGGCTTGTCGGCGGAATGTGGACTCTGCAATCCTGGGCTACAAAAGTGGTTGAACTCTTTAAGCCGGGTCTATTATGCATCCTAGTAGCAGCATGGAAGACAACAGTGCTCAGAGTGGTATAAATTATGAGGGCCCAGCTCAAGTTTCAGAGGGAAAGAATAATAATTAGTTAGTGACCTAAGGACCATCCTTGTGATATTTCGGCAAAGAACGTAGCTGCTTTCTGCCCTTGTCCAAAAAAAAAAAAAAAAAAAAAATATGCCAGAGGCTAAATTGAAGAGTTTTGGATTGATGGTATAGAAGAAGAGATTTAAAGACAACCTAATTGTTGACAGGGCAAATGACATTGCGTTATTAGTAATCACGCAGATCTATAATGAAAAAAAAAAAAAGCTGGGCAAAGAAAAATACAAAATGCCCACCCAGTGTGAGGAGAAAAGGAGCACCGAAAGGTATAATAGAGATAAGTCTAGTGCTCAATGAGGCAAAAAGTTTAATGAAGCAGGGGTGGGGCCTCACCCCATCTGCAGGGATTCCCGTGTCCTTCTGCCTTCCTCTGTTCTTAGCTCCCATTTCCCTGCGGACACTTTTCCAGGAGGCTGCCTGAGACTGTGCTCCCACCCGGGTGACATTAGAAAAAGGAAGGAAATGTGGAGAGAAAGCCTCCACGCGCCCGTGGCACGCGACACACACAGCCCGTGCGGCTTATGGCGGTCCCGCTGAGGTCACTCACCCAACCGCAGCTCCTCCGCACCTGCTCCAGCTCGCGCCACCCACCACCGTAGCATCTGAGCTCAACGTCCGCCCGAAGGATACTGGCAGGGAGGCACGCGCCCCTGAACACAGATCCTCCCACACCCGGAGCTTCCTAAAGACAACCGTTTCGGAGACAGAACCCGAGGTCGCATAACTAATAAAGGCTGGAGGTGGTGCCGAGAAGCCCCGCCCCTCCCAGCCTGTATCTCCGTCCCTCCCAGACCATTACCCCCCCCCACACACACACACACACACACACACACACACACGCCCCTTCCATTGATCCCACCCTGGAGCATCCTGAGCAGTTCCTGCCTAGAACCCCTCAGCTCCCTGCAAGGCCTTTAATACTTGCAGCTCTACACCCTGCCACTCCAGTTCTCAGGACTCAGATGCACCCCTCTGCGTCTCCAGCCCCATGGTCCTGTCCCAAGACCTAGGCTTTGTCCTCTGCCTGATAGGATTTCTAGACACTGACACTGTACCCTGCCAGAAGGAGGTCCCCTATAGTGGCTGGTGTTCCCAGGCCTCTTAGAGACCTCTTCACATTTCTCCTGCTTCCAGTTCTCCTGATCCAGTTTTAGCGGTAAGAACACAGACTCACCCAGAGGTGACCTGGTCAAGCAGCATGGAGTCTGGTGCCCCATAGCTTGATTAATTTTTAAATGTTTCTTACTCCCCTGTCCTCTCTAATTCCTGTCAGCTAACTGCTTTCATCTCCCCACCCATGTTGGGCCTAGGCCCCAGTGCCTCTGTGAGTCAGAAACCTGTTTCCTTAGGGCCACAGCATATCTTACCATTGACCTTCACTTATCTCCTAGACACTCCTTCTCAGACTTCCACTACCTGGTTGAGAGCTAGCTGGCCTGCTCAACAAGGAACTGGAAACCAGTGGCCAAGCCTCCACTCTCCCTCTCCTCATTTGGCTCATTAGGGGGTAGGGAGAGAGAGACTAAAACAGAGACACACACACAGAGACACAGACACACAGACACAGACAGACAGACAGACAGACAGACAGACACAGAGACACAGACACACACACACACACACACACACACACACACACACACACACACACACACGGGTGGGGGGGGCCGCGTAGCTGCTCCTCTCCCCAACCTGCTATATGGAGTCAATAGAGCACCATCAAAATCCTAGCAAGTTACTTTGTAAGTATCAAAAGGCTGACTGAGAGCTGGGAATTTGTCTCAGCAGGTAGAGTGGCTTTCCTATGCATACACAAAGCCAGAGTGTGATCCCAGCACATTTCAGGTGGAGGCAAGAGAATTAAGATTTCAAGGTCATCCTTGGCTACATAGTGAGTCCAACCTCTGTGTCAAAGAAAAAACAAAAAAACAAAAAGACTGATTTTAAAATTTAGAAGTAAAAGCCCCCAGGACAGCTGACACAGTGATGAGTGATAAAGCCAGAGGACTCCCACTACCTGAAGCAGCATGGTATTTGAAAACCTGGACAAAGATGAATGGAGCAGAATAAAGAGCCCAGAAATAGACCCACAGATATCAGTCCACAGATCTTCAGCAAAGGAGAAGGCCAATACAGTGGTGAAAGGACAGTGCTGGATTGACTGAACACACACACAAAACAAGCAAGACACCACCCAGCCTTCATAAAAGTTAATCCAGTGCAGATCACAGACTTAAATGCAAATACAGTTTCTAGAGGATCGCTCAGGAGGAAATGAAGACCATAAGAGTTTTGGTGATGACCTTAGATACAACACCAAAGGCAGGGTACATGAAAGAAATTATTAAAAGCTACCCTTCCTCAAAACTAAATATTCTACTCTAACAAAGGAGCAAAGGGAAGACAAGCCATAAACTGATTGCAAAAGGTATTATCTGGCCCTCTGGCTGCTGCCTGAGTCTAAGGTGAGTCTGGGCACTGCTCTGCCCCCAACCTCCCCCATCACCCCCTGCTCGCTTCTTCCTGGACAAGAGTGGACCTGCCCAGACCGGAAGGCCCACCCTGAGTCCAGATGCACCTCACCAATGTCCCCACTCCGCCCTCTGCCACCTGAGCCTGAGCCCTCTGCCTGCCACCTGAGAGAGGGAGAGACCCCACCTGCACCCAGTGGAAGAAGGGATGGGAAGACGATAGAATAAGAACACACTCAACAGCAGAAAGACCAATATGACACCACCAGAATCTAGGGACTCCATACCAGCAAGAAGTGATAAGCCCAATGCAGAGGATAAAGAAGAGATGGACCTTAAAAATTATCTTATGAAGATGATAGAGACTATTAAAGAGGAAAAAAGAAAATCCCTTAAAGAAATAGAAAAAAAAAAAAGCAAAAAAAAAAATAATACATGAAATGGGGGCTGGAGAGATGGCTCAGAGGTTTAAGAGCACTGACTGCTCTTCCAGAGGTCCTGAGTTCAATTCCCAGCAACCACATGGTGGCTCACAACCATCCCTTATGAGATCTGGTGCCCTCTTCTGGTGTGCAGATAGACATGGAAGCAGAATGTTGGAAACATAATAAATAAATAAAATCTTTTAAAAAAATGACATGAAATGGAGGAAAAGACAAACCAAAAAATTCAAGAAATAAACAAATGTCTTAAAGAATCTAAAGAAAGCCAAGAAAAAACAAGCAAACAAGTGAAGGAAACAATTCAAACAGTTCATGGTTTGAAAGCAGAATTATAAACAACAAAGAAAACACACAATGAGGGGATGCTGCAAATAGAAAAGCTGGGTAAATGATCAGGAACCCCTGATGTAAGCATAACCAATAGAATACAAAAGATGGAAGAAAGAATCTCAGGTCTTGAAGACTCATTAGAGGATATACAGTCATCCACCAAAGAAAATCTCAAGTCCAAGAAATCCCTAACACAAATATCCAGGAAATATGGGACACCGGGAAAAGACCAAACCTAAGAATAATAGGTATAGAAGAAGGTGAAGAAATTCAGCTCAAAGGTAACAGAAAACACATTCAACAAAATCTTATGACAGACTTTGAAGGTCCCTGGTGGAGGGCCTCACTATCCCTGGAGAGGAGTTGGGGGGTGGGTTGGGGGGATTGGTGGGGAAATGGGAGGATGGGAGGGCAAGGGAATGGGGGGAATGGATATGTAAATATGAGTAGTAATTAAAGAATTTAAATTTTTAAAGAAGGTATTATCTGATGGACTATCATCCAACGTTTGTAAAGAATTCATGCCGGGCGTCGGTGGTGCACGCCTTTAATCCCAGCACTTGGGAAGCAGAGGCATCTCTGTGAGCTCAAGACCAGCCTGGTCTACAAGAGCTAGTTCCAGGACAGCCTCCAAAGCCACAGAGAAACCCTGTCTCGAAAAAAACCAAAAAAAAAAGAATTCATAAAATCCATCCTTATAAAACCAGCCAATCCTACTGTGGTGTAAGTGTCACCTGCGTAAGATCTAGTGGCAGAAGCCATGCTGTCACTCTTGGAAACAGTGCATAGGTGTGCTGCAAATGGAGCTCCTTAGAAGGCAAGGCCCTTTGAAGAATTCCATCTATTTGGCAAGGACCTATGGATACAATACTTCAAACTCCTGCTCTGATCTTCGGAAGCTCATGAACTTCAGGCTTCTCTAACTTTTGCTAAGCTTATTCTTATGGAAACTCTTAGTTTTGCCTTGTTAGTCTTGATTATGCCTGAGTTTACTGGGAATAAAAGCCTTTACAGAAAAACCGAATTTCACTGGGCGTTGGTGGCGCACGCCTTTAATCCCAGCACTCCAGAGGCAGAGGTAGGCGATCTCTGTGAGTTCAAGGCCAGCCTGGTCTCCAGAGCAAGTGCCAGGATAGGCTCCAAAGCTACACAGAGAAACCCTGTCTCGAAAAAAAACAAAAAAAGAAAGAAAAAGAAAAAGAAAAACCGAATTTCTCTGATCGGTTACAGAAACCAGTTTCTCCATTTGTCCCTGGCTGCCTTTGCAGTCCTTCTGAATAAGCAGGAGGAACTCACTAAGGTTAATGCTTATTGCTTATTCAATACCAAAAAGAAATAAATATATCCCAAAGAATGTAAGAACCAAGAAAACAGTTTATTAAAAGATGACATTAAAACCCTATTGGAACACAGAAGGAAAAAGAGATAAGACATTAAAAGTCAGACATTTCTCTGGCACCAGGATATGAACACTCAGATATTTTTCCAACATCAAAGTATCAATAAAGGAACCTAAAACTCCTAGTTCCTCTTGAACAAGTACATTTAGAAATTGCCAGAAAGAATAAAGAAACTTTGTCTCAATAGTTGAAGTTTTAGGTATTAATCATTACTATTTTGAGAACGTATAACAAATAAGATAACTGCAATCCACATGATAAAGTTGACATACAGATTACTCAGAAACTGATATACACTTAAAAATGATACTCTAGGCATCACAATATACTCTACTGACCTCATATTATTAAGAATTAATCACAGTACTCAAATCTCTTACTTTGTAACTGCATGTTTGCTGCCAGCTAGGGCACAGTATGAATAAGATGTACCTAGCTAGATACAAACATTTGGCTTGCTATATAATGATATAGGGTAAAGGCCAATGATGTCAAAAGAGTGAGAAAGAAGAGAAACTAAAATGTTAATGATTCTTGGAAAATGATTAACGAGAAATGCTTTGAAACTGCTCATGCTTAAATGCATTAGAACCTGTATAAATAAAGACAGCCTGAGCTAGTTGGGGCCATCAGTTTGAAAGACAACTGATCGTCAGACTCCTCAGTTTTTATCAACTTCACACATCCTTCCTGAGGCATAAGAACCCCACTGGAGTTGGACTCTGGCAATCTAGAATCGACTAAGACACATCTCTGGGAAGACATTTCCAGGAAGTATTAACTGAGTGAATGGCGCCTTCCTGCAGTGGCCCAGATATAGAAGGGTCCAGGGAAGAGCATTGTTCCATGTTTGCCTCCTTTAGTTTCTTTCTGGTAAGTGTGTCTCTCTCCTGGCTGCCACTGTCACAGCCACTGCCTGTTGTCCACAGCCTCATCTAAGGGGAAAAAAACACATTTCACTGACTATAAAAACTGCCTGAAACCTACCCAGACCTTCCTCAAAATATCCCTGAGCCTTTCAGAATCTTTTGCTGATTTCTTGGATGCCTTACAAAAGCAGTAAAAACACAGATGGTTGCTGAGTCAACAAAAACAAAGTCTTTGTCCATTAGAAACAAGCACTGAGACTAGGTAGGCCTGTCTGCTTTAGATGTAGGAAACCCAGACACCTACAGAAGGATTGCAGAGATGCCTCAGTGGCTCCCAGACAGTCTAATGTTAACTTTAACATGCAAATTCTGCACTTGTTGGGCTTATCAATGGAGGATAAGTTTGATAAAGATGGACAACCCCTTGCCTGTCTTCCTGTGACACCAGGAAATAACTGCAGTTATCAATAACTCAGGGGATATAGCTGTTACAGGGTAAGGACACAAAGACCATTCAGCATCACCAAAGTCCAGATTGAGATCTCTATTAAGCAGACCAGAGACTACCTGTGGAGAGACTCTTCTCACACACCAGCCTAGAATACACATTACATGCATATTACAGGAAGGTTTTTTTATTTAAATTAAAAAACAATCTTATTTTACATACCAATCCCAGTTCCCTCCAATCCTTCCACTCCCCCCACCATTTCACCCCCACATCCACTCCTCAGAGAGGGTGAGGTCTTCCATGGGGAATCATCAGAGTCTGTCACATAATTTGGGGCAGGGCCAAGGCCCTCCCCCCTATATCTGGGCTGAGCAAGGCCAGAGGGAACAGGCTCCAAAAAGCCAAATCATGCACTAAGAATGAATACTGGTCCCACTGCCAGAAGCCCCATAGACTGACCAAGCAGCCCAGCTGACACCCATGTTCAGTCTTAGGCTGGTTCCCCAGCTGTCAGACTGGGGTCCACTTGCTCAGGTCAGCTGTTTCTGTGGGTTTCCCCAACATGGTCTTGACCACTTTGCTCATCACTCCTCCCTCTCTACAACTGAACTCGGCTCAGTGCTTAGCTGAGAATCTCTGCTTCTGCTTCCATCAGCTACTGGATGAAGGCTATAGGATGGCATTTAAGGTAGTTATCAATCTCATTATAGAGGAAGAGCATTTTAGGTAGCCTCTCCGTTATTGCTTAGATCCTTAGTTGGGGTCATACTTGTGGATTCCTGGAGATTTCCCTAGTGCCAGGTGTCTCTCTAATCCCATAATTGCTCCCTCTATCTAGGTATCTCTTTCCTTGCTCTCCCTCTCAGTCCTTCCCCCAACTTGACCTTCCTGATCACTCATGTTCTCTTACCTCCTCCCCTTGTCTCCTCCTCTTTACCTCCCTCTCTCCCTCCCCCCACACTTCCAGTTTACTCAGGAGATCTTGTCCCTTTCCCCTTCTTGGGGGGGAGGGGTACACGTTGGGGTTCCTCCTTGTTTCCTAGCTTTTCTGCAGCTGTGAATTGTAGGCTGGTTATCCTTTGGTCTTTATCTAGTATCCACTTATGACTGAATACATACCATGTTTTTCTGTCTCTGGGTTACCTCACTCAGGATGGTTTCCTCTAGTTCCATCCATTTGCCTGAGAATTTCAAGATGCAAGATTAGACCTGCCAGCAGCTGGGCATGTGTTCTTAAAATTGCAATGGACAGCCAGGCGATGGTGGTGCACACCTTTAATCCCAGCACTCGGGAGGCAGAGGCAGGAGGATCTCTGTGAGTTCGAGCCCAGCCTGGTATACAAGAGCTAGTTCCAGGACAGAGAAACCCTGTCTCAGAAAAAAAAAAAAAATTGCAATGGACATACAAGAAGTGCCTACAGTTTGGGAGGACCTATTCGCCATGCACAGTGGGATCAGTTTTGGGGGAGGTAGTTAGTGCTGTTTTGGGAACAGTTACTGCTGTTCTTGCTATAGTTGATGAGGATAATAACTGGAGAAACTAAGGTACTTATGTCTTCAAGAGGAATGTTGTCTATTGATCATTAAAGCTCTATTCCTCAATTGATGTTACTATTTTATGTCCAATGAACCAAAGAAGTTTATAGTGAGGATACCAAGAGGTTAGAAGTATAGGAAAATGCCATATCAAGTGATTGAAAGACCCTCGGATGGAAGAGTCTCCACAAATCGGACGGTCCCCCAAAAAACACTTAATGTCTAGTCCAGCTGATGTAAAAACAAGAGGTAAGTTTATTGTGGGACATTTGCACAAATGAGCCTCCCAGTCCGACAGACAAAGGAAAGCCCTGTTCCTCAAAAGCAGGCTTCTTTTATAGGAGAAAAACCATAGGCTTTTAGGGGTTTGGGTACGTGACCAGAGTCAGAGATCCTTTGGAGATCTCTTTGGGGCTGGATGGTCTCCTGACTCAGTGGGATAGTCTGTTCTTATCTTCATGACCTCAGGGCAGGGTGGCCTTCTGGGAATTCTTGGTATTTAGTTAGGTTGTCTTGTGGCCTTGTAAGGGAGTTATTGCTGCCAGCTAGGAAATTCCAGGGACTCGGTCATTGTGACCTTGGTTAGGTTTCTAAGTCAGGTCTCCCCATTCTTAGGGTGAGAGGTTTGTTTTGTTTTTTTTAGGTCTCTTTATTTTATTTCTTTGTTAATTCTTAAGTCCTTCATGATCACAGCATATTCCCAGTGTTATTGTTTTGTTTAAAAAGAAGAAAAGAGAAATTGCTGAGACAGACATATTGACTATAAGTTTATTATAAGGCCCGACAGAATGGGGAGACTAAGAAGAGGAACAGGGTAAATGGCTGACCGCCATGGCCGGTCGCCATAGAGAGACAGAGCGGGAAACAGAGAGAGCGGGACAGAGAAACAGAGAGACAGAGAGCAGGAACAGAGAGACAGAGAAACAGAGGAACAGAGAGACAGAGGAACAGAGAGAGAGAGCACGCGTAAAGGGGCAGGGGCCTATCTTTTAAAGGGGTCCTCTGCACCTGCGTGCAGACTTCTTTCCCATGGAACCTTGGGCTGACCAGGGTATTGCCTGAGTGGATTCCACCAGGTAACAGGGCAGGCCAGCATAATGCCTGAGCCTTTCACCCAGGGAACAACCCTCTTTTTTATTTAAATTATAAAACTTTTTCTGGTCTTATCAATACTGATGTTGATGTCACTGTTATTGCTTCCTCTTTTTGACTACAAAAATAGCCTGCTTGGTTATCATCCTCCATTTTGATTAATCTTGGGTCCCCAGCTGGATTGAAAACAAGGAGTTCTGAGATACTAAAATAGAGAGGTCATAAAGGACAAATGGAATCTATACAGCTGTTTGTGACAGACATTCCTGTGACTATATGAGGATGAGATTTGTTGTCTCATATGGAAGTTGCTACCCCTTCTAATAGAATTAAGGCACCTATGTCCCTAAGATTGGGAAAAATAAAGATGGTTTAATGTCATCCCTTGAGATTTTTGTTTAAAAATGGTCAATTTGGTTTAGTATATCTAAATTTATAGAAATTGTCACTGGTAATGCACAAACCTAAATATGTACTTTTTGAAAGACTTAAAAATTAGCAAAGAAATATAGCCCAGATAAGGAAACTCTCCAAACTGAATGTAGGGCAGCCTAACCCAGAAACTAAGACCACTACTATGACTTAGTGCCTGGAATTTACCAGCTTACAAGGCCATAAGATAACTGGGGACCAAGAATTCCCAGATGGCCACCCTCCCCGAGGGGCTCAAGGAGGAAACAGATTGCCCCATTGGCCAATGTGTCAATAATTAACAATTAAGGGTCCCTATGAAACAAAGAGATAGCTACCATTTGCTCAGGCAAGATAAGCATATCCTGAGGTCTGCATGTTTTATAACTGGTGGGTCAGGAGGCCATCTGATTCCCAGCCCTCTCCTCAAGACAAAGGGCCTCCTAGGAACCCATGACTCTGGTCACATACTCAACCAACAGAGAGTCGAGGCCCCTCCCTAAGCTTGTGGTTTTTGCCTTTAAATACCTGTGCCTGCATGCTGAGAGAGCCCATTTGTACAAACATCCACATTTCATTAAAGCCTCTTGCTGTTTGCATCAAGTTTCTGCCTCCGCATGGTGATTGGGGTGGCCGAAGTCCTGGGAAAAGATTCTGGATGCCTGAGTTCCTTGGGGTCTTACACTTTTCCTGTCATCTGTTGACTAATTTCTCCAATTCTGGTTAATCAGTGGCCAACAAAAGGGGGAGATGGAATGTAATATAGCTAAAGTATAGCAACAATTGGATGTGGGGCATAGAGAACCCTCCAACAGTCCTTGGAATCCTCCAATTTTCACCATACACACAAGATCAGAAAAAAATGACAATTGCTGCAAAACTTACTTACAGCCCATGCCACCAGGTTTTTACTCACCCACAGTCATTTCTACAGATTAGCCCCTTACTGTAAGAGATTTAAAACATTGCTTTTTTTGCTATTCTTCCAGCCTACCAGGATAAAAGCAAAGTTTGCCTTTCTGTATCTGAACTGGGTAATAAGGAGCCTATACAGAGACGTCAGTGGAAATTTCTTCCTCAGAGAATGGTTAACAGCTCCAATATGTGTCAATGTTTTTTTTGTGTGTATGTGTGGCTGAAGCCTTGTTGCCCATGCAGCAAAAATACCTTAAAACTTATATATTATAGGATATTCTTTTTACCCACAAAATTCCCACTGTTCAAAATTTTCCAGAATGTTATCAGTTGTCTTGAAAAGGTTAGTCTCAAAATCACATGATGTTGTGCCAGGTTCAAAGAACCCCAGGCCAACCCAAGGAGCCGACACGTCCAATGCAACCGCAAAGGTTTCTTTTCATTGTTCAGTCTGGCCAGCTTGGATCTTGCTCCATGGTGGGGAAATGAAATCCCAACCAGCCATAAAGAGAAGCTTTTAAAGGGGAAGACCATAAGGTTGAAGGCCACAAATTTTAGAGTTTCCATGGTACTTCAGGTCATACAAAGTATAGAGTAAGGCAGTAGCTATATATTTTACGCAAGATGCATTTGATTAAGATAAGACAGGGCGGGGCTGGAGAGATAGCTCAGAGGTTAAGAGCACCGACTGCTCTTCCAAGGGTCCTGAGTTCAATTCCCAGCAACCACATGGTGGCTCACAACCATCCGTAATGAGATCTGGTGCCCTCTTCTGGTGTGCAGATAGACATGGAAGCAGAATGTTGGATACATAATAAATAAATAAAATCTTTAAAAAAAAAAAAAAAGATAAGACAGGACACAGGTTTGCAGGGTTACAAAGTCACAGTGTCTGTCAGTTATCCCCTGGGCTGGGGGTCTTTACAACCTTATGACCAGCAATTAGCAGACATAGGAATGTTGACCCAAGTGGAAGAGGGTGACTTCCCCTTCTCTGAGAGCCCAGGGGAGGGGGAAGGGAATTCCCAGTCATTAAAAGTTCCCTTTTCAGGACCTAGGTTTTTAAACTTTCATGAATTTTAATTTTTGGTCCTTCAATGAGAAAAAATAAAACGTGCACCTTTTCATATATTGTATACAATATTTGATATATTATAGATGTATACCCTCAAAAGGTACAGCTTCAAATGTCACTCACAAAAACGTGATAATTTTCACAAACTATTGTGTGCTATTAACTATGTGAAGGACTGATACACATTTCCACAGCTGAATACCAACCTCTTCTTATGTTGCTAATGGAGATCCTGACCTAGCTTCTACGTGGATCCTCACTGCTAAGTCTCATGCCCTGTGTAACGATTGAGAAAGCTAGTCAAAACATTCAACTGACAAAAGTTCATTGTGACTTAATTGTATACCTTTACATTTTGAATATATCTGTGCTTCCTACAGGCACGCTGGCTCAATGGACCCCTGTCCTAAGCATCATAAAAGACACAAATTTGCTATTTCAATACCAATAGACTGTTATCTGCTTAATATTAATTTTGCACCACATAGAAAAAGGGTGTAAACGATAAATTCAGCTATGGAAATGTTGGGAGCCTTTATCATTTATTATAGAAGTAGCAATTAATATTCTAGGTATCAACCCACCAGAATTAACTTCTGATGGAGAAAATATACTGGGTGCTTTATATTCTCAAAAAGGCCCCAAAGAAAGGAATTTTCTTCTCACTGGGGCATCAGCAGTAGGAGCACCCCACTTCTTGCCCTGAGGCTAGAGGCAGCAGCTTCTAGATCTCACACTACATAGCCTTAGTTTTTCCCTTTGATACAGCCATGAGAAGTCCCTTTAATCGGTTAATAGCACTTTTTACAAGTCACATCTCCTCTGAGACTTGTTTGCCTGAACATTTTACAAGCCACATCTCCCCTCTGAAATATGAGGTGTCCTGCTTTTGTCAAGACCTTATCATCCTCCCTGGCTCTGAGACATGTACATGCCTAGTTTCTTTGCTAACTGTGGGTATATATAGGCATTTGGTCTGTGCACCCTAAACGATGGCCACACCCCTTTGGGTGTGGCTTCAGGCTGAAGGAAGCAGAAAGAGGAGCTTGAGGCATGGCTTTCTTTTGCATGCCCTTTCTGGTGGGTCAGGGGATCCGATAGGAAGAGCAGGGAAATGCTCCCGCTGTTCTCGGCATTTTTCTGTGTAATTGTTCCCAATGAACACCCATTTATCACTTATCTTGGGTATAGTGAAATAATTATATCCTCACGTTCAGGTATATAAACTTGAAACCTCATGGGATCTGTTAGAGAATTTTTTTTTATTTAAATTAGTAACAAGCTTGCTTCACATGTCAATCCCAGCTCCCTCTCCCTCCCCTCCTCGGCCGCCCCCCAACCAATCCCTCCAAAACCCCACTCCGTCCCCCACCACTCCCCAGGGAGGTTGAGGCCCTCCATGGGGGAATCTCCAAAGTCTGTCAAAAAGTTGGGTTTGTTTGTTTGTTTGTTTGTTTTTGGTTTTTCAAGACAGGATTTCTCTGTGTAGCTTTGTACACCAGGCTGGCCTCGAACTCACAGAGACCCACCTGCCTCTACCTTCCAAGTGCTGGGTCTAAAGGTGTGAGCCACCAACTTCCGGCCTGTTAGAGAATTTTTAAGGAGAGAATTTCTAAGGAGAACTTCTAAAGAGAACTTCAAGAGAGCTTTTAGAGAGAAAATTTTTAGAGAGAACTTTTGAGGAGAAATCTTAAAGAGAGCTTTTGAACTTTTGAAGAGAACTTTAGGGGAGGAACTTTTTAAAGAATAAAGAGCCTTGAGAAGAATGATACATTTATGTACTGTTCTTTCATTCCCAGATCTTATTAGTCAGCCCTACCCGCCTGCTGTAAGCCTCCTGCCTGAACCATTGTTAGGGAAACCCAGGTTTTACTGTTCTTTTTTATGCCTCTGAGGTTATTTCTGTATTATTCTTTTGGTCTCCCATAACTAACACAATTATCTTCTTCTACAGGACAGATCTTACATCGTTACCCAGTGATAAGATTCTACAATTCTCACAGCACACCTGTTGTTCATATGATCCCTTCTGTCCTTGTTCTGCTTTGACAGTGTCCTAGGGTCACTCTAGGATGAATTTAGGCTTTAGCAAAAGCAGCAGGGTGGATCCACTTCTGGTGAACTGACTGTATGTTGCTTAGCCAAAAAAAAAAAAAAAAAAAAAGCAACTTCCTGGTAACAAAACCTCTTATCTCTGGAGTTGTTTGAAGGAACCATTTGCGTAAGCTATTATTAGTCATGAGACCTCCCAGTTTTCTGTTTTCCATAATCAAGTCAAACAAAGACCTAGGGTCCTCAGGAATGACTCAAATAAGAATTAAACACATCAAATAGAAGGTAACAATCACAAAAGGTAGTTCAAAGAGTAGGTGCTAACACTCCTGAATTCAATCCAGATGCACTGTGTCCCTGGGATCTCTCTCTATGTCTTTCCTCTTACCTTTGCCTGGTATCCACACACTTTCAGTTTGCCTAGGCTACAGCTCAGCCAATGATGGATCACTGTATTGTTACGTTTGCTGTTTGAGGAGTTTCTCACATGATCAAAACAAATAACAAACCTATATACACTTCACAAGCTTTCCTAACTTTTGTTACTTCCCAGGTATTCTGCACAAAACTGGCATTCCTTGTAATCCCTCAGGACAAACTACTGATGAGCTGGCTAAAAAAAAATATTAAAACTACAACTTCAAAAAAGGAATGGGAGTAATCCCTCAAACCCATTGATTTATTATCCCTAGCAGTAATTGAAAGGTTCAGGCATTATGCTGGCCTGCCCCTGTTACCTGGTGGAACAAGCAGTACCCTGGTCAGCCCAAGGTTCCATGGGAACTAAGTCTACACGCAGGTGCAGAGGACCCCTTTAAAAGACAGTCCCTGCCCATTTACACTCTCTGTTTCCTCTCTGTTTCCCTGCTCTGCTTTCTCTCTACTCTGTCTCCCACCTATGCGCTCTCTCTATGGAGACTGGCCATGGCGGTCAGCCATTACCCTGTTCCTCTTCTCTTAGTCTCCCCATTCTGCCGGGCCTTATAATAAACTTATAGTCTTATGTCTCATGTCTCAGCATTTCTCTTTTCTTCTTTTTAAACAAAAGAATAACAGTAATAACATTTAATTTCTTTCTATAGGTGATTTTTTCAGACTGCTGTCTTCGGGGCTGTGAATGGAGACAGCCGTACAGCCCCAGGTCCAATTCTGAGTGGGGGTGTGTGGACCAGGGGAAGCTAATTACCCAACGACATTCATGATGAGACAGGAAACACCAGATCATCTCAGGAGGGCTCCCCGGTGGATATCTAGAAGCCATGGTTTATTGAAAAGTCCACTTAAATAGTTTTCCAAGAGCGAGGGTAACATCAGAAGAAATCTATTATCATGTATAAAGCTGATACCAAACATTTCCTTTAACCCCAGAGACACCCCTAAAACTGACGTCCTCACCAGTCTCTCACCAGTCCCTAGGCACACATACAAGCCCTCAGAATAGGTGTGGGCCCTCCAAGGGCTTAGGTCTGTTGTTATGCAAACTAGGAGACATTCTCCACTGAGGCCAAGCCATCTGGAGGTAATAAGCTGGCTTCTGAAAGACAATAGGAGGTTCAGACTCCTGGAATGGAGCTGAGGTTTGCACCCCAAAATATTATAATGGATCTTTTTTGGGCCCCGACAGGTGATGATGCATATTCTTCTGTAAAGACACCATGCAGGATGCCCCCCCCCTTCTGACCCTCACCTACAGGTTTTCCAGCAAGATCCACAGGATGACACCAAGAAAGTCCCTCAAGACCTTCTTACTTGGGGTGTCGGGTATTGTCTTGAGCCCCTACCAGATTTTAACCTGGGAGGAATAACAAACTCAGTAAGTTGGTTCTGAGTATATAAGTTTTACTTCAGACTTATGTCAAAGTAACACAGAGAAGCATAATAAGCAAACAATCCTAAGAACCATAGACACTAGGCTCATAGCACGGGGTATTGAAAGGTTCAGGCATTATGCTGGCCTGCCCTTGTTACCTGGTGGAACAGGCAGTACCCTGGTCAGCCCAGGGTTCCATGGGAACTAATTCTGCACACAGGTGCAAAGGGACCCTGTAATCCCTGCCCATTTACGCTCTCTCTACACTTCGCTCTCTACATTCTCTATTCTTCTCTCTGCTTCTGCTCTTCTCTTCTTTCTCTCTCTCTCTCTGCCTTTCTATGGCGACCGGCCATGGTGGTCAGCCATTAACCATGTTTCTCTTCTCTCTTAGTCTCCCTACTCTGCCGGGCCTATAATAAATCTACTAATATGTCTAATATGTCTCATCTTGTGCCTTCCTCCTCTTCTTCTTTATCTTAAATTTAAACAAAAATTTAACAGGTACCTCTCCTGCATTGGCAGCAGGTTCAGGCTCTGGACTTCTGTTCCTCTGAATTCAGGCGGTAGAGTCTTCTGAGGGCCAGAAGTCGTGGTATCCGGTTTCAGAACCAGGCGGCTCTCAGCTTAATGGACTGGTTGCTTCAGGTTAGTGGAGGAGAGCTCCAGGACATAGAGTTGTGGTACACTCTAAAGTTCTCAGTTCCGAGCTGGTCCCTTAAATAACTTGCCATTTATTTCAAAGGGTAGTAGACTTATATTCCATAACAGTCATAGTGAAAAAATACTCAGGTCAGAGGTTCAAGCCCCCAAGTCGTCCCTCTCCCCACCCTCCACTCCTGTCACCCCCCCTCCCATGGGCAGATAGTTTGCATTCTTGCATTCAGGCCTAGTTGGAAAACACCTAGTCAGGAGACAATCAGTGGACCCCAAGGGCACAGTGGGCCACCCCCTTAGTCACAAGATGATCAGCAGACCCCAAAAAGGTCCAAACAAATTAATAAATGGGACCTCATGAAACTGAGAAGCTTCTGTAAAGCAAAGAACATGGTCAACATGACAAAATTCCTCCCAACAGAATGGGAAATGATCTTCACCAACCCCACATCTGACAGAGAGCTGATCTCCAAAATATACAAAGAACTCAAGGAAACTAGACATCAATCTACCAAATTGATGAGCGATGTCCTTCTGTACATATGTTTCTCTAATTGGTGATGAATAAAACACTGATTGGTCAGTAGCCAGGCAGGAAGTATAGGCAGGGCTTGAAAGGTTCAGGTATTAATGTTGACCTGCTCCACCTCTTTAAGAGACAGACCCCACCCCCTGATAACAGTCCAGGCATGCACAGGGACATGCTCCACCATCACCACTCGTCACACACTGCAGACCTGCCTGAGGACTCTGCTCATGCGTGAAACCTCAGTGCACATGCATGGTCTTCCCTTTAAAAGTTCCAACTTCCTACCACTTCCCTCTCTCTCTCTGGTGACCAAGCATGGCGGTCAGCCGTTAATTCTGTCTCTCTTCTCTCTTACTCTCTGTCCTCTGTTCTTCTATTTCTCTCTCATTCCCTCTCCCGTGATATAATAAACTATCGTTAATGTGTTCTCTATAGTCTCATGTCTCATCTTGTGCCTCTTTTTCTAATTTAAGCAGAAATCTAACAGGGCTACCAGACAAGGAGAATTCTGGGGAGGGGAAGGCAGAGAGAAGCCACCAGAGAAACGCCATGTAGATACTGGGAAGACAGGACACGCTGGGTGTTCTCTGGTAAGATAAGGCCATATAAGATAAGACCATGTAGAAATCCATAGATTAGTAGTTATGGGTTAATAATTAAGAGAGAGCTAGCCAATAAAAAGCCTCAACCATCAGCCAAACAGTTTCTAATTAACAGAAACCTCTGTGTGTTTATTTGGGGCGAAACGGCTGCAGGGCCAGGCAGAATAGAAACTGAGTCTTCATCAAATAATCCAATTTTAAAATGGGCTACAGATCTAAACAGAGAGTTCTCAACAGAACAATCTCCTGAGGGAAGGGTAGGGTCCCATTTATCCCTTCCTGTTGTAGAATATTATTTTAAGGTGTGTTACATTTATTTATGCTCTGGAACATTTGTTTAATGATGTAAAGATATGTTGCTGTTGTTTATGCTGCATTTGTTTAACTCTGAAGCTGTGATTCCTTGCCTGCCTAAAACACCTGATGGTTTATAAAAAGCTGAATGGCCAATAGCAAGGCAGGAGAAAGGATAAGCAGGCTGGCAGTCGGAGAGAATAAATAGGAGAAACCTGGAAAAGGGAAAGGAGCAAAAGATAACAAGGAGAAGAAAATGCTAGGGACCAGTCACCCAGCCAGCCATGGAATAAGAGTGAAAATAAGACAAAAAGAAGTCAGAGGCAAAAGGTAAATAGGTGAATTTAAGATAAGAAAAGCTGGCTAGAAACTAGCCAAGCTAAGGCTGGTGTTTATAAGTAATAACAGGTTTCTCTGTGTGGATTTATTTGGGAGCTGGATGGTGGACCCCCCAAAACACAAAAAAGCAGAAAAAGTAAAAACAAACAACAACATCTTCCTGAGTTCTTGTTTTGTTTTGTTTTTCGAGACACAGTTCTCTGTGGCTTTGGAGGCTGTCCTGGAACTAGCTCTTGTAGACCAGGCTGGCCTCAAACTCATAGAGATCTGCCTGCCTCTGTCTCCCGTCCTGAGTTCTTTTTAAATTATTTCATGTATATGGATTTTTTTTTTCTTTCATGTATGTCTGTGCACCATATGCATGGCTAGTGCCCAAGAAAGCCAGAAGGCTGCACTGGATCCCCTTGAACTGGAGTTACAGATAGTTGTGAAGTGCCATTTGAGAACTGGGAAAGTTTCCATTGAGAAGTTGGGTGTAATTGAGAAAGGTCTGCCTTTGTATGTTACATTTTCTTTTGCTGCTCTTAATATTTTTTCTTTATTGTATAAGTTTGGTGTTTTGATTGTTATGTGGCGAGGGGACTTCTTTTTGTGGTCCAATCTATTTGGTGTTCGGTAAGCATCTGATACTTTCATAGGCATATCCTTCTTTAGGTTGGGGAAGTTTTCTTCTATGTTTTTGTTGAATATATTTTCTGTACCTTTGAGCTGAATTTCTTCACCTTCTTCTTCTATACCTATTATTCTTAGGTTTGGTCTTTTCACGGTGTCCCATATTTCCTGGATATTTGTGTTAGGGATTTCTTGGACTTGAGATTTTTGTTGGTTGATGATTGTATATCCTCTAGTGAGTCTTCAACACCTGAGATTCTCTTCCGTCTCTTGTATTCTGTGGAATATACTTATATCAGGGGTTCCTGATCATTTACCCAGCTTTTCTAATTCCAGCCTCCCCTCATTCTGTGTTTTCCTTCTTGTTTCAAATTCTGCTTTCAAACCATGAACTGTTGGAATTGTTTCCTTCACTTGTTTGCTTGTTTTTTCTTCTATTTCTTTAAGGGATTTTCTTCTTTCCTCTTTATTGGTCTCTATCATCTTCATAAGATAATTTTTAAGGTCCATCTCTTCTTCATCCTCTGCATATGGCTTTTCAGTTCTTGCTGGAGTGGAGTCCCTAGATTCTGCCCCCAACTTCCCCCACAACACCCTCCCCTGTATCATATCAGACCACCATGCTTTAAAGTTAGAATTCAACAACAACACAAATTGCACAAACCCTACAAACTCATGGAAATTGAACAATGCGCAATTGCACCATTCCTGGATCAAGGAAGAAGTAAAGAAAGAAATTAAATACTTCCTAGAATTTAATGAGAATGAAGACACAACATACCCAAACTTATGGGACACTTTGAAAGCAGTGCTAAGAGGAAAGTTCATAGCATTAAGTGCCCACATGTGCCCCGGCCCTCGGGGCTCCAGTAATTCGTGGGTCCGAGGTGGATTAAGCCTGAAAATAATGGGCGAGAAAGAAGGAGGAGACCAAGCAGGGTTTTTGTCAAGGTCTCCTTTATTGATTATTACAAGGGGTTTTTAAAGAGAAAGGAAGAAGCAGAGAAAGAGGAGGTGGGGGGGGGGATTGAATGTTAATTGTTCTCAGGCAGGTATCCGGAATCTCCTATGTTTATCTCAAGCACTAACTAAGGAAGTGGGGGAAGGTGTTAGTTGCTTCTCAGGCCAGGTCCCGGAACCTGAGGGGTGGGATGCTAGGCTAGCTGGTGGCTAGCTAGGCATGGGAGGTCACCAAGGCTGGCTTCTGACACACATGAAGAAACTGAAGAATAGTCACACTAGAGAATTAGCAACACAACTGAAACCTCTAGAACAAAAGGAAGCAAACTCACCCCGGAGTAGTAGATGCCAGGAAGTAATCAAACTGAGGGCTGAAATCAATAAAGTAGAAACTAGGAAAACATTACAAAGAATCAATGAAACAAAGAGTTGGTTCTTTGAGAAAGTCAACAAGATAGATAAACCTTTATCCAAATTAACCAAAAGGCAGAGAGAGAGAGAGCATGCTGATTAAAAAAATCAGAAATGAAAAGGGGATATAACAACGGACACCAAGGAAATCCAGAGAATCATCAGGTCATACTTTGAAAATTACTCACAAAAATTGAAAATCTAAAGGAAATGGACAATTTTCTGGATAGATATCACTTACCAAAATTAAATCAAGAACAGATAAGCATTTTAAACAGGCCTATAACCACTAATGAAATAGAAGCAGTCATCAAAAGTTTATCAACCAAAAACAGGCCAGGCCAGGATGGTTTCAGTGCAGAATTCTACCAGAAATTCAAAGGAGAGCTAATACAAGTACTCCTCAAATTGTTCCACACAATAGCAGCAGAAGGGACATTGCCAAACTCTTTTTATGAGGCTACAATTACTTTGGTATCCCAGTCACACAAAGACACAACTAAAAAAGAGAATTACAGACTAATATCCCTCATGAACATAGATGCAAAAATACTCAATAAAATACTGGCAAATAGAATAAAAAAAAATCAGAAAAATCATCCACCATGATCAAGTAGGCTTCAGCCCTGGGATGCAGGGTTGGTTCAATATTCGAAAGTCTGTCAATGTAATCCACCATATAAACCAACTGAAGAAGAAAAACCACAAGGTCATCACACTAAATGCTTAAAAAGCCTTTGACAAAATCCAACATCCCTTCATGTTAAAGGTCCTGGAGAAATCAGGAATAACATGAACATACCTGAACATGATAAAAACAATATACAGTAACCCAACAGCCAACATCAAACTAAATGGAGAAAAACTCAAAGCCATTCCTCTAAAATCAGGAACAAGACAAGGCTGTCCACTCTCTCCATATCCCTTCAATATTGTACTTGAACTTGTAGGTAGAGCAATAAGACAACAAAAAGAGATCAAGATGATACAAATTGGAAAGGAAGAAGTCAAACTTTCACTGTTTGCAAATGATATGATAGTGAAAGATTTTAGTTTGCTGAGAGAAAAAGTTTTAAAATATTTTGGTTCACAGAGAGAAAAAGTTTCCCACGGGCCTTCGCCCAATACAAAGAAGTTGGCCCCAACCCCCGGGCACATCCTATGGTTTAGACGGGGGCAATCGCCAAGACAACCCTTTTTGGGTCACACCTGGCTGGCCAACAGACAATCAAGGACTTTTCAGGGTACGTTCTATGGTTTTTTTCCTTTATAAAAAAAGGAGGTCACACCTGGGTGACCACTCTAACATGAAATCATACTTTGTAATCAATCACTTTGTGCCCGTTACCTGTATGCTGATCTGCGGTTTTTTCCTATATAAGGAGCCTGTAACCCTTGCTGTGTGTGCAGCTTTCCCGATATTGCTGACACCTGAATGCACATTCGTTTATTAAACCCTCTTGCTTTTGCAGCTCTTGGTCTGGTTTCTGAGTCTCGGGGGCTCCTCGGGATCCTGAGGCCCTTAGGGATCTGGGGGGTCTTTCAATAGTTTACATAAGTGACCCCAAAAACTCTACCAGGGAACTCCTACAGCTGATAAACACCTTCAGAAAAGTGGCAGGATACAAGATTAACTCAAAAAAATCGCCAGGTGGTGGTGGCACGCGCCTTTAATCCCAGCACTCAGGAGGCAGAGGCCGGCGGATCTCTGTGAGTTCTAGACCAGCCTGGCCTACAAGAGCTAGTTCCAGGACAGCCTCCAAAGCCACAGAGAAACCCTATCTCAAAAAACAAAACAAAACAAAAAATCAGTAGCCCTACTATATACAGATGATAAATGCACTGAGAAAGTGTCGAGGGCCAAAAGGGGCCTCATACTGAGTCAAGAGTTAATCATTGTTAGATGACCAGAATCGCTGCGACTACAAGATGTTTTTTCCGGATAAGCTGCACAATACATGTTGCAAAATGTTCTCCCTTTTCTCAGAAATAGCTGCGGTTCGCTAACAATGGGACCATGGGCTAAGATTTACCTTGCCTCTATTTCCTCTTGAAAATTTTCCATTCCTCCTGCTCCCTTACCCCGCCCTGAGTAAAAATCCCCTGCATATAAGCAAGCTTTACCTTTCAATAAACGAGACCTTGACATTGCACAGACGGACTCTTGTCCTTTCTTGCGCCGCATGGTCTCTCTCCTCTCTCGCCCTCATGACCCCTTTAGGTGACAACCCCCTCGAGACCCGCGAATAACCTGGCCTGCTGGACGGGTCAAGAAAGAAATCAGAGAAACATCACCTTTACAATAGCAACTAACAACATAAAATGCCCTAGGGTAACGCTAGCCAAAAATGAGATCTTTCGATCTGTATAGTAAGAACTTTGAGTCTTTAAAGAAAGAAATTAAAGAAGATACCAGAAAATGGAAAGATCTCCCATGCTCTTGGATAGGTAGGATCAACATAGTAAAAATGGCAATCTTGCCAAAAGCAAGATTCAATGCAATTCCCATCAAAATCCCAACATGATTCTTCACAGACCTTGAATAAACAGTACTCAATTTCATATGGAAAAACAAAAAACCCAGGAGAGCCAAAACAATCCTGTACAATAAAGGAACTTCTGGAGGCATCACCATCCCTGACTTCAAGCTCTATTATTGAGCCATAGTCCTGAAAACAGCTTGGTATTGGCACAAAAATAGACAGGTTGGCGAATGGAATCAAATTGAAAACCCTAATAATAACCCACATACCTACAAACAACTGATTTTTGACAAAAAAGCTAAATTTATACAATGGAAAAAAGAAGGCATCTTCAACAAATGGTGCTGGCATAACTAGGTTTGAACATGTAGAAGATTGCAAATAGATCCATATCTATTGCCATGCACAAAACTTTTTTTAAAGATTTATTTATTACAAACACAGTTTTCTGTCTGCATGTATCCCTGCAAGCCAGAAGAGGGCACCAGATCTGATTACAGATGGTTGTGAGCTACCATGTGGTTACTGGGAATTGAACTCAGGACCTTGGGAAGAACAACCAGTGCTCTTAACCTCTGAGCCATCTCTCCAGCTCTGCCATGCATAAAACTTAGGTCCAAATGGATTGAAGACCTCCACATAAATTCAGCCACACTGAACCTCCTAGAAGAGAAGGTAGGTGGTACCTTTGAACAAATTGGTACAGGAGACTCCTTTCTGAACATTACACCAGTAGCACAAACATTGAAATCGACAATTGATAAATGGGACCTCCTGAAACTGAGAAGTTTCTCTAAGGCAAAGGACACAGTCAGCAAGACAAAACGCCACCCCACAGAATGGAAAAAGATATTCACCAGCCCAACATCTAACAGAGAGCTGATCACCAAAATATATAATGAACTCAAGAAGCTAGCCACCAAAACACCAAACAGTGCAATTAAAAAGTGGAGTGCAGAACTAAATAGCGAATTCTCAACAAAGGAATCTAAAATGGCTGAAAGACACTTGAGAAAGTGCTCAACATCCTTAGCCATCAGGGAAATGCAAATCAAAACAACTCTGAGATACCATCTTACTCCTGTCAGAGTGGCTAAAATCAATAACACCAGTGACAGTCTATGCTGGAGAGGATGTGGAGAAAGATGAACACTTCTCCATTGCTGGTGGGAGTGCAAACTTGTACAACCACTTTGGAAATCAGTAATGGCGGGTTCTCAGGAAAATGGGAATCAGTCTACCTCGAGATGCAGCAATTCCACTCTTAGGCATATACCCAAAGAATGCACATTCATACAATAAGGACATATGTTCAACTATGTTCATAGCAGCATTATTTGTAATAGCCAGAACCTGGAAACAACCTAGATGCCCCTCAAATGAAGAATGGATAGAGAAAATGTGGTACATTTACACAATGGAGTACTACTCAGTAGAAAAAAAAAACAATGGAATCTTGAAAGCAGGCAAATGGATGGAACTAGAGGAAACCATTCTGAGTGGGGTAACCCAGTCAGAGAAAGATAAACATGGTATATACTCACTCATATATGATTTTTAGACATGGAGCAAAGGATTATCAGTCTACAATCCACACTGTCAGAGGAGCTAAGAAAGAAGGAGGACACCAGGAAAGGATTGAATAGTCAGTACCTGGAAGAAGGGGATGGGGACAAGAACCCCTGAGCAAAGTGGGAGCATGGGGGAGAGGGGAAGGAGGTGAAAAGGGAAGAAAGGGAGGGGAGAGGAGAACAAGAGGCCTGAGACAGGGAGGAATAGAGCAGGGCAAGAAAGGAGATGCCTTGAGAGAGGGAGACAGTACATGTATGGAGAGAGGTCTGGCACAGGGGAAATGTTAGGGAATCCACAGGGATGACCCAACTAAGAATCCAGGCAGTGGTGGAGACGATGCCATTGATGCCCTTCCCCTATAATGAGATTGGTGTCTATCTTGGTTACCATTCCTAGCTGTTCAACAGAAACAGGCACACACAGCTAAGTACTGAACCATACTCCTGGAATCCCATTGTGGAGAGGGAGGAGGGATGAGCAAGGAGCCAAGACGGTGTTGCAGAAACCCGCAGGAACAGGTGACCTGACCTACTGAGAGCATGGAGATCCTAGTCATAAAGCTGGAGAAACAGCATTGGACCGAACCAATCCCTCTGAATGTGGGTGCCAGCTAGGAGGCCAAGACAGTCTATGGGACCTCTAAGAGTGGAGCCAGTCTTTAACCCTAGAGCACAAATGGACTTTGGGAGCCCATTCCCTATGGAGGGATACTATTGCAGCCTGGATACAGCAAGGAGGGCCAAGCCCCTCCTTCAAATGATATGACAGACTTTGAAGGTCCCCTGTGGAGGGCCTCACTATCCCTTGGGAGAAGTTGGAGATAGGTTGGGGGGTGTTGGTGGGGAACATGGGAGGATGGGAGGGCAAGGGAATGGGAGGGGATGGGAAAAAAGTAGGTAACCCATCATCTGAAAGAAGTTGAGTATGTGCAAAATAAACCATGTACATGAATCAAAGTGTCATTATGAAGCCAGTATTATGTATAATTAATAAAAGGAAATAAATAATCTTTAAAAAGAGAGGGAATTGGGAATGCTGTCACTCCAGTGTCTAAGGAAATCTTAGGGTGCATCTGCCAATCCATCCCAGGGATAATCAGGGACAGGGGTTAGTGCTACAGAGTCACTGGATGCTATCTGAAGCTACCCTACATTCTCCTGGCCTCGTGACCACTCCATGGCAAACCATTCAGATAGGCAACATACAACAGTGTATTGAATCAAGTCAGGAGAGCTCTATCTGGAAACTGCCACTGGGATACAGTGGGTGAGGATGGTTTTGCTGTCCCGAGCATTTGGACACAGCTGGTTTGAATGGCTTTTCTTTTTCTTTTCTTTTCTTTTTTCTTTTTCTTTTTTTTTTTTTTTTTTGAATCATCTATCCATAGTCATCCAGGATTTGAGAGTATGCACTCTGACATGATATTTTCCTCTGATGTTTAGGACAGGCATACTGCAGAGGAATGTCTCTCAGGCTACATTTGTCTCCACCTTTGTCAAACACTCTCTGTCCCACAGGATTTCACTCTTGCAGCAGAAGCAACACTCACAGGTATTCTTGTTGTTTTTGTTGTTGTTGTTGTTTGTTTGTTTGTTTGTTTTTCTAGACAGGGTTTCTCTGTATAGCTTTGGAGCCTATCCTGGCACTCGCTCTGGAGACCAGGCTAGCCTCGAACTCACAGAGATCTGCCTGCCTCTGCCTCCCAAGTGCTGAGATTAAAGGCATGCACCACCAACACCCGGCTTTCACACATATTCTTTATCACAATGCTTCCTGCCATTCAGGAGTCTTGTAAGGTTTAAGTTTCCAGAAACCAGGCTTTAATAGTCATCTATAATGACTCTCCAGGAAGTTCTGAATGTTATGTCTCCACCAAGTCCAGGGATCTGACTCATGTCCCATTCCTCTGAACAGTAATTACAGCATGAGTGCCGTCTCTAGTTTTACAGGCTAACCCTAAACCTAACCCTGATTATGAGGGTGGGGTCCAGACCATCTGTCCTCCAAGCCTGGTAATATCTAACTAACCACACAACAGTTGCCTCTCAACTGAGTGCTTAGAAGCCCAATTAAACAGTACTTTAATAAAGAGCCTTGAAAACAAGAGGGATAAAGTGACTACAAGGAGTACCCAGGTGCAGACTCCCTCAACAGGAAAACTCTGGACAGGTGTTGCAGTCAGCTCCAGGATCCCTCCCAGTCATCAGCAGTAAAGACCAATGCTTTAGGGTCACAAGAGACGTAAAAAGACAACAATGGATCACTGATGGGCAGGACCACAACTTGATAAGGACTACTTATGAAAGATCCCCCAGACCCCTAAGGGCCTCAAGATCCTGAGGAGCCCCCGAGACTCAGAAACCAGACCAAGAGCTGCAAAAGCAAGAGGGTTTATTGAACGAATGCGCATTTGGGTGTCAGCAATATCGGGGAAGCTGCACACCCCAGCATGGGATGTAAGCTCCTTATATAGGAAAAAACCACAGATCAGCATACAGGCAAGGGGCATAAAGTGATTGATTACAAAGTATGATCTCATGTTAGAGTGGTCACCTAGGTGTGACCTGCTTTTCTACAAAGGAAAAAACCACAGAATGTACCCTGAAAAGTCTCGGATTGTCTGTTGGCCAGGTGTGACCCAAAAAGGATTGTTTGTCTGCCCTCGGGTTGGGGCCAATTTCCTTGTCCTGGGCCAAGGCCTGTGGGAAACTTTTTCTCTCAGCAAACTAAAATCTTTCACTTAGCTACCTATACATTTTGCCTTCCACTTAAGCCTAAGCCTCCCGTCCAGAGCCTGGGGATGGAGATGTTCATTTGACATCTTTTTTTGTTCCTCTTCTCAGTGTGACCACATTGAATAGAGATTTTCTGTCTTTCAGTTACTTGTCTATGTTATTTGCTGTGACGGTTTGAATGAGAATGTCCCCACAGTCTCAGCCATTTGAATACTTTACAGAAGTTTAGATGGTGCAGCCTTGCTGGAGGGAGTGTGTCACCGGGGATGGGCTTTGAGATATTATTTTGGGGGGTGTTCAAGACAGGGTTTCTCTGTGGCTTTGGAGGCTGTCCTGGGACTCACTCTGTAGACCAGGCTGGCCGGGCTTTGAGATTTTTAAGGCCTCGCCTTCTTTGCAATTTACTCTCTCAGGTTCATGCTTGCAATTCAAGATGTGGGCTCTCAGTATCCAGTTCCAGCCATCATGCCTGCTGCTTATAGCCACTTGTCCCTCTGAAACCACAAGTGCAAATAAACCCTTCTACAAGTTGCATTGGTCAGGATGTTTTATCACAACAACAGAAAAGTAACCAGTAGGCTTCTTGGAGACTGGCGGAAGACTCAGTGGACAAAGGCACTTGCTGCCAAGCCTGATAACCTGATTCCAATGCCAGGACGGATGTGGTGCAAAGTGAGAACCAACTCCTCTGAGTTGTCCTCTGACTTCCACTCTGAAGTGCAGGCATACACAATACACAATAGTAAACTTAAAAGGCAAGGGACTGGAAAGACAGATGGCTTAGTGGTTAGGAGCACTGGGTGCTCTTCCAGAGGACCCAGGTTCAATTCCCAACACCCACATGGCAGCTCACAACTGTATGTAATTTAAGTTCCAGGGGATATGACACCCTCGTACAGATATACATGTAGGCAAAAGCATTAATGCAGATAAAATAAAAATAAATAAACCATTAAAAAGTTTTTTAAAAATCAGGAAATGATGAACTGTGTATGTTTCCTGTAGGGCCGAATGTTTGTAATCATGTTTTAACATACGATCACTCCTCTTTCAACCCTAAATCCAAACAGACAAAATTTTATTTTCAAAATGAAAAAAAAAAATTTTTGAGCCTATCCTGGCACTCATTCTGTAGACTAGGCTGGCCTCAAACTCACAGAGATCCACCTGCCTCTGCCTCCCGGGTGCTGGAATTAAAGGCGTGTGCCATCAACGCCCAACCTCAAAATGAAATTCTTGAAGATTAAAAAAAATAATAAGAAGAAAACCAGCTCATACATTTTTACTTACCTTTTAAATTTCACTTAAATTTAAGCTTTGCTTTATCAAACCTTCTCATAAAACACATTCTCTGAATAAGGAATTTAGAAAGACATGGGATTATGTATTAACATATAGCCATTGTAAAGACATCTAAACATGACACTCTTTCTGTTTCTCTCTCGAAGCCCACACTCATGACTTGAGCATGTATACTAGTCTTTTATAACTTTGTTTGGATACATTTCAACTATTTTATTTTATTTTTTATTTGTGTGTGTGGATGCCTGATAGTCTGTGTGCATGCCTTGTGTGTGCAGGTGCCTGCAAACGCCAGAAGGGGCATCAGATCACTGAGAACTTCAATTAATAGTGGTTGAGAGCCATTTGATACTGGTTCCTGAAAATAAACCTAGGTCCTCTCCAAGGACAGCAAACCCTCTAACTACAGCCTCCTAAAATAAATAAACTCACTAACTTGATTTCATTTGGCTCACCTTGAATTTCTTTTCTACAGTGTTATAGAGGGTCCAGTTTTCCCTGAGTGGCGGTCCCTGATGGAGTGCTGGGCTACTGCCATCTTCATTTGTCTGTGTCTGATGGGTTTTGTTTCGATTTGTTTCTGAATTGCTCTTCCTGTTCAGCTTGGATTCCATGATCACATGCAAACATGAAGCAAATTGAGACTGCCTGCTGTGCAGAAGCAGTTTCCTCAACCTAATGGCTATCCTCCTCTCCCAGGACCAGTGACAGCCTTGATCCCCTGACTCTGCGCTAAGAAAACCATGTCCACTTTTGCCCTTGTTTTCTCCCTACTTTCAAACCTTAAGATTGCTACCAATACCCAGAGACAGCCCTCAGGCCTGTCTTCAAGCTGGAATTAAGGTTCTTTTTCCCAGTTTACCATCAGCTTCTTCACCGGTTCGTCATCTGGGATGAGCATACCAATCTAGTCAGCTGTGCCCAGTCATGCTTCTGCTTTGTGACTGGGGTAACAAGATATGCTGGAAGGGCTGCCTTGCCCCACTCCCCAGCTCCCACGTTTATAAACAATAATGTATTTCTAACTGTATCAGTTACTTTTGTGTTGCTGTGATAAAACACTGTGGACAAAAGCAACTTAAGGGCGGTATTAACTTTGGCATTTAGTTCCAGAGAGATGAGTCCATCATGATGGGAAAGCAACAAGTGCCAAGCATGGCAGTATGAGCTGAGAGCTCACATCCCTTTTTTTGTTTTTTTGAGACAGGGTTTCTCTTTCTCTATGTAACAGCCCTGGAACAAGCTCTGTAGACCAGGCCTGCCTCTGCCTTCCAAGTGCTAGGATTAAAGGTGTGGCCACCACCACCTGGAAGAGCTCACGTACTGCACCCACAAAGCAGAGTGACTGAACTAGAAGCAGGATGAGACTCTATACTCTCAAAGCCCACCCACTGTGACATACTTCCTCCAGCAAGGCTGCACTTTCTCAACCTCCCCTAATAACACCATCAACTGGGGTCCAAGCTTTGAAAATGCCTGAGCCTATGGGGCATTTCTCCTTCAAATCACCCCTGTAACCACAAATAAATTAATATTTATTTGTCTTATAAAAATCCTGAACTGCTCTCTTTTCCCACCAGAAGTAAAAAAAAGCACAGTATTATTCCTTCTCTTGAGATGTCCTGAACCAGCCTCCAGCTCACCAGCTGCCGGTCACTCCCTTTGGTGTTGGCTTCAGAAGCTGCTTAGGCAAAAGGAGAAGTAATGCACATGCCAGCCATGCTATGCCTAGCACTGCTGGTGTGCTTGCTATCCTGCCCAGGACTGACTGTTTTGGAGAGGTTTATAGATAGCTTTATCTTTTTTTTTTTTTTAAGATTTTATTTATTTGTTGTGTATACAACATTATTTTTCCATGTATATCTGCACACCAGAAGAGGGCACCAAATCTCATAACGGATGGTTGTGAGCCACCATGTGGTTGCTGGGAATTGAACTTAGGACCTCTGGAAGAGCAGTCAGTGCTCTTAACCTCTGAGCCATCTCTCCAGCCCCAGCTTTATCTTTTATCTGCTGCAAACTGACAAAAAAACAAAACAAAACAAAAACAAAAAAAAAAACACTGACCTTTCCTTTGGGTGTGTACACGTGTCTAAAGAATGACCTTTGGCTGATAGATGGTTCAGTGGACAGAGGAAATTGATGCCAAACCTAACAGCAGGAGTGTGGTACCTCACAGATTGTATGGTAGAAGTATTATGGAAATAGGGGTTTCCTCTTTTGGATTTCTAGTACCGTTTGTAAAAGATTTTATAAAAGGACTCAGAGGGACTCTTAAGAACAGTTGTATTGGAGTTTTAGAGAATTTGAGGTAGACAAATTGTGAGTCTTGGTGGCTGTCTGGAGGAGGAAGATGCCTAAGAGAAAGAGAGAAAGCAACCTTTGGTAAACAAAGAGGCTAGGAGTGAGCAAGCCCAAACAAAAGCATGAGCAGGCCCAAAGCTTGGGAAAAGCATGCTTATGTTCATAAAAAAAGAGACACAAAGAAGAGAAATGAAAAAAAGGTTCTTTTGCTTCTCTGAGTAGTTAGAAAAGCAAGACACTGCGGAGAGGACTCAAGAGTTTAAGGTGCCTGCTGCTATTGGAGGTGACCTGAGTTCAGCTCACAATACCCATGTTGGGTGCATCACAGCCACCTGTTAAATCCCAGAGATTCAATGTCCTCTTCTGGCCTCAGTGGGCATCCACAAGTGTGTATATACACACATACTCCATAATGTCACATGTTGGAAACACTATAATTATAGTACCAAGGGTAGATTTTCTGGGGAAAACAAGAAATTCTCTCATTAAGAGGATAATTACTCCTCCCCTTTCCTTAGAATGACTTTGGGTGAATCAGTCCTTCTTTGGGGTGGTCTCTTGGCTAGGTGATGTTTTAATCTTGGAGGCAGATCAGAATGTAATGTCTCTACCCATGGAGATGGATTTCTTTTTTCTTTTTCTTTTTTTTTGACCAGGAGGAAATAACTTGTCTTCAATGGACCCCGGCAGAGCCGCAGAGCCCTGATACCTGTCTCCAGTGTCCTCAACACTACTGTCACAGTCCTCACTCAAGAATTGAGACCCAAGAACTACTTGGAGATGAGCAAGACAACACATTTCCACCATGAAAATTCAGACCTCCCAATACAAAGCATTCATTCACCAGAGGGAGAGTGGTGGCTAGAGTTTCTGTCACACCCTCACATACAGCCTCAAAGCAAGGATGTTGGCTTGTGGGGCTGGCTGTAAGATCAGAGCTCCCTTCCCTGACTTCTAGTGTGCAGATAAGACAAAACCAAAGACATTTCTGTTTCTGGGCAAGGATGAGAATAAAACTGTTCACTTCCGGGGACCCTGGCCTTAAATTTGTCCAACCATCAGAAGGACAAAACTAACTCTGGCAAGTTATCCTCTGACCTTCACGTGGCATTTTGAAAACACAGGGTTATAAATTTCATCCCTAGAGCTCTAGAGCCCACTTTTCTGGTTTACTAGACATTTGCTCTGCGGAACCTTGGAAAATGTGATTATACACAAACCACAAATTAGTTTCCCTTCCTTACCTCCCCTCATCCTTCTCCATGCCTCAGATTTCCAGGCTTCTTTACTCCATAAATAATCCTAACCCCTATTGATACCATCAAGGGGTACATGAAAAGGTGGAGAGCCTGAGAGATGACTCAGCAGTTAGAACAGCTCACTTCCTATTCTCCCAGTGGACCTGAGTTTGCTTCCTAATGTGATAGATAAAGAAACTCCATTTTAAGAATAGAAAAGGAATGCTGGGTGTTGGTGGCACACACCTTTAATCCCAGCACTGTAAGGCAGAGGCAGGAGGATCTTGAGTTCGAGACCAGCCTGGTCTACAGAGTGAGTTCCAGGACAACCTCCAAAGCCATAAGAGAAACCCTGTCTTGAAAAATAAACAAAAAACAAAGAATAGAAAAGGAGAGCAAGAAAAGAGATACCTTAATAGAGGGAGTCATTGTGGGTTTATCAAGAAATCTGGCACTAGGGAAATCTCCAGGGACTCACAAGGATAATCCTAACTAAGAATCCTAACTAAGCAACAGTTACCTTTAATGCCCTTCCCCTACAATGAGATTGATGACTACCTTAAATGCCATCCTAGAGCCTTCACCCAGGAGCTGATGGAAGCAGAAACAGATTCACAGCTAAGCACTGAGCTGAATTCCTGAAATCCAGTTGTAAAGAGGAAGGAGAGATGAGCAAAGGGGTCAAGACCATGCTGGGGAAACCTACAGAAACAGCTGGCCCGATCAAGTGGGAGCTCACAGACCCCAGTCTGACAGCTGGGGAACCAGCATAGGACTAAACCAGGCCCCCTGAACGTGGGTGTTAGTTGGGGGGCCTGGGCAGTCTGTGGGGCCTCTGGCAGTGGAACCAGTATTTATCCCTAGTGCACAAATGGGCTTGGGGGGGTAGGTCCTCCCCCAAATGATGTGACAGACTTTGATGATCCCTCATCAGAGGCGTCTCTCTCCCTGGAGAGTGGATAGGCTGTGGGATGGGGGGGGGGTGTCAGTGGGGAAAATAGGAGGACAGAAGGGAGAGGGAACTAGGATTGGTATGTAAAATAAGATTGTTTTTAATTTAAATAAAAACTAATAAAAAAAAAAGAAACTCATTTTGCCAGGCATCCATCTTGGTATCCACTAGCAGTTTGTCTGACTCCAGTCTCTGGAAGATAAATTCCCAGTAACCCTGACTCAGTGCCCACCCCCCCATAGCCATGACCATCTACTTGTTATGAGACAAGTGCTTTTTTTTTTTTTTTTTTTTTTTTTTTTTTTATAACTTCTGTAACTTCCTTACACGGATACTCAAAGATTATTATTTTTTTTTTAATTTTTGAGACAGGGTTTCTCTGTGTAGCTTTGGAGCCTATCCTGGTGTTGGCCCCTGGAAAATGGGTGGCGAATTCTTTTCCAAACTACTTCCTGCTGACTTTGGGACGAAGTTAGGGACCCCAGAAAGTTGAAATGCTAGTCAAAAGCAAAAAAGGAATTTAGGCAATGGGGAATCCATCTGCTTTTGGCAGACTCTGTTGCAAAGACAGGGGTTGTCCACATCAGCTGGACTGGTTTACATCCATAGCAAGTCCATGGCTCGCAGTCTACTTAGAACAGCCTGTAGTCAGCAACTGATACTCAGATGTCTGCCAGAAGCAGAAACCTGTTTAAGACATGTTTAAACTAGGAACAGAGGTTAAAACTTATTTACTGAAGCCCACAGTGCAGAAAAAGCAGATATCTGGATATCTGTTCAAACAGCAGGAACATATTTATAACTTTGAGTCCTAGCAAAAACTACAGATTTGGGCTATAAGCATGTACATTTTTCTTCTGTCCAGAGAGCCAGGTATGGGTTGGACAGAGGTGCCTTTGGCCTGATGAAAAGCCCTTTAAGTTTGTACTTAGATGACAACCAAAATAAACTTAAAAACCTTGAGCTTGTCCCTGAACAGTAGATAGTCATTATTTTACCAGCTAACATACTGACTAGTCTATAGTGGATCTGACTGTCTAATGCTGCCAAGTTGACAACCATTAATATTTCAGAGATTCAGAGATCTGAGAAGGGTATATTTTATCCAGATCTACTAAAAAGTGACAGAAGCCAGTTCATATACAGTTAGCCATACCCAAGTTTCTCCATTACCGCTGGAGGCAGGTGTTTCAAAAAACAGCAATCTTCGCCAGGCTTATAAGGTGAGAGGTTTTTTTTGTTTTGTTTTGTTTTGTTTTGTTTTGTTTTTGGTTTTTCGAGACAGGGTTTCTCTGTGTAGCTTTGGAGCCTATCCAGGCACTCAATCTGGAGACCAGGCTGGCCTCGAACTCACCGAGATCCACCTGCCTCTGCCTCCCGCGTGCTGAGATTAAAGGTGTGTGCTACCAACGCCTGGCCCAAAGATTATTTTGAGTTGCCCTAATCACTTAACTTGGAGGAACAGACCAATTGTTGCTTGCTTGTGTCGATATTGTCAATATTGAAGGTATTCTTGTGGCATTTGCTCTGGAGACCAGGCTGGCCTCAAACTCACGGAGAGCCGCCTGCCTCTGCCTCCCAAGTGCTGGGATTAAAGGTGTGTACCACTAATGCCCAGCTTATAATTGGATTTAATTTATGCTCTTTTCTCAGGGGTCAGAAACTCCATAACACCAACACCCATGTCAGGCAGCTCATAACTGCCTGTGACTATAGCTCCAGGGTATCCAATGCCCATTTCTTTATATTCATATGTAAAAATATACATGAAACACACACAAACAAAAATTCTTTTTTCTCTTTTGGTGGTTGTTATTGTTTTCTGTTGGGGGGGTTGTTTTTTGAGACAGGGTTTTCTATGTAGCCATGGCTGTCCTTGAACTTGCTCTGTGCACCATGCTGGCCTCAAACTCAGACATCCACCAGCCTCAGCCTCTACCTCGCTAGTGTTGAGATTAAAAGGGTGTAAAAACCACTGCCCGACATCCACTAGGGTTTTGTTGCTAATACAAAGGGGGTCCCATTTGTCACTGTGGGTGAGAGTTTGGCCTCACATTCTCATGTGACCTGCTAAAACACAAACAAAAACTTAAAAGTAATACAATTGATAAGCAAAGTGTAATTACACTTGAGAACAGGATGTAACCTTGCACATATGTTCTGATCTTAGGTAAATGTTAGGCTAGGAACCTGTCCAGAATTCACAGCTGAAGGGACCGGCTCCCCATTTCGGCAGCCGTAACAGCTTGTCTGACCTTGTCTTAGTCACTAAGGTCAGATGCCTGCCCCTGTCAACAGCCATAACAGCTGAACACATGCTTGTTTGACCTTGTCCTAGTCACTAGAAAGTCAGATCCGTGCCTCGTGGCAAGGAACCAATCAGAAGTTAGCTGGTGACGTTATGCTTTACGGCACTGGGTGTGCTTTACAGACAAGTGCACAGCAATGACGAGAGGGGGCATAGCAACCACCCTGGGAGGGCCTATGGGCCATAACAACCAGTTGGACAATCAACACAGGGCAAGCCCTCCAAGCCTGGAGGCACACCAATCCTGAGCCTGTGTGTACCCCTAGACACTCCCCTAATGCTGCCCTACAAGATCTCTATGAAGCCCCTAGGAGCTGTCTTTGCTAGCCATCTGCCATGGCGGGTGGGTGAAAGACCCGAGCTAACATGGGGTTAGCTCATTAAAAAACAATAAAGCCTCATGCAGTTTGCATCAAGTTCTCGAATCTGCCTGGTGATTGGGGTGACCATGGTCATGGCCTGGGACCCCGGATACCTGAGTTTTTCCAGGGGTCTAACACAGCTCTAACACAGCTTTTTGAGATGACAGGCCTGCCCATCAAGGAAGAGTGAACCAGAAACAAAGAAGATGCACATGGAGCCAGCATTAAAAGCCCTGCTTGATTTAGAAGCAAAGCTCTCTCTGGGGGAAAGTGGCACATTTCCTTTCCATTTCCCACAAAATCTAGTTGAATGTTTACTGTGACAGTAGGCATAGGATGCAAAGGAACATGTGAGGTAGCCAGTGGCTGACGTCACCTCGGAGCTGTGCTCCCCAGCACCATGCAACTGATTGAACAGTACTGAACTATGTGCTGTTTTCCATAAAAGTGCTGACCATGCACTTGGGCACACAAAGTGACTGAATACAAGATGAAATCCTGCCAGGCGTTGGTGGCGCATGCCTTTAATCCCAGCACTTGGGAGGCAGAGGCAGGTGGATCTCTGTGAGTTCAAAGCAACCGATTGAGTTCCAGGACAGGCTCCAAACCAGTACAGATAATCCCTGTCTGAAAAAAACAAAAACAAACAAACAAAAATAAAAACAAGATGAAATCCTGGAGCATCTGCCTTCTCTTGGGGTCTGTCTCCATTACTTAGGCTGAAGGCACAGAAATACTTTGTCTTTTTTTGTTAGTTTGGTTTGTTTGTTTCTGATACAGGGTCTCTCTATATAGACCTGTCTGCTGTGGAACTCACTATGTAGACTAGACAGATTTCCCTTGAATTCAGAGATCCAGCTGCCTCTGCCTCCTGAGTGATGGATTAGAAGTGTGTGCCACCATGACAGGCTTTAACTTTTTCCTCTGGAGTTACTTTGGATTCCAAGAAAAGCAAACCCTCACAGGATAAATATTCCACAAGCTCCAGAGGGTAACAGTTACTCTGGAACAGAGGTAATAAGCTTGTAGAAACCAGATTGGCAGGCAGTGGTGGTGCATGCCTTTAGTCCCAGCACTCCGGGAGGCAGAGGCAGGTGGATCTCTGTGAGTTTGAGACAAGCCTGGTCTACAAGAGCTAGTTCCAGGACAGCCTCCAAACTCCAAAGCCACAGAGAAACCCTGCCTTAACCCCCCACCCACAAAAAAAAAAAAAAAAGAAAAAAGAAAAGAAAAAAGAAAAAAAAGAAACCAGATTGGTCCACTCAGGGGAAGACAACTACCAACAGGGTAACAATTCATCAGGCCTCTTTGCAGGACTGGAGTTGAGATAATGTTTTGTGGGGCTATACCTTGGTCAACTCAGTTTAATTGTTTTATCTCCTCAAGCCAAACCTCATGATAAATTTCCCTGAAGAAGGGCTTGGGGATCACTGGACACTTTTATCTGAGCTTTCCCCAATGTGGCTGTATTGAGTAAACCACTTCTCTAGTTTTCATCATGACTCCTCTCTTTAATAACATGTTAGGGTGGATAGCTGAGTCTAGACTTTAGCCAGTTCTGTCACTCCAGTACCAGTAAAGACACAAGACGAACCAAAACCAACTGGGACCAATAAGGCCAACTGAGATGACTTGCCACTAACCATATTTTACTTTTGCTTTATCACAATGGCATCTCCATATAATTAGTCTTGTGAATTGTCTCCCATCATGCACATGACACATCTGAAAAATCAGTATGAAGAGAGGAGAGAATCTTTTCTTTTTCTTTTTTTTTCTTTTTTCTTTTCTTTTTTTTTTTTTTTTTTGGTTTTTCAAGACAGGGTTTCTCTGTGTAGCTTTGGAACCTGTCCTGGAACTCACTCTGTAGACCAAGCTGGCCTTAAATTCACAAAGATCTACCTGTCTCTGCCTCCCAAGTGCTGGGATTAATGGCGTGCACCACCACCACCGGGAGAACAGGTTTCTACCTTTCTTCCCATCTTAGCTCATGAATAACCTTCCTCTCTATTAGAGTATTAAAGTCTGCCCATAAGTCAGAGCTATACAAATTCCTAGGGGATGTGACTCTCTTAAGGAGTGCTCCTACCCCTCCTTCCTCTATCTGGTATACTTTGAATCTGAAACAAAACTTCCTCCCAGTTCTTGACTATACCTCACCTCTGAAGTACCCCTTATCACGGCAAGAACCTTGGTATGGTCTTCTAATGTCAGTGCCTTCCCCGGCATTCCCTAGTAGCAGCAGCACTGGTGAGCCAACTGGTGAACTTTCTTACAACTATCAGTGAAATGTCATTAGAGGACTTGGTACTTGCTGAGTGCTGCCAAAGTATGAGAAATCCAGTGTCCAGTGCAGAGCAGGGCAAGAAACATCCATGCAAAACATGGGAACACAAAATTACCCATTCTCTATCTGGGTTTATTCATTTGTTGCCCCCTACCAGCCCCCTTCTAAGAAAACTAACTTTTTGTTTTGGTTTTTTGAAATAGGGTTTCTCTGTGTAACAGCTCTGGCTGTCCAAGAACTCACTCTGTAGACCAGGCTGGCCTCAAACTCACAGAGATCCACCTGCCTCTGCCTTCCATTAAAGGCATGCACCATCATACCCTGAAAAAACTTTCCTAGCTAAAATGAAGACCTCCAAGAATTGATTATTAAGAATGGAAAAAATGCTCAGTGGTTAGGGACGCTTGGCTGCTCTTCCAGAGGATGGGGATTCAGTTCCCAGAACCTACATGGCAGCTCACAACCAATCTAAGAGACCCAGCACCCTCTTCTGGCCTCACAGGTACCAGATGTATACACAGTGCACTTACAATGCAGGTGAAACACTCATACATAATAAAAATAAATAAATCTTTGGGAAAATAAACAAGCAAAAATAATAACACTAAAAAGTAAAAATAATCCCTCATCACAGAAACATCTCCTTGCAAGAGACAGAGACCATAACAGAAAGCCATAACTGATCAAATTGCAAAGAACAAGATGTGATACCCTGCCCCTATTGCTGCATCTACAACACAACTCCTGTTCCTAAGTTTCAGGGATCACTGCAGAAAAGGGAAAGATTGTTAGAGTCAAAGGAACAGGAAGTTTGTAGTGAAGTTTCATCTCTTAGAAACTAACCCCTGAAGTCTCATCAACATGGCTCCCTAAACAAGAGCTGAATAATAGCAGCAATTGATAGGCTTTTTGCAACTAAAAAAATGCTGAGAGTGGGAGTTCTCAGAGACGTTAACCTGACCGATTGAGAATTAGACCACTGCCATAATTTAAAGCCAAATTTGAAGCACGCTTTAATTAAATACTGGCCAGGTAGATGGGCTCTAGCCAGGTCCATACCCAGCTTCCTGGGATATGGCCTCAAGTCATGGTTTGCAGCAACTTAAGAAGGAAAACCCATAATTCATTGCATTTCTCATCAGGTCCAATCAGGGGTAAGCATACATACTGACATATCTCCAGTCTACATCCAATCAGGGGCTGATGTATATCCTGATGTATTTCCTGCCTGTGAACCTCCTGCCCACATGTGATCAAGCACATCTGGTGCAGATGGGTCAAACAAACTTGTTTAGGGAGTGAAAACATGTGGCTTGTTATCTCTCATAAACAACAGCCTCCAGCATTTCTGGAACTATCTGTCCTTGGGCAAAGGGCTTGCAGATTAGAGGCATTGTCGTTTCATGAATCTCTAAGGCATAGTAATTAAAACTTAAAATATAACTTAGGCTCTCACAAATTGGATATTCAACACCAAGTAGTGAGCCATGAAATCACTTACATACAAGTAACATTATAGACGGAGCAGGTTGTATTTATATATTTAGAAATATATACATATGCTTGCAACAACCAGGAAGCCTGCATGAGACCAACCTAGGCACTATGTATATGTATTACAGTTGTGTAGCTTGGTCCTCTTATGGGACTCCTAACAGCAGCAACAGGGGCTGTCTCTGACTCTTTTACTAGCTTTAAGTACCCTCCTTCTCATACAGGGTTGCCTTGCTCAGCCTTAATACACAGGGAGGTGCTTAATCTTACTACAACTTGACAGGTCATGTTGTATTGGTAGTCATAGGAGACCTGCTCTTTCCTGGATGGAGACAGAAGAGGGGATTGGAGAGTAGCAGGGGGAGAGGGACTGGGAGGGGAGGAAGAATCCAGGATGTAAAATAAATCGATGAATTTAAAAAAAAAGAATTATACCTGGACGGTGGTGGCACACACACCTTTAACCCCAGCACTCAAGAGGCAGAGACAAGTGAATCTCTGTGGGATCAAGGCCAGCCTGGTCTACAGAGTGAGTTCCAGGACAGGCTCCAAAGCTACACAGAGAAACCCTGTCTCGAAAAACCAATATATATGTTATATATATATATGAAACAATGAAATAGAGGCCATAAATTTGAAAGCAAGGAGGTATTTCATAAGGGTTAAAGAAAGGGAAGGGAAGAGGGGAATGTTGCTGTAATTTTCTTGTCCTGCCAGGTCCCGCCGCCCTTATCAGACCCAAGTAAGCACATAAAGACTTATATTAATTATAAGGCTGTTGGCCGATAGTGCTTCTTATTGGCTAGCTCTGTCTTAATTATTAACCCGTAGCTACTAATCTATGTACTTCTACATGGTCTTGGCTTACCGGAGAATATCTGAATATCTGAACCTGTTACTCCTTTTGGCAGCTACATGGTGGTCCCTCTCTACCTATCTTGTCTCCTAGCCACGCCTATCTTCCTGCCTCTACTGGCTATTGGCCAAAAGTGTTTTATCATTCATCAACCAGTAAGAGAGACATTTATACAGAAGGAATTCCCTATCATGTGATTATACCTAAAACCAAAAACCTAGAAGGACTTTTTTTTAATGAGTAATCTTAGGCCAAATTGGTGCACACCTTTAACTCCAGTAATTAGAAGGCAGAGGCAGATTGATCTCTCTTTGTTTGAGGTCAATATAGATAGACTTTTCTTTCCAGCCCAAATAACTGACATGGAGACTTAATATTAATTGTAAATGCTCAGCCAATAGCTCAGGCTTGTTACTAGATAACTCTTACATTTAAATTAACCCATATTTCTTGCTCTGTAGACCAGGCTGGCCTCGAACTCACAGAGATTTGCCTGCCTCTGCCTCCCGAGTGCTGGGTTTAAAGGCGTGTGCCACCACCGGCTTAACCCATATTTCTTATCTACATCCTGCCTCCTCTGCATCTGCCGGCATCTCCAGATACTGTGCCCTTCTTCATCCTTTGTTTGGCTGTGCTGGATATACTTCCTGCCTGGCTACCAGCCAGACAGCTTTTTTTTTTTTTTTTAAAAGATTTTATTTATTTATTATGTATCCAACATTCTGCTTCCATGTATATCTGCACACCAGAAGAGGGCACCAGATCTCATTACAGATGGTTGTGAGCCACCATGTGGTTGCTGGGAATTGAACTCAGGACTTCAGGAAGAGCAGTCGGTGCTCTTAATCTCTGAGCCATCTCTCCAGCCCCCGCCAGTCAGCTTTTTATTAAGCCGGTTACAGTGACAAATCTATACAGTGTACAAGAGGGTTATTCTGCAGAAGGTCAGCCTGGTCTACATAGTGAGTTCTATGGCATTAAAGTCATGTGCCACCGTGTCAGGCCCAAGACTATACATTCTTACTTGTTGCGTTTGGGGATCATTGTAAAAAGCATCATTCAGATACTACTCCTCACCCCTCACAGCTTCCTTGTCTCTGTTTCTTTTCCCTGGAAGCACTTCCTGCTTTTGTGGAATGGGTTGTGAAGCCCTGCTCCTGCTGTACCCTTGAAAACTGCTGTTCTGCCCTCCTCACCTAGTGGAACCACTTCGGTCTTTAGGTGGTTGCTGTAGTTTGAGTGTCCTCCACCCAAACATAAGATTCAGCGCCAGTGTGTGTGTGTGTGTGTGTGTGTGTGTGTATGGTTTTTGAATTAGTATGAGCCAAGACCTTAATCACAGCACTAGGGAAGAAATAGAAGCAGGCAGATCTTTGTAACTTCAAGGCCAGCCTACAGAGTGAATTCCAGTACAGCAGGAATAAAGAAACCCTGTCTAAATAAAACAAACAAAAACGAAGCAGGAGTCAGGCATGGTGGCTACACTTAGTCCCAGCACTTGGGAGGCTGATTAAATTCAAGGCCAACCTAGGCTACATGTTAAAAACCCTGTTCAAGCTGAGAGCACATTCCTCCACGTGGGATGGGCTCCTAAAGTCCTTTTGTATGCCAGGGATAAATACTGGTCTACTACCAGGGCCCCATAGGGTGCAGAGGCCTCCTCACTGACACCCACATTCAGGGGTCAGGATAAGTCCCATGCTGGCCTGGGAGGGCCTAGGTCCTATCCTCCTTGGGGAGCAGAGTGGGGATGGGATGGGGGCTGGTGGGGGGCAGGGGAGGAGGGAGGGAGAGGGATCAGGGATTGACATGTGAAGCAGGCTTGTTTCTAATTTGAACTAATAAAAAAAATACCTCAATTTGAATAAAATAATATTCCCTTAAAAAAAAAAAAACCCAAACCCTGTTCAAACAAAACAAAATCTCCCATGCTCCAAAAAGTGGGCCAGGAGAGTGTCCACCCTATTAGCAATAATAACTATATTATCATAGGAGTGGGTTAGTTATGAGCTATTTATATATATGGGTGTTTTGCCTGCTTGTATTTGTGCAGCATGTGTGTGCCTGGTCTCTTCAAAGGCCAGAAGATTGTGTCTGATACCTGGAACTGGAGTTAAAAGACAGTTGTGAGCCACCATATGGGTGCTCTCTTCGAAAACAATAGGTATTCTTAACTTCTGAGTCATTTCTCCAGCCCTAGTGAGCCCTTGATAATTTTTATTGTTGCTTCACCAAACATGGTAGAGGTCTGTAATCCCAGGAGACTGAGGCAGGAGTGTTATTTAAGGTACCTGGTAGTCACATCATGGCAAAATTCAGGAAGCAGAGAACAGGATAGAAGCAAGGTAGGCTACGGCCCTCAAGGCCCAACTTCAATGTCCCTTCTCTGTCAGCCATGCCGTTAGAAAATAATTTCAGTGTTCCACAAAGAACATACATAGTGAAAACAATTCAACAAAGCACTCTCTTTGTAAAAACAGGACAAGCTGGCCTATTCTTTATCCCAGGCTCAGGTGGTGGCTGGCTCAACTTTACAATCTGATCGGCTAGTTGGCACAAGGAGGAATAGGACGCCCAAAGAATAAGGTCCTTGTCAGGATAACCAGCTTAGACAAGGGAAAAAAAAAAAGGTGACCTCTCACAGAGCACCTGTACCACTAGGGGACCAGCTACTCACACACAGCCTTTGAGGGCATTATGGATTCAAACCATAACCACTGGTTTTCCTGAAATAATTTAGAATATATGTATTTTTTACTCCTTCATAAACTTAGAACACTAGCCTAACTGTATCTGCCCAAAATTGATGCTTTTTTCCCCCATTATTCCCCTGTATGACAGCCATGCCACAGCACAGGGTGCCAATGCTCTCCTTCACTGAAGGCTCTAAAGATTGGGCTCAGGCCTTGATTCAGGAGTTGGCTTCACACAGAAACTTTTTTTTGACAAGTGGAATAAGATTTTCTTAGTGGCATGTGAGTGCAGGTTACTTAGCACATCTAAAGAAGAAAAGAAGAAAATGGATCTTTTCTAAACATTGCTTAACAGCTTTAACATACATCCTAGAAGAATCCTAAGTTCTAACCATAAGAATCACATAGCTCAAGATGAAAATTCAGCAAACAAAACACAACATTTTAGAACCGTAACCCAGACATCCCTGATGCAGGCTATGTACCATTCTCTCCTACAAGGCTATAATGCACATTATTGTGGTTTTTTGAGACAGGGTTTCTCTGTGTAGTCTTGGCTGTCCCAGAACTCATTCTGTAGACCAGGCTGGCCTTAAACTCAGAGATCCACCTGCGACTGCCTCTCAGTGCTGAGGTCCAATGTGCTACTACTGCCCAGCAGTTATTTATTTAATGTGCACTTGTGTTTTGCCTACATGTATGTCTGTGTGAAGGTGTTGGGTTCACTGAAACTGGAGGTACAGGCAGTTGTGAGCTGCCATGTGGGTGCTGGGAATTAAACTCAGATCCTCTGTCAGAGTAGTCAGTGCTCTTATCCACTGAGCCATCTCTCGAGCTCCAACACGATGTTTTTCTTTTTCTTTTTTTTTTTTTTAAGATTTTATTTATTATGTATACAGTCTTCTGCCTGCATGCCAGCAGAGGGCACCAGATCTCATTAGAGGTGGTTGTGAGTCACCATGTGGTTGCTGGGAATTGAACTCAGGACCTGTGGAAGAGCAGTCAGTGTTCTTAACCGCTGAGCCATCTCTCCACCCCCGACACGATGATTTTTTTTAAATGTCATTCTGAACCAACACAAAAAGCAAGGAACTAATTATAGGTCCAAATGTTAGGGTCCAACATAAAAGGTTCAAAAACAGCACTGATGGATTTTAAGGTTTGAGGAAGTATGTGGAATGCCTTAATTTGTTAGTGCATGTATGAATTGCTCAAGTCATCTAGAGGATTTTCATTATATTGTTTTCCCTAAGTTCATATATACTGCTCTTTAGTCAACTTATCATTTTCAAAACAAAAGTTGAGCTCAGGTCATCATCGGTCTCATACAGGAAGGTCTTTACCCACTGAGAATCTCACCCAATGTTTTTGGTTTGTTTTTGTTGGGGTGGGGATAACATATGCCTAGGTGCTTTCACAGTTGATTCTGACTTGCATCTTACAGGGTCTCTCCTCTTTCTGGTACATTCCCTTAGGAATGTACATTCTGTGCATTCCCTTAGGAGCTTCCAGGAAAATTCTGTCAATACCTCCCATCTTTCAGTGAGTGCTGGGATTAAAGGTGCATTTTTGTCTGGATTTTAAAAAGGGCTCCAAAGATTAAATCTGGCTTGTACAGCTATTGCTTTACCGGTTGAAGCACCTCCCCAGTTTTCATTTCTTAGGACAGGGTCTCCCTCTGAAGCTCACGCCAGCAGGAACTCTTTCTGTAACCCAGATTTAGCATCTTGCCTCAGCCTCTCCAGTGCCACCTTTTTTTTGAGACAGAGTGGTCTCAAACTCAAGAGATCCACTTGCCTCTGCCTCCTGAGTGCTGTGAACTAAAGGTATATGCCACCACACCCAACAATCATTCCTTAATTCTGCTCAGAATTTGGTAATCACAAAGATACTTCAGCCCTACCAACCCACTCCTGCACCCAAGCTCTCACCTGGGAGGGTGACATTGTAATTAGTCTGTCCATTCCTCTAACTTAGTTAACAGCAGTCCTATCTCCATTCACAACTTCACCAAGAGCCAGCACCCCAAGAGCCATTCTTCCAGACTTCCTGTCACCAAAAGCACACCGACACAATAGGTTTTCTATTGCTGTGATAAAACAAAACACAATGACCAAAAGCAACTTGGGGGAGGTTTATTTCATACTACCTCAAGCCTCAGCCACCAAGTGGCTCTCAGATGGCCATGTGACCCAAGGCACATCCTGTGGACCCTGGAAGGACTCTGGGTTTTGTAGGACTCTGGAGACATGCCTGACTGGATCAGATTCTCTCAAGAATTCCTTTGGGCTCTCTTCTGCTGCCAGGGACTTGGAACACAGAAGCAGTAGTCAAGGCCTTTTGTTCTCATGGCCACTGGAAATACAAGTGGGCAGAAAGAGGTCAGTGGGGTACCTCACCCCAACCTCTACTCCCGACTCTGGGGCCTTCAGAAACATGAAAACACACACAGACACACACACGCACAGACACACACACACACACACACACACACACACACACAGACACACACACACACACACACACACAGACACACACACACACACACACACAGACACACACACACACACAGACACACACACACACACACACAGACACACACACACACACACACACACACAGACACACACACACACACACACACACAGACACACACACACACACAGACACACACACACACACACACACACACACACACACACACACACACACACACACACACACAGACACACACAGACACACAGACACACACAGACACAGACACACACACACACACACACCCCTACCTCACAAGAAAACTTGGGCACAGATCCCCTCCCTCCCTCCCAGGGACTGGAGGACACTGCCCAACTTAAGGATGATGCCAAAACATCCTCTTGGCACACACTATGGCTCTGTGGTGCAAGAACGTGCCGATCTCACATAGGAGACCCAGTCTGTCACCGAGGTGCCCGGGCAGAAATGTGGCAGGTACAAGCTGCTCAGGAGAGGCCCGCACGCTCCAGGTCCTGTGGCAGCACCCGGCCCTTCTTGCGGGCCTTCTGCAGCCGCCTCTCAGCCCGGGCCGCCTTCTTCTTGCGCAGGTTCTGGCGCCGCTTGTCCTGGCGCTGCTGCATCTTCTCCACCACATGCTCCGAGCGCTTCTCCCACCGGCGCTGCCGCTGTGCCTTTCGCTTCTCCTTGCGCTTCAGGGCTTCCTGCAGCAGGCGCTCGTTGTCACGGATCTTCACACCCTCCGCCTTGTACAGCAAGTTGGTCCACTTCATCTTCGCCTCCAGCTCCTGGGCCTTGCCCGCATCCTGATCTCGAAGCTCCTCCAGCCGGTCCTGCCGCGCCTGTAGACGCTCCAGCAACTGCCTGTAATTCCTGCCTGTCAGGGGTGTCAGGTTCCCTTTCACCTTCTGCCGCTTCTCCTTCCTACGCTGGGCCTTGCTGGCCGGCTCCTCTTCAGTCACTTCCACCTGCAGGTAAGAGGTCCGTCAATGAGGTGACACACATATCTCACCAGTGACACAGACCAATGACATGGCTTTTGTTCCCTGAGATGGGGATCGCCAACATGCACCTACACCATCAGCAAGGTGCAAAGTTAGACACAGGCGCTCAGCCCAGGCAGCCTCTACCTTATTAAACATCAGTCCTGATGCCTGCGGCTCCTTGCAGGGCACTTCTGGAGGTGCCTCAGCTGGCTCCTCTTTTTTCTCAGTCTTTGCAGCCTTCTCCTTTGCTCGAAGCTCCTTCCGCTTCCTCTTCTTCCGTTCCCTCTCCTGCTTCCTCCGCTGTCTTTTCTCTAGCGTGGCAGCAGACAGCTCCTTGGTGCTGCCCTGAGAGGAAAAGATAAAAGGGAAAAGATGGAGCTTCATTCATCAGGGCCCTTTCAACCTCAAAGTCCTCGGTCTGGTACATGGCTGAGATTAGAGGAAACCCTCATGCAGGCCACAAGTCCATAATGGCCACAAACCACCAGTATATGACCTGTTACCCTGATGCAAATAATACTGGTATGGTAAGGACCCTCTAGTAAGAATCACTGCTCCAGTTCCCAGGCTCCCCCAGCATACCAGAGCACTTCATCTCGCACATAGTCACCCACTGTCCTAGAATTCAGAACTTAGGTTGGGTTCCTATGATGGAGTGCCTGATAGGAGTGCCTGTCCTAACCACTCTGTTCATGACAGACACAGATTGAGTATTCTCTGTAACCGTTCTTTTGCCATAGCCAGAGAGCACCATGTATCCAACCAACCCAGGCCTATGCTGCAGGACAGAAGGCCTTGAGTCTTGATCCCCTCTTAGGAACTTGGAGATGGTGATTGGCATATATTGGAAGGGTAAGAAGCTCAAGAAAAGCGCATCAGAAAGTGTGTGTGTGGGGGGGGGGGGCATGGTCACTGACAATTCAGGCTATACTCTACCCATGTGGCATCAGTGGAGGCAGCTCCCCAAAGGAAGCAGCCATGCTTCTCTGAGGGACACCAAACATCTAAGAGGCACATGCCTCTGGGGACTGATGTACTTCAAGAAAAGGAACTACACCTACTACCTCAGCCAAGAGGTACCTTGTTGTGAAATATTAGTTAAATATGTGTTAAGTTTGTTCATGTCATAAAATATTTGTTTAATGATACAAAGATGTGTTACATTCTTTTATGCTGCATTTGTTTAACTCTGTAAAGCTGTGTTACTTTGCCTGTCTAAAACAAAGAGTTGAACAGCCAATAGCTAGGCAGGAGAGAGAACTATTCGGGGCTGGTAGGCAGAGAATATAAACAGGAGGAGAAGTGAGTAGGGGAGCAGGAAAAGGAGAAGAGAACGCCAGGGGTCAGCCACCCAGCCACACACGGAGTAAGAAGGAAACAGGCAAATAGAATAGAGAAAGGTAAAAGCCCAGAGGCAAAGGTAGAAACAAACCAAGTTAAGGCCAGACATTCATAAGTAAGAATATGTCTCTGAGTATTTATTAGGGAGCTGGGCAGTGAGTCCCCAAGAGAAAGAGTTCAAAACAAAACAAACACCTACAGCGCCCCAAATCTCACATCAGCACAGAAATGGGGAGGGAAAACTCTACAAGCCTACTCCAGGTGCTCAGGAACACTACTCCCCATTTACCTGGCCCCGGGCCAGTTGGATCTTCTCATGAAGCCGCTGTCGCAGGAAATCCAGTGCAAAGACAGAATCAGGTGCTGTGACTTGGCTATCTGCAGGGAAGGAGACTAGGATGAAAGGGGACTTCCCACCACCATCTCTCACCCTTCCTCCCCCAGTGCTGCGCATGGATTCTCAGGCCACCCAACTCCTTTAAGACAGGTAACTAACAACTGTATCATGAGGCTGGTCATTATGACATTAGAAAAACAGTGTTTGTTGTCACCTTGTCACCTGGCTGTCACGTGGCACAGGACCATCATGAGCTTTTATGCCCTGTCTGCCATTCTGCTCCTATGATCTTCCTTCACAGAAAAGTCTTGTAGCATTACCCTAACCCTGTTGGCACTTTTGAGCAGTGGGGACATTTGCCTCTGGGCCCATCCCCGCCCTCATCATGCATGTTTTGGAGCCCCTCACCTTCAGGGGACTCCAGGGAGCTAGAGTTCTTCTCTTGTTTAGATTCCATTGGTTTCTTGGCCCTAGAAGAGGGAGGAGCCGTCTTCACTAGGGGCTTAGTCTTGTGCTCTGTAGCTTTCTGTTCCTGAGATTTCTTTTGTGCTTTCTTCCTCTTCTTTTTGGGGAGCTCGGCAGCTTCCAAGCGTTTTGTTTTGACAGCTGAAATGCAAAACAAGATGAATACCTTCTCTCTACCAATTCAGCAAAGATCCTGCAAAGGCACTGATCCCAGTGATGCAAAGGACCAGGTGGCTAAGCCAGTGCCACCTGTCCAGAGCTTAGTGACACCAACCACCTGGGCAGCAGATGGTCACACATCTGTAATCCCAGCATTTGGAGGCTAAGTCTAGGCTAGATAAAAGACCCTGTCTCAAAAAACAAAATAAACTAACAATGTTTTCTTTTTAATGCAAATTACACACACACACACACACACACACACACACACACACACACACACACACACGACCCAGAGGACATGCACATAAGGAATAGAACACAAAGTCTGGTTTCAGGTTGGTCATCACATTATCTAAATATAAACACCCACTTCCAGGAACAAATGATGGTGCTGCTACACTTTCTCTTCACTGCCCCAGATTGAACACTGGGCTCCTGTATAGCAATTTCCTCCCAGATAAAATCTTCCATCTTGGAGGAAAGCTCCTTAAGCTCAGGAACTAAACACCAAGGCTTCAGGAAGTCCTGGAACTGACCAGATTCACTAGCCCCTTCTTCCCCAAGCACATACAAGAGGAAGGCCAAGTGATGCTTAGTCAAGCAGGACCACATGGAATAAACACTCTCCAACCTGCTGAGCTGCCTGCAAGTTGTGCAGTACACTCCAGGTTTCTAGTTTTTGAAAGCCATCACCAGTGCTTTCACCACAAGCCCATCACCACAAGCCCATCACCACAAGCTGGGGTGGGCTTTGGTGATACAGCTATTTCTTTTGGGGGGGGGGTTGAGGCAAGGTTTCTCTGTGGCTTTGGAGGCTGTCCTGGAACCTGCTCTTGTAGACCAGGCTGGTCTCAAACTCCCAGAGATCCACCTGCCTCTGCCTCCCGAGTGCTGGGATTAAAGGCGTGGGCCACTACCGCCCGGCACAGCTAATTTTTAATCATGTCTGCTCTTGTATGTCGCCTTAATAAAGCTCACTGGTTAATCACACTGGACTTCAGTAGTATCCATACTTTGGCCTGTCATTCCTGTGTCTGCAAAGACTGAACAGCAGTGATGTGGAGAGGCTGGAATGTTGCAGGTCCAGAGGATCATTATCTTAGGTTAGCTTAAACCCAAGAATAATCCTTTCCTTGGCCACCTTTGTATCTGTGACTAATAGATAAAAACCTTTTATAATCTATCAATTTAGCAGATCAACTTAAAAGTTAAGAATGTCATCAGCACTGGGCGTGGTGGCACATGCCTTTAATCCCAGCAATCTGGAGATGGAGATAGAGGAAGGCAGATCTCTGAGTTGAAGACAGCTTGGTCCTCAACAGAGTGAGTTTCGGGACATCCAAAGCTACACAGAGAACCCCTGTCTCAAAATACAAAAATGGGGTGGAGAGATGGCTCTGAGATTAAGAGCACTGGCTGCTCTTCCAGGGGACCTGAGGGAGTTCAATTCCCAGCAACCACGTGATGGCTCATAGCCATCTATAATGAGATCTGGTGCCCTCTTCTGGCCTGCAGGCAACATGCAGGCAGAACGCTGTATACACATAAATCTTGAAAAAGAAAATGTCATCAGCATCTGGGCCTAGAAAAGCTTCTCTCATCTTGCTATAACTACCTGATGTGCACATCAATGTATTCTAAACTTGCCTTGGCTTTCTTTGTTCTGTAAAACTTCAATAAACTGCTTCAAGAACATTTTGTGTTGGAAAATGGAATTAGGGGGGTAACCTAAATCTCTGTTCCCAGGCCACAGTCGTTCAAAACGGGCTCCAGAATAAACTATTCTATTTATGGTGAAGGCTGTAGGTTTCCGGAATTCACAGTGATCTGCCTTGCTTCTGTTTGCCAAGCGATGGTATTAAAGGCATGTGGTACACAGTTGCCACTACCCACCCCATCCTACCTCAAAAGGCTCATTTATTCTTTTTTTAAAATTATTATTTAGTCTTATTTTAAGAGTGTTTTTAAGTATGCATGCCTGTGCATCGTAACCGTGCCTGGTGCCATTGGAGGCCAGAAGCGGATTACGATCCCCTGGAACTGGAGTTAGGGACTTAGGGACTGTTTGTAGTATGCGGCCACGTAGGTGCTGGGAACCGAATGTGGGTCCTATTCAAGAGTAACAGTGCTCTTAACTGCTTAGCCATCTCTCCAGCCCCTCTTTTTACTTTCTGAGAGGGTTTCCTGAAGTTGCCCACGCAGAGGTTAACTTACCATGTGGCCCCTGTCAGGCCTACTACCGGCCTTTACCCTCGAGGTTCTTTCTCAGCCTCCCCACCAACCAGGCCCAAGCAGCAATGAACTCTTGATGATGAAAGATGCATTCCCACTTCCAACGATGCGAGCACGGTTTTCTTTCCGTATGAGTCTGGCAGTTCCCTAACTACCTTCCCCTCCATCGGGGCCCAGCGCCCTCAGGACCCGTAGCTATCCCGGCTAGTACCCGCTCACTCCTGTATCACGCGTGGAGGGTTCGGACCCGACCGACCAAGGAAGGACAGCGGGCCCGTGCGACGGCATCCACTCCCAAAGGCCGCTCGGGTAGGCTGCCTTACCCCACTCGCTCCTCTGCCGCTCGGGGCCAGGCTGTGCGCAGATCTTCTTGGCCAAGTCCTGCAGATAGGCATCCTTGGCTTGCAAAGAAGCCATGGCTGGAGCCCAGTGCTCAACACTCGGAGGTTCCCGCAGCCCTGCGGCCCGCCGGAAGCACCATGTACGCAGGCGCCGATAGCCAAGCGCTCGATTGCCGAGCCTGACTACGCCGGAAGTACCGCATGCGCAGGTGCCGTCTAGCTAGCTAGCTAGCCACAGTGTACGCAGCCGCGACCCACGCGGAGCTCGATTAGCCAGGCCTGAGGGGTTGGCTACTCCTTAACGTGGAGGCGTGACTCTGAAAGATGCCACCTGTAGTCCAAGAACTGGCCTGGAGGGGATGAGATAGATGCCCAGCGCCCCACAGCCACTCCGCCACACGGAGCAAAACACAGACATAAAAAGACGTGTGGTGGGTGGGAGGGAGGAGCAACCGGAGACATGAGTATGGCGTGGATCCTAGACTACATGCATTAGCCATTGCATATCAGTTTTGATGGTACTGGGCATTGAGGCATGAAAAACGCCTTGCAGATGGCGTTGAAAGCGGCATATATTTGAGGAAATGGAAGAAAAAGCGAATCCCTAGTAGAGTCTGCATGGGCCTTAATACATGCTACATCGAAAAGCGTGGGTCAGTTAAAGCTAGTGAAAAAAGGTGACACAGAATTTACATCAGTCATTGGTGACACGGAGTTTCTAGAGAACTGAATCCCCGAGGAGCTCTGCCCCAGCCACACAAGCCGGAGAAAGGTAGTGGTACCCTTTAAATGAGAAGCTTCTCTTTTAAATGTGAACGACAGAATAAAGCGCAAGAATCTGTCCTTCGTTAAGTTTTTGGAAAACCATTCCAAACCCTTGCTTCTAGTGTTTTCCCCAACTCCTCAACCCTAAGCTTTCTCTGTGACACAAGCTCTTCCAGCAGTCAACATACTACAGACATCACCCTGATGGAAAACTCCCTCACTGGGGCAGTGACTTCCACCTAGCTACCCACTTGTGTGTTACCTTGTTTGGCTATGCAGGTGCTGGGCCACCTGATGACCAGACCACGTTCCTCACAAACCGGGAATGACTACTTTCATGGAGCATGGTGATGGTAGGTAGAGGAGAGACTGAAGGCACACACTTGCCCCAGTACCATGGTTTCTGTATGTCAGTAATGAGCCTGGTACTGAGAGGCAATGGGGTCTGAGTTCCTAGTCCTTTCTGCCACTTAATTTCTCAGCCTGTGGTTCTAGGCATGACACACCCTTCCAAGCCCATGCCCACTCCAAGATGTAGACATGATAGTGCTAAGTTGGGGTGGATAGGTGGCACCAAAGATACAAGTGCTGCAGTCATATAACTTGTAGTAATGGCAGATTTTCATTCATTTACCAAATGTCAGGGAACTACTAGATGCTATTATTATACGAGGAGGAGGGGCTGTTGTTCGAGGAACCCAAGGGCAATCTTGAACTGATGAGGAAACAAAGATGAACAACAAAAAAAGGTAATGCTTTATTCGACAGTTTCATCACAAAAGTAGTAGACGGGAAATGGTGGCACAATCCAGGAAGATGCCCTGGCTAGCTGCCTCTCACAGTCTTGCTATGACTGTCAGCTGTGGCACAGACAATTGTGGTCCAGGCACCAGGCAGTGGTCAGGGCTCTCTACACAGGAGCCCGAGCCAAGGATGGGTGGCTGGATTTGGCTACGGTCCACTGAGTACCTTCCAATTCTAAACAACAAACCGAGGCTGTCTTCCTATCACCAGCCACCCTCCCTTCTCAAGGTCCTCAATGGGACAAGCTTCCATGTGGCAGTCAGGAAGGTAGCCACTAGAGTTGAAGGGCCACCTGCATGTAAATAACTGAACAGCATTCCCCAATTATCACAGGTAACTGGCCCTGGCCTGGCTACAGGGACTCCTGATCACAAAGTCCCCAAGTGGGAGCTAAGACTGAAAAAGCTAGGCTCTGGTGGACATCCACAGGACTTCCTTTGTGATAAACTAGGGCACTGGGAGAGGGTACCCCAAGAAGCTCAGGTATGTTCTATGGGACCAGGGCCACCACCATGGGAGTGGGCAGAGGCTGCAGATTGCAGGGGACCAGCACCAGTCTCCGGGGACGCCAGAAGAGGGGCTGAGAGGCCATCAGCAGAATCTGTGTCGAGGTCCAGCCTCCAGTAAGCTTCACATAGAGGCAGGTCATTAGCTTCGCAGAGACTTGAGCTTTGCCACAAGAAACCCCCAGGAGTGACAGGAGCAGGCAGAGGAAAGCCAGGGTGGGGAAAGCAAGACAGATGCAAGAGTTAAGAAATGAACATCACCTGACTGCCTCCCCTTCCTCTCCTCTTGGCTGACCCCTCTGCTACCAGTTCTGGCCACACTTGCATCCAAAGAAAGATGCCATCAACAGGCCATATGACTTAGGCAAGCTCTCCCCATGGGCCGCATGGCCTTCCTGACACTTAGAACTCCCCTTGTCCTTGTGGGTCTTCTTCCATCCTGCCCACCCACCCCTTACTAGCAGGGTAGTGATAACACTTTACAAAGAGCTCATGGTGGCAGAAACCTGTGTCTGTCCCTATCAGACACTTGCCTAACTATAAAAAGTCAGGAGCAGAGAGGTCCAAGCATTTCGCTACACGCCACTGCTCCAGCCCTATAGCTTCAAGCTCCAAGTTTCATGCACTCCAGTTCCCCATGTTATACAGGGAAGAGGTGAGAGAGAACAGGCAAGGATTAATCCTCAACGGTCATGGAAGTGGTTACCTGGAGCAAATCTGTTTCCACAGCTGTCTATTATGCTCTGGCCCTATACCTGCCCCAGCAGTTCCTCTCAGAACTATTCAAGAGTAGCACCCCCAGGAGAGTGGAGGGGAGGCAAAGCCAGAATTAGCAAGCAGTGAGTATATAGGCAGGAATAGCTGTGCAGAGGGGAAGCTGGCAGCTGGCGGTGATGTGGGCATGAGGTTGATAGGGGCAGATGAAACCCACAGGCCCCTGCACTGAAGAGCCCTGCCATTTAAGATAATTCATAGCTAGAGGGGCACTGCTTTACCATGAGAAATATGGAAAAGGTGACTGCCCCAAGGGGACACAAGTTGTCCCAGAAACCCATGCAGGTGATGTACAGGGACTTACTGAGGCTTTGGAAACCTGGCACTCTGGGTTCCCGTCTTCCCAAAACTGATCCACCCAGGGGGCCCTTAAAGCAGTAACTAACTGTCTAAAGGGTAATGACAGGAAGATGTGAAGGAATTCATCCTGGGTGAGTGTGTAAACCTGTCTTTTGGGGGTAGAGGAAATGGTCCCATTTGTTTGCTAAGTTGATGAATAATGCGACCAAGGACAACCCCAGAACTCTCTGGAAAACTTTAGAACTGGGCAGTGACATTGAGTCTATGATGGGACAACTAAGTCCTCGATCACATACCACCTGGCTCTGGACATCTGTGGCTCCTTCTGCAGCTTTTGTGCAACAGAAGCAAATCTACCACCAGGGGAAAACGGCTTTGCTTGGGAAAGGGAGCTGCAGGACAGAACCTTAATTTCAAGCTAAGAGGATGTGAGCAAGGTCTCCATTCTCCAGGCTCAGTTTCCCACATATTTCACATTGTATTCTTGATTTCTCAAGGCCTCTCTGGCTCGGAAAGTATTAAGTTTTAAGTGACCCTATAGCAGGGCGAGGTGACAGATGCTATCTGCTGCTAAACTCTGGGGCTAGCATAGGTCTGACACCAGGAGGCTGAACTGCCCCAAAACAGGACATACAAGTATCCAGGCCCAGTTCCTAAAGCCACTCTGCTTGAGCTCCTTCCTCCTCCTTTCCCAGTGTTCCCTGCCTCTACACTGTGGGATCTGATGATACACACATGGAACTGAGTCTCTGAGCAAGCAGTAGTAGTGGTGTCCTGGAGAGTGGACATAGTTATAGACCCAGAAGGCCACAAGGGACCAATCCAGCCTTGACTGAAATGTCTAGACAGATGTGGAGCAGTGAGGCAGAGTTTGCACTGCCCAGGAGGGCGTCCTTGCCCCCTGGGGAATGCCCTTCTCTGCTCTCAGCTGCTGACACCAAGTCCTGGGATTTTCACCCCACTTCATTGAGGGGTGGCCTGGGCACCAGCTGGGGGCTGGTTGTGAGTGTCCATCAACGCTCTAGTCAGGGGCTCTGCTGCCAAGGAGAACTTGGAAAAACACAAGGCCCTTGCAGGCCCTAGCTGGCTTGGGCAGGCAGCAGGTCCCGCCTGCATGCGAGTCCAGCCCTATTTGTACCTGGACGAGTAGTACTCCTCCTCCAGCTCATAGAGGTCAATGGAGACCTCATCCCGAAGGGTGATGAGCTTGCGGTCACACTCTTCCTGCAGGGCACGCAGCTGCTGGTTACGCTGGTCGATAGCCTCATTCACAGATGGGAAGTCATTGAGGATCAGGAACTGCTTGAGATCAGATACCAGCTTCATCAGTGACTCACCAGCTCGGACCTGCCAACATCATAATCAGGGTAAATATGAGAGGAGGCGAAGACGGTGGCCCTGCTCTTCGTGACTGGTGGTAGGTCAACAGTGGGTTTTCTGGAGATCTCAACTCCATGATCCACAAAGGAAAGTACCAGCCTACATGGAGTCATCTGTGAGGGTAGAGGAGGAGCTGAGAAGACATCAGAATCCGACTACAGGTGGAATACATTTGCTCACTTCAAGGAGCTTTCCCTCCCCGACCAACCACTCAGACCATGAACACATCCTGTACACTCATCTCAAAGCCAACTTAAGTCTATGCCCTGGGTTTCCTCCTGACTCATTCTTTCCCAGAGATGGCACAACTGCAAGTTGGAAAGGATTCACAGGGGTCTTTGCCCCACACATTGTCATCTGCTGGTAGCCACTGCACAGATACTGGTCTACTGGGCTTTCCCTGTAACATCTAGAGGAGCTCACCTTTCACATGGGATTCACTCAGCCATTTGCCTTTCCATTCACAACCAGCCTTGGGGAACTTTCATGTCAGCAAGAATGGCTGCCTTCCTCCTGACTACTATACAAGATGGACAAGGCCATCTGTTTGACCCCTGCCCCCACCCCATGCCCACCGGGGGCAATCTCCGAAAAATGCGCTCTGCCCCACCCCACTGTTCCCATTTGCCCTTGCTGCTCTGAATTTCATCCGTGACCCCTTCAGGGGTGTTTTCCCCCCTGGCCACTCACGATGTTGGCAGCTCGAACGTGCATCTCGTAATTGTCCTGTTCACCCTGAGTAGCCCGTGACACCTGTGTCTCATCCTCAATCTGGGGACAAATAAGAAAGCCTAGAATCAACACAGGCAACCACCTGGCTTAGCCTGGCTCACAGGAACCCAACAGGTGACCAGCCACCACCACCCTGAGTGCCATCACCACAGTCTATCTATCAGGCCTTCCTGCACACCCAGCACCCTGCTTCCTATCTAGACAGCTGGCAATGTCTCCTCCAACCCCCTCTTGTTCTGTGGATGACAACAGGTGACTTCATCACATCAAAAGGACACTGCCAAGTCTTTCTGAAAAAGTTTACACGAAAGAAGATGTTCAATAAAGGAGTAAAAGGACAGGATTTTTTGATCTTTGTTTTTAAGGCAGAGTCTCATGTAACCCAGGCTGGCCTGAACTTCTAATCCTCCTGCCTCCACTTCTGAAGTTCTGACATTAAAGAACTGTGTCAAGATCTAGTTTATAGCCGGGCGTTGGTGGCTCACGCCTTTAATCCCAGCATTCGGGAGGCAGAGGCAGGCGGATCTCTGTGAGTTCGAGGCCAGCCTGGTCTCCAGAGCGAGTGCCAGGACAGGCTCTAAAGCTACACAGAGAAACCCTGTCTCAAAAAAAAAAAAAAAAAAACAAAAAACAAAAAAAAAAAAACACTATTTTATTCAGTTCTAGGGACTGAACATAGGGCTTTGCAGTTGCTAGGCAAGCACTTTACAATCCCAACAACATCCCCAGCCAGAAAGTGACTTTTCAAGTGACCCCTTCTGGGCAGGTACCAGCCAACTAAGCAGGAAGGGCTTCCTCACAAAAGCCTAAACTACTGTTCTCAACTTACAGATGGACTAGCTGGAGACCGACACAGACCTCAGCGGTCTTAAGGCATCTCAAAAATAAAGAGAGCAGCAGTTCTCAACGTTGCGATTCATAACAGTTGCATATGAAGTAGCAACTAAAACAGTTTTATGGTTGAGGGTCACAACAGGAGGAACTGTATTAAAGGACTAAACTCACCTGTCATCACCAGTATCTACTGCATGGAGGAAACTCAGCCCAGGTAGTCTAGTGCCTTGGCCAATTCGGCCAGAGTTCTCTACGCTGCTCTATCTGCACGTGTCATCATTTGGCTTTTCTATTTACCTGCTGATCTCTACTTTTGACGCCTCGGCGCTCCCACCCGCACCGGACAGACATTCCCTTGGCATCCCCACCTCTGCAGCAGAATCTAGACACCCATGTACCCAGACCCCGGGGAAAGCAGGCTCCTGCCTTCTCCCGTGGCTTCGGAACAGCGACCACGCACCTTGGCGGTCTTGATGATCTCAGTGAAGTTGTCCATGATGGACTTGATGTCGTCTTTGAGTCGCTTGTTGTAAGACTGCAGTAGTGTCTCCTTGCTCTGGGGCAGGGCTCTCTGCTGGGCCATGGCAGGACCAGGGTGACAGCCACAGTCTCGTCTGACCTGGGGAAGGGGGGAGCTTACGCTACATCAGCTCCCTCCGCGAACACAAACCCCGCAGCGGGCCTGCCAAACGCAGACGCACAGCGCCCACTCCGGCGCGCGGGTTTTGTTCCCTATTCCAGCCGCCCGCCGCCACTGGAGCCTGCAGTGCCTTTCCTGGTTCTGCCGCCTCGGCGAACGCGCAGCCGCAGCTCCGCACGCCCCCGCTCACGCCCCGCCCCGCCCCGCTCACGCCCCGCCCGCCCCGCCCCCGCCGGCAGAATCCCGTGTGGTCCGGTCGCTTTAAATCCGAAATCCCGCGCGGGCGCCAGATCTCGCGATCTCCGCGGTCTCTTACATATTACCCACAATTCCTTTTTCTCCCTCTCTCTCTTTTGCAGCCGAGCAAGATGGTGAGTGATCGCAGCCCCCTCTCGCCATCCGCCTCCATCCGCCGCCATCCGCCTCCATCCGCCGCCCGCCGCCGTCTCGCGGGGTCTGCGGTCGCCCCTGGCGCTTCGGGCCGCTTTGCTGAAAGGGAGCGGTGGCGAGCGGAGCGCAGGCAGCGACTTTGCTGTCCGATGGGATGGTGATGGCGGAAGACACAGCCTCACGGGGTTTCTCTCTTGTGTCCAGCCCAAGGGAAAGAAGGCCAAGGGGAAGAAGGTGGCCCCGGCCCCCGCTGTCGTGAAGAAACAGGAGGCCAAGAAGGTGGTGAACCCTTTGTTTGAGAAGAGGCCTAAGAACTTCGGCATTGGTAAGAAGCGGCGGGGGGGGATCAAAGGGCCCGGCCGAGGACGAGGCGGTTTCAGGGGGCTGGGGCTGGCTCCGACCCGAAGCAGACGGGGCCGCCGGCCACCGCGGCTGTTATGCTTGCTCGCAGGCCGTGGCTTTTCGTTAGAAGGGGATGTGGTGTTGTGTGCAGATGATGTAAAAGAATATTTGCTATCAGAAAAACGGTGATGACATTTGAACCACCAAGATCGCTGATGCACCAACACCTTCCTGAGTGCGTGCCCAGACACAGGCCGCCCGGCACTGCGGCGACACCTCATTCGTAGTGTCCCTCTTTGCTTCCCAGGGCAGGACATCCAGCCCAAACGAGACCTCACACGCTTCGTCAAATGGCCCCGATACATTCGGCTGCAGCGGCAAAGGGCCATCCTCTATAAGCGGCTTAAAGTTCCTCCTGCCATTAACCAGTTCACCCAGGCCCTGGACCGGCAAACAGGTGAGGTTGGTTCTGTGTCACAGGGCCAGTTTCGTGTTTCGAGAGAATGAAAATAGTCCTGAGCTTGCCTTTTTTTTTTCTAACAGTGCGTCATCATTTTAAAATGTTCATAATGGGGAGAGTTGAATGGGATCCCCAGTCACTCTACCTGAAACAACCAGCAAGCTTAAAGCTCAGTAGGGTGGGGAAAGATGGCTCACGTTGACCCCTAGCCTGATCTGCACATGCCACACAAGGGTAGTTTTTGTGTGTGTAGTCCTGGTTGTTCTGGAGCTCTGGGCTTGATCCAGGTGGGCTTTGGACCTGCTTCGGAAGTGCCAGGACTAAAGGCATATGCCACAAGGGTGGTTTGTATGTTTTGTTTGGCTTTTCAAGACAGGGTTTCTCTGTGGTTTTGGAGGCTGTCCTGGAAATAGCTCTTGTAGACCAGGCTGGTCTCAAACTAACAGAGTTCCGCCTTTCCACTTGCCTCTGCCTCCCAAGTGCTGGATTAAAGGCATGTGCAACCACCGCCCGGCACAAGGGTTTTTTTTTTAACTTTTCTAAAATTTGTTCTGTTAAAGTTTTCAGAGAACCTCCACACAGGCTTGTAATGCCTCTTAAGTGATAAACGTTACATACAATTAATTGGGCCTGAGCATGAGATTGCCTGCAAAGTAACCACAGCCCACAGGAAGCTACATAGCAGACCTAAAGAAAAACTTCGAGTCTAGAGTCTAACTGAAGAATGTTTTTCCCAGCTACCCAGCTGCTCAAGCTTGCCCACAAGTACAGGCCAGAGACAAAGCAGGAGAAGAAGCAAAGACTGTTGGCCCGTGCTGAGAAGAAGGCTGCTGGCAAAGGGGATGTCCCAACTAAGAGGCCACCTGTTCTTCGAGCAGGTAAGTGGCCCCCTGGGGAAAGAAAGGGGGTAGCGGGCTGTGCAATGATGTGTGAATTTCTTCACCTGAAATCACTGTGAAGAGTGAAATCGAGCTTTTTAACCCTGAGTCACAGCTTGGTGGAGCTGCTTTTTTGTGACTGTGGCAGCCTGAGCACTCAGGCAAAGTGGTTGTGTGTTCCAGGAGTCAACACAGTCACCACCTTGGTGGAGAACAAGAAGGCTCAGCTGGTGGTAATCGCCCACGATGTAGACCCCATTGAGGTAGGTCTGGTTTTAAGCATCAAGCACAGAACCCAGGTCCTGTGTTGTTGCTTCTGGAAGGGTGGAGTCAGTTTTGCTGAATGAACAAAAGGGATCTGTTTGTGTGGCTCTTGCAATGATGTAAATCTTTGACTGAAGTAGCTTTGATGTGCAATTACATGAGCTTTTTAACCCTGAGCATTTGCCACAAAGTAGCACTGTAGCTGCTGCTGCTGTTCCTCCAAACATCTACCTACAGCTCATGCTTGCTTCTAGCTGGTAGTCTTCCTGCCTGCCCTGTGTCGGAAGATGGGGGTCCCCTACTGCATCATCAAGGGAAAAGCCAGGCTGGGACGACTGGTCCACAGGAAAACATGTACCACCGTTGCCTTCACACAGGTTAACTCGTGAGTATTCAGGCTTGTCCCTAAGCTTCTCTTATCCTCCCAGGTTTGGGACCATTTGCCAATGATGGTTAAGAATTTCTTCACCTGAATCAGCTGTGTGGTCATACTGTGTCTGAGGCTAAAAAAAAAAAGCTTGTATTAGGAAAAATTATTGCTGCTCCCCAAGAGTTTAATAAGGTTTTCCCCTTCCTTGACAGGGAAGACAAGGGTGCTTTGGCTAAGCTGGTGGAAGCTATTAGGACCAATTACAACGACAGATATGATGAGGTGAGCAGCTCTATACAGAATATGGGATGGGTTGGTGCTTTAAACAATTGCTCAGGCCAAACTGACAGCTGTTTCTGTCATTTCAGATCCGACGCCACTGGGGAGGCAATGTCCTGGGTCCTAAATCTGTGGCTCGAATTGCCAAGCTGGAAAAGGCAAAGGCTAAAGAACTCGCTACTAAACTGGGTTAAATGTACACTCACTGCTAAGTTTTCTGTACATAAATACAAACTTATCTTCCATCTAATGGTCTTGGGTTATTTTGGTTGTTGTAAACTTGTTTTTAGAACTAATGCCCGCCTATATAAAATGTTGCAAGGTCAAGTCAGAATTTTAAAAAATAACAATGTTTATTTTGTGTGATCTCTAGGTTAGATCAGGTTCCTAAGCATCATAGACCTGGTGTCCGCCTCACAAATTTTTGAAACCATAAGTACGATGTGGCTGCACACAGTCCATACCTGCGATTGAAAGAAATTTGGTTGTCTGGCCTTTGAGTGATGGGTGGGGCCATATATGACAAGAGACAGTAGTACTAACCAGGTAATGATGTACTGCATGTGCTCGTTCCGAAGAGTGACTCTTGTTTGCCCTCCAATGGGTCCTCCAGGGATTGTACTTTCTGTAGAAACAGCAGGGCTTAATATCCACCTCTGGAAGGGATTCTCAGCCCTGTCAGGGCCCTACTAAAACCCTCAAGATGTTTCCTTCTGTCCCCATACCAAAGTGCAGAATGAACCAGCCAGGGAAGGAAATGGAGGTAGGACAGTGCTTGCTCTCCCAGGGCAAGCTGCCACAACATACGGAAGTCTGCATCAATGAAAATGGGGTCTGCGCCTGTTATCTTGGCCATAGCCTCCAGGTCCCGGTAATGCCAGTGATTCTGTTGTGGGCTGTTCTCAGGAACAAAGGGCTTCCTGGTTTCTGTCAGCCTCACTATGCCAACTAGGTCTACTTCTCCGAGAACCTGCAAAGGAAGGTGGGACTGCTTTTTAAAGGGGTTCTATATGGAGAACAGGTGACTTAGTGTAATCTCCTAGGCTGAAGAGCTCCCATCTCTCACCTGGCCTTTCTGTCTGGTCTCAGGATTCACTTTCTTCTTCGGAACAAACCCTCTGTTAACCAGGATGGTGATTCTGAAGCAATAATAAAAGTGTTCCTTTGGGTGAGGAAGGGTTTCAGTACAAATCATCACTAATAGTCACTGTAGCCAGTTCAACAACTGGCTAAGAAAGTTGCCTGATGTCAGAATTAGAGATCTTGGAAATTATCATGCAGTATTAGTTGGATCTCATGGATTCCCCAAGGTCTAAAGGTTGGTTGAGCACAGCAAGGGAAGCTGTCAGATCAGCCATGGCCTACTCACCCCAAGTCAGAGCAATGGAAAGGAGTAACTACATAGGCTCCACTTTCCATCGAGGAGGAGATTCTGCCAGCATCTTGGGCCTCTCGGGCAGGGTCCACCATGGTCCGAGGCATAATGTACAGCTCTTTAGAGTGGTCAAAGTGCCCCCTGACCTTCACTGGCCTGTACTCCATACTTTTCAGTTCCATTAGGCTACAATGAGAAGAGGGGAAGGAAGGGCTATGGGCAAGTTACCAAGACCATCAGACAGAAAGGGTATAAGAAAGGCCCAGTGAGGATCATCAGTTTATAGGGGTGATCTCAACACCAGCCTTTGATGCCACCAAAACCCAGCTTTTCAAAGGAAGTGTTTCCACTTTACATAAATTAACAAAATGTGAGTCCAAACCACATATTACCTATCCCGTGGTTTGGACTCTCTTTAGAGGACACTTTTGTCACCTTCATATTGAGACCTATATTATCACCCACCGGTGCTACAAAGAACTATCACCACTATGGGGGATCCAGCAAGACCTGGAAAGGGAAATCTGGCATCAAATACACATCTTTCCTATATTGTTCCACGCTCTTTGGCAGCTTCATAAAGGCAATCAGCAGCCAGCCTAGTGGGAAATTTTGAGGATTCCTGCCCAAGGGCAGAGAAATTACTGAGAAGACAGAACCAAACAGAAGCCAGGGACCCACTGCTGCTACTAAATAGGATGGAATGGGTAGGCAGCCACACTCACTCTGCAGGCAGAGGGATGGGCTCAGCCATGACTCGAGACTCTAATTCTGCAATCAGTTTCAGCTTCCATTTCCGACGCTGGACCTACAGAAACAACGTGAGCTAAGCAAACAACAATGGGGCCCAAGGCCCAGCAACACCCAAATTAGAGGCCAGTCTTCACCTGCCAAGTCCCCAAGCCAAAAGCAGTAGCAGGGATGAGAAGCAGGAACCACTGGAGAAAAGAGCTGTCCTCTGCTTTAGTGGCGGCTGCTTCAGCTGTAGAACTGCTTGGCCTCCAGACCATCCCTGGAGAGAGTTTTACAATACTGGCATGGGGTCAGAAGCCCTAGAACTGTGTGGCCAACTCCTCGACAAGACTTAGGGTATGCCCGCAGAGGATGTAGGAAGGACAATTGTGCCCAATCCGCTCCCACTACAATACACCCAGTAGACCACAGCGGGCTGAATGAAGGCAGGTGTCCCAACCGCACCCAGGTCTGAGCCCTTCTCACCTGAGCGGAAAGAAAATCCAAGGACGCTCCCTCTGGCAACTCGGAGCGGGGCCTACAGGAACCCAACAGGGCACGGGGCTAAGTAAGCTCAGGGACGCCAAGCGCGAGCACCTGACGCTGTCCAACCCAGTCCCGCTCGACCCCAGGCAAATCTTTTTGGGCAAGGTCCTCCTCGACCCCATTCCATTCTCAGCTCGATTCTCCCGGCCCCTCTTGGGCAGGGTCCTCCCGGGTCCCGTGCTCACCAGCCCCGCGTAGGACGATTGGGGCCACCGCATCATCCGCTGCCGCAGCACAGCGAAAGCCATCACCGCGGCCATCTTTGAACACTTCCGGGACAGAGAAATCTGCTTCCGGGACGGCGCTCTGCCCCACGTGGGAGCAGCGGCGTCTGATGGGTGTTTCACATCATGGACGAACCATCTCCTGATGTGCGAGCTTTCCTGCGCCAGCACCCCAGCCTGAGGCTTCTGCCCAACACTCACAAGGTCCGGGGAGGAGTAGGGACTAGAAAGAACGGAACTCGGGAGGAGTGAGACCCGGAAGGACCGTTTCGGGGAGGAGTGGGACCCGGGAGTAGAAAGCAGTGGGACCCGGAGGACAGTGCAGGGGAGGGGCGGGGCTGGCAAGAACCACCTGCTGACAGGGCTCCATCTACAGGTGCGCTGCTCCCTAACTGGCCATGAGCTACCCTGCCGTCTGCCAGAGCTTCAGGTCTACACCCGCGGCAAGAAGTACCAGCGGCTGTCCAGAGCCTCCTCGGCCTTCGATTACACAGCGTTCGAGCCACACATCGTGCCCAGCACAAAGAATCCGTACGTAGGTGGCCGGCCAGCACCAGGGTGCAGAGCCTGTGCCCCGGTTCTGAGCATATAATGGTCTTCCACTGCCACTTGCCCTTGCATATAGTCACCCGAGGCCACAGTGCCGCTTTCACCGTTTGGTATTCCTATGGTTGTGTGGTTGATATATCCTCACATGGAACTCCCTGAGCCGGTTCCCCATACACGAACACTGGAGCAGTGTGAAACTGCAGTTTCTTTTTCTTGGGTGGGTGACAATCTGGGTCCTTATCCCATACGCTAATTGTGAAGCTGTTTTTGAAAGTAAGCCTTTGTAGCTTGGTTGGCCTGGAATTTGCTGTGTAAACCAGGCTGACCTCAACTCAGAGATCAACCTGCCTCTCTGCCTCCTGGATACTGGGATTATAAGCAGGCTACTATGCCCTGTGGTTGGGGAGTTTTTCAAAGTGCAGACACCTGAGACTAAATGCAGAGCATCCCCCGCAGAAAGGCAGGTGTTTGCAGCTTGCAGTCATGATGGAGCCCATAGGTCTGGTCCTTTGTATACACTGCCTCTCCGTATCATCTGTTTGCCCTGTAGGCACCAACTGTTCTGCAAACTCACCCTGAGGCACATCAACAAGTTTCCAGAGCATGTGCTGAGGCACACCCAAGGCCGGAGGTATCAGAGAGCACTTCATCAATGTAAGTCACCACCAGAGGCTCAGGCTTTAGGATGTATGTCCCCTGTCCCCAAAAGCCAGAAAGATGCCTTGATCGTCCTTCATTGTCCATTGTTGGTATACTTGGTTGGTTTTGCACATGAGGAGAGGGCCAGTGGCTCCTGACCTCACCACTGTAAAGCCACAAGTGGGCTGGGAAGGAGTTGTGGTGAGTGGTTTGGGACCTGTTGTTGCATAGCAGGAACAATCTCTGGGTGGCTCTCAAGCTGAGGCTGCAGAGCTAGAACTCCAAAGCAGGTCCAGAGTCATCTGACACTGCAGGAGAGCTTTGGGACTGTTATCAGGACCTAGAGGACAAACAGTCCTCTAGGCTGCAGAGGATGAGGGGACTAGCAGCTAAAGGGGTGATGGCTTGAGCAGGGAAGAGGATCTGATGGCCTCAGGTGTTTGATGGATAGGCCAAGGGTAGGAAGGCATCAGTGGGGACTCCTAACTTCCAAGTGGGCTAGGGAGGATGGAGGCCAGCTTTAGCATGAGGGAGGTGAATGAAGGTCACCCATGTCACCATAGGAAGATGAGGGTAAGAAAGTGACTGAGATTAGGTAACTTGGAGGCTACTGGGATGAAGGAGTTAGGCAGAAACAGGCCTTGGCAAGGAGGACTTGGGGGGGGGGGTGTTGCAGAGGCTGGGGATGAGAGGGAGGCACTACCTCTGTCCAACCCAATGGGCAAGAATTCAGAGGTTGGTAAGGAATGTGCAGGCTATATCCTGCACAGCACAGCCATACCCTCCCATACACCTTGCAGCTCCTGGAGCTGGCATCTGGGCTGCACTGACAGATGGCAGTTAAGGCTTGGATATGCCTTTGTTAGCTTTGTCATTTGCCGGGTTGTAGCAGGGAGACTACTTCAGGTTGGCCTGCTGAGGACCAGACCTTGTGCTGAGTACTCATGAGGAGGCCACAGTGGTCCTGGGAGCAGATGGCAGAGATAAAGTGGAGAAAAGGTTTCAGAGATGCCAGGTCCTGGTTAGACTGTCACCCCAAGAGCAATAATGGCTAGAGCTGGTGTCCCCCACCCAAAGAGATGGTGCTGGACCAAGTGGGAAGCCCAAGAAGCTCAGACCTGAAGACAGCAGTGGTGACCCTAGCAAGGCCTTCCATGAAGTCTCATTCCAGCTCCAAGTTCAAGAGATGGGAGACCAGACAGCTTCCCTGAGCTCCATAGCCTCCAAATTGCCCATTTTTGTCCAGTGGGGCAAAGGAACAGAACCCGGCCACAATATAGGCCCTATCTTAGCTCCGCACCAAGAGGGCAGCACGTAAACTTGCTCATCTCTTAGATGAGGAGTGTCAGAAACAAGGTGTGGAGTATGTCCCTGCCTGCCTACTGCACAAGAAGAGGAAGAGGGAGGACCACATGGACGGAGATGGGCTATCTGGCCAGAGAACAGCTTTCTGGGAGCCAGCTTCCAGTGATGAAGGAGGATCCTTGAGCGATGACAGCATGACAGACCTATACCCACGTAAGTAGGCACAGCCTGACTCCTGCCTTCATGTTTGTCTCTTGCTTAGTATCTTGTGGTCCTGCTTTGTTAGCCATGTTTCCCAGGGAAGCAGTGCTTTTACCTGTGGCATAGCTCAGCCAGGATGTCTGTTCCTTCCAGCTGAGCTATTCACAGAAAAAGATATGGACAAGTCTGAGAATGATACTCCTCAAGACTTTCTGACAGACCAAGAGGAAGAGAAGCCAAAGCAGTCAAGAGAGAAGGGCACTGGGGAGAGAAGAGAGACCAAAATGGACCACAAGAGGCGCTGTAAACTCAGGAAGGTTAGTAGCATGCCACCAAGTGCTGAGGTCAGGAGGGCTGCATGGCCCAGGCTGAGTGCACAGCTACTGCTCCCCATGGTTTTAGCAAATTCTGCAAGTGCACTGTCAGGTAACGGCCTATAAATATGGAAGCCAAGGCCACTTCAGGTCTCCAGGATCAGGTCCTGACCAAGAGCTTCTCAGCTCTGAGCTGGGTGCCATAGAACACAGGATTCAGGAGTGGGGATTCTGCCAGAGGAGCAGGATGGACAGTCTGTAGGGAACCGTGCTGCCCTCTCCCTGACCCCATACTGCCTCCTCCTCAGCCTTAGACACATAGCACCTTCCCTGTGGACTTGGAAAGGCCCTGGTCACTTTTCTACTTTCACAGAAGGAGTTCACCTCATTGACCAAGAAATTCAAGAGCCATCATCACCACAAGCCCAAGAACTTCAGTTCCTTTAAACAGCTGGGGAAATGAAGTATGCAGAGAAACTTGGAACTGACCACTGATATCCTGACATTGGCTGTTTGTTGCCCAGAGTGGGCATGGAGGTTGTGTTCAGAAGATGGCAACAGCAGGGAATTGAAGATTCCTCTCTGTGCATGGTCTGCTGTGGCCCTTGCTGATGTAGCATCCTGAGCTTGGCCAGGCCCCCACCCTGGCTGGTCACCACATAGGCTCACAGTATATACCACAAATGCCATTATTTATTTTGATGTTTTCAAAGATCAAAACATTTTTCAAACACAACTAAGATATAAAATACAGCATAAAAATGAGGTTTATACCTATTCCCACATAAAGCTAAAGCATTTTCAGAAACCATTTTGCCAAACCAATGTGTAGACCATTTTTTTTTTCCTCCCATCCCAGGCATAGCCCACAAAGTTGGTAGATGATCCAGGGCACACTTGGGATGGAGGCCACTGCTGGGAGGCATGCACTTGCCTCCTAGGGTCTGCCCCATTCCACAAATTGGAATGTCATGGGGCTGTCACTGCAGGTAACAAAGCAGATGGGTGTTCACTGAGGCAGCTCTCCTTGTCAAGGGACTAGATGTTAAGGAAATGTCATGGCCTGAGCCAATGCTGGAACGCACATGGGGAGGAATAGGCAGGCCATAAGGCTGCAGAACATGGACTGGGTGTTGAGAAGTGGATTCAGAGCCAGAGAGGCAAGGGGAAGAGGCAGGATTGACCCAAGGTGACTCGGAGGACACAGTCCTGCCTACCCAGCTGATGCCAGAAAGGAGGACCTCCAGGACTCTGCACCCAAGGGTGAAACGAGCTGCCAGCTCCCCTCCAGGGGTTCTAAGCCTGCCTACCTATTCCCTCCAATAGACCTGGGGAAGGTCCAGGAGGAGCCCAATTACCCTCGTGGCACTACCATGAAGATTAGCAGGACCACAACATTAGACATCCCCCCACCCCCCAAAAAGAGAAACACGGTGTAAGGCAATGTTAGAAAACTTTAAATACAGGACTGAGATCAAATTGGTAAGGCATCACAAATTGTAAAAAGTATCCTAGCTGCACCCAGCAGAGCAAGTTGACAAAAAACTGAGCAAGCAACAGCCTCAGGGAAATGGTGGCGTCGGGGCTGTTGATGGGGAAAACTCAGCCTGAAACAGGGAGTTAAGCTGGGGGGAGCATTGCCTGTGGGGTCCAGGCCTGCTCTGAGAAGGTCAAGTGTGAGGTAACTGGGTTGAGCCTGGGTGTCTTCAGTACTGGGGCTCCTCACTTCTGGGCCCCATGGCATTACTACTCCCCAGGCTGGTTCCTTGGTGGGCCATCCCATGAGCAGCTTGCTCTCCTGCCCTTCCCACCACCAAGCCTGAGAGGATCACAGTACCCAAACCAGCAGCTTTCCAAGAACTTCCCCACCCTGACCCCATTCCATCCCTGCTTAGAGCCATGAAAATTCACAGGGTACCTTTCACCCAGTAAACAGCATTCAGCCAGCTGGCATCAATTACTTGGGCCAGCAGTAGCAGCCACATCTCCAATACTGTACTGTTCTCTAGGCTTGAGGTTTCTCTAACATCTCCACTGATCCTATAAAATACAGGGGCAGAAGCAATACTGGGGCCACTGGTAGGATTCTGAACTGGAGGTTTTAACTGGTGTTTGGCTGGACCGTCCTAAGTCATTTAGAAGTTTGTAGTTTGGGCTAAGGATGTAAACTTAAAACTAAAGGGGAAATTGGTTTGAATGATAAAGTACAGCTCAGTACAACTTGAAGGCCCTCACCCCCCAAAAGAAACTCAAAGACAGGACTGAGGCCATAGCCTACCACTGTCTACTCAAAGCCTTGGCTAAGGAATGACCACCCAGCTGGCCAGACCGGGACAGTCAGACTCCAGACTGTTTCCAAAGCAGATTTTACCTTCAATTTTCAGGTGTCTGCAAATAAAGTTCTCAAAACATCTGTGCCTTTACCAAGGGAAGGGAAGGGAAGCGGACACATAAACTCTGGCAGTTTGTTGACTCTACCCTGAACCAGTCCTTGTGCCTCAGCCAGGGAGGGGAGGGATCTGTCTGTTACCACTCTTTCTTCTTCTCATCCATGGAGACACCCCCTGGGCCAAGAGCCACCACCAGGAGCAGGCCTCCAATCACTGACATGGTCTGGAAGAAGTCATATTTCAGGAAGTCATGCATGGGTTTATAGACCGGGATTGTCCAGAAGGCGTTGAAATACACGTTGATGGCAAACAGCCAGACGACAAGAGTCAAAGCTGCCAACTTGGTTTTAAAACCAATGGCTACTAGGATCATCAGAGCTGTGCCCACAATGTTCTGGACGATCTGCACAGATTCAAAGAAAAAAAACAAAAACAAAAACAAAAAACATTCAGACTAAAGGTCAGAGGTCAGGAAGAAAGCTGGGCACACTTTATATGAGCCCGGCTCACATAACTCACTAAGACATGATGAGAACTGAAAATGACAGGCAGAAGAAGGATCACACAAACCCTAAAACATCTGGTGTGGGGGGTGAGTTCATCAATACTAAACACTGAACTTCTAAGAAGAATTCTATATTAAAGAAGCTATGGTTTTACACATACTCCCCAAATACCATGTGTTGGAGAATCCCTCAAATCCTATCAGTGGTGTTTACCAGTGAGGACTCTGGAGTAATTAGGCTGTGAATGAATGCTTGTTCCTCAGTCTCATATAAGATACCCTGTATTCCCTTGGTACTCTACAGAGTCCTTACCACAAGACCCTCACAGAACTCTTCACCTTGGACTTCCCTGTTTCCAGAGCCATAAGCTGAATAAAATATTCTCTATAAGTTGCTCTTTCTGTGGTATTCAGTTACAGCAACAGAAAATGAATTAAGAAAACTGGTGTCAAGAAATGAGGCTGTTGCTGAAGTAGCACCTGACTATGGAACAGGGTAATGGTCAGAAATTGGAAAACATTTAGACGCATATTGTCATGAATGGAGCAGCGACAGCTACTCTAGAAAAGAGCTGAAAAGACAAAGGAAAAGACCAGAACTTAACTGGTAGTATTCAATGGCCTTGGCCAGTGTCCTATTGTGGTGTGAACAGTAAACATGAAACAAGGGTTTGCAAAGGTCATTCCTGTTATAAAACTGCAATAAAGGTTGGGAACTATGGTGCATGCCTTTAATCCCCACACTCAGGAGGCAGAAGCAGGTGGATCTCTAAATTGTAGGTCAACTTGGTCTACAGAGTACATTCCAGGCCAGACAGTTAAACAGAGAAAATTTGTCTTGAAAAACCAAAATAATAATAATAATAATAATAATAAAAAGAAGCTGCAGTGAACTCAGCTACATTGGGTCTATGCCTAGGACCTTACAGAATACAGAACTTATATCTGGCAGAAGAAACCTAGCAGCAGCAAAGGTTGTATGTGGCTACTTTTGATCCTGACTGTTTACAGTAAACAAGCGTGCAAAGACTGAATCTATAACTAGGAAAATGTGGAAACATGTGAAAAATTCTCTGGCCATGTGGTAGAGAATGAAAGATGATTTTTTCAGGGTCTGTGTATGTAACCTTGACTAGTCTCTTGCCTCTACATCCCAGGCACTAGGATTTCAGGTCTGTGCTACATCTGGCTAAGCAACATTAAAAAAAAGAAGAAGGATGAAGAATGAAGAAAGAAGAAAAGGAAGGAAGGAACTTGTTTGTATTTATGTTTGAGTACATGCATATGTGTGGGAGGGAGGAGGCCAGAAGAGGGTGTTGGATATCTTCTGTCACTTTCCAGCTATTCCTTTTTGAAAAAGGTTTCTCTCTGAACCTAGGGCTCATCTCAGCTAGGGTGGAAGCAGCAATCAAATAACCTGTCTCTGCTCTCCTCAAAGGCCAGATTGCAGGCATTTGCTGGATGCCTGACCAGTTACTCTTGTGCTAAGATTTGGACTCTGGTCCCAATTTGTCACAGAGAAATCACTCTTAGCCAGTGAGCCATCTCTCAGCCCCTAAGCACCATATGTCAGTATAAAATATTTGGGGAAGATAAGTAACACCTGAAGTGCCACCCTGGTCCCTATATATCTACACCCACCTAGACACCCATGCTGGAAAACACTCCTCCCCCTCCTCCAACAATACCCTTCTGCCAAATTCTAATGTGTGACATATAGAAATGAGAATGTATTGACCAACAGTGTGAACTGAACTCTGAAGTAGAGAAGTCAGGCGTCTGCAGAGAGGGCACTGGCCTCTCTGCCTAGCAGAGCCAGGCAGGCTCATTTACAAGCATGGGCTGGTCTCCTGAGGCTGTACTCAGGCACAGCTGTGCCCATAGGGTACTCACGGAAAAGAAGCTGGCATCAAAGTGAAGGAGGGTCATGAACATCAGGACCAGCAGGACCCTTCCTCCAAGTTGCATGTACTGCTTAGGGGAGCTCTCACGCATGGTGGGAACACCAGCAAACATGCTCTTCCCTTCTGAGCGGGACTCTGCCAAGAGCAGCAGCAAACCTCCTCCCAAAGCCAGGTTCCTGAGGAACAGAAACATCACCTACATTTACCAGGTGTCTGTCCACCAAGCCAGGGCACACCAAAGCCCACCCTCCCCTTTTTCTAAAATAAACCACCACTCAATGGGACCAGGTCGGGCTGAGTGCAAAGGACCAGACTCAAGTTGAACCAACACACTGAACTGGATGTACATGGAACCAAACTCTGGTCTCTACCTACTTCTACTCAGATCCTCAGTCTATACACCCATGCAATATGGGGCTAGGAGACAGGACCCTTCACTACAGGACCCTTCACTACAGGACCCTTCACTACCAAGCCAGAATTCCAGCTATGGGGAAAAGCCCTACTGTGCCCACTGAAACCCTGCTTTCTCAAGAGGCACAGAAGGTGGCACTAACCTACAGGTGCTCAGTGAAAGGGCCAAGGACTCTACTCTTACCACCCAAAATGAACATACCTCATCAGAAACTTCAAGTCCCACAAAATGCTGTAGGCAATTGTCTGAAGGAACAGAGAAACATGAATTAGCATTTTCTATAGATTTCATAAAAGTATAAGGCAGGATCATCCAATGGGATAAAAACATAAGATACACAAACTAAGACACTAAAGGCAGATCACTGGGACAACTTGACTCGGTATTTTTTTTTTTTTTAAAGATTATTATGTATATACAGTGTTCTGCCTGCATGTCAGAAGAAGGCGCCAGATCTCATTACAAATGGTTGTGAGCCACCTATGGCTGCTGGGAATTGAACTCTGGAAGAACAGCCAGTACGCTTAACCACTGAGCCATCTCTCTAGCTCCTGACTCAGTGTTTCTAACAGAGTGCAGTGTGGTCTCTGGACCCACTTAACTATCAAAATTGTGCTGCAATGTCCTAGAACAAGACCACAAGTATAGGCTGAACTATCTGCTTAAGCATACCATTCCGGGTAATTAGGTATCCTTATTTGTAAAATACAGTGACTCCCAGTTCACATACAGCTGCAGCCAATCTGTGGCCTATGTCTTTGTCACAGAAGTTCAGGAAAAAGGGAATGACACCTTTTTGGGGCCATCTTCTCCTAAACCCTAGCTAGGAGGGAAGATTAGCCACTTCTCCAAAAAGAAAAGCAGCTCTATACAGTCAGAATCAGAATGGAGAAGACGAAGTGGGAAGATGCTGGACACAATACATAGCTCCACCAAAGCAAAGCAAAGTGAGACCTACCCCATACCCCATGTACCCAAAGTGAGAACCACTAGGTGTCTGTGTACCTGCAGTGCGATGATTCCAAACAGCCCAAAGCAGGCATATTGCACGAAGTTCCTGCTCAGCACCAAAACACAGCCAGCTAGAAAGAGGACAGAGTTAGAGGCTGCGGTGTGTCCAGGGCAACAAGACACCTCTGTTGCAGTGCTGCTGAGCTGCAGCATGTCAAGCAAAGCACATTCCCAGAGCCTTAATGGCAGGCAAGGAGCCTACCCAGCTTCTAAAGAATACTAGTCCAGACCATACTTTGCTGTGGAGAGCCATAACTCCTTGTGCCAAGGGCCACCAGTGCAGGACTGACTGTTCCACTATGGAGCACATTCAACAATGCTTAAAAAAGCACAAGTCCTTCTCACCTCTATCATGCAAAGGCAAGAAAGCTACCACCAGAAGATGGGTTGTCAGAAGATCAATATGAGTTCAAATGCCCTGGTTCTCTGCTGACTAAAACCTTTTGTCCTTTCTGGACACCTCCTTCTTTGATTGTCTTAACTGCCCAGGCTCTAGCATCTCCTCTTGCATTTATAAAGCAGAGACTATGTCCAACATTTTTTATTTATAGACATTTTCACTATATAGACCCAGCTGCCCTGGAACCTGCCTTATTACATAGGCCAGGTTAGCCTTGAACTCAAGAGGCAGCCCCTACCTGCCTCTGCCTCCCAAATGCTGGCATTAAAGGTGTGAGTCATCACACCAGGCTTATGCCCCATTTCTATAACAAAAGAAGCCTGGGTTAAGGACCATCCATCCATCCAAATGCTCACAGAAATAAACCATGGCTTTCATGCTTCAAACCCAGGGTTTGTGTCTTAACACTGTAATCTCAGGTGACAAGCACCTGAATGTTGGTCACCATCAGCCTTCATCCTGAGAAGGGGGTACCCAGGCCTCAAGTGCACACACAGCTTCTTAATGGCCAACAACCACAAGTTTGGGAGTGTCATTCAAGGGAACAGGATGCCCCAGAAGTATTACTAGAAAGGCTCAGAGCCTAGCCGGGCAGTGGTGGCACACAACTTTAATCCCAGCACTCGGGAGGCTGAGGCAGGTGGATCTCTGTGAGTTCGAGACCAGCCTGGTCTACAAGAGCTGTTCCAGGACAGCCTCCAAAGCCACAGAGAAACCCTGTCTCAAAAAACAAAAACAAACAAACAAACAAACAAAAAAACAAAAGGCTCAGAGCCACTTACTCAACTGTCCCAGGAGGTTGAGGAACACAAAGGATGAGGCCAACAGGTAGCCACAGCTCCAGGTAGTGTCAATATAGTCACGTTGCTCACTCCACTGAAACCACATGCGGATGCCATCCTCCAAGAAGGTACTAATCAGGCAGAGGCGTGCCACATGAGGCAGGTACTGCTTGGTGACTCGAAGGAACTGCAGGACCACAGAACACATTGGTAAGGTGGCTACAGCCTCATTATGTGGGCAACAGGGCAGGAGAGACAAGCCAGCTCTCTTCAAGGCAGAGGCCTTCGGCAGTTCCAATATCTTCCCAGGGCAGGCATAGGACTCAGTGCCTGCTGTAGGTGTTCCCCTCTTAGTCTAGACACACGTGATGATCCAACACTCAGTCCCAGAGACAAAGACATCATCACATGTATCTGGCACAGAAACATAAGGCAATGTGTAGTACTATCTACCAGCATTGCACCACCTCCAGAGCCACCAAGGGAAAAATGTCACAAGACACACAGTTTCCATACCCAGTGAGGGGCATTAACAAGTGGGAGGCAGAGACACTATCTGAAAGGCTCTCAGATCTTCCTGCCCAGGGATTCTCATACCTCAGCCCTCTCGCATCCCAGAGCTATCCCTAGCACCGAAGAATACAGATCAGCAGTGAACCTGACCCCACCCACAAGATGCCATAAGCAGCATTCCCAACTATGGCACCAAAATAAATGCCTCTATTGTTGCCACCATTTTCCACCCCAACAAAATCCCTCCAGAAAGTTCAATATCCTATGGGGTAACTGTAGCACAGATGAACAGTTGGGCTATGGGCTAGAAAGCCCTGGAATGTTCTTGAAGCCTGTATGACCCAAAGCAAGGTTAAAACTGCCAAATATGAGACTGACAAATGACTGAAGTGAAACTCCAAGTGTGCAAATCACCAGCAAAAGGTAGTTCTGAAATGCACACTCATGGTTCCCTTCATCCCTGTGAAGACAGCATTTGATGGCTTGATTAGGAGGCCAGTACCCTACTGTAGCTAGATGCAAATGCCATGTAGGTGAACTCTATAATATTCTCATACTTTTCACCAGAGCTGAGCTGCAGGAGAAAGAAATCCAAGGATATTATGGTGGCCCAAGAGAAAGATCAAGGAGCCACCCATGGACTGACGTGTCAAGAAGAGTCTAAAGGGCAGAGTCTGATCAGGACAGGGCAGTGGAGTGAACATGGGCTGTGCAGGCCCTCCCAGGGCTGACTAAACCAGCTGCTGGAATAGATGAGGGTGTATTTAAGATTATTTCTGAATTCTCAGCACTTTAAAAGCTGCTTCAAAGCCCAAGACACTGCTCAAGCTGCCATCTCAGCTGCAGAGCACCTGGGTGGTCAGATCAGCCTTTCACCCATAAAGGGGTTGCCCAGGCCTGGCTTGGTCAGCAGTGCAGACAAGCTTCACCTGGGGCAAGGACCAGCAAAGTCACAGCACTGATGCTCACATCCTTCAGACACAGCCTGTGCCCATAGTGTGTATCTGCATGTGCTTACTAAAGCCTACTGAAGAAATGGCAGACACCATACTGATAGCACCACAGAGACCAGCCAGCAGCTCTGAGAGTCAGAGCACAGGTACTCAGGCCACTGTTTTCACCCTATCCAACTGACCTTGTCTGACCCTGACCAACAATGTGCTCCAGGCACAGTGAGCCAGTTACTTTGGGCAATTGGGATGAAGGGTGGTAGGAGTGGCTACCCTTCAACAAGTAGGAACCTCACAATTACTGGCTGCTAAGATTTCTTCCCAACTTGCAGAGTCAAAAACCTGTAAGAATAAAAAAGAGAAGTCATGCTTTAAAACAAAAAAATAGCCAGTCATGAGGATACAAATGCCTGTGACTTCAGCTTCTAGGGAGGCTGAGACAGGAGGATTGAGCCTAGCATTTCAAGACCATGTTTGGCAGCATAGAGACCCAATCTCACAACAAATACAAAAGGAAAAGAAGTCCCAAATGTGCTTGAGTTTTAGGGCCCTGGTAGAGAACATGCATACTACATCCTGTTAGGTGAGGGGACAAGTGACACCACTCATCCCCCAGTTTCTGCCTCAGGGCCCTTGTGTTCTAGAAACAGCCAGCGGTGATGCAATCACCAATATTCTACGAAAGAGGTAAAGAATACCACCACAGATTCTCAGGGTACTCCGGAGAAATGACCCTCATATTGTGAAGCACCTAACGGAAGCTATGCAGACCACAGGAGGGTGTGGACTCTCAGGCAGCCACAGACACTGGAGGTGTTCTGACTTGCTTCTAAATGAGAACTGTTTCCCTACACAATTACAATGGGGCTGCACCCACTGAGTGAACAAACCAGCCCAGCCCTACTGAAGTCTGCTCTTCCCTCAAGAACCTCACCACAGATGCTCAATTGCTACAAACACTATCCAGCACAATCCACTAGATGTAGTTAAAACGTCCCGAAGAGTCTGCTCCTCTTAATTGGAGTGTCTGGGTCAAGAGGATTAAAGAGTAGAAGACAGTAATGGAGGGAGGGACAAGTCACCAGCATGGTTGGGAGAACGATGCAGTGATTTGCTTCTGGCAAAAGTGCAGAACTGCAGGTAATATGTGCTGAACTAAGCACATCTGCTGGGCTCTGCTCTCCAAAGATAAGCGTCTGTCAGGTGGCCACAGGGCACCAGCCCTCCTTTGATGTGCATCTGAACACAGGAGAAAAGTCAAGTGTAACAACAAAGACAGACCCTTCACATGCATGCTGTTCACAGTTCTTAGCTCACATCATGCTGCTGCAAAGTGTTCCCATAGCCACATCCTCTCTGTGCTTACAGGCAACTGCCAGTGTCCCAGCTCATACTGGTCATGAATACCAAGGGGAAAGAAACTCCATAACCACAGTTCTCATTGCAAAGCCTGGAAAAGCCAGTGGTGGATTCTGATGAGGAAAGCTTGTGGGAAGAAAGGCAGTCAAATCAACCCACCTTGACAAACAGGCTTCTCACGAGCTTTGCAAACAAGCAGGATGTGCTCACAGGCAGTGAAGCATCCCAGTAGCATAAGAAATGAGAAGATGGGCTGGAGAAATGGCTTGAAATGAAAACCTCAGAGGACCCAAGTTTGGTTCCAGCACCCACATGGTAGCTTGCAACAATCTGTGACTCCAGTTCCTGGGCATGCAATGCCCTCTTATGGACTCTTTGAGCATCAGGCACACAAGGGGTACACAGACATACACTTGGGCAAATATTCATACACTTGGAAAAAAAAACAAAAATTAAAAAAATGAGGACAGTTAAGTCTGCCTCAGGGGTTATCATGCGAGAGGACTGAGGGATTTAGGACATAATCCTATCTGTCCTGAGATCGGACACAGGAAACAGGTCAGGATCACACAGGGAGTGCTGCTACCAGCAGAAACACCAATCTCCTCATGTTCAGGACAAAAAGGGATCCAGGGCAGCTGTTGCCCTCAGTTTGGGAGAACTTTAAGGAAACATCAGGTTAGGTTCCTGCCTGGGTGGACCCTGTTCAAAAGACCCACAAGCTAAGGAGCTGAGAGCAGCAACAGGCAGGCAAGGTCAGCTCAACAGTTTGGTGGCTCCCCTGGACTCTAGAACCCCAGAAAATATCCCCCAAACACCATGTATAGGTCGATGCACCAAGGGCATAGTTGCTGCAAGACCTCCTTCCTTTTCTACCAACTAGAGCAGTGAAAAGAGAGCCAAAGACAGTGAGAACCAGTCTCCCATGTCTACCTTACTTTCCCAGAAGGGGGCACTGTTCAACCTCCAGTCAAGACCAGCAAGCAGAGCCATGAGTCAGCTCCCCCAATCCTTAAGGTCTCAGAGGTACAAGAAGGCAAAGCACTGGAAAAGGAAAGGCTCAACCTCCTCCCCCCCCACCCCCCCCACCCCCCCCCCCCCCGACACACACACACACACCAGGCCCTACCAGGCCATATGGTGTCAATCACAAGCCAATGAGTACATGAGGTGTAAGGAACCTCACCAGGACCACTATGATGGCACTAATTCAACAAAGGCCCACACCAGCTCCATGATCTAGTTACGCCACTCTTAAAGACAGGTCAACACACCAAAGTCCACACTGGGAAGGTAAGGCCCCTGTAGCCTTCCTGTCACCCTGGTAACAGCCATCAGGCAGAACCCATTATGCACTATGTTCCTGGTGTGAATTCACTTGGAAACTACAATCTGTCTAGCTTGAATCAAGCAGCAGCCTGATTTTGAGTCACTCCTAGCTCTTTCCCATCTGGTTTCTGATAGCCTCTAAGGGCCTACCTCCTGAATCTCAGCACTTTCTTCAGGGTCTGGCTCTCTGGGAGCAAGAGGATACCTTCCCTGGCCACCAAGTGCAAGGAGGCTGATGCCAGGGCAGAGATGTATGTAGCTCACAGGAGCCTGCCAGCAGGGCCCCAACAGTGCACATCCCAAGGGATCAGCCTCCACCACACTAAAAGGAAAGGTTGAGTTCTGCCAACACAGGGGGGGAATGGTGACCTCTGGGTAACAAGTCCACGACTGTGCAGATCATGACCAACCTCTGTAGCCTGGGAAGATGGAGCCTTGATGGCCAGCCTCCCAGGAAGGTAGGGATGCCCAGTTAATGGCTCAGTGTTGTCATCACTGTCAAACACTTTTCCAGGTCTCAGATGAGAAGCCTGATTTTCTGGGCAAATCTGTTTTTGCAAAGTCAATTCTACTTTTGTTTTCTCAAGGCTAGACAACATGGATGTGTGACACTATCTGACAACCTTAGAGGTAACAGCCGATTCCTAACCATCAGATCTTTTCATTTAGAAAGCTGGACTATCAGCACCATCCTCAATATTACAGATGAATATTCAACACAAAAGCTCCCAGGACTGGTCACACTGAGTCCATAGGAAGGCTGACTCCCTATTGCCTGCTCACTGGTGACACAGGTCCTGACACTGGTTCAGAAAAGCAGGAGTCACATCTCCCAGGAGCCTCACATACGCTCCTATGGTGGTATCCTCTGTTATCTTCCATGTGGACTTTGAGGCTAATCCCTGCCAGCAGGAACCTTCAGTGGGAATTCCAGTTTTAAGCAACAGGCTGTCTGCAGCACTGCCATCTTCACATTGATGAGTAGCTGAAATGTAACTCCAGGCCTGGGATGCAAGCTGCCCTGGACACCAGGCTTACAGTAGGAGACCCACAGTTTCTTCCTGGGTGGTGCCAAGAGTCTAAACCAAACACTTGGTGGAGGTGGACACTGTGTTCCCCACAAAAGCATGACCAGTCCCAAAATTTGGCTTCTTTTGCTTAAATCAAAACAAAATGCATAGAGGGCTTCATAACAGATGAACTTTTCCTCTAGTTGAAATCTATCACTCGATAGTTGGCAGCTGCTTGGAGATATTTTATCTGGGTCAGGTTGTGAAATCCACTTGCAAAATGGAGGGTTTTCCAGCTGAAGATTGTGAGGTGAGCAGCTCACAAACTTCCCCTAACTATAGAGCCATCTTCTTAGGGAGCTGCTACTCGGGGAGATAAAACTGGGTCACTGACAATTATGTCAATGAAACGATCACATTAGGAAGACCTTGGTCCTTGAGAACTTTTGTGTCTCTGTGATGAATACAATCTTACGGTTATGTCTTTAATGCAAAATCATGATCTTAAAAAAAAAAAAAAAAACCTTTTCAAAGGGGGTGAAAATGACTAAAAAAAAAAAAAAAAAAACAGCTCACAGAAGCGTAGTTCTGCAGAACCCAGTAAGAACATGAGAGATGACTCCCCTCAAAAAGAGGGGTAGAGAAGCTTATTTGACACACAGCTCATTTGAAGAAGCACAAACACACACTCAAGCCTTCCAGTAGTCTAGGCCACAAAATGCTTCCTCGTATCACCAACAGCCACGAACACACTAAGTGAACCAGCACAGGCTGGCGGGAGGGCCCGGCACCACTGAGCCTATAGTGCTAGTTTAGGCTCCATTATTACACTTCGCAGACATAACGGAGCAATTTCAGAAGTCAAAGGCTCACACCTACACAACTCCCACCCCATTCTTGTCGAACTAAATTTTTAAAAGTGGGTGCCACCTGCTCCTCTTTCAGGTTCTAATCCTGCCCGGCAAGTCGCTCGGGCCCAGGCTCGTCCCAGGCCTTCCCTGTGGTTCACTCGCCACCTGTACTCGAGAGAAGGAAAGCCGAGGGACAGGCTGCTCTCCTCCGGCGTCGTGGACCCTGGCCGGGCAACCAGAGTCCGCGAAGAGGGAGGGGCAGCACGGTCCCGGACGGAGGGCAGCGGGGCGCACACAGGGTATCCCCATCCCCAGAAGTCCCCAAGGGGCTCCCGCGGTTCAGAGGGCAGAGGGCAGAGGGGAGAGCGCAGCACGCGGGCCCTGGGAGCCTTCCTGGCCGACCCCCACCCAGACGCCCGCGGATCTCTCCGTGGAGGCAGGCAGGACGGCGAGGGCGAGCGTCCATCGGGCCGTGAGGGCCAGAGGGCTGTGGGGCGGGCCGCACCTGGTCGGCGAAGTCCTCGGCCGTGCCCATCAGGTCGTTCTGGCCCATGGCGGCGGCGGCGGCGGGCTCAGCTGGCTGGTCCTCGGCGCTCGCACCTGCTGCGGCCTCCACAGGAAGTGCCCGGCGGCCGGCCTTGCTGTGCCGCGGCGGCTCTAGCGGCTGCCACGTAGGCCAAGCCTTAAAGGGGCCGCGCCGCCGCCGCGCCCCGCCCCGCCTGCCGCGCGCCCTCACGCTCCAGACCCCGCCCGCCACGCTCCAGGGGCCGCCCGCCGACGCTCCGCCCTTCACGAGAATGCCCCGCCCCCTACACGCCCGTCCCGCCCCTTCTAGCTTTTGCGGGTCACCCCCAGCCCTGTCTCCTCTAGAATCCAAAGCCCTGCCCACCTTACATCCTCACCGTACAGCAGGCCCCACCCACCGCGCTAAACTTCCTGCCACCCACGCTCCCGCCCCTGGAGATTGAAGCCCCTCCTACCGTTGTCATCACAGTACATGCCCCGCCCTCCACCGGTCCTGCCCGTGACATCCTATTCTCTGCGGTTTCTTTAAGGAACCTTGCGTGTTCCAAAGGGCTAGGCAGACACGCCCCGGGTCGTCGAAGTTAGATAGTGGGGCTGTGGGGGTTGGGTCGGCGCACAGGTAGTCACTACTGAGAATGCTCATTTGAGGGTCCGACTACCGGCCTGGCTCGAGGGACTGTCTTCCCTGTACCCAGCAGAGGGACAGTGAGGCAGAGTGTCTCCTCGAGATACCATGGAAAAGTATCAGGTGCTGCCCAGGGTTCGTGGGCAGCGGGGTCAAGTCCGAAGGCCACAAAATCAGGGCCAGCCTCCATCGCAGTATGACCCCATAATCCCGCATGTGCCATTCTTCAAGCCCTTTGCCTCCCAGGGCCTCAATTTCCCTCTCTAAAATGATGACTAACCCCCAATGTGACATCCCCCCAATCTCACATCTGCTTGGAGAATGGTGCGAGTGCCCTTCCCTCGTGTGTCTGTATGCTGGGTCTAGGGGCGGAACACTGGGAACAAAAAACCTGAATGGGTGTTTTTTGTTGTTGGTGGTGGTGGTTTTTTTCCCTTCCTTTAGCTTTTTTTTTTTTTTTAACCATTATCCATATCAACTCGTAATCATCGTGCTAAACAAACATCCATAATCCATTTTGGGGGAATGTGGGAGTTGTTTTTTTGTTGTTGTTGTTTGTTTTTTTGTTTGTTTGTTTTTATTAGTTCCAGTTAGGGAACAAGCTTGTTTCACATGTAAGTCCCTTCTCCTTCTCCCTCCCCTCACCCCCATCCCTCCTCCCCCACTCCCAGCCTACCTCCCACCCCATCCACCCACCACTCCCCAGGCAGGGTAGGGCCCTCAACAGGGGCTCTGCAAAGTCCACCAAATCTTCCTGTGCTGGGCCTGGGACCTTCCCCATGTGTCCAGGGCCAGAGTGTAACCCTTCACGTGGGATGGGCTCTCAAAGTCCCTTCTTGCACCAGGGAAAAATACTAATCCACTTCCAGAGGCTCCCTGGAGTGCAGAGGCCTCCTTATTGACATCCATGTTCAGGGGTCTGGATCAGTCTTGTACTGGCCTCCCAGACAGCATCTGGGGTCGATGTGCTCTGTGGGAGTCGTTTTTTAGGCTACTTCCTGGGGTGCTGGTAATCTTATTGGGACGAATGGGTGTTTTTGGTTTTTTTTTTTTTTTTAACTGCTTTTTTTTTTTTCTGACATGACAGCCTTATTAAATGTTAGACTCAGCATCTGGCATTGATGGTGCACGCCTTTAATCCCAGCACTTAGGAGGCAGAGACAGGCGGATCTCTGTGAGTTTGAGGCCAGCCTGCTCTGCCAATCAAGTTCCAGGACAGGCTCCAAAACAATCCAGAGAAACCCTGTCTCGAAACACACACACCCCAAAAAATGTTAGACTCAGCTACCTAATAAAAGCTTCACTTTCGTGGGTTAGATTTTCCTCACTTTTGCAGGGTTCTCTAAGTGCATTAGCCAATGCACTTTCAGTGGCCAGACAATTTTAAAGTAAAGAAATAATAATAATAATAATAATAATAATAATATAACAATAATAATCTAGTTTTGATGTTGTGGTCTGATCCACTGCCCACCAGCAAGGCTGAATAGACTCATTCCTGAGCTGGTCCAGGATTCTCTCTATCCTTCCTGTACTGACTTTAGGTATCTTGTCCCCTTCCCCCACCCTGATAACTGCCTCAGCACTAAGAGATCTCAGTCAACCTCAGGCCAGCTCTGAGGGTGTGGTTTCCATCACAAACTCTGGCTCAGACCCCAGAGTGCTATACTTAGACAAGGACCTTGCTCCCTAGGCTTCAGTGTCTCTCATGTAGATTGTAGGTAGCTAGCACCAGTGCAGGTCTCAGAGGGTGGCTGTGCAGTACTTCCTGCAGTGCTGAGCCCTGAAGGAGGCTATGACAGCACCACTTTCACCAATTACACAGCCTTGTTGGGATGCTCTCTTTGGAGAAGGATGCTGGAAGGTGATGTCACTGTGGTTTACAACCACTAAGCCCCTTGTCTCAGGGCAGCTTGCTGTTACTGTCAGGCTGCCCCTGAAGTCTGGAGAAGGGTCATGAGGCTGTAAAATAAGCACTCCAGAATGGGTTTTGAAGGAGATCATATTGGCTCCACCATAGGGGGCTTTTCAGTTACCTGAGGCCATTTCCTCCACAGCCAACTTGAGAAAAGATGCTTGCTTTGTGGGGCCCAATGTGCAGTCAACACATGTGGGAAATACAGAGCAGTGAGCACTTCCTCAAAGTCTCTCTCTTCCTCGAGGGTAGATTCTGCAAGTGCTCAGTCCTGGGGCCTTAGGAATGAACCTGGTGGTGAAGGAAACAAAAACTGCCCCCAAGTGCGTGATAAAACAGGTAAGGAACAGAGTCCTGTGAGCCCTCCCAGTTCCGGGCTCACCATCCCATGTTAGCTTTCCCAGACTCCCAGCAGGACCCCAGACAGGCCTGGTTGGGGCAGGCTGTACCATGAAGCTTCCTGGAGTTCTCTCTTTGTCTCCCCCCACCCCCAACACTTCGGTGAGGAGAAATACTAAGTTTTACTCCACTAACCACAATGGTTGTATGCTGCTCTCATCTCACCGGGTCCATCAACCCTGCCAGCCCACAACAACTACCCCCATTCCATAGCCAGAGATAGTGAAACTCAGGGTTCCATTCTTACCAGGGTTGCAGTTTCTGAGAGGATTTGAATTTGATAAGTGGTAGCACAGTACTACTGATTACCGGGGGGGGGGGGGGTGTTGCAGAATCACAGAGACTGAGCAAAGGGCATATAACTAGCAAAGAGGGGGTGGAGTGAAGGCCCACAGGAGCACCCTAGAGAGGAATGGCTGCTGTGTACATCTTCCTCTGGGGCGGTGACAGGGACCTTGTCGATTGGGGCCTAACCATATCCTGCCAGGTCTACCGGCAGCTTTAGCCCAAGGGGGCTGGGGCTAGAGTGTTTATGTACCTCTACTGCTAGTTAGCTGTGGGCTCAGGTGCCTTGTCTCACAGACCAGTGGCCAAAGTGGCTGCTTGTCTTCTGAGCAATTAATGTCTTCTGAGCAATTAAAAGATTTTTTAAAAATCTAGCCACACCGGGCATGATGGCACACTACTCTACTCCCAGAATTTGGGAGGAAGACTAGTAGAGCTGGAGTTCAAGGCCAGCTTGGGCTACACAGTATGACAAGCAAAACTAGCCGACTGGTTTTCCTAAATAAAAATCAGGTGAGGATTTATAGGCAGGAGTCTGTGTGTCTTTCCAGTCTCTTACATGTTTGTAAGAATGGTACTGAGGTTGATAACATCTCATGTATTGACAGTTTCATGTGTCACCACCGCTTCCTCCTCTCCAAACTGATAGTTGTGTCTCCTCCCAACTAGCCTTGCTTCAGGTGCTCTGGTTGGCTCAGCCTGTCCTCTCACATGGCTCTAGCTTGCTTTGCATTTCCCCAGCATAAACAACTGTGATAAACATCTTTAGAGACCTTTATAGGGTCTTCCCCTCCCTAAGGAAGCATATAGGACTTCCTTAGGGAAAAAAAAATCCACAGAGTAGGACTTCAGGAAATAGTAAAAGATTTTACTGTAAAAGAAATACATTTTTTTTTTTTTTTGAGGACCTCTCTATGTAGCCCTGGGTGTCCTGGAACTCACTATGTAGACCAGGCTGATTTCAAATTCACAGAGATCCATCTGTCTGCTTCTTCCTCCAGAGTGCTGGGATTAAAAGCACACAGCACTACATCACTGAGCAAAATCCTGTCCCCAGAATCACTGGTTCAATTTATTCTTTACATTATTTTAGAGTAAATGTTTGATTTTTTGGTTTGGTTTGGTTATGAGGCAGGATTGGACTAGGTTTTTTTGTTTGTTTTTTTTTTTTCTTTCTTTCTTTTGAGCCTAGGGAGGCCTGAAGCTCACAGAGGTCTGCCTCTGCCTCCTAAGCACTGGGATTTTAAGTGCATGCCCAGTGAAACACGTTACTGTTTGACTAACTTTCCTATAAATGGAGGTGGTGGCAATGATGATACCAGTGTTGGAGGTGGCAGTTGACGTGGTGGTGGTGGAGGGAAAGGCAGAGGGAGAAGTGGTGAGCTGGTGACAGCGGAGGTGGGGGTGCTGACAGAGTTGGTGGTGGTCGATATATGATGGTGGTATTGGAGGTGAGTGGGTGGAAAGTGATGACTATGATAGTCACAGTGACAGTGATCCGGACAGCAGTGGTAATAGAAGCCACTCTTCACTCCACATTTACTAATTGAGCTTGTCTGCCTGTGCCCTACAGGTGGAGTGTATTGATGAGCATCATGCCAATAAGGCCCTGGAGGAGGTAATAATCAGTGTTTCCCCAGAGAGGACCAGGACTCAGCAAATACAGGAACTGTGTTTTGTGCCCACTTGCTGAGTGACAGGGTGAAGGGAAGCCTGAAGTGGTCATAAAGGGTCCATGCTTAGGAATCCACTTTTTAGTTATCACTTGGGACATCTGTCCCCTCTACTAACATCTGGCTACTCTACCACTAACCATGTTTTAAATTTTTATTTATTTATTATTATTGTTGCAGGGGGACAAAAAATGCATAGCACAGCTATGTGTAGTGGTCAGAGGACAAGGTTGTAGAATCAGTTCTCTCCACCTTTATGTGGGTTCTGGGGGTTGAACTCAGACTATCATGTTTTCTTTTTCTTTTTCTTTTCTTTTTCTTTTTTTTTTTTTTTTTTTTTTTTTTTTTTTTTTTTTTTTTTTGAGACAGGACCTCACTATGTAGCTTTGGCTGTCCAGGAACTCACCCTGTAGACCAAGCTGGCCTTGAACTCAAGAGTTCTATCTGCCACTGCTTCCTCCTGAGTGCTGGGACTAAAGGCATGTGCCACCATGCCTGGCTTGATTGTCAAGTTTTCAAAGTAAGCACTTTAACCTGCTGAGTCATCTTACCAACCCCCAATAACCTTTTTTTAAAAAAATGTTCTTGCTGGATGGTGGTGGCACACACCTTTAATCTCAGCACTCAGGAGGCATCGACAAGCCAATTTCTGAGTTTGATCCCTGAGTTTGAGTTCCAGGACAACCAAGGCTACACAAAGAAACCCTGTCTGGAAAACAGTTGTTCTTGTTTTCTTTACATTTGTTTAGTGTTTATGTACATGTGTATATGCATGACTTGAGGCACACTTGAGTTCAGAAGACAGCTTTGGGAGTTGGTTCTCTTCTTGTACCTTTACTCACTGAGCCATCTCCCAGTTTCTGAAGATGTTTTTCTCTAGGGTTGGGGCTGTAGTTCAGTGGTGGGCATGTGCCTCAATTGCTCAGAGCCCTGGGTTCTATCCCCAGCACTGGAAATTTCCCCCACCCCTAGTTATAAAAGAATAGTACAAAGCTGGGGAGACACACAGAGAAAATGTTTACAAAGAAAATGTAAACTAGTCAATGAGTTGAGTTTGCTGGTGCACACCTCACCGAGCCACAAGTGACAGCAGTTACCAGATTTATAGACCGGGGCTATGAGCAGTTTCTTTAGGCCTTTCTAGAAATCTCACCTGAGGTGAGAGGAGTCTCCTCCTCCACGATGGCCACCTGCAGCTTCATTTCCTTCCAGAGCTGCCTGCCCTTGCACGTTGCCAGTCCACATCTCTTGTGTCATGCACAGTATCACCGGGGCAGAGAAAGACCTAGTCACAGATTGACATGTGGAAACAGCGTGGGAGGTTCCACCATCACACTGCCATGTTGTCCGTTCCCATTCCCATCTGCCAGACCAGGTGCTTTCCCACCAGCTTCTGGCCATAGTGTCCAGGAGGCCATATCTGCTGCCTGACTACATTTGTTTCCTAAGTACTTTTCTCACTGTAACTTTGGACACAGCACCTTCTCCAGCCCTGCTGTCTCCTCTCCTGGCGCCCCTCTGGGTCTGCACCAGCTTATTGGTGGTTGGAAGTTGTGCTGGGTATCAAATCCAGGGCTCTGTGCATGCTAGAGAAGGGCTCTATTCCTGAACTTACGTCACCATTCTCATAGGTACTTGTGAGACTCAGAAAGGTTGAAGAACAAGTCCTGGTCACACAGCGCGGTCATCCCATTCTGGAGACCCACACTAGCCTCCTGGCCTCTCCCCAGCAGGCTGCATGCACACTTTCCTCACACCCACATCACACCTCACCCAGAACTAGTGGCTCATCTCTTGCTTGGAATATGTAGTAGAGCAGTACCGGCTGAGACACTCTGTTCCCTCTCTGTACAGCTTATGCCCCTGCTGAAGCTCCAGCACCCCAACATCTCTCTGTACCATGAGATGTTCATCATGTGGAACAATGAGGTGGGTTGGAGCGCCTACCGCCTGCAGCTGTCAGCACGGAGCCCTCTAGGAGGCAGGCGTTGCCTGGGGCCCATGCACGATCTCAAGCGATCTCATCCCCCAACAACCAGGATGCCGATCAGCCCATTTGACAGAATAGGAAGCTAAGAGTTACCCCCCTGGGTGCTTCAGGTAGAAGACAGCTAAAGCAGGAGGTCAGACTGCAGCTTTAATGGTGGGGTTTTGGTTTCTGTGGAAGGGGCTGATACTAGGAAGCTGCCCTTCTGTCCCCTCCCCCTATTGTCCCAAAGCTGTGGACTCCTTACCCCCATAGCTCCAGAACAGTTACCAGATAGGATAGCAGGGCGGGAACACTATTCTCATTTCACGATGGGGTCTGAAACCCCAGTGCCTCAGTTAGTGGATCCTGAGTGGGGCTTCCCAGACCTGTGACTTATTGGCAACAGAACTTCTTGTCTTGGCAATGAGTAGGCCCTTCCTAAAGCACACTTCCAGCGGGGTCAAAGGGGACTGAGGAGCCTCCACTGTGTCCCATCTTCACATCAGTTTCCCTGCTGGACTGACAACTCAGGGCTAGGGAGGGTGCTCACCCACATGTAACCCCTCAGGAGTTTCCCAAGCACCCTGAAGCTTTCAAAGAGGACATTTCTTTCTTTTTTTTTTCTTTCTTCCTTCCTTCCTTCCTTCCTTTTCTTTTCTTTTCTTTTCTTTTCTTTTTTTTTGGTTTTTCGAGACAGGGTTTCTCTGTGTAGCTTTGGAGCCTATCCTGGCACTCGCTCTGGAGACCAGGCTGGCCTCGAACTCACAGAGATCCGCCTGCCTCTGCCTCCCGAGTGCTGGGATTAAAGGCATGCGCCACCAACACCTGGCAAAGAGGACATTTCACTGGAGGAAATGGAGCTGGCCACATACTGAGCCCTGAGCAGGGTGGGATCCTCAGAGCAGCTCCCAGTTTTAAGGACAGTTCCACAAAGGGCTGTGTGTGTGCAGAGGCCAGGAACAACTGCAACTTTCAGGAAAGGCCAACTAACAAGGCCTGGTGTGGTATGGCATAGGAATCGGGGCAAGAGAGTGAGGGATCCCCACTGGGCAGGGCTACCATTGCCACCATACAATGGCCATTGGAAGATGACCTGGAGCAAGTGGTCCTACACAGCCCCCAGGCCCACGCTTTGGGCAGCTGGTTATGGGGCTTTGTGTTCTGACAGATCTCCTCTCTGTTCCTCTGCCTGGTGATGGACTATGCCACCCGAGGAACCTTCCAGAATGTCATAGAGAGTAAGAGGAAGATAAGAGAGAGTATTGACTCCGAGGTAAGAGACACTCTGGGCTACCAGGTCTTGGAGCCACCTAAAGCCATACCCCCGAAGACCCCTGCAGTAGGAGACAGAAGAACTGAAGTCTGGCCTTAGGTCTCACTTACACGTCTGGAGACATTATACCACTGTATGCACATATCTCCGTTGTATATCTTGATGCACTACAAGTGTGCACACACCCCTAGCAGCTCCAGCCACCACCCCGACCTAAGGGTTAGGTGTCCTTAGGACTCAAAAAGTTCCAGGGCAAAAGCAACTGATGGGGTTCTGCCTCCGGACACTGTAATGCACTCATCGAGATGAGTTCTGTGTGTGGCTCAAATCAGAACACACATTGTCCACTCAGCCCCATGCCTCTGAGGTCTAGCCATGCCCTGATTATTCTTTGTTCAAGGCAAGGGAGTGCTCAGTGGGTCTACCTCACCTCTCCTGCACTGATGAACCTTTGATCACCCCCCAGTAGCATAAGGCTGCCAGGAGCATTATGGAAGAGCTAGTGTTTCTTGCCTAATCGTCTAGGACTGGGTTGCTGGGTCACAGAGCAGGGGATGTGGCTTCAGTAGGCATTTTAGAAGAAGCTGGTTGATCAGGGTTTACTTTCTCAAGAAACAAGGAAGGTTCCCCTTCCATATGGCCCTCTGGCCAGTTACCACTGGGCCTCTTTTTCCCTGTCAAGAGTGCAAGAGGTAGTGATACTTTGTTATGATTTCAATTTGCACCTCCCTATCAGTAGACATGGCAAGCACATTTTAGATGTGTTCTTGTTGTGATTTTTTATTTGTTTTGTTTTTTGAGGTTACCATGAACTCCATAGTTAAGGATGTCCTTGAACTGATACTCCTGCCTCCACCTCCTCAGTGCTGGGATTATAGGCCTCCATCACTACATCCAGCAACATTTGGGCCATTCAGAGTTCTTCTGTGCCTGTTTAAATCTTCTGCCCATTCAAATTGGTTTTTTTCTTGTTGATTTGTAGACATTCTTTACATATGGTACACATCAGTGTTCATATATCTCTACCTAGTCTGAGGCTTGTTGCCAGTTCATTTTTTTTTTTTCAAGAGAGGGTTTCTCTGTGTAGCTTTGGAGCCTATCCTGGCACTTGCTCTGGAGACCAGGCTGGCCTCGAACTCACAGAGATCCGCCTAACTGCCTCCTGAGTGCTGGGATTAAAGGCGTGTGCCACCAACGTCCGGCAATCAGTTCATTTGTTTGATACCACCTTGTGGTAGGCAATTCTTGGTGTAGTGGAGGCCAGTTGATGGATGTCCTCTCTGTAGTCAGGGCCTTTGGTCCTGTCTTAGGCAGCCTTCCCTACCCCAGGACACAGGCTCTCAGTTTTCTTCTAGAAGCTTATAAACATTCTCTTTTGGGGGGCTGGAGAGATGGCTCAGAGGTTGAGAGCACTGACTGCTCTTCCAGAGGTCCTGAGTTCAATTCCCAGCAGCCACATGGTGGCTCACAACCATCCATTAAGAGATCTGGTGCCCTCTTCTAGTGTGCAGATATACATGGAAGCAGAATGTTGTATACATAATAAATAAAATATTTAAAATAAAAAACTTTCTCTTTTGCCTTTGGGCCTAGTGCCCTCCCAAGATGATCTGAGCATACTTTCCCCTGAGAATTTCTGTGCTCCCACAGGCCAGACACCACCTCTCTGAGAAGCTCAGAGGGGGCATGTAGCTCATTTCATTGCCTGCACCTCAGGGGCAAGCTCTGGAATGGGCTTGCACCTCTGTCACTGGTAGAAATCTGGGAAGACAGAGATATTCACAGAACCATTAAGTGAGTTCCTTTATCAGGATAGGGACCACAGTGGGAGGATGTGGGCTTCCTGCTACCCAGCCAGTCTCTGGAACCTCAGATGTGGGCTTCACTGTTTGAAAATGGTAGACCTGAGCACTAGGTGTATTTTGTTATTCCCATGGTGTTCACAGGCTCTTTTCACTCTGACAGCAGAAAGCATAAGCTTGGACAGGCACTGCAGGCTTCAGCATCTGTAACCTCCCATGAGCAGTATGGCCCACAGAGTGGTCACTGGGGGACCCCAGGGCACCCAGCATGTCACTGTCTCACTGATTGCTTGTATGATCATACACAGCTCTGCAGAGACCTCCTTAGGGAGTTCCCAGGGCCCTTCCAATGCCACAACCCATACTTGTTCCTCAGTGGATACATACCATGATGAGCCAGGTGATGGATGCCATCGAGTACCTACACCAGCAGAACATCATTCACAGGTGATGGGGCCTCTTCTAGAGACTGGCCAAAACACCCAGGTCCAGATGCTAAGGCCCGGGGACCAGATCTGGGCAGGTGGGGCATCTTCTGTGAACTCACCTTCCTCTTAACTGAGAGAACAGGACACCTCCCCATAAAGCCTCTGAGCACCTGACTCACCCCAAAGGCACAGGGCTGTGGGAATGTGGGGGCTGGGCGGGGTGGTTCTAAAGGGCAAGGAAATAGAGATAAGATGCCAAGGAAGAGAGGTGAGGCTGCGTGCAGTGCCACAGCCTCTGGACAGGTCAGTATGAGTTGCTGCAATCTGGGCCTAGCCTTTGGCCCCTGAACCCAGCTTCAGGCCCATGACCCACAGATATGGGCCATATGTGCAAAGAGAATGGGTGCCCATGTTAATGTTACCACATGTACAGAATAATGGATACCTTCTCTAATGAGTGACCTAGGTGTTTGGGTGTTTATACTTACAGTGGAGGGGGGGTCTTCCCCTAATGTACACAAACTGAGAAGTCATGGTTGTTTTTTTGTTTTATTTAACGTGCCAACCATAGTCTCCCCTCCCTCCTCCTCTCCTGTTCTCTTCCCCCACTTCCTTTCTACATCCCCCTCCCATTCATCCCTCAGAAAGGGTAAGGCCTCCCTTAGGGAGTCAACAAAGCCTGGCATACCAAGTTGAAGCAGGACCAAGCTGCTCCTCCCTGCATCAAGGTTGAGCAAAAAGCATGCACCAGGGACAGATTCTGGTCCCACTGCTAGGGGCCCCACAAACAAACAGACCAAGCTAAATAACTATTACCCACATGCAGAGGGCCTAAATAGGTCCTATACAGGCTCCCTAGCTATCTGCCTAGAATCCGTGAGCTCCCACAAGCTCTGGTCAGCTGTCTAGTTGGGTTTCCCCATAATGATCTTGACACCCCCCCACCCCCCCCTGCTCATGTCCCTCCTCCTCCTCTTTGACTGGACTCCCAGAGCTTGGCCCAGTGCTTGGCTGTGGATCTCTGCATCTGCTTTCATCAGTTACTGGATGGAGGTTCTCTGATGACAATTAGGGTAGTCACCAATCTGATTACAGGATAAGGCCAGTTAGGCACCCTCTCCATTACTGCTAGGAGTCTTAGCTGGGGTCATCTTTGTGGATTCCTGGGAGTTTCCTTGGCATCAGGTTTCTCCCTAATAACATAAGGGCCCCCTCTATCAAGATATCTCTCCCTCTTTGTCTCTCCCAACTCAACCATCCCCATCCCTCATGTTAGAAGTCATGTTTTAAGAAACAGTTATTTAACAAGTGGGCTAAGCAGGGCATTTTCTTGAAGAGTGAAAAAGGCTGGAACTGACTGGGTTGGAGAGCATGCTTAAGACTCAGGCATGTGCTAGTCCTACCCAGGCAGCTGCATGGAACCAGGGATCTCTGCTTTTGGTTGCAGGAACCTGAAGCCTTCCAACATCGCTCTTTTCAGTGACAACCACTGTAAACTGCAGGACTTGAGCTCCGAGGCACTGATGACCCATGAAGCCAAGTGGAATGTCCGAGCAGAAGAAGGTAGCTGGTGGGAGGAGGGGTTGGAATGAATGGCAAGGGAGGTGGTGGCTCCTGACATCAAGAGGGTAGTGGCTACTCTTTGGGCTGGGTTCTTTGGCTCAGAAGGTTCAGAGACCTCCTACCTAGGTCATAACACAATAGACATGCTGCTGTGGGTATGGACACCAACATGGGAAAGAGAGCCCTGGGGAACAAAGCAATGGATGTGGTCCCATAAAGATAATTCTTGTGGGGAAGCTTCTGTCCCAAGAAGGACAGAATCTACATTTGGGGGGTACAGAAGTCCACTGGGGTGTAGGCACTGACAATGCATGCTACACAGAGGCCTGAAATAGCACAGGGAATGAAAAGATGGTAGGATAAAGGGTGGAGTATCAAGCCTGTAACAGCTGTCCCAGACAGACAGAGCAACCTTGGAAGAAAATTCAGAATCCTGTGGTGGCAGTGGTTGTCCTTGGCACACAGCATGGGTGGGTACGGAGACGAATGGGAAGACGGATGGATGGGTGAGCTGGTGATTAGGTGGGCACATGAAAGGGCTGTTTGAAGGTGTCAATGATGTGTGTCTTTGGAGTCTAGCCCTTTGCTGTTTGGCTGGGAAACAGAGGTTTGGAAATGAAGTGACTACCTGGGTCCAACACACTGATAGAACAGGACAAGGTCCCTATACTTCTACTTCTTACTGCAGGGTTTAGGTTTATGTCAGGGCAGCCAGAACTTTGCCCTGAGGTCCTGACATTTAGAGGGGATAAGCTTTTCAAAGAGACCCACACTTTAGCTTTTCTGGAACATGTCTCTCCCATCTCTTGCCTGCTGCCATAGATAGGTAGACACTAGAGCCAGCCTGGCAGACACGGGCCCAAATGGACAAGCCTCTCTGGTAAGGTTAAGGTCTCTTAGAACAGAGGCCTCACTGCCTACAGCTTGCAATTCTCATCTCACCCAAGGAGGGTAACTGAAGGGTTCCTGACTTAAGCCCTTGCTAAGGAATACTAAAGTGGGGACAGCGTAGCTGAGTGTGGTGGAGCAAGCCTGAAGTCTCAGCACTGGGAGGTAGAGGGAAGAAGATTGGGAGTGGTAGTGCTTGGACGGGTTTGATCTGCTCTGTTCCCTGACCCCAGGGAACATAGGACTCAGTGGTTCTCCTACCTTGATCCTGCCCACAGACCCCTGCCAGAAGTCCTGGATGGCTCCTGAAGCTCTCAAATTCTCTTTCACCTGCAAATCTGACATCTGGTCCTTGGGCTGCATCATCTTAGACATGGCCACTTGCTCCTTCTTGAACGTGAGCTTCCTATGGAGAAGTCACCTGTTCTCATCCTACTTACCATGCCACCCTGACCTTCTCTACAGTGCGCTCACTTTACTCAGGCCCCTAAATCAGCTCTTGCTCAGCCTGGTGAGGGAGCACTGATAGCAGCAGTCATCTTCCTGGCTAAGAATAGCCCAGGTCAGAAGCCCTCTTTCCTCAAAGGACACAGAAGCCATGTACCTTCGGAAAGCCATCCGCCATCACCCAGGCAGCCTGAAGCCCATCCTGAAGACCATGGAGGAGAAGCAGATCCCTTGTTCAGAGGTCTTCTGTTTGCTTATGCCCTTCATGCTGCAGATAAAACCCTCAGAACGACTAGTCATCAGGTGAGCTCAAGGCTGGTCTTCTTTTAGCCTATCAGTGTACCTTTGAGCATCTTCCCATCTTCCCACACAGAGCTGTTTTTGTCTGTCCACACGCATTCCTCAACCACCTGGCAATCACTAATCTTGAATATATACTTGGTTTTTCTTGTTTTTAGGTTGGGTCTCGCTCTGTGGCCCAGGCTGGCTGTGAATCCAGTTATCCTCCTGCCTCAGCTTCTTGACTGCTGGAATTTTGTCTCTGAAAAAGAGATGCAAGCAGCTCTACTTTCCCACTGGGTACAGAACAACTTCAAGGACACATAACACTTTCAGAAGCCCAGGAAAAAGTTTCTATTCTAACAATGTCAATCAGAAAAACTGTTCATGTTTTTTAAAAAATATTTTTATTTATTTATTATGTATACAGTGATCTGCCTACATGTTTGCCTACAGGCTAGAAGGCATCAGATCTCATTACAGATGGTTGTGAGCCACCATGTGGTTGCTGGGAATTGAACTCAGGACCTCTGGAAGAGCAGCCAATGCTCTTAGCCTCTGAGCCATTTCTCCAGCCTGGTTTTTGGTTTTTAGAGACAGAGTTTCTCTGTGCAACAGCCCTAGTTGTTCTGGAACTCGCTTTGTAGACCAGGCCGACCTCAAACTCAAGGGATTCACCTGCCTCTGTCTCCAAAGTACTGGGATTGAAGGAATGCACCACCACTGCCCAATGTTCTTGTTTTTAAGGAAGAAGGGGGCATGAAGGCAAAAGTGCTGAACCCAAGACTATCCTTAGGGGCCCTTCCACAGAGGAAGTCCTGTGACTTCACAGAGTAGAGTAGGTCCCTAGAAGTGGAACTACAAAGATGTTTACTAGATACACATGGAACTCAGAGAGCCCCTACCCACCAGGAAGGCTGGTGTTCAGTATCTGCCACTATGGAAAGCCACCTGTACTCTCTGCCCCTCTGCCAGGGATGTGATCCGAATCACCTTCATGAGCACCTCCTTCAGAAACTCCTGCGTTGCTCTGAACATGCACCGGCAGGCAGTTCCCATTTTCATCACTGACGTGCTACTAGAAGGAAACATGGCCAACATCCTAGGTGACAGTGGGGACACAGGACAGTAGAGACACAGTGGGAGCTACTGTGGCCTTGCCATTAGTTTTAGAGGTTTGGTGTCTCTGTGCCCCACTCCCACCCCACTCACTGGACATATCCCCTGTATAGTTAAGACCTGTCACTACCCATATTCTCCAGAGTCCTATGCCCTCTGGCTTCATGCCCTAGATACCCAGTGTCTTCCTGTCTTAGGCTGTGTGCTTCCTATGTGCCAGAATGCATGACAGCTGGCACTATGGCTCAGAGATAGGATCCCACAGACTTGGATTTGATTTTTTGGTTAAGTCCCCGGGTCTGAGCAAACCTTCTCTGAAAAGTGAGGATAGGAGTGCTGCCTCATAGCCTGGCTGACGCAAGGCTAGGGGCAGCACCCCCATGGCTTGGCCCTCAGTAGGATTTCTTATATCCTCTTGTTCTTGCAGATGTCATGCAGACCTTCTCCAACCGACCAGAGGTCCAGCTCAGGGCCCTTAACAAGCTTCTGAAAATGACAGAGGAAGAGCTAGGTAAAGGTCCTGCCCCTTTCCCAGAAGCTCCTGGGAAAGACTGGGAGGTGAAAATGGAGCAGTGTAGAGGGAGATGGGAACTGACAGCCTTTCATTACAGGCTCTTTGGGCAGTGCTGCTAACTAGAATTCTTCCTGATCCCATGATTACTAGCAGAGGACAGTAGAAGAGAGGCTGGCTTCACTGAATGATTTCAACAGGTCAACAGGAAATCCATCTAGCATTAGGGAGGCTGAAGCAAGAGGACTGATACCTGGACAGCTTGATCTATAGGGAGACAAGGCCTTATTTTATTTTTTTTAAAAAAAGATGAACCACTTTTAGGGGGTTGTAGTGGTACCAGAGACTGAGACTTATATAATTCTAGTTAACTGCTTCATTGCTGAACTACCTCCCCAGCTCTTTGGGGTTTTTATTGTTGTTGTTTTTAAAGTTAAGAAAGGGTCTTAGTAAGTTGCCCATGCTGATCTCGAACTCACTGTATAGTTCAAAAAGCCCTTGAACTTGTGATCCTTCTGCCTCTGCCTCTAGAGTTCCTACAATTCTAAGTGTGCACCATCACACCTGGTTGAAGAGACTCATCCATCTGTCCCACCATCTCTCTATACTATAATGGGTATCTGAGTTGCTTATTTTCCACTTTTATGAATAGCACTACGATTGATCATCTGCCATACTGGCCACTTGACATGTGGCCATGGGTGCTTGTCAGATGTACCCCTGGTATCAGAGTTAAGTGCTTCATTCCATCCTCCCTAAGCATGCCAACTTGCCTTCCTACCGGAGTGCTTGAGAACAGCTCTTTCCCAGCATTACCTCTGATGGGTATTAAGCTTCTTGGGAGTTTAAATGTCTGCAGACATGCTCTGCTGTCTCTCCTGCTCAAATATCATACTTGTATGCTATCCATAACCCTTCCCTCCAGCTAGTTCATCACTCCCTCCCTTCTTCTATCCTTTTCTTTTCACAATCTTCCATCTGTTTATCCACCCATCTTATCCATTCCTCCATCTACCTACCTCTCTACCTGTCCATTCACAAAATACATCCAAAGGACAATAAAGATCTATTCTGTTGGTTAGGACAGTGGAGGTCACATGGAGGCTGAGGTGTGACTCCTAATGAGTTAATAGACCCCTCATATTGGCCATTACTCTCCCAAAGTCCCTTTTACAACTAAACCATGACCAAGATAAAGCCCGGGACAAGGTAGATCTTGCCCAACAGTGGGCCTCACCAACCACCTTGGAGCTGCCTCTTCCTCAGCCTCATCAGAGAGGACTGCCTGTAGCTGTTTCCTGGGCACCAGTGTTCCTGAATCTGACGTCCCTATCACAAGTCAAGTCTAAAGACAGTCAGAGCCACAGGCCCCGGTGTCAGACTGCTGGGTTTACATAGTCATTTAATGCTGAATACTCATCACTGACTCTCAGCTTTGTTATCTGAAAGTAAGGGCAGAGAAGAAAGACCTGCTTCATGAAGCTGCTCCAAGTATATGCCTTGGCAGAGCTGGGCATGGAGTCGTTGTGCCTGTGGTCTTTTATTCAGGAGGCTGAGGCAGGAGAACCACTGGAGCCCAGGAACACCAAGTTAGCCTGGACAACATAGAATGTGACCCTTGGCAGTGGTGTGCTTCATGAACTCTGTGAACACATAGGCTGATCATCCTTCTCTGCCCTTGTATCTACCCACCTGGATCCTCTGTATTCACTAGTGGGCTCCCAGCAGCATCCGGGCATCAGGTCTGGGTCACAGCTCAGCTGCTCCTGTGCTTCACTTGTGCTATGCACTCTACAGGCCTGCCATGGCCCACAGAGCTGCTGGAGGAGGTGCTTGCCATCATGAAGCAGCATGAGAGGATCCTGGACATTCTGCTCAATACCTGCAACCTGCTGCTGCGTGTTCTGGGCCATGGTAGGCACCAGAATGGGTGGAGAAGCCCTACCCTCCTGGGTCCTCTGCCTCACCAGCTCCTCCAACTTCCCACCCATCCCTGGCATCTGCCTTTCCAATCTGTTGTACCCTTCTGTGCCTATGTGACTCCATCACAGAGTGATAGAGGGCATAATTAATGTCTGCATATACCAGATCTACATAGGGCCTGACCCAGTCAGCTGGGACCCTGGATAAGCTTGTCTCTCTCAACTATTCACCAGCTATGTTATAAGAGCTGGACAGGATGGTCTAGTGGGCTTTCCTGTCCAAGAGAGGTTTGGAGGGTGTGACTGCTGGGAGGGGACAGCAGTGCACTCAAGTCCTTAGTAGATGCCTCTGTCGCTGAGCTCCCCCAGCTCTCAGGAACAGGAAGAAAATCAGCTACATCTTTAAGCCTAGAGCATCTAGTTACTCTTTACTTTTTTAGTCTTAATACCGAGGGCCTAACCACCACACAGATTGTATCTTTTCTCAGGGGTGGGGGATAATCAAATCCAGGCCCTCTTGCATACTAGATAAGCACTCTACCACTAGGCAAGAGTCCATAAATACTTTATACTAAATGTTCATGCCCAATTATTGGGAAGGACCAGCAAGATCCTGAACTGGAACAAAATGTTATAAGCTTGTTGGTAAGCATGGCCCCCATATTTACAAAGACTTGCCCAGTGACTAGAGAATAGGCAGATCTGTTTTTTTAATTTGAAAAAGTAATGCTGTCCCCGCTAAGGAGGGAGGAAACTTGTCTACCTTAGAGCCCCAACTGTAGGGTTAACCCATGTTCTTTCTCTGGCCCAAACAGCACTGGCACAAGACTCAGAAGCTGAGATCCCAAGGGTTGATTCTATCATCTCCTTCCTGATGAATGCCTTGAGGAGCCACCCTGGCTCTGAGAGGCTCATCACCACAGTCTACAACCTGCTCACCATCATCTCCAGCCAAGGTGAGTGTGTGCTGGCCTTCTGCCCTTCCTTTCTGCTCTAAAAATTCAGGGACAGAACAGAGGCCTTGGCAGGAGAGGGGCTCATTCCTAAGATGGACAGACATACTATTGTCTGCTCTCAATGGCAGCCATGGGCACTACTTGGAAGCTGAGGACAATGGTCAAGAATCAGATGGCCACTGTCAGGTCAAGGCTAAGCACTGGGTCACTTCAGATCTTTGACCTCTCACACACACTAAGCCCACTTGGGTGAGAGAGGTATTAAAGGTAGGCATAAAATAGACCAGTCAGACAGACTAGGTGTTGCATTAGCCCACTGGGAAAAGGCAATGCTGGGGAAGGCTTCTTGGGTACCCTTCTTTCAAATGCTTGTGGCTGTCCACAGGGATGCTCACTGAAGAGCTGGAGGAACGGGGGTTGTTCAAGCTTATCCAAGAGCACCTAGAAAACTTCCAGGAGAACAGGAACATCTGCCTCGCTATCCTGAGCCTGCTCTGGTCCCTCCTGATAGATGGTGAGGCCCTCCCTCCACAAGCCCCACTGCATGAGACCTGCTAAAGCAGTGGCTCTCAACCTGTGAGTCGCAACCCCTTTGGGGGTCCAGCAATCCTTTCACCGAGGTGGCCATCAGAAAACAGATATTACATTATGATTTGTTAATAGTAGCAAAATTAGCTGTGAAATAGCAACACAAATAATTTTATGGTTGGGAGTAACCACAACACAAAGAACTGTATCAAAAGGTCACAGCATTAGGAAGGTTGATAACCACTGTGCTAGAGCCTTTGTATCAGCAGTTCTCAGTCTGTTGCAACCCACAGGTTGAGAACTGTTGCTCTATCCCTTAAGCACAGGAGGGCAACCCCAGCCCCTGTGAAGCTAGCACATGGCACAGGGAGACACAAGAGAGGTAAGTAAGAAAGGAAGGCCTTCAGGATGTCTTGTCCAATGAGTGAGTAGGCAGTCCCTGGCTTTAGAGGTCAGCCAGACTTGATGCTCTGTCCTGGTTTTTGGTTTAGGATGGGGTTTCGAGGCCTGTCCTTCCCCCTCTTCTAGATACTGTCTTGCCCTAGGAAAGAGGGCTCCAAGACATGGCAACCCCAGAAAACTGCAGAGATCCTGTTAACACAAGTGCAGAAAGTTCTCACCTCTACTGATGACTACTGCAGACTCTGGCACTGGAAAGCCAGTTCCCATTTCTGAAGACATCTGTTCCCTTGATTCTCCTCTGTTGTTCTTGGTGGGAGGGAGCAGTATGAAGGGGCACATATACAGCAGGTACTTCTGTTCATACCTGGCCTGGTGTCTCCCATCTTTGTCCTGGTTCTAGCTACCGATGTGGACAAAGAGCCCTTGAAGACGCTCTCAACCATGGTCACCTGGGTGCTAACCACGTATCCTGAAGACGTGGAAATAGCTGAGGCTGGCTGTGCTGTGCTCTGGCTGCTGTCCTTGTTGGGTGAGCAGCCTGAGGTCTTGGTAACAGGGAGGGTGAGCCTGGACACATAAGGCAACAAGGCTTGTGTTCTGCAGGCTGCATAAAGGAGAGTCAGTTTGAGCACGTGGTAGAGCTGTTCCTGAGAAGCATCCAGCTGTGCCCTCGCAGAGTATTGCTGGTGAACAATGCTTGTCGTGGCCTGGCTAGCCTTGCAAAGGTGTCCGGTAAGTCTGGGACAAGACAGGCTGCCACCATGGAGGTGGAACCAAAAGTTAGCTACCTCCAGTGATGTCCACCAAGTGACCATAAACTAGAACAGGAAAAACCAGCCTTCAGGAAACACCACTGGGACATCTCTATTTTGGTGTTTTGGTACCACCTCCCCTCCAATACACACGTCTCACAGCTGTATGGATTTCCTACATATAGGTCTGTCTCCAAGTCCAGGCTTATGCCAGGTCTCACACTAAGCACTGGTACTATTGTCCTTTGTAGAGAACCCTGGGCCCAGGAACAAGCCATGGTCACCAGCAGTGAATGGCAGGGATGTTCCCATCCTTAGTCTGTAATGATCCCTCTCCCATGCTCCAGGAGCTGTCTTCTTGGTTTCACTCCTGGGTTCTACTCATGCCATTCTACTGGGCTACTCAAGCTGGTGGGTCCTCCTGGAAGCAGTTGGGGATCTTAGCTCCCCTGACTTATCCCTGACACCCTTATACAAAGCACCCTGTGGGGAGGGTTCAGCACCCCTGAACCCTGTTAACTGCTGCAGGGTGGGAGGGCCACCTACACAGGAGACCCTTCTCCACAGTGCTACACCACAGCTTCAGTTTTTCTAAGGGGAAGAGGAACCCAAGCGCTGTATTTCTCTTGGGTATGGGGCTTACTGCCAACAGGTGCAAAGATAAGCTGTACTCTACAGGTGCAGGACCAGATAAAATGGTACAATCATCTCTTCCAACAGTTTACACAGAGCAGGGGACAACCCTGACTTCAAGAGCTTCCTTCACAAAAGATTGGGATTCCTGGCCAAAGAGAGCTCTCCCAGCAACCCTACAACTATAGTGCTCCTTCCCAGGGACACTGGGCACAGGGAGCTGAGAAGGGCAGCTGCAAAGGGACTACACTAAATTGTACTAAAAACCCAAACTCCCTTGCCTCTCTCCCCCAGAACTGGTGGCCTTCCAAGTGGTGGTAATGGAAGAGGGCAGCAGTGGCCTTTACCTCCTCCAAGATATGTACCAGCTCTACAAGGATGACCCTGAGGTGGTTGAGAACCTCTGCATGCTGTTGGCCTACCTGGCTTCCTACAGTAAGGACCCTTTCCTTGTCCTCTCCCTGGCCGGAAGGGAAGGAGCCCCAGAGCCTGTTCTGAAACCCCTGTGACTTTCCACTCATTAATTCCAAGCAAAAGTGGCACTTGACCGACCTTATCTGGCTGGTGGGCAGGGATTCTGAGCCTCATCACCTTCTCTGCTCCACTGCAGAGGAGATCCTGCCAGAGCTGGAGTCTGCAGGCATCAAGGACCTAGTCCGTGTGATCCGGGGGCGGTTTACTTCTAGCCTGGTAAGTCATGGTGACATCCCTATCAAGCCAGAACACTTGAATGACACTGACCCAGAGCTCCATGTGATGCTTTTCCTCTACTCTCTTCCTGTGACTGGGCTGAATCCAATCCCAAGATAGAAGGGCAGTTAGACTATCCAGTTGGTGTTACGTCATCAACGTAATTGCTCCTGGACCCTGAAGCCACTGTAACAAATGGTTCACTTGTTTCCTCCTTCTAGGAGTTGATTTCTTATGCTGACACAGTACTTCAGGCACTGGAGGCAGCTGCATGTTCCAGGCCCCAGGAGAAGCAGCTTGAACCTGCTTCAGAGCTGGAAGCCCCCAAGGTTTCCTTCCCACATCAGGAAGATCCTATCTTCCAGCGCTGAGATGCTGCCCTTCTGATCCTGGAAAGTATCACCAGGACCAGTATTGTATTTTGCACTAATAAAGAAGCCCTAAGTTGTTCATGGCATGCCTGGCTGTGGTGTCAGTGGTCCTACACTGCAGGGCTTTGGGAAATTCTAGATGATGGGAAGAAGCTAAGCTTCCACAAACTCCATTTATCCATCCATTTATTTTTGACAGTGCTGGGACTGGGACCCAGGGTCTTGCACATAGTGGAAGAGTACCAAGTCACACCCCAGTCCACAGCTCCATTCTAAGAGTTGCCAGGTAGGTCCATAAAGTTAACTGGTCACTCCACACTTGTTGCTAGTAGATAGCAGGCAGACAGCCTTTCTGTTCACAGTGCCCCAGGCAGTAGGATCTTACACCTCTGGGTATACCTGCGCCCCAAGTCTCATCCCAAGGACAGTGTGGAGAACACCATGCTGGATGTTGGCATTTTAGGTGAATCTGGACCAAGCAAAGGACATAGGAGTGAGAAAGTACCTCCAGCACAGTAGCTTTAAGAAAGTCCTCACTGGGCAGCTGCTGTATTAGACAGATTGGTTTGCAGCAGACTGAAGGCCCTTAGCCTGGATCCCTTAAGTGCAGCAGTACTTGTCCCATTACCCACAAGAGAAGACATTTGGTCTCCTTAGGGGAAGGTGCTGAGTGCCCTGGCTGAATCCAGCTGTGTTCATTGTTAAGTGGTAGTACAGATGGTCAGCAAACATAGACACTGCAGAACATTCATCCATTCCAATGCTCTCCTTCCTGTAAACCTACATCACACCCCTGATTTCTGTCCTGGTATCTGACTAGTCTACCTCAACACACAGGTGCAGGACCAGGCCCTGGTAGCAGAGTCCAGGAGGAAGAAGTTCCAGTGGCTCACATGACACCCTTTGCAGCCATGGCTCTGAAAATGCTCACCAGAGTGAGTCCCTGTTGTGCGGAGACCTGAAGGGCCTCCGTGGCCCCATCACAACTGTCACTGGATTGAAGAGTCACTGAAGGATGGGGGTGGGGTGGGTGACAGCAGTAGGTTGGTGCTAAGCGTACTCGCTGCAGCGGTTTGGGGTGGTGGTGGCTGGGGGGCGCCGGTCTGCAGCAATGCTCTCCCACTCCCGTTTTGCCATGATGTAAAGCCTCATCGCTGCCTGGGCATCCTGGACCTGGGTGACACACAGCAATGTTGACTATCCAGCTAGTGAGAACACATGGCCACAGGCCACAGAAGCAACCCTATGACTACCAAGTCTTCACAATAGCCACAACACTGAGGCTGCAAGGCCAAGAGAGGCGCATGCCTCATGAGGTGACTATGGTAAGGCAGTGAAGGAGAAAACCATGAAAAATGGCTGGGCCATCAGAGCACAAGTTAACTCCTGTGCTTCAGACTCAGCCATTCTGTTTACAGCGACAGAAGGGGAAATCCTACAGCAGCAGGAAGCTGGAGCTTTACAGCAGACACAGCTGAGATAGGCACAAGGGCTCAAAGAGTTAGAGCCTGTACTTCAGGGGAACCTGCTCTCCAGAAAAAGACTTCCTGGCCAAAGGGTGGGAGTGGGAGGAGCTGTTGGGACTGAGAGCCTAGGGCCATAAAGTCCTAAAGCACCTGTTAGGGTTTGGAAAGGCTGTCTCCCATGGCTCAAGTGACGGAGCCATAAGTCTGCAGCATGGCATTATAGGGGTAATGGGACCTTTCAGGGTTGGGGCCTAATGTGGGGGTACCAAAGGGTCCTAGAAACACATGAGGTAATTCTTGGGACACCAGTTAGTTCTGCCAAGAGTGAACTGTTGCTCCTCCCTCCTTGGCATCTCTCTGATCAGCTAAGCCTCATTACCATGAAGTCCCCGACCTCAGGTATTTAGTAAAAAACTATTTAAGTATACTAATAGCCTTCAATTAGACTGGTGAATTTGGATCCAGGTCAGTATATTATTTTTTGAATTGAGTTCAAGTTAAATGTATATATTTAAGATATAGTCAACATTTTTGTAAGTCTGATATACCTAGGATCTTCTCTTCTGTGTCTACTGTCAGTGACACATGCCTAGTTATTACAGTCAGGGGCTGTTACCCAATGATACTTACCGAACAATGCTCTGCCTGCTGGACCCTGATCCCCAGAATTTTCTCAGAAAGTTGTTTCAGAGATGGCTTTCCACTCTGTAGAGAAAAGGTGCACACAGCTGAATGTGCTGCTTTCACAGGCTCTGCCAAGGAGGACAGGGCTGGCTACTGAGCACACCTAAGTTACCTTCAGTTTCCCTTTCACCAGGAGTATCTGTAACACTAAGGGCTGCAACAATTAGCCTGCTATGGCTTATGACATTGCTTATCAGCCAATAAAGGAGGAGTTGGAGGCTGGAGATCTACCAATTGGTAGAGTGCTTTTAATTTTTCAATTTTTATTAGTGATATATAGGTATGTCTATCTGCATATGGGTATGTGCATATACATGCAGAAAAGGCTAGAGGTTATAGATGACTGTGAATCACCTGACATGGGCACTAAGAATTTAACCCATGTTTTCTACAAGAGTAGCAAGTGCCCTTAACTACTGAGCCACGTCTGAGGAAACCTTGTGGAGCTGGTTCTCTCTTGCCTTCATGTGGGTTCCAGGGATCAAACTCAGGTTGCCAGACTTATGCAGCAAGCACTCTTAAAGGTTAAAATGAGAAACCAAAACAAATTAAACCCCTCTAGTTATGGGGTCAGTGCCAGGGACTAGCCACAGTTCAAGACTCATTCATTACATACCCTTACTTGACTTCTGAAAGGTTTGAATTTTTGGGTATCCCTGATTTTCTTCTTTGGATGATCAAGGAACAGAACCTAGAAGAAAATGATGACAAGTATATTCATTTCAGCTTACAGTAGTGGAGCCCCTTTTCCAAAGAACATCTCACAGCACGTCAGAGGATATAATACTTAGAAAAAGGCAGAGCTTCTCAAATTAATCACTCTTACTTAAGGTGATGCCCAATATTAATAAAAATCTTGGCCATATGTGGTACATACTTTTAATCCTAGCACTCTGGAGGTGGATCAAAAAATGGATAGGATAGGACAGGACAGGACAGGACAGGACAGGACAGGACAGGATATAGGATATGAGACAGGACAGGATAGGAGCTAGGACAAGGACAAGGACTAGGAATAATAATAGGAATAAGAATAGGATAGAATCTTAACATCAAGGTGTTGAGAAAAAGTTAATGAACCTGAAACGACCTTCTCTATCTGAGCCAATTCTGTTCATGGGGAGGAAAGAAATGAAAGTTAGCAGCTTACCCTGCAACTTAGACTTCTAGACTCACACAGCCCAAAAAAGTAACCTACTAGAGGAAGCAAGTGTGGCCTGGTGACAGTCTTCTCTAAGGTGATTCAACATATCAGTAGGCAGGTGACTTTAGTTAAATTTTTTTTTTTTTTTTAAGATTTATTTATTATATGCAGTGTTCTGTCTGCATGTATGCCTTCAGGCCAGAAGAGGACACCTCATTACAGATGGTCATGAGCCACCATATGGTTGCTGAGAATTGAACTCAGGACTTTAGGAAAAGCAGGCAGTGCTCTTAACCTCTGAGCCATCTTTCCAGCCCGACTTTAGTTAATTTTTAATTGTTAACATATTATTTTCATCTTTTTGGTGGTGGGATGAGACTCAGGGCCTTATACATACAAAGCGTGCACTCTGCCACCACGCTACAACCCTATCCCACACATTAGAATGGGAATTAAACTCCCATTTAGAGATTCCTGAAACACATGAATAAAGTGACACCACAGTTCATACCCAGGAAGGACAATGTCCACTGTTTAATCAGCGGGCATCTAAAAAGGCAGAAGCTAGAGGTCAGATGCTCCAGCGTTGGGTGGAGTTCTCTGAGCTCAATCACCTAACTAGCTGATAATTGGCCAGCCTTCAAAGGAAGTGACTAGCTGGAATGAATGCCTTGAGAAAACACATGCCCATCCAGTTCCTGACCCCCAGGAACAGCTGAAATAGCAGCAGCAACAGTCAGCTCTGCCAGCTTGGTGTGCTGAGGATCAGTGGGGGAGGTATCTTGAGTGCATACCCACTGCTCTCCTGGAGCCTTCTCCCAACACCCTAAAACTCATTTCTGCCACCCACAGGCCTATTCCTCATCTCCAAAGGATTAAACAAGATTTGTTTATACTATGTAATTGCTGGTGCCCCCCACTAAGGCACTGATGCTTGGCATTAGAAGTCCATCACACCAGATGGCAGCAGAGGTGTCCCTTCTATCAAGTAGGTTATGCTCAAATGGATCAGACAGCAGTTTACTTGTGAACTTAAAGTGACCTATGTAATAAACCCAGGCTAGGTCTTCCTCAGATGCCAGGGGAGAACAGGAGGCTGGACTTCCAGCATCACAGCAATGCCTAGATATAAAATGGACATACAACAAGAACTCTAGGGCTTTGACAGTGTAGAGAAATTTGTCTCTGGTCATCAGGCCCTCTGCCATATCAGATAGGTGACACTCAAAGCTCCCTACATAGAGCTGTCAGGACCCTGGCACTGGAACCACAGTATAGTCAGGACTCTAAAAACAAGTACCTAATGTGTTCTCTTGAACACAGCCAAAGCTCAGGTACCTGATACTATTCCTAAAGAATTTCCAAGTCAAGATAAAAATTCAAAATGAAAAATCCCCCATAGTGTTGCTTCTAAAGACAGGCATGTGAGGTTGTGTGTAGCTCACATGAAAGAGCTATGATCCCAAGCCCAGCACCTCTATTATTTATTTATTATTATTATTTTTTTCTTCGAAACAGGGTTTCCCTGTGTAACAGCTGGTCTCGAACTCACAGAGCTCCGCCTGCCTCTGCCTCCCAAGTGCTGGGATTAAAGGTGTGCACCATCACCGCCCGGCTGCCCAGCACCTTTAAATCATTGTGCAGCGCGTGCCCAACCAGGGTTCTGCCCTTCAACATTTCTGCCACTTCCTTCTTCACGACTTCAAATTCTTCTCCTGAAAACCAAACAAAGACATGGTTAACAACACATAACTCACCAAGATTCTAAGGAAGTTCCTCCCATTCCCTGGCCAGGCTGATGACAACAGGTCAGGCCCTTAATGATACACAAGCTTTGATGGAAGATAGGCCCCTAGAAGTGTCTCACTGGACCCCAGGGAAGTGCAAAGGCTAGGAGGGACCCACTGTGCCTTGTGCTCTGCTCCCACTTCTAGGGACAGTTTAAAAAAAAAAAAAAAAAAGACAAGTTCTACTCAAAGCCAATCACTATCAGTGGACTGGCAGCAGTTAGCAAACCCCAGGAGACGCACAAGAACATTTAAGACTTCTCAGGAACACCTGACAATATGCTTCCCACTCAATACAACTCATATTTAGGACTTCCCAAGTGGACTCAGACTGGATCTCTCCCACAGACAGTGCAAGGAGGGCTGCATGGACCCTAGAGTCTGCTCTACTGCTCTTTCCCAGCAGACACCCTTTGGGGATCACTGCCCCCACTCCTACCAAATCCACTTCACTGTCCAACTTTGTTCAGAGCTAATAGGACCAGCCTCCCTTCTGAGATAGAAAGCAAGAGTTGCTGGTCAGCCTGTGGTTCAAGGAGCAACAGAGCCACCTTGCTGGCCATGGATACCAAGATAAACAAACAGGGAGTGTGCAGGGAGGACTGGGGGAGAGATCACAAGGTTGCATCTCTAGTGGTCTCCAGGTCTCTCAAATCTCCAGTCTCTGCTATGTCTTCCAGCAACCTAGCCCTATCCAACCCCTGCCTCAGTGTAGTAATATCTTGCTTGTACAAATAAAGCCTGTCAGAGGGTCAGAGAATGGAGCTTGCCATTGGCTAACCATAGAGGTCTGGAGGTCTGTACAGACAGACAGTGAGGTAGCTGGGCAGAATCAGGATATAAGCAGGGAGAAACAAGAAATCACTACTCTCTTGTCTGCTGAGACGGTAAGGAGGTAAGGTACGCTGTGGCTTGTTCCTTCTCTCTGATCTCTCAGCATTTCCCTCTATATCTGACTCTGGCTTTTTATTATCTAGACCAATTAAGAACTCCATTTACACCTCAGAACCAGTTTTCTGACTTCCAACCCTATTCTGAATGTCATGACCAAGGATCCTGCTGGACACCTCAATGCTAACACTGTAATAGTTTCCCACCCTGTGATCTGTCCCCCAGTTCCCACCATGTGACCTACTCACCCTTCATGGCTTCCTTCCTAGTCCCTAACACACTCCATTTTATCCCTCACTGCCATAAAACAGAAAGCAATCCAAGAGCACTGCCCTGGGTAGGAGGCAAACACAGGACACAACACAACAGTCAGGAAAGGTACCTTTTGAATCCGCAAGTATGCTACTCTAGGGAAGAGGTAAGAAATGCCAGGACCTCTGTCATGCCTTATTCCAGAACTCAAAAGGGGAAGAAGGAGAGAAATGAGTCCTGCTATCATCCCCATTACTAAACTCAAATCCTACAGGCATCATACCCTGCTTCAGGTTCTCAGGCCGTATCCCACTGACTGCTGTCCTGTAGTCTGTCACCGGCTCAGTTGGCTTGACGTACTTGTCATAAACACATTTCCCATACTGGTTCACGATGGACACACGGGCTGCGATGCTCTCTTCCCCCTTGGGGCCCACGCCTACCATCTCACAATCCAGGGCCAAGGCTTTTGTCAGGCTGAGGGGAACCAAAGGCCCCAGTATAATAAATATCACAGGCTGGGATTCTAGGCCAGTGAGCCAAGCCCATTCATCACCATTTTGCAACCCTAAGACCTGCTGGGCAGTCATGGCTCAATGCTCCCTTCTCCTCCCGAGAGATTCCAGCCCCAGAAGGCAGAGCATTCCCAGCAGTCATGGCCCAAGCACAGCTTACCCGCCAAAGGCCTGTTCCTTCACCAGGGAGATGGTACTCTTGCTCTTCTGTCCCAGCCGCTTCCGTACCAGCATGGCTGCCTCTGGGCCTATGGCAGCCTCAATATCATCTGGATCCACATCATCAAACCAGATGTCTTCCCTGTGAGGCAAAGATGAGAGTACCTAGCTGTGAAAAGACATGGGGCACTGGATGCCTATTCAAAGAATCTCTCTGCCCAGTTGGTAGGCTGTGAGGAGCAGGAAGGCTGGCAGTGAGAGGGCAGCACCATGAGGGCTGCAGGACTATTTCCCCTGCACACACTGTCCAGCTGAACCTGCTGCTGCACTTCCCTTTTACTGCTGTTCTTTCTTTCCTTGACTATTTTATTCGTATAGGTGTTTTTCCTGCAAGTATTACTTGCATACCTGGTGCCTGTGATGGCCAGAAAAGGGCATGCATGGGATCCCCTGGAATTGGAGTTACAGAAGGTTGTGTGCTTCCATGTGGGAATCCAAGCCTCTGAAACAGCAGCTAGTGCTCTTAACCACTGAGCCATCTTTTCAGCCCCTCACCGCTGTTCTTTTAAATTTGCAAATATACCTATTATCCAAGACTTAGGAACTACAGATAAAAACAACAAATGTAAAACAGAAACATGTGACTCACCAGTAGAAGGACCACTAACATTTTCTAATTAAACAATAGATGTGCTATCAAGACACACAGGTAGGAGGACTGCATGACAGATAGGGACATATGCCTTGCACTGTCTTCACATTTTGCAAGAGTGAGAAAGACAATTGATAGTGGATGCTCCACGGCTATTTTGTAAACTCCAGCTTTTTAGCCTGATTTCAATGTCATTACTCAAAAGTGCTCAACTGACAGGCTTCCTGTTTTGTGTTCTTTGCCTTCTTCACTAGGCTACCCTGACCACCCCCTTACAAATGCTCAGGTAAACATCTATGTGCCTCCCCTGCTTATATTAGCCTTAGGAAAGACGCCTATGTTGCCCGTCTAGGTCAGCCTGCCTATATGACTCAGAAGAGACAGCCAAGCCCACATCCCTTTACCCTTCAGTACTATGTCCTGTAGTCTGTCAGGGGCTGTTAGCTTGACTTGACAAAGCTTTCATAAATACATTTCCTTCTTCTGGTTCCCAAGGAGATGCTTTTGTTTAGGCTAAAGGGAAGGGAAGGGAAGGCTCAGATAGCAGGAGCCAGCTTGCCTTATAAGCATATCCATTCCAAGAGAAGTGTCACTACAGTGCTCATTAAGTAGCCAAAAGACACTAAGCAACACATGCTGCACCTCAGTCCCCCTAATTATATAGAAGGACACACTGAGAAAGAAACCAGCCCAAAGTCATCAACTGGCAAGAGGCAGGACTGGGTTTCACATGACTCATTCTGGTTCCAGCCTACATTATGCCAAAGTTCTTGCTCGAATTTACCTTATGCCAAGCTCTATGTTGGGGTCCAAGGACACCACACTGACTGTACAATAGAGTCTGCCTTCAGCAACCCACACTCTAGGGGAAACACGTGACAAGAGAACAACAAAACAAACACCATAGTGTCAGGTGAGGAAGACTGCACCAGGGCCGAATGGTCATTTCTTCTTATCGGTGAAGACAGTGGAGGCTAGATGCACATTAAGGACCATCTGAATCTGTGGCCCAGGCAGCAAAGGACATACTAGTCACCACAGCAGAGTTGATACTCACTCAGTAGGTGAGGACTGATTCAAGACGACAGCTACCTCCTTAGCTTTCCATTTATGCTTGATGTCCTCCTGATGAGAAGCGTTGTCACTAAATGTCCTCTTCTGGGCACTTTTCTTCTGTTCTGGTCCAGAGGAATTTGTGGGAGGTACAGGTCTCTTCCTGTCCTTCTTAGACAGAGCGGTAACAGAACCCTTAATGGTCTGGTCTTTTTCTGTCCTCTTCCCATCTCCCTTTGCTTTATCTGAAGTCTCTTTTTTGTTCTGCTGGATTATTTGGGGATGCATTTTGTCATCCATCTGAGAGACAAGAGGTTTTTCTGGAGCTTGTGACTTCTGTTTCAGCAGCTAATGGGATCAGAATTAAATACAAGCCACATTTCAATTCTGAACTGACATACCAGATTAAAGAAACTTGTATGCAAATGTATCTACCATCCACATACACACCTCCAGTCACCATCCCCAATAGGAAATTATTTGGGAAAGCATTTTAAAAATTTATTTTTATATGCATGGGTGTTTTGCTTGCATGTGTCTGTGCACCAAATGCATGCCTGGTGCCCAAAGAGGACAGAAGAGGACATTGGATCCCCTACAACTAAAATCACAGACAGTTGTAATCACCATATGGATGCCAGAAATGAAACCAGGATCCTCTGGAAGAGTATCCACATTCTTGATTACTAAGCCATCTCTCCAGCCCCTGGAAAAGCCTGGTTTACTGGCATTGAGATTCCTTTCCTCTGCTTATTACAATGCATAACCCAGCAATGCTGCTTTTGCACTCTGCATTTCAAGCTCTATACCATGTGTACCCGAGTGACTGAATACACCAGAGCACTTCATTAAGCCTGGGGCAGGAGCATCATTTTCACTTCTTTCATAAGAAGTTGCATTTAGAGTGATTCATGGTCAACACTCAAGGACACAATGAACACCTCCTTTACACTGTCTCTGGAGGTTGGCTACACCTCAGGGTCTGAGGAAGACCCAAGGGAAGGGAGTTCAATGGAAAGAAAGAAATCATGTCAAACCATAGATGGTTTGATGGGAGATGTCCTTCTGTATATATGTTTCTCTTATTGGTTGATGAATAAAACACTGTTTGGTAGATAGAGGCAGGAAGATAGGCGGGGCTAGGAGACAAGGAGAATTCTGGCAAAGGTAGGCAGAGAAGCACTGGAAAGGCTCGCCATGTAGCAGAGGAAGGGGAACAGGTCCGGACCATTCTCCGGTAAGATAAGACCACGTGGAAATACTTAGATTAATGGAAATAGACAGAGCTAGCCAGTAAGAAGCCTTAGCCATCGGCCAACAGTTTTATAATTAATATAGCATCTGTGTGTTTACTTAGGTCTGTTTACTCAGACCTTGCAGGAAGAAACCCCATAACAACGGATGGTGAGAAGAGCCATAGCTTTGATCTTATCCAGGCAGAGGCTAGGAGAGCAATTTCTTCTGTGTATTCAAATCCCCAATTAAGACCACAGCAAGATGGTAAACAACTGAGATGATACAATGGGTTTAAGATTCTTGTAGAAACCAGAGCCAACTCAAAGTTCCCTATAGTAAATATGCATTCCACACATTTAATTTTACTTTATCTTAGGAGAAAAAAACAAGAACTGGCTTACAGAACTGTCCACAGGGTTTGGCTGGTCCTGTGTGTCCAGACAGGAAAATCCACACAAAGGAACAAGGTGGAGTGCTATGGACCTCAAGAATGTCTGTACTCTTTCTTATTAACTGAGGCTCCATAGCATACACTCCAGAGGAATACCTGTAGTTTAACAGATCAAAACGCATGGCCAGTAACCCAGTTCTGCTGTTTATATGCTATGCTCTCTGTCTCAATTTCCCCATCTAAGAAACAAGGACAGTAAAAGCACCTCACAAGAATGTAAAAATGTATGAGTGAGGGTTGATATAGTGGTTCACACCAGTCATCCCAGCATTTGGGAGGCTACCTAACATAGGAGGACTACCACTAGTGCAGGAAAACCCTGAGCTACACAAGTTCCAGAGTAGTCGGGGCCAGAGTTCTGGGATATAGTTTAAGACGTTGGCAGGGTAGCAACCAAGATATGGGATTTATGATTGAAAAAATAATAATTTGAGTAAAGCAAAGAGCAACTTGTATAGTATATAGAAGCATCGGCCACTACTAAAATTGTCAAAAGGCCAGACAGCCACAACTGCACTACTGCCGTGCCTACAAGGCCGATGTTCCTGTGAAGGAGTCTGCGCAATGTGGAGCGGCCAGCCCTTCCACGTTTTGGAATCACCCACAGTTCTCCTTCGTGGTCTGTGGCTACCCGACCAAAAGTCTGGGATGAAGGTGGCCTGTCGCCAGTCTCACCTCTTGCAGCGCCTTCCAATTTTGAGAAAAGTTCTCTGGGGCCTTTGGCGGTCGGACTGCGACAGCTGCTGGGAGGCTTCCCGGGGCCACGCTTCCTCCCTGCGCTTTGCTCTTCCTGAACCTCTTCCTGGCTTTCTTCCGAACGAGCTCCTTGATAGGCTCAGGTTGGGAAACCGGCGCCGTGGCCTTCGCCTTCATCTTGTCGTTCTCAGCAGCCCGACCCAGGAGGGAAGAGACTCGAACTCAGTGGCGACGGCGGAAGCACACCCGCAAAAGTACCTCCACAGCGCTTGAGGAAGCCCGGATAGCGCTTCTCTTCGCAATCTGCTGGAAACCGAGTCTGCACCTCTGGTTCCGCACGCATGGGAAGTGGGCAACAGGTCCGCCAGTTAACACCATACAGGCTGCCGGCTCTGGTGAGTGGCGCCGCGGCTGAGGACCCAGAGTTTGACAGAAGGGACCCCAGGCCTTTACCAAAATTAGGAGTCATCAGAGGGCGGGAATGATGAGAAGCAGCGACACCGGAAAAGACTTGGAGGACCACTCCTGGTGTGGCACCGCGCGGGAGGCCGGAAGGAGCTCGGGCGGAGCTTTTGAGGGTTGCACAGCCAGACCGCATTGCTAGTCCTGTTTACCGAATCTTACGGCTGCGTGGCAAGCCAGTTATTTTTGAGAGCAATGATAAAACAAGATTTTAATTGTGAAAATGTACATATATTTTTCTTAACCTCCGCCTTAATAAATGACCAGCAATCCATGCTTGACCCTTAATTTACACAGATGAGGCCTCCACCTTCGTTCGTTTGAGAAGTACAGCAAGTCCACAGGCCACTTAGGAAGGTCAGGGAGACACTTGGTGGAGGTGGTGAGAACCCCTGTGCCAAACATGTTTGGCATCCCTCTCTACTTAAGTTAAAGACCCAAGGAATCCAGATGAGTTCAATGACTAGGAGAGAAACGAAGTTTTGTAAATTGCAAATTTAGCACTTGCATAGTTATCCGTGGTAGTTCGAGATCTAGAATCGAAGTGGGTATTTTTCCCCTCTCAAGGTACTGTCTGCTTAGAACACAATCACATTTCATGATTACTCATTTCTTATTACAGAATGTCCTCTGGGTATGACCTCTTGGTAGTAACCAAACCTTTCATTTATTGAGCATTCACTGCGTGACAATTGCTTTTACACACTTTGATTTATGTAATTTCAACAATACATGAAGTGGTGCTTTTTAAAATTTAAATTAGAAACAAGCTCCTTTTACATGTCAATCTCAGTTCCCTCTCCCTCCCCTGCCCCCCACTGATCCCCAATCCCAACCCTATTCTACTCCCCAGGGGGTGTGAGGCCTTCCATGGGGGATCTTCAAAATCTGTCATATTTGGAGCAGGACCTAGACCCTCCCAGTGTATCTAGGCTGAGAGAGTATCCCTCTATGTGGAGAGGGCTCCCAAAGTCCATTCCTGTACTAGGGATAAATAATGATCCATTACCAGAGGCCCCACAGATTAACCAGACCTCCAAACTGAAATCCTCATTCAGGGAGTCTGGAACAGTCCCATTCTGGTTTCCCAGCTATCAGTCTGGGGTCCATGAACAACCCCTTGTTCAGGTCAGCTGTTTCTGTGGGTTTCTCCAGCCTGGTCTTGACCCCTTTGCTCATCACGCCTCCCTCTCTGCAACTGGATTCCAGAGTTCAGCTCATGTGTAGCTGTGAGTGTCTGCTTCTGCTTCCACCAGCTACTGGATGAGGCACTTTTTTTTTTTTTTTTTTTGAGCCGGGGTTTTTGGGTTTTTACTATGTAGCTCAACTGGGCTGGAACTTGCTTGTAGATCAGGTTAGCATAGATCTGCCTGTCTTTATCTCCCAAGTGCTGGAATTAAAGGTGTGTGCTACCACGCACCTTCAAAATGTCTGTTTTTGTTTTGTTTTGTTTTTTTGGTTTTTTTGGTTTTTCGAGACAGAGTTTCTCTGTGTGGCTTTGGAGCGGATCCTGGTCCTCGCTCTGGAGACCAGGCTGGCCTCGAACTCACAGAGATCTGCCTGCCTCTGCCTCCTGAGTGCTGGGATTAAAGGCGTGGCGCCACCAACGCCCAGCCAAAAATGTCTGTTTTAATACTAACTTTTACTGATGGAAAAATAGGTCAGAAAAATCTAAGTAATTTGTTCAAGGTCACATAGTTACTATGGTGGAGCTAGGATTTATTTATTTCCAATTTTCTGTTGGTGCTATCAAACCCAAGGTTTTACACATACTACTCAAGTACTCCCTCTACCTTTATACTTTCATCCTAGGAACTGGGATTTTAATTAATTTGTTGAGTTCTGTGGCCTGTAATGTCAATATTCATGCTATTTCCTTCTTTAATTTTTTCATGCAATACAATTTTGATTATTGTTCCTTCCATCACCTCTTTCCATATCCTCCCCCTTCTCACTCTGCACCCAGCTGCAGGTTCTTTCTCCCTCCCCTGTCTCTCACCAGAACTAAAATCAAAATAAATGCAAATGACAAAACAAAACAAAAAGCCCACGGAAAACCCCATGGAGTCTGTTTTATGTGGCCAACTGCTCCTGGACATTGAGCCTGTCCTGGAGTATGATTAATATACCTAATGACGTTCCACTGAAGAAAACTTACCTTACCTTTCCCAGCAAGTTAACAATCACAAATGACTTCCTGGTTAGGGGTGGGACTTTGTGTCTACTTCCTCTTTCTCATGAAAGGCCCGCTGCCTCTCTGTCTCCCCCCCGCCTATGCTGATGCTGGGTGTTCTCTCTGGAGCAGGGCAGAGCCAGGATACGGCCAGGGGCTGGAGAGTGCAGCGCGGGGCGATAATTGTCCGGGAGCTGCGAGCTGCCGCAGAGCCGCCCTGCTTCACCTTCATCCTGCTGTCCCTGCCCCCGCCGGCCTCCACTTCCCCCGGCTGCCGTTTTCCCTCCCAAGCCGGTTCACCCAGGCGGGGCTGCCCTGGCACCGCGCCGGGGCTGGGGCCGAGCAGGGAAAGGGCACCCCTCGCCCCCACGCCCCCCCCCGTTGAGAAACACTCCGTCCCAAGGTCTCCGCCCCCAAGGTCAGCCACCTGGGCGCGGAGGGAGGAATCAAGTCTGTTGTACCAGACACCAGACCTTGAGAATATGCTGATCTGGAATGGCTCTGTGCCTCATTTGAACCATCAAATAGAATCCCTGCTCCTAGCTTGCGCCTTTTTCCCTATATAAGGACCCCTTTCCCTTGGCTCGGCGCGCTTGGCCTCAGAAAAGCTAAGTCGCCCCGGGTACCCGCGTCTCCAATAAAGCCTCTTGTTTTTACATCCAGTTCGTGGCCTCGCTGATTCCTGGGTGTGAGTCTCCCTCTACAAAAGTATCCCTTCGGGGGTCTTTCACTCAGTGCTAGGATTTTGTCTGGCTTGAACCTTTGCAGGCCCTATGAATGGTGTCTCAGTCTCTGTGAGTTTGTATGAGTCGTGTTTTAATCTGAAAGACACTGTTTTGTTGGAGTCATTCACTGGCTCTCTTATATTCTTCCCACCTCCTCTTCCAAATAGATGCCTGAGCCTTGAGGGGAAGATTTTGACATCCCATTTAGGGCTAAGTGCTCTGAAGTCTCTCACTGTTTACACATTGTCCAGTTGTTCTCTATGTTAATTCACATCTACAGCGAGAAGTGTCTCTGATGGAGATGAGATGCACTGATTTATGGGTATAGTAATATGTCATTAGGAGTCATTTTATTGCTAGGCTCCTTTAGCAGAATAATAGTAGTCGTTTTCCTCCTAGACCTATAACATATTTGGTCTCAGGTGCTTGGCCACTTTAGCAGTGTCCTGTATGGGTCCCATCTCATGGAGCAGGACTTAAATCCAATCAGCAGGCCTTAAATCCAATCTCATAACTAGGGCTTACAGACCTAGTTTAGTTTATTTCATCTTTATTTAACTTTGGTAAGTCATATATTTCAAAAAATTAATCAGTTTCTTTTAGGTTTTCCAGTTTGGTGGAATATGTCTTTATGATTCTCTGAATTCCTTTGCTGTGTATTGTATTCTCTCTCTTTTCCTCTCTAATTTTGTTAATTTGGCTCTTCCATCTTTTGGTTAATTTGGCTAAAAGTTTGTTGGTTTTCTTTCTTTCTTTCTTTCTTTCTTTCTTTCTTTCTTTCTTTCTTTTTGTTCAAGCATTATTTTTTTAAAATTAGTAACAAACTTGCTTCACATGTCAATCCCAGCTCCCTCTCCCTCCCCTCCTCCTCCACCCCCCACTAGCCCCCTCAAGCCCCCACCCCATCCCCCCTCTGCTCCCCAGGGAGGGTGAGGCCCTCCATGGGGGATATCCAAAGTCTGTCATTTCATCCCAGGCAGGGCTTAGGTCCTCCCCCACGTGTCCAGACTGAGACAGCATCACTCCATGTGGAATGGGCTCCCAAAGTCCATTTGTATGCCAGGGATAAATACTGGTCTACTACCCGAGGCCCCATAGATTGTTGAGGCCTCCTCACTGACACCCACGTTCATGGGGCCTGGATCAGTCCCATGCTGGTTTTCCAGCTATCAGTCTGGAGACCAAGAGCTCCCCCTTGTTCAGGTCAGCTGTTTCTGGTCTTGACCCCCATTGCTCATTGGACTCATTGCTCATTCGTCCCTCTCTGCAACTGGGTTCAAGGAGTTCAGTTCAGTGTTTAGCTGTGGGTGTCTGCCTCTGCTTCCATCAACCACTGGATGAAGGCTCTAGGATGGCCTTCATCAATCTCATGATCAAGAAAGGGCATTTAAGGTAGCCTCTCCACTATTGCTTAGATGCCAGTTGGTGTCATCCTTGTAGATCTCTGGAAATATCCCTAGTGCAAGATTTCTCTTTAAACCTTTAATGGCTCCCTCTATTATAATATCTCTTATCTTGCTCTCTTCTATTCTTCCCCTGACTCAACCTTCCTGCTCCCCCATGTCCTCCTCTCCCCTCCTCTTCTTCCTCTCTATTACTCCCCACTCCCCTCCCCTCTCCCCCACCCCCATACTCCCAATTTGCTCAGGAGATCCTGTAAGATTCTTCTTCTCTGGGGTATCATGCATGTCTCTCTTAGCCAACTTTTTGTTTTATGATTCTTGGTATTGTTTTTGTTTGTTTCTGTTTTGTTGATTTCAACCTGAGTTTGATTATTTCTTCTCATCTATTTTTTGGTTATTATTCCTCTTCCTTTTCCCTTTTTTATTTTTTTTTAAAGATTTTATTTATTATGTATCCAACATTCTGCTTCCATGTATATCTGCACACCAGAAGAGGGCACCAGATCTCATAACGGATGGTTGTGAGCCACCATGTGGTTGCTGGGAATTGAACTCAGGACCTCTGGAAAAGCAGTCAGTGCTCTTAACCTCTGAGTCATCTCTCCAGCCCCCTTTTTCCTTTTTTTGAGACAGGCTTTTTCTGTATAGCCCTGGCTGCCCTGGAACTCACTCTATAAACCAGGCTGACCTCAAACTCAGAGATCCACCTTCCTCTGCCTCCTGAGTGCTGGGATTAAAAGTGTGCACCACCACTGCTAGCAATTATTTCTTCTTCTTTTTTTTTTTTAGAGTTTTCAGATGTTACTAATAAGTTACTAATATGAGATACCTCCAGTTTTTTTTTTTTTTTATGTAGGCACTTAGCACTATGAACTTGCTTCTTAGGACCACCTTCATTGTGTCCTATAGGTTTGAGTGTGTTGTGTTTTCATTTTATTCAATTCAATTCTAAAATGTTTTAAAATTTCCTTGATTTCTGAAATGAAAATTGAGCCAATTTTCATTCTGTAGTGAGCCTCTCAGCTTCCATGAGTTTGTATACTTTCTGTCATTTCTTTTGTTGTTGGCATATAGCTTTAATCTTAATGGTCAAATAGAATGCAAGGTGTTATTTAAGGTCTTTTATGTATGGTGTGTATATCTGGTTAGTTTGCTGTTGGTTCTCTTTCCCAAGTATCAATAGTCATTCTCTGATTGACCCAAAGCTGCTTTTCTAGAGTCTAGTACAGTGCTTTTTTTTTTTTTTTACCCCTTTCAAGAGCTCAGATAAATGTATGCCATATGAATGAATGAGTGGGTGAATCTAGTAGAGGGACAGAGTCAAAATGCAAGTGGAAAAGAGTGCTGAAAGAGCAAAACATCAGAGAGAGGAACTGAAAACATGGTTCATCAGTTTAGAGTGCTTCCTGCCCTGTACTTACATGCGCAACTCCACATAGTGATGACACATATACACACAATTCAAAGATAAAAATTAAAAATCTAGGAGCTGAAGAGGTGATTCAGTGGTCAAAATCTCTTGCTGCCCTTGTATAGCATTTGGTTCTCAGCACCCACGCTGGGGATTCAATGCCCTCTTTGTGCCTCTGTAGACACCTGAACTCACATGGTGGTACACACTTAAACAAGCAGGCACACATGCACACACAAATAAAAATAAACTAAAATTTTTCATTAAAAATACACCTCAAGAAGCCGGGCGTTGGTGGCGCACACCTTTAATCCCAGCACTCAGGAGGCAGAGGCAGGTGGATCTCTGTGAGTTCAAGACCAGCCTGGTCTACAAGAGCTAGTTCCAGAACAGCCTCCAAAGCCACAGAGAAACCCTGTCTTGAAAAAAAAAATACACCTCAAGGAAGCAAGAGGGTAGGAAAGGACCCTGAACCAGTCTGGCCCAGCATAGGTGGGTGCATATTCTCCCTGTACAGGGACTAAGAGAGGCTGCAAGTTTAGCTGGAGAGCCAAAGTAATCATCATTGAGAGGTAATAGTCAGTTTCCTATCACTGTGGCAAAATATCTGAGGTAATCAACTTTACAAGGAGGGAAGGTTAATTTTAGCTTATGGTTTCAGTCATAGTTGCTTAGGACCTGTATCGAGGCAGAGTACCATGGCAGAATGATTTGACAGAGAAAAGCTGCTTACTTCATGACTATCAGAAGTCCATGAGCTGGAGAGGAAAGAACCAGTCACCCATATCTTTAAAGGCCACAGTCTCAATGACTTAACTTCTTCCCACTAGATCCCATCTCTGAAAGGTTCCACCAGCCTCTACAGGCTGGCAATCAAGCCATCAATTGATGTGCCTTCAAGGAACATTTGAAATCTATATGGTCAGGGCTCTCTAGAGGAAGAGAATGGGTAGCATGAGTATATATCACAAAGAACATTTAATGGATTGGCTTACATGATATGGGCTAGTGTATTAGTCAGGGCTCTCTAGAGGAGCAGAACTGATAGAATGAATCTATCTATCTGCTATCTATCTATCTATCTATCTATCTATCTATCTATCTATCTATCATCTAAAGGGATTTTATTAGAATGGCTTACAGGCTGTGGTCCAGCCAGTTTAACAATGGCTGTCTCCCAATGGAAAGTTGAAGAATACAGTAGTTTTCAGTCACAAGTCTGGATGTCTCAGCCAGTCTTGGTCTTCAGTATACACCATTAGAATCTAGAGAATAGAGACTAGGAACCCAGAGACAAAGAACAAAAGCTTCTTTCTTCCTTGTCCTTTCTGTAGGTTTCTTCATATAGAAGAAGATCATATAGAAGATATGACCCAGATTTAGGGTCTTCCTGCCTCAAATTATCCAATTAGCCAAAACCCCTCACAGCTGTGCCCAGCAACTTGGGTTTTAGTTAATCCCAGATGTAGTCTAAAGTGGGGCGCAAATAATGTGTACCTCAAAGGAGTCAGACCAAGTTTGAAGAACAGATGTTTTAATAGGAAAGTACTCACACAACAAGTCAGTCCTCTAAACCAGGCGAACCATGGAACAGAGAGAGAGCCACCTGAGTGCAACCCTCATATTTAAGGTCTTGCCACGTCACTGACCACGCCCTAGTGTGTGTGGTCTGCGTCACCTGTGCTAGCACCCAACAGGGCGTGGCTAACATTTCCCCAACAATTCCCCTTTTAGTCTAAAAGAGGATTAAAACTTAACAGTGTAAATTATCTATCATTAACAACCATGAGGTCAATTTGTGATATGTATATGTCTCCTCTTATTTAGGTATTGTGTTTATACAGATCTTTTAATTATTTAAATTAAATAAATAATTAAATAAGATTATATAGTCACCTATAATAGTTAAAAATTATAATTAGATTAGCTAGGTTTTCTAGAGATGTATTTGAGGTGGATAGATATTCAAATCTTTCAAAGACCTACAGAAATATGGCATTTAAATGGTTTAGGGTTTTTCTTGACAGTGAGACACAACTGCTGCTGGCACATCAATTACGTCAGAAAGGAGGATGGGCATCGAAGAAACTCATTATGGAGTTTGCCTTCAACAAGATTAGCCATTTGGGCAAGAAACTGCTCTTGCCTGGACTGTTTATTGCTATATAAACTGAACTTATAGGACCCACAAGAAAGTGACTGCTGAACTTACAAAACAAGACAGTACTGAACAGTTCCTGCTGAAATGGAGACGTGTGCCAGACACACTGGCCTATAGGCTGAAGATGGATGCCCCAACGTTACAGAGGAACTTTGGGTGACTGTCCAGGCCTCGAAATGTCTCTGTCAGTTCTAGAGTTTATATATTATCCTTCTGTGGTCTTTGATGGAGTTGAGGACAGATAGTTATGGTTGTAGGGAGCCGTTCCTGCATTCTCCATTACAATGATGGTGCCTGCTGGCCGCGGCCGCCTGGGACGTGTTACCCTATGAATGGCTTCAGCTCCTCAGGCCAAATGAGCCACGGGATAGGCAGAGATCAAAGGAATGGAGATTACCCAGCGCCTGCGAAATAATTTACATTTGGTGCCTGCAGGCACCATCATTGTAATGGAGAATGCAGGAACGGCTCCCTACATATGGTTATAGTTTTCTTCAGTTATTATAAAAGATAAGTTACCCTTCTTTTTATTTAGACGGAAAAGAGGAGATGATGGGGGAGGTCCTTCTGTGTATATGATTGTCTTATTGTTTGATAAATAAAGTACTGTTGGCCAATAGGAAAGCAAGATAGGTGGGGCTAGGAGTGAAGGAGGATTCTGGGAAAGGTAGGAGAAAGTTTGGAGTCACCATGTGAGCCCGGGAAGACAGGATGCTTCCGTTGGTGTCCGATAAGACAAGTCTTATAAAATACATAGATTTATGATAATTAAGACTGAGCTATAAGATGAGAAATCCTAGTCATTGGCCAAGATGCATTTGCACCTAATATAAGTCTCTGTGTGTTACTTGGGACCTTAACGGTGGTGGGCAGAACTTGGGCAGCCTGGCAGAAAGTGTCCACGTGGCGGCAGGGCTCCGGTGGCTGCGATGGAAAGACTTATCGTTACGGTAGTCAAGTTGACAGCCAAGAACAGCCACCTCAGCTAGGAAGTTCACCAATGGTCATTTGTGTACTCAGGAGGCAGAGGACCTGGTAACTGCTCAGTGCATGAGGTTGGATGAGCCAGCGTTCTAGTTGTCACTGAAGGTCTGGAAGATTCCAGGGGAGCCTCTGGTCTTCATTCTGTGTTAAAAGGTCAAAGAAGCTGGATTCTGACGGTCTTGAAGGATGGTGGTGACAGTAGCAGTAGCAACAGGGTGCATGTACTCATGAGCAAGGAGTGAAAGCAGGAAGGCAAAAACAGCTCTGCTTTTTCCTTGGACCTCTTTATACCAGGGCTGCTGCCAAGAAGTGCTGCCCACTCTGGAGGAGGGTCTTCTCTCAGTCAATCTTCCCAGGAAGTACCCTCAGATCCATCCAGAGGTGTGACTTTGACTATTCCAGATCCGATCTTGTTGACAACTAAGATTAACTCACCCAGAGACCCAAGCTGTAACAGGGGACTGGCAGGGTGAAGAGCATGCAAGAGTATTTTGGAGCAAGTGAAAGAGAAATTCCCAGGAGGTGCAGTGAGATGCCAGGCAGTTAGTGACAGTAATTGCAGAGATGTGGGGCCACTCGCTTGCTCCATGAATTTCCCACCAGGTGCACGTGCAGACCAGGTGAATAGTGTCAAATGGTAGGGACGAGGACAAGGAAATGAGGTGAGGGCACAGGGCATCTGCAAGTACAGTGAAATGCAGTGAGACGCACAAACTCTGCTAAGCACAAAGGGACAGGAGATACAGAGAGAGCCAGGAAATGGAGGTGCCAGAGAAAAGGCAGGCGAGGGGCCAGAACTGTCATGTCCTTAATGCATCCTCTCATTGGTCAGTCAGAGATCTCAGCCATCCAAGGCCTCCCATTTCACATAAACCCACAGCCTGAGGGTCCTATCCAGAGCTTGTTCCTGCCCAGAGTGAATTACTAGATCAGACCCTCCCAGGAGGCTAGGTGTGCACAGCAGGAGGACTTTCCTGGTACAGGGCATGGTGGGGTGCTCTTCCCTGGGAACCATCCCTGGCAAGTTCCTAGCAGAAGAAAGCTGTTTGCTGCCCGCCCCAAAGCCCTGCCCTGGGAGGAAGATCCCAAGAGTAAACACTGCCTGATGTCCCGCCCAGCCAGCAAATGAAGTCTGTCACATTCCACACTAACCAGACTCCCAGTCACAGGGCTCCTGTCCAGCCATCGGCTGCCTTTTCTAAGGATGAGCGAGCTTTGCCTATGGGTGACATGCCAGCCTTTTCATGCTGCCAGTATCAGAGGAGTCCTCACAGGTGCCTTTTTCATTCTGAGCTGCTGGGGGCTCTCTGATTTCCAGAAGGTGAGATTACATAAGATCTGGTGCTGTGTGTTGGCATCACCTGGGAGAGGGGGATGCCAAAGCTCTTGGGTTGAGTGAGTGTGGTCTTTCTGCTGGCAGAAAAGGAAATTCCTTTATTGTGGTGAAGATGACAGACTTTATTTTGTTGCAGACCTGTGTGGACTGCTCTCCTCTGCTTCCTGATTAGGCAAGGTCCCTCATTCTCTGTCTCTAAATCTCCCGTCATCCCCTTTTTCTTGGCGTTGTCTCCTTCTTCCTTCTCCTCTATGTCTTTTTGTTTTGCAGAGTTTTCTTCAAGATCTGGAACCCAAGAAGGTAACCACTTACTTTGGCAACAATGCTGCTGCACTCACAGGTAGCTGTCTTGATGTTCTCTGAGTCAGGGGGATTTCTTGAGTCCTGGGTGGGGTACTGAGGGAGTTCCCACTGAGTCAGTGCCATGAGGGTTCTGGTGGCCATGGAAGGAGGAAGTCATAGAAGCTTTGTGTCTTTCTGTTAAATTAGCTTCATTGCTTCCTGCCAACTTGATAAAAGCTGTTCTGGGTGTTCTGGTTGCACTGGAGTCCTGTTTAGTATCACAAGGGAAGGGGCGTTCATTGGCTGGCCTCTTTGGCCTATGGATGGCCTTCGAAGGGCTGGCTGACTTTCAGGAACTTGTCACTTCTGGCCATAGCTGTAAATATTTACTCCTTCTATGGGAACAAGGTAGGTGCCAGGCCAAGCTCCTGTCCTGTAGATCTCCTCCTGGTGAAAGCTTTCCCATGACCTATGGCCGTGTCTCTCAGGATGCCATCCCTTTTCCCAGAAGAGTAGTTCGTGATTTTGATTAAAACCATGGTTGGGCCGGGTGGTGGTGGTGCACACCTTTAATCCCAGCACTCGGGAGGCAGAGGCAGGCAGATTTCTGTGAGTTCAAGACCAGCCTGGTCTACAAGAGCTGGTTCCAGGACAGCCTCCAAAGCCACAGAGAAACTCTGTCTCAAAAATCCAAAAAGAGCAAAACAAAAAACAAAAAACAAAAACAAAAAACAAAAAACAAACAAACAAACAAAAACAAAAAACAAAAACAAAAACAACAACAACAACAAACCCACCATGGTTGGGGGAATGACTCTGGAGCTAGGTAAAGTGCTTCTGTGGAAACAGGAAGACCTGAGTTCTAGTCCCAGCATCTATATAAAAAAAAGCTGGGCACGGTAGCATATATTTATAATTCCAGTGCTGAGCAGAGACAGACAGAACCCAGTGTGCATCCTTCCAAGACCATGGAAAATCTGGTCACAAATGGTCTATCTCCTAATCCTTTTTATCCTAACCACTAGTCAGGAAAATCCCTGGAGCTTGCTGGTCAGCCAACCTAGCCTAATTGATGAGCTTTGGGTCTCAGTAAGAAATCTTGTCTTAAAAAACAAGGTGGATGTAGCCAGGTGGTGGTGGCGCACACCTTTAATCCCAGCACTCCAGAGGCAGAGGCAGGTGGATCTATGTAAGTTCGAGACCAGCCTGGTCTACAAGAGCTAGTTCCAGGACAGCCTCCAAAGCCACAGAGAAAAAACCAAAAAAAAGAAAAAAAAAAAAAAAAAAAAAAAAAAAAAAAAAAAAACCAAGGTGGATGACTCTGAAGTTGACTTCTGGCCTCCACACATCACCAGATGCTGGCAAGGTCCAGAGACAGATGGGGATAGCAGTCAGGGTACAGAAGATTAGAGGATGTCCTACTTGCAACCAGTTTTTATGTGGCCTGGGTGGAATACACACTGTCTGGATCATTGGTCCTCCTACTCTGGGCTCTGGAAGGGCTAGGACACTGTTACCTGGGCTCTTAGTCCTGTGGTGCAGAAGACAGTGAGCTGGACTCCTATGGTCCAGGGTCCAGAGGTGTTCTCCTTGTTGGCTTATTTATGGAACACCCATTTTGACACTGAGACTCTGCCAAGAGCTGATCCAGCCTTCGGGCAAGGTTCCAGACAGTAGGCAATTTGCAGTCTGCTCACTCTGGAGCCTGAAAGAACAGGGCTCTAATGCAGGACCCTGTCTCCAAGCCTGGATTCCTCCCCCTTCTCACCAAAGAAAGAATTCTGACTCCTCTTCCTTAGCAGGAGGGTCCCAGATGGGAGGAACAAAGGAAAGGGAGGTGGATCTTGTCTCTTACAGTGACTCAGTTAACTGAGGCCCTGATTCCCTTTGTCTGTGAGAACAGGCTTGGGGATCCACATTGTGGGGTCCTAAGAAAATATTTCACCTTCTCTTTCCAGCCTGAGCTGGGCCTCTTGCCCACTCCCTCACCACCTCCCTCAGTCTGAGAACTGGCCTCTGGGAATGGACATGAAGTCGGCCTTTTGACTTCTGGGACTGGCCACCGCTTCTCTGTTAGCTCCCCAGCACCTGTTTTTTAAAAACATTTATCCTCAACCTTCTCCTCCCTGTCTAGGCCACCCTTCCTCTCACCTCCAGAGACTGAGATGGAGAAGGACTTCGGGGGACATTCTGCACCTGGAGCTACTGGTCGCTGTGGGTCCTGATGTCTACCAGGTTCACCAGGAGGACACAGAACGCTACGTGCTCACCAACCTTAATATCGTGAGTGGTGGTGGGCCGGCAATGGCTTGTGCAGGAAGGTGGGCTCAAGACCTCTGGTGGGTCTATGGGCTCTCCCTCTGAGTCTCTGGACACAGTGTCCCACCCTCAGAGCTTGTGATCAAAAGTTAGTTCAACTCAGTGTGTTGAACGTCCCATAGAACATGGAGACATGAACTTTGTCAGAGCTCATAGCCCTGAAGAGAAAGGGAAGTCACTACTGTCTCTCCCCCACCCCCAGCGCCATCTCCACTGAGCAAAGGTGGACCAAGTCAGGGAATCCCTCTCAACACAAGTATCCTCCCCATAGCCTCTCAGTTCTGCCCCAGTCTTCTTTTGACCAACACTGCTCTCTCTTCAGGTCTCTTGCTCCTTGGGGAGGCACAGAGCAGATGAGCACTCTAGGTGTGAACAGATGTTAGTCTGGCTGAAGATGTGAGGCTCCCTTTTTTTCGGGAACCTTCTCCCTGTGATCAAATGGTTGGGAGAGCAAAGGTGCCTCACACCATTAACCCTTATGTCAGAATGGCAATGTGTCAGCCAAGACATAAGTAACATCAAGTTTCTCTTAGATAAAACATGGAACACTGTATCGACATCTATACAGCACACACAGGACATATGACTATTCCAGGCCTTCAGGAATGACAACCTGAATTTAATCTTAGAACTCACATGGTGGAAGGAGACAGCCAATTCCCACAAACTGTCCTTTGGCCTCCGTATGTGTGCACATACACACACACACACAAAAAAATGTAAACAAGTTGTAAAAATCTGATGGACTGAGCCAGGCAGTGGTGGCGCACGCCTTTAGTCCCAGCACTCGGGAGGCAGAGGCAGGCAGATCTCCCTGAGTTCAAGACCAGCCTGTTCTACAAGAGCCAGTTCCAGGACAGGCTCCAAAGCCACAGAGAAACCCCTGTCTCCAAACCCGCACCCCCCCAAAAAAATCTGATGGACCAACTCTAGGAAATAGTTTCAGCCAGTGACTGACAGCTCCAACATTCTCCTCTTTTCCCAGGTCTGCAGCAGACATGGGGGTAGGAGGTAGAGTCATAAAGAGATCCTGGTTGTGGCTCTAGGGCAGCATTTGGTCCCAGGCACTATCGTTTTCTCTAGAATGGCTCCAGTGTCAGCATGGTCACCTTTTTCAGGAGAAAGGGGAAGTCCTCTCTGCATCCACCTCACCAGGCTCAGGGCCAAAGGTCTCCTGCCACCATGCTATCTATCCCAGGCCTGCCCTCCCATTTACAGGTGTGGTCTAAGTCCACACAAACCTGTGTAAGGCTTTTTGTCTACAAGCCTGTCTCAGTGAAAATGATTACTTCTGACAATTGGAAACCATTGTCTTTAAATTTGGGGGTCCCTCCCTCCAATTTTAAGTTGCCAAATCCTAGGCTTCCTTGAGTTATCCATGCCATTAGGAAAGTGGTTCTCAACCTGTGGGTTGTGACCCCTCTGGGCAGGGATCAAATGACCCTTTCACAGGGATGCCTTAAGACCATAGGAAAACGCAAATATTTACATTATAATTAACAACAGTAGCAAAATTACAGTTATGAAGTAGCAACGAAAATAATTTTGTGGTTTGGCATCACCACAACCTGAGGAACTGCATTAAACGGTAGCAGTACTAGGAAGGTTGAGAACCACTGGTTTAGGAGAGCTGGGCAGGTGGTATCTGAACCAGAATATCTAGTTTTATTTTCTGCTAATAAAAACAGAAAGTCTAGCTGGACAATAGTGGCGCACACCTTTAATCCTAGAATTCAGGAGGCAGAGGCAGATGGATCTCTGTGAGTTTGAGGCCAGCCTGGTCTTACAGAGTGAGTTCTAGGACAGCCAGGGCTACACAGAAAAACCCTGTTTTGTTTTTTTGTTTGTTTGTTTTTGTTTTTTGTTTTTTGAGACAGGGTTTCTCTGTGGCTTTGGAGGCTGTCCTGGAACTGGCTCTTGTAGACCAGGCTGGTCTCGAACTCACAGAGCTCCACCGGCCTCTGCCTCCTGAGTGCTGGGACTAAAGGCATGCGACACCACCGCCGGGCGAGAAACCCTGTTTTGAAAGGCCAATCCAAACAAATAACCAAACAAAAAAACCCAGAGAGTCTATAAGGAAACTTAGGCTTAGTGGTTATAGTGACTAGTGACCTGAGCCCACAGCTAGGAAGAGGCAGAGCTTAGATTCAAACTCAGGCCAGCAATCAGCTCTTTTTGTTAGTTGGTATTCACAAGGCATGAGCTACAGAGAGGCCCAGAGGCTTATCTGACAGTCTGCAATTGGCTCCTAGCACACAGACAAGATTTCAGCTTCCTACCCCACCCCTGCCTCCACGAGGCACCCTCTTCACCACCAGCCCTGCCACTGGGACTCCTGGACCCACTCTGAACATATGTGTTGCCACATCCCTTCCCCCATTGTCTTCTGCAGGGGTCAAAACTGTTGAGGGACCCATCCCTGGGGGCTCAGTTCCAAGTGCACCTGGTGAAACTGATTATTCTCTCTGACTCAGAGGTGGGTACAAACCTATTCCCTTCATCCTTCCCTGCACAACTAACTGATAGGGAGTGGTAACTGTGAGGCAGATGGCTCTCCTGAAGCTTTTCAGAGCCTCAGTTTCTCCATCTGTAATGTGGGGTAGCAATAGGATTGTTTATAAAATGGACCAACCGAGAAGCATGCTGGCAACAGTCAGCAGTACCACTTCCCTAGAAACAGACTCTTTGGTTGTTCCTTAGAGTATTCCAAATATCACGACCAACATCACGTCATCACTGATGAGTGTCTGTGAGTGGAGCCACACAATCAACCCCCATGACGACAGGGATCCAAGTCATGCTGACCTGATTCTTTATATAACCAGGTATCTGAGTTCCCCACAGGACTGCTGTTTGCTTAGAAGGGCTGCGTTATGACCTTCCCTGCTTTCTGCGCTGGCAATATGATTGGTGGAGCCATCCATGTGATTCTTTTTCTGTCATCAAGGTTTGACCTGGAGTTGCCTGATGGTAACAAGCAGGTTCGGGGGGTCACCCAGCTGGGAGGTGCCTGCTCCCTGTCCTGGAGCTGCCTCATCACTGAGGACACTGGATTCGACCTAGGGGTCACCATTGCTCATGAGATTGGACACAGGTATGTGGCCTCACTAGCTATGCCAAGTCTGGTCAGACAGCTGGTGTGAGCCCTAGGGTGGAGGGCTGGCCTAGGCAGGCAGCAAACTTTTGCAGCGCCTGTCAGACGCCTATACCACCAGTCCAAGTGTCTTAGCAGGAAAAGCTGAGGCAGGGGAAAGCTGATGATTGCTGACATCACACAGTGTTTAACATAAACTCTTTTTTTCTAAATAAACAAACAGCAATTAGAAAACAATTTAATTTTCAAAGTTTTAAAAAAAATGTATTTTTGTGTGTGTGTGATGTGGGGTGAGGGTCACGCCATAGCATGCATGTAAAAGTCAGAGGACAACGTTGTGGAATTGGTTCTCACTTTTACATAGATTTTGGAGACTGAACTCAGGTCATTAGACTTGTGCAGCTAGTGTCTTTACCCACTGAGCCAGACCAGAAAATAAGTATTGTAGGTAATTCAGTAAAGACAAAAACAAACTGAAGATTATCCTAAGTCCTGCCATGTCTTGGTTACTGTTCTCTTGCTGTGAAGAGACATCATGACCAAGGGAACTCTTATAAAGGAAAACATTTCATTGCAAACTTGCTCACAGTCTCAAAGGGTTAGTCCATGATCATCAGTCCATCATTCAAGGGGCATAGTGGTACACAGGCAGGCATGGTACTGCAGCAATAGCTGAGAGCTTTATATCCTGATCCTCAGGCAAGACAGAGGAGACACTGGGCCTGGTATGGACTTTTGGAACCTCAAAGTCCACCTCCAGACACACACTTCCTCCAAGGACACACCTATTCTAAAAAGGCCATACTGACTAATCTTTCCAAACAGTTCTCAGCTGGGGATTAAACATGCAAATATATAGGGGCAGGGTGCTTTCTCATTTAAACTACCACACACCACTTATAGAAATGCTTCTTCAGATTTATATTTAATTTTGGTCATTAATACGCACACACCAGACTTGTAGCATACATTGTTACTTTGATTCTATTGTGGTTTTTTAAGACAGGGTCTCAAGTGCACAGCAATGACACACAGAGCATAGCAACCACCCTGGGAGGGCCTATGGGCCATAACAACCAGTTGACCAATCAACACAGGGCAAACCCTCCAATCTTGGAGGCACACCAATCCTGAGCCTGTGGGTACCCCTAGACACTCCCCTTATGATGCCCTATAAGTTCTCTATGCAGATGCTTCGAGCCGTGTTTTCTAGCCATCCGCCATGGTGGATGGATGAAAGACCCGAGCTAACATGGGGTTAGCTTGTTAAACAACAATAAAGCCTCGTACAGTTTGCATAAAAAAAAAAAGGACGGTCTCACATGGTTGCTCAGCCATCTGTCAAATGCTGGGCAGGATTACAGGTAGGTATCATCAGCCCACATAAATCTTGCCTTTTAATATAACTATACATCCCAACATTTCTCAGCTCACAGATCTTTTACATTTTGTTTTGTATATACTACAGCATAGTCTCCTCTGATTGGACAGTTAGGGTGTTTCTAAGTCCTTGCTGCTGTGTGAATTGTATATTCTAGTGGGCAAGTCTTCACTCCTGTGTATTATCATTTTATCTAGATATCTGTCTCTTTTCTTTTTGATTTTTTAGGATTTTTTTAAGTTAGGCAAATATAAACCAATTGTGGTAAAAAATATCAAATGATATGGAAATTTGCAAAGTAAAGAAATGAGTTTCCTGGGGCTGGAGAAATGGCTCAGCAGTTTAAGAGTACTGACTGCTCTTCCAGAGAACCCAGTTTCAAATCCCAGCACCCACATGGCAGCTCACAACTGCCTGTAACTTCAAGATCTGACACCTCACACAGACATACATGCAGGCAAAACACCGATGCACATAAAATAATAAAAATAAATAAATTATATGGAAAAAGAATGGTGTAGGCTCCCAAGGGTGGAAGCCAGGCTCTCCCGATTTCCCAGAGGATTTGACCCCAACAGCTTCTGCACTGCCCCAACTTCTTAGGCTCCTAGGGTCTGCTCTGCTTGAAGCGTGGGGATATTCAGGCCTTGCCTGAAAGAAACCACTATCTAGGAACAAAAAGGAAAACTGCCACAGCTCCTGGGTTTCTCAAACACAAGACAGCTACAGCATAGATAGAGTTCCCAAAGCTGAACACAACCAGGCTATCTGCCATCAGAAGAACAACCTGCTGGCCCCTAGGCCTCTACCTGGCTTTCAGTTCCCACTTCTACACCCCAGGCTGGTAACCATGGATTTGGACAGTTAGTCTATCCTCAGAGTTTTTTTTTTTTTGCTATTTATTAGCCAAAGGAGAAAAGAGCCACCCTGCTGGACCAGCTCTCCTCCCCTCCTCATATAGATGGGAAAGTGAGGCAGGGCCTCCAGGACTCCTTCTGTTGGGCTGGCTTAGCTACTAGCAGAGTCCAGGTTCAGGGGACACAAAGGTGGCCCAGCCCCAGCCCCAGCTGACTGAGTCTCTTCTCCCTACAGCTTCGGCCTGGACCATGATGGTACTCCAGGCAGTGGCAGCACCTGTGAGGCCAGTGGCCATGTGATGGCATCTGATGGTGCAGTGCCTACAGGAGGGTCCCTGGAGTGGTCCACCTGCAGCCAAAGGCAACTGCAGCACCTGCTCAGGTACAGCCTCCACCCAGACAAGGTTGGCTGTCGTTCTCATCTTGCTCAACAGCTTTTATCCCATCCCACTCTGCTGCCAGAGCCCTGTCCGAGAGCCCACTCTACTTCCGCATCCGTTCCTCCGGCCCCTCCCATTCTTCCTCCGTCATTCTTATCTACTTCACTGAACTCACTCCTCTATTCCGACCCACTCCTGGGCCCATCCCTCAATTGCCCCTTGTTCTCTACCTCCCGTACATCCTACTTCCACTCGTCCATACCAGGCCATTTCCTGTCCATTGGTCCATGGCCTTCTCCATCCCTCTTGGAGCACTCCACCTGCTCCATTCTTCAACCATCTCTGTCGGGTCTCTACCCAGCTAAAAGTCCCCAGCCCCACATCTCCTCCTCCACCCTGATCCCACTGGTGTCCACCCAGGTCTTGAGCCCTGCCTGATCTGTCACAGCACAGGGCAAATGCACTGCTTCTGGGACCCACCTGGGACGCAGCCAGCACTTTCATGGCACCAGCTGATGGCACAGCCTGGCCTCTACTACAGTGCGGACGATCAGTGCCGTGTGGCTTTCGGCTCTGGGGCTGTCGCCTGCACCTTCTCCAGGGAGGGTCTGGTGAGTTCACCCCTCACCAACACCCAGTCTCACTCCACTCTGCTCATTTCCCCCGGTACAATGACCCCACCTGGTGGGTGTCAGGCACAGCTGACGAATGCACCCAGGCTTGACTTTCGTCTAATGCTTGTGTTTAGTTTATTGTTAAATAAGAAATGTGTGTGTGTCACAGTACACTAGTGAAGAAGAGAGGACGACAACTGTGCGGCGTGGACTCTTTCCTTTTACCGTTGGTTCTGAGGATTAAACTCAGGTCATTAGGTTTTCGTTACAATCACTTCTACCCATTTCCCCCACCCTCCTCTTGGAGGTATTAAACATTTTTTAACTGAAGTCCCCACATTTTGTTTGACTTGGCCTTACAGATTATGCAGTGGTCCCTGGCATAAAGGCATCTAACCTATGGGGTGGGCTCAGCATAAAGGGCTTGCAGAAGATAGCAGCCTCTGGACTCTACACAGAGTAGGAATGTGGCTCACAAGAGTTGGTAAATGGAGAGGCCAGAGTCCTCCAAGTCAGATTTCTCCCTAGGAGGTATAGGACCTTCCCACTTTGCCCAGGTGAGCCCCTTCCTCCCTCCCTCTACAAAAACATTAAGAATTAATGTTTAGGGGCTGGGGATACAGTTAATAGGTAAAGTGCTTTCTCTGCTGGCATATTCAAAACCCCAAATTTGGTTTTGGACCACACAAACTGGGTGTGGTGGCATATACTTGTAATCCCAGAACTCTGGAGGTGAAGGCAGGAGAATCAGAAGTTAAGGCTGTCTTTGGCTACATGGGGAGTTCAAGGTAAGTGTGGGCTACAGACCTTATATTTAAAAAGCTATGCTTAGTATTTTATAAAATGCAAACATCTCTGAATTATTATGTTCATTGGTCTGTGTTAGAATGCTTATTTTTCTTTACTTTTGTAAATGATTGATTTATTTTTTTAAAGATTTTATTTATTTATTATGTATCCAACATTCTGCTTCCATGTATATCTGCACACAAGAAGAGGGCACCAGATCTCATAACAGATGGTTGTGAGCCACCATGTGGTTGCTGGGAATTGAACTCAGGACCTCTGGAAGAGCAGTTGGTGCTCTTAACCTCTGAGCCATCTCTCCAGCCCCCCCCCAATTTATTTATTTTTATTTCGTGTGTGTTGGTGTTTTGCCTGCATGTATGTTTGTAGTAGACTATCATCCCCTGGAACTGGAGTTACAGACAACTGTGAATAGCCATGTGGCTGCTGAGAATTGAACCAGGATCCCTTGGAATAGCAGCCAATGCTCTTAACCACTGAGCCATCTTTCTGATTTTAAATATTAAGACATTTTCATGCCCCCTAGAAGCAAGGTGATAGGTCCTGGCCAGGTCCATCCTTGCTTCTGCTGGACAAGTCAGTCAGCTGTGTTTTGTTCTCCCAGGCTATACTCATCAGAGCAGGATATTTACTGGTCTAGAAGGGACACTAGGCAGGCAACCTCTCAAAGCACCACCTGTCCGTCTCTCTTAGGATGTATGCCAGGCTCTATCCTGCCACACAGACCCTCTGGACCAAAGCAGCTGCAGCCGCCTCCTTGTTCCTCTCCTGGATGGGACAGAATGTGGTGTGGAAAAGGTTAGAGCAGTATGAAGGATGAGGCTAGAGAAGGGGGGGGGATCTGTGTCAGGGGGCGGCAATGAGAGGATGAGGGTGAGAGTGGGGAGAGAACCAGATCCTCTGCTCTGCACTCCCATGCTTTCCTGAGTAGGGTCTTATTGAGCTCTCACTCTAGGGCACTGTACCACTCCTTGTCCATTCCACCCTCCAGCCCTCTCTTATATACAGAGCAATTTGTTGAGTGACAGCAAGGTCCAAGCATCCCTGCTGAGATTGCTTGCCTTCATTGCCTGTACCATCTCCCATTTTCACTGGGTACCCAAACCCTTCCTCTTTTGGCAGCCTGATGTCTTCCCTTAAGCATTTGCTCCCAGACAGAATGAGGTGTGTGATTGTGCCCAATGTTGGAGGTCCCTCTGTGGAGGGTACCTGTTTATGAGGTCTCTGTATGTTTTGGGAGATCTCTTGTCTATTGGGAGACCCTGTATGTGGCCTGTACTGGGGGTCTCTATGTTGGGGTGCTCCTTGTCAGTGAGATCCCTGTGTGTGTTAGAGATTCTAATGAGGGATATGATCCCTGTGTTGGAAGTCTCTATGTGTGATAGGGAACTTTGGGTTCTGGAGGGTCCCTCAGGTGTTAGTGTCCCTGTGTATGCTAGCCACATTGTATGTGTGCTGAGTCCCTGTGGAAGAGGGAGACAGGGCTGTCCTGCTTTGCAGTGGTGCTCCAAGGCTCGCTGCCAATCCCTAGCTGAGCTAAGCCCTGTGGCAGCAGTCCATGGACACTGGTCTAGCTGGGGCTCCGATAGTCCTTGCTCCCGATCCTGTGGAGGAGGTGTGATCATCAGGAGACGGTGGTGCAACAATCCCAGGTACCTACAGAAGGCTTCCCTGCAGGGAGGGTAGTTGCACCCCATTCTCTGGCTGCAGCAGTGGTCACCTTTCACCCCTTTTGTTTTGTGGCCATTTCCAGGCCTGCCTTTGGGGGACGTACATGTGTGGGTGAGGACCTCCAGGCTAAGATGTGCAACACACAGGTAGGCTGATCTCCTAGATGGGAGGGTGGGTAGGAGTTAGCCACCAGAATGGCTCACCTGTGGGTTCATGCCTCCCTTTTGAAGGAAACGGTGGTTAGCAAAGACCCATGTGACTGCTTCCTTCCCACAGTTTCTTTTTTTCTTTTTGTTTTCTTTCCTTTCTTTCTTTCTTTCTTTCTTTCTTTCTTTCTTTCTTTCTTTCTTTTGTTTTGATTTTTCAAGACAAGGTTTCTCTGTGTAGCTTTGGAGCCTGTCCCAGCACTTGCTCTGTAGACCAGGCTGGCCTCGAACTCACAGAGATCACCTGCTTCCCAAGTGCTGGGATTAAAGGTGTGTGCCACCACCACCCAGCTTTCCAAGAGTTTCTATTTACCTTTGAGATGACATCCCTGTGATGAGGACTGACTCTGGGAATGGGGCCCCAGGAGCACACAATAAGAAGTGCTTCATTCAGACACTGATGTGAAATGCATCTTGTTTAGACAACCATTTCAAAGGTCACAGCGCACAGACAGCACACTACCATTATCTGGTTCCAAACTTTACCCCAGAGGAACCTCACACCAGTAAGCAGTCTCCTTTCCCCATCCCAGCAGCTCAAAGCTATTTTCTGTCTTATGCAGAACATAAGTAAGCATTTATGAACATATGGAAACACCATCATGCAAAGAGCCAGCTCCTTTGATATAGTATAACATTTTCCAGCTTTGTCCATGTTGTACTATGAGTCGGTACTTCCCTTCCTTTTGGGGGCTGAAGAACAGTCTATGATATGACCAGAATGCTTCTGCTTTTTTTTATGTCATCATTTCTTTTTTTAAAATTTATTTTATACGCATTTATTGTGCCTGTATATGTGTCTGTGTGAGGGTGTCAGGTCCCCTGGAATAGGAGTTACAGACAGTGATGAACTGCCTTGTGGGTGCTGGGAATTGAACCCAGGTACTCTGGAAGAGAGGCAAGTGTTATTAACCACCGAGCCATCTCTCCAGCCCCTACTTTTTGGCTACAGTGAACCCAGCTGCTGTCAATGAGTTGGCTTTAGTTGGCTTGAGTTTTCTGTGACAAAACACCACAGTAGAGTAATTTATCAAGAACAGAAATTAATTTCTTATGACTCTAGAGTCTGGAAGTTCAAGATAAGGTCCTAGCAGATTTAGTGTCCACTTCCCAGATGGTCCCTGTTGTCCTGTCCTCCAGAGACACAGAATACATGGTCCTCAAATGGTAGAGGGGACAAAAGTGACAGAAGTCCTCCAACAGAGCCCTCTGGCCCTTTCATAGGAGTCCAGTCCTAATTATTCAGACAGACTCCTCAAACCCTCATTACCTCACAAGGCCACACCTCTTGGTCCTGTCTCATGGGGACACTGAGTGGGGTCAAGGGTTTTGGAAAAATCACAGCACTGCCTAAAAGTGGAATTGCTGCTTGTATAGAAATTCTAGGCTTGACTTTTACTTTGTCCTCTTTTTAAAAAGCCATGTTTAACTTTTCAAGTATATTTATGTGTGTGTGCATGCCTCCCTGTGTGTATACTCACTCATGTGTGTATGGGTACCTTTGAAGGCCATAACAGGGTGTGGATCACTGGGAGTTACAAGTAAATCACCTGATATAGGCACTGGCTGGAAACCTAACTTGAGTCCTCTACAAGAGTGTGTCTAACGACTGAGCCATCTCTTCAGGGCCTTCCCCACTTTTTTTGAGACTCGGACTAACTATGTAGCGTGGCTGTTCTGGACCTCACTCGGGCCCAACTTGAACTAACAAAGACCCACCTGCCTCAGCACCCCAAGTGCTGAGATTAAAAGCATGTTCCACCACACCTAGCTTTAAGCTTAATAGTCTGTTTCCCTTTACACTGGGGCCATTTTGCCATTTTGTATTCCTACCAACAGTGTGTGAGGGTTCTAGTGTTTCCATGTCCTCTCCTGTGCACAAGTTTTCAGTCTAGTTGTCCTAGCTGTCATGAGGTGGTAGAATGATTTTTTTCCCATTTATTTAGAACCTATTCTCTGCTTCAGATGGCTGTTGGCTGCTGGAACATTCAACATGTGGTGACACACCCCTGTCCTACTCCTTGCCTTCTTCTGCTAAATGCCCAAGACCTCCTCAGACCTTGAGAAGAGGGAGCTGTGGTTGTTATTTCTCCCCATTTGGTCAACTCTAATTATTTTCTTCGAAGTGCAGTAAGGCAGCACAGCATATCTGGGTCACAGTTCCTCATTTCCTGCCATGCATGCACCTGTGAACAGAATATACAGCTCAACCACAATTCCTCAGATTCAGGACTTGGAACCAGAGGCCCCAAGTGCCACATTCTTGCCTGTTTTTTCTTCCTGCTGCTGCTGTGTCCTTTACAGATTAACTGGAGTTTTCCCATGGGCAGAAAGAGGCAGATCTGGTCACCCACAGACCACTGAGTGAAGATAAGGCATAGCCCAAGCCTGAGTTGTCCCTATCTCTTGACCCTGCATGCAGGGTGCATGCTGTCTCCCACTGGCAAGGACCCTGCCTGTACCTGTCCTCTGCCTCCTCTGGCCAGGCTTGTGAGAAGACTCAGCTGGAGTTCATGACTGAGCAGTGTGCCCAGACTGACAGCCAGCCACTGCACCTTCCCCAAGGTGGTGCCTCCTTTTACCACTGGGATGCCGCTGTGCAGTACAGTCAAGGTGGGATGTGGGGCCTGAGGGAGCAAGGCCATGGAGCCCTCTGCCAGACAGAGCTCTTGGGATTGGCCAGTGTCTCCATTATTTGTCTTGTTGCTGAGATAATAGATAAAATACCCCAAGAAAAGCAACCTCCAGAAGGAAGGTTTATTCTAACAGTTCCTGGGTATAGTCCATCTTGGCAGGGAAATTGCAGTAGCAGGAGATTGAGGCAGCTGGACAAACTGCACTTGAAACCAGGAAGCAGGGGTGGGGGGATGGGGTGGAGTGGGGGTGGAGATCTGTATTCAGCGTGCTTTCTCCATATTTAGTAGTTTAAGACCTCAGCCCATAAAGTGGTGCTGCTCATTTTTAGGATGGGTCGTCCCTCAATTAATCTAATCAAGAGACCCCCCTCTTAGTAGGACCAGAAGCTAACCTAATCCAGATCATCCCTTATGACATGTCTAGAGGCTTGTCTTCTAGGTGGTGACTGTAGATTGTATCAAGTCAAAATCAGCACTAACCACCCCAGCCTCCACCACCCCTGCTGGTTGGGCAGGACTTAACTTATGCTCTGACATCCTACAGGCCATGTATTGCTCTCTGGCTTGATCTGCTTCCCCAGATAATAAGCACTGAGGTTCTATCTTAGAAATGTCTTCTTCTGGGCTTGCTAAAGGGATTCAGGGAGATACTTAGGGGAACCGCTAGAGTGATCCTTGGCTCATAATCCAGGAGCCATGGCTATGAGACCAGAATATAATATGGTCCTGGCCACAGATGTGAGGCGTATTGTTATCTGAGGCTGGTAGGAGGATAGTCGCTTGGACCCTGTCTAGCAGAGCTACCATATAGCAGGTCCCAGAGGAACTTCCTAGCTAGCTCATTAACCTCTTTCTTCACCTTTGAACACCAGACTTCCTTGTCACTCTGCCTTCCCAGGGGACACTCTGTGCAGACACATGTGCTGGGCTGTTGGAGAGAGCTTCATTGTGAGCCGTGGAGACAGCTTCCTAGATGGGACCCGCTGTGTGCCAACTGGGCCTCGGGAAGATGGAACCCTGAGCCTGTGTGTGTTGGGCAGCTGCAGGGTAGGTGTGTGGACAACACAGGTTCCCCTCTGTCCTTATGGACTCAAGGATTTCCTGTCCCAGTAGAAGGATTCAGGGCAAGGGGAAAGGAGTGGTGATCTATGGGGCCAGCTCAGTGGAGCTGCCCCGTGCCCAGTGCTAAGTAGTATTGTTGGGAACAGGATAGAACTTGGAGTCAGCCTATATTACAGGCCAAACTGTGACCTTGGGCAAGTCATCATGGGAACCCCTATGTGCAGTTGCTATGTAGATGCCAGGAGCTGCAGGGAAGCTACAGAGAGTTATGTCAATCTCAGAGTCTCACAGCCAGTAGGACTGTGGTACAGGGAAAACAGCACCCCAATAACACAGGCCTTGCAACACCCCTCTTTGCGCAGACCTTTGGCTGTGATGGCAGAATGGACTCCCAGAAGGTTTGGGATGTGTGCCAGGTGTGCGGAGGAGACAACAGCACGTGCAGTTCACAGAATGGCTCTTTCACGGGTGGGAGAGCCAGAGGTAGGCCTGCCCTGCATGGAGGGTGGGTTTGCCAGAAGTCTGCAGGACCCAGCATCCAAAATGCTAATCTGGGCTACTCAGGCCACAGCACTCACATGCTGGCTCAGCTATGGAAGCCTTCCTGTGTGTTTCAGTTCATTCTTCCTTCTCTGATGTCTTCTCATGGCAGGCTCAAACTCCAACAACATTGCCTCTGCAACTGTACTTGTGTTAACTCATTTACTGTAGCTATGAAGAGAACAAATAGCAGAGCCTAAATAATTATCAGGTCACTTCTTCCTTCCCACTCAGGAGTCCCAGCAGGGAGGGTACAGTAAACAACAGGGACACAAACTTGATTTTGATACATACATACATACATACATACATACATACATACATACATACATATATATTTGTCAGCACTAAGTTGTAAGATCAGCAGAGAACTTGGGCTCTGCCTCTCTGGCTGTGCCTAGAACCTTGGGTCTGGTCTATGCTCCTGGACTTGGCAATGTTCTTGCAGGTAGTCCTCCACCTGATTTTGAGCTCTTGCCATGATGAGGATGCATTGTGCCACTGAAACCAGCCCTGTGACACTGTTCATGTCTCTGTCCAGCTAGGAGTGTCTTCTTTGGCAGTGGTATAGGTAGGTGACCATGAAGCCCAAGCAGCCTTCTTGCTCTCCTTATCCCCAGAATATGTCACGTTCCTGACAGTTACTCCCAACATGACCAGCGTGCACATCGTGAACCGCAGGCCTCTCTTCACACACTTGGGTGAGACCATTGAAGGACCCTTCCAGTCACTGAGATGCTTTCACTCCTGACACCACTACAAGGTGGAAGGGACCCCCAACTACTCAGACACTTTTGAGAGCTGCTGCACTCACAGCTGAGCTTATCCCGGGTGGAAGAGGTACAGGTTAAAAATTGCCTGAAAAGGGATATGGAAGCTAAGCATGGAAGAGACCAGGCTTTACTGTGCCAGCACCTGGACATGACATATTCCCAGAGGACGACCATCCCAGGAATCTGCCCCCCCCTTTTTTTTTTAGATTTTATTTATTTATTATGTATACAGTCTTGTGCCTAAATGCCAGCAGAGGGCACCAGATTCATTCAAGGTGGTTGTGAGCCACCATGTGGTTGCTGGGAATTGAACTCAGTGCTCTTGACCGCTGAGTCATCTCTCCAGCCTGGGAATCTGACCTTTTAAGACTCAGATCCTATTCTATACGACTTCTGCTCTGTCTCGGAGGCTAGCTTCTGACCTTAGACCCCATGGAAGGGATTTTGGCCCTGGGTCCTAGAGCCGTAGCCTTATGTGAGTGTACTCAGTGGAGGCAGAAGTCACAACCCACACCAGCTTCCAGAAAAAGGCATGGAGTTGCCACTGTGGGAAAGCCTCCTGCGTGGGCTGTATGTGGCAGAGGTGTGCATTTCTAAAGAGGGGGTTGGTTACTGAAGATGCCATCTGACTGAAACCCTAGAAGGGCCAGTTCCTTAGGGGCAGGTTTGGAATCTTGGAAGGAGCTAAGGCCAGGGTTTGGGGATTAGACCCTGTTGGCAGAGATCCTCCTGCCTTTTGTCTTGTTGCCATCTTTAACCCTATCCTTTCAAGAGTGGTCCTATCCCACTAAATAGACTGCTGGCCTGTGAGGAGGGATGGTGACTACTCCATAGTCCTGATGGCCCTGTTCTCAAAGCGGTGAGGATCCAAGGACACTACATTGTGGCAGGGAAGACCAGCATCTCACCTAGCATCATGTACCCTTCCCTTCTGGAGGACTGCCGTGTGGAGTACAGAGTGACCCTCACTGAGGACCGGCTGCCCCACTTAGAGGAGATTCACATCCGAGGACCTGTCCAGGAAGACATGGAGATCCAGGTCACCAACCAGCCAAGCTGAGGGGTGCAGGGTGGGGAGTCAGCAGGCCTCCAATGGTGGCTCTGAATATCTGCAAATTTGTCTGTAATTCATTAACTCACTCGTTAATCCTTGCAGTAGTAATTTGGGGACCTACTACAAGTAGGTGAAATGCAACAGGAGCCACTCACAGGATTAATGTATTGCAAATCAGTATAAAAATGTGCCTGGGTCCAGGGCATGTAGGAGGTCTGTGAGTGAGAGGGATTCCAGAGTGCTGGAATCAGGGATTGCCCTCCAACCAGAAAAGCATGGTGGAGCTGAAGGACTGGCCACGAGCAGTCCTCTGAAATGAGAAGTAGACCAAGCGAGGAGTCCCTATACCAGCTGGCATGTGGGGCCCTTCTTGGGATGGAGGGTGTTTATTACTTTTTTGGGGAGGCAGAGGCACATGAGGCCCTAAAAGTTTTCATGTAGGGATGTCCTCAAAGAAGTGCACAGAAGGCATGTAAGAGTGGACCAAAGCTAAAATGGCCTGAGCCTTCACCTTCCATCCTGGCCTGGACCCCTTCTGCTGGACCACTGACACTACCCCGGACCCCCTTTTCTGTAGACTGCTCCCAACCTCATCAACATTCCCATAACACCCCTTGGTACATGCCTGTTCTGCTCCTTGACACTCAAGGTCTGTCTGCCTCCTGGAATCTGGGAATATGGGGACTAGAGAATGGAGTTCTGGAATGCTTTTGGGACAGGATGATGCAGCAGAGACCCCAGGGTGTGCCAGTTCGGGGCCTGAGCTCTCACCTGTCCTAATGTAGGTGTACAGACGATATAGAGCAGATTATGGGGATCTTACACACCCAGACATCACCTTTACCTACTTCCAACTGAAGCAGCAGGCTGCTTGGGTATGGACTGCTATGCGTGGACCCTGCTCAGTGAGCTGTGGGGCAGGTGAGGCCCGGGGCAAGGATTGCCTAAAGCTCTGCTAGACCTCACATGGAGGTGGTTGAGTCTTTGCTCTGCCCTTCCAGGGCTGCGCTGGGTGACCTACAGCTGCCAGGATCAAGCTCAAAACAAGGAAGTGAACAGTGCCCTGTGCCAAGGGAGCCCACAGCCACCTGCATGGCAAGAGCCTTGTACCCCTGCCCCCTGCCCTCCATAGTAAGTACTAAGCTAGCCTGGCTTATGGTGACTCTTGTGGCCTTGGCAGACTGAAGTGTGTGTGTGTGTGTGTGTGTGTGTGTGTGTGTGTGTGTGTGTGTGTGGTGGTGTTGTTGTTGTTTGTTGTTGTTTTTCAGTTTTAGCTGCAACTCTGTGGGCTGGGCTCTGTAAATGTCCCCATTCTGAGAGTGAGGGCACCAAGTCTTGAGTACACACAGTCACAGAGACAGTACACATCTGCTGCCACCTTGTCTGGATGTCCTGGGGTCTCTCTGAGCTCAGGCTCTCATTGCAAGGTGGTGGTGACCACCTTACCAGGGAGAATGATGGGAGGGCCAGCACATGGCCTTTACTGGCTTCTGCCAACTGGTAACAGAATAATGTTAGGACAAAGATATCTTGCTGGGTGTGGGATTAGGGAGGCCCCCAGTCATCGCTATAAAATGTATGGCCTCAGATTCAGAAGTATGTTAGGGGCAGTCTCTAGGACTGGTTTTGAAACAGGAGCTTAAAACACTGGACAGAACAGAAGAAGTGTGTCACCAGGATCAGTAATACAGACCTGCTTGCCTTCCATCCCATGTCACTGAGCCAATTGGGCACCTGGTCCCAGGCCTGATGTTCTGTTCCTTTCCTCCTTAGCTGGACAACTGGAGACTTCAGCCCATGTAGTGTGTCCTGTGGTGGGGGTCTTCGGGAACGACTAGTACACTGTGTGGAGGCCCAAGATGGTTTCTTAAGGACACTGCCACCAGCCCGGTGCAAAGCAGTAGCCCAGCAGCCAGCAGCAGAGGTGGAAAATTGCAACTCCCAGCCCTGTCCCACCAGGTGAGCATATCGAGGGGTGGTACAGTGGGGGTCCTTGGCAGGGTTTGTTCCTTCCCTGAGGCCCACCCTTGTAGAGAGTCCTCTTTTCCTGAGGGCTCTCATCAGCTCCATCCTGGTTACACATGGTGGTGCCTGGTCTGTGAATATCAGCTTCCTCACTATTCAAGAGGTGCTGGGCTGCTCATCTCCATCTTTGAATTTCTAACACCTGGATGAGAGCTGTGGTGATGGCATGACACTGTGAATATAAAGCTCATATCATCAATCATCATCATCACCTCCCTTGCAATGACCATGTGGCCGTCTTATACCCTCCATGTCCAAACTGATCCTGGCTTATTGGTCTGCCTGTCAACAACAGACTGGCTTCTTTTTTTGGCTTCAGCCTTGCTATCTGTCCAATGGGAGAGCCTAGATTATTGGTGACCCACCCACAGTCCTGGCTCCTTCCTCTTCTCTCACACATGGCCAACATTGCAATCCTACTCTTACCTACTATCTTAGGATTTTCTTGCCGTGAAGAGACACTATGACCACAGCAACTCTTATAAAGGAAAATGTTTATTTGGGGTTGACTTACAGTTCAGAGGTTCAGTCCATTATCATCATGGCAGGAAGCATGGCAGCTTGCTGGCAGACATGGTGCTGGAGAAGGAGATGAGAGTTCTACATCTTCATCCACAGGCAACAGGGAGTGAACTGTGACACTGGTTGTAGCTTGAGAATAGGAGACGTCAAAGCCCACTTCCAGAATGATACACTTCCTCCAACAAGGCCACACCTCCTAATAGTGCCACTCCCTTTGGGCTAAACACTCAAACACAGGAGTCTATGGGGGCCATCCCTATTCAAACCACCACACCTGCAGAGGTAGGACCCCGCCTTAACACCCTTGACATCGTGGTGCTCCAAGCAGCCACCATGCGTACAGGGGTGGCATACAGTGAACCATTCGTCACCCCCCAACTGGTACTGTGAATGCACATTGCACCTGTTTGTTTCTCATCCTCTGCAACCAGGCATGAAGTGTGTTGTTGGTGGGGTTGGTGCCCTCACTCTCCTAAGTTGGGGGGCGGATACCTTTGCTTCTGCAAGGCAGTTCAGTAGGACTCTGCCTTCCCACCCCCTAGCCACAGGTGGAGTATGTGGTTGGCATGCATAAACTTATTTTCTAATCTTTAAATTGCAGCTTTGTGTGTGTGTGTGTGTGTGTGTGTGTGTGAGTGAGTGTGTGTACATGCACATGTGTGAGTGAGCCATGGTGCAAGAGGACCATGGTCAGAGGACAACTTCAGCAGTCAGTTTTCTCCTTCCATCTTATGGGACCCTGGGATCAGACTGTCTGGGTGGAGGCAGATGCCTTTGCCTGATGATCTCACTGTCCCAACACACAGAGTTCTAGTTGAGGAAAACATGAGGTGTGATGAACCCTTGTTTCAGAGAAAACCCCTGATCTTTGCTTCTAAATGGGGTCTATGTATTGGGATCCTAGATACACCCTCCACCCACCCTTGGGAGTTAGGCTGAACCTCCCACTAGGCAACAGAGGCATGACCTGATGACAGCCATATGTTATCTTTAGACCAGAGGCGTCAGACCCTAGCTCTTGCATGACCACCTGTGAAGATCTGGCGTCAAGAAATGTGACATGTGTGCCCAAGGTGGGTGACCTGGAGGACCCAGCAACTGCGGGTCCTTGCCTCACAGATAAGATGCCACCTACGCTGGAGCCCTGTCTGAGGACTACATGCTCTCCAGGCTGGGGTCAGGTGAGGGAGCCCTGGTGTGTTTGGAATATTCCCTCTTCCCTCCTAAAAACGGAGAGGAGCTCAGAGATGGACTTGAGAACGCCAGACTCACCTGCTCATTGCTCTCTTTAGCTGGACACCATGTCTCTGGGAGAGGAGGCTCCAAGCCCTGTGGACAGTGACAAGCCAGGGGCTCAGGCTGCACACAAGTGGACTCCTGTGACAGGACTGTGCTCCACCTCTTGTGGACGAGGTGAGACCCTGAGGACATTCATGAAACCTTCTCTACCCACATTCTGCCTAGATCAGTGCTGAAGGAGGGGGCTGCCAAGAAAGCCAAACTATGTGAGTATGGCACTTAGTAAGTCCTCTAAATGTGTTTCATGCCTTACTGACACATAAAGATAAATCCTACAAAGACTGGTGCCCAAGAGTCCCATAAGTCCCACAGAGCTGTGTGCAAAATGACCGCCAAAGCTGAAAATGGTCAGTTTGAAGATACATTATTTTTAAAGAAAGGTGTTGTTTTTAAACTAAAGCCCAATCTTATGATTTTACCAATAAAGACTCGGGAGTCTGATGCTAGCATAAAAACCTGCTATCTCAGAGAGGCCAAAGAGTAATCAGCTGGCCTTCCTTCTTAGCCAACATCCCAGAAAAGAGAGCTTCTCTTCCACTGACCCAAGCCATAAAGGCTGTCAAACTCAAAAGTCCCTCCCTACTACTGCTTTCTTCACAGCAGGTCCCCCTCCTACTTTTATGCGTTTTTGTTTGTTTGTGGCCACTGCATTTTTTTTTTTTTTTTTTTTTTTTTGGTTTTTCGAGACCGGGTTTCTCTGGCTTTGGAAGCTGTTCTGGAACTAGCTCTTTTTTTTTTTTAAGATTTTATTTATTTATTATGTGTACAACGTTCTGCTTCCATGTATATCTGCACACAAGAAGAGGGCACCAGATCTCATAACGGATGGTTGTGAGCTACCATGTGGTTGCTGGGAATTGAACTCAGGACCTCTGGGAGAGCAGTCGGTGCTCTTAACCTCTGAGCCATCTCTCCAGCTCAGAACTAGCTCTTGTAGACAAGGTTGGTCTCGAAATCACAGAGATCCACCTGCCTCTGCCTCCCGAGGGCTGGGATTAAAGGTGTGTGCCACCAACACCCGGCATGGCGTTGCATTTGTTTGTTTGTTTTTCGGGACAGGTTTTCTCTGTGTAACAGCTCTGGCTATCCTTACTTTGTAGACCAGGCTGACTTTGAACTCGACAGAGATCCAACTGCATCTGCCTCCCAAGTGTTGGGATTAAAGTCATGTGCCACTACTGCCCGGCTGTGGCCACTGCATTTAAGTAGGATTGCTTACATGAACATGGATAGAGGTAAAGAAACAAAGCCATTTCCACCATGCTTCGCCACAATAACAACAGCAGCTTCTGGCACCAGGCATTTCACACCTTTCATTATTCAATATCTATAAATGATTCTGCTAGGTAGATACTATTATATGTAAACCAGAGGATCAGAGAGGTTAAGTCATTTGTTCAAGTATACACAGCTGATAAGTAGCAGATGGACCTTGGCTTTGCAGCTGACCAGGGAACAAACACTGGTCCTTGCCAAGCTGCCCTACTGGGTCAACGACATCTCTGCTTCTTCCGGGAAGGTCTGATGGAGCTGCATTTCCTGTGCATGGATTCTGTCCTCAAGATGCCTGTCCAGGAAGAGCTATGTGACTTGGCCAGCAAGCCCTCCAGCCGGTGGGAGGTCTGTCGGGCTGGCCCCTGCCCTGCTCGGTGAGTTGGGGAGGAAGAGTGCAGGGAAAGGAGTCTGGCCCCAGGGTTGGTCTCCTATGAAGCCTTGGCCTTCTCCATCAGGTGGGAGACTCAAGTCTTGGCACCATGCCCAGTGACCTGTGGAGGGGGAACTGTGCCACTGGCTGTTCATTGTATGCAAATGGGCCACGGCCGACCTGTGTTTCTACCTCACTCCAAGTGCTGGCCAGTGCCTAGGCCATTCCCCTTCAAGGACTGCAGCCCTGAGCCCTGTCCTGCAAGGTGAGCGAGCACCTGGCCTGGGAGACAGGCAGCCCTACATCTGCATTCAGCTGCCACCTTCAAGTGATGCAAAGTACATTTGTGGGGTCTGGAATGGTGATGACGCAGACACATTTTTTAGATCTATTTATTTAATTTTTATGAGACAGGATCTCACTATGTGGTTCTGGATGGCCTAGAATTTGCTATGTAGACCAGGCTGGCCTGGAACTTACAGAGATCTGCTTACTTTTGCCTCAAAGGTGTGTGCCATCACTCCTGGCCACTCTTTTTTTTTTATACCGGGGCTTTGTACATCTAGACAAACATTCTACCACTGAGCTGTATTCCCAGATTCCCTTCTACCTTTATGTCAGGATAAAGTCTCACTAAGCTGCTTGCTAACTTCATTATGTAGTCCAGGTAGGCCTTTAACTTGTGACCCTTCTGCTTCAGCTTCCCACGGCTCGTGTTACCTGGCCCAGTCAGGCTCGCATGTTTATGGAACATTTATTCACTGCTTGTTCTTTACTGAACACCTGCTATGCCCAGGAGCTATGTGCAGCCAGAGGACACAACAATGACAAAGTCAAAAGATGTCTTGGTCCTCCTGGATCTGACACTGGGGGGCAATGAGACAGTGTCTGGGGCTACAGAGCCAACCATGATGGGTAGGAAAGTTGGCAGGGCTGGCGGCAGGTTCTAGGGTGAGGCCAGTGCTGGGATTTCCATTTCAGAAAGACACCTTTGCAGGCTCCTTATGGTACCACAACTTTCCCCTCGTGCCTTTTGGAGCTAGCCTCGGTTTACCCTTGGCTTCCCCTTCTGAGAAGTGGGCTGGTTTGAATACTCTGTCCACTGTACTGAGCCTCCTGGTGGGGCAAAAGCTCTCCATGCCCTTTCTAACCTATTTCTTCCCATTGGAGAAATGAGAGGAAAGCATGCTGCCCTTTGGGTCCCATTAACTTCTGTTTTTTTCCAGGTGGCGTTATAAGCTGGCAGCTTGTAGTGTGAGCTGTGGGGGAGGGCTTGCACGGAGAATCCTGTACTGTGCCCAGGCTCACGGGGAGGATAATGACGAAGAGATCCTGCCTGACACCCAGTGCCAGGGGTTGCCTCGCCCTAAGTCCCATGAGGCCTGCAGCCCAGAACCCTGTCCTCCCAGGTGAGGGGGGTGGGGTTGTGGGAGTGTATGCCTAGTGCACAGACTCCAGACGGGACCCCTGGAGATTTCATTCAAGGACAAGTAGTAGTTCAGAGACACTGTAGAAAAACAGGGCTGCTTGGCAGGCCATGATGGAAGTGAGAGTTGAGGTTTAAGTACAATGACCAGTAGGGTTATCAGTTCTATAGTTACACTGTGGGGAGGCCTGCAGGCTCTGTGTATGGGAAGGCAGTGATGCCGTTCCCAGCAGAAACAGAAGAGCTACCACCGAAGCCCGTCAGGCTTGTTTGACTTTTCCTTCTGTATATGTAATGATTTTAAATTTTGTAGCTTAGAATCTACTTGATACACACAGAACATGTACCTTGTCCTAAGTTCCTAGTCTATGTGCCTGTTTTTTTCTGCATGTCATGTTTATAAATGATCTAGGGTTTTTTTTTTTTTTTTTTTTGCTTTTTTTTTTTTAGACAATGTCTTATGTAGCCCAGGTTAGCATCAAACTCTCTATGTAGCTGAAGATAGCCTTGAATTCTTGAACCTCAGGCCTTCACCTCTCAAGTGTTGGGATTATAGGCATGTTCCACCACACCCAAGTGAGTCAATCAATCTTTCTCTCTCTCTCTCTTTTTTCCTTCTTTCTTTCTCCCTTTACTTCCCTTCCCTTCCTTCCTTCCTTCCTTCCTTCCTTCCTTCCTTCCTTCCTTCCTTCCTTCTTCTTTGTCTTTTTAATGGGATCAGCATGAGTTCTGGTTACTACTGGAGCATTGTGTGGCCACCCTGTAATCAGCACTGCTCTGTCTATGGTCTCTCTTCTTTCTAGGGCCCTAGTTTCTCAGCCAGGCATGATTCTGTCTCGAAGAGCACACAAGCAACTTCAGTTTAATGGTCACAATTAGAGGCATTTGCTATTGGCTCCTAGTGGGCAGAAGCTAGTCATGCCTGTCTGGCAGTGCACAAGACAGCCACCCCGCCAGGACAAAGGGCCATTCAGGGTCAGATGCCAGTGGTGGCAAGGTATAGGTCACACACCCCTGAGGTGGAATTTTGTCTGGCTCATACCATCGCCTTGGGTCCCAGGGTCCCAGTGCAGCACTGGGCCAACCAATGACATGGACATGAGAGGCAACATTGCAGCTCATGAGGTCAGTGGAAACCTGTGGCCAGGAAGGCATTTCAGTGGCCAGGGAATGTGCACAGACCATTGTTGAAGGAGCTGAGGGTCCTTCAAGAGTCCCCCACAAGTGACCTGGCCTTTGCAAAGGGCTGGGTGTCATTGGCATTTTTTCTCTTCCTGCAGATGGAAAATCCTGTCCCTTGGCCCATGCTCAGCCAGCTGTGGCCTTGGGACTGCCACCCGAATGGTGGCCTGCATGCAGCTTGACCGAGGCAATGACAGTGAAGTGGACGGAACTTTCTGTAAGGCTCTGGTGCGGCCTCGGGCTAGTGTCCCCTGCCTCATTGCTGACTGTGCCTACCGGTGGCACATCAGCACATGGACAGAGGTAAGGGCAGTCTGATACCAGGAGTTCTAGATGGGGCTAAGGAAAGTATCGGCAAGGGGCCTTTGTGCATGAGGGGGCCTGTGGTCCTGATTCACTATGACCCTTGGAAGGAGGGAAGAGTCTGCTGTGGTGTCCACTCAGAGCCAGAGACACAGCATGAACACCCTGACAGTTGAGCTGCAAGAAACCAGGGGTCTGCAGATACTGGAAGCCTCACTACCGAAGAGATCAGTGCCATCTTGTGACAACTACCAAGCAATCACTAGAGAGACCAAGCGGGGATGGAGCTCAGTTCCCCTGGGAGGAGCTCACTCACGGTGGTAGACAGCACAGAGACAGAACAGACAGGGCAGTCCTCGGGGGCCTGCTCCCCACTTCACCTAACCTTGGTCGGAAGGAATATGGATATTAATGAAGATAGAATCTGCAGGAGAGCAGGTCAAACACTGGACTGCATGGTCAAATGAGCTATAGGTACAGAAGGTCACTCTGGTTCCCTTCTTTAAAGCTCTGAGGGACAAAGAGGCTGAGACAATGATGGCTGGACACAGACCAGAATCTCAGGTCTTATACACATGTGAGCCCTCACAAAGGCATCCCTTTAGCTCTAATCTCCTCATCTTTAAAGCAGAGATACCTGTCATCTTGCAGGGTGTGAAGGGATGACATCACATCACATTGTCCTGTGGTCAGTCTGTCTTGCCCTTCTTTGAGAGGGTCACCATGGTCTTCCACTTCTTTTCTGACAGTGCTCTGTTTCCTGTGGGGATGGCATCCAGCGCCGGCATGACACCTGCCTTGGACCCCAGGCCCAAGTGCCTGTGCCAGCCAGCTTCTGCCAGCACCTACCCAAGCCAGTGACAGTGAGGGGCTGCTGGGCTGGACCCTGTGCAGGGCAGGAGATCCCCAGCTCACTGGCCCAGAAGGAAGCTGCTATTCCCAGCCAGACCCAGGCTGCTGTTACTGTTGCTTCTCTGGAGTGGTCCCAGCCCCCAGCCCAAGCCCGCACCCTCTTCCCAGCCTCCCTATCTCCGGGGATCCAGGAAAGCCTGGAGGAGTCTGGTTAGGTTTCTTCCTGTTTCCTGTTGGGGAGGTTGGCATCTCGACCTGGGCCTGCCTGGGCAAGCACTCAGGCACTAGACCACGTGCCTATGGGTTCAGGACCTCCTTCCCATCTGGTAAAGGGAAGCCACACTTTTCGTGTGTGTGTGTGTGTGTGTGTGTGTGTGTGTGTGTGTGTGTGTGTGTGTGTGTGTGATTCCTCAGGATCTGTCTATCTGAGCCCCAGGGATCCACCAGTCTCTGCCTTCCCAGTGCTGGGACTTAATGCACCTCCATACCTGCCCTTTAAAATGTAGGTTCTGGGGACTGAATTCAGGTCCCCAGGCTTTCAAGGAAGCACTTTACTGACTGGTCCATCTCTCCAGTTCAGAAGCCACATTTTTATTTCTGTCCCCTTCAAATAACCTGAAGGTTGCAAGCTCAGGAGTTCAGGCCCATGGAGTTCCAAGCCCACACACCACACTGCCTCCCTTTCCCTGAATCACATAGACGTGACCTAGTGCCTTGGATTGTGACTGATGCTCTGACCTACAGCCATCTGCTTACCTTTGCCAGCCCTAGCTGTCAGCCCTGCTCTGCTCTGATCACCTCATTCCCCCTTCACCCTCTGTAGGTGCCTGCGGAAGGCAATACCTGGAGCCCACAGGAACAATTGACATGCGAGGTCAAGGGCAGGTAGACTGCGTGGTGGCCATTGGGCGGCCTCTAGGTGAAGTGGTGACCCTCCAAATCCTCCAGAGCACCCTCGAGTGTAGCGCAGGTACATCCAGAGACAAGTTGTCAGCTGCTGAGCTTGGGGGCCTGCAGCACGTCCAGTGTATCCCATTTCTGGCAGGATGCCCCTACTTGGCATTTTAAAGGCTGTTTCATTACTGGAGTGTGGGGCTCTCCATTTATCCAACAGGAACCTGGGGGGATGAGAGCTTTGGTGACATGCCCCCTACTTAGTCACATTAGCCAGTAAGAGGGAGAGTGGTTAGTTGAACTCAGCCCTGAGCCACTGCTGCTGACTAGGAGTGGAGGTGCTGGCTCCTCATTGTCCTGCCCTTTCTAGGGGAGCTGTTGCTGCTTTGGGGTAGATTCACATGGAGGAAGACATGCTGGAAGATGTCTGGCATGACTTTCAGCACCAAAACCAACACGTTGGTGGTGAGGCAGCATCGTGTGCAGTCAGGAGGAGGAGTACTGCTACAGTACTGGAGCCGGCCTGCTCCAGGGACCTTCTACAGAGGTACAGCCAGGGGGCTGGGCCTCTCCACCTTCTCACTGAGTGGTTATGCCTGTGTTTCTGTGGACAGGGCATTTTCAACAGGGTCATGGGCAGGCCAAGAGAAAACTGGCCAAGATAGAAACTGGGAGCAGGCAATGTTTTCTGAATGGCCAGGATAGGGTTCCTTTGTAGCTATGAAGCTCGATGAGTGGACGTAGATGTGATCCATGTCCTTGTCCCGTCCTTCACACCGTTGCCCATTCCCTTGACCTTGGTTCTCAGCTCTTTCCAGGTCCTCTCAGGTCTGTGAACCACTTTCCCCCAGCCTGCTTCTGGTGACTTGTATGTGTACGGGAACATTCACAAATAAGGTGCCTGCACTCCATACTCTTCAGACAGAGGACATCTCATGGATTCCTGTTTTGCCCTGAGTCCAAACAGTTCTCTAAGAGCCCTCTTGATCACCTCACGGGTTTGATGTAGAAGTCTAAGGTGACCGAAGATGTCTTTTACCTTGCCAATTCCAGATGATTCGGCATGGCCCGGGCTTCATGTAAAAGTGGTGCAACAGGGGCATTGCCTCTGCAAAGGAGTTTTGTTTTGTTTCTCCTCCTCCCCCTCTTCCTCCTTCTGTTTTTCAAGATATGGTTTCTCTGTAGCTCTGGAGACTGTCCTGGACCATGCTGGCCTCAAACTCACAGAGACCCACCTGTCCCTGCCTCCCAAGCACTGGGTTTAAAGGTGTGTACCACCACTGCCCAGCCTCTGCAGAGGTTTAATGTGTCACCCTTTTCCACAGCTGCCACCAGCAGTAAGCTGTGCTGGTGGCTAAGTGACAGGTGCTGTGGGGTCCTGGGAAGCCCACTGGCTTCATTCTCATTGCCTCTCACTTCTCACACGCAGACAATGTGCCTTAAGGAGGGTTCCTACAGACTACTGACGGTAGCTGTGGACAGCATAACGGAAACCCAACTTTTCTCCCAGTTTTGTATTTGAAGTACTTTGTAGCACAAGTTCATTGAATCCTCTCTCTCTCTCTCTCTCTCTCTCTCTCTTAAATATTATGTATTGTATTCTGTCTGCATGTTGCCTGCAGGCCAGAGAGGGCATCAGATCTCATTACAGATGGTTGTGAGCCACCATGTGGTTGCTGCTGGGAATTGAGCTCAAGACCTCTAGAAGAGCAGCCAGTGCTCTTAACCTCTGAGCCATCTCTCCAACCCCCACTTAATCCTCTCCTAAAACCCCCTGCCAAAAGCATGCCACTGTTCCCTTCTCCTCACAGCAGAGGGAACCAAACCTTGGAGCCTTTCAGTTTCTTAAAATTATTTTCTTTATTTTTACTATGTGTGTGTGGGCATGGCATGGCATGGCGTGGGTGTGGAGGACGGGCAACCCCATGGAGTCAGTTTTCTCCTTTCATCTTTATGTGGGTTCCTGTGGTTGAAGAGGTTGTCAGGCTTATGCAGAAAGAACCAAATTTTTACCCACTAAGTCATCTCATCAGCCCTCCTTTCCCTTAAAAAATGTGTGTGTGTGTGTGTGTGTGTGTGTGTGTGTGTGTGTGTGTGTTGTGGGGCAGGGGGCAGAGTTAGTGGTTCTTTCCCACCATGTTCGTCCTAGTAATCAGGCTCAAGTTGTCAGGCTTGTACAAAGACCTTCACCTGCCCCTTTCAGATCACTGCCTGAAGCCAGTCTATTAGAAGTGGTCAGAGTGGCCGAGCGTTGGCAGCTCACACCTTTTAATCCCAGCACTCGGGAGGCAGAGGCAGGCGGATCTCTGTGAGTTTGAGGCCAGCCTGGTCTCCAGAGCGAGTGCCAGGATAGGCTCCAAAGCTACACAGAGAAACCCTGTCTCAAAAACAACAACAACAACAACAACAACAAAAACAAAAACAAAACCAAAAAGTGGTCAGAGTGAAGGCTCAACATTGGGGAGGGGATAGTCTGCCAGGGACCATCCTGGTATCAGTAGTCTCCCTGAGGTGGCCCACAGCCAGTCAATCTACTTGTTCTTGCCTGCAGAATGTGACAGGCAGCTCTTTGGACCTCGGGGTGAAATTGTGAGTCCCCCACGGAGCCCAGCCTGGAGGAATGCGAGGAGCTGCCGGGTTTTCATCAGTGTGGCTCCACAGGCCCGCATTGCCATCCGTGCTCTGGCCAGTGGTGTGGGCACTGCCTCTAAGGGGACCAATGCTAACTATGTCTCGGTGAGGTCACCAGGACGGGGACAGAAGTGGGGTGACTGTTAACGTTTTGGGAGTGGGGATGCTGGGTTTAGGGGACCCTTTCAGTTTATTTCTCACCCAGACTTCAAAATTATTTGCAAGAGTAGGAAGGAGGGTTTCCTCCACTAACTCACCAGTAAGTGCTTGTTGCTCTACCTGCAAGAAAAGGGAAACCCTTTTCTGGGGATAGATTGCTTGTTGACCAGAATGGAAGCATCATGTTCATGCCTGGTTCTGTTTTTTTGTTTTGTTTCTTTTTTCAGAAGCGCATAGGTAGAGTTGAGGGTTTGTGCGCTCTACAGGCATCAGATCACCCCAGAGTCAGGTGTCAGCAGCCTTCCAGCTCTGGCACCCGGCTGTGTGTGCTGGGGAAGGGGCCCAAAGTCTCTGAGCTTCAGTTTCCTGGAGAGAACAGTGTTCCTCATGGGAGCTCCTGTGAGAATCAGACATGATCCTAAGTAGCCAGGAGTCTATAAATTCTAGACAATGATTACTCATGGCCTGGCCTGGCTGCTTGCTTCTCCCCAGATCAGGGATATCCACAGTCTGAGGACCACAACATTTTGGGGGCAGCAGACGCTCTACTGGGAGTCGGAAGGCAGCGAGGCTGAACTGGAATTTAGCCCTGGTTTCCTGGAGGCGCATGCTAGCTTCCAGGGTCTGTACTGGACCATCCCACTGAGGACACCGGAACAGGACAACAGCCTGGTTCTGTCCTAGATCCCTCTCCAACTGCCTGAAAGAGAGGCAACCCTACACTTAAGTGACCAGCCCTGGAGGGTGCAACACTAGCCTCTTGGGAGTTCTGATGCCTGCCAGCCTTAGGGAACCTCTTTTAAGGACCTTTTCAAGGTGCAGAAGGGCTGGCTGGGGCTGGGAGGTGGAGATCGGAAAAGCAGTCCCAGCTCCAGTTGCTAATAAAGGATACAGTAAACCTAACTGGCGTTTTCCTCCCATAACCTGCCCCAACAGGGCTTGAAAGCTCATTCTATTGCAAGGCGGGGTTCCCTGGACGTCTAAGCAGGGCCTTCGCCACTTCTAGAGTAAGTCTCCCAACCTTGGAGAGAGAAAAGGCCAGTCTGAATCTGGTGCACCTGCTGGGCCTTGGCGGCACAGAAAGCTTAACGAATTGTAAACACGCCCCTTATGCTAATATACGCCCGTCCCGGACCCACCCTCCCGCACCGCGCTACTGGCCTGCGGGTCCGCCCCTATGCTAATCGCCGCCTCTCCCACAAGGCCGCGCGCGGTGGACACGTCCCTTTGTGCGTGCCTGGGGCTGTGCGCAACCTAGCGCGTAGCGTCCCAGCAGCATGAGCGGCTTGGGCGCAGCCGGTGGGGCTGCCGGCCCTGCCCCGCCGGCACAGGAGGAGGGCATGACATGGTGGTACCGCTGGCTGTGCCGTCTGGCGGGCGTGCTGGGGGCCGTGTGTGAGTACCGCGGCTGGGGAGCGGGCGTCCCCGGGGTTGCCATGGCTCCTGGCCTCCGGCCTGCGTTCTGCCACTCCGAGTGCGGTGGTCGGAGGCCGAGCTGACCTGGCCTTGTCCAGAGGAGACTCAGGGGGGACGCGCGTCTTTCTCTTCCTGGTCCTCCTCGGTTTGGCTATGCTCACCCGGGCCGGGGTGGGACTGCCAAATTCCCAGCCTTTGGGCAAAGCTTGTTCATACGTGGGGGCGGAGGCAGGTCGCCACAGGCTGGGAAGTTTGCTTCAGAGTCAGAAGGTACCGGGGGGTAGATGGTCCCTCAAGATGGCTGGGCAGGGAGTGGGGTACAGGCAGCTTCTCTTCGGTTTCTCACTGTCCATTTAGATTGGGGCTCTTTAGCTGTTCACACTCTCCTAATGCTTCTCACCGGCCGGGTATCTTCCACACCAATCCCTGGTTCACACCCCCTGAGTTTAGGTCCCAGAGAGCTCCAAAAGGATAAAAGAGAAAGGCAGGTCTGCTTCTTATGTGCAGCTATGTTGCTGACCTTCCAAACCAGACCTTTGAACCGAATGTGTTTCCTAAATCCTGTCTGCCCCTTTCATTGTGAATTCCTAGAACCCCGGGGGTAAGGAAAGGAAGGTCCGAGGAACCCATTGCCTACCTGGTTGGTACAGGAGCAGAAACTGTGTGGGTAGGACAGACCCATCTGCTCTCCTGCCTGAAGGAGTACCTTGGAACCCCATCTGTCCACAGGATCCAGCTGGAAGCTCAGGTGGAAAGGGTGGGGTTAGGTCTGTGCTGCCCTGATAAGGCAGCTCCGAAGGGAACTTGCTGAGGTTGAGTTCAAATCTTCTTCAGCGCAGTTAGCTATTTCAAGGTGGTATTAAGGGGTGCAGGAGCAAGGAAGATCCTGACCATGACCTGAATGCCTCCTCCCTCTCTCCATCTTGGTGATCCCATCAGTGACCCAGGTGACTTCTAGGTTGACTTTGGAAATCCCACCCAGCCCTGTGCTTCCTAAAGTGGGTGTCTGTGCTACTCCAGAAGGCCTCCCCAACTCTCCTTCTGGGTTGAACCATAGTGTTGAAACCTTAGGAGAGACCTGTGGCACTAACTTCAATTTTCCCCTGAGCCTGCAGATCGGGGGGGGGGCATCCAGGATTTGAGTATTGGCATACCATGGGGGTGGGGGGAGAGAAAAAGTGTATTTGCTTTAGAAATTCGGTAGGTGTTTTGACAAGAGCTGTGTCTTAGTCAACCACTTTGGCATAGGGTTGTCTTCTTTTAGGGTCAAGGGCTTTGAAGGAATTTTTTTTTTTTTTTGGTCCCAAAGGCATCTGTAGACAATAGCTTTAAAGAAGAAAGAATTGTATAGTGACATATCCCTTTTATGGAGGACATAGCAGTAGCACTCCAAGTGCATGGATTTGAGTCCTTGGTTGTCAGAGGACTTCTGTTTATCTGGGTTGTGACCTGGTCCTCCCCAAGGCTGGCTGTGTAGGGCAGCCTGGGTGGAATGGAGCCATAGATCGGATGCCGATGGCGACAGTGCAGGCCCCTCAGGTGAGGCCAGGCAGGAAGTAGGGAGTCCCCCACTTCTGGAGCCCTGGATGAGTGCTGTTTTGAGTTCTGTATTAGAGGAGGAGGCTTTATGGCTTAGGAGTTATGCCATTTAGAGTCAGTCATTTGGTCCATTCTCCTGCATCAGCTTCCATTTGTATAGTGTAACACAGGAAAGAGGAAAAAGGAATTCCACTGGAATTCCAGGCCCAGTGGAGGGATCAGGTACCATGGGCCTGCTGCAAGTTTAATGAGTTGGTTGATAATTGCAGTCTCAGAGGGTCAACACTCTGCCCCTCCCTGGCAACAACCTGGGCTTGTGTCCGGCCAGGTTGGGCAGCTCCCAGGAATGTCCTTAAAGGCTCCCAGAGTTCCTGGTGAGGGACTTCCTGGTGAAGCCAGCTGCAGGCTATGAGTGGGTGTGGCAGACTGCATCCCTTAGGTGCAGTCATAGGAGAGGAGCCTCAGGCTCCACACTAGAGTAAAGTTATGGGAAGAGGACACTGTCCCCTCATGGTGTTGTGATATTCTATTGGGACACAGCATGCCTATATGTAGGAGAGAAAACGAGTTTAGAAAGCTGCACGCCCAGGGTCACGAGGCTGGTGTTTTAGATGTGGGACTGTCATTTGGATCTTACCTGGTGCCCATCAGTGTATCATGAGAGGCATCCCTATCTTGACCCAAATTCAGGGTCAGCTGTAGCCAGACACAGTGGCACATACCTGTAATCCCAGCCCCCAGGAGACTGAGGAAGCAGGATAGTGTTTGAGGTCAGCTTGGGCTACAGAGTAGGAATCTGTCTCAAAGGAAAAACAGCAGCAGCAGCAGTAACAACAAAACCCAAAAAAGACTGTCCCAAAGGGGGATAAAAAACACCCAGAACTCTAACCAAGCAAGTATAAACAACAACAAGCAGCTCAAATCTGAATAGAATTTTCTAAGCCAGAGGGCTTCTTGAGAAGCCTGCTTTGTGGATGATGACAGGTGGCACTCGCTAAGGTTCTTGTTGAAGGCAGAACAGGCCTGACCTCTTGAGGAAATTTTGATAATAGCTGGGAACCAAGGGCTGGCCCACCAGAGCCTTATGTTTGAGAAGGGTGCCATCCCCCAAGTGTGAAAGTAGCTATATTTGAGGTTCAGAAACAGGCTTATTGAGTCTTACTCTCAGCTGTTGCTGAGGGAAGCCCCAGTGCTAAGCATCTGAAGGGAGCCCCATGAGTGTCTGCCCAGACAGCCTTCTGCAAGCTCTAATCCATACTCCACTAACTCCTGCCCATGTCTTTTGCTTTGAAGCCTGTGCCATCTCTGGACTCTTCAACTGTGTCACCATCCACCCTCTGAATATCGCAGCCGGTGTGTGGATGATGTGAGTATCTGTGAATGGCCTGCCCTGGTGGGGTTTGAGGTCTGTGATGCAGGGCACATCCCCCTTTCTGCTCCCGCCACATTTAGGGTTCCTAATAATGGGCCAGGGGGACAGCTGGCTGAGCCTTTATTGGGTACAAGGTCATAAGAGTTGTTGAGCATCTATCCAGCTAGACGCTGTAGACTCCTTGTCTACTACCATGGGCTGTTCCTTCTGGGAGCTCCAGAGCCATGGTGTGTAAGGTCAGAGTTGAGGGTCTAAGAGGAGAGAAGAGGGTGGTCATCTGTGGGGCGGTGAGCAGGGCTAGTTGGGGGGGGGGGGGCAGATGCAGATGGAACTAGTGGCTGTAGCATCCATAGGTGAGCTCCTTATCACCCTCTTCTGGCAGCTGGATCCCAGGAAAAGGGGCACCAGAGTAAGGGCTGCTCAAGGCACATGGGAAGCACTGTGCATTAGCATTTGTTAGTGCCTACAAGGGGCTACACAGGCATTTGGGGCAGGGTACAGGTCCTGCCTTAGGCCTCAGGCCAGGGTGATTTTGGTCTTGTGGTGATGTGTACAGAGGCCTGTGCTGGTCCAAGGTGGCAAGGATGGGGACTGTAGAGGTTGTGTACAGATTAGTGGAACAGTGAGCTGGTATTTGGAAGACTGGTGGCCGTGGTGGGTGGGGAGGTAGGCAGTAGTCTAGAGTTACAAGAGCTGTGTCTGTTAATCAAACTGTTATAGGCACTTTCCTTCCAAATGTGGGGCTGGCAAAGGCCCAGTTGTCTGGTCAGACAATTACCCACCTATGGGAGCAAAGGCATTCAGCACCAGCAACTTATCTGTTCCCAGCAACTGGGCAAGGATTGAAGTCTCCTGAGTGGAAGCTCCACTATCGTGCATCTTTCTGCCTGACCCACATGGTCTCAGGCCTTATGTCATGAGTGGTCCTTAGCAACTGGATGCAGCCAGCCCTTGCACTTCTGCTGGAGCACCCTGCCCTCAATGGTAGTGTTGTGACTATGAAGATATTATTAACAATTGGCATTGTGACTAAGTTCTGCGGATGAACATGCTGCTAGCTCAAGATAACATTGAGGTGCAAGGGTCTTAGTTCTTCATTTCAGAGTTAGCAGGATCTTCCTCCTGGATGCTTGGGCAGTTAGAGATGCTGCTGCAGCAGTGGGGTGGGGTGGGGGGGTGGGGGGGTGGGGTGTTGAGCTGCTTGGCAGAAACTGGTACCTTGTACTGCCTAGTGCTTACAGAAGCAGAGGGCCTGTGGGAGGGTGGTGTTCCTTGAGCCACTAGCATGATGGCTTTTGCAGCCCCAGGTTGTCAACTATCATTGTCCTTTCTGCCTTTGCCCTGTAGCATGAACGCCTTCATCCTATTGTTATGCGAGGCGCCCTTCTGCTGCCAGTTCGTGGAGTTTGCAAATACAGTAGCTGAGAAGGTGGACCGGCTACGCTCCTGGCAGAAAGCTGTTTTCTACTGCGGGTGAGGGCTGCTGGGCCAGCCCTATGGCATGGTTCTCCAAACTTTTACTGGTTAAAGCAGGTATTGGTAGGGTGGGTGGGGCAGAAACAGGTAGAGGTCTTTCTTTCCTGCAGAAGTTTTTTGTTGTTGTTGTTTTTGGTTTTTGTTTTTTTGAGATGGGATTTCTCTGTGTAGCTTTGGAACCTATCCTGGAACTAGCTCTTGTAGACCAGGGTGGTCTCAAACTCACAGAGATCTGCCTGCTTCTGCCTCCCGAGTGCTGGGATTAAAGGCGTGCGCCACCAACGCCCAGCTCCTGCAGAAATTTTTATTTGACAGCTGTGGACACAGCCACTGGCCCATCCAACATCAGTTGCTAAAGAATGGGACCCAATATCTGCCTTCTGGAGCTCAGATGGCAGCTACGGCTATACAAGTGTTTTAAGATCTGTAGTGTCTGCAGCAGTATGTGTGTAGGGGAACAGGGAAGCAGCTGGGATTTGCCAGACAGGTTGTAGTACATCTGTGTGGACATTGTGCAGCCTTGAAAGGAGTGTGGCCAACCTAGATGCCCAGACATGAGCTTGCAGAACAGAAAACACCATTTTCCTCTAAATATGCTTTTTCTCCTTCTGGTTCTGACAAGTTCAGTGTGTCATAAGACTGCGTCACTTCCAAGATAAATTGAATACACAGAAGCCTCTAGAGAAGGGCTTTTGCACGAGAACTCATCTAGGCAATGATATTTATCACAATTTATCTTTAAGATCAGGTTATATCAAAGCTTGGTGGAGGCTCAGCAGCTTCATCAGTGAAAATATACAAGAGTCTGTCATGTGCTTGCTGGCAGTTTTCTGATGTGTCTGAGTCCAACGGGCTTACAGGATCACAAAGTTCTAATCAGTCAGTGTAGCATGTTTTGTGTGTATGCACACATGCGAACATGTGCATGCGAACATGTATGTGGGTGCACATGAATGTGGAAGCCAGATTTGGACATCAGGTATTTCCCTCAGATAACTTCCATTTGTTTTTAAAGATAGGGTCTCTCACTGAACCTGGAGCTCATCAATTTGGCTGGACTGCCTGGCCAGTGAGCTCTTAGGAATCCACCTGTCTCTACCTCACCAGCCCCGATGTACTTGGGTTTTTATGGGGATCCAAACAGGCTCTCAGGAATGTGCAGTAGGCACCTTCCCAACTAAGCCATGTCCTCATCCCTTCCTTTTTCCCCTTTTGTATTTGAAATGCGCTCATTTTGTAGATCTGGATGGCCTTAAGCTCACAGAGATTCATCTGTCTCTGCCGCCTGAGTGCTGGGATTAAAGGCGTGAGTCACCATACCTGGCTTTCTTTGAGTTTTTAAGATGTATCATCATGATGCTGACAGTAAAGTCATTTGTAAAGTAGAAAATGATCACTCCAGACCTCACTACCTATTCATGTTTTTGGCATATGTCTCTCCAGTCTGAATCCAGACACTTTGAAGCTCATCTTTAACATGCTTATAACTGCCAAACCTGCTTATAAAGTTTGAACCTGCTTTTTTGACTTGCTGTGGTATCATTTTCAGTATTACCAGAAAGACTATGGCATTCCTTTTAATGTTTTGTTTTTAAAAAACAGTTCTTTTCTCTTTTTTTTCTTATTATGCATAGTGTTCCTCCTGCATATATGACTGCACGCCAGAAGAGGGCACCGTTCTTATTACAGATGGCTGTGAGCCACCATGTGGTTGCTGGGAATTGAACTTAGGACCACTGTAAGAGCAGACAGTGCTCCTAACCACTGAGCCATCTCTCCAGTCCCATTCCTTTTAATGTTAAACACATTTAATCAGCTGGACATACTTCCTTTGTCTTAATTTGTTAGCTAATGTCAATCAGGTCTGGTGAACATCTGTCTGCTAAAGCTACCATGATGCCATCCTTAGGAGATGTTTCCAGGTGTGGAATTACCAGATCAAAGGTTATGGTCATTCAAAAGGTCTTATAGCTCAGCTCCTTTCTAGAGAGGCCATTTGGGTATCCCTCCCCTCCCCACCCAGTGCCTAGTGCTGCTTTCACACTTACAGTCATTGTCTAAGAAGTCAAACGCCTTCCTGTATATCCACGTTTGTTTTCTTTTTCAAAAGGTTACTGGTTCCTGGTCTGCTCCTTTGAGAGCTTTAATGTTTGACTTTGCAGGCTGTGTGTTTTCACTATTAAAGACCTCACATTCCTCTGCTGTGTTTCCCATTCTGTTGTTTTTCAGCCTATTTACCTTTAATGTTAATGGTTTTTCTGCTGTGGTCTTTTCCCTCAAGATTTCTATTATTTTATCATAGAAGATCCTCAATGTGAGATGGGTTTCCATTTAGATAAAGCAGATAGCACACCTCACCTACCAAACACAGCTACCGCCAACCTTCACCAGGCTTAAATCCCTGATGCTGGGCATTGTGACTTGGTACAGCACCTCATAAGGTGGCCTGCAGAACTTGGGACTCAGAACTCTAGTCAATGTCTGCTGAGTACCACAACACACCATTTAAGTCAAGAACCCTCCGCACTTTGAAGCACTTCTGCTATAATGAAATCTACATCAGAAATCCAAGGAGTGCAGTTGGCTCTGAGTGTCATCTTCCTGCTCTGGGTGCCTCTTCTCCAGAAGTGACTGGACTGAGGGCTGGACTGCAGGTTCCAGAATCTTCCTAGGTCAGCCTGTCTGGGATTCACCTCATGTTGGAAAATCCCACCCCTCAAGACTGAACTGCAGAGGGTCTTAGGTGGGATGGCCCTCCACCAGATGGCGCCAGCCTGCTACTGAATCCCTAGCTAGAGCTGCATTGGGTCCAGTGTTGCCTTGGGTGTGAGCTGGATGGGATGGGGGTGGGGGTGGGGTTGCTGTACTGATGAGAATGTTCACAGTGCTTGTGATGTGGGTGTGGGATAAGTGGCCAGCAGTCCTCACCTTGACATCAGGATCTCAGGTTGGATCCCACTATATAGTGGAGATGGAGCCTTGAGAAGCAACTTGGTCACATGACTGTATAGATGGACTATACCCCCGATCCTCTGAGCCCAGCCTCTCTGTTTTAATGAATAGTGGGGTCATATATCCAGCTCTCTGCTGGTTAACCCTTTGCGGGTCACAGATCTTGCCACAAAGACCTGATATGGTTTTAAACTCTGTCTCCAGAAGGGATGTTTGAGGACCACACGGGGGCAACACATGCGATAGGGTGCACCCTTGACCTCTGTTCTCTCCTAGGATGGCCATTGTCCCCATCGTCATGAGCCTGACCCTGACCACGCTGCTGGGCAACGCCATCGCCTTTGCCACTGGGGTGCTGTACGGACTGTCTGCCCTGGGCAAAAAGTGCGTCTGCAGCCCAGCCCCAGGGTGGGGCCTCCTTTGCTGCCCCTGCTTCCCCATCTCAAGTGGGAAAGGTCTGAGTGGGACCCCTTGTCTAGTTATGCACAGTGGTCACGAGTGACTTACCCATGCTGTCAGAAACAGAGGCAAGAACTCAGGGGACAACCTAGGTGGCCCCTCTTGCCCGGGTTGCACACCATGAGGTGTGCACCAGACATTGTAGCCAGCTGCCACCTCTCCCCGTCAGCTCAGTCAGTTCAGTGCCAGGCAACATGTGCCCCTCTCAGAGTAACAAGGCCTCTGTCCCTTTGACAGTGGCCTCTGGGGAGCAGAGTTCTAGGGCAATATTCCTGCAGGTCATATCTGGGTTGTAAACTGGGAGTTGGCAATGGGAGGGCTGTGCCTATGGAACACCTACTTTTCTCTCCCTAGGGGGGATGCCATTTCTTATGCTCGAATCCAGCAGCAGAGGCAACAGGCAGATGAAGAGAAGCTGGCTGAGACTCTGGAGGGAGAGCTGTGAGGTGAGGCGGGGTGGCCTACCCTCATTGAGTTCTACTGCCATTGGGTTCTGTGTGAAGTCTGGAGATGGCTGAGTGTCAACTCTGCTAAATGGCCTGGAGAGGAGTCCCTGCAGGTTACCATGCCTCAAGTCTTCCTGTGCCTATCCTGATCTCTGGACTACTGAGCCTGGAGATCCTGCCCAACTGATACCGAAGATCTGGGCCATAGGGATGAACTTACTCCTGTCAGCCTATGATGCAGATTCCTGTGCTAGTTATCCATCTCAGACCTAAGAGCAGCCACTCCTGAACACACTGGCCCTCAATTGGTTAAGAGGCTGATCACCCAGGCTCCAGCCACTTCAGGCTTCATCCTTTTTAGGTTCAAGCTTGCTGGCAGGTGAGGCTTCAGTTCTGCCCCATGCACCTGTCCTCAGAGCAGAGGACGAGTACAGCAGTGTCCTGAGACCAGCTACTGCTGCCAGGAGCAGGAGAGATGGCTGGGCTTTGAGAATCTACTGTACTCCAGGATGCAGCTTCCTGGCCAGAAGAGCAGACTTGGACGAGCTATTTCAGGACACCTTGCTGTTCCATCTCCTATGGGTTCTACCCCTCCTCCAGTTCAGGCTTCGGTGCTAGGAAGTGTGTGTTTGTGTGTATGGTGTGTGTTGGGGGTGTGTGCTCCTGACAGCCTGCAGTGAGAACCTCTTTGTCAGTGAAGGCAGGCTCACTATTAGTAGGGATTGACCTCAGGTATTCCTCCCAACCTGCCCCTGGCATCCTGTAGCCTTTGAAATGCTGGGCAGAGACTAGAGCCACCTCTCACACAGAGCTGGCCCTGTCTCAGGTACCAGACCACTGACAAGCTGCGTGGCTAGGGAATGAAGAGCTACTACCTTGGATCTGGCCCTCCTGGACATACCCTGGGTATCCACCATCCTTCCTCTGTACTGCTGTTTTTTTCTACTGCCCTGACCCTAGTGTCAGCCACTACTGACACTAGTGGCTGATTAGATGGGACCTCAGCCATTAGACACATGTTTGGTGGCCTGGCTAAGGATGATGTGGAAAATGCTGTCTTGCCTTCCTCCTGTGCAAGACCTTCAGCTGGGCCTGCTCCATGGGACCCAGCCCCACAGTTGTTGACCTTCTAGGGGATCGTTAGCTCACCAGTGTTTGGGGCCAGAGGTAGTGGGTGTTCTATTGGGATAGAGATTCTTTGATCTTTGGGCTCTGGGGAAAGCAGCAGTTTTCCAGAGAAAACAGAGATGTATCTGGCTTGGTGGGACATATGTCTTCAGGGTTCATCTGAGGCTGTTTTTCTTAAGCCAGGAATGGGCTTCAAGGGCTCTGCATATGTATGTATGTTTGTGTATACCAGGGCCTGTATTCACAGTAAGACCTGTCTACCTTCCAGGAGGAGCCAAGGCCCTACCTGCCCCTCTGGTTACACATATAGACATAAGATTCAGGTCACTTCTGCCCCTAGCAGTGGAACTCACTGGCTACATCTATAGTAAAACTGTACCCCACTAGGGAAATCCATTTTGTATTGCACAGACATGGGATGGGGTGTAAAGGTAGAGAGGCCGTCAGACATAGACCACAGTGGACAGTCACTTACATCCTGAGGTTCTTGGAAGCACATTGGGTCTGGAGCCCCTTGCCTTGCCTCTGAGCATGGGCACAGTATAGCCCACACTAGGCCCCATTCTTGCCTGTGTCTGGTTGTTTTCTGTGGCTCCCTCTGCCACTCACCCCCTGGTTTGTTTGTTGCTTAGGTTACATTTGGAGTAAAGCAAGGCTGTAGTTGGAATGCACAGTCTGTCACCTTCTGTCTTCAGTGCCTGTGACTGGCAAGGAGACCCCATCTATGCCAGCTGGGCCACGCCTGGCCTGGGCCTGCTCACAGGGTCTCAAAGAAAGTTGCCTATCCATAGAGGGTGAGCTGACATTCAACCCCATGTCGGCTGCTGCTTTCTCTGCACTATGATAACAGAGTGCCTGGCAGTCTAGACTGAGTTTGAGGGTAGCCTGGCCACTGGGGAAGGGAGCTTCTCCCTGGAATAGAGCTCACTCCCCTTTTCTCCCTGAGGCTGCAGGCCCAATTTCTTTATTTTGATAAAACAACAGTTTGCAGACTAGAGGTATCCCACGATTGGAATGGGTCATATAGTCTGGCCTTTGGAAGTCCAGTGTTCCCCAAGGTACCCAGACCCTCGTGGGTGCTGGACCCTCTCCTTCCCATGGCCAACTGATCAGAACAGCATGATGTGATGGTGTCCCTGTACAGAGCCACTTTGCCACCTCCATCCCTGTTCTCTGTCCTCAATATGGCCCTGCATGAGAAGTGTCCCTTGTAGGAATGAGGAACTAATCCCCAAGTCCCTTGGCAGCCTTGTTTTGGGGCACAGCCTTTGCTCAGTCTGGGGCTGGGCTGCCTGCTTCCCTGCAGGTCTCAGCTGAGGTATTATGGCACTTCGGGCTGCCTGAGCTGGGGCCTACCAGCCCATAGTTGGTGAACTGGTACAAGTGTGTTCTGGCTTGTCCTGCATTCTGGCTGATGGCAGGGATGTTGCTGCTCCTGGTTGCAGGTGTGAATCTGTGGCCAGTGCATTGGCCTGGCCTGGGTGGTTTGGCCCCTTACAGGCAAGCCCCTGACTAGGGCCTGAAGGACATCCTGCGGGTGTGGAAGAAGGCCTCGATCTGCTCCAGCGAGCGGCCCCTGGTCTCAGGCACACAGCAGCCTGTGAAGAGCAGGCTGAGCAGGCAGATGGCCGAGAAGAAGAAGAAAGGCACCTGGAGGCCGAAGGCATTCTGCAGTGGGGAGTTGGGGAGGGAGTCACTGAGCAGACACAGCCCCCAGCCAGAATTTCATGGGCTCAATCAGTACTGGCAGCCTGTGGGGCATTCATCTGGCCACTGCTCTGCAACCTCCCAGCTTTCCCTACTATTCCCAAGCTGCCCCTCGGCCATCCTGCCTGGAGACTCCACTCTCTTAGGTACCACACCCAAGCCCCAGGCTGCCTTCAGGGCCTGGTGGGCGGCATGCTGTATCAGCCATCCTCTTAACCTCAATCACTTGAGTGTAGAGGGCAGGTTCTGGCTTGTGCTGACCCAGCTGGATTCCCCTGGTAGAGTCTGGAGCTGGCCAGCATTCAGGTGTTTTTAGGACCTGCTCCCTTGCAGAGCTAGGAGCTAGGTATATTTAGGAGAGACCTCACACCATGCTGTAGTCAGCAGAGTTACCCTGGAGAAGCCTAGCATCCAGTAGGTCAAGAGACAGTGCAGCTGATCTGGGTTGTGTCCTTGGACTGGGAGGTAACCTGACTCCCCCAAACAACTCCTCAGTGTGTTCCTGTTTCTTGTAATGGCCTTGGCTGTGCTATCTTAGCCATTCTTAGCCTGTAAAGGGCCTGTGCTCCTCTCTAGGAGTTGCAGAAGGGAGACTGCTAATGGAGAAACCTAGCTGTGAGTCCCAGGGCCAAACACTCACCACTGCCAGCAGGAAGTACTTTGTGAGGACGAAGGCTGTAAGCCAGCTGACCAGCACACAGAGCCCCGAGGCAACACCGCGGGCACGCAGGGGCAGAACTTCAGACATGAGGAGCCAGGTGATGGGCCCCCAGCCCATGGCATAGCCTGCCCGGAAGAGGGGAACAGCTGGGCTTAGGCCTGGGCACCTTCAAGCTGCCTTGCCTGTGTCTCCTGGGTTATAAGGAGGCCCTATCCTCCAGCTCCCTGACCCCTTAGGCAAACCAGGACGATAGTAGATCCCTTGTGCCCCCCAACAGCCCACCCCAGGTGTCCCCACTGTCAGGGTGCTCCTACCCATAATGAAGAGCATGGTGGCCAGCAGGGGTATCAGAGTGAGGTAATCGAAGGATGTAGTTGGGGGTTGCTCTGTGTTCCCCGGAGTCATGATCTCCAGTCCCACAGTGCTGTTGGGGGTCAGAGGCCTTGGGCCAAACTGGACGTACAGCCCCAATGTCAGGTTGGCAACAAGCATGATGGATGCTGTGGACACATGGGTACCTCAGGACCAAGATACTTCAAGCTTGAGGCCCTTTCCAAGCTCCATTAACACCCCATGCAGGGTGGCAAGGCTGGCTTGTGAACACAGAATGCCAAGTTCAAGGTCTTGCCACACCCCTGAGCTAGGTGGGTGGGCTCCTTTGCTCTTGTAGCCCTAGCAGACCTGTCTGAGCAGCTGCCATTTGTTAGGTCCTGGACCACGTGCCAGGGAAGCTTGGGTGTGGCTCAAAGACTGCCATCCACACAGTTGCTGTAAGTAAGAGGCACACATCAGATTGGGGACACTCACCTGACACATAGAGCAGAACTTTACGGCCAGCTAGGTCCATGGTGACAGCAGCAATCAGCACAGACACAAGCCTCACAGCACCCACTATGGCTGCATCCTGCTGAGAGGGCTGTGGGGCAGGGCATTGGGCTGAGAGACCTGGCCTGGTGTTCTGTGTCCTACCTTGACTCTAATGCATTTCAGGGTACTCAGACCTAAGTCCAGGGTCACTGTCCTTTCTTTTGCTATGAGCCATCCCAAGTACCCAGCCCCTAGATACTTTCTCTGCACCCAACCCTTTACTGGGGGGTTTCCCAACATAGGCCTATCTCCATGTCTACTACTAATCCTAGTGGGCACAGTGGGCAGCTCTGAGTCATCCTCATCTTTAAACCTCGTTGCAGGAAGAACCTGGGGGTGGAACTGGGCTCTTAGCGACCTCACAGGCCCTGCCTGGGATCTGAGCCTGGGGCCATGGTTCCCAAAAGTTCCACATTCTATTAAATTATTGTGTTATTCTGTATATTTTCAAACACTTAAGCTTCACTCAAGGAAAATGTAATTGAGGCAGGCTGTGACTCAGAGGCGTCCAGGTCTCAGCCACCTAACTCCCTGGCTGTCCTGCTTGTATTCTCCTCAGCCATCTCGTGGGTCTCTGGGCAGTATTGGCCAGGTGGGTTCTCACCAGCACCACAGATGTGTTGTCGAAGATGGTTTGCAGGTACACGAGGATGGGTGTGATGCCTGTCAGCTGCTGCAGAAAGCGCATCAGTACTGCGATGAGAATAGGCCGGTACACACGGGGGTCTCGGGCCTCCGCCCATGACACTCGGCTACTCTGGAACACAAAGCTGCTGCTGAGGGGCTATGCCAGGCTCTCCAGCCCTGGCCACCCTGTCTTGGCACCTGTGGGTCTAAGGGAGATCTCCTCCCCTCTTCCAAGAGAGACCCAGCCACCAGAGGCTGCCTGGGCTCTGCCCACTAGCAAGAACCATTCTTGTTTGAGGAAAGGCAACCAAGGCCCAAGGAGGCCTAGTGAATGTCCAGAGCCACATAGGGCCCTGTGGTCCCACCCGTGTTGCACCTGTCTCCGCACGTTGTCCTGGATCTGCTCGAACTCCCAATGGACCTCAGAGTCAGCTCGAAGCCAGGTCAGTGCCTGCAGTGCCTCCTCATCCCGGCCCTTTGAGAGCAGGAAGCGAGGCGAGTTGGGCATGAAGCTAAGCAGCAGGATCATGATGAGAACAGGCCCCTCCCCGGCCACAGCAAGCCATCTCCAAGGCAGCAAAAGACCTGGTGAGAGAGGCTTTGGTGAGGGGCTGGGGCCTCTGAATAACCACACTGCTCTCCCAGCCTAGCCTCCCTTGGTTGCCCAAGTTTCTGTAGTAGAGGCAATGAGGGGCTGCAGGGATTGCCTGGACCCTGGCACAAGAGTGAGATCCTTAAATATAATGGGAGAGAGTAGGGCAGGCTGGGCATAGGGCTCTTGTCCTTTTCACTCAGGCAGGCAAGCTTCTGTATGGGCTTCTGTCATGAACTGACAGGATACTAGGCAACCTCAGTGCTGTGGGAAGGTAATCTGAGGCTCTTGCTGCAGAGCAGGCCTCACTGCTCAGAGAAGTGGTACCCATGGGAGCTAGGAAGCCAGGTGTCCTGCCTATCAGTGCTGGGTTCCTTCAGGGAGAGTCCCATTCCCCCCATCTCCAGAAACTTCATGCTGGATTGCAGGATGGTACTTGCCAAGAGCATAGAGAGACAGGGATCCAAACACGGCCATGAGCTGCGGTGTGGCCCCCAAGGCCCCACGAACACCAGGGGGTGCAATCTCAGACACATACACCTGCAAGGCACATGCCCCCACTTGGGACTTTAGTGGGAATGCATGCTTCTGGGCCCACCTGGGTGAGAAAGGGGCCTGGGAGCTAGGAAAAGTTGGCAGGTCATAGATCTGACCTTCCCTAGCAGAAAAGTATACAGAAGCACCCAGCTCTGATGGGCATGGGGTGGGGTGGGGAGGGATACACACAGATGGACTATGATGCTGGGACCCAACCAAGCCAAGGGTATTCAGACCAGGTGCCTGTATTTCTCCTTGTGACCCCTTTCCCCTCTGGGTTTGGCCAGAGGACAGGTATTTGTATAGAGTATTGCATGAGGTAAGCGGTTGGAGCTGGGGGCGGGGCAGGGCGGGGCAGGGGCAGGAACTTCCCTTCACATCCCTTGCTCAATGCAGATTTTCTCCAGTTGAGCAATGCATTGAACTGAGGTTAAAACACAGGATAGGAAGCTTCTGGTGACAATGATGTCAGCTTCTTTGGCAGAAGGAGCTGAGGTTTCCTGGGCAATGTAGGGGACCCCTCACACTCTCACTGAGCAAAGGCTGAGGCAGGGGTGGCCCACAACAGCCTCGAGGCAGTGGAGACACCTGGCCTTACCGGGATGCAGGCAGCAGTGAGTCCCCCGGCAAAGCCTGTCAGCATCCTCCCCAGCAGGAGCATCCAGAGACCATGGGCACCAGCCATGAGTGCATAGCCAATGACTGAGGGGACAGCTGAGAACATGATGCTGAGCTTCCGGCCCAGGAGGTCATTGAGAACCATAGCACTGAGGCCCCCAGCTGCCGCACCCAAGGTGAACACGGACTGCAGGGGTGCAAGAAGACACAGTGGCCTTAAGCGTCTCACCCCCATCAAGAGCCCAGGATAGTTCCCCAGGGCTGACCCAGAAGTCAGGCATTCATTGGTAGAGAGCCTCCCTGTCTGTAGAAGTGCACAGCAGCCTGCGGACAACAATATGTGAGGGTGCCATGATTACTGTTCTGCTCTACAGGTGCAATAGGACCACCTGTCTACTGTGGCTCTGTCCGGGAGTATCCAATATTTTTCTGAGCCCAAGCACAACTCAAAAACATGATCATCCTGCCTCCACCTCCCAAGTGCTGAGATTAAAGACATTCTCCGTGGCTCCCATTCTACCCAAGAGAACTCTGTGACTTGAAGACCCAGGGCCTTAAGATTTGGGAGTCATTGGAGTTACTGTAGAATGAGGGATTTTCCTGCACTCCTGTAACTTGTGAGTTTGACTTGTAACTCACAACTTGACTTGTCTAAACCTCAGTTTCCTAGCTATGTAACTGGGGGGGGGGAGTTGACCCCAGGAGTGGAAATGTCTCACAAAGTATCTGGCATGTGCTGTGTGTGCCCTGCACATGGCCACCATATTTGTAATGCTCAGGAAACCCTAAATCTTTCCAGCTTGGTTTTCAAGTTGCAGTTCTACCTCAGGGTCTACTGATATTCTAATACTACAGTCTTGGGATCCTGGGCTCTTCTCTATTTAGCCACACTCTGTCCTCCAGATGACACCTCTCATCCCTCTGGCCCCTGTATTCCTGTCTCTAGATACCCAGGAGGACGTCAGCTCTGCTGTGGCAGCCTGGCTTTGGGTATGCAGTTGGGAAATCTTCCCATCAGCCCCTCCCCACATCTCAGCAGGATGTCACTTCCTCATCGGTCTTGCCATCATACTAGCAGACAGGAGTGTGTGAGGGTGGGGTACTGGGGCTCTTAGGGAGGTGCAAAGGCTGAGTGATTTTAGTTCTCTGTGGTAAACAGGCTGAGTGGGTCCATGCTCCCCCTACTACCCCATCTGGCTTAGAGAACAGGCCTCACCCCAAACCAGGATGCCTGGACTTTGTTCAGGTGTAGTGCTGGGTCAGAAGAGAGCTTCAGCGCAGGGATGACTGGGGACGTGTAGACCAGGGCATACCCAAAGCTGAAATTGCCCAGCACAGCAGCAAAGGTGGCCAGGAACACCCTTCTGTTTTGCAAGGCCCTGGTAGGGGATGGGGTGGAATCAGAGGACCAGGGTCAAGTCCTCTAACTGGATCCTGGTTTCCCAGAGACTACTGCCTTCCCTGAGCCCAGTGGCCATCCAGTTCAGCAAATAGCAGGGAGAAGCCTGGATCCAGGGACAGTCAAGTTGGTACTTCCTTGAGGCCTGAGCAGCGGCTCTGGGAAATTCTCAAGGTGTCACCTGGGAATGGGGCCCTTTTTCTCCAGAAAAGGAATCCAAAAGGAATCCTGGGCTCTGCTTCCTGCTGTGCTGCTCGAAGTCTGCACTGTTATCGTAGATGACCCCACCCAATATTCCTTTAGAGGATCTCTTTCTTATAGTGGACCAGTTCTTTAAATAGGACTTGCGAGCATGCGGCAAGAAAGAGCCAGATGACTCTTGGTGGCCACTCACCAGAAGTCAGTGGCGGCCCAAGATGTGTGCCGACAGTCTGCTGGAGATAAGGCCATACCAACCTCCCACCCACCCATGCCCTGTGACTCTCACCCGGCCCGCGACCTCTCTCTCTGCGACGCGGGCGCCTCGGGGAAGGTGTCATAGTCCAGACCCTCGGCTCTTAGCAGTGGCT